>NW_028188956.1:152500-1610677 GCF_054131305.1 Coturnix japonica | reverse complement strand
TTAATAATAGAGAATGCTGATCTGAATATTAAACATCTTCAAGGGTTTCTGACTCAATAAACCTGAATAATAAAGTATTACAATTTATAAATCTGCAAACTTGATGGCTGAAATGAAAGGGCCAGCGGAGATGTTGAAAGAACATGGCTTACTAATTAGTAATATTAAGTAATAATAATTACTAATAGTAAGCAGAATCTAGGACAATTCTCAGTAGGCTGTCTTTTTGTATATGTAGGTGTGTACACGTAAGTGGGTTCAAAAATCATATGTAAGTATACATAATAATTTATATTGGAATACCTGAAATTAAAAATCACAGTAAGGTGCAAAGCATAAAAAATATGCAAGTATGGAGCCAGCTTTTCAATGTAAAGAGGAGAAAGATAATTTCAGTTTGGTTTGACAGCAACCTTTGTTCATCAGCTATATTACCTTGAAATTTTCTGTGATCTACTAAAGTATTTTGTAGAAGAACACTTTATTATTATAGAGGATAATAATGTGAAAAAGAGAATAAAGTAATTGTGCTCCATAATATCTGATGTTGCGTAATGATGGCCTAAGACAGCCTGGTAGTTTTGGTTTAAATAGTGATATAAGATGTATAACTTAAGACAGAAACATACATATACATGTGGGTACAGTAAGTATTGTTGTGCATTGATATACTGTGTATTAAGATTATATTAGTTGTGGTTCTCTTTCGGCAGGATGCCTGCATTTTCCATAAAGTTTGGTTATTGACTTATGCTGTTATTTTCTGATGATGCATTATATACTCCAAATAATTTACTTACTGCATATCTTTTCCCCCCAGAGCAGAAATACTGAGTCATGACCTTTAGCAGTGATTGAGCACCCGGTGGGAAGGCAGGGCCCGCCCAGGGGAACTCAGGTGCATGCAATACTGGAGGGGCTGGAGTCAGGATCCACCCCTTACCAGACCTCATGTAAGGGCTGGCAGTGGAGGTGAGGGGATCTCTTGATGGAGATCCACGTGAATCTGAGGCTTTCTAAGGGTAAGCAGCTTCTTTCCTTATTTCTGTGCCCGTGGTTGTTGTATTTGAGCATATCTTCACTTTCTGCAGCCTGAGTGTTTGGTACTTTGTTGTCATTGAGGCATTTTCCATTGCATTACAACATTGCACTCCCATACTTTAGCAAGTTTTGTCTGTTTGTCCAATTAATTGTCCAGTTAACCTTGTCTGTCTTAATATCATTGGTTTCTGTTGCAACATCGAATGAGATATGCAGATGTCTCTTCATTGGGCCAGGAATGTTTATGAAAGGAAGAAACCAAACAAAGATTGCATGAAATGTAGTTTGGTGAGCAGGATAGAGTTCTGCTGTTGTTCTGCTATGGTTGTCTGTTTGTGGTAATATTTTCTAAATGCCAGTTCTATGACTGTGTGCTCAGTTTCTCTGCTACTATATGCAATTGCAAAAGTTTAGCTGCTGTATGAATGGCTTTGGTTTTCAGTACATCAAAATGATAAACAAGCCTTGATGACTCTTTTGGGAATGTAAAAACCTTGTTCATGTTTTGAGAACAGTTTCTCAGTTGGTTACTTTTGGTTGTTTATCTCAGTGAAGTATGTCTATTTGGGAATCTGGACAAGACTTACATGTAGAGCCTCTAAACAAAGACTGTGTACATTGGTCTTTGCTTTTTTTCTTAATGAAAGGGGAAGCTTAGGGGTCTAGGTATCTTTTCATATCTCCAGTTGATTTTGAACTTCTTTTCCTGTCGTCCTGTATCGGTTTCTTATTTTCCTTCCATTCCTAGATTCCTTCACCAAGGAGATGAATCTGTGTTTAGATCCTTCTAATAGCACACTAAGGAAATTCACTTATTTCTCTTGTGATTAGTAAACTTAAGTGTAATACCTTATGTATACAGAACTGACTGTTTCCATGACCAAATATACCATACTAGGTACTCTTTCCAAAAATGTGATTTGTGGTGAATTGGCCCTAGCTAGCAGGCAAACTCCCACTTATCTACTTGTTCACTGCCTGCTTCATCAGGATGGAGAGAAAATAAAGAACAGGAGTGAAAAGGCTTTGGGGTTGACATAAAGGCAGGGAGATTGCTTACCAATTACCATCACAAGTGGAACAGGTTTGCTTTGGGGGGAATTAAATTATTTATTGCCAATTAAAATAGTACTCTTTCTCTGCAGCTTCTGCCTTCCCACTCTTTTCCTATGCTTCAGGGTGGGTCCTCCGGAGAATACCTTTGATGTTTACTTGCTCTAATGTGGGCACCTCCATGGGCTGCATTTCCTTCACAGGTGTTCTTAATTTGCCATTAAGTTTCTTTTTCTTTAACTCTTTAAGTTTCCTCTGCTGTGTCTTTTTGTTCCCTCCTCCTCTGTCCTTCCAGATTTTCTGTCCTGTCTATATATATATTCATAGATATACCACCAAACCTTGGCCGATAATGTGAGCTGTGTATGAAGCTAGCTGTGTCTGGCACAAGGCAGCTCTCAGTCTCCCACAGAGGCTACCCCAAGTGCTCCCAAACTACCAGAAACTTGTCACATGCATCCAATAAAGGAATTAAGTCACCTAAGCATGGCAGACTGACTCTGAATAGGGACATTCCCAGATTTCCTCAGACTATTCTGTGTTTCCCTTTGTTGGTTGTCTTGGCCGTTTGTTGGCTAAATGGTCATTTTAAAAGTTTAATTTTTGTGGGGCATGCGTATAATAGTGGGGTGTTCCTTATCTAGAGGAAATGCTGGTATATATTCTAGTTTTACTTTTCAGTTAGCTTTTCCTCAAACACAATTACAGGAATTCAAGGAAGAATAAAATGTGACAACATATTTATGAATCACAAGATTTAACACAGACCAAAGCAGATCTTATTATTGATGTGCTTACTGCTTCATTAAATTCCCTTTAAAGTTTTCAGCATGGATATGGATCATTTGCAATAATAATTATGCAGTGATCGATTGATTGTGTCTGACATTGTACTTGTCATCTTGAAATGCAAAATCCATTCATTTTCAACTGTGTGAACATTTTTCTCTAATGTTATGCACCAGCATGCAGTGGTTTATTTTATAGAGAAGTGCATTTTTTAAAGTTTGAGGACTTAACATTAACCTTTAGCTAAGAATGAAGTATCACTTGTCATTTTACAGAAATGAAAACTGCCCAACCAGCAATTCCTTGAGATTAGAAAACAGTCTAATTCTAAAAAGATTCCTCAGATAAGAACGTATGCATTTCATTTGATAAATACATGAGTGTTATGAGCACTGCTTGCCTCATAGCTCTGTGTTTGAAACACAGCATAACGAGTAGTCTTGATAAAACCTCAAGCTTAAGATCTCTGCTTTTAAAGCTGATGTTTATTTACACTCTTTCCCACCTATACTTGCACTCACAGCAATAACAGTTAATTGTAACTTAGTGTGAAATGTAACCTCAGCCATTCTTGGACTTAAATGAAGCGTATTTAGTGTTTTAAATAGTGTAATGTCATGACAGTTTCAACTTTCTTATGTTAAAAATGCTTATAGTGATGAACAGGACATTGTCGTCTTCCTCTTGTTTGTTTGGGTGTTCTGATTTTTCAACACAATATTTCTATGGAAATTCTGGTGCAATGGATCGTTAATGGAGTAAGTGGCTGCAGTTAAAATGACGTGCATCTCTGATTTCCAAGCTAGAACAACAATCAGAAGAAATCTTGTGTGTGTGTGTGCTCTACTTGGAGCTTTTGCATTTAATCTTCTGCTACAAAATAGAAAGCGAAGGCCGGAGGTATGAATGCTGTGATGTGATTTGATCCAGAATCATCATCTCCAAAGGTAAAAGTCAAATTTAGGTTGAAGTTGGTTGAAGAAATTTGTAATAACTTCAAGTGATAGACTTTAAAGGTCTCTTTTTTTGTTCTCTTTTTTGGAGTCTACTTTTTAATCAGTTATTCAAGACAACTGAAATATTTAATCTATAGAACAAGGCTGTTATTGGTTGTGCTCATGCTCTTCACTGGTGTTTGAGCTTGTAAGTCATAAGAAGATATCCTATGTCAGTGTAAAAGGTTCTCCAGAGGAGCTGTGGGTGTTAAAAGTCAGATTGGACTTTGTGCCACCTAAAGTACTGGACGACATCCCTGCTGATGGCAAGGGAGTTTAGAGTCAATGATCTTTAAAGGTTCCTTCCAACCTAAGCCATTCTGCGTATGTTTCTGTGATAAAGTAGGTCAGGAGGCTAAGATGAAGGTGAATATGTGAGAGATCAGAACAGCTAATGCATTTTTGAATTAAACATGAAGAAATCGTGTTCACATGGTGTTGTGAAAGTTCTGCTCCTAAAACAATGTCCAGGGTGAACTTGGCTCTTTTGTTTTGATGTATCTCATAGTTACTTCAGCAGCGTATTAGGACTGTGTGGAACATGTGGTGTGTGAAATATTTGAGTACTTATTCCTTTCTAGAGTAGCTTAATGATGCTAATAGCATCACCCTTTCTTTTCTGTGCTTTGGGTAACACGTGGTGATGTCTAGGCCACCATCCCTTTCAAGCTGTTAATAGGAAATATAAATTCCAGTGCTGAGAGTAGATTTGGAGAAAGGTCTGATTTACTTTGGTGTGATTTTTACCTGAATTCGGGTGGCTTTGCAAGGGATAAATAAAAGTGAGAATATTGTTTTGTTTGTTTTTTCCTCTGTAGAGTATTATTAATATATGTTAATTGGTCTGTATATAGAGTTTGTACTGCGTATGTAAGATGAGTACTTCAGTCTTATTTTAGGTGGGATGACTGTGATTTACACTGGAATCATATCTTGTTAAGGGGACATTAAATATTTGACAGTTTTTAAGGTAGATTAAGAAGGTAGACATTATCAATTCCATTTAACCTTTTAAAACAGCGATTTTCTCAGTATGTATCAATATCCCAGAATCTCATGGATTCTGTATGTGTCTCTGCTTCTCTCTGAGGTGTAATATAGTTCAAATTTAGTGGGAAAGGACCTTGCTAAATTCAGGAAATTCTTACACTGAAAGAATAGAAAAAATAAGGAAGATGAGGTGCATTGCTATTTGGAAAGTACAAAAAGTAGAGAAATTCAAGGCTTGAATTTGGCTTTCCAGCAGGAATTTGGTTTTCCAAGACCGAGGTGCAAGGAGCAATGTTTTTTTTGTTGTTGTTGTTGGGTGTTTTTTTTGTTGTTTTGGTTTTTTTTCCTGCTGTCTAGTAATAATGCCGTTTGTTTCTAAATAGGTTAATGATTGATTTGTGCAGTAGAGTATCTAGCATGGCTGTCTCAATGAAAATACCTACACTAATGAATTATCTAAAGCAAAAGACTGCAGACATTCAGGGCCTGAAAGAATTGGATTAGTTGGTCTATAAATTTATTCTTGAATAAATAACATAGAAGTTTTTTTTTCATTAGTTTCAGCAATCAGTTATTTAGGAATATTAGGTATTAACGAGCGGTATTTTGACTTGTTGGTTGTGTTTTTTGGCATGTGTGTTTGTTGTCCTGGGTTGTGAGGATGTGACATGCATTCAAATATTCACATTTCAATTATAACTATATTTCTTGTGGTATCTGCAAATGATGAAATCCATTGTTTTGGAATATTTTCAATTTGTGGGAAATGAATAATCAGGAAAAGAGGAACACAAAATAAAACTTTATCTGTGAATTGAAACATCTTATTTGAATATACCAAGTATCTGAAATGCTTATTGGTGATTCCAAAGGGTTGAAATGTTTGAGGCCCCAATCTGCATTATAGGAAGAAATTTATTAATTTGCATGTTTTTGCATTCTGTAACAGGCTATTGAGGTGTATTTCTGTGATCTGCAGTGCATAATAGAAGTACGAAATGCATATTCCACAGTGCCTTTGGAATCAACAGTAAAGTCTCATTTTGAAATATTGTGGCTAATCTCAAACTGTGCAGCTGACTAGGAGAAAGAAAACCAGTTCCAAATATGAATAAATGATCTGCTACTTAATATGTCAGTGTATTTGTCAGGTTGGTAACATTAGGTTTGTCTGCATTCAATTCTATACCTTGCAATATTTGAAGTTTGATATCGTGCCTCACTAAATTTAATACATGGATCTCAGTAATAGAGGAAATCACTTTAGCACTTGGCAGTTTGTTATGCTGTATAAAACTGACTGCCCCACGAACACAATAACGATAATAAAAATTGTGGTCAGTAGGGGGATGTAATGTATTTTCTTAGCTTCAGCAAAGGTGCAGATGAGATTTATTGAGATTTTGCTGTTTGGGTGAGGATCAATAGAGCTTTGTTAATAATTTGTGGTAAGGGTTCCCTGCAGGGGTGTGACATTTTCCTCTAAACTTGGTAATTTTGAAAGCTTGCCTGGTGATAGCAGTGTCAAGTCCCTGTGTTTCACGAACATGGATTTTTGCATTCAACTTGTAGGAGTGTTTACTTTCAGAGCAATTACATTTGAAATCATTCAATATATTATGTGGTCTGGTATTGATGACAAGACTTGGTGTGTTTCATGAGAGTTTTACTTTAACTTAATCTTAAGCACATTCTTAAGTCTTCGGTTTTCTCCGTTTAAAGAAATTTCATTTAATAATCAGACTGTAAGGATATTCCTATAGATATATAATTTTTGTGGATTGAATTTAACCGTTTTCCATATAGATAGAAAATGATGATTTGAAAAATTAAATTTAATTCGTTTAAAGAGGATTACAATCTTTCTTCCATGACTGCAGAACTAGGATTTGAAAGGAACTCATGCCAAAGTGTTTCTATCGCTGGTAGGACTCTGTATATAATTATTTGGTTGACTTATGTAGCTGTATTGCTTCTGTATTTTCATAAAACAAAGTCTTGTTCATTTTAGGTGCTAAGAAAGCTTTCCTTTTCTGCCATCCAAATGTTGATGGACTTTACTGATTGTTTGTAAGGAAATAGAAATTTGTCGGCACTTTGAACACTGGGACAAGGTACAGCAGAACAAGTTATTTTCAATGAGCACGCACAAAGTAAGATTTATGACTTCTGCAGCTCAGATGACATTTCTTACACAGTTGCTGAGCTACAGCAAATTAAAGGGATCCGTGAATACTAAGGGGTGTGTTTTTGTAATGAGGGAGAAGAGACAGAAGCAATAAGAAGATAATTAAGGTAACAACTTGTGAAAAATTAAAGTGTTTCTGTCTTTCATTTCTGAATCTCTGAGCATAAACTTTGTAGTTGTTAATTTAATTGCTGATGTTCTCTGTATCCCTGAAGAATATTAAGGATTAATCATCTGGTTCATTCCAACAAGAGATAAGGCCTAAGTGAATTGAAATTTTACCAATTTAACCCTGTCTTCCTCCTAATATGACATGATTAACATTTTTCAATTAACAACACATAATTATTTGGAAGGCCTCACTGCACTTAGGCCATTTTTCAGTTTTAGGTTGCCCTTTACAGGTATTTCAAAACTGAATAAAATGAAAGCTGTGTTTTTATTCTGCATTATCAGTCATGCCAATTCTAAGAGTTGAAATTTTTTATTCATTTTTAGTCTTCTTTTTTTTTTTCCCCTCCAACAATTTGTGTGCAAGCCCTAGGCATTCATTCTGAACACTTTCTTTAGCTGCCTTTTAAGGATAGGCAAGATTTTGTTCTATGCATATCTTCTATATACGTCTAGGTATCAACATTAATGCTGTTTGAATGCCGAGACCAAATGTAGGTGAAAGTAAGGGAAAGCATGAAGTGTAATCCATTTCCTTCGTTCTGTATGGCCATTTAAAGTAAATAAATAAAATTGAAATCCACTTCACTTTCTTAATGCTTGATACCTATACCTCAAGACCCATCCATGCAATCCTGGAGGCCTTCAAGGCCAGGTTGGATGGGGCTCTAAGCAGCCCAATCTAGTGGCTGGCAACTCATGGTAGAAGGTTGGAACTGGATGATCTTTAAGGTCCCTTCCAACCTGTGCTATTCTGTGATTAAGACTATGGAATACTTTAGTCCTAACTGTTATACAGTGACCATGATAGCACTTGAATGGGAGCTATTGGCTTTTAATGAGACAAGCAAACTCAGACTGTCACACTTTTGGAAATTTGGCCAGGAAGTATTAAAGCATTGGAAGTCAGGGCCTACTTTTAAGTCTGATTACAATGTAGTTAATAATATTAAATGCAACAATAAGGACACTGTGAAGTACAATAGTAATCTGGTACAAAATGATAAGATCCACAGGAAGCAAAGTTGTCCTAAGGTGTGAGTATATAAAATAGGGCTTCTCTATGCTGTCTCAGCCATCAAAAAGTTCACCCTGCCTTTTAAAACATGGATGCAGCTGTTGACAAAGTGGCAAAAACTATTGGCCAGTAATGAAATAATTGTTCATTTTGCCTTTAGGTAGAATTAGGAGAACTTAAAACACAGTATTTGTGCATTATATAATTTAGTATAGACACATAAATTATTTCATGGGACACTTATGTCATCCAAGTCAGGTTTTCGCTATCTTTGTGATGAATAATTACTTTTTTGTTCCTTACATCTTATAATACACATTAATTTTCTTCTCCTTAAGTCGAGCTATTGCCTTGAGGTATATGAGTTCCAAGTTCTTAAAAATAAAATAGAAATGCAAATATTTCAGTGTTTGGCTTGCACAAAGGCATTACAGGAATGATTTGCTGTTCATTTGTACGCCAGAGAACATTTATCTTTGTCATTCAGTTTGAGGGAGGACAGGTTAACCAATCACCAAACAACCAAAATTTGTACTGGGTGCGTTTTGAGGCAGTGTTTCAGGGTGCAACATTTGAAACTTGACCATGTGTAGGTTATCTTATTGCTCAGCTTTGTAAAAAGCCAGAAAGTCAGTTGTGTTAGTTTTTGCTGGGATGGAATTTTTTGTTGGTTTGTTTTTGTTGTTTTTCAGTATGTCTGGTATGTTGCTATGTTTTGCTTTTAGGAGAAAAACAATGTTGTTAACACACTTGTGTTTATAGTTGCTGCTAAGCAGTGTTATGCAGAGCCAAGGCTGTTCTCCGTGAAAGGTCTGAGGAGCTGGAAGGGAACAGAATGGGGACAAGGGGGATATTCCATACCATATGACATTGTGTGGAAGGAGTATTGAAGGGGGGAGTTCATTGCTTCCTCTACTGTTGATTGGGGGGCTAGCTGGGCATTGGTTGGGTGATGGTGAGCAATAGCTTGTGTATCAGTTGTGTGTGTGTGTATATATATATACATTTTTCAAAAATATATATAAATATATATATATATGCATTTTTCAAAATGATGATCTTTTTCCTTTTCTTATAGTGAATAGCTTTATCTCAACTCATGAGTTCTATTTTTTTTAATTTTTTTTTTTTTTTTTCCAGTTTTTCTCCTTGTTCCACTGGGAGTGTGGAGGGTGGTGGAAGGAGTGAACAAATGACCATATGGTGCTCAGCCACCTGCTGGGTTAAAGCACAACATCAATCTGCAGCTTCCCCCCTATTGCTAGAAATAACTTTTAAAAGATGTTGTATTTAAGATCATTTTTTTTTAAGATTGCATTTAGTTTTTTAAAGTTTATAAATTCTTTATTATACAGAATAATGTTTAGAAAAGTAGAGGGAGAATTTCCATTTTGTGGTCCAGCTGGAAAATAATTCATCTGCTCTACTTATTAGTTAGCAAAACTGGGAAAAAGAAAGCATTCTTGCATGGGGAACAGCTTAGAATAGGGACATAAATTCATAGCAGATAGTATTCAGTGTTGCTGAAGTTCATGTGCAGGGAGATTACATTACGCTTAACATTTGTGAGGAATTCTGGTTGATAAGTGATTTTGCAGGCCATCACTGTCTCTGGCATTTCCTAAATTACTACCATTTAATTAATTCAAGTGGTTTCACTCATTTATTCTCAGAGTCTGGACTGGTGGCTCTGCCATCTCATTATTGTCGATGAAGCTGGTAGCAGCTATTAGTTAGGTTGCTTGATGCTATTGTCTAGATTTGGCTGCATAAAACACTTCCTGATTAAAATCTTACAGATTTTTATCTTCTGTGAAGTCTCACCTCTCTCTTTTTTTTTTTTCCCCCTTGAAAAAAGTAAAACCTGAAATACTTATAAAACTGAGCAGGGGACAAGTATTGCTTTCTTCCTTGTTGAATTTGTTGTACTCCTTTTATACTGTACTCTAATTTCACATGCCTTGCAATAGTAATCTGCAGTTTAGCAGGAGACTGGCTTTCATCAGATTGCTTTCTTGCATCAGAAGATGTGACTTTGTCAAATGAATGAAGGCTTTTTGAATATTCATTTTCTGCTCACACTTAAAGTTTTGGTGCGTTGCTTTGCCTGAAGTCCCCAAAGGTGTTAGTGAAATGAGTTTGTTGCACCAGCAGTACTCAACTTGCAACTGTAGCTTAAAGTTTGTATAGATTGGCTGTAGATGAGTCACAGATCTCTAAGCTGTCTTGGTTTCCCTAAAAGCCATTATGCCAGCATAGTGAATTCGATGCAAGGAGGTAGACACGTGAATATAAATGGGACTATATATCGTATAAGGCATGTAATGATTTTACGTCCAGCTGAAGGGTATGGAAAGAGTTCACCACTAATACAGTGAGTCTGAAGGAAGGAAGGGCAGTTTTTTTGGAGGAAAGCTGGAAAGAAAAGGTTGGGATAGACTGTGTTATGTAAAATGGAGATTTCATGAGGATAGACAACATGATTTTTTTCTAAATAGAGGTTTTTGCTTCAGGTATTTACTTGTATGTGAATTTACAAATGTTATTTAAAAATAGTAATATTCTTGCCATATCTTAATATTTTAGGTGAATTACTTTTTTTATGCAGTTTCTATGCCTAACTTCTAGGCTTTAATAAAACAACAAACTCCCATGTTTAAACTTAGTAGGTATGTTACATATTTGTTAATCAAATTGGAATACATTTTAGAAATATTACCCTGTGTAGATATGTAATTGGTTTAGGTTGAAGAAGAAAAACAATAAAATTGCTGTAGGAACTAACCTTTGTTTAGTGCTTTTTTAAGTTTTATTTTTGTTCTTGCAATTATCTTCTACTTTGCAAACAAATTGGAAAAAGTTAGTGAATCTCAGCCACCTGTTTGCATATTTCAGAATACCACTGTTGGAATTCAGCTATTTCAGCTCACTAGAGAGTACAGCTCTATGAAATGAGCAGTCTAAATCTGACTAGGAGGGCTGGGATATCATCAAGGTACCAATCTAATGAGTGACTAAGAGGAGGATGTATGTGTGTGGACTACATACATAGACGGTTGTATCTGAGAGCTTTTCTGCTCTGTCTGGGAAGAAGTAGTTCTCTTCAAAGCCCTTTTGAACTGATGGTTCCATTTGAACTACTGACTACATGGCCATCTTCTCTCACATTGATAGAGGTATTGCTTTTCTTCTCAGTTTTACAAGCCATTCTCAGATTCTTACCTGCATGTGTTTTAATGCTTTTATTTGTGCCAAGCTTTTAAAAATGACAGGGTAAAGCATTGTGCCCTTCATTTATTCCTTGCACCAAGCAGGCAGATAGTATGTGTATTATGGGAAATAATACACATTATGCACATCCAAGGATATGTATTTAGGCATATATGTGTACATATAGATTTATTATCAACTATAGGTGTTTTGTTACTTTTATGTTTTTTTATCTGATATGCTGATAACAGATACCATACTGATCTGTCTATGTCACACAGAATCACAAATTTTTTTCCTATAATGCACAAGAATGCATTGGTGGTGTTAGATTTCTACATTGTTTAAACCAATTATTTGTAAAATTCTCTGGACAAGTCATCTCCTAGGTTTATATTGCAAATTACTACTAACTAGAGCTTTGATATAGTGAGATTAATGAATGTTCAGAGAAAATGCTATGCAGATATAAAGATACAGGAAAGGTTTATTAGAAAAACTTAGAATTTCTAATGTCATATCAGCAGTGATAATATTTTTTTCTGTCTACTATACTCAGTTTGATTTCAGGATCTTGATTGTGTCTACAGTAATGCCCTTTAAAATAAAATAGACCTTTAGTTTTGCCTTTTATAGTGCTTGAAGATAGTGTTTGGAGTAAGTAATTACTTTGAAAGCTTGTAAGATCAAGAACAGTATCCAAAAAGTGCTTCTGTTGCATAATGGACTTAGCACCTGCCAAACATTCTGTTTTGCTTGGTTTTAGTGATGCCACAGAGGAATAAGCATGCTGTGTAACCTAAACAGTAGGGTAAAATTGATCAGCAGAAACTTGAACATTTGACTTACTGCTGGTGAACTTATCTATCTATTTGCAATAGTTATTCAGCTGTTCTGTGCTGTTTAATCCATCACACAGTCTCTGTGTGTGCCGAGTTATTTTCTGGTTTTAAAGCAAAACTAAGAAACTTCCTCATTGGTGAAACACGCACAGACAAAATAAATGAAGAAAATATTATGGTATTTTTCTGGAAATAAAACAACTTCACTGTTGTGTAAAGAAGAGTGCCATGATTGATTTCAGAATAAAACAAGTCAGATCTTTAACTGGTATAATTGGGAGCAATTATTTGGCAGTTCAGAGGTCAAGTGCAGATGAGTTCAGAGCTTAAAATGTTATGCACAGCCCAAAAAACACTGTGCTGCTGAGTTTGTGATGCTTACAAAAGCCTGGTTCCATATGTCTATTTATTAAATGTATCTGAAGAAAACAGGGCTGTCAGCTCTCCTTCAGTTCCATCCTTACCAGTATCATATTCAGAAAGTTATGAAGCAGGTTTAGATCTAAGTCTTCAGATTTATTGTCAGCTTGTCTGGAAAGAAGCAAAGGTTGAGGGAGCATTTAAAATAATCTTTCTCTGGATGACAAGAGAATAAGAAAGAGATTGAATGAGTCAAGAAAGGTGTAGACTGGGGAGAACAGTTATATGGCACTTGGAAAGAGGAGGGGAAAGAATAGACAGCATGGGGAGGAAAGCAGGGAGCAGAAGATGAAGGGCCTGCCAGATTTCAGAATAGAAAATACTGTTGAACCAAAAACTTAAGGGGAAAATATACCAAAATGAGAAGATGGATGAAGGAGTAGAAAATATTCCACTTTCCTTAGATCTTTGCTTTAACAGTGAAAATCTTGCACAGAAAAGTTCTATCTGCTCTAGGTGGATAATGTCCCCAAATTTTATTTCAAGATGGAGTAAGCAGGTGAAGGGAGGTGGAAGTTACTGATGTAGAAATGAAGGGGTGAGAGAGAGAAAAAATCCTTTTTTCTACATCATGTTAATGTGTTAAACTTGGATTTTATTTTTTTTTAGTATTTTCCAAAGAACTTTTTTGGAGTTTTGCTTCTGTGTAATAATTGTTCACTTTAATTCTAGAATTGTAAAGATTGGGAGGATTATAGGAGCAATGCTTACTGTGTAATTACTCTTTAATATGTATTTAAAAAAAGAGTAGTGTCTCAAAGTTTTGATGTAATGCTGCAGAGTTAAGATTTTTCCTCTAACTGATATCTGTCCTTACATTCACCTCTGCAATTTCTGGGAAAAGTAAACAGAAAATGGTTGCCCCCATACTGGATACACTTGTTAAAGGAAATACCTACGCTGTGGCCTGTTTAGTGTTTTTCAGCAAGTTGCTTAACGTTGCTTAGCAGCAAGCAAAGATGCTGGTTACTAACCGCAACGTAAATACGAAAGCATCTAAGATAGTGACAACAATGTGTCTTCTTGTGATGTTTTTACGTGCTATATAACTGGGGCCAGATAATCAAGACCAGCTTCTTGATGTCAGTGCTGTGAATTGTGCAAGAATTTTAAAAGAAAAAAATCAAGAACATAGAACATGGAAAAAGTAAACTCTGTAGATCGCGTGAAATATATTTGTTACTGAGATAGCATTACAAAGCATTCCTAAGTGGTGATGTGACATCTTATGGTTAAAATACCGCTGAGTATTGAAGGTGTTAAGGCAACTCTGAGATGCTTAAATCATTGACAAGGAGAGGAATGGTTTTATATTTGGTAAAGAATTAAAAATATTGCCATTTAAGGAACAGTATTATGCATTTAGTTTATGGCGGATAAAGGATATTTTTTTTTTTTTTTTTTTTTGTAAGTGTGAAAGAAAATTAAAATTCCCTAGAAAATTTAAGATCATTTGCTATGGTTAAGGAATTAAATGAAGCAAAATGGTATGCTGGATGTTGAATCAATCAGAATTAAGGTTCATTTAAGTGACAGATTTTCTATGCACGGCAACTTTCCTTTAATACTTCTGGTGAAAATGATGCTTCCTTTTAATCTGCCACGTTACCTGTGTTTAATGAAGTGATTTAGGCATTCTGGGTGGGTTATCTCTGAGTTGAAATTCTAAATATGATCAAAATGGAGTTTTAGAAGTAGGATGTAGTAGGGCTAGCTTCTGAAAGATGAGCTAGGTGGCAGAATTGACTAAGAAAGTGGTGCTTAGCTATTCCATTAGCTCCGAATGTCGGTTTGTTCACTGAGTCATGTAAAATGCTGTGCGCTTTAACTTTATACCTTGCAGAAAGGAATTATCTTTTTATATCAAATAATTTTTGTAATATTTTACGCAGAATATATTAAAGCAAGTGAATGCTAATTTCTAAAAAGCATTCAGTGAAATTAGAAAATGCACCTTGTTTTGCAAATCCAATATGGTTATTTAACAACTCTAGTGATAGAATTATTTGTCATGTGTATTGCACAATGTAAGGTTTACGGAAGCATATTTCCCTGAGGTTCTCTGCATTGTTTTGGCCCAAGTTTGCTTCCTTTATAATCTCAATTTTTACTGCAGATTAAGGTGAAGAATGGCTAGGAGAATGGGAATCACATGTGCCAATCATTACTGCTTATTTCTCTTCTGGACAGCTTTTGGATACTACAATGAGTAAGTGTGATGTAAAAACAGTAAGGTGTTCCTTTTTAGACTAAGCATACAAAAGTCGGTGATTCTAAATGCAAGTGTATAGCAAGCAGAGCTTTAGTTACAGTTTTGAGTGTTAGTGGAGAAAGTAATGTTTTTCACAAAACAATTAGATTGTAACAAGTGTTCAATCTATGAAAAGTATCACTTGATAACTTCCTCCAAGTTCATGTATTTCATTTAACCTACACGTGACTCTGGTTTTGTTATCTTGGTGGGCAATGTGTCAAAGAAGACCTGACTCCCATTCTTCCATCTCTTTGCTTTAAGCTCTGTCTGACGTGCACAGCGCAAAAGGGAAATAGCCGAGTGGAGCCAGTATGCATAGCTGGGAATTGGGAACTCCTGGAGTTTTTACTTCTGCTGTTGTTCCATTTTATTGCATTTGTTGAGTCACTCAGGTTCTAATTATTTATTTATTGCAGATGCCCGTAGGTGGTGACAACTGTCATTGTTATTTTACTGGCTCCTTAATATTTTTGTCTCTTTTCTGTACTTAGTAATCTGATGGTTGTTCCAGGAAAGAATTGTGCTTCATACAATGGTCTAACAGGAAAAAATGATTATCCAGCCCACTTTGAGTATAAGCTCTACCGGTTATATGTGCTTTAAAATGTAAATTTGCCATTGCACTGCATTTTGTCCCTACTTTAAAGCTACTGTTCTGCTCAACGAGCTTGTTGAACACAGAATTGGATTCTCTGTGATCAAGACCCAGTTATGTTGAGTTTACTAACTTGGTTAATAAGACTATAAATAATAATTCATAGTCTTCTTTTGTAGTTAGAAGTAGTAGACTATTATAATTTTCCTTGTCAGCACATATGGTGGGTGATAAACTAACTAATAAAAGTGCCACATGGAGCATAGGTCCACTTTTATTTTTTTTATGACTGTTTCTTTCATCCTATACATAATTAATGTGCAAGGCTCAAAATTGTTTTGTCTCCGATTTCAGTTTCTGATGATATATTCTGAGCTGTAAATGTGTGAAAACAATGATTCCCTGACTTAATCAGCTGCATTTGTTCAATAGCAATTTTATAAAAACAACAAATGAAGTTGTCAAAACATATTTTCAGTGTTTTGTTGTTGTTGTTGTTTTTTTTTCCTTTGGATTCACACCTTGAATTCTATTGCTGGGTAGTTTAACTGAGATTAAAAATAGTTGTAAATTTCATTATCAGTCTTCAAGCTGAGCAAGCGCATTAACTTCTCTTAAGAGCGTAACATTGCAACTAGCATCATTGACTGTCATTTAGTGATCTGATAAAAAAGAAATTACCTCAAATTTGTCACTTCAGGGAAACATTTTCATTGTAGTGTTTAATTTTTAATTTGGAGTTTTTAAGCTTCCAGTAATGTTAAATAAACATATTAAATATTCTCGCTGGGTTGAAGAAATTCAATTTTTCTTTTGTTTTCATGCTTCAGATCTACCTTTTTTTGAATACTGTTGCCCAGAGGAAGGTTCATTAGGAAAATGTCTGTATCAGGAATAGAAGGGAAGAGTAGTTGATGTTGATTTCCTTGATTTTTATCAAGGCCTTTTGTATGTTGTGCACAACTGCTCTTACAGCCATACTAATGAAATATGGAATGGATAAGTGGATGATAAGTAGACAAAAAATAATAATAATAAATTAAAAAAAAAAAACAAAAAACACCTAGCTTTACTACTAGGTTTAAATAGCTGTGATCAGTGTTTCAGAGTTCATTTAGTGTCCCATTGCAGGACATATAGCACAGGGTTTGATACTGAGGGTAATTCTGTTTAATAGCAATCTGGATAATGGAGCAGATGCACTCTCAAGAACTTTGTGGATGATTGCAAACTGAAGGAAGTGGTATATACACCAGAGGTCTCATATTTGGAGAGGATTTTTTAAAGTTAGAGAAATAGGTTCACGCCATCACAGAATCAGAGGATGACAGGTTGGAGGCACCTCAGGTTCCATCTGCCTCAGCATTCCCCCAGCAGAGCCACCCAGACCTTGGCTTGACCCCATGGGCAGGCAGTTTTGGGAGAGCTCCAAGGAGGAGACCCCACTTATCCTGTCCTCACAGGAGAAGTGCTTCGGTCCATTCATAAACTTCATGACTGTTCACTGAGCTCATTCCAATATGTCCATGTCTCTCTCGTACTGTATTAGTAAATATTACCATTGTTTTTCTCTCTATTATTTGAATTCTTTAGAATAAGCGGATGTTTTACAGTATAGGATTCCTCAGTATGTATTTTCAAATATGTTGAGCTGTAGAACTTTGGGCCAAGTTGTTGTGTTGCATTTTTGGTTCTTTTTTGTGATATATTTCTGTTGCTTATTACTCTTGTGTGGGGTGCAGCTCTGTTCTTTTCTTTGGTGTATAGCCAGGATATTCAAATATTTAATAGTTCATTTATGTGCAAATCACATCAATTTATGTGGTTGTTCTGTCCACTTTGTTGAAAGATACTTAAGAAAAGGATATAAGTTGTAGCTGGACCTGAGTAGTTAGAGCTATATGACAGTAACATTAGTCACTCAAGTTTGTTATGTGTAGCTTTTACGTTGTTAAGTTCAAGAAAAAATAACACTACGAAGTAAAAATAATAATAATAAAAATAGTACTCAGTGTATCTATACTTCAGCAATAGCAATTTCTGTTCCTGAATGGGAAGAAAAGGGGGGGATAAAGGGGGAAGTCTGAGGAAAGGAGAGAGTGAGAGGAAGAGAAAGTGAGCCTGATCTGGGTGTCATTCGTTTTTTTGGTTGTTGTTCTTTACAGATCTTAAAAGTCATTTTTTTTTTCCTTTTGATCTTCCTGTTGGTTTTTTAGTTGTTTGTTTATTTTTTTTTCCAAGGTGCAAATATCTGAATATCTGCACTTCATGCAATTATGTCAAATTTTAAATCTTTCAACAAACAAAAATAGTGTTGTTTTTTTCCACAGTGAAGTAGTTGCTTCATAAATTACAGAGTTTCTTATGTTGTTCAAATGTTTGTGGACATGAACTTAACGTATGGAAAAGTAAAATGAAAGCCATTTTTTGTTTTTTTTCTTTTTTTTTTTTTTAACTATACCCTTGAGCATTTCTAAGTTAGCATTTAATCACAGAATCTTGGCCGTGATGTTTCTGACAGGTAATTTCCTTAATGCGGTTGACAGAGATGGATTACATGGAAGCCTATTGGATCCAATGCTTTTGTGTGCAAGTGATAAGACTAGATTAGGGTTATCTTGCTCTGAGTGCCTGGGAAGATACAGCCACCTAATAATTCCCTTGGTAATATGGATAGTTTTTTGAGAGCAGAAATTCATGGCTGGATGCTGACCTGCAAAAATATTGCCAGGTTTTATTGCACCTTGAGAACATACAGGGCAGTGTGCATTTTTCTGTTACATAATATCAAAATCATATGTCAGAGAAAGACATATGTCTTGAATGTTAGGTTGGAGTAGTGATAAGGCAAGAGGCAGGCACGTATGTTAGGAATAATAATGAAACTTAAAATAATTTTTGTCATAACGATGGATTTTACAGGTGAATAAAATAAATGTTTTCCTCCTTTTTCAGCTGCTCTAAAAGTTTCATGTAAGAAAACTGCTGTTGTCTTGCTGACTTATGAAAAGATCTCAGCCTGAATGGTTTTCAACCCGGGGTTTAATTAGAACTAGCAAGGTCTGAATGTGTGATAGCATTTCAGATGTTGGTAATAGTTTTCTGCAGTCAAGACTTTCTGAACTTGTGAGTAGAAAGCATATACAAAAGCTTGGGTGAACCAATTAAGAGCTATACAAACAGCTCGATCTATAGCTTGTTTTTATTTGTTTGTAACTAGAGTTCACTCGTTACAGGTTTTTGTCAGGAGGCAATTCAGAGTAAGCCTGGTTTAGGTTCTCTGTCATGTCTTCTTCAGCTGGTTGGAGGGTTAAAATGAGAGGCTTAACTTTTATGAATAGATTTAAGATAGAAAACTACAGCTTTGTTCACGGTCGAGTTTTGTTTTACTCTATAAACTGTTGAGAAGCTTTTCAGTGGGGACATGGAAGGGCAGCATACATATACTCTTCTACTTGAATCATAGTTCTTAGTTTCTTTCCAGCCACTGGTGTTTAACTGTTGTTCTGTGTTATATTTGGAAAACATAGTAAGTCAAATTACCGTCCCGTAGATGGCAGTTAAAATAGCAAAAGGGAAGGGAAAAAAACAAACCCCGGACCTACTGTGAGAATATTTGGGGCTGGGGAGGATGTTTCTTATCCTGCAAGATACTTTACATGAAATCTTGTTGCATTATGTTCTTGCTTTTCCTTGTTGTTATTTATAAAGGGAAAAAGAAGCAAAGCAAAACAAACATTTAATGCGGAAACTGTGTCATGAAAAAGGATTGTGTAGGTGCTTAATGTATGCTGTGATGAGTCATTTTGGTTATGGTACATCAGAAAACTACTTCTCCCCATCTTCTTTCTAATAAGAATTTTAATCCATTGATGACAAAACCTCTAAAGTATTTCCTTGCTGCATTGTAATACACTGTGACGAATTATGTCTCAGGAGTTGTAAAATTTTCTCATAGCTTGTAATACCTCATTTAATGAATTGAGCACACTGAAATGTAAAGATGAAGCAGCATTTATTTTGTATGTTATATTGCATATAATTTTTAGATTTGACATTTATAGCCATGGAAGCTGTTATTTTACATATCATTTTTAAACCGTATCAGCCTTAAACACATTTAAATTTAATAAGCAAGTAGATTAGATTTGCTTTTAAGCTAGGCATATCATTATAGTTTGTGTTCCCTTTGGTAGGGCACGTGCTAACCATTAAATAGAGTATTTAGTTGTCTCTTAAAACCTAAAAAATAATAAAAGGAGATGTATTTACAAAAGTAATTGAATGTAGAGATGCTTTTGGGGACAGTGCCTCAGCCGTGAATTCTGTGGGATGTAGGCATAGAAGTACATTTTGCATTTTATTAAAAACTGCCTGATTTAGATTAGAATATTAATACAGGAGCGATGTGTTTCAGTTATGAAATATTGGTTCTGTCATAGTAACATATGGCCTGATTATCATCTCCTGCAGAAAGAAATCCATGGGAGGGGAGAGCTTATTTGGAAGCTGCATGATTTACCAGGCAGATTTTCTGATGCCTCATCTTTCTCATCAGAAAGAGTTTGGTAGGTGCGAAGGACCTTTCCTTGCAGCCTCTTACTGTTCAAAGCCTTACTGTCCTTTCAAGGAAGTACAGAATTTACTAATCAGAGGCATAACATAGAAAAGGCATCAAAAGAATTTGTTCTTTACCATGGGGTTTCTAAGAATGTTATTCAGAAATGAGGTGCATGGTTTCCATTGGTACAAACACATACAAGTCACCATGGATTTCATCCTGTGCATTTCTCTATGTTATCTGTGAACTTTTGTTGATAACTTCTTTAGCGTAGAAGATTGGCAAAGTATGGTGTCTGCAAAGCAAGTCATGTACTCATTATGCATAACTGAAGAATTCAGTGATTTTTTAGCATGTCTTGCAGACAAGGATAATTAGGTGTTATGGTGTTTACACTGATGGAACTACAGGGGTGTCCTGCTACACAGTTTTATTTTAGTGTGGTAAAGTAATCAGCTGTGTGTGGTTATTTTCCTTCTTGCACTTGTGAGTTTTATATGCTTATTTTTCATTTGAATAAGATACCGTATATCTGAGAGACGTAACGTCTCATGCCTTTTGTTTAAGTACTACTTTTTCTTTTATTCATGTGCTGCACAGTGAATTCGTGAAATTACACTTAATAACATGAAAAGGTAGTTAAAAAAACAACACCACCACCAAAGCCTCATTTCTGGAGGTCTGTAGAAATGCATCTTTAGGTTTACTTCAGCATTGAAGGGGACTTTTAAAAAGATAAGAGCTTAATCCAGACATCAGTGGTGATGATTTCCTTCAATATGATAATAAATATACCAAAGTACCCTTTTATCTTTAATAATTCAGGAATCACTGAGCATTTAAAGGTTCTCTTCTGTCATTTAAGGAGTCTGGTGGTGATTTGTTAAAAATAATATCAGATGTTTCTCGACAGTAGACAATAAAAACATGTGGAATGCATAAGAAATACTATTTCAGAATGGATGTTAGTGCTTTCTACAGCTCTTGCGTAAAGGTTTAACTGTTGTCACCTCACTTGTCTGCCATCTTGCAAACTGTTACTGTTTTCATGACTTCCCAGTATTACAGGTCATCTACAGAAATCAGTAATTTTATAAGAAACTCCTCCACCTTCTTCTTGAGATACGATTTAAAATGTCTACAAAACAATCTTTGTACCGGAATACAAAGCATTGCTGTGCTTTATATTGGGAAAAATAAATCAGTGTAACTGTTACTGATCAAAGGTACTTATAAACCAAGGATTTGGAAGGTGCTTCTAGACTGAGATTTACAATTTGTAGCACTATGATTTACCAAAAAGTATATGTTTGTATTATGCTATTAGAATTTATAGGGAGATCAAGCTAATTCAGCATTTACATGTTGTTATTTCCACTTGCATGTGAAGGACAGGGAATAAATCTTTGTAATTGCAACTTTTTTCCTTTTCCTTTTATTTTTCTTCCCTTTTTTCCCCTGGAAGATAAAATTTTTAAGCTAAGAGTTTTACTTTCCTAAAGTCAAAACATTCTCAAGCCAGTTACTCTGCTACTGACTGTGGTACAGGTCTGAAGTACATTCAGGTGTATTTAGAAGCCTGTATGGATATGAGATATGCAAGGATGCCTGCCTTCACTTCAGCTCCTAAAAGGAGATTTCACGGTTTGAAGATAAAATGTGAAGGTAGCTAAAAGAGAATGAGTGAAATATGCATATACAGTAGTTATGATGTTAAAGCAGGTTAGAGATTACACAGTGGTAAGAAGTCCAAAAATCAAGGACTGAATAGTTGCATCATGTGTTTGCCTGCAAAGCCAAGCAGTTCAGAAGCCATAGGTCAACCAAGGGAGTACAGCAGAACTTTCTGAGATTTCTGAGGTGTTGGGCCCATTTTGAGGGTTTCTGTTAATGAAAATGAATGTTTTGCATGGGATGAGCAGCAAGCTGAGCTATGTGTTGTACAGCCCTAAGTCACTAACCAGTTGTCATGGTAACACTTCAAAATGGTGGTGGCTGTGGCTTGACATCAGAACATTTGCTGTTAAGTGAAGCTTTTTCTGAGATTGTAATGGAGTGTTTTAAGTGGGTGGACCTTTTGGACTCGATAAAATATTCAGTAGATTGTAGTAAATATTAATCTGTCTCCTTCCAGGATAATTCACCATTCTCTGTATTTACAGTTCTGTGCTAACAGAACGGCACTCCTGGAAGAGAGGATTAGTCAAACTTGTTAAAAATGAACTTGCTAATAATGCATTAAACCGCTGAAGTTGTTTCACTTTATCCTTTCAAAATACCATGTGGCAGATAGGTTAAATTTGCTATTGCTTTCTTATGTGAAGAAATTATTTTAATAGTCATTTTATTTAAAGCTGAACTTAAACATCTTTACATTGGGTCTTTCCCATTTTGAAAGACCAGAAAGAAATAACTTTCATGCTTGGAGGGGCAAATGGTAGAAATGACTTAAGTATAAAGCAGGGAATTGAACATCTCTCTGTCAATCATATGTTAACGTACTTTGTTACTGACCATATTGTGTTTGAGATGAAGCACTGTGAATGCTGTCTTATCCCTCACTTAGATAAGCCTTCAAAAGTGATCTCAAATCATGTCTTCCACAGAACAAGGATTTGCTGAGAGTGACAAGCACATGCCCGCTGCAGTTCCTGCATGCTTTTCAATAAGTGAATTCTAAGGCTTCTGACAGACAGAAAATATCTTAGAAAACACTTAATGGTACACTTCAGAACAGCAGAATACATTGGGTGAAAAGCAAAACTATTTTTGCAAGTCAGTATTTATAAACTTAAATAATAAGCTTATCAGGAGGAAATGGAAATTCATTTTAGGGTGTTTGGAGAAATCATCTCGACGGGTAATAGTAGTTCATTTCTTCTTGCTATTGCTCCACTTCACTGATAGTTCGCACAGTTTTGATGGCCTTTGGGGGCGAATCCAGTACACTGTGTCTCATCCTAATCTCATTCTTTATCCCTGTTTTGAGAGGCTTTGCGGAAATAATGTCCAGATGTGTACATGCTTTTAGGGTAGATGGTAATGTTGTCTAATGTGACCCTGTGAGAGTGACACATTCTGCTTAATCAGTGAGAGTATTGCTATTTAATTTTCTTCCTAACTTCTTTATTACCTTTTCTTTTATGTCTATCATCTATTAACTGAAATATCAAAAATCAAACACTGCTTTTATTTTATTAGACTAGCTATGCTCTACTTGTTCACTCCTAGCCACCTCTGGAGAAGCCAGGTGTTTCTAACTGCATGTGGTTTTGCGTCTTCATGGTCATTCAGCTGTGTTTCTCATAGTCTCTCTTTGCTTATTTAATTTCTTTGTCCCTAATACTTCCCAGTGCAGGGTTAGTACTGGGGTGTTCCTGTAGCCTTATCAAAATGAGAAAAGTAAGATGCTTGGGAAGAAAAGTAATGCAGAAACCTATTTATACTGCACCTTTCAATAACACTGTTCTTAGAGATAGATGGAGGATGTTTAAGAAACAAATATATGACATAAGAAAAAAATATTTCAGTAGCAAGTTTCTGCCTTGCAGTGTCCAACGAGCAAGTACAACATTCCTTCCTGGGAAATACAGCTTAGGTAAATCTATTGCACGTGGGTAAAAGGCATCTTGTTTAAAATAAAATCAAACAAAACAACCAAAAAAAAAAACCTTGCAGAATATCATACCCAAGGAGGAGCTGTAAATAGCTTTCCATCAAGGTGATGAATGTTCTGGGAAAGATTTTGCAAAATGCTATTTTAGGACAACAATTTAGGGCTCTGAAATAATGCTCCTGAAAGAACTGGCATTTGTGAAGTTTCAGCTGCAAGGCAGTATTCTGAGAACACTGCTTCAAGGAAAATGTGACTTGGACAGTAGAAGTACCGAGCAGTGTAGTGCTGAAGCAGAAGAGCTCTGGAAAATACGACCTGGGGGGAAAAGCTGGGAATGAGAAACCTGAATAAGGGCTCCATATTTATGTCTGGACATACATAAAAAGTAGCTGTAAATAAAAAAAAAAAAAAGAAAATTAACTTTTTCATTGTATTCATGACTCAGTAGTTTGCTTCAGTGTCACTTTAGGGGCAGCAGCGGGAAAATCTCTAATGGAAGGACGGTTGGGAACTTAAGACTGTTGTTCAGAAAGGCATTAAAATCTTCCTTGCTGATCATCCGTAATAAGTTCACAAAGTTGTAGGTATTAGCTTATCTTGTAAGATGGGGTAGAGAGAGGCTTGGAGGAGAGAGAATGATCTGTCTGGATCAGTTTTATTGCTCTATTATTTGCTTATCCAGCTAACTCAGATTGAGGACAGTAATGACAGTTAAGTGCTCTTGAGATGAAAAGTGCTTTTCTCATGCTTGATATCCTTGTTTTATTTTGTCTTCTGGTAAACTCATTTTGAAATAAATAAAAAATAACTTGAAGCAATCTCTTTTTAAATATATTGGCAATTATTTGCTATATTACATCTCTTTCTTTCAATTTTGAAACTAAGAGAAAGGTAGAAAGCTTGTTTAGAGGTCTGGTCATTTAATGGGATGTATTAATTTATAAAAAAAAAAAAACAACAGTTGAAGCAAGATGATGGAAACTGAATCAGAATATTAATTTGGGAGCAGAGGCATTGTCATAGGTGTGAACTGTGCAGTCCCCAGGGCACGTCTGCAGACAGTCTTTATTTGTTTAGCACTTCCTATTGGCTCTTTTCCAAAATCCCGAGCACTTCATTCTCTTTAAATACAAGTTGAAAATAAAAATCTTACCATCACAGCTGAAGAAGGACTATGGCACAGTTCAAAGAGGCACAACTTCTAATGCAAAGAACAGATAAAACTGGGCTCACCAGGAGTTATTTCTTATCTCCCACACAAGAGTTTCATCTCGTATGAAGAATCAGATGTCCTTTTGAGCTGACACAACAGCAACAGTTAGAAAATTTAATCATGGTATTAATTTTTAAGCATAATAAAATTTAAATTTTAACAGGGCTATTAGTCCATTATTGAGTAGAAATGATATCATTTGCAGAAATGTCACAAGTGTCTAATAAATATTTCTGAACTGTGATTGAGTGGAGACAAGGCAGTGTAGCATTTTCTATTCTGGAAAAGAATAAGGAATTTCCTGTGGATCTATAGGACACTCCAAAAGCACAATATATTCATACTATGAATACATAAGTTTAATGTATGTCCTTCCATACTCAAGTAAGTTCTCCTTTTGTACTCAGAAACACACAAAAATCCATTTTGTTTGTATGCACAAAATAATATAACCTAACAGGAAAAGTCGTGTAGTTATACTTATTCTCCGGTTCCCTTTCTTCACTTTTTGACCTCTCCATCTCTCCTCCTGGTAGTGACTCTCTAGTATCACTAACTCTCCACTCTTGATGTCTTCTCACTCAGATTCTCTTAATCTTCTGTTCTTCTTTCCCCCTTTCCATCATGTTTTAAATGATTTCTCCCATACTCATAAACTCTTGACCTCAAATTTATTTCTGACTTCAGTTCTTCTTATCTGTCTTTTCAGAATCACCCCCTCATATCACTAGACTTCGAGGCCCATAGTTGGCCTCTTGCTCATTGCTACAGTACTGCTTATATCCCACCTCTTACTTAACAGATGATTCACTGCTGGATGGGTCCAGGTACTCGAGGGAGTCCAAAAACTTTGTCTGTAGTCTGTTCTTCTTTCTGGCTGGTTAATCAGTCCTTCTAATCTTCTCCCTTAGTAGACTGCAAAGATGTTTATAAACACCATGTTTCTTCGCTTGTAGTGCCATTAAACTTACTCTAAAATGTATTCAACTCTTACTATTTCTTGCTTCTTGTCACTTTGCAGAAGCTATGACAACAATGTGTCATGAAAACACTTTCCACATTGTTAGTCAGGATGTAGTTTGGCAAAGAAACAGAAATTAAGCTTGGGGTTTAAGAAGGTAATTGAACACATAAGTGTTCTATAACTGAAAGAAGACTGCGGTGTAAAGGAAATACTCTGGAAAAACTGACACCCTTCTCAAAATGCACTGCTCCTACAGAACTGTGATAGCTGGGCAGCAGCAATGTTATTTTAGGATCAAGTTTTGAAAATGGGTCTTAATTTAGGACACTTGCTGCTATTACTCCCTTAACGTAATTGACTTCGTGTAGCACATATCATTTCATGTTAGCTGTTCCCTTTGAACATTCAGTGCAGTTTTGTGTAGTACTGCTGCAATGGAATAAGAAGGGTTTGGATGAAGAAATAAGACTGTAAAAGTTCTCTGAAATTTCACTATTTTTGTGAATTTGAAATTACCACATAAAAGTTTGATAAGACTTGCATATCCAATAGAAGGATGTGTGAAGAGAAGAAGGGGGAAACCCTCTAAAAATAGATTTATGGTCATATCATCTAGAATTCATCACAACTGAAAGATAATATACCAAAGCAGCTGATGGATACTTTTTTTTCTCTTCCGTATGGATAAATTTTTCTTTGTCACTGAGATAAAATGTTCTTTGTCAGCAGCTACACTTCCCTGTCAGATTTTATACTTCAGTGAAGAATGTTTTATGTTCAGCAGCTGTCACGTAAGTATTCTCACGCAGTTGCTGTATTTCTACCCTTCTCTGTTCTACAGAATTACGCTTCTTGCCCTTATGTTTTATCCCAACTAAATAAAAACAAAAAACAACCTCAAAACAGCACACCAATTCTCACTTAGCCTTTCATGTCTTCATTCAGTAACACAAATACAGTAATTGTCCCACAATCATGTATTCTGGTGCATGTAAGACCAAGACATTCCTTTGAGTAGATTTTTAAAGCAAAATGTAAAGTAGTAGAAGTAGTAGATGATTCTGTTTAGACTAGGTTGTGGTGTTTGGTTTGGTTTTACTGTTCTGGAGTTGGTTTTTGTTTTTAAACCTTCATGTATAGGTACTTGGCAATGTGAACCTTTTTACCACTCATAAGAGGTCTCAGCACCTGTGTCTGTGACTTCAGTCTGCCCCAGCAGGCAGAAGCATCATTTTTCATTTGTTTCTGTTTTCTTCCATTTTAAAGGTAAGCGTCTTTAAATTAGTTCTGCTCAGTGTTAAGTGGTGCTTTTATTAAAATTCAAAGTGGAATGTTTTGACCTCTTCATGTCAAAAAAGGTCTTCAGTTTTATTGGGAAGAGTTGTGTGCCCACTATATGTTGTGAAATTGTAAGCTGTACATATAAACACTCTGGAGGAGGAAAGAACAAAGTTAAAATCACTTAAAATATGCTTTCTTTCAGTAGCATTTTTTTTTTTTCCTCCCCAGAAAGGAAACTATATATTTTCTTTGATTATATGTCTTTTCAGCTTGCAGTAGTACAACTCATGCACAGAAAGCATGTAGATAAAGGAGGGACAAAAGCTAGGTGTCACTCTTCTACCAAACTTTGTGGATAGTAAAGAGAAACCCCGCTGAAGGCATCTGGAGTTTCATGTCCTCAGTGACTGTTTGTCGCGCTAGATTAAAGACAAAAACAGTGGTCAGTGGGTTAGCAAGCACTGAGTGATTTCTATGCTGTTGCTGGAATGAGATTGGCAAACTATCTTAGAATGGTCTTAGGTGTAAAACTATGTTGGCTGGACCGGAGGCCCTTCCGTTGTTATTTATGCTCTGTGAAGTTACTGAGATGCCAAGTCTGTTGTCTGAGTGCTCTGTAGATGTTTGTTTAGTTTCAGCAACAAAGTTATCTTGTTTATTTAGGCTAGCACTTGCTTTAGGTGGTATCTAAAAGGGGCAGGGAGGAAAAAAGCTGATCTTTGGAAATAAACGCTGTATTGTGACCATTAGTAGCCTTCGTTATCCACTTTTTGTACACAGAAATTTCCTGGGTTTCTGTCATCCTCATTCCAAAGCTTTGTTAATATACTGCCATGAAAATGAGAGATTCATACACGTTGACATAATTAATGAAGAGGCAGGCAGTATGCTCTACCAATTAACACCACAGGGAAAAGTAAAATTGGCTCCCTTTTTGTGCTTGTGCCGAAGTTAAGAACTGTAACACACAGCAAGTAAATAGAGATCCTTTTAATGAGCTGCGAGATAGAGCTGAATAACTCTGAAAGGATGTTGGATAAACATCACCAACTAAAGGTAGCTGATGAGCTTAGTTAATTTCTTCGAGGGAGGGGCCTTGTCACTGAATGAAAACAGTGCTTGTTAATAATAGTTTTTTCAGTGTAGCTTTTAGACACATTGAAAAAGTTAAAAGCACTTCAGAACAAATATAGAAAAAAAAAAGATTGTTTGCTTGGTTTGACACCAAGTTTGTCGGAATTCAGCTTCTCCACTGATATTTCTATACATGCTGTTTACTTATAATAAAAACTTGACTCTGACTCAGGTTCTGAATAGCCCAGCCATCTGGCAATAGAAGACATCACTCAGCCCTGATGGTTTTTTTTCCACCTGTCCCGGAAGTCCTAATATTCAAAATAATAGGGAAGAAAAGGGATGAAGTTATTCTGTGATTTATTTGAAGCATTCTGCTCATCTTGAAACGTGTGTAGGAACTTCAGAGCACTTCAGGTCAAAACTCTTTGCAAATAAATAAATAGGACAGTTATCTTTAAAGAAACTGAGAACCTTTTTAGTAAGATGGAAAGTTTTCAAAAACAGTTCAAATTTTAAGTTTCCCCCCTGTTTCTAGGGGGGGGGAAGGGAATGGTGCAGGCTTAAAATTGGTATCCATTAAGCTAGGAAGTCCTCTTATTTCTATATGCCTATATCAAATGATTCTTGTATATGAGACATACTTATCTCTAATCTTTCTTGCTTATTCTCCTTGTGTACCTATTACATTGTCTAATCTTTTCCTGTTCCTAGTTTTCATCGTAATCTCCCATCAATTTGTGATCTTTCTATTCTGCCCTATAACTAATTTCTCTCCCTTTAATAATTGTTTATCTACTCATGTCCTTCAGAGCATTTAACGCACTCTGTTCTGTCCTTGCTAATGGGCCAAGTGATTCTGTGGTGGTGTCTGAGACTTGCTGGCTGTTCTCAGCTGATCTGATGGCTGTCAGCCTCCCTCCTCAGCCAGCTGGCTGTAGTTCCATCACAGCTCTGGCTCTTGCTATCACTATCTGACCAGTCTTTCCCTCCCAAGTATCTGAATTATTATTATTTTTTTTTTTTAAATCGTGTACTTTCTCTCTGCCACTCTATGTATGTGCAGTCGCCCTGCTACCTTAGTCTAGAATAACTTCTAGAAGGTCTACAAAGAATAGTGGTGACGAAACAAGTCCCAGCAAACAAGATGAGTATGGGGTATGAGACTGAGAGGATAAGACAGGAGTTGGCTTCTAGTTAGAGGCAAATACTTTATTTTTGTAAGTTTTATCTATAATTATGTCTCTGACTTCTATTTTAGAAAACCATCTACTCTTTAATGCTTCGTTTTTCTGTCTTTTTAAAGACAGAGTGTTAGTTGAATGACAAGTTTCATTTAACCTGTTGGTCTCCTGATTGTATGAAGTTTCTTTGTTGAAACTCCCCAGGGATAAAATATATTAAATGAGTTAGTATTTATAAATAACAACTCTTCTCACTGTAACTTAAAATACAACGAACATGTTGAAGACTGATCATTTCTGTAATCAGAAACTTGAATGTTGTGGAGATCTTTAATGCTTGAATCCTTGGTGCATGCATATATAGCAAATATATTTCTGGCCACCATATGTCTAGTAGGTAGCTACAGAGAAAATACTGAGACAGAAGGTGACAAGAACAAGAAGAATAAAACAGCTTTGATTGGATGAAAGCTTCAATAGGGTTAAGACTTTGATTTTGACTAATGACTGCTAAGCGAGAAGAGGGATACATACAGTCAGGAATGTTTCTCAGGAGAGGAAGTAAATACTGCATAGAACTTAGTGCCCAAGGATGTTGTCAGTCAAATTAGGAAATTGAAGCACTGTTTTTCACATGGACCATAAACGCATACCTCACAGATTAGTTAGTGCAACATGGAACAAGCTGTGACTGTTGTGTACAGCTGTTTGTGTCCAGCTCAGGGAGGCACAGAAGCCACTGACTGCAGGAAAATAGGAGTGCATTTTGAGGGCAAATGCTGAGCTTCACATTGTGTTACTTACGTTCTGTCCTGATGTGTTTGCTACTGCTCAGAACTCTGGATAAGATGGATGAGCCCTTTGTCTGGGGCCATATGGCAATTCTTGTGTTTTAAAAATGTGTGTAAACTAGATGTGGTAACAAAATAGTCCTGAGCAATAAAGGCTAATTAAACAATTCAGAAAACATTGAAGGAACACCTTCACATAGTTTACATTTCTGTGCCTTGAATTAAATTTCCACAAACAAATATGAGGAGCTTCGAGTGTACCGTTAGAGATTATTAATTACCCAGCTCGGTACATATAAGCAATATATATGCCAGCTCCAATCACCACTAAGTCCATCAGCTTTGAGGGTTTTCCTGTTCATTTCTACTGAACTGTTAGTGTATGTGACAGGCTGTGGTTCTGTCAGAACGAATTGTCCCCCTTGAAAAGTTGGCAGCACAGGGAAGTGACAACTTAATGGAAGTTAAAGCACTCTAATGGCAGTGCCTGGTGAAAGCCGGGGAAAGTCATCCATAGCATTTGCCCTGGCTTTTGAAAACGTCTCTTTGCATTTCTGGTTGTGTGCAAGATATTGGAGCTTTACTGGAGTCACATTTACAGGCATTATTCAATGAAATACGATTCACTGAAACATTTGTTTGTTGATAGATGTTGTTCCGCTGAGGTCAGCCAGCGTAACGTTGTGATCATATTGCATAGACTCAGGAGTGCTATCAGAATTGCTCGTTTTAAGGTCCTTAATTTTAGGTGTCATGTAAACCAGTTTCAAATCATCAAAATGAACAGAAATGTAAACATTTTATATGACTGTTCCTATGAATATTGAAGTATTTATATTTGCAAATGAATGCAGTATGTGTTAGATGGAATTGGTGAGAACAGTTCCTTTTATTAAAGCATTCTTTTTTCTGATGAACAATAGATGGATTATTTCTAATGCCTTTTATCAGTACTCTGAATTAAGAACTGTGTTGATCCAGTAGATAAAACTATTGCTCCCATGTAATTTGTCGATTGATCTATTTTTAAATGGCACTTGCATATGCTATCATGTTTATTTGTAACTAAATACAAAGCCATGTTTACATACTTCTGTGAACAGTAATATAAATACCCAATGAGTACAGATAAATATTTTAACTATATCTTAATAGTCTAATAATGTTGAACTGTGTGTATTGCACTTTGGCTGTTGTCTTCTTGAGAGGGCCGTGTGAAATTCTTTGCCTTAATTCTGGTGTCTTTTACCTGACACTGACTATTGGGCAAAACCAGAGTCATGATATGACTCTGACAAATTCACGGAATTTGTATTCTTTGAAACAGCATCAAGTTCACACATAGACAAACACTGGAATATTTACCTGTATGCTGTGATTCAAATAGGAATTGGAGTTTTCACTTCACAGCTGCAATTGTTTCCCCCATACCTATTTCATCCTGACTTCAAGATGATTGCTTCCAGTTTATGCATTATAAATACTTAGCCTCACATAAGGAGTTATATCGGTACATGTAGAAGAGAATATTATTATTATTTTTAATTTAGGCAAACATATAATGTTTCATATCATACATGTTTCTTAACTTGTAAGACTTTTACTGTCTTTAGACTTTGCAGAGTTATTAATTTTAGTGGTACAATAAAGATTTATTTCATTTCTGAGCTACTTTTTAAATGCTGTGAGTGAAATAAAAACACAAGAGAAAATGCAGTTGTACTTAGGCTAAAATATATTTTTCAGAGCTCAATTTAAGGAAGATGAGGGAAATAAGAAATAATTTATGTTTGTTTTTTTTTTTGTTTGTTTGTTTGTTTTCTCTGAAATTAAGAAAGGTAAAGAAAACAAATAAAGCTCTCTGGAATGGTTCAGAAGAATTTTTGTATAAGTTGTGAAGTGGTACCAGCACAGGAGACTGTTTGGATAGGAACATGCCAGCGTCAATAACGCACCTCATTTTGTTTACATGAAACAAATTTGGAATTTACACAGAAAGCTAATGGAGTCTCTGGTGTCTTGCAGATTTCCTTGGCTTTATCTCCTATGTATAATTAATGCGAGCAAGTGAGTGAATGAGCACTTTTCTGTAGGAGCCAATAGGCAAGTATGTTAGGAAAATGAATGAACTGCTGAGATAAATTGCGAAGCTGCCCTCCTGAATATCCAGTTGAGGAACTCAAAAGGAAGTGCCATTGTTTTTATATCCAAAGGATTTATTTATTAAACATTGTTCATAATCTAAATAACAGGTTGGACTGAAAATAATTCTTTATTATCATTGTACTAGTCCTAACAATTGGAAGCTACTAATTACTGTAACAGAATAATTCATGTGAATATTGATCTCAGCCCATTCAGTTAGCTTGTTAGCATTCTGCATAATAATGGCCATTTCCAATAATAAGTAGAAAAATATACAGTGGTTCACTTGGCAGCAGGACGATTTAAATGAAAGTTTCGTATCAACTGGATTTTGAAGGAAATAATCATTAACACAATGCATTAAAATAACTTACTTTGCTTTGAATTTTTCAAGTAATTTTTGAGATTATATCTCATTTGAATCTACTTTTTATTGATATGTGTTTTACCAGAGTGCTTCTTATCAGTACTCTGCTTATGACTAGTTTCCTGAAGGGAAGAAATAACACGTAGATCATATCTATATCTATCTTTTCTTTTTTTTTTCCTGGCCAAGTTTTAGAAATATTTTCAATCTGTTGGACAACTCTGTCTGCAGATCTGCTGTTATTTTGACTACCACTACTGTAACATCTGGCAGCGTTGATGAAAAGTGTGAAGAAAGTCTTATGAATGATAAAATGAACAGGGAAATAAAGGAAGAAACATCCAGAGTACACAAAGGAAAAAATAACTTATCCGCACATTTTATGTTCAGGTTCAAACAGAGGTTTATTCTTTGTCATTTTAGCAAGAAATCAATGGGGAATACATAATTTTATTTTATTTTATTTATTTATTTTTTAGTGTCCTAGAGTTCACAGCAAATGGTCACCAATAGGATTCTCAGCTGCCACACAGTCTGGCTTAGCTCCTTTCTGCTCCATGGCTCCCAGTTGCATTCAGCCTATTGATGATGTGATGCCATTTTTTTGGATCTTTGCCCATCTGTTTCATTAATTACTGTCATGTAAATTGATATTTCTAAACTAGAGACTATGCTGTTGTGCAGTTGCGCGTTCCGTATATCTTTCATGATATATTAGAAGTTTACTGACTTGTTACATTGGAATATGAATGTTTCGTCAGTTTTCACCAATATATATAATATGACAGTATGAACTTTTTTGAATGCTAGAGGAGAGATTATAATAGTGTAACCAAATTTTGGAAATGCTTGTTTTTCGCACTGTCAGTAGAGGTAGTTGCAGTGCTTTAGTGCTTTCTTCAAGGTCACAAAAGAAAAGTATGCCCTTGAATGAAGTATTTGTATTAGTAAGTTTCGGCAGTTGTTTTTCAATTGTAAAATACATGAAGGAGTTGTTTGTGCTATCCAGGTTACCCATAAGCACAAGACTATTGTAAATTACATCATCACGTACATCAGCTTGAGTACAAAGATTTCAGGAGGATTGGGAAGAGCACAGTTCTTTAAGAAATTAAATAGAATCAAAGGTGAGGTAGAATAAACGTGGCATTCAGCAGCGGGCAACATTCTATCACCGAATTAACCCATTAACGAGCCCAGAGGCAACTGCAAAGAAGCCAACACAAATGTCAGTAAAGTATGCCAAAGAGCCAGATGCCATCAGTAGAAATTAACTTCCATGGATTGGCATCCATATCTTTTGCCTGTCATTCAAAGACAAGGAAAAGCTAGACAAGTATAATTAGCTGCGGTGTGTATAGAATGTGTTTTCCCTTTTTGCCTTAGCTTCAAAGCAATTTTCTAGACTAACTTTCATCAGGTGTATTAATAATAAGTTTAGGAAGGATATAAGCTATTTATGTAGACATATATGTATTCCTATGCATGTGTAAATATCTGTTTCAGCATTTGGGTTGGACAGAGCAGGAAGAAGAGGAAACTGTGAAAGGAGGCAGTAAAACATGTGAGCTGCTCCAAAAATAATGCCTCCTATTTTATGATGTTGGCTCACAACATCAGAAGTGGAAGTTAGTGTGTTGGCAGTAGAGGCTGAACCTTCCTAACAGTATTTCCTTAAATTTTCTTGCCATGTGACAGATGGCAGCAGAAGGGTGCTCTGACAAATTGGTGTCTGACATGGAAGTACGTATGGAAAAAAAAGGTGTGGAGTTGAATTTCTCCGTATGGAAAAGGTGGCATTCACTGATGCTGCCATCATCTTGTTGGAGACCAAAGAGTGGATGTGAGCACAGTGAGGTGTTGAGTGGTGTATTTCAGCAGTAGTGACAGTGGATCTTCTCTGTTGGTACAGATTTTTACAAGCACAGCATGCAGGCTTTTGTTCTTCTCTGGTAAAAATGCACACCTAGCAGTAGTGACTGTACTGAAAAATAGATTTTTATAGCTGAGTATTTGCTCTATCAGACATTGATATTGTGCTCTTTTTATCAGTTGTAGTTTCCATGGAAATAAATAGAGGAGGCATTACTTCTGGAGAGACCTGCATACAGAACGTAGTAAAACCAGATCAATGTACAGTAGAATTATGAAAGTAAATGTTTATCTTCCATCCATTCTAGTGTTTTTTGTTGTAGTATTTTCAATCATCTGAATTTAATAACTCTCTCTGAGTCAGATCTCCTCTGTTAATAAAGGAGTTTTTTACGTGCCTTCTGTTTGCAATGATATTCCTTACAACAGATGCATAGAGGTAAGATTTGGTAAATTTAGTTTTTATATCTTAAACTGAATTCATATGTATCCTTATGTCCTTACAACTGCATCCAAATAGTTATTATTTGATATTTTTATTAAAAACAAACAAGATTTTCTGTCTGTGTTGTAAGTAGTCAGATTTTTCTTCCTTTTTGGCAGTTCTACAGTATTAGGAAAACTGTTTGCAATAAGTTGAGTTGCCTCCAGTGATGGTGAGGCCACTGGAAACTGTATTCTGAAACACTGAACTGATAGTCTTTTAGTTAACATGTATGTACAAAAGGTGTGTCATCATTTGGTTGGCTGTGTGTATTAATTAGGTGAGGAGGGTATGCATTGTGACTTTGGATAATTCTCATTTCTTCTGTTTCCATGTCTATCTTCTCTGACATCGTTGCAGAAAATAGAGTTTCTGTGAATAGTCAAAATCTCTTTGAGTTTTTTTTTAAGTGAGATTACAACAGTAATAAATATGACAAGTGCGAACTAATTCACAAAAATGTACAACTTAAAGACATACTGATTAGAAAGAGATAATTTGAGGTGAACTGTAGAGTTAAAATATTATTTTCCAAGACTTAAAACGTCTCCCAGAAGATTGCTTTTATGATTCAGCTTTCAAACATAGTTGCCAAGACCCAGTTTAAGGCAGACAATAAAGGTTTTTGATGAATACTTGGACACTACACTCCCCCATTGATAGAGCATGCCTTCTTTTCGTGTGGCAGTGCAGGATTCTGAAATGAAGCGCAGTAGGTATGAGGAAGTTGAAAAGACTCCAAAAACTGTCATCTATCTGGGAGCTAAAGCATTATTTCCCCTTACTTTAAGTTTCAATATCTTACATCTTTCATGCTTTCAGTATGTACTAAAGCTATTAAAAATTATATCAGTGTCATAGAATCGGGACTGAAAAGTAAGAGCAAAGTTGGAGTTGGCCTGGACAAAGGAGATTACTTCTTTCCTTTGATCTTACTTAAAGCTTTTAGTTCTATTTTTCAAGCTGCAATAGTAATTGCTAAGGACAAGAACCAACAAAATTAATCAGTACCATTTACATCTTAGCGGCAATGGAGTTCCCAAACTTATAATTGGGAGTCAGTGGGAACACAAGGATTTTGACATGGTAACAGAATTGACACTATGGAATTTAAGGTTACTCTGTCACAAGGTATCCATATGTATAGTTCTTCATAGTTCGTTGGGAGTTAAACCTTTCCTTGCTTTTCCTTGGAAGAAAACTTTTATCTTCTGGATTTGAAATTCCAGGTATGTCATCACTGAAACATTTTAGTTTCATTGCTTGTTCTTTTCATTGTAGAGGATTGAATTCCTTTCCACTTCACTTTTTTTATACTTCAGTGCTTCACAGACTTTGCACATAAACCCGATTCATCTTTTCCTGGTTGTTTGGTTTTTGTGGGTTTTTCTTTGTACTTTTTTTTTTTTTTTTTTTTTCCCCTGAGGCTTTCATATATTTAATGAAGTTTTAAAAAACAATCAGGTGCTGATTCAGGAGAAGCTGTAATTCAGTTTGTAAAGATTGAGAAGCAGTCTGCCACAGATGCTTTTATAATTTGATATTTGTTTAGTAACAGGAAAAAAAAGGGTGATTACACTCAGGAAAAGATTCAGAATTTTACTACTATGGAATCTTAGTTGCAGTTGGAAGGGACCTCTTGAGGCTGTCACTTCAAACCATCTGCCCAAGGCACAGTCAGGTACATGGGGAGCAACCATAGAGCATGTTGGGTATCTCCAACGTCAGAAGTACTGCTGTCCCTTGCTCTTCTTGCTAGCCATTTGCTCTGCACTGGACACTCATCTTTGTCACTGAGAAGCTCTGGCCTGAAACCAGTACACCAGATGTTGCCTCACCTGTGTTTAGTGGAGGGTTTCTTCCTAACACAGCCTGGGATGCTAGGTGCTTTCTTTGCTGCAAGGACAAGTTGCTGGCTTACATTCAGCTTGTCCTCCTGGACTCCCATGTCCTTTCTGGAAGGCTGCTTTCCAGCCGGTTGTTCTCCAGCCCGCAGTGTGCACGGGGTATTACTCCCCAGGTGCAGGACTTGGCATTACTTAGTGTGCTGCTTTCATTGTCTTGCTTACTAGGCTTCAGTACTTCACTTGCATTTTTAGTGGGAGCATTAGTTTCTGAATTGCTTTGAGTAATGGACAAGGTCTTATTTTCAGGTTTTCTTGTTCCAGCTCCATGAACTGCATTCTGTGTGCAGTAATTCTCCTGGGTATTTTGCAGTTTGCAGCTCACAGAAGAAATTATTCAAACATCTTATTACTGATGTGTGCTACATCATAAAAATGTTTTTTAAACAGGTCTATTTATAATTACTATTAGTTTTGCTGTTGTTATTTTTTAATGCTGGTTATTTGTAACACATATTTGTATTTATAAGGTTGTAGTAAGTTCTTATATACCTGAAAACCAAATTTCAAATGCATATTACTTATTTCCTGTTGGTGCATTCTCTTCTTGTATATTTCTGCTGTAGAGCTGCATACTGTAAAAAGTTTTGTATCTGCTGAAGTATTTATGTCCTTCATTAATTTATGTTGTGGCTATGTTGAACTCTTTTAGTATGTATGCTGTTAAGATGTTGTCTTGCCTAATTGTTTTCAAGTATTTCATATTTGAAGAGGTGTGGATGAGATGGATCAGAGCAGTCTTGATTTGCATTTCAGTTGAACAGAACAAATAGATTGAGGATCTCCTTACCAAGGTATATTTCTGGAACAAAAGGACACGACTGAAGACATCTAGTTAGAGCTGCTGGTTCACAGACCATTACCAGATCTCTAAGGTCAAAGTGAGGGCCAGAAAATGCCCTTTAACCATTCTTTTCAGTTTTCAGCTCCAAAGACAGCCTATCAGGAGAGTCACAGACCAGACAAGAGCAGAGATGCTGATATGTTGGACTGTCTGGTTACATCAAACACAGCGCAGGCATGGAAACAACAAACTGTTCCACTTGGAGTTAACTTAGGATAAGTTCAAATCCAGCTATCCTCCGTGACTTCTAGCCTACCTAATGCTGTACAGACTGCTTCTTTAGCTGCAGCCTCTTTATTAGCTACATCAATCCCACCTTCTTTGAAACTTTATATTGCTTATGAACTTTTGAAAGCTTGGTGTGAGCTTCTGTATTATTGTATGTGTTGATGTTTTATGGTATTGCTCCTGAATTCCACCAGTGTCGTTTAAATGTTTTGGGATTTTTTTGTTTTCCATTCTTCTCATCTGAGAGGTTTTACATGTCAAGCTATTTTCATTTCAGGCTACTAGGAAATCCAGATGTAACTCGTGTGGATCAATTTGTGTCAGCTATGTAGCCACATTACAGTTAGAGCTATTGAAGATGAGCTTTTAGAAAACTTCAGATCTCTCAGTGCCTTCAGTTTCAGTGATAATCTGTTCCTAGTTCTTCGAAAACCCCCACACAAACATTTTTCATCCCTACGTTTTAATTATACATGCTAATGAGTTGGAGGAAGGATGAATCCAGAAGAGGCAAAGCTTCTGAGTCACAGAAAAAGTTTAAAAGTACTTGAAACCGGGGGAAAATGTTAGCGGTCCTTTTTTTAGAATGTACAGCACTCTATTTCTGTGGCTGTAGGTTGGAAACAGACTGGATGTCAGACTGATTGTCAGCATTTGTGTTGTTGGTTTTATACGTGGGTGATTTCTCAAGTAAAGAATTTTGCCTTTACTGTAAAAGCCAGTGAGGTAACTTTCCTACAGCTAGCAAGGTATTAAAATATGTGAAGTGTAATTAACGTATAACAAATCTGAAGATGGTTCTTTTTGTTTCAAGGGAAATAGATTCCTGAGATGCAGTTCATTATTAAAAAAAAAAAAAAGAATCAACAAACTGCAGTGTCTGGTGTGTGCTGAAATGATTCAACATCAGAAGTTTTAAGGATCTTCAGACTTTCTGTTTTCATTCTTTTGCTTCTATCACATTGAAGGCTAATTTCTGTATGCCTGAATAAAAGGCTGGTGAATTGATATACAAGCATTTATAGACTTATATGTATAACAGATAGTGATATATTTCATTTGTTATTTATTTAATTGATCCAATCAATTGTTACAATTCGGCATGTCAATCAAAAAACTGAGCTCTGTCTCACTGGAATGTTTTAAGCATTTGTAAAGGTGTATAAAGATACTTCTGTTGAAATAGTGTGAAACGGAGTTTTCATAGCATGTTTCGTGTTTTCGTTTAGTGTGATGATTGTGTGAGGTTACGTTTTCTCAGCTATAAGTACTTCTGTGTGAATTCAGGTTGCTTATCAGTTAATGCATAACAAAACAAATGCACCACAACATAAAGCTAAAATGACAAAAGTAGATTTGAAATTGAGAGTAATATAGAGCCAGGGGAAAATGTGATCTAATAAATCCAGCATGAAAGAATGCAGCTACTTGATTTTGCTTTTGTAAAGCTTTTGTTTTGCCATGAAAGACGTAAAATATATAGTGCTGTTGTATGACTAGAATAGGAATAATTTGATGACAGCATCATTTTCAAGTTCATGAATGTGTTTAAAATGATATAGGGTTCTCCTGTAGCTCCCAGTTTAATCCAGATGCCTCACTCAGTTGCACCAAGAGCACATTACTGAATACTTTATTTATCATTCCGTAAGTCCTAATTGTCTAGCAAATTAGAACTGCACTATATTTGGTTGAGCTGCGTTTCACACTTGTTTGAAAAGAAATGTTCGAGGTATTTTCATGTTTCAATCTAAGAATTCCAAGGATGTTTTTCTTGAAATAGTTTCAACAAAACAGATTAATAGGCTTCTGGCACCAATCTTGCAGCGTTACATGTGGTTCCTTTAACAACTGGATTACTGATAAGAGTATCCACGGCCCCTATTTGTTGATATCAAATAAGGTTTCTTCTCAATTATAATATTTTCAAAATCTGAGAACAAGCACCAAATCTGTAACAAAAATATGGCTGTAATTAGTAGTGAGTCAGTTATTTTGCTTCAGGAAATTTTATGACTCAGAGAGGGAGGAAACAAAGGAACAAGAAATAGATTTATGTCAAAATTCACTTTTGTTGACAACAACATGCCTTAAAAAAAATAATAATAATCAAGATTTACATCTTGGTGTGTGTTCATGCTGGCCTGCATGCTGAATATCACAAGGGAGCTGATCTCATTTCTATCAATGTCAAGTAGTCAACTTGACTAACTCCATGTGCAGCACTGCAGGTGTTTTGAGTTGTGAGCCCAGGACTGTATGTAATGAAAGTTCAGACTTCTAATTTTGGTGAGCTTGTCTCATAACAGAGCATGGGATGCTGCTACAGATTCTTTTCTTGCTTTTGTTTGTAGTCTAGCTGTTGATTTTAGTCTGTCTTGCTTTTGTGTTTTTGCCTTTTTGTTTCATCCGTGAGACATTGAAGCTGCAATATCTGGGGTTACTTGTGATTACTTGCATCCGGTCTTCTTAACTATTCTGTTTTTCAGTGGAGACAGCTCAAGTATTAGGTATTTCTACGTTCCTATTGCTATGTATGATTCTCAGTGCTCAGCAGTGCTCCTTACCAGAACCAAGGAATGCAGCTTTGGTGCCAATAGTGTTGATTTGTAGGAAAAAATGCAAGGCCAAATACTTAAACTGTGTCTCATACAACTGAGTACAGTGCAGCATGTTTTGCATCCTAAGGGCTGAACTTGCCTCAGGCAGGGAAGTGGTGGTGCACACACTAAGGTGTGTGTGCATGGCACCGAGCACTTGTGATTGGTTGTGTGTACATTACCTGGTTTACTTTGACTGAGATCACACACAGCATCTGATGGCAAGTCAGTACCTGTGTGAAATTCACAGCTGGCCATCCTGCAGCAGAGCTGCCCTGCTTGCAAGTGGTGCCTGTGATGCTTGGTGAGGTGACAAAGGGTTTGCATTGTTTTAAGGGAGGCACTTGAAGTACCAGTCCCTGCAGATCAGAACTGACACAAAATACTGCTAGCATCAGAAAAATTTAACTCTATGTTTAGTTGTAAGGAGAATGCAGTATGTGAGAATCTGATGTTAATAATATGACTACTTTAATGCAATTAATCTTTAAGTACCTTTGTCTCCATAATGCAGTACAAGACATATGCAGGATGATATTTTTTTGATGTATGCAAGCAGTGGGTATCATAGTGAAGAAAATAAGAGCTGTAACTTCTGGAGTCTTGGCTTTGTATTGCTTCAAATGACCACTTCAAAATACATCATCAATGCTGTGCTATCCCTTCATTTAAATGCAGTATTAGTTGTTAGTTCAATGTACACTTGTTCTGCCTTGTTCTCCTGTAGTAGAGCGTGTTTTGGAGAAGATCGAAAGTCTGCTGCCTCCCAAACATCTATGGAAACCTGCATGTGCTGTTAGCCCTATTGAGAGGAAGGCACAGTGTTGCCCATGTTAGCTTTAACTTAGCTACCTGTTCTAGTAATAGTAATGTTTCCATGTAGGGGTATCTGATTATAAGTATAGAAAGAATATTGACAGAGGTCTTGAAGAGTTTCAGGTAATAAATCAGGTTATAAGTGATGAGTAGAAACAGATTTTTATGCCAAATGTTGAATGGTCCAATTCCTTGGAAATTAAGGATGATAGATTTGAACTTAATGCAGAAAGAAAAAGAAGTGATCATAGTGACAAGAAGCAGCAGCAGAAGAAAAAAAGAAAAGAATTCAGCGGTATCAGTGTGAGTTTCCCATCAATAAATAAATAAGGTGTAAGAACTGCAGAAGAGGCCACTATAACAAGAGAGGGTTGATTTAGCATTGTCAAAGGAAAATAACTGTTAGGAGAAAAGTGACCGCTTGCTTTGAAACCAGTGGGTAGAATAAACTGGATAAAAGGGGGCAAAATATTGACTCAATATAAAAATGAGTTTCCTTACACAGTACTTGCATTGCTATCTCAAGGGCTCAGCAAGAAGGCTCATACAGAGGGCTTTATATCAGTTTTATATGTAAAGCTGCCTGTGTGGCAAAACATGTCATTGTGCAAGGGTGACACAGAGCCCAAGGTCTTCAGCTCCAAAAAGCTCTGTCCTTCTGGCTTTTGCCATTGGGTTAGTGTTGTGACAGCTCACATCTTTCTGCTGGAATAGTCATTTGGAGAGATGTGTGTCTGGCTACTTTGGACATCCTGGAAAGAGCTCTGCATCAGCTGAAGCTCAAAGCTACAGCAGATTCTATTTCAGTTTTCCTGAGCTGCATCCATCTCCTTTGCATGGAGGTGAGTATTTAACTGGAACTCTTCAGGCTTGGCTATGAGAATATTAAGATCTTTTAATTGAAAGTCAGATTGAAAAGTCACAAAAAGTAATCAGAAGGAAAGTCTAGATTTTGAAGAGCCATTGAACTAAATCTGAAACTGACTTAGTCCATCTTAAGCAGTAGTGTCTAAATGCTGAGGAGCATTTTGAGGCTTGCTGGTAGAGATAACTGAATTCCCCTAAGGAGCTGTGGAGGTGTTAAATTTTGCAGTGGAGGGATCGCATACTTGTGAGCGGTGGGTAGGCTGTAAGTGGTAGCACGTGGTAATCAAGTCTTAAAGACTCAGCTGTAGTTAATGGAGGATTTGTTGGTTTGATACATGAGCATGTTAATATTTAGCTGTTGTACATGAAAATGAGCTCCCGAATTGTGGACTAAGTCTGGTGGATTTAGATTCAGGCAGAATGTATGAGAGGTACCCAGTTGTAGACAGAATAATAAAGAAGTGATTTCATTGTAGAAGGAAACTGCGCTGATGTCCAGTTAATTTAATTCCTAGCAAGAAACGATACCACCTTTACAAAATAGCATAATTAATCCATCATTTATTCTCCTTCTGAGATAAAACATTCAGTTAATGTTTTTAAGAGACTAATAATCTCATGAAGAACTATTAAACAAGATGTGTTTACGTTGCCCTGCTATGTATACTTATAGTCACGTTTGATATTTCTTCCTCTTTTCATTACCACAGTATGAAAACAAGCTCACAATTCACAGGCTTCTGCCACTTATTCCTCGCTCCATGTTAATTTTTTTTCCTGATGTGCAAAAGCAGCAGTTTTAGATGCGATGGTGCTAAAGAAGGAGTAAAAGCAGTGCAATTATGCATATATGAGTATATATACTTTGTGTATATATATGTAAATATGTATTTATATTTATGCACAAATCCATTAAGCAATATTTATTAGAGAATTTGTGTGATGATTTTAGCTTGGTATAAATGTACTCAGTGTGAACAAAATGGAAATCATGGTATGTATATGTCAATATAAAATGAAGGAAACAGAATTTTTATACAGAAAAAAATCTGAGTGGCATACAGTATGTCTCTACTGTTCACTTCCCCTTTCCTATGTGATCTTTAACCAAGTCTGCAGTGACAGCAGGCCCAAGTAGGCTTCATAACTCCAGCTCAAGGTGTAGACTTGTTTTTTCCCCTTAGGAAAAATCCTTAGGGCTTAAGATACGTAGCAAGTTCTATTACACTTTCTCTGAATAATAGTACTGAAGTTGGTATATTACATTAAATCTGACTTGAGAAAATTGCTTTATTAATAAGGGTTGCACTGTTAGTATTTTCGTCTGGAATTTTGGAAAGAATATTATATGGCAATGCTACCTATGATTCCGATGTCTCCTTGCTAACATTCAGATAGTGAAAATCATCAACATTACAACTATTCTAGTTGGACACGTGGACCAAAGTGGATCTGTTGTATTACTGTCTTTTAAGGAACCTTACTATATGTCTGTTTGGAAGAGCCTATTTTCTGTTGTGACTGGAGCATATGGTGAGTGAGAGCATCTTGTCCATCTGAATGCAGAATGGTGATGTGTTCCAGCTACCTTTATGCTGGATGAAGTGGGACTCTCAAAATATTTTGCTGCCCTGATTTCTCTTGACCTTCTTGATCCCGTCTGTTTGTCTTTCCCTGCTTTTGGAGTCTGTGCCATGGAGAAAAGTTCAGATAAAGCTTTTTCTTCTCCCCTGACATCGTAATAGCATGATGTCACCTGAAGCCGCCTTAGGCCAGGACTGCTGTGATCCTTGCTCTGCCTACACAGTCCCTCTGTGCAGGTGCTGCTGATACTTTGGGTGCGATGAGGTGCTTCCCAAAAGCTTCTGGCCCTGCAGAACACTGTCAGATTGTCTGGCAATGGAGTGTTTATGCCAGCTGTAGCCCCAAAAGTGCCTATGAACGTTCACAGGGGAGAGAGCAGTGCAACAGCGATCCCAAAGTAACGTGCAGTCCTTCAGAACCTCCCCTGTCCCTTCAGCGCCCAGTTGTGGCTTGGCAGCGACATCTGTTTTTGAGACACAAGCCTCTTAATGATGCAAAAAGTATCAAAACGGTTATTTACTATGCGAACCGCTGGGTGAGTTCGTTTGCAGCACGAGAAGGCGAGCAGAGCTGTCTTAGAGCGAGCAGCAGACCGGGCAGGCTGGTATGAGCGGCATCCCCGCTAGGTGGAGGTGCTGGTATAGCGGAGCGGGGCTGTGCTGCTGACCTGCAGCGTGCGCTGCCATACCCGGCTAAATCCTCTGGACCTACAAGTGCTGCGCTGGTGTAAACTCGCACTAAATTAAGTCAGGTTCAGGTATTAGAGCTGTGTCCTCTCCAGCCTTTTTCCTGTCCTCCTCTTTGCCCCTGTTTTGCTGTCGGCCAGGAGGAGGCTGACGAGGAATGTGTATCTCCTGTTTGGAAGTCTCTAACTCTTTAAGGGCTACATGTTACTGCCTTTGATTTATTTTGTTACTTCATTTCTTTTCCTTCCACACGTGCAGATGTTGGCATTGCTAATGGCTCTTGGCTTTCTGTTGTGAATAATCCATACAGACTGCACTGCATGCTAAAGAAATGAGTATCAGGTGGTGCTGAAAAGGTTAACTGTGCAATAGTCGTTGTAGGTATGGAGTATGAAATACTGGCAAAGTCAGTGGACGTAACACAGCACTTAACAGAAAGAGAAAATTAGTTATTCTTATTTGCCTGAGGTAAATGAGAGCCTCTGCAGTGTCTTGATCCTCGTGCAGACCTGGTTGAGAGTAATGTGAACAAAAACCTTACAATAGAACTGGAGCTTTTTGTGACAAGATAATAACGCTGGAAGTGTGAGCTGTCAGCCATTAATTGAAAAGAAGAGATGGAAATCTCTGATTTAGCCTTTTCGAAAAATAAAAATAGTTGTAATGCCAATGATATTTCCCTATAGTTTCTTAGAAGAAAACCACATAAGGAAGCAGAATAGCGTGTGGAAAAAGGAAGACAAAGCTATTAATGGTTGTTAATAATTTGTCAAAATATATTAATGAAGCGTTTTATTTTTAAGCTCATGTGTTTCCTTTCCTGCTCTCAAGTCGTGGGGGCCATTTTTCATGCGGTGTTAGAAAAGGAGTGTTTAGAGAAAGGACTGCACTATTCTTAGCTTCTGAACTACTTGCCAGAATCATTTTTATACCACATCAGCCATTTTATAAAGCGGAGAATACAAAGATATTCATCACGTGGATAATGCACTGTGCCACTGAGATATTTTCTTTTAAATGCTTGAAGTCTGGAGGCGTATGCTCCTTATAATCCTGTATCCATTCCTATATGCATACACTGGTTAGTATGAGCTACTGCTGAGAGCAGACCAGAGTGCAAATGATGTGTGGTCTCACAGGTGACCTCCTTCAGATCTCTCTGTTGGTAGTGGAGGTTTGGCTGATGAGGCAGTCTGCTCTGGTTTGTCTAATGGTTAAATTTTAGGTTTAATTTTTGTAGTGGAGATACAGAGAAATGGAGGTTGGCTCCCAAATGAGAACAAATGGAGTTGGTGAATGTAAATGGTGCACTTTTTTGGTGCATTTGCTAACGTGTTCCTATTTGTACTCCAGGTGTGTGAGAAATGCTGTTGCTCCTTTTTGCTTTAATACAGTGTTTGTGTTTTCAAGATCGATCAACAGCACCATTAGCTTTTGAGCATTAGCTGGATGCAGGCAGTAGGAACTGTACCTGTGAGCTCTGCTGTTTTCTCTGGGTTCTGATGATTCCAGCAGGCTGATGTGGGTTGTTTCAACTGGTAGCCTCCTTCTACTTGGTAAAAAAGGTTTGTGGTTGTCGTTTATTGATACCTCACCTACCAGTGAGGGCTAAAATACAGTTCAGGTACAGAATTTGGTGTGATTGTAACAGAGCCCCATCAAAGCAACTGGGAGATGTGAGGGGTAGGGAAGACTTGGCAATCATGCCTTTTATAGAATAAGGAAAAAATGACGAATGGATAATGTACAGATGAGATACTGGTGACGCTTGTGCTGCTCTGTAAAGTTATAGGGTAGTGATGGTGATCCTGTCACTGGGCATGGGGCTAAAAATGCAGGTGGTGTGTAATGCCAGTCATGGTACCTTTGGCGAGCTTGTGGTGGTGCTTAGCGTATATTTGGCTATTAGGTCAAACATGGTTCTGATCCGTGTTGGATTTGTTAGAGGAGCATATACAAACAGGGAAATAACTTAGGGAAGTGACATTTGCTAGATTACTTTGAAGTAAGTGTTCAACACACTGCTTTTAAGAGTTTCATCTGTTTTATGGATGTCCTCTTCACTGTGAGAGTGCAGTAGACAGAAGAAACGTTGCCCCACCATCACACTGTTCCAGAAGTTCACTTTGGGAAATTGGATAGATTTACGTGGTTCCAAACTGGCTGGGAAGCATGTTTCCTTTGATTCTGACATAATGTGGAATGAGTTGGTTATCTGCCTCCTTACATAACGTATTTGTTTTTCATTAAACATCCTGATATGGTCTTATTAAAGTACCATGTATTATTTATGGTGTTTCATATGAAGATGAGCTGAAGGGAAAACTCCATCAGCTAAGGGCATTTGCAGAATAACAGGCTTTCTGTGCTGGGAAAAAAAAAAAAAAGAAAAAAAAAAAAAGAATGAAGGAAAGCATGACATACTCCTGTCAGAACAGGAGACTGCTTAAGGCAGAGAGTAGGAATGAAAAAAGGAGAAAGGGCATAGAGAGAGTTCATTTCTCCTTCTTGCTTTGTCTTCCTCTCTGTGGTGTGCTTTCCTTTTTTTTGTGTGTGTGTGTGTGTGATAAAGTAATTTGTGCTGTTCTATATCAGGGCTGCTCTGGTAGATCAGTCTGTGATAAACTGCCAAGTATGGATGTTTCTTAAGCTAAAACAGTCCCTGTGTTTTAAGTTAGTGTATCTGTTGTTTCAGTATTAATTGCTGAGTTTTAAGTATATTATTTTTGTTGCACTGACTGCTTTTTGAGAAAGAGAATACCTAATTCTGCTGGAAAAGCTTTGGTTTTGCGTGAAGAAGACTGAGTGGATCTAAATCAGTCTCTGAAGCTTGTGTGGGTGCAGGTATGTGTGCACACATGTAAAATGAACAAATCTGTTTTCTTAATGCAGCGCCTGAGTTTCAGTGCAATGTTTTATGTCTGTTTCCAGTTAAGTGGGGGCTTTCACTTGTTTCTATGGGTCGTTTTCAAATCTGAGCCAGCCGCGCTGTGTTTGAGAAAGGCTGCGATGTTATGTGGATTATTTATTGGATGCTGTTAATTTGAAAGTGTTGGTGTAAGATGTGCTTTGTGGGAGTTAGATCTCCTGTAACAGGTAATTTTAAAAGCTTCTGCGGAGCCTTTTTTAGGAAGAACTCCTTCAAAACTTCAGGTTTTTGCTTAGAGGTTTGACCTTTTTTTTTTTTTTTTTCCTACAGAATTAATATTTCATTCATTTGTTACAATTCTAATTAAACATAGTTGTATTTTCTGTTTTACTTGACTTGTATCTAGGAGGGAAAAAAAGAGACTTTGTAATGTGGGACTTCAAGGACAAGTTGTAATATAAATTATTTGATTTGCAGGTCACATCCTACTTTATTACATGAAGACTAACTAGATCTACTAATGAATAATTATTACTCCATAAAATAAAGGTGGGGGGGTGAACAGGGGGGTCATCCTGCAAGAGCAGAATATTAATTTGAGGTATTGCTCTCAAAGTAAAAAGTAAACATTAAATTCTGAAAGTTGCAAATGTAATTTTTCCGTGTAGCCTGATAGGGCAGTCCTTTGTAATAGACTGACTGGCTGTCAAATAAATTTGTAATTGTAGATGAGATGGGGTTTAGACCAGTTTTAAGATACAGTCTTTATCCACGCCTGCTGCCCTCCCCTCCCCCTCGGTGAGAGACAGCGTGCCACAGCATTTTGTTCATTCCCAGTGATTCTGCTGCAGTGGTTACACCGATAGTTTGCCTTCTCTGTAACGCTTCCATAGGTTTCTCTAGGAAACGAGGTGGTAAATGACAAGTAGATATAAAATTAATGGATATTTAAAAAGGAGCTCATTTACTGATTGTCCTGTATATTTGCTGGAATCCTCATGACTAGCCAAGGTTCTCTCCCTTTCCCGTTTTGTGCCTCTCACTTCTGTTCTTGGAAGGGGAAAGCCCTTTTTCTGTCAGGTGTGGGTCCTGGGAGAAAAAATGTGTGCGAGTGTGTTTGTGTGCGCGTGGAATCCTAACAGGCGCCTGGTCCCAGCTGGGCAGTGACATTAATTGCCCAGATCTCATGGCTGCCTGCGATGCAGCGTGTTCACTTTCTCTCCTTCTCTATCCTCTCCGGGGATTTTTAAAATGCAGTATTTGAATTTTGGTGAGTGGTAAAGACCCTGCCCTAGGACCCATTTGACAAATGAGAAGCTGTGCAGCATCAGCACCAGCCGACCGAGCCTCCCCGAGTCAATCTCGCTCTCTACTAGTCAGCAGCTACTGTTGTGAGACAAGCTTCAGCTCTCTGTCATTGAGGAAGTTCCATTTGCTCATCAATAGGCTGCAGGCTGTGTCTTCTTTTTTTGCTCTCTGTTAAAAATCCGTAGTTTAAATCTACCAAGTTGCCTTAGCTGACAAATGAATGTAGGGATCTAGCGCTGGGGAAGAGAAAGGCAGTGAAGAAAGACTGTTTCCTTACTTAAATAATCAGAAGGAAAAAAAACTGTAGTGACAAGATAGGGCAAACGTACTTGCATGCAAGCCCCCTCACTTGTTCTACGTAGACTTCAGAGCAACACCATGCAGCATCCCCTTACGGGTGCAACCTGCGTGGCACTGCCGAACGTGGGCATGTGTCCCCAGCTCTCCTGTGCCTTGACTTTTATGTACTTACAGCAGGTAAGTTTGCTCAACTTTCTTTTCCTATAGTGCCTGCTTTGTCAGCATCGTTCGGGGGATTTGTAATCGTGAAGCTATTTTTTGTGTGGATCGACTGTATAAATGTCTCCCACTGTGTGGAGTGAATGTCGTGCTTGCACTTAGGAATGGGGAAAGGGATCAGAAAATGTTTTAATAGAGACTCAAGCCTCTGCATATCTTTATTATTATTTTTTGCAATGTCCTTATTGATGCTGTTTGTAGGCTTTTAACACGGTACTCCGACTGCATTTCTCGTGGATACTGTAGCAGAGTTTCAGCCATAAAGGACTGCTCTTTTTTTTTTCACTTGCAGGCATAAATTATACTTCTAATGTAAATGTGCCCGATGGCAATTTTGTTTAAGCCTTCTTTGAAGCCAGAAATTTTAAGTCTGCGTTGAAACATGCTGCTGATTGAAATCAAGCTGATTTTAGTTATTAAAATAATATACAGAAAGCTGTGTCTGTGCAGAATTAAAATACTTCTGTCACCAAGTGTACCAGAATGGGTTCAGAAACATGTTTTGAAATCAGAAAAAGGATACCGATTTCTTAAAGATTTATAAGATATTTCTTTTTTAAATTCATTTGATATCAAATTTGGTTTTTGGTTTTGTTTTTTTTAAAGTATTCTCACCCCTCCCCCTCCCCCCAATTGCTTACCAGTTGTTAACAGCTCTCTGTTACCACGCTATTTATTTGATGTCATAATACCACATTATTATTTAAACTAGGAGTTTGGGATCCTCATTGTATGCTGCTTCTCCACAACGGCAGTCTCGGTTAAAGGGAGTCATCTGGTAGGTGTGGAGAGTCAGCACAGATATGTTTTCAAGCAAAAATGATGAATCCTGGTTGTTGTTTGTTTGGGGTGGGTTTTTTTTTTCCTGTTACTTTCTGTTGAAACTTGAGGAAAATAAATATATTTCTCACTGCAAGAAATGCCTGTGAGCCCTTCCAACTTCCATTACAGTAGTTTATATGCATGTTGAGTTCTGTGAGGCAGTCTCTAACTTTATTTCTGTATTTACAAATGCTCTGAAGACTTTTTTTGTTTTGTTCTTTACATGATTTCTTTATGGTATGTCTTTCTTTCCTAAGGATTAATTGAAATTGATGTAAAGCTTTTGTTCTTCTGCCATCTGTGCTTTCTGATACTGCTGATAGAACAGAACTCAAATATTTGGGGGTATGAACCCTTTTTTAGCTTTTTTTTTTTCTTCAGTAGTGCAGTATAAACCATTTCTGACTTGCTCCTTGGTGTGTATAATAAAAGGTTATTGCATATATCCATATATGTGGGAAAGGGGTATGTTCGCAATTAAAATTTACAGGAGATATATAGAATGTAATGTACTGAATACTTGCATTTTTATTTATTTATTTTAAATCGTATGTTCTGTGTTCTGGATACATTTTGGAAATGACATAGATCAGCTTTAATGGTGCAGCGGGACTCGTGCTTACTGGTTGCATACAGAATGGGCTCCTGTATTTTGCTGGGATTGTTCCTCTGAGTTTGCCAAACAGCATTGTGAACGTTGTTGGAATGTTTGATGTGGCTTTTGAAAGGAAAAACGTGAATGAAGGTGAGAGGTCAACATGGCCACACAAGGAGCTGATATGAGATAACCCAACAATGAGGTTGGGTGCTGTAATAATCTTCCTGTGTGAGCTATTGCAGTATCATTATGCAAACATGTCTCTGGTGTGGTACTGCTTTAAGGTTTAAGAAACTGTGCAACCATAATGATTCCTCTAAAATAGTGAATTCAATTCCATCCATTCCATTTGAGAGAAAGATGAGAAGTGATTGCTAATGCACTTTTACAAAGTGCTCTATCTACACGATAATTTTTAACTCTTTAAGTGGATTAACTGCTACGCTGAAAGTAATTTTTTTATTAAAGTACTGGCTTTCTTGTCTGCATAATCCCATTGTCAATTCAGAAACATTCAACCTGGACTAATCACAATTAGACGTTTTAGAAATTCACCTGAACTCCTGCTGATAATTGTGCCAGGATCAAAATGCTGTGCTTGTTGCTCCTTTTGATAGCTGATGGCATTCACTTCTCCTGGGTTCCTAGAAAGTCACATAATTATCATCTTAACTCAGATGTGATTTATTATTTAATGTATTTCATAGTTATTTTATGTATTTGATGTAGTATTTCATCAGAACTAGAGCTTACTTTACCTGAATGTAAGATCTTACATAGATTTCGCTTTAAAGAGGTAAGGATAAAAAGTGTTCCATATTTTTGTAAAAACATGAAAAAACTTTTACCATGACAATCTATTTTTACCCCCTCCTGCTTGAAACAAAAATATCACTATACATTTTATTTGTATAGTGAACGTGTAACTATTTCAGTGAGTGTTTTTTCTCACTGCTGTGAAGTTATCTATTGATCTTAACTCCTGGTACCCTGAAAGCTTGGTACCCTAGCAACTTCATAATCAGTGATTCCCCTCTACCTGTGGGCTCCATCAGCAGTGCTATACAGACCTTCTGTGAAACCCATTCAGTCAAATTTTTTTATTTTTTTTTCTCCCCAAATTACACTTCAGATACATCTGCTCGCTTGCACCTCAGTTAAAATGAAGTCAGGCATCTTTATTTCAGCAGGGCTCCCTGTTGTTAACCTCTAGTGTCTATTTAGAAAACAGGGTTTCTCATAGATTCAGTTTTTGAGTGGATCTGCAAAATTTGTTAGTGTTCTGGTCTATTGAAGTTTTGTAATAGGAGATGTGTCTTTTGTGCAAGACTGAGGTGTTACATCCTTAAATCAAGATGGGCACACCAGTCCTCACTGTACATACGTCTGTTGCCACAAGGATGGCTGTGTTCTGGGGACATGCATTAATCGTTTGAGAGGGGGGAAACAAACAAATGTGTTGGTATCTATTTAATGTTGACCATTATTTATTTGCAGAACTAACACTACTGTGGCAGTCTCTTTAATATAAACAAATAAACTCTTCTCCACAGTTTACCCACAGAAGTGCTTTATTACTTTGTCTGGTGTTAAAAACTGTGTTTGCCCTGATATCTTCCAGATTACATCTCTGCATAATGTTTTAAGAGATGTCTGAATTGATATTTATTTTTAAGAGCGGTTTGTGCAGTTCACTCAAGACATTCAAAGCTTAACTGTTGATAATGAAGTTGAAAATAAATGAAGTATCGAGGCCTAGTTCACATTCTGAGTTAACTGCCAATAAAATATTCATTTGAAAAAGCCAATAAAACCTGAAGGATGTTTCCGACTTGGTTAAGCTACTTAAAATTGTCTGAAATAACTAAGAAGCATCTTAAAGTCCCAACTTCAGAAACCTTAAGAGTTTCAGTTATTTCAGACTCAAATGACTGTGTCAGTGGCAGCAGTGAACAGGAGGAGAATAGAATTTAGTTGTTTTTCTTGTCATTTTAAAGGCAGGGATGACTGGGGAAAGTATAGGTGCATTTGGCTTAGCATTTTACCCAATGCCAATATTTAAAGGCGCAGTGAAAAGGAGCTCAGATTTGTGGTGTACCCTATAATTTTATAATATTGTACAGCATTAGAAGATGCTAAATTGATCCATTTTATCATCTCCTCCTTAATGAGACACACCAGCGAAAGGAATTCTTGCGCTGATCTCAAGCTTATATCAAATGCCAGCGCAAAGGAATTTTTGCAGCAAAACTTTGCCTGTAAATTGAGATTTAGGGTATATTAATGGAGGTGTAGTTGAGTTAACTTATATTTCTCCATGGCATATGTTTACCAGAGAATAGGATTATTGAGCTGGTAGTTTCAGGATAAAGTACCAATAACGTGTGTTTTTAGAAACATCACATAGTGTTCCATATCAGTGTGCGGTGTGGCTGTCATTATTTTAAAAATGGTAATTTTTTTTCTGCTTAATGATGATACATGTGGTTTATTTTAAATAGTGAAGCGGTTTGTACAAAGGGTAATTCCTTTTAAATGGAGCAATTGCTCATAGTGGACGTTCATAGATCGAAAACAATTGAACTGAAACTTCAATATCAACCTTTTCTGTCTTTAACAAGAAAGTGATTCACGGTACAGCTCTCATATCAATGATATAAAAAATCCACCATGAAAACAAAACTAAGCCCAACAAAGTCTCCATCTCTACCCCAGTTATTCCATTAGTGCTTACATGGTAAATTAGTGTAATTTTATTTGGGCCTTAAGCATTACGACTACAGAGAAAAGCTGAATTCCCCACTCAGTTACTCATGTCATGCTTCTGGATCTGATGATTTATAGGAATCTGAAGGACTTCTTATCACATTCTTTCTTCATGGCTTAATTCAATGTTGATTTATTTGATAGCATTTTTCAATTGATGTAGTCAATAGTGTCAATAATGGAAAAAGGATTAGAACAGATTATCTTTGTGCTAAAATTGCAGCAAGAATTAAAATGGATGAACAATCTCTGGATACAGTTTGCCATTTTTACAGACGGGCACATCAGCTGCTGAATGCCACCATTGCAGTTACAGTTCTGTGCGTGCATCTTTGGTGTGCTGTACTTTAGTGAGCCTTTAAAGGACCAGCTACATTCGTTGCATGCAGCAGCGGATGGTTCCTGATGTCACTGTTCGAACGTATAGTGCATATGCTGCTTTTTTTCACCTAGTTCACTTAATATTATTTGCTTACTGGATCTCTCCTGTAAATTCTGTTAATCTGTCTTAAGTATGTGAAAAATTTAAGGCATCTGTTTGCTTCCAAATTGGAGCCATTGCAAGTTTTTTTTTTTTCCTTTCATGTGAGAACATACAACCTCTGCTTATGACTGCATGAGTGAAAAGACGTCCACATTACTAATGCTCACTCACCATCTGTTTTTCCTTACAGCTGGGCCTTGAATAATTGTCCAGTAGCTGATGGGCTGGGGGTAGGCAATCTTTTCAGGGCTTTCTGATTCATTTAACCAGTGTGCTGCCCCAAGAGGAACGTCGTGCTTATTTATTCATATGTATAGGGTAAAAATCTGTACTTTGTCAGATAAATGATTGTCTGTTAAAACAACAGCAACGAAAGATATTACTGTGCTAGGAACAACCTCACGTGGATGTGTCTGCACCTAAGGGGGCACTGTGGCATTCTTTGGGAATGCCAGCGTTTGAATGAAACAGGCTTCGAAAGGTGGGAGAGGAACAGTGGCATCTCTAAGCACTGTTAATGCAGGAGTCAGATTGTCTTGATGTGCTGTTTGTCTTAATTAGATTAAATAAGATCGTTTGGGTTTTACCGGCCAACTTGTAAGCTGGCATGTGTGTGGGGAGGCTCCTCTGATCCAAGAGATCTCAATGTTTTCAGATCTTCAGTCTCACAAGAGCCGTTCCCTTGTTTCACAGAGGCTAATGAGAAGTGTCTGAGAGCAAGTGCTGTGTTCTCATTCTGAACAAAAGCTAGTTTGGGTATTGTCACACAAGGTCACTCTCCTCACTACAGCCAGAGGAAGTGCTTTAGTTAAGTACCCACCTCTTTAAAAACTAGAGGACAAAAGACACCGGCTGAGGAGGTTGCTTGCTGCTTTTGAATACAACTGTAAGAGCAGTTGGGAAGGAGCTCCCACGTGGCAGAGGCAGGTGAATAGTTCTGGTTGTCATCCCTGCTGTGTAGCGGGGCTCCTTGGATCGGGCTGCGGAGCGGTGACTGGGCTGTGTGTTCTGTCAGCTGCTCGTAAGTGGTCTTGTTTGTTGCTATCAGCTGAATGTGTGTCTCGTGATTATTTTCCAAGGTGGGGAAAGAAAGTGCGGCGGTGTTTCATTTTGGGCAAGTGTTGTTGTATTAGTTTTCTAAATGGGGCTTGTCTCATAACAACTGGTAAATGCATAGCTATGCAATACTATGAAGCTTTTTGGTTTCCTTTTCCTATGTTTAAATTTCTGGATCCGGTAAATGAATGCTGCCATCGTGTTAATATTAATTCTGTTCAAAATAGTTTTGATGTCTTCAGTAGGTGGTATAAATGACAGGAAGTGGTAACTTGTGGCACTGGAATTGATGGCCTTGCTTTATAGGGTTACAATAATGCTAGTGGAAAGAAGTCAACACCCTCCAGGAATCCTTCAAGCTTTTCTGCCTTTTAAAAGTGTATGTGTGATTGATTTATCAGTTCTAAAGTGTGATGTGTGGTACAGGGGCTCTCCAGAGGAACTCCTGTCATTCTGCTGGCGTTGCTCCTTTCCCCCTGAGTTGCCCGGTGCAGCACCATTGGCTCATGTTATGTCTTGCCTCCCTTCCTGCTCCATCAGTGCTGCAACCCAGTGAATTTAATTAGAGAAAATAGCATAGCTAATGTCTATAGTGCCCTGCCTAGTTGTAGCTGGGCCTTTGGTCTTTTGCACTATAGCAGGCTCCAGCTGTGGAGAGATCTCGCTGTGTTTTGATCCTGCTCTTTCTTGTTGTGTTGAACACACTCAGAATCAAAATTAGACACTGTAGTAAGAACTAAAGCGTTCAGTGAATTATTTTTTGTTCACTGATTCTCCCTCTGCCTCTTCCCGATATGGAAGGAGACTGTGCTGCTTCACAACAGCCTCTGAACATGATAACTGTTTCTCATGAATAAGAATGCAAGCACTTCCATCTTAGGCCATTATTAAATTTAACTTTTGACCTTTTGTATCTAAATATTCTAAAAATTGTTGGTCTTCCCATCTTGTAATGTCCTGAATATTTTTTGCTTTATAATTACATGAATTTAACAGTATCTCATGTGTTTGTATGAGGTGTGTTTATGCTTATAGTTACAATATGCATTTCCTCAACCTGCTTATTGAATTACAGTAACATTTATTACTGCTATGTAGTGTGGAAGGCTGCTGCCTTGGTTTTGCTTCTGATCACCTGTTCTTTTTTCAGTTTTCTCTACAGTGGCAAGTAAGAGTTCTTTAAATTATGTAGTTATAGGAATTAACAATGGGCATGGAAGTTTCTTCCCTTTAAAACAGGGAGTGAGATTAAGTCATAAAATGTTCAATTTTCATAACGATGCTGTCTTTCGTAAGACGGTGTGAATTTAAAATACTCATTTGAAATGTTTCAGTAAGAATTATGGAGCAAGATAATGAAAAAACTGTTAAAGTTTACCAGAGATTATGATGTTGTTAAAGCAGAATCTGGGGAAAAAAATGTTGGGGTGAAAAGAAGTCGGTCAGCCCATATATTCTATGGGTGTCCCATTCTTTCTTAAGCTTTTTTCCTTGTCATGTATTAGTCGTCCTCTCTGGGATGTTACGTGGCTGCATAGCTCAATTAATGCTCTATGGCAGGAGGAGGAAAAAAATGTCTCTCTTGTCAGAAGCTAAGTTATTTACTTTCAAAAGCTGACAGAATAGCACTGCAGGGGCTTCATTTATTTCCGTTCAGAATGTCATTATTGTGTAATGCAGGGGGACTTCTGCATGCATTGCAGGCTTACTCTTGTAATCTTTAGTCTGCTGGATAGCAGCAGAAGTGCAAAATGGCATTCTGGAATGTTTCCCTGTTCTGACTTTAGCACATTTGGATTTGCAAAACTGCGTTCCCAGTGTCTTAAATATTGACCATTTAGATGGCAGTAAACTTGTTTCTCTGTGGTGCTAATGCTTGATATATAGGGAATTGTGCTCTGGCCTAGTCACAGGACTGATTGTATCCGCAGTTACCTTTATAATGTGCCCCATGTCTTTCTGATGGGGAGCATGTGCTGTGAGACTTTTTTCAGCATTGCTCTCTTGGCCATTTTTATCATTTTTCTCTTGGATTTTTCTATGAGTGACCCTACAGGGAATATTTCAGTGCAGAGTGTTGTATACAGACAACTTGCTATTTCATTTCCATCAAATAAAGTTAGAGAAAACATTCAACTTTTTTTGTAATCTCATATGTGCTTTGCAGGCAAGATGAGTAACCGCTCCAAATTCAGTCCTGCAATTACAGTTCCAAGAGCTGGTTGCTTTTTGGTGGAGATGGATTTTGATGTTGTTGGGTTTCTTGCTTTTTTATTTCCTCCTTTTGCTGCCATCTCCTCCATCTCCACTCAGAACACCAGGTTTTTCCCCACATGCACTCAATTACCTGTTGCTTCTTGGAAAGGCTTTTGGTACACCCAAAGTACAAGCGCTGATGTGGTTAACTCTAGTTCCCTGTGCATACACATCACCCTTCTTTCTGGCTGCTCTAGTGTTCTGCTGGAAAATAACTTCCTTTAGGGAGTTCTTGTGGCCTTTTCAGTGCTAGTTGATTTGTTAAAATTATTTTTTTTAAGGTTAACCACATCTTCAGTTGTTTCCTTCTCAGGAAATTAAACATGTGAAACATTCAGATTTTGTTCATTAGCAGTAGATTTTATTTGAACACATCCTATTTTTAAATGGGCTGGCCTGGTTCTTTCTTTCTTCTCTTCCTTTCTTTGCAGACATGAAATTCAATAAATTTCTATTGCAGTTGCTGGGCTTGGGGGAGAAAAGTGAAAGGAAAAGTAGAAAGCTATTGGGAAGCGTCAAGCGCAAAGAATGATGAAGTACATTTCATAGCAGCCAATTCCAAGCCCAAAATCCCTGTTGTGCAGGAAGGCTTTCCAACTCACACAGGAAACTCAGCCATTGCACAGCATAGTATTAATGATTTATACACACCGCACCACTGCTTTTGTTCACTGGCAGAGCCAGGTTGTGTTAATAAAGGAATTTCAGGGAAAAGGGTCCCGGCATGCTGAGTTGTTTTGCTCAGTGCAGTAGATGCTGCCTTCATAAATCAAAAGAATTTAGAGCTTTACAGTCTTCCAGAGCCGCTGAGGGTTTTTTGTTTGTTTGTTTAATCTGATTCACTCAGGAATATTTTCATTTCTTTTCTATAAAGGATGAATGAATGAGTACTGGATGAGATCTATCTCAGCTGTTTTAGGGTTGATTGGTTTGCTTCACAGTGGCATTATGCTTCCATTTGTTTTCCATTTGGTATTTATGCTTTATGGTGTTGTCTGTGGAGTTTAGCATGGTTTTATTAACGTAAAGAGATGCAGATCACATTATATTGCCTTCTTTCTTAGACACAACTGAGTAAAATGTGAAGACAAATTATGCATTTGTAGTAAACAAAGCAATTTTATACCTGTTATCCAAAGGAAAAAAATGTAATAACACAAAAGCATTTGTTTTATTTTAAATTGGGATAATTTGTCTTATTAGTAAATACATGCTTCCATGTTATTTTGTTGTGAATATGAGTATTAATTTTCAAGTTCTTCTATTGCAAAACTTTGTTTCCTGATAGTTACTGCAGAAATGTGTACTCAGTTTTGTATTTATTCGCATAATGATTATTTTCAAATGGTGGTTCGGTATTGATATTACTAAAGAAGAAATGTCTTAGAGTTGATAGATATATGGATTAAGGGGAATGTTTAAAAACAAATCCAAACAACACCTTCTCAAAATTCTGGTATGGGCTGGTGTTTAAGCAGTGCTGACGGGATGCTATCCTAGAAATTAATCACTTTTATGTTTATGGCAACTGGTCTGTCCAGTATTGTTTGACAAAGAGCATGGGGGGAAAAAAAGTTGGAAATAATTACGGGTATAGTATTTTGCAGTTAAAGGAAAAGTAGCTTTCCAGGGGAATCTTGAGATCTTGTGTTACACAGCAGGCACAGTGTTTTCAGTCTATTTAGATTATTCAGAATCTTTGATTCACGTAGCTTTTGCTTAAAGGGAATGTGACTGCACTGTCTTAGTTTTGCTACAGTAGAAGAAGTGTTTCTTGGCTCCCTGAAAGTCAGCAATGTGGGAATCAGTCTCAAAAAAGTTAGAGCTACCACAGAGGGGAATTCTTTGTAGTTGGTGTGGTCTGAAGAGGGATAAATATTTTCTTTTCCGTTTTCATCGCTGTTTTAAAAGGCAAGGATTAATATAAGGCAGGCACCCAGTAGAGAAGGTTTATGTTCATAGAGTACCATTTTTGTGTTTGTTTGTCCTCTGTTATCCGGGTGCATGAGTGTTTCATTGTGTTTAATTATGTCTGTGAGGCACAAGACAACAGTCAACATCTGCTCTATTGTTTCCTTGGTTTACAGATAGCTTTGGTGGGTTATTAAACAATCTATTTTTCAAACAGAACACAGAGAATCATGCTGCACCCATATTATGTAATTTTGTAAAGGTACATTATGTAATTAGTCGTCTAGTGTTTGCACAATAATCCTTTATTCTCTTAGAGTAAATGCTTTTCCATCATTAATACGCAATGGTTTCAGGCAGTTTTTAACTAATAATAATGTCTAGTTTATAACATATGGGTTAAGCTGATTTCACCATGTGCCTCACTATGAGGTATTTTATATGTAAGCAATGCTACTGAATTGAGAATGGTAAGATAAATATTAGAAATGTATATTAACTGTCATTTTGGTCCTGAAGCAGCCACTGATGAACTCTTACTGATTACATATAAAGTATCTCAAGATTTTGGCTAGGGCTGAGCGAGACACTTTCTGCCTCTCATCTATTAACGTGCATCGGTTGTGAAAGATGTAAACATCAGTCGGGGATTTGAGTCTTTCCAGTTTTGACTTGTTCATTCCATAAATATTGGCAAATGAAAACTTAAAAAGGAACCAATATTTTATAATAATAATATTATATTATTATTATTATTACTATTATTTGTTTAAAAGGAGAAATATGAGGTCATACTGCTTGTAATTAACTTGCCAGAAACTTGTGGGGGGGAAGCCGGGGGAGGAAAAACCAACTTTTTCCTGCTTCTCCCCTGTACGGTGTTTATTGCTAGATGGTTCAGTAGGGCATGTCTCTAAGGAGCTTCTCTTTAAAATAAACATATATGTTTGTCTACAGCAAGGAAACCGCGCAGGTGTCTTCAGCTGAGTGCTCAGGGGCTTTGTTCCGATGTGCAATGCTGACATAAATTTTAATGGGAGAGAAAAACAGGGTCAGATCTTCTGCTGGGGTAGATCAGCACAGTCTGTTGACTTTCACTAAAGAAGAGGCCCTCAGCTTGGATGTAAAATTAATGCATGGTATAGGTTATGTGTTTTTTCTCTTGTATTTCTGTATATTTTGCTTGCAAATTGTTTTAAGTATTTATTTGCACTAAAATTATACAAATAGCTTATGCCCACTCACAGTTGCAAATGAGCTTTGATGGAAACTCTAGGGGAAAGTGGTATTCCCTCAGACTCACTGAAGAAGATGGATTACAGCAGGTAGCATTTGAGCTGTGGTAATGGCTGGCATGGCTTGTTTGCATGGCTTCACCAGGAATTAGTCCTGTGGAGGACTGTCTGTATGATTTAAAAGAGTTAATCAGATCTGAACTGAAGAGAATAACAACTGAGGAAGTTACTTTTCTTGTATTACAAGTAGCCAAATAGATCAATAGCCTTCAGCAAAGGTGGTTAACTTCTACTGTATGCAGTGGTACTAGATTACATGAAACGTTTGTTGGGAGCAGAATCTGAAGGAGGCCTAACATTAGATAAACAACAACCACAGTAAATACAAATTAACTTTGAATGTAAGTTCTGTAAGTATTCTCTAGTCCCAGTTGATTCATTAACCATTCTAAAATCTGACCTTATGGAAGCAGCTATGCAGCAGTAGCAGAGAGATGATCTAGTTATAACCTTTGCAATCCAGATGTGCCCAAGATACATCTGTGGGAGCAACACAATCATACAGTAGTGTTATGTTTTTCCATCCTTGTTGTGTCCCGTGGCCAAACACGGGATCAAGCATCTCCTTAAACAGTTGCATTAGGACCTATAAGACTGAATTGTCTTCAGACATAGAGTAGCAATAAATCTGAAGGAGCTTTAACTTTGTGATATCTAGATTTGGAAGCAAACTTATTACCAATTGTGTTGTCGTACTGTTTCAGCCAAATCCTGCTTGCTTCAAATGCTCCTGGATTGTATTTCTTGGCTAAACTTCAGTACTTAAAATCTCTTGTTGGTGTCCTGAATTGAATTGAATTATAGCTTGCATTACATCTAATGCCTTCAAATTTTGTTTAGTTCCAGAAAATATGAAGCTTGCCAGTTCTGAACTGCAGTTCCTTTTGAGATGTGCGGAGTCTTTATTGTTTTGTGATTTCAATAGGTTATTTCTCCAAAATATCTGTCTCACTTTGAAGTTGTATGCTGTGTTTGTTTCTGCGCTAAAACTGTTGGTTTAGGATGGGGCTTAAATGATGTATTTATACAGTCAGGAGACATGATTTAATGCCATCTCATGATTCACCATCCAGTCCTATTAATGTGAACCTTACTCAGGGGAATGAGTAGCTGTTACTTGTCGACAAACCTTCTGTATGTTAAGGGGGTGAAGTTGTATTGAAAGATCCTTATAGTGATATTCTGCTGTTCTCCAGGGAAGCAAATGAAAAGTGTACTTTGATGAATAATGAATGCGATAATTGGGGTCAGTAAGAAGTCATAGCTTCCTTTGGTATAGTAGTTAGAGTGGCCTGACTGCAGCAAAAAAAAAGTGAAGTTCATTTGACCAAATTTGACAGTAAATTTACGTGGCTATCTGCCATGTCCACACAACCTAAACCTAATAGATGACAGTGACAAGCAGGTGGCTCATCTGCACTGTTCTAGAATACATTTCTGATATCCTGTCTTATACCTGTTGATGTCAATAAGAAGACAGCTATGAACTGGTGCTGAGGGAGATTGGTTGTATCCCAAGTATTGGCACAAATCTTCTGTGAAACGGATGCTGATCTATCATGGCATTGTTTCAGTATATCAGTATGATGATCTATCATGGCATTGCTTCAGTATATCAGTAGTGTTCATTAAAAATGGATATTGATTATAAGACAGTCTGTTCTTGATTTGCAAGGAAAAACATTTTTTGTTGCTGGTTTGTATTTGCAAATGAATGTACCCCCGAGGGAGCGATTACATTTCGTGTGGAATTTCCCAAGCTGATAAACTTCATATAAACATAAGACTTCTCTTGCTCACCTTTCAGAAAACTCAGGAGCAACCTCACTGCCATGCAGCTTCCTGAGAAGGGAAAAAGAGAGGGAGGTTTCAGGCTCTACTCCCTGGGAATGGATAATGGGACTCGAGAACAGTGCAAAGTTGCACCTGGGGAGGTTCAAACTGGACATCATGAAAAAGTTATTTACTGTGAGGGTGATGAAACACTGGAATAGACTTCCTAGAGGTGATTGATGCCCCAAGCTTGTCAGGATTCAAGTGACACTTGGATAACACCCTCGGTTGTGTGTTTTAATTTAGCCTTGAAATGGTCAAGCAGTTGAACAATTTGATCTCTAAAGATGCCTTCTAAATGAGTATGCTGTTCTTACTAAGAAATGGTAGAGAAGTTCAAAAGCAAGTAGTGAAGGAAATCTGAAGTAGCCCGATCACGGGAATGATTATTCTCAAAGAAGCCACCAGTGAAAATTCCCATGTAACTCGTGATAGGACCAGAGAAAATGACCTGAAGTTGCACCAGGGGAGATTCAGGTTGGACATCTGTGCTTTGTGCTGCTGTATTGATGATGAGAGCTCCTTATTTTTGTGCAAGAGCCAAAGGGAAGCTCAGCCATTGAGACATTCCTTAATTTTTTTTTTCCCCACTCTCTGCCCTCTTTCTGCCACATATGTGTCATCTATGGAAGTGAATTTTTGTGACTCACTGAATGGTAGGTCACTCCTTATTGGCAGTCAGGTGACAAATATGTCTAGCAGCAGTTGAGTCAAAGTCGGAACTGATGCTTATTAAGGATGAAGAAGAGAGTGAGGACTTCACAGCAAAAACCGTTACCTTCATGCATTCCTGGAAATAACGATGCCATGTGTATTTAGCATGTATTTTATATATCTGGATGTTGTGTTTGTTCTTTAGTGTTATTGTCATAGGTGATAATTTTTTTTGTATTGTTTGTGATTCTGAGCTACAGTAGATGGGTACAAATACACAACTGACTTGTAGACAGTTTAAAAAGAATTCACATAAAGGTCTTACCTGGTACCAGAAAAATCATAGGAGAAAGCACTGATGGCATTTAGTACAGTACAGTTAGAAGATGAGGAGATAACAGTCTGGGTAATGTAAAGAAGAAACTGATCTGATGGCAGTTCACAGTAGTAGGCAGGGTAGGAATAAGCTGAAGTGAGCCCTTGAAGGTGATGACAAGTACCTTATGGTTGCTGAGGTAGTAAGGCGATGTTGTGGGGCAATGCAAGAAAGGAAAGCAGAAGTGATCTTTGTGGGAACATTCCAAATAGATCACAGAGTAAACATGCTGTTCTTTAGTCAGTGAAGTTCTAAAACAGCAGATGAATCAATGCACCGCTCTGACAGCAAAAGACAAAGTTTGCAGTCAGTCAAACCAGAGTAAGTTCTGACCACACACTCAGAAGCCAACATTTTGCTGTATTTTACTTGAAATAATCTAAGACTGCTTGTCCTGCACTGTGAATGCCATGATTTCTCTAGAACTACAAATTGTTTGCCAAACATGCTTCCTAGGTTTTTGCTTGGGGTCCTTCTGTCTGGAAGCACAAAATCAGCTGCAGTATAATCATTTATTTTGGCTGTCTTTACATTTGCCACCATTAAAACAATGGGCTTTTTCCCAAGTATGCCACTGGATTATATGTTTTAAAAAAAAAAAAAAGTTGAACCTCAGTGCAGCTGAAGAACTGTGGGCTTTCTGGTTGACAGAATCAGGTTCGTTTTCAACCACAGATAGTTTTTAATTTGGTCCCATGAGCTTATGTGATTTTTCTAATAGAAGCTTCAAGTTTGGAAGAAAATAAAATGTTCTACACACTTTTTTTTTTTTTTCTTTAAAAAGAAAGGAAGATCTCTCTGTTTAAACAATTCCTTTGTCATTGCTCTGTATGCTAGTCTAAATGGGGATATGCAATAACTTGGTAGACTAATTGTATCAGCCATACTTGTATCAGATAGTTGAAGGACAGTAGAGATTGTTTTAATTAGGAAATGGATATCATAGCAACTTCTAAGTGTAAAATATTGCATCTTGTGTTTTGGTTTTGCTGTTAAGTATAATAGGAATTGACTGGGGAATTGGTAGTTGGCGTAAACAGCTTGCGTGTGTACTTGGAACTTTGCTTAGAAGAGTAGAATAACATAACCAGCCGATGACAAGTGTCAAGTTTGGATAGTGCATCAAATGCCCTCAGAGAGATGTTGATCTCATATCGTTTTAGCAAAAGGTGGAAGTAGAGCCTTTGGAAGATTAGTGTTGTTATTGGAAAGAAAGCAGCAGTCATGGTTCAGGAGAATAAAAGGGAGAAGGAAAAGAAAAAAGATGTTGCACTTTTTCCTTTCAGCCATTCATTTAATGTCTGAATCTGACTAACTCGAGCCTTGGTAATCACTGGTTGGTAGTGAGTGGCAGTTAACCTCTTTTGGAGCATGCATGGGGATGCTTTTCTGGGGAAGGTCATGGGGCAGATCCTCCTGAAAGCTGTACTAAGGCATGAAGAAAAGGAGGAGGTGATATGAGCCAATCAGCATGACTTCACCAACTGCCTGACTAACCTAGTGGCCTTCTGCGGTGGAGCAATTGCATTAGTGGACATGTTTAATGGATGAGGAATTGTCTGCAAGATTGTATGCAGAGTGGTGGTCTGGATGTAGGTAAGTAATGGGTGGTGTCCCTGAGAGATCAGTACCGGAACCTTTCTTTGATGCTGTTATTGGTGATGCCATCAATGGAGTAAGAAGTTGACATTCAGCTATGTGGTCCAATCAACATGTCCAAGGGGTGGGATTCCATCCAGAGAGGCCTGGACAGTCTCAGACAGTGGGCCAAGGAGAAACTCATGAGGTTCAAAGCCTATTAGCACTAGGGTTGTGGCAGCTTTCACTGTCAATGCAAACTAGGGGATGAAAGAATAGAGTACAGTCCTGCCAAAAAGGACTTGATTTTACTGATGGATATCAAGCTGTACTTGAGCCAGCAGTGTGCCCTTGCAGCCCAGAAAACTGACCGTATCCTGGGCTGCATCAAAAAAGGCATGGCCAGCATGTTGAGAAAGGCAATCCTGCCCCTCTGCCTTGTGCTGGTGAGACATCACCTGAAGTACTGCATTCAGATGTGGAGTCCTCATTGAGGTAGAGATGTGGAGTTTTTGGGGCATGTTCAGTGGAAAGAAACAAAAATAAATCAGGGGATGGAATACCTCCCCTGTGAGGGCAAACCAAGAGACTTAAGGCTATTCAGCCTGGAGAAGGTTTGGAGAGACCTGATAGCAGCCTTTCAAAATCTAAAGGGTTGCTATTTTAAGGAATTGAATATACCTTTTAGCAAAGTCTGTTGTGATAGGACAAGGGAAAATAGTTTCTAACTGAAAGAGGGGAGATTTTGATTAGATATAAGGAAAAATGATAAGGGTAGAGATGTGCAGGTTGTCCAGATATGTGATGGATGCCTTGTCCCTGGAGACATTCAAGGTCAGGCTGGACTAGGCTGTGAGCAACCTGATCAAACTATAGATGTCCCTGTTTGTTGCAGGGGAGTTGGACTAGATTACCTTTTAATAATGTCTCTTCCAACTCAATCCTATAACAGTACTAATCTGGTAATACTTTTTTAGAGCCAGTATTCTAAAGTTGCTGCAGATGATGGAAAACTGCACAAGAGAGCCGGAAACTATGTTCTTTTCTTCATTCTGGGTTTTCCTATACTGGAAAGCAACTGAGAAAATTTAATGAGAAAATGGAAAACAGGAAAGGTGGCCAGGAAAAAAAAAAAAAAAAAAAAAAAAAAAAAAAAAAGGAGGCTTCAAAAAGAACTAAAAGGTATCAAATATGAAATATTTGCCATAAAGTTATAGCCGTAAAGAGGGTGCCAAAGTGAAACTTGAATTATTTATGGTATGTGAAATGGGAGACTTTGCCTAATGTTGGAAGGGAGTAGGAATTATTTGACATTTTTTGGTATTGTATAGCATTTGGAAGAAACTTTCCTTGTGGTTGGATACGGACATTAAGAAGAATTAATCATTTGGCAGGAATGTGGTCTGAATAGATCAGTTCTGTCAGTATCGGATTAAAGCATACATCATTGATTGGCTAATGACTGCATTGCAGGGATCTGCTTTTTCCAGGCAATGTGGCTCCAGAAAAGTTGTTAAATTATTCTTTATCTTCAACCACAGCATGAATAAGCATCTAATTTTGCCTTGGTGGAATAGCGTGGTTTCATGGGATCACACCATGGAATCCTGGAATCTCCCATGTTGGGAGGGATCCACAAGGATCAACTCCTGGCACCACACAGGACCCAAACTCTATATCTGAGGAGGATGTCCAAATGCTCCTTGAACTTCATGAGCCTGGGACTGTGCACACTGCCCTGAGCAGCCTGTTCCATGCCCACTGCCCTCTGATACAGAGCCTTCCCTTGATTCCTGCCTGATCTTCCCCTGACGCAGCTCCATGCAGTTCCCTCAGGCCCTGCTGCTGTCTCCAGAGAGCGGAGCTCAGTGCTGCTGCTCAGCCTTCTCTGCTCTGGATGAACAAAAACCCATAGACCCCAGCTGCTCCTCATACATCTTACTCTACAGACGCTTTGCTGTCTTTGTAGCCCTCCTTTGGACGCGCTCTAATATCTACAATACATATTACAATATGTAGATGGGGTCAAATTCTTGGTCCTTCTTGCATCTTTTTCATTTTTTATTTTCTTTCTTGTCTGTGCAGCCCAGTTTTCAGGCACTTGTGGCTTTAATTCATTCTGTTCTTATCATATAGTCATTTCCATTTCTTTCCCCTTCGAAACGACTTCACTGCTGACTTAGTAAAAAGTCACTATTAGAGCACTTGTGTCAGTAGCTCTGCGCTAAAACAGCAAGACTACAGATGTTAGGGCATTAGACGGAAAGACCTGAGAAGGGAAGGGGTCTAAAGCAAAACACCTTTTTGCTTTATTCCTCACTTTAGTATTAGCTGACTTTCTTTCAAGAACCTTAGCTTTCTTGGCTTGTTCAGCTCACCTATTCAGATCAGTTTCTTTCTAGGAGGCAAGTTCATAATGGGATTACCTTGTTAGATTTTGGATGTTTGATTTTTTATTTTTTTTTTTCGGTCAATTTGTAGAATAATTAAAGTATTTTATTTAATTCAAATAATATGTTGTATTATTGTGGCAAAAATTGTCTCTGAGTTTAAAAAAAAAAAAAAAAGAAGCATTTAATGAGCTTCTCAGCTATTTCTCAGGTGGTAAAAGCTGGGACTGTTCAGACCAGCGTGATAAAATAGTTATATCGCTCCCATTGTTTTTTTACTATACACTAGCTTCAGAACCTTTGGGATTTATTTTCATGTGTAATACCCATCTCCTGTCTTTTAGCATCATTCTATCTTTTAAAAAAATAAAAGTACTTTCTTTTTATGTATCCTGCATAAAAATAGCGTTCGTCTATTTTCTTTTTCTTTTTCTTGTCTTTCATTTCTGAAATCAATTTTCAGTTTCAGAAAATCCTTACAAACTTTTAATGGAAAAAGAATTGTGGGTTTGGAAGCAGCTGCTAGAACCATGCCCTGAGCACACCGGAAATGGCTTAGCATGTATTTTTTTCTAGCAATGTTATAATTTTCTAGAATGTGTGAAATTGAGAACTGTAGAGTTGTTTAAAATAGGTGATCTGCAAGTTTTTCAGGCAGCGAAAATACTGATGTAGCATAGCCACGGTTACCATCAGTTACGTCGGACAGGCAATTGATGTGCGTAGTGCTGACCATTCTAGTTTTTTGCTAGTAAAAACTTTTAGGCTCATGCTTAACCTTAATCTTGCTGTAGGTTCTGCTAAAGTAAGATAGAATTCTTTGCATAACTAATTCTCTTCTGGCTTGTTCCGAGTTGTCAGCGCTCTTTATAATGGTATTTTACGCATTCCAAGCATTCTTGCAAAGCAAATGTGTCCTTTAATGCTAACAGTGAACTGTAAAACTCAAATTTCCGTTTTGTGTGGTCGGGAGGGAGACTTTATTGTGAAAACAAGTATGTTGGTATATTGGTATATATTGGTGAACGTGATGTAGTTACATTGGCGTAAGCAGAATTTGGCATGGGAAGGAGATGCAAGTAAAGCTGTATGTACTTCTGTGGTTTTGATTCACAGAGGTTTGTGCGAACTTAGGTAGCTGGTGCACACATGGGACATCATCAAAGAGCCCAACCAGAAAGTCAGAGCTTGGATTTGGAGTGCCATACAGCTATACATTTAGAAGCATGTTGTTGTAGTGAGGCAAGCAAAGCACCCTTTCATTAAAACAGGTAACTACGGTTTATTTTCAAAGTTTATTTTTATATATTTCAATCTGAAATGTAGCAAATATAAATGTTATTAAGACGCTTTACATTTTCATTATTCTTGAATGTTTATACTTATTGGGAAGGACTGGAACGGTCCTCTTCTAAGTTGAAGAGTGCTGACTGCTGCTGCCTAATTTCACTAGATTCCTTTGACAAGATACTGGATTGGAAAAGCTGTTCTAGAACCTCACTTATTCAACAACAAAATATGTACCATAATTAGTTTTTTTGCTTTTTTTTTTTTTTCTCCCTAAGTGTTCCAGAATTGCCCTTATCTTAAAAAGTTTCTTCCTCCCATTTCCCCCCCCCCCCCCTGTTCTTAGTCTTCTTTATTTCCTATTATGACACAGTTATTCCATTTACCTGAACAACACGTAAAGGGTTTCCCCTACAGCTGTTATAATTGAGGAGTTTTTCCTGTAGGTGCATATAGATTCCTATCTATGTTCTTTAAATCTTCAGTAACTTTCCAACTTTGTCAGTGGGAAATTTAATCAGCCAAAATAATTAATAAAAATGTTGAGCATTTCCCTGAGTCTGCTTTTCTCCTATATGAATCATCTTGCTCTTTAGGTTTTCTATCATGTTAATTAGAAATGTATTGAAACAAAAACTGGTTTTTACAGAGCAGTTTAGCAGTCTGTGGTTATGTCAGTTGTCCTGTTGGAATCATATATGTAAAGTTTACAAAACCCATTTTATAATCTCTGTTGCAAGGTGAAAGAAACCTTTTCTTTTCAAGTGCAGCTTACTGTTAGGCCAAACAAAAGGTAATAGTTCAAACTGAAGTACATGTTTTAAGAAGTGAAATAATTTAAAATGAGTTGTAATAGCAATACTCTTTCCCACATGTGTCTTTTGCTGATACATTTCTGTATGACGTTCTTCTGTATTTCTGTATATAACTGATATTGTATTTAAATCTTAGAAAATCTTTTGGCAAAAATGTCAGGGTAGTTTACTTAATAATTTAAACAATAGATTTCTCAATAAGAAAAACATAAATAGCAGCTGAGCACAGCGAGGTGAACAGTATTATCCCCAACAGAAACACGAAGCCACTCTATAAAAAGAAAATGGATCTAGGTAAACATCACACCATCACATGACAATCGCTGTGCTCATTGGCAGCCTCTAAGAAGAGCCTCATACAGGGTCACTATTTAACATCTAAAGTTAGAAATGGTGTAAGGCTGTTAGTAACAAGGGTCAGCGTGCACCTGCTAAGTTAGATTTCTAAATCACGCAATACAGCTGCTGTGATACATGAGAATCAATTACTGAAAACCTTTCCTGACGGTCAAAATGTGACATTAAATAATTGAGTATCACATCAAATCTTGTCTGCAATTAGTTATCTGGAAAAGTAATTATGCAACAAAATCAAGTAGCTTAAGTTAGTGATGTGGAGCACCCTGGTTATTCAGAAACTGTAGGAGAGGATGATTTATATATTTTCCTAACTTGTAACGTGAAGTTTTAAACACTTAATTCTTAATTGAATTAAAAGTATCTCGCCCAATTCTTGTCATTAACCATATCTGCAACTGAGGATATACACTGCATACATAACGAGTGTTAATGATTGTTTGTTTTGTCTAAAGTAGAAATGTTTAGCTGTAGAAGAGAATGACTTGCAAATAGTGCATTAAGTAGCAAATCTGTTTTGTTTAGTGAGAAAAAAAAACAGGCTGAATTTCCCCCCCCCTCCCTTATCTCTTACACTGGGTGTGAGTTTAATTGGAGAACAGATGAAATTCTCTAAAGGTCAAATTCGTCTTTTTCAAAAAGCTGTGATAAATGCAACAACATAGATGTTGTGAAAGGTTAGAAAAGCCATTAAAATATAATTTACACTAAGAAGTTGTTAGCTAGCTCAAATATTCAAAATAAGCAAGAAAAATGCAATGAATCAAAACAGTATGTATGAAATGTAACAGGCTTGAGTTTCAGCTCTCACATGAATATTGTTTAACAGTTAATAAATACAAAGAAACAGTAATTTGCACAATCATAATAAAGCTGCTTTTTCTTTTTTTTTTTTTTTTTTAAAGCTTCTGATAGCAACTGTTGCCATGTGTATGCCAGTCCCTATTGCATTATTAGTTCTAATCCTGTTTGAAATCCAGGTTGGGGAGTTTGAACTGTATGTGTTTATTACTTAAAAATCTGAACTGATAAAGAGTAGTTGGTTAGTCATGTTATTTAAGCTGGTCCCAAAATAGCACCTTCCTTTTTGGGTAGAGTTAGCTTTGCAGCTGTTGTCTCTATCTGTTGTCTCTGAAGAAAAATTTAACATTAAGAGTTGCTGACGTCAATTTTTTTCTTTTTTTTACAGCTGATGTGGGCTTTGCCCCTGACAGAAGTTATTTGGTTCTAGCTCTGAGTTTGGAAGAAGTTGGTATATAGATTTTCCCCTAACTTTCAATTGATGTGTTTAGCTTTAGTGGGAGTAATACTATCACTTAAACCATGTTGTCGTCTCAAGGAGTTTTGCTACATCCATATGGAGTGCCAATGATTCTGCCGGCAGCGCCATACTTCGCTGGACTTGTTCAGGTAATGCAAGGCCGCTTCCAACAAGCAACTTAACTCTAGTGCACTTAGAGTAATAATTGGAATTTTTATGGTTGAGAAAGCAAACACTTTTAATACAAGCAAAAGCTCTCATGTATTCGGTGAGAAGACAGTAGGAAATCAAAAAGATGGATCACCCTAATCTGTGTATTGACATCTCTCATGGCTGAATAAATGGTGTAGTTGAGCTATATTTGCTTCTATTGATTTGTCTGCTATTTAACATTCATGCCTTTGCTTCACGAGGTTGACCACAGGGCAGAGGATTTGCTATCCCTTCTGTGTTTCCGAGGGACTCAGCATTCCCACGGCAGATCATAAGACAAAGTAACTTACTGTGATGTGTTTAGGTTAAGTGTTTTAGCACAGCAAGTATGAATAGTGTTAAATAAGCATTAATTAATATGTTATGCATCTCACTGAATGAAGAGGGATTTGTAGGTTTTTGTGTGTAATATACCGTAGATTACCTGTGGTATCTTTAAGTCATGAGAGTGCAAGATCCTGCTTGTGAGAGTTTTGTATTTTAAAAGTTAACTGGCAATTACTGGATTTACTTACCTTTGCTGTGATGTCTGTATTTATGATGATTTTATCAAGAAGTGGAATTTTCTGTTGTTAGACTTGAGATTTGTATGGATCATGTAAACATTAATAAAGCAAAAGCTATTCCATTATTTTTAGTAGTAAAAAAAAAAAAAAAAAAAAAAAAAAAAAGCTAAAAAAAAAAAAAAAAAGATGCTAAGAAAGGATTCCTATAAAATTTTCAAGCATTCCCCAAATGAACTCTGTGTCCCCTATAAATGGCAGTTATGGCCGCTACGTATAAAAAGGCTCTAGGGAGAATACTGTGTGGTTCTGCATTTCTGTGTCTTGGTAGCAGTCAGTCAGATTAACTTGGGAGGAGAGGCTTTTGTTTAAAATTGTTGTTGCTCTCTTTTGCTACAATAATAGTTGGTGAGTGTAGAGGTGGAATCAAAACATGAAACAGGTTTGGTGGGTTTTTTTGTGTTTGGTTGTTTTTTTTATATAGGTCCATTTGGCATTCCAAGATCATGAATTTTTCTTCACTTCAGGCTTAATATCAGCCATGTGTCTAAAAAAGAAATATAGCATTGCACAGTGGCTATTATCAGGTATTGAAAAAATGTCTGCAAGCTGATGCTGTTTTTGTGGGGGGCTTTTTTTGTTGTTTTATGTTTTTCTTTTTTAATTTAGTGAGACCCGGTATTACACAGGAACACATCAAGCAGGCCTTAATATCCATTAGAATTTGGGGGTGAAGGTCGGACACCAGAGCTCAGTCAGACCCCGTGCCATCCTGTCCAATAAATAATTACAAGCAAATCGTGCCTTTCACTCTATACTGATTGATGTTGAAATTGCTTTTGAAAGTTCTCATAAGTTCCTGTTATAGATTAAGTGCTGGTGTAGGAAAAATAACTGCACCCAACTGAAATGGGTGAATGTAATCAGGTTTAATGGACTCAAGAGCTTGTTGGGAATTAAATAACTATTGATTTGTTGGAAAGTTGCTGTCATTACAAAATGCCACTCTGGGCGCATTATCCAAGCAGATAGATTGGAAGAAAGGGCCCTTTGAAAATTTGGGATGCCTTATTTCAAATCCTTTTTTTCTTTCCTTGGGAGGTTATATCCAGGTCCACATTACTCTGTTAGCATAGGTCTAAAATAGTAGAACAATAGGAACTATTCTTTAAAGAATTTGTTAATTATAAAGGGTTTGGATGAAAAATATTCATATGGTTTCTTGTGTAGTCTTTTCTCTGTTCTCCCATGCTCTAATCTAATTCCTGAATGCTGAGATTCAGAAAACAAAACAAATGTGTAATCTTAGTGGGTACACTGGGATGCTAAATGGTTTCTCTCAGCGCAAGGTTTTATTTACGTTAGTGTTACATGCATTCAGCTTAAGGTATGTGAATATTTATTGTTTATTTTTTTTTAAGTAAGCAAGTTTCCAAAATCTTAATCCAACTATCCAAAAAGGCATGGTGCAAAGGGCGCTTTGTTGACATACCTTGGTCATCCTCTTCGCAGCAGTGATTGCATAATGTTCAGAACTTGGATGGGATTTTTAAAAATATATTTATAAACTAATTAGACAAATGTTTTCATTGAGTTTAAATGTGTCAAATCATGTTAAATATGATACTTGCAAAGTAGCAAGTAAATAAGTTTCCAAAAAAGGTTATTTATTAGAGGTATTTTTATTAGTAGTATGGAAAATAAAATCTCTTTTCTTTCTTCGTTCCTCCTCTTTGGTAAAGCTGTAGGAGGAGAAATCACATGCAAGTGCAAACAGTAAATAAATAGCATTATGCCTCATGGTTGGAGAGGTGTTTTCTGACTTGGCACAAAAGAAGCACTGGCAGCTTTGCAGGTTTTCAGCAAGGCTGCTGTGAGGAGTGAAGCAGGCACAGCCATCCAGCAACCGCGTGTGCTGCAGGCAGTGAGGCCTACTTCGTATTACAACTATCATACTGTTTCCTTGGCAGGTGACACCAAACACATGCCATAGAACAGTATGTGGCAATCCAGGAAAAGACTTCTTATCCTGCCCTTGGTTCATATCCCGATTTAGCCATTTGATTCCCACAGGGGAACCCTTATGTCCGGATAAACAGTGAAGTCAGTAGGATGTCACGTGAATGAGAAAGATCCATCTGACCACCTGAGTGCAGGATCACTGCCCTGTTGGTAGTAATTTTGGGTACGTGTTGCTGTAGTATCTTCCGTGTTGTCAGAATAAATGTGTGAAATGTAGTTCTGTTTATTGTAAGAATTTCCAGGAGCAAAATCAACTGTTAGCAATCCATAGAAAAAATGTGCTTTGTAGAATAATAGGTTAAATGTCTATGTATTTACTTCCATAACTAGATATTTAAAACATCTGCAATTGCTTTGGATGAATTTTATGCTAGGCCTATGACAAGATATTTTAAAAACACAAGTGTAATACATGAGACTTTAATGTTGAAAGCTGAATTATTTATTGCACGTCTGGCTTAGGTGGCTCTATTTCCTTTTAGTAAGAGAGTTTCCCATAGGTATTACTACTATAAAAATTATTGAAGACAAAATTACTAAGATGTTTCAGTAAATTACTTGAAAATTCTAAGCAGAGAAACGTCCATTTTTTACAAAGCATGCTACTTTAATTTAAAGTTGAAAAGGGTTCTCTGAATATGATAGCTATTTTTAATGTACATTTAAAGCATACTTTAATTTTAGGCTTAGTGAAAAGAAAAGCTAGAATGTTTTCTGAGGGCTGAAGCTTACATTCATTGTCAAAAGACTTCAGTCAACTAAAGCCCTTGTTTTTCTTTCTTTGCTTTTTTATTTGTGTGGTGGTAAAGGGAGGCAGAAGAAATAGGGAATGTACGGTGCTGGATTAACTATTTGGACAAACTGGGAATTACTGTACTTTCATGTACATCATTCATCATTCTAAATTTTCTTTGAGATATTTTGATTCTGTCTGATTTTCCAGAACTGGATTACTGATATGTTGAACTGACAACTGAGAAAGTGGTAATCTAGAGACAGTTCCATTCTATTTTAGGGCCAAGTGAGAGAATTGCTTAGAATATGCTGTGAAAAGTAGTGGTGCAGGCTGCTTCACAGCTCTGTCGTTACCAGCCTGTAAAATTCTTGTCTTTGTGCTGTATGGGTAAGTGTTAGCAGTGAATAAATTCAGCATGTTGGTAGATGCCAGTGTGTTAGGCTACCTATAAAATCTCACCTACTTTTTGCAGCCCAGTTTTGCAAAATATTGTGGATATATTTTCTTGCGGAGATTTCCATTGAAAATACTTGGGTAATTTAGTAGTTTTCACTTGAATAATACTTTACAAAAAGGAACGATTAGGTTTTAGTTCTTCCCATGCTTGAAAGTCTTGTTGGATGTCAGAATGCAATCTAGTGGGATGGAATGAATACCTCCTATTTACACTGACTGTATTGCCTGTTTGAAATGCAGTAAGCAGATAGTTTACCTTTGATGCAGATCTGCTCTGGACTGTTGTGACATACTGTATTTGCAGGTGGTAAGGGTTTCCTGCTGTTTCTGCACTCCCCAGTTCTTCTGTGAGTGAATGACAAACATGTTTTACTACTGCAGCTGTTTTTCATATGATTGTTCATTTGTTTTGTTTGGGAGAGAATGTATGTAAAATTTCTTCTCTCTCCCTACATAAGTTGCAAAGTTTTTCCCCCTTCTGTATCAAAATGACTTTTAATACAGTACCTGAGGGAAGTGATGCAGATGGTGCTACATGGTCTGAATAACTTTATTTACAGTAATTTCTGATCATTTTTACCTTTGGAAATAAACCTTTTTTACCTCGTATCATACATGGATCAAGTGATGTAGCCAAAATATACTCTGTACTCTCTCTCTAAGCCGGGTTGAATACTGGCCTAGGTGCTTATGGTGGGACCTTTTTGTATTTATCTGAAGGAAAGGTTGGAGGTTATAAACCTTCCTGTGCTAAATAGTTCCCTACCCTCTAACGTTGCTATGTATTTGACATCATTTTTGACTACTTTTGAGAAGTCTAGAAAAGCTTATTTTTAATTAAGTTCACACTTGCTTATTTAACTTTACCTTGAAATTCTTCTGAAAAACATAATCACAGTTGAATCACAGCTTTAGAAAGAAATTTACTCTTGGCAATGTTTGAGGTACAGAAAAGAGAAAAGCTCTACAACTGTTTCAACACAATCCTAGAATGGAATTGTTATTACTTCGTAAAAACCAAACAGTTATTTATAGCTGTCAGAATACAGAGTGGTCAAGGATGCTAAGCGTATGCACTGTTGGGATTTTAAGTTTATGGTACTTCAGACTGCCCTATTGCTCTTATTTAAAAAAATAAAAATAAAAAAAATAAAAAATCCCTCATCTTCCTAATTCATCAAGCTGCACGCTAGGGGAAACAAATCCAACCAAACAAGGGGAAGTGTTGTACATAACGTTTCAATGTTTATAGCAATTGCCTGAAACTGCTGATGATCAAAACAATTATGGAGGAAAGGAAATAGATGGATCAGGTCCATTATATCCTTGGTCATTGTGTACTTGGGAAGCCGTCCTGCTGGGCTCCTGTGGTGACTTAGTGTGTATACATATGTTGTCAGATAGAACAGTTTTGATTGTTGCTGATAGAGGAATGAAGATAAATCCATTGCAAGATTCCCAGAGTATCATTTTTAACTGAAATATTTCACTGGATTGAATGGAGTGCATGTTCTTTTTAATGCAGAAATGAATGTTGATTTTTCCTTTTTCTTTCTTTTTATACCTTCCTTCATGAAGAAACAGTTAAAATCGGGCATAGGGAAACGGGAATCGTAACAAATGTTCATACACTTTTCCCATCTGAAAATACCTTCTTCTGGCCAAATTGATTGTTAGGCACAATTAAGCCCAGCATATACATCCTGTGCTATAAGCCAAATCTGTGGGATATGTTCTCAACAGGGGAAGTACAGGTTTAGGCGGAAGGAAATTTGTATGAGCTTTGATCTGCAGTATATTTGTGAGAATCACCACATTAAAAATGTGAGGAGACAGGACCAATAGTTCCAGTTCTGGGCTCCCCAGTACAAAAAAGACAGGGATCTCTTGGAAAGAGTCCAGTGGAGGCCTGGAGCATCTCCCTTATGAAGAAAGGCTAAGTGAACTGGGTTTATTTAGCCTTGAGAAAAGAAGCCTGAGAGGGGACCTGATCCAGGTCTATAAATATCTGAAGTGTGGGGGGGCAAAGTGGTGGGGCCAGGCTCTTTTCAGCAGTGTGTGGAGACCTGAAAAGGGGAAATTTCGAGAAACTGGAGCATAGGAATGCATTGCACACAAGTGAGCGTAAGAACTTCTTTATGGTGAGGGTGGTGGAGCCCAGGGGGGTTGGGCAGTCTCCTTCTCTGGAGATAGTTGAGACCTGCCTGGACACCTACCTGTGCAACCTGATGTAGGGAACTTGCTTTGGCAGGGGGGTTGGACTGAGTGATCTCTGGAGGTCCCTTCCAACCCTTACGGTTCTGTGAGTCTATGTTCTCATGCAGTGCAATGTAAACTGTGTCTTTAAGAGAAACTTTCGGTCCGTGAAAATATTCCTATGCATTTCAGGGATGCTTGCACTTGAAATCTGATCTCTGAGTGACATTTGGTAATGTGTTGCCTGCTCACTTAAAGCTTGTGATATTACGCCTTGTTCTGCTCCACATTCAGGGTAATTGTCACTGCAGTCAGCTTTATGATGGCAACTCCTCGTGATGACCACGGGGCTACTATACTTTCCTTCACGTGTATTATGTCTGCAGCATGAGTTTCTTTTTGATTGTAGATTGTAGATGTATACTTGTTGGGAAGAGAGGAATATCCTTCCTTTCTTTAGACCTTTTTAAATTGTGCGTGACATCTATTTATGCAGAGAGTGGGATTTACCATTTCAAATGATATGATCTCATCCACAGTTGAAAAAGATGCCGAGAACCACTCTTATATTTTGTGATATATATTGTAACTGAATACACTGGCTCTTCGCAAAAAAAGCGTGCTTTTCTGGTATCTCAAAATTTTGTGAAGATTGCCTATTTTTGTTGTATCAGAATATCTTAGACCCTGTGAAAGTGTATTGACCTAAAAATGTCAGTAGGTATCTTATACCTGTCTTAAGATTCTTTTTTGCAGGAAAGAAAAAACACCACACTAGACAAAAATGCAAGACAGGCATTACTTCTTTTGTTGTGTAATTCCTGTCTTTTAATAAGGTAGAAAGCTTTGTACTGGGGCAGTAAAAAGCACCTAATTTGCTTGGCCAGTCAGTAAGTCATTTCTCTGTAGTATACATGGTAGCTTTAAAATCATTCTGTGACTGTACTCCTATTTTTCTTTTTTAATCATAGTAAGATGCAAATGTGCAAATACAGAGTCACAAAATAACTGAAGTTAGGGGTACCTCCTGCCACTTTATCCCTGCCTGCCCCAGCAGGGCCACCCAGAGCAGGGGGCTCAGCCCCACATCCAGGCAGCTCACTGGGTACTACTAGCTCCATTTTCTTTATAGCCTCTCTTTGGGTATTTGTACATGCTGATGAGACTTCTCTGAGCTAAACAGTCCTGGCTATCTTGGCCTTTCCTCATATGCGAGATTATCCAGTTCCTTAAGCATCTTCATGGCCCTTCACTAATCTCTGTCCAGTGTGTCCTTGTCTCTTTTATATTGGGGGAGCCCAGTTTTGGACCCAGTACTCCAGTTTTTGTCACCAGTGCTGAATGGAGAAAAAGGATTGCCTCCCTCAACCCTCTGGCAGTTCTTTGCCTGATGCAGTCCAGGGTATCATTGGCCTTTGTTACTGAAAGAACGCATTGTTGGCTTGTGTTCACATCAGTGTCCACCAGGACTCCTGGGACCTTTCCTGCCAACCTGCTTTCTAGGAGGGTACCCCCAGTATGTGTTGGTGCCTGAGTTGTTCCACTCCAGATTCAGGATATCGGACCTACCCTGGCTGACCTTTATCAGGTCCCTGGCTGCCCATTTGTCCTACCTGCCCTGGTCCCTCTGGATGGCAGCATGACTCTCTGACCCATTAGCCACTCCTCCCAGTGTTTGTCATTTGCAAACTTGAGATGCTTCTCCTTCATTAGAATAGCATAAACTTTATTTTTCATTATATCATTTAGAATTATGTTCTGAGTACCACACTTCAGTTCATTTTCAAAAAACATGATACATGCCCCATAGCATAAAAATAGTTTGAGTTGGCAGACAGACACCTTCAGAGACAGATCCAAGATATATTTTTAGGGAACACTGTATACTAGCAGGCACTTAAAGTACTTGTGAAAATGCTTCTTGAGTATGACGCCTGTTAGCTCATGAGGTGATTCTCAAATGTACTGTCTAAATTGCCATCCGTTTTGCTGTTAGCTCCCTAACCTAAGGATTAAAACAAATGTGTTTATTTCTCTGTGGTCATACTGTACAACGATACCACTGCACTGTTAGTATTTATTGCATTTTGCACTTTGTTCTGTATGCTTGGATAATTCCCTTTAAGCAGTGTGTTCCTTGGAGGCAAGTATAAAAATGTAGGTAATATTTATTTGTTGCTTTTTTTCCCTTCATTAAGTATCATTTGTGACTCAAGAATTCAGTGAAGTAGTGTTACTTAACCTCCACACATTTTTTGGAGGAAAAAAAGCCCCTTTCACTTCCTTTAATAATTAGCTTTTGGTCACTGTCATTTATTTACTGCCGTGGAAATGGAAAAGTCAAATTAGCGTTACATAATATATATGTTTTTTTCCTGTCTCCGGAGAGAATGTTTAAAAATTGATTCCATAGTCTTTGACAAAAATCTTTTTCTCAAATGTAACAAAACCTTTTTTTGGTCTTTTCATTTTTTATTTTTTATTTCTTTTAAACTTCAGAGTCAGAAAGTGAATGTATACATTTATATAAAAAAGGTTTCTTGCTGTGAAGAGGGATTTCAGATTCACAGACTCAAAGACACTCAACCAGGGAGGATCTTTATGGTAATTCAGCTTGTCCTCTTGAATACACATGCTGCAGGATTTCTGAGACTGGCTGAAAACAGACCTCTTGGAAGATATTTAATCTTGTTTTAAACATGCAAGTAATTTCAAATCCATCAGTTTCACTGATACCCTACTGAACTGTTTGAATGTTTAATTACCCTTGCAGTTAGGATATTGTGAGGCTCTATTTCTCTTTATTTTAGCCACTTGTTCCTGCTGTTTTCTTTGCCTGTGAGACTGGAAATGCAAAATAGCCACATACAAATAGGAAAACCTATGAAGTGCGTGTACCACCTCCAAGGAGAGATGTGTACATCACAGAGATGGAGAGAAATAGGGAAGGAATGCATCTTATGGGATCATGTAATCTACTTCTCTGCCTGAAGGGAAGATGAACTTTGCCTATGTCATTCCTGACAGATGTTTTCTGAGCCTGTTCCGATGATCTTGAACGACTGAGATTCAATCCTCTCCAGGCATGTTACACTTTAACTAGAGGTTTTTTTTTTTTTCCTGGTGACTCACTTGAAGTCTTTCATTTTATAGTTTAACCCTCCGATGTTGTGAATTTGGTGTGGACACACAAGCAAAATATTTCTGTCCCTTTCCTAGTGGCCCATGATCCTTTTGAAGATGAGTATGTGTCTGCCTTCTCTTGTGGTAATGGCATGCTCATTCCTTCAGTCTTTTCTTAAAGAGTTGCCCTTAACCTACAAGACGTTATGGATAAGATCTTTAAGTTCACAGAAGTATTTAAGTACCTAATTTCTTATTTTGAGGAAAGTACAATATAATGCACGGAGCAGGAATTTCCTTTAGATTTCTGCAGTCTAACTAGGAGATGATAATACAGTTTTGGTAGTAGATGACTTACAAATGTTGGATTTTTTTAAACATCCTTTTAATTGAATCTATTTCTGATACAGTACTCAAAGAAATAGCAATCATGCCTTTGTGAAATAATCTAGTTAAATGAACACTACTGAAATTTTACCTGGGGTTTTTGACTGTCAAGTTTTGTGCAGGAGGAAGAATGTTCAAAGCACAGGCTAATTCCTTATCTTTGTGTATCTACTTCTTCATCAGCAACTCAACTGGGACTTAATTTTGAGATGCTGCTGTGTGTGTGGCAGTACTATTTTCTGTGCTTTCTTTAGTGAAGCTTATTATCGGCATTGGATTTACATGTTCTTGCAAATATGAAAAGTCCAAATATGATACATGTGCTTTTCAGAGCTACAGTGCTGTAAAGTCACATGGTACAAATTACAGTTAATCCATATTTCCTTTGACAGCCTCCAGTAAAGGAAGGCATTTTGGCATGTGTCTAGATACATTCCTGGCCAAGAAGGCAATGAAATTACAGTAAAACACATGCTGAAATGCATTCCTCAATTGGGTTCATAGCACTCATTTAAGTGTGATCACATTTTCTGTTCTCCCCTACTGTTATATTGACGATGGGGTCTGGAACTCTAAGGCAGAGTCCAACAATAGTCTGAGATCACTGAGAAGTGAAATAAATGAGTCTTTGCAATCTGGAATTTTCCTGGTTTTATTTGTATCACTTTATACAGAGTACTGCACAAACCCTGTGCATACTGCATTTCTGTAACCATTCTTTTTTGGCCTAATTTACTTTTCCTTGGTTCATCACAAGAATATTAATATGCTGAAGTGTGCCCTGCAGAAATCAGGCTGGTTAGAAGATGAGGCCTTAGTGCAGGAAATCCAGTGGAACCCCCATAGTCCCTTCCAGAAGGCCTCCAAGACCTGGCAACAGACACTCTTGGTGTAGAATTTAGCAGGTAATCTCAGTGAAGAAAGAGATATTTCTTTCCTTTTACTGATCAGATCAGTACCCAGACGCAAAGAGGAACATGGTTAAATGTATATTAATATGAATTTGTGTTTCATATCATGGGTGAAAAGAGATGTGGGTGTTACCTTTCCTTATATTTTGTAAGGATAATCAAGATGTTAGACAATTAAAACTATTGTTACTTTCAGTGTAGTTTTTCTACTAGGTTTTAATTTATCGTTCTCCTAGGATTTTCACATCAGATCTTGTGTAAATAGGAGTTGATCAGTGTAATGTGGGCAAATAAGTAGCGTAATGTGGGAAATTTGCATGAAATTCTGGTCAGTTTTAAGTTCTGTAGACATGCAGGGATACAAATAAGGTTGCGTTGGGATCTTGAGTTATGTTGTATGAAATGAGAAATTCTGATATGTAAACATCAATAGGAATCACAGAGAAAAAATAAAACAAAACTCAAAGAGATAAAGTTCTTGTAAAGGTGCTCCATACTCCCTCACTTGCTGTGTTGATTATCACCAGGATGTGCTTAAATTATGCTCTGTACGCAGTGAAGCTTTGCTGAAGAGTGTCAGTCAATACTTACAAAACTGTCAAGTACTCTTCCCCAAGTTGAATTTACTCTGGCACCTCGAGAAGAAATTAATGAAATCTTGTTTTACTGCAGGTGCATGGCCAGTTTTAATAAACTACACATTAGCGATCTGAAGTACTTCCTATGCAATTGCCTTTTGTCTGGATTGCTGAAACAGCCTTTGTGGGATGAAGGGAGCTTTAGTTTGTGTGTATATATGTATATATATATATTTTTTTTTTTTTTATGGCAGACATTTACTATAGTGATACGTTAATTTACTCAGTTATTTATCATACCAGTGATAGATTATTCTCATTTCTTCTTAAATTTGACAAGCTGCACAGTGCTAAACCTTGTTAAAATGGTGCAAAGACCCAATTATAGAAACTACAAAGGCATGCGAGAGTAAGCAAAGAAAAAAACATATAAAAGGATTAAAGATCAAAAATAGAATGAATCCAGAGAAACTGTTGGGAGACATCAGGCAGGAAAACATGAAAGAAGTAGAGTACGAAGAACAAAGTTTTACAGAGCTTCTGAAAGCTGACAAAAACATTTTACCATTATTTTTGACTCCTTTTATTAGAATGAAAACAATTGTGGAAAAGTACATCTATTTCAATGTTGTAATGAATTCAACAGTTGAATTGTGTTCTTTGTTCATCTATTTTATGTAGTTTGAGTCGGCAGAGTAATGGTAACTGGCTTTAACCAAGGCCTTGAAAGCAGATTATACCTTTAATTTTAAGTAAAATGCTATTTAAGATTTAGGAAGATTTTCAGGGTGGATTTACCTAATGCATGCATACCTGTGTTGAGCATGTCAACCCTTTTATCCTCCTGAGGTTTTAAAACCCTGTCATTCCAGTTAATTCTCATTGCCTTGTTTAGTAGACATGGTGTTACACCTTGATCCTCACTCTTCTTCATATGAGTAATTGTGCAGAATCCATTTACTTTACATAGGAAAAACGGAGAATAGGGCAAATGAAAAATAATCCTCTCAGGAATAGTTCGCAGGTATTTTTTTCCATATTCTTTGGTAGAACTACACAAAATACATATATATCTTTATTTACAATATTCCTGAATTTCTCTTTCCTGCTGTTGTAGGAAGGTGGCTCACGCCACACAGCCTTTCACTCACTACCCCCCATCCCAGAGTAGGATGGAGGAGATAGAGTCATAAAATCATATAATAGGAGAATAAAGGTAGAACGACAGCAAGAAAACAGCTTATTTAATAAGATGGGAACGAGAAATAACAGTTATCTTGTTTGCACATTTATATAAGACACAAACACACATGTGCATACACAAGTGATGCTCAATATGGTTGCTCACCACCTGCCAGTTTAGGGCAGCTGTCCTGGTTTTGTCCCTCTCTGGTAGGACAGCATTAGAAACTGAAAACCTGAGATGTCCTTGTTTGTGTGCAGTACTGCTGAACAACAACTGGGCCTTCGTGGTGTTATCAACGTTGCTTTTCTCTTAGAGGTGAAGCATAGTATAGCATCAGATGCTATGAAGAAAATCAATCATTTCTGCTGAAAGGAGGACACCTTGATCTGGGACTTCTTTTGAAGTCAGCAGAACCAGCTTACTTACTAAGATGGGTCCCAGTCAGAGTAGCTCCTTAACATCCTCTGACATTGGAATAGGCAATTGTTAGAGGACCTTTTTAAGATGAAAGTATAAAAAGTATCATAAGTATAGACTGATGTCTATACTCGTTGGATGTTTTTGGGCAGGGTGGAACCATGTTTCTGTAGCAATCGATTTGAGCTTACTGATCAGGCTTTGCTTTCTGTCTCATGAACCTACTTGGGGTGTCAGTTTGGGAATGGATGAGAAGCACAGATACGTTTGTAGAAGCATTGATTACTGGTTGAGGAGCATTGCAGGCAGTCACTGTCTCTTCTCTGGGGTTGTTCTCCACATAGTTGTTTCAGGATGGTTGAAGCCTGGGAGGGATACAAAGCAAGACAGATGGTTTCCCACAGACTTCCCCTCTAGCTCTTTCATCTTTCATCTAACTATTAATTCATCTGTTTGGATGGATATATTCACGCATGGAACCAAGATGAATAATAATGAGATTTTTAATAACTCCCTACATTTGCATTCCTTGTAACTCTTTACATGGTTCTAGCTGATTAAAATGAATCATTTACATAATTAACATATGGTTATAGTGTTGGCTTTAATATGCTGATTATCTCAGTACTTTTGTCTAGAGTCAATTGGATTCAAACTGTAACAATTGTTTGATGTGAGAATAGTTTATTCCTGTGAGGGTTGATGAGTATTTGCTATGGGGCCTGATTAGAAATAGCACAACTGTCCAAGAAATTCTTTAATGTAAAGCATGCATTTAAGAGGGAAAAAAAAAAAAAAAAGTCTTCTGCTGTGTTTAGGTCAGGCTTTACAAATAGCTTTCTGTGGTTAGAAAGACTTCTGCCATCAGTTGGGTAGCAAAGTACAAATAAAATAACAAGTGTATTATTAAGAATGAATTGAGAAAACCAACACAGGTCTAATTGTGTCTTATTTTGTTAAGGCTTTTTTTTTTTTTTTTAAATCTGGTTTAGAATAATAACAAAATAGAAAAAATAATAAATAAAAAATGCTGTTTTTTATTTGCCCTCTATGTTAGGGTAGAATTATGAAAAAATTGTTTTTTTGGTTTTTTGGTTGTTTTTTTTTTTGCCCAAAATGTATTCAGTACTTTTACATTCTCAGGATTATCTACCTTTAATATTAAAAGGGAAATAGTTTTTATTTTTGTTCTTCTGTTTGTTTCCTGATGGCGTGTCTGTGTACCAGGCATCGCTGAAGCAATCACATTTTGGGAATTGGTGGAATGTTTTCCCTGTCGTGCTGTCGCCCTTGATGGTGTGCACAGCTTCCTAATGCAGAGGCTGCTCAAAAACAGAAAGAATTGTCTGTTGTTGTGGTTAGGTAACTAACACTTGTGTCAATGAATGCTTTTTGAACGTTCATGAATATTTGAAGCAAATTTGTGTTAATTGCACTACTGTTGTCCACAATTAGTCTGTGGTAGACATGATTAATTGTAAAGAGCCCTGACGTTTATGCATAAAAGGCTTGAGGTCAAACAGAAATGGAGAAAAATGGTTGCTGCAGCATTGGCAGATGGAATGCTAATGCGTTTTGATTTGTACTGAGAATAATGATACTTCTACATCAATAGCAAATAATAGTTTTAGAACTGTGGAATGTTCTCTCCTCCTCTTTGCTTTCCTTTCTCTGTTTAACTTTCTTCCTTCCCACCCCAGGATACCACAGATACTAATTATTTTTACAGTGTAACCTTTAATTGGCTTGGATTCTTCTTTGTCAAATGATTTACTGGAAACCTGCATCAAATTGCTAGCTGGGAAAGGGCTATATTGATTTGCTTCTCTGAGGCAAAGTGTAATGGAAACATATTCTGATAATAATTATGCATGCATTTTGAAGGAGGTTTCTTGATTTGGTGTTGGTGTATTTCCTATCAACAAATGAATACTCTGTGTTCCTAGGACACAGGCTGTAACAACATTTTTTAGCATGCTTGGTAAGCACGTTGAATAGTAAATAATTCAACAGGTAAGAATTAAAACACTAAGCTTCAATCTTAATAATGTACAGGCACCATTCACAGTGTCACTACTAGCTTATAAGAACAGTCCATAGCTATTTGGATCCTTCCCAGCAGAATAAATGTAACGTAATGCTGAGGTCAGTATCACTGTAATGCTCTGGCTGGGTAAGGATACAGCAGTCTTCATGGGTTGCTTATCCTAAGCCTCAGAACTTTATAAGAAAGAGGAGACCCTGATGGGTATTCCTTTTCAGAAAGCAACTGTATATTTCTTTTACCATAAATGAATGTAGCACTGCATTAACCTAAGGCTGCCTATGCATATGTGGAATAGAACAAAGTAGACATCTGTGTACTTGGAGCAGAGGGAGACATCTTCTAACTCCTCTTCAATGTTTGGTTTGTAACTGTGTTCCTTTTGTTAAAATTTGCATTAAACTAATTCTGAGGCTTAGGTGGACTCACTTAGTCTGGTGAAATTCTGCTGATTTGTACCCAAAGTGAAGGTAGTGCTTACTATAAAGACTGACCAGATAGATTGAACTTGGCCATAAGCGATCAACATTTGAATAATAATAAAGTCATATTAGAAACAGATTTCTTTGCCTTTTCAGGTTGTCATATATTTACTAATAGAACTTCCGTGGAACTTATGCTGAGCCTTTGCAGTACTCTTTCTAAGGTTTTCTTTGTTCATGTAATGTTTGTTCAGAGAGTGCTTAACACTACTTAGTCCTTATTTGAAGTGCTGTGTAAACGTGTTTTCTGTCTGTTCTCAAAGAAAATAACAGCTATAACATAGCTTAACCGTTTATTATTATTATTATTATTTTTTTTTTTTTTGCACCTTGCAACTGACAGAGTTTTTGTTTATTTACAATGTGCTACTTGGCTATTTGCAATTACTTTTCAGCAAAATTTAAGCATCTAGAATTTAGAGGAAGTGAAAAGATAGTCTGGAAAGGGAAGATGATATTCACCAAATCTTTGTAGGATATTGGTTTTAAACCAGCTAACTGTGATCCGAAAAGTATTGATGCTACACTGCAGCTTTTTAAACATTGGCAGTGGTAAGCGTTTCACTGGATCACAGTCTTCCTAATGCTTTTAGTGAAGAATCAGGAGATGATTGTGGCAGTGTCTAAGAAATGTTGATGGTTGGTCATTTGCTAAATAGTTTGGGAAATGCTGTTCTGTAAAAAATAAAATAAAATAAAATCCTACATTATCATAAATCATTCAATCATTTGATACTTTAGTCTGCTACTTGCATCAGACCGCAACTGAGTAACAAATATTTGCATGCAACATGGCTTGATGTGTTTCTTGCATCACACTCAGTTCATAGAAGTGTTTTGATAATAAACCAAAAATAACGTCTTTGCGTCATAAAAAGGCAACATGCTACCAGCTTTGTTTTATATCTTATCTACAAAAATAAACTGAGAGAAATCAGCTCTATATGTAAATAGGAGGGTAGGATTATTTAGAAATATAAAATGAAGGGCAATGTTGTGTTCTTTCTTTGAGTACATTTTGAATTGCTCTTTGACATTGGGTTCTGTAGCCTGACTCCAGGATATGGTATTCCTTCAAAGCAGAATATATGGTACTAATCTCCAGTTCTCCTGTAATAAATGCTGGACTGTGGATAGGAGATGGCCAAAAGAGAGTGCCCGGGCAAACCTTAATCTTTAATAAGGTTCAGAACTAGTCTATAACTGTCAAGGAATGACGGAAGAGCAGTGCTTTCAGCTTGCCTGCTCAGAATAGAAAATGGGGTCCTTTGACAGGCCAGAAAGGCTACTTTATTCTTTATTGGGTTTGGGGCTATTATTGTGCCTGTGTTATTTAGTTATTTGACATTTGTGAGTTGTTGGAGCAAAAGGAAGTCCAGTTATTAATGTGAAAGCAAAATTCAAAATGGATTTTTATGCTGAATGTACATAGAAACCTTTTCCTCTTACACTTGGAAACAAAGCCATACCCGATGCTATTTGTAATTCAGAAATATAAAATGTTTTCATGCTAAAACAAAAAGCAGCTCTTGGAGATAAATGAAGAGCAAAATAAGCAGATAGTCAGTCTTTCTCAGGTTTTCCACTGAATGAAAATAAAATAAAATAAAAATCCAAAAGTTGAGTGTTTAAATTCTTTGAATTACAGTCTGCCTTCTAGAAGTCTTGGTAGTAGTATTTCGTGTGTGCTCGGATATACTTTCCAATATTTCAGCTGGAGAAGCGATGCCACTCTGTAGTTGTATAGCTGCCTGTGGTTGAATGCTAATAGTCATTGGTCTGGGAGTGTGCAGAGGGCTCCTGTGTCGTGCTTTGATTGGACTTGTGATGGTTTTTGGTTTCTGCTTCCTATAGACACCTTCCATGTTCAGACCTCTTTGGAACTTGCAGCAGTGCATGCTGCCATTTTGGAACGTATCTGCAGTTCTCTGTAACATCTACAGGAGAAGCTCAGGTGTTGCATTCTTGATGGATTCAGGCAAACTAGCCAATCAAATCTTGAAGAGTTTTGGTCTGCTTTGTAATGCAGTCAGTCATCTAAGTGTTTAGATATAAATACATGGTATTTCCTTTGCAGGAATTTCAGAGGCTGTTCATAAGGCGTTCATTTTGTTTTGACTTCTTAGGTGTATGCTAGTATTTGGTAGGGGTTGGTATTTCTTTTTATTTAAAAGAAAGCTACTTCAAATGTAGCCTGTTTGTCTTTCTAAAGTTATGATTTATATAGGACTATAAGTGCCAGTGGTGGTGATCTGTGGCATCCGGGTGGTGTGATCATGTGTTCCACTCATAAGGCACTTAAAAGACTTGCTCAAATGTTGTTTATCTGCTACTGGGGTGAAGCAATGCAAAATCACTGATTATTTTCGTAGTGACTTGTCAGCCAAATATGAATTCTGTCAGATTTTTCTTCAATTTTCCCTTTATACATACTTTATAAGTATGTGGAGAGAAGCACTGCCAAAAATAAAATTGTCTGAAGCAACGAGCAGTTTTACTTCTGCAGAACATCCTCCTACTTCCTAATTATAACTTCTTTTGAAGTAGTCACACTAGGAATTATCTGGGATATTCTTAAAGCAGTTCTCTAGTAGGAAGATGGTTTCTAGGCTTTGTTTTCATGCAGATGTGTGGATTGTTAGCTTAAGGAGTTTACCAGGAAAGTCCATGCAGGAAAAAACAGCATCTCACAAGCGATCCATATCCAGAGTGTATACATCTGGGCTCTAGTATTGAAGAATGATACGAATCTTGAACATACTTGAGTGCTTTTAGATTCATGGTCGCCCTTGTTGTGCAGGAATGACTGGCGAGGCTGTATGAATTAAGAGCAGTTCTCAGTAATTCTGCTTTGAAGTGAATAATAGGTACTGTTAAGAAATGTTTCTGTCCCTTGTGACGCTGTCTCAAAAGAAGCGGTGATGCTCCGTTGTGCTTTTTACCTACAAATACAGCGCTACAAGAAAAGGGAGGAACTTATCGCAGTTTCAGTTCTGGATTATCTTAAGCTTTAGCTTTGATCATGTAGTTGCAAGTTGCAAATGGCAGCTACAAGTTCTAAAAGAAAAGGCAAAAATACTGACTGCATCTTTCCAAGCCAGAAACTTTTTAGGAAACTTCCAGGTGATTTTGCAAGCTTGTTTTGATATATTTGCTACACTCATGTTGCTGGCTTTTGTCTTGCAGCTTGAACGCATTTGTTTTCTATGAGAAAAGTATGTTGCCAGTGTGGTAAATTTATTCCCTTAGGGGTGATTTTGGACACATTGTTGTGTGTGTAGTTGTCGGTGGACTTTTTATCTAATCTCATCATCATATTATTAAGTTAGGATCATAGCAATTTAAGGATGGCACTGTGCCATTTCAGACAGATGGGCATGGGCAGACAGCCAAGAATGCATGTTAAGGGCAGAAGACTTTTCAGCAGCCTTGTTTGGAAGTGTGAGTTTCTCAGCCCTTGTTTAGTGTGGCTGTACATTTCCAATCCTTTTTTTTCCCTTGCTTGTCTAGTGCTGTAAGGGCAGCATATTGCCTTGAGAGAGACTATGCTAGCCCTTAGAGACGAACTGGGGGTCTTTGCGGAGTTTTCTGTATAGCACCAATAATCCCAAAGAAGCTTCCATTGAACAGTAAAATAGTGGGCCAGCTGTCTTGTTGATTTGCCTGTGAGTTTAGTCAATTCATGCAAAAGGGTCATTTAAATGAGAATAAATAAAATTATAATAATGTTATTAATTATTATTTCACAGAGCACGGATTTATTCTGCATATCGGCCACTGATTTCTTAACCTGATAGAGGCATTAACATTTCTTAATCCAGCCTAAATTAAATTCTGTTTTCCTTACTCTTGTTCAATGATTGCAACAAATTGCTTTAATAAAAACATTCTAATATTTTTCAACGTGGCATAATTTAATAGCATACAAGAGATTTGTGCTTGTGATCAGAACAAATTACCAGTCAGCTAAGTGTGGTTGAGCAGCTCAGCATGGTTTGCATTTTAAATATGTCGCCACTACTCACAGACATTTAAAGTTGGTAACAAATGTTTTACCATTTCATCTTTCTAATGATTATGGCTGTACTTGAATATCAGCCATTGATACCACATTGCATTTGTAAGTAAGAATGATTTAAAGTGGTAAACTGAAGGTGAGACTACACTGTGAGATTTGCCTGGGACCAAAACTGTGCCCACGCTCTAGATGCTACAGCTTTAGCTCTTAGAGCTCTGTATGCTGACTGTAAAATCATAGCAAATGAAATAAGTCTTTTTTAAACGTCCCTGTATTAGTGTGAGTTTGCTTTCTGTAGTGGCACATCCCTAACAGCTGCTTTTTTTCCCCTGGCCTCATGCTCTTGTATGGGAGTCAGGTTCGTTTTCATTTATCTCGACTTGAAGACTGTGGGTAAACAAGAGAGTAGAGTCATGTGATTGATGACCGTGCAGTGGAAAACATGAACTGTGCCTGAAGAAAAGCTTTTAGAGTAATTGTATTACTTCCTCTTATATTCAGAAGTTACATTATCCAGAGAACTTCATGTTTTCTCGAGTCCGTTCTTCTCACTTTGTATCTTTTCTGATGTTTTTTTTTTCCCTTCTGTTTTTTAATGTTGTAGAACTTAAGAGGGAAGAAGGAAATCATATTTAACTTTTCTGTTATTTAAGAGCTTCAGTGATACTATGACATATCTAACATCGTACCAAATTTCATTGTACAGTTTGCAGAAAATTGGATTCTTTGAGCAGTTCTGTTTTAACAGTTACTAAAAGAGCTGAATCAGTTCTTTTCATAATCTTAAAAGAAAGTGTAGGAATACAAAATAAATTCCAGATAAGAGATGTGATTTAAGTATGGCTCAACTTCTTTTTCTATAAAATATATAGGCCAGAAGTCCAGAAGGGGCTATTTTAATCAGGTTTGACCTTCAACTTGTAATATCATTATGGAGTCCATCTGTTTTGCTTCAGCAGCCACACTGTATTATGTGCTGGTCTTTTCTTATCGCTTAAGTGGTGGAAATGAGGTAATGAAGGACTGTGTCAGATACGTTTCTTGGTGTCTGCATTGTATGTGGCTTTATGAACAAAGAATGCACACTTAACATGAGTTTGGTGTGATCGCACTGTTAACATTGCTTTGTTCTAACGAGCATAAAGGTAGAGAGAAATGTTCACAACTGGGAAAAATCATAGAATATATTTTCATTACATATAATACCTCTTATAGCTTGACGAAACTGAAAAAACGGATGGATTTTTTTTACTGTTGTGTCTATATCCACTTCCATTGTTGCCTAACGTGTATATCAGCATTGCTATTGGAGTAGTCACAATAGTGTAACACCAAAACTTCTGTTTCGCTGTATTGAGTGGTGTCCATGCAGGAGTTCTATGCAGTATATCAGCATATATCAGTTATATCAGGGATGGTTTCCTAAGATAGACCACTAATAGGAATGTGACGACTCACTTAAAAAACATGTCACTACATTAACTGTTACTGCTGCCGTATAGAAGCAAATACTCATTTAAACTTTCAAAATCATCTACAGAGCACATGGTTTTTCTGGAGTTTGTGAGATATGTGTGGGAAAAGCTGATGAATACATTGAGAGTGAAGACCTTGCACTGCTTTTGTTCCTTGTGCTCCTCAGAGCTCAGGTTTCTGTCTTACTGTTGACCAAACAATCAACAAACACTCCTAAATGTCAAGTCAGCACAAGTTTGAGATGTATTTCTCATAGTTCCATAATTAATATGATATTCCGGCCGAAGTGTAAGTTGATATGGATGGGAGATACAGTGTGGAAGAGCTTTGTGTGTATGCATGAATGATAGACTTGTTTTATGTCAGTTCCCTAACTGTTTTAAGCTTGTGTATAGAATCATCCAAACATTGCAGTCCACAATTCTAAATTGGCTCCCACATACATAACAGTACTCTTGCAGAAAGGACAGGTTTAAATGATAGATGGCATGTGTTGTTATACTAACGCCTGAGGCTTTTCAATATGGTACAGCAGAGGGTTTCTCCTTCTTGTTTATTTAAAGTAAAATGAAATTTGCTCCATTCATAATGTCTTTGTTGTGGAAAATGAAAAATAGAACTAATTCCTTTACAAGATTTTGCCTTTTCTGTGTTCCTCCTGCCGCCATCTTTGTTACCATTTTTTTGTGTGTATTCAGATGTTATGCAAGAACAATTTCTCAGACCCTTAGATTCTAGTTTAAATGCATTCATATGGTTTGATAGGGATAATACCCCTATTTTTGCTACAGTCTGGTATAGAGGATTAGTATCTCTGTTTTTGCTGGAGTCTGGTGTAAATGTGGTATTCAAATACTCAATGTTTTTTGAAAAGATGGATAAAACATTTTCCTTGTGAAGTGTCCTCCATACAGCTGTCTTCAGAAATGTAAAATTACCATTAAATAGTACTCTGCTAGAGAAACGATGCTTACTCTGCAAAATGATACTTAAGTGACCTTACAATGGATGTGTTTATAATTCAGCAGGAAATGTCTTTGAGGAAGACATTCTCTCTCTTAATTTTCAGTCACTCTGATAGATGCCTTGATTTAGGACTGCAGTACGGGATTCTCTGAGTAGGAAAATAATTGCTGAAGAGAGACAAATTTTGTTGTAAATTTTTTAGTTAGGCAGGGAGAAACTGTGAATGGACTTACACAAATCAAGTAGTTCTAACTTCACTGGAATCAACGTAATTGCATCAATGGGAACTAAATCTGTTTACTCAAGATTACATTCCTAAATACTTATGGTTTTCCTTTTCTTTCTATAATTTATCATAGCTGTACTCTTGGATGACGAAGATAAGTTTTATGTTCCATGTATTCTTTTTTGTTACATGGGCTAAAATATTCTTTCTTCAAAGAAAACAATATATTTGAATGAGAGCTAATTACCTCTTTTTTTATTCCAAGTGACAAAAGCTAATACATCACACTTAGCCACTGAGAACTCCATTTCAGTAAACTAATTAAACTAATCCTATCTCTACTCATTATTCTCAGTCCTGCTAAATATTTTAACAGCGTAGATTTATTTCATTACATAAATTATATCATACTTAAAGAAAACAGTTTGCATAATGGTGTATTTGCGTTCTCAAGGGTTTATTTCGGGTTTTTTAAATTCAGACTTCAAGCTTCAAGTTGAAATAATATTATTTGTGTTATTTAGGGTGGTAATTCTTCTTAATTATTACTAATTATCTAGAATGATGTATAGCTTTAATTAAATGTAAGTGCTTGGCATTCTTGTTAACATATATTAAACACTGACAGTTCTCCTGTCTATAGATAATATAATGTTAGAAAATAGTGATATTTCCTACAGTTTATAGCCTGTGAATTCGTGACACAATGGATGATTAATTTACTAATTATGGGGCGAAAAAAGTTGCTTTTTGATTGTCAGCGATTATAAAATATAAAGTTCACACACTTAGTGACATTTCTTAAACTACATAAATGAAAATGTGTACAAATGATAAAATGGGAATACACTGAATGCAAAGGATTTCCGTGCTGTAACGAAGTGATGCGTAAGTACCACTTCAGAATGAAGTGGTATAGACATGTAATACAATTAAGTCAAGGAGCTGTAAGCCTCCCAAATCTCTTAAGTTTAGTTTAGGTATGTTTAGTTAAGATACCTGCTTTTCACAGTGATAAAACAGAAGCAATATAGGTAATAAATAATTAGTCAAAATGAATTTGCAGTCTGTGATTCACATGAGCTGTATGGAAGATTCATAATTTTATTGATTTTTTTTAAATTTTTTTAAAAACATTTATACCACAGAAGTAATGGTTTCTAATTTTACTGCCAGGTTTTGTACTGTTATCTGGAATGTATACACTTTGTCACTGTTACTGGGTTTATTGGAGTGCTGATATTCATGAACCGTAAGTTTTAGGAAAGGAATTGGTTGTGGCCTGTTCTAATTGCCTGGTCTCTTAAAGAAGGAAAGACAGGCAGACAGCTTAGGGGCAATTTGCATATTGTTTTATCCTAAGAGCTGTTGTGTAATGTTTTTTACTTTCTTAAATTAATAATGTGCTGCAATGACAAAGGTGATTGATAGGTGGGAAGTTATAGGTTATGGTGCTTTTAACCTTCATCATGCTTCTTCATGCTTCTTGAATGCCATTGATAGCGATATAAAATTGGTAGCATAATCAGTGACCTGCATGCAGTAAGCTTGCTGCTCACATACAAGATCCTCCTGGCTGACTGTCACAGCATCAAGCAATGCTCTGTGGCAAAAGCCATAAAATGTGGAATAGGTTTGGAAACCAAACTGCAGAACTTTTTGTCTGGGTATTCCATTCTGTTCAGACTTAGGAGCTTGCTGATGAAGCAAATGTGATAATACTGCAGCTGTGGGGTTTGGCCAATGCCTGTTATAACTACCTGTAAGAGTCCTCTGGTTTTAAACGCTGACCAGATATTCGGGACCTTACTGTGAGGTTAGTGCTTGTTCTTGCAAACAGCTGAGCAGCCCTATGAGAAGCTGAATTGAGGCTACTGCTGTTGAAACTGGGTTAGAAGGGAAGGTATGCAGGGCAGACTAAAACAGTCTGTAGAAAGTGGGGTGAAAAGAAAAATCTGTAAGAACTTTGTTATATTTATGCATTTACTTAATATGCCAGCAAACATTATTTTGGAAAGCATTTGATCTGAATCAATCACTGTTAGAAAGTGGGATTTTACACTTTTGTCTGTCTGTCAATTGGGTATATTTTATTTATTTGGAGCCTTTCTTATAGCCTTTCACTGTTTAGATTGGCTTGCTTACTTAGAGTACTAACAGTAATCGACCACGAGTTACACTGACTCCTACATATCCTCCTTGAATAATACAGTAAGCCACGTGTGTTTCAAGTCCCATGTGGTTTCATGTTAGTCAGTGAGATGCTTTTGTGAGTGATATTGCTTCTGTAGTAGCTGCTTAATGATTGTTTTCTGATTGATCAAAAGATAGCAGAGAAACATAAGTATTTCATAGAACTGCTTAAAATTAAAAATTATTAAGGTGATGAAAATCACTTTGAATGTTCAGAAATTCCTGTCAGGCCCCAAACGTCATCATGTCAGTTTGGCCTTCCATTCCAGTAGTACAATATTGATAGTATTGATTAGAATTATAATAGCATATTAATTGACAAAGGGCAACATTTTATATGGTCTGAAGAGCAGATCTTTCAATTCTCTGGGTCATCACAGCTGACCTGGAAGATTTGACCTCAAGTAGTAGATATACTTTATTTAAATCCCTTTACAAAATTTTCTGAAAACTGTCTTAAGACTTTTCCTAAGTTACATGCAATAAGGGGGGTGAAGTATTGGTCATATTGTTATAGAAGAGCTTGGCTTGTTTAGTCAAACAACAACAACAATCAAAAAACCATACAAACAAAAAAATCTTGAGAAGAGGAAATATTCTTCCTCAACTACACTGAGTAAAGCAGATTAAAATGTTCACACCAGTTAAAAATGTATGTTGGCAGAGATATGCTGTCCATTGTAATTTGAGGGTAAATAGTAAAGAACCTTTAAATAGCCAAATTAGCGAAGTTCACATCAGCAAGTAACAGGAGTTCAGGTTCAGTGTGGAGTGGGGGAGATAATTACCAAATTTATTAGGGAGTAATAAACTGAAGTTTTTTAGTATGCATTAGTCCATGTGCTGAACTCACTGATTTAGGAATTACCTTCAATTTCTGCTTTCTTTCCAAGAAAAGTCAAAGTCACAGATGCTCTGGCATTTTCTACTGCCAGAATCCCTGCAGTTGATGGGATTAACCTGCTAAATTTGTGCATGAGTAATAGGAAGTGTGTTTTCTCATCCACATTCAGTAATGCACTCCTGTTACTACCTTTCCTTGGTGATAGTGATACTTTTCCTGAACCTTATCTTTTATGCATGGAAAAATCTTACTTTGAAATGTACACCATTTTGGATGAGCAGTGGTTTCAAGTCTTTGAGGACACACCAGTTAGTTTGTGATGCTGACTGTGAGGTCCAGGGTTCTGTGCAAATACAAATAGCCCATGCTATTACGTGATGGAGGAATTAAATTCTGTATCAGTATAAAACAAAATGACAGACTGTGTCGAGTTGCCTTATTTCAGGGGAGGGTTAATTGGAAATGCAGCTGACACAATGTGTGTTGAGGTGGAAAAAAATAACAGAAGTGACCGCAGTCATTGAATGCAGCCCACATGTTTACCATTTTTCGTTTTCTTCAGCATTTAGGTACAATTGAACTGACAGAGTGTGCAGCAAATGGATGTTTTCCACATCTTTCTGTACATGCTGTCGAATTCATATATTTTTTAAATTGCTAATAAGTACAGAGGGAAAAAATGATGTATTCTGAAACTATACTAAATGTCAAATATTGCACTGTATAAAGACCCTTCTGCCGCATGTAGAATCAGCTGCATGTATAAATTTTTCACGTGTAACATCATACTTGTAATTAACTTTTCAAGAACACATTGTGCACAAAATATTAATTTCGGAATTAAAATCTCAGTCAAGAAATGGCTTGATGCCTCCTTTGTCATAGGATTTAAAGCTCTGTATAGCTGTGTGCTTACGTTTTTAATGAGTGCATCAGTGAATTAGTGCTATTTTCAAAAGTACAGCACGGTCCACTGAAAATACAGCAATTCTAGGCCAAACGTAAGACTTACAGTTCTCTGTGTGCAGACATTGTTGTTAGTATAATAAATCATGGAAAAAATCCAACCTGACTTCATTTCACCTTCAGGATTCAATAGAATCACATTTGATAATCATTCACAAAGCCTTTTTGTAGTTTTAAATAAGGTTCCTGTGATAGGGAACCCCAGGACTTAGCCTTGTGTGGATATATTTTCATATTCTTGTATTATTTCCAGTGGTCCTGAGGTTATCCTGCACAACAGATCCTATGCATTGCCCACCTTGCATTTTTTTAAACAATTAGTTGTGTTAAGCAATCAGCTATGTAAGCATTTTAAACTGTCATTCAAGTTACATAGTACAGTGCCAATGCATACCTAGATACTTAATATGAACTGAGAGCACTTTACCATATGTATTTTCATTAGCACATCTAAATACATATTATGATATTTATTTAACTACATCTTCAATATATCTTAATCTCAGAAAGCAAGGAGCATTTGCTTGTGTCATGTGTTGAGATAGTTATATGTGTGAAAGGTTGAAGTATAGTTAGGAAGATGTTCAAGAATTAACACTTGCATCCATTTGTGGCTTCGAACAACTGGTTGTTTCTTCATTTCAGTTGGATTAGTCTCCACTTTCTCTTGGCCATTGTACACAATTTGCCATATGGATTAGTAGCCAAGCAGGAATTAAAAGTTTTCATTATTTACCTTGGTTAAAGTAAAAGTGAATGTTTTGGTAACTTTGTAGTATGTTGTAACAGAGTATATAATAACTTAATTTTTAGATTGATTCTGGACTTTCAGATGTATTTGAAAATTTAGTGTATGCCGTAGGATTAGAAAGAACCACCGGAAAATAATATGCAATTACAGACATGAGAAGTGATGTTAAATCTGTTGCAGTTCCACTACAAAATGAGTGAAGATTCCGTAGGAAGTGAGTATCTAACGAGTGCCAAATGATAGTGCCTCTTTTTCATGCCTAGTTAATTTAGCATTACTGTCTATGGAGAAATCAGATTTGTCATTTCTGAGCATTCTGTTGTCTTTTGAGTGGAAGTGAAGGTTTCCTGTCAAACAAATAAATTACAGTTTGGGAGACACCTACCTTTACTATAATTTTAGCTTTACTGTTTTAATCTAATGCATCTTTCACCTCTATCCACAGTGTCTTTCCATCAGTGTCACCTAAAATCTGTATGTTTTTCCTAATAATGCTAGTACTGAATTAAGACAGTAGCTATTAATTGTTGTACTGTCAAATTGTGGTGTCCGATTAGAGAATTCAAGAATGACACTAGTGTTTTAATAATTAAACAGTTACATATTTATATGATGAAGTGAAGATCAAAACTGCTTTGGGGCAGGACAGACCTTAAAGTATGACTTGGTCAACAGATCTGTTATTAATAGGGGTTTCCATCTATCCATATGCTTGCTGGAACATTACAAGGAGCTGCAGCTCCTTCAAAATGAAGCTTTTTATTGATCAGAACTGTTTTTTTCCCTTGACTCAGTGCCCTATCTGTGAAGTAAAAGTGCTGACTGCCGCACACTGCTGATTGCAGAATTTTTGACAGCAAAGACCTGACTCTTCCTTAATCCATGTAGCTCTATTGTACGAATTACAAAGCTTATGTGACAGACCTGTTCTGTATTCCAAGAACTGCAACATACCTGTCATCAGATAGAAGCAAGAATGCACAAGTCATCACTTTACTTTGGAAGCAGAACAGATGATTGAAATTATTTCTTACTACTAACTAATTCCCCTTTTAGTAGAGATAAGCTGCTTTGTTCAGCTGTAAATGAAACATTAGGGTATTAGCTGTCAAGCCAGAAGTATTGGAGCAGCGAAGATTTTATCAGCGCTAGTAACATTTTGGGCAATAAATTGTTTTGTTGGGCAGAATACTAATCTTCAGAGGTACGGAGAAACAAAGCTCATTAAGGTAAATGCTTAAAGCAAGCAGAAATGAAGGGGAAAAAAAAAACAAAGACAAAGGCTTATTACCTGTGTTTTGGGGATAGAAGAAACATTTGCACTTTCATATCTGTGTAGCATTGAAGAATTATGTGCTGCTGTTATTAAAAAGATGCATTTGTAGTCGTGTAGAATGCTTTCTGAATATATCCAAGGGACAAATGTGTTCTGAAATATCAACGGAGAGCTGTAGTAAGTGATGGGGTTTTGGAAATTGTTTTGTTTTCTTCTGGGTGAAATCAGGTGTCTGCACATTGTCCTGTACCTAGCGTTCATCAGATTAATAGGCTGCCATTATTAAGTGAATGTTGGAAATAGAGAAAAATAAAAGTCTACATTGCACTAAATACTTCTACCCATATATATTTATATAATAAATATATATACGTACTTACATTAAATTTTTAAGGTTTTGTAGTGTAAAGCAGAGATGATGAAGAGTTATGTCCCTTTTTGGGATCACAGCTGAAGAAAAAAAAAAGTATTTGGAATGAGATGAAAGAAATACGGCTCTGTATGTCAAGAATGGAAGTGAACTTGCTATCAGAAACAATGAAATAGGAAGTAAGTAAAATAGGTCAAAGGAGTTTGTGAATTAAAAAGCCAGAGTACAGGCAGGAAGGAGCCAGAGGGAGATACTGGTGTTCATCATTACGTGTTTGAAGCAGCCTTTTAGAAAACTGTGAAATAGAAGTGATTTTAACACATAAGACCAAGAAAGAAAATATGCAGAAAATTCAAATTTGAAAAAAGTTGAAAAATGAAAATTGCAGTAGGAGATTCCACAGTGCATCTGCACAGCCTGTGCCACTGCTCACTCAAAAGCAGTTTGGGAGTTGGTGTTTTTGTTGTTAGTTTGCTTGTTTCTGATGTCCAAAGGTAAACTGTCAGGAGACCAAAATATCGGGGATATTTCACTCACTTTCCCTTCTCTTTGGGGGAAATCTTGTGTTTTCTTAGATGTTTGAACAGTTGGGTGCCATGCCCTGTGTTAAGCACAGAGGCTTGATTTTGGGACATGAACCATGGTGTCATTTGACAAAGTTGATGTTTATTTTATAAACCGTTTTTGTAAGTATCATGTTTTCACAGTTAGATGAGAGATCTTAAAAGAAAAGGTCTACTGTGAAGATTGGTTCAAAAAGCTGTTGTTGAGAAGCTGTAAATCACAAATTACTCCAAGCAGTTTCAATAATCAAGTACTTATGGTTTCAGGTACGGTTTTAGTTTTATATTTTGTTTTAAGAAGGTGATAAATGAATTTATGTGCATACATAACTGTATGATTTGCGTAGTCTTAGGAAAAAGCCATACGGGCTGCCTAGAAGCCTTCGGCTTTAAGAACTAGATGCACGCAGGCTGACAGAAGGCAGTTATGCAGATACCTAGAAAATATTCAGGGATTTCCTCACTGCATATCAGTGAGAAGGAAACTGTTTTCCTGTGAACGTGTGCTATAGAAACCCTGGATTTCAGTGGCTCATGTGGCTGCAGCTGAAGCTATGAAGCTGAATTAATTCTTGACATCACATCAGGGAAGCCACAACTGAATCTGGGCTACATGCCTTGTCCTTTGCTTTCATGTGAACAGGAAAACAGAAATGCCAAGTCTGTACCTCATACACAGATGAGGAAGATTCCTTCCTGGATTAATTGATGTTAAATCTAGAAATGTCTATTTCTAGAATCACAGAATGCTTTTCAAAATGTATTTAAAAGACAGTAACAGAAATTTGACATGCCCTAAATAAAACCCGTGTGTCCCTGACAAGCGTAGTCATTGAACTCAGGATACTTTTGGATGAAGGCATAAATGGTTGGAAGGGGGGTATCTGTAGCATATGAAATAGCTTTCAACCAGGACCGTAAGCGTGTTCCTGATTCTGAAATGTGAGGTAAAAGAGCCTATTCTGAGTTCTCTAATTATTTATTAGTATTCTACAGTAACTGTTTTTTTAGTTGTTTTTTTTTTCCCCCCCACCTTTTTTTTCTTTTTTATTTTTTTTTTTTTTCTTTTTGTGTCTTGTGTCAATGTGTAAATTCGGCTTTGAATACTTTCTTCTTTTGGAATCCTGACTGGCAATTACTGAAATATTCAGTCCATGATTGTTTCTCGCATTTGAAAGCGACTTGTTTTTATCTGACATCTGATTGCGTTTGGGGTTTGTTACTGACATGAATTGCCAGAGAGTAAACAAAAAATTTTTCTGTTGAAATACTTTGTTCTTTTCTTTACCTTTGGTGTTCTTGGAGAAGCTTCCAAATAGATGGAGCTCTGAGAAAACAGAATTTGCATTTGTTGTTGAAGTGGAGGAGGAGAGTTTTCTGTGATTATCGAGTTCCAGAATGTGTGAATTTTGACACCAAAGAAATGGTTGAGGATCCGAGGAATCTGGCTTTTAGAATTTTAGTACTGCATCAGGAATACTATTCCAACAGGGGGTCAAGATGCTGACCCAGTCCAAACTGCAGCTGGCTCATTGCCTAACAGTCAGATTTAGCCCAAACCAGGCTGGGCAGTAGCCCTGCAGAGAACTGAACTGAGTTCCTGAACCACAGTTGCTTTGGTAGAGGGTGGTCCAATAAACTACAGGATCAAATGCCAATGATGGTACTCTCTGATATTACTGTAAAGTACCAAAAATGTTGATACTTTCATGAAGTGATACATAGCCTGGGGAAAAAACAAACAAACCACTGTCATCATGCTAACTGTTGGAGTCAGTATTGACTGCATGTGCTTATAGGTAAATAAATATTTTGGACATCTGTGAGATGAGACACAAACTTCACAAGCTTAAATGTACCTTTTATGTTTATTGATGAGAAAGCAGCATATTAAATCTGTGATTTATGGAACTTGGCCAATGATAGAAATTTCACCATTGTTTAGAATGAGTCAGTTAAAACTAAGGTAAGTACCATTCAGCATTTGGTACTTGAGTATGCTGGAACCAGCTGCAGTACAAGGCTAGAATTTTCTGTTTAGTGCACTCTTCGATGCAGCTCTCTTTTGTTTCAGCAATAAGAAAAAAAGAGTGAAATAACATAAGAAACCTGTCAGCAAACTTTTTGAAGAGACCAAAATGTTTACAGTATCTGTACAAGATAGTCGATGAATACCTTACACCCTTACACTGTATCATAGAAATGGTTTACTGCAGTATTTGCTGATAAAATAGTATATTTTCATTTGTACGTATCTGTTTAATGTCAGCCTTTTGCCTTTACTGCTCGGGTTAGTGTGTCGAGAAGCCATGAAGAGAACAGTAATAGTGTTTTGGTTACTGCTGGGGTATTGCAGATTGTTCTGGGATTTTTCAGAGTTGAAACTCCACAGTGCCAAACTTGAAAGGAATTTTTCAGGTTCCTTATCCATTTGCATCCTTTTCATGATTGTCGTGTTGGTCCTGACCTCCTCATCCTTTCTGTGTCATTACTGTTTTACTTGCACTGTGGTTTGTAGACCTAACTTTGCTAGCCAGAAAAGAGAATAATGGAAAGGTAGTGCTGAAAAACTGTAATGTTGTTCTATTGCTGAAGCTTCTGGATAAATCTGTGAATTGCTGTATTGAAGGTGCTTGAAATTTTACAGTCTTTGCTGACAGGAAAACTAGGAGAATCTATCAGCACAGTACAGCGGATGGACCACATTCCTCAAATAATCCAGTCAATTAAAAATTGATTTTTGTTCTAGGCAGTGTGGTGGTAATGTAGTGGGGAGACAGTGTATGCATTACCAACAGAGCTCTCATCAGTTAAGTGATATTTAGGTGATCTTCTGTCATGGGAGAAAGCAGTGCAGTTGATGATCTTTGCTACTGAAGAAGCTAAATTGAAGTGTCAGATACCAGAATTGCATTTTATTTCTAATATGTTGGCCTGCCAGCCTGGGAGAAGCTATATGAAGTCTGTGAATACAAGGGGACAAAAGTGCTAAATCTAGCAGAAACTGAATGGTTTGGGGAAGATTAAACTATAACATGGCTTTTAGAGCCTTCAAGTAAATGCATTTAAAGAAATTGGATCTTGAACTCCAGTTGCTGGACCTTTTATCTCCTACCTTTCTTCTTTTTCCCTGACTGCAGATCAGTGGTAAAGAAAAAGTTGTGCGTGCTCTAAATTTCACCAGCCTTTTTCATTAAAAGAAAAAGAGGTTATAATGCCAATGAGAAGTTAGAAAAAACATCTTAAGATTGCTGAATCAAGAACACACGCACACACGAAAACGCCTTAAAAATGTTCATTGAAGAACGTATCTGGTTGGCAAGATCCTAATTTATAGAATGTGAGGGAGGTACCTTTCTCAAATATTGGAAGCATGCAGAAATGTACAGTCATGCAGACTGAACTCTGTTCTAAATATGTATTGTAGTGCTCTGCAGGGCGTTCTCTAGAGAAACAGCACCAGCTCAAAGATCTGAAATTAATCTGGTTGTCTCTAGGTTTGAGCATCTTGGGTTAATGTTAGATTTGCAAACTTTTCAGCAGAACAGAAAACACTTGTCTGAGCTTCTTGTTACTGGTGGGAAGCTGATGTTGGGTCTGCTTTTGGTTAGATGTTGCACTCCAATGCTATGACACTGAAAGCGTACTTTACAATTTTGCAGTTGTTTTTTTCCCTTTTCTCTCTTTTCTTTTTTGAACAGGATGAACGTTTTCCCTTTGTTTTTGCTCAAAACAAACTCTAACTATCCTGGTGCACCTGTGCCTCTCCTGACAGGTGGCTGCATTTTAGTGGTGGGTCTGGTCATTCAGATATCTTTTATCAGAGCTGTCAGGTTTGTGAGGTTCAGCTTAATCTCTGCAAAGAGCTTTCTAGTCCTTGGGAGATAGATAGGCATAAGAGGAAGTAGAAGTGGTTCTGCTGTTGAAAGTTTAGAACCTAATTTAAAATGAACGTTTGGTAGAGAACTCTGTATCTCAGTGGTCTTCTTGTATCCCATTGCCATACATCTTTCATCTTGGATTAGATTTCAGCATCCAGCATTAACTGCTTGCAAAATGAGTGCATCAAAGATGGATGGGAAAGGTGAGCGATGGTGCTAAATAAACGTAATTCAGTACCTGTGGTCCTACACTAATCTCATGCTGCATTTTGAACACTGCCTGACTAAAACCTTTGACATCACAAAACCAAATTGAGTAGGGAAAACTGTCTTCATAATCTTAAAAATATTATACTGTTTTCATTGGAAGACACAGGTGAAAAAGTGTGAGTATAGGCTCTTAGTACATTCATTAATTGAAATTTTGTTTTAAGATTGTTTTTAAGAAGTTAAAAGTATTCAGTAAAAGATGATCTTGGCTGTGTCCATAGTTGTATTTCATTAGTTTATGCACAAATTGTTCTTAAAGGCAGTTGTTGGAGTTTCAGTGCTGTGGGATTGAAAAAAAAAAAATGTTTGGACTTCAAAACTCTTCAACACTATTTGAATATGAGTGGCTAACTGTGATAAGTATGTTAGGCTCCCTTCTGTTAATTACAGTATTTCAAATGAGACTAATTTGACAGCTACTGGCTCATAAAATGCTAAGTACTTCCTATACTGCTACTTTGAGGAGTCCTCCCCTTCCCATCCCCCATGTGAATACTTTCTGATAGGACTTCATAATTTACAAGCTCTGCACTGAAAGCAGATAATATCTAATTACCTACTACTTCTCTGATTAGTTTGAATGATGGCTCTTTGCTCATGACAAAATGGAAAAGATTTTACTGGTCCTTGACAGGGAGGTGTGGACAATAAGAGGGCTGGTGCTTTCTCTAGAAATTCATTTTTTGTCACACTGTATTATTTTGCATACAGATATTGGTTGGTTTGTTATTATCTTTTGCTGGTGGTGACAGTTGGATTTATCGTAAGTATCAAATCTTAATTTTCTTCCATGTTTTATTATGGTAGGGATAGTATTTTTTTTGTTTGCTTGTTTGTTTTGTTCTGTTTCTTTTTTTTTTTTTTCTCCTTAATAGTAGGAGAATGAAAAGCTGTTTGAATACTGACCTCAAGACTGAGGCAAGGCACTGTGGTCATGACGTGACGGTGCTACAGAAATATCCACTGATGTTTTGTAAAGTCTAAGAAAAGATCTGTTTTCGTGTTAACTTGGATTTCCTACTTTTTGAGTGTTTTAGAGAAGTGACTTCATCAGAAGGATGTATAGAAAAAGCACTGCAGCTGTAGTAACTTTTCTTCGGTGGTTTTATTGTAGTTTTATCCAAACTCCACCAGGTGCTGCCAAAGAACATGTAGCCAAAGCAAAGTTTACAGCTTAAGTACAAGTTGCTTGGAATGTGTGTGCACACAGTCATGAAAACAGCCATTAAATCCCTTTAGAGAAGTAGGGGCATCTTCCCTGACCTGATTAGGAGCACACTTACATCTTGGTAACTGAGTCCTAGGAAGAAAAAATATGATGGGAAGAGTGATGTCATTTATGGATAGTGTGTTCTTAAAAATGCATTTTCTTATGACACATAGTTATTTCTTTACATACAGTATGGGAATAACAAAAACAAACCTGTGATTACTTGTTAAAGCTGTGCAAATGCTCCACCCTGTTGCTTCCTTATTTTGGGTGGTGGAGTATTTTTTCTTTTCTCACATGTTCAAACTATTGAAGTTTCAATTTAATTTGGATTTATATTTTTATTTTTATTTAACATGACAACAGCAAAAGTTGCTATGAATGCTTTATTTCTATTAACTTCAGTGAAGATGATTCTTTCCTTTGTTTGCTTTTTGTCTTGCTGAGTCGGGAGCTTTGTATATCACAAGTCAGCTCTGTTTCAGGCTTTTCTGGGAAGAGAATTTGCTTCCAAAAGCCAAGGTTTGCTTGAGGTAATAAGAGCCCCAAACTTGTGACTGATCACAACAGTGCAGCACAAAATGCTCAGGCAAACAGCACTCAGAGCAGCAGGAATCAATTCAGAGACTTGGCGCAGAGCAGTTTCTATCCTGCCTCCCTGGTGAGTTCAGCCATTGTGCCTTTGACATGAAAAGCAGTGTGCATTTTAATTGCAATACTTATTTTTGAACTGTTGCTCCAGTATTAGCATGGTTTAAGTCAAAAAGAGCGGATCATGGACTGTGCAGTATCGGTTGCCAGGAAAGGTATAATCAGTGTCTGCTGGTGCTGGGGATGGGGAAAAAAAGAGAGCAAAAAACCCTTGTATTAGCTATTGCGTTGGGCAAGGAACTTCTAGGGATTAGCCTTGTAGGTAGTAATGAGCAATCACTTGTGGTAGCATTAAGTTTCATATATGCTATGTTAGGTTTTTTTGCTTTGTGTAATGAAAGCCTGGAATTTATTGCCGTGCTCAGTTTCTATTAAAATGTTGACTGAATGCAAATAATAATAATAATAATGAAATAAAAAGATTATTTGGGGTTAGTCTGGCATAATCAGGGTGGATTGAAAAGAGATAATTGCTGTGGGAGAAAAGAAAGGGGTAAAAAAATGACAAGTAGCAGTTACTTTATACAGCAATGGATCCAGAAATGTGTCTGCTCAGTCTGCACAAGAAAAGTCATCTCTTGCAAGGAATTCATCGCAGTGAATTCACCTGGTAGGATTTAATTATGTTTTGAGAATTAAGATTGTCTACCTTTGGGATATGGGCTTCCTCATTCTATTTCCCTTCCTCCACCAAAAAGCCAGCAATCACTTAGCTGAATTTAGAAAATTTTAGCTACTGTAAATACAGATATCAAAAAATGTTAATATATGAGTACTGAGTTCCTTTTTCTAAGTGCACATGTAATAGATTATTCAGTAGTACTGTAGCTTTCCTGCGCTCCCATTTTATTGCCATCCAAAGGGGTTTGACGGAGAGGTAGGAAAAGAGGAAGCATAAATTATCTTACCAGTGTAAGATTAGATCTGCACTGAAGCTAGTAGGTGTAATACAGATGCTATGATCAGGTGCTCAGAGCCAAAATACTCACAGCCCTTGTGCTATTCCAATCAAAGGTACTGAAGATTGAGCAGTTCTCTGATGTGGTCTTATCAGTTTGAGTATAATGTAAATCCTGTTACAGCAGCTTTGTCCGATCTGCCTGTAGCTTTGTTCTGAACCTTTCAGTAACAGTTCACTGAAGCAGAAAGAGCCCTGTGAATTGATATTATAAACCTGCATGGTTGTTTTATTCATTGTTGAAGCAACAGAATATAACAGAAGTATTTATTTCAGTGGATCGAGGATACCTTTTTTATTATTATTTATTCATTCTATCAGTGTGAGCGGGGGGAAAAAAATGCTCTAAATGCAAAAGAGGAAAAGCTAATACTGTAATCATATCCATACCCATTTGGAGCACAATCCCATTGAAAGATAATGCATAGTACTGCATATTTAATTTATTTTACACATTCGGAGAGATTGTTAAAATCCCAAAGTGTTGTGGGGTTTTTTTCCTAGTGATGTAGGAAAAATGCCATGTGACACTGCTATAATCAGGAAATAATTGTTATGTATAATAAAAGCTTCTCATAATGCACCGAGTCTTCCCAGACATCTGTATTTCTCTAAGCACCACCTACCTGCTCTCTTTGGGACTCAGAGGAGCCTGAGAAATTCAAGGTTGGATTGTGTTCAGTTTCTTGCTGGTGGGCATTCCTCACTGAAGTTGAAGAGTGTGAAATTTCTCTTTAGTCTCACTGCTTTGATATGGTATTTGCCTAATAATCAAACAAATTAAAGCATGGAAAAAAAACTGATAAGACTGCAATGTCTTAAAATTAAGGGGCTGAAATATTAAATTGGCTTGATGAGAATAATGCCGTGGATCGTGTTGACCTTTATTCTTGAAAATCAGTTTTTCTCTTGTACATCAGTAAGAAATGTTACAATGCTGAGACACTAAAACGAGAATTGGAGCTGTTGTTGCTCTGTTCTTAACAATTCATGTTCAGTTGTGTGTTTTGTTTTGCTTTGTTTAATCCAGAAAAGTGATTGGAAACTTAGGGCAGTAAATAGCTGATTTATTTGTACATTAAATATTGTAAATGTCTTACGTAAAAACAGGCATGCTGAAGTTGGGAAAAGGGGGGAAAAAAGAGGCTTGTAACCTCTTCATTGAAATTAATAGGTGTAAGTATTACTTTTGTGGAGAAGAAATAATTTAATCAACTTCCATATCTCAGATCTGGCTTTCAATTAATGCTATGTAGCATTCATAGGAAGGGCAGGCATGGTTTCAGTCTTATTTGATAAGTGCCCACAGGTAGCAGTGATGCAGTCCTGCAGTCAGGTTCCCTCTGGAGGAGTCCTGGCTCGGGAATCCCTTTTCTGTCTGAAACACCTGAGCGAGGAAGAGCCTCTGCATGGCTGTGCACAGCCCTGTCTCAGAGCCTGTCAAGATGGAGCAAGGCTGGAAGCTGTGGAAGAGCTAACTGAGAAGCAGCGAAAGATGCCTGCTTGCATTTCAATTGTGAGACAGGTGTGTGTTAGTGAGGAAATTGTGTGTTCTCAGTACTTTGTGTGAAGTGTAATGTGTTTTCACACAGAGGCAGAAATCAGAGAAGGTCCAGGTGGATGCAAAGAAATGACTGAGGAGCCCATGTGTGTGACATAACAACTGCATTACAGATTGAAAATTGAAAGGCTTTTATTTGTTTATTTCATTTTATTTAATTTTACTTTGTTTTTTGGCCAGGTAGAATAATACGAAAGGTAAAACATTTTGGGTTCATTTTGCGTTTTTAAACAATTTCAGAGTGACAGGAACACCACTGATTTCCCTTATGTAGCCATTCCTCTCTTTACATATCAAACAGCTGTATGTGCTTTTATAGGACGAGCATTCTGTTATTAATCCTTGACAAAGGTCCCAGAGGTTTCCAGAGGCTTGAAACAATAGGCAGCATGGATGTAAAATGAGTAACAAATACAGTGAACTGTGAATCTCAGAGGGTAATTAATTACTTCATTTTCGGTTTGAATTCTAGCTAAAGGAGTCAGGGATTTGTGAATGCAATAAAATATAAAGAGGAATATGTGGAGTGAATGTTGCAGAATGCCATCTTTCTGGTATGTACCCACACCGCTCCTTGGTCCAGGTGCTTTGTGTGTTGGCTACAAGACATACTCACGTTCGTAGATTATGAAAACATACTTGTTTGTATTAGCAAGATAAATGTTTAACCAATTTAGTAGTCACATCCTTCTGTCTGTGACCAGAGTAAGCATTTTCATTGATTCAAAAGAGAGAAGAGTGAAGCCCATTTGTTTGCACAGTAGGAAAGTGGAATTGTCTCAAGTTGATTTTGTTTTCATTTGTATGTTTTTAATATTGTTTTTGTATGAACTCTATTTTAGGCATTTCTGAAGCAAGCATAGAGAATTAGGGCATATATAGCGTCGTGTTCTTTCACCACAGTGTATGTATGCCTGGAGTTGGTGGAATTTCTTGCGGATCTGTTTTTGTGTTAAATCTCTGTTTGGAAACAATTCCTCCTGTTTTCTACTCTGTAAAGCTGTGATATTTGTCCAAGGATGAGCTGCATTCAACATTTTGTTAACTGAAATGGGAAGTGACAGACTGACTAAAAGAAAATCTCCGTGCCAGAGAAACAGATATTACTTCTTCCTCACAGATTACTGTATGCCTGGACTCTGAAGACTTTGAGATTACGGATATACGGAGGTTTCATAGCGATCCATGTTAGGCTAATGTGATCAGAAGAGAGAGTTCTGTATCGTATTATTCTTCACTCTATTGCTTGATTGAGATGGTCAAAGCTGGAGAATATTGTGTGGGAAAAAGGATAGAAAAGAGAGAGAAAATAAAGAACAAATTTGTTAGATATATTTTGTTTGCATTGATTTTCACTGCGGGTATATATCTTTCCTTGGCAGATGTCTTCAAAATAATAACCTAATAGATAATACCCTGCCACATAATTTTGTATTTTTATTACTTCTTTTTATTGGTATTTGTAGAATAATTTAATCATTGAAGCTAGACTGCACCTGCACACCAAACAAAAATATTTTTCTTTAATGTATTTTGAATGTTTTGTGGCCAAGTACAACAAAGCTCTGCTCACTAATTGTGCAGCTATAGGAAGTCAAAATGTAACTGCAGAGTTGATTAAAAGGAAATAACACAAAGATTCTGAAGAATGAGCACAAGAAACTATAGACGGCATTTTGGTCTTTTTAAAGTACACAAGACAGCCTGTGTTCTCCTTTTTAGTCAGTGTTTATCAGATTGGTGTTTGACAGATGAGAGTTGGGGTGATTTTGGGGAGTCCCTATTCTTGCTTGCTTGTGTGCTGCGGAAAACTGAGGAGGCAGGATTATAATGAGGTGGGAATTCACAATTTCAGATGCTCTTTTTACACATTTGCTTTGGAACAACTGGGAACCTTGAGAAATGCAGAGACCCCAGATGTGTGGGGAAATGGGATGTCAGAGTATATATGTCTGATTGCATCGGCTGTATTCAGGTCCTTTGCCCCATCCCATCTGTTAACTGCCATTCCCTGCTATCAACTCTGTTGTGTTTCTACAGGCTTGAATCAAGGAGGTCTCCCCTGCTTTCCCATTCCTTAATGATAGCATCGAGTGCACACTGTAGGTGAGGAGTCACCACCACAGGGAGAAAGTCTGACAGAGTTGGAAGAAGTTCAGTGGGATTTTTCTTGTTGATCTTTACCTGTGTATTGAAAAAATTGGTGAGCTGCAAATGATGTAATCTAGGAGCTTAATATTGAAAATGGAAAACCTCTGGCTTTCTGTCATTCCCTGGTTATAATTCTTGTTGAACTTAGGGTGGGATATTTTCTGTCAAGTCTAATAGAAAGCAGACCAAAAGCTTCCATTTTGTACCAGCTGTGATACAGTATAGCGAGGTGAACCTTAGTGAGACTGAAATGCAACTGACCAGGCTGTGTCATCAAATTATTTGGAAATTAGTTAAGATATAACTGGATTCTACTTTTTTGTTATCCTCATCTTTGTTTGCAAAGGTCATCACACTGTGCGTGAATCAGATTTGGAAAAGAGTATTTGCTTTAGAAGTGGAATGTAAGTAAAGGGCTGTGATATTTGAGAAAGTTGAAATAATATATTCCCGAGCTTTCTTTTAACTCTTATATAAAGTTAACTCAGCACCTTTGTGTGGGCAAATTGTGTTCCTCCTTGTCAGAGTTGCAGTTGCTTTTGTTTTGTTTCACATTTGAATAATACATTTGATTACCATGGCAAATGTTACAGTGTATGCATGCCTGACTGTGGTGCCTAATTAACTGATGATAACAAGGCAGTATTGCCCTCTTCTCTTTCATAGGCAATCATATACATGACAGTTCTTTTATCTTTCTTCAAAATTGACTTGCTCTCACGACCCTTAAGCAGCTCCTGTTTTGTGTGTTTACCTCTGATGTCTTTGCAAGACTGTTAATTTTCTGTGGCATATCCTATCTGGTTGTAATTAACACATCGAACAGCATAGAAATACTCCTGCTTGCAGATGCCTAATGGAGGAATGCTTTCTTCCAGTAATTATACAGCTTCATTTTAGTGATTTCAGTTGACCTACAAGGATTATTTTTAGAGAACATCTACAACAATATAGTTCTGTTTAGTTAAGGAAAACCAGCTAAAAACTAGGTTAATTTTGCTATTACCTGCAAGTGTAATGTAAATATAGAAATGGTGATAAATTTGGTAGAAGTATGCTTTCAGCAAATTTAAATTGGAGGTGAATAGTGCTGTCGTGTGTATATTTAATCATGAAGTCAAAGGCCTTTTCTCATAATCAGAAACTTCAAGATGCAATGACCTAATTTAAGAAAGCATTAAAGTCATATGTGTGTGTGTGTGAGTGTATATATATAATATTTTCCACTATTGTGTCTTAAGAAAACTGAACTTACATTTCAGATAAATGAGCCCAGGATTTCTATTTATTGTTTTATACCCAGACTGAGATTAAAGCCATAATGAGTACAAGTTCAAAGAGAGGAAGGTATGAGAGAAAAGGTTGGTAGTTAAAGCAATAAAAACAGGGGCAAAAAGAACAGCTTTTCTGAAGGACTCAGGCTGGAATAATAATGATAGAATTGTCTAAATCGATATATCTCTTGTCAGACTCACGTCTGATGTTTGAATCAGTCAGGTCTTTTCTGCAAGAGCTTTCCTCAGGAATATTGAATTATTTATTATTTGTATCTTTTTTCCTTCCCTTTCTGATGATTTTTTTTCCCCCTTTTTTTTTTTTTTCCCCTGACTTAGTAAAATTTGTTTTTTATGCTGCCAGGTTCAATGTTGTCTGCTGTTTGATAAATAGCAGTACTTGGGTGTATAGCAGAAGTCGTGTAAAAATGTATGACTTCAATTACATCCAGAACAATTTTTTCTTTATATTGATCTTTTTTTCCCGTATAAGATCTGCTCTTCATAGCCTCCAGTGCTCAGTTTTTAAATAATTACTCTATGTCCATATGTTGGCATGCACTTTTGAACCCATGCATCTTTTTTTTTCCTCTTAAAAAAAAGAAAAAGAAATTAAAAAAAAAAAAAAAAAAGTCTTGAATCAGTTCTGCCTGAGCAGTAAGTGAAAAATTACAGTCATCCAGATAGTGAAATATTCATACTGTATTCCAGTCAGATGAGGGATTGCATTACTTTAAAATTACAATGCCTACTTACAGCCTCTGTTTCTCTTGTCTGAGATAATGAAATGAGGGTATTGGCCAATTAATGAAAACATTTTTCATTAACAATTATAATCCAGATAAAATTAAAATATGCTTTCTGAAAGTGACTTTCACATAGTAAATTTGTGCTTATTTGAATCCACTATTGTATACCGTATTTTTTAACATTGTAAATATCACCAAAGGTTCTAATGTAGTAGAAATATACTGTGCAATCTCCAGTGTTGCTGAAATTCTCATTGTTCCAGCTGTTAGCCCTTGTAACTGTTTCCCTTTATGTCAGTATCAGACAAATAATTTGATCCAAACATTTGATGCTGATTTAAGATAAAGTTACTGCGTTTGCCCTGAAATGTTCCCATGGGTCAGGATGGAAGATGGGCTGTGTTTCCCATTTGGGTTGGGTGTCTGCTTTGCCTGGGGTTGTTAATGGACCGCATGGCAGTTTAGGTGTGAGCGCAGCCTTTCACAGAAGTTCAAAGCTGTCAGTTGGGTTGTGCATAGGATGCTGCTGTAGTTTCAGTTACACACATTGACTTTTGTTGCAGGCATTTTTTTTTTTTTTAAGGGAAATGCACCGGAATATTGCTTTGTCCTTGTTAAGTATAGTTGTTGTTCATTACATAAGTCTTCACATGCTATGCTTTGTGCTTCAAACTCTTTTAAAGTAAGATTCAAAGTAGAAGGTTATATAAACAGTCATATTTATGCCATCCAGCAGCGGATCAAAGGGAATATTCTTCACAATCGCAGTTAATGTATGTCATTTGAAAACGTAATTACTTCCCAATTGCTGCCTGCTTCGTACAGCTCTGAGCTGTGTTTTGGAGCTGCAGTGAGGCGGCGATGCTGCTGGCGGACAGCAGCAGTGTGCAGACTGAGCATAGCGTGAGTGGTGAGGTCCGTTCCAGGGCACGTGCCCCACTGACACTTCAGTGGGGGGAAGAGTGAGAAAAGGACTGGCAGATTTGGCATCAGCAGTTGTAATGTGTCGGTGAACTGGAGGAGTTGCTCTTCTTTCTAATGGAGCGAGTTCTCAGCGTATGTTTCAGGCTGTTGATTTGTGTGTTTTCAGGATTTATGTGTACTGCCAGTGAAATTGTTCCTGTCTGAAGAAGCATTTTGTGTAGGAAACCCTAACTTTGATCCTTTAGAAACGACAGTGTAATTTAATTTATTTGAGGACTGTCAATAAATGCTTGATCGTGCTATAGATTATCGGGTGACACTGAGGTTAAATAGATAAAGAAGAGTTGGGAGCGTTCTGCCCAAAGTCTTGTTTAAGCCTCACTGGTCTCCTGGATTTTTTTTTGTTTCTTTTTTTTTTTTTCCTGTAGCAGTTTGACAAAATTGCCTTTCCTACCAGCAGCCTGTTAGGTGCTGTGCACAGAAACAAAACCCTATTGTTTTAGATTTTCTTTCATATCATGTAGGTGTCTGTGCCATACCACCCACACAGTAAAGCAAGTGAGCTGTGAAATATATTCATTGTTAGAGTACAGGGGAAATGGAGGCAAGCAATCGGCAGTAATAATGTACGACAGCAAGGGGAGGCTGCCAACATTACCTGCATTATTTCGGTTGCCTTTTTCATTATAGGTTCGGGAAATAGGCAGCAATTCGATTATGGCATGATTTGGGATGGAATTGCTTGCCGTTCGCTGACCCTGTCACAAGGGGATCAAATGAGAAGTCAGCTCAAATAAAGTTTATAGTGCATTAACTGGACCAAGCGTTGCCTAGCCTGGGAGCATGATTTTTCATCTTCCAGGGTTTTGTAACTGCTTCTCAGATATATTTGTACCTTAAGGAAAGAGGAGGAAAAAAAAAAGGGGGGGTGGGGGGCGGGAGGGGGAGGGAAGGGGGAGAAGGAAGGATTGGCTGAGATGTATAGGAATGAGCTAGTTGGCCAATAGTGTACATTCTCCTCCCCTCCCATGTGCAAATCTCAGCTCTTCTCTGGCTTGTGAGAAGCAGCATGATTAATAACACTGAGGGAACCTGCCTGTTGGATTATTAATTTTCCATCCCTTTTCCCTTCTCTTACGCATACCCCTGACGTTTTGCCTTTTTTTAAAAGCTTTTCTTTTTCTTTTTTTCTTTTTTTTTTTTTCCCCCCTCTCCATGGAGCTCACCACTAGCCACTAACATTCTCGTGGCTATCCAACCCTGCAAGGGCTTACTTCACAGTGGGGTGAGTTTGTATATTAAAATAGGGGATTCAGCAAGGAAGCAGAAAGAATAAAAATAAAGGAGAGAAAGCAAAGATGTCCCTGTGATGCTTGATTACAGTACAGTTGCCTTTAGCTACAGCTGCTAAAACTACAGCTGATGCTGACCTAGAAGGCAATAAATGTGTTGCAGTGTCTGCCTTTTAGTTCTACAGAGTACTGCACTGCATGGACAGATAAACATTGTTTCTTGTTATTTGAACTAATTAAAATTGGCCCTTTAGAAACCTTTGATTGCATAGAGAGGGTGCAAATTGATGGAAAATGGGAGCTAATGATAGTTAATTGGACAAGCTGTGGGGTTTTAGGTTTTTTTTTTGGTGGTGCTCTTTTTTCCTTTTCCTTACACAAGGCTCTTAGAAGACTCATTATGCTGCAAAGATCTTTTATTATTATCACAAATCTGTTGTTTAGTGATTTTTGTGGAATAATCGTGACAAACTACCAGTAATAGATCAGTATTATTCTTAGTGGGGACGTGGTATGCCGACAGAGGACATTTTAGCAGCAATTTGATAGGGTGAGTGCCAATAATGTTTACACGTGCATGTGATTCTGTAAGGTTCTCTCTTTTGATTCGCTGACCAGGTCATGTGTCCAGCCTATATAAAGGAAGTGGGTGTTCCATGTGGATTTCAGATGTCTGGATTTGACTGGTTTAATGAAGTCCAGCCTATATTGTTCAGTAAATATTTTTTTCTTCAGATTAATAAGAGGAATAAGAAATTTGCTGTTGTTAATTCACGGCACACTACAGTGAAATACCCAAGAATTTCCAGCTTTGAAATACATTGCAGCATACACACACACACACACACACACTATATACTTAAAAAAAACAATTAACTTTTATGAATATGTATATATTTGTACCTGTATCTATCCATACAGTTGGTATTTTTCTTTGTGAAAGGGGAAGACAAGGTAACACAGTGAGAAAGCAGCTTTGATGATTATAGTGAAGTTGGGATGGGATGCAGTACTTCTGTGTTTTTTAATCTATGTTATACTTCTCAAGGTATAGGACAGCAAGGAGTTTAGTTCAGCTGTTTTGCAATTATATAACATACATATTCCAATTGGTTTTCATTTTTCTTACCCCTGAATTTCTTTGCCTCTTTTGATTTAAAAGCATTTACATGAGAAAGACAAAAGATTTCCTACCTAATATCAACACTGGAATTGTTTGTACAGGCAGTCTGCACTGTATTTCTGACTTTAAGCATTTAAATGAAAGAAAATACTTCCTAAATTTCTTGTTCTCTTCTTCACTTCTGAAAGGACAAATTGCTGTAAACAAGCTAGCATAACGCAGCATCAGAGTTCAATGTGTTTTGGTATTGCATTGATAGTATTCCTTGTGATTTGGGGTTAAGTGACACACACATTGTTATTAATTTTCAATTACTTTTTACTGGGAATTTTTTCCTTCCTGCAGAAGGACCTATTTAGTTTCTGAAAGGTAGTTTAGAATGTTATTACAAAGATACTGCTTCGAGCTCAGTTCTGGGATGCATAGAAAACCTGCAAGCTGTTTGGCTTATTTATTGTTAAGTGTATTAGTACAGTAGTAGAAGAAATTGTCATTGATTGATTACCGAGTCTTAATTGTTGGTTTGTTGTTTTTTTTTTCATTCTTTTTTTGTATATTAATGTTAGTGATACCAAGTTCTGATATACAGGTATAGTGCAAAAAAAAGGCTACTATGGCTTATTCTTAAGATGGTATTGATAATGCGTTTTTTAATGATTTATTTTCTATTTTAAAACATAATTGCTGAAACATACTTAAACCTAAAAATAGCAGGCACTTTGTGAGTCTGGTGGTGGTCTGACCTTTGCGTTTACTGTCATCTTGTCACCTGTTCTTGCTGAGTAATAGCCTGACATGTCTATCAGGTAGTGCCTTACTTTGACTGACTGACTTTTGCAATAGCAGTTTGGAAAAATGCTTTATTCTAAAACAGTCTTTTTGTTTTGTGGCAATTTTTTTTTGTTTGGTTGGTTGTTTTTTTGTTTGTTTTTTTTCTTAATGGCTGGCTATTAATTTTGTTATTTTTGCCACTTGGAAATTAAGTAAGAAAAATAATGGAAAATAGAATTTTTGATCGAGTGATTGAGCCAATAAAGACTCCAACTACAAAGGAAGAATAAAGCTAATGCCTAAAAGTAAAATAAAATATAAAAATTGATTTATTGGGCATGTTGAATCTTCAAACCAGCACTTAAAGATCTGTTAGGTGCTATGAAATGACTGCTTGTGGTCCTTATTGAATTTTGTAATCCAGTGTAATGTTATGATTCATACAAACTACAAGCCAATGTCAATATCAGTAAGAGTTTTCATTTTCTAAATTAAATAGGTGTTTGCATTTTTCATTTTGTTATTATTTTTCATTATTAAAAAGAAATAACACTTATGAGTGCTGTTAAGATTTCTGTGCTTACAGGAGGAAAGTCAATGTGTAAAAGTAATAGGGAATAAAATAATTGACAGGGAATTAGTCTGTGGCAACTGCCTGGAAATACGTAATCAGTAGAATCTCTCCCACTGCTCTTGTGGAGCAGCATTGCTCCAGTACGGGCATTTTCAACTTATTGTACTACTGACGGATTTGTCTGTAAGTCAGCCTCCAAACCGTGCAAGCCTTAGCTTATCTCGGTTTGAATTCACAGTGTTGACACGCATATATCTAAATCTTAATAATCTCAAGATTGTACCGCATTGGTGAACATGAATTATTTATTTTTTCAGCCTTCAGATGCTTTCTTATTTATGTATTTAACTGTTTTATCTATCTATCTATCTATTGCCACAATCATATCTCTTGCTTTTTTTAAAAAAAAAGCTTCCTGGTTTCTTTAGGTCGGTATTTACGATGCGCCCACAGTTCTAAAGACGACTGTTAGTAATTCCTAAAGCTCTTAGGGAAGTGATTAGGGAGTCATGATTGCTCACAAATTGAGTCTTTTTTCTGCTTGACACTGATCCTGTGATAGTCTCCCCACTTAATCCTCACTAGCAATTTGCCTATAGTTGCAGCTAACAGGAGGTGATTAGAGGGGAGTTGCCTACTGCCTTTTTACTTCTGTTGTAGTAGCATGTTAGACAGGGGCTAGTGAATCAAAGCTCTTTTCCTATTAACTCAACACCTCCTAATGCATTAGAGCCGCTTTTATCTAATAACAGTGTTCGGCTTCTAGCACTATTTTAGTGTTATTTGGTTTTCCTCTAAAAACATTGCAACGAGCATTTTAAAAACAGAAAACAGAATAGTGCAGTGCTCCACGTTGAAAGCAAAATAATGAAACAAACAGGTCTCATCTTTCATCAGCTGTAACCCTGATTAACACAGCTGAGAATTGTCACCCTGTATCAGCCAGCAAGTAGGCCCCACTTTCCCTGTGCATTATTTTAATTGCATTCCTGGTGACAGGTAACTGATATAATTCCTCATAAGTAATAATGCAGTACACTTAAAATTGCAAACAGCGCCAATGAGAAGTGATAATGAAATATGAGCTTGTATGAAGTATCAATTGCAATGATGGGCCTGAGTAAAAATTGGCAAAATGCACACAGATTTTTGACCGCCTGTAAAACATATCAAGGATTAGTTGGCATTTATTTAGTTGTCATTGTATTGTTACATTGCGCAGCCTTAACCTCGAAGTCTAAACTTGAGATCTCCTTTGATGATCTCTTCGGTGATGTCCAATCTCAGTGTCTCACAACAAGTTGACTTGGGTTTGTTTTGTGATGTCACTGAATGTCCATGTGGGAGCAATCTTGTTTCCTGCCATCTCTGGGGGGAAACCCAGGTGATCAAGGAGAAAAGAAACAAGACCACGCACTGTGTTTCAGGATGAACTTATCCTAGAACATGTCCAGAACCAGACAAATCACGATTGAAGCACAGCTCTATTTATGGCTGCAGGCACTCCAAGTTCCTGAGATATATGGTACTGGCATGCAATTTCTTTTACATGTCTCTTAGTGAGTCATCTGTTAGCACATTGATGGTATGGTTCCTTCAAAGTGCAGTCCCTTGCTTTGCAGTGGCTGCTTAAATAGCATTGGGATGTCCTATTTGTCTTCTCTGTGATTTTCAGATAAAAATGTGGAAATGAGTAAGGAAGGAGAAGAAGCCTACTTTGGTAATTATCTCATGAGAAAATTGAGTTTAGTACTAAGTATAAATTTCTTTACACTTCAGTTTCATTCTAAAGTATCATGATTAAATACAGATAAGGAAAATGAAGCACTGACCTTTGTTGCTTGTGCTTTTTTTTTGTCCCTCAAGGCTTTAGAACATCTTATTGGAGTTGAGTGCCAGATCCCTTTAGAGTCTCATTTCTGATAAAAGGCTTTTAAAAGTGCCAGTGCAATGGCCAATTCTGTCATTGAGGCCCAAGCTCTGTACCTCAGCAAAACCAGGTCTCTGAAATCTGTATTACTGCAGTTTTAGAGGTGGGGAGGGCCAGTAGACTTAATGAATAAAAAAAAAAAATGGTATGACACTGACTAACCAAGGCTGATACCTTGGCATCGTGGAAATGTATAATCAAATTCTAGATAATTCCTGTTCTTTTGAGCAAATAATTAAAAAAAACTGTGCTATAGATGCTTGGGTTTGCTTAAGGCCACCTGAATCTTCTTTTGTGCCTCTCATTCCTCCCTTGCATAGCCACTTTCTTGGGAGAGAGGGAAAACATGAAACCATACCTCATCCATTTCCAAGGGGAAATGAGATAGCACTGCAGGTGGGTAAAGCAGTCTGTACCTGTTGAATAGATGTTCACTGTACCAAATCCTGAGACTTGTTTGGGTGAATGTCTTAATGTTCTATTACTGAATGATTTAACACCAGGTGTGCATGCCAAAGAATAAAGAATGCAGTGCTTCTTATGTGTGCTAGAAATGGATGATGCGATGCCAGTGTACAGATCAGGAAAAAAAAATCTGCCCGGTGTTTATTTTTCTGTTGGGAGAGAAAGTTACAGTACTCCACTCCATTCCAGTGGATTGCAGGAGAGAACTTAAGGCGGGAGAAGTAACACAAAGTAGAACTAATGGGTTGATTGAATTGATAGAATTATTTACTGAGATAAAGGATAATAGTTATGATGAATGCAAAAGCAATTGCGCACCACCTACCAATCAGTGTCCAGTTAGCCTCCTAGTAGTGGAAGAGATTTACATGAAGTTCTACCCCCTTCAAAACTCCTTCCACAATATGTCATATAGTATGGAATATCCTTTGGCCAGTTTAAGTCAGCTGTCCTAGTTCTGTTCCTTCTCACTTCCTTGGGCTCTCAGCTGAGATTGACTGTGGCTCTGTACAACGCTGCCTGGCAGCAACTGTAAGCATCACTGCGCTATCTCCATTGTTTCTCTAGAATGAAAACGTAGTATTAAATCAGACACTGAAGAAAATAATTCAGTTCCAGCTGAAACTCAGAGAATAACTTGTGCTTAGGATTCTTTCCCTACAGGAAATGTTAGATAATTATTGCTATTTGGTACTGTGTTGTGTAGCTGAGCTGGATTTTGTTATCCTTGAAGAAGTATCTTCCTCTGAAAGGGGAGTAAAACATGATGCTCCTAATGAGCGGAGCAGAGACACAGATCTGATCTGAGTGTTGGTTTCCCATTTTTGTGATGCTCTTTGCTGCAGTTTGTATCTAGAGAGAAGCCCTTGTGGTGTCAGTCTGTTGTGTAACCTGCTCTAGTTTTGTGCCTCAAGGAAGAGTGATCCTTTAAACAAATGGTGGCTGTACAGAGGGTATGGGGTGAGATGCATTCCTCTGGCCCCATCCAATGGATTTTCTGTCACTGAAGTCTTGAAGCACAGGTTAGGTACTGGAAGGCTTGAATATTTCCTCACCAATAGGTTAGAGCTTGGCATTTTGTAAGCTGCTGGTATCTCTCAGTAAAGCAAATCATTACAGCATGAGCATTTTCCTAGGCATCTTATGAAATCCCTCTATCTAAGGCTACTGGAAGGCACTCTGAACAAAGATCATTCTCCCCAGCTTCTCTTCTCTGAGTGGGAGCTTCAGCCCCCTGCACAGGCTGGAGGTCATCCCCAGAACTTGCTTCAGGTTGTTATCCTTCCTGGCCAAAAACCAGATACAGTATTGTAGATGTGGTCCAGTGAGTGTTGAAGCAGGAATGACTTGTCGTGGTCTGGTTGTGCTGCTTTTTAATGCAGCTGATGATCTTGTTGTACTTCTTTTCTGTCAGAGCACACTGCTGGCTTGCATTCAGCCTGTGGTCTCTCACCACTTGTCCTCCTAGTTCCATACAGTTCGGTCTGTTCATTAAAATGTTTCAGTAAGTTGGTCTGGTCCTACGAAGTTGTATGACTGCAGTAAGCAGTGTACATGGTGCGCTGTGAGTACTGCACACATTCCTCTTGGCAGCTTGTGGAACAGACATTGTGCATTGTTTGGATTGTGTAAGCATTCCTGTTGGTCTCTTGTGATGCTTACCTTCTTAGAGCACCTTTCCATGTTTGGCTCTACATATTTTGGTACCTTACTTGTTCTGTTTGGCTTAGCAGGGAAGGTCTTCTTCTGAAGCATCCTCAGTCTTGGTCTGGGCAGCATACTTAGAAATGACATGGACGTTACATGAGTGGGTGATCAAAGGGGGAAAGATCTCACCTTTCTGATCTGTTTCCTTTTAGAAGACAGTCCTGGAGAGGATTTGCTTTCCTTGTTTCCTGGAGACTTGGATTCTTAGATGGTTTTGACTGCAGCTATTTCTGATGTTAATTCCTTTTTCTGTACTTTAGTAGCAAAGTGCACGTGGAGTGCTTTGGAATTGTCTGAAGTTGCCAGGTTGCTTGTGATCACATATGTAACGTGGAGTTATGTGTGGTGCCAGTGATAATTCAGTGTGATGAACTTGAAGGCTTTCAGTAGAATTGCAGCCCTAATAGAAACAATGACTTGAACTCTGGAATTCTGTGTAAAATCATTAGCTAGCTTGTGGTCCGGGTCTTCAAACCAAAGGCTATGAGGTGCTGCTCTTGTTGACACAGGCTGTGAAAGATTACTTGAGCTCTAAGAGTAATTTCCCTTCTGCTCTTGATATGAACGTCAAATCCAAAATTACAGTATTAAGAACATAATATAAAAGTTTTTGCTGCTGGCTTGTGGACCTGCATTAGCTCTTAGCCATAGTTTGGAACTTGCAAAGCAATCTTATTTAGATTTTAGTGATGAAATCTTTTGATGAAATCTTTCTTTTAATTCTGCAAAAGAATCTCAATGGCACATTTCTTTTCAGTCTGAAAAGGCTCTGACATAATGAAGATGTGCCAGACTGCAGCCATGTGCCAGATGTGTTTGGATCCATGGAATTTTCTGATGTAGCTTCAGTGTTTGAAGAATCTCCGCTTGATCTAAATACTCAGAGAACAAAGCAGGTGTGTAAAGATGTAGTGCTAGTTTCTTACAGAAAAAATATAGCACTTAATCCAGAAATTTACTTCTCATTGTATATAGTGCTTACTCCATACTTCAGTATCTAGTAAACCTTGACCGAAGTAAGATACAGATTGAGCAAAGTATGTTAAGCATAAATTTTGGTGCCTTCTACCTGTAGGCCATGGTTCATTTTACAAGAACCCTAACTCCAGTGTTTGGTTTGCACAGAAATAGCAAGCAAGGGAACAAGTAAAGGAGTCAGTGAGGATTTTAAAATGCAATGGAAAGTGATAAGGCACAGTTGATAAGATTTTGGAGTTAGGTTGGATGTACACAGAGCTTTAAAGAGGAAGAATCTTCAGGAATAGTCAGCATGGATTGACCAAGGGCAAATTGTACTTGACCCACCATTGCTAGGTGAGCTTCTGCTTTAAAGCATCAAGCTGCATAAAGAAGGCAGTTTTAAAAGCAAGCTTACCAATTCGTTTTTAACCAGTGATTTTTTCAGGAAGGAAAGCTTATAGATGCTGTTTGCTAATGGAAGATGGAGAGAGGAAAAGCAAGAGAAAGGCATGATGTGTGCATAGCCACCACATCCCATCTGCAGCGTTCTCCCCCTCTGCAAACGAGGAGCAGCTCATCAAGCTTGGCCTGGGCCATGGAAAGGGAGCATGCTAACATCTGGGCCAACCCAAACGAGTTAGTTCTGCAGGTTGGTTGTTTTCTGCTGTTTGTCTCACGTCCTGTTGCTCAGCGGTAGATTTGTTCATGTTCAGTGCCAACAGGAAACACCCAACAGGTGGGGTTTGCGGAGAAAGAGGTCCTGCAGGTCTTGTGTGACACCCATGGAACCGTAGCGAGGCTGCATGTGTGTAAAACACCAGGAATCAACAGAGGTGTGAAGGTGAGCTGTGGGCTGCAGTACCACAGGAAGGGATGTGTGTGCTCTGGGTTTGGATGCTTCTGTGTGTTTTAAGTGACTGAGATACCACTGCTCAGTCTGTTTGAGTGTATAGAAGAAGTGTAACATCCATTCTGATGGAGTATTGTGAACGGAGCCCTGTGGGTTTGAGACCTGCCTTTAAGCTTGTGGGCATCATCCAGGAGTTGGGGATGGGGCAAGGGAAGTTGGGGTGAGGGATGAAGCGTAGGAACAGAAACTTCTTTGGTCCATATTAACTCCTCCCTTTTTTGATTAGGAATCGATGTGGGTTTCTTTTATAAAGAAACAGACTCATTGTGAAGCCTGTGAATGAATTGATTCACGCCTGCTGATTGGTGCTGTTCTCTACAAGGAGCTTCAGTGGAAATGGACACTTCTGGTCCACTGTCTGGCCCCCTCCTATGTGCTCAGATCAGCCAAGTTGTCAAGGCCTGGCTCTTGGTTGGTGAGTTGTGCCAAGGTCAGAGAGTTGGATTTTCTGGGCTTTGAGACACGTCTTCAAGATGCACATTGTGTTATTTCTGATGTGTTGACCTGTTGAGGTCCAGCCCCAAATGAGGATTCAAGCACTACCACCGCAGGAATGGTTTAGATTGGAACTGGAATGCAGAAGGTTGGAGTCAGCAGGAGCAGGGAATCGATCATCCCCCTGTACTTGGCACTGGTGAGTCCTCACCTTGAGTTCTGTGTTCAGTTCTTGGCCCCTCACTGCAAGAAGGACACCGAAATCCTGGGATATGTCCAAAGAAGAACACTGAAGGTGTGAGGTGTCTAGAGCACAAGTCTTTTAGCAAGCACTATCTTAGAGGCAGCCTTGATTTCTCCAGCTCCAAGCTTTGTGCCACAAGAGCTCTCCTGCTTCTAACTGTGATGTGAGACCGTATGGAAGGCTCTGCAGAAGTCCTTCCTTTTCTTGACTGTATTTTGTGTGGCTTTGGACTTGTTTTCATCTTCCTCAAAGCCCTCTGCCCAATTCTGTGTCCTTCTCTGCAGCCATGAATTCAATATGGAGCAGGTTCCTGAGCTCAGCGTCCAAGACATTCACAGCGTGAGCTCCCTGTGTAAGATGTATTTCAGGGAGCTCCTGAACCCTCTGCTGACCGAGCAGCTGTATGCCAGGATCTCTATAAGCTCAGGGCAATGTCTTGGAAATGACACGTACCAGTTCCCTGGCCATCCTGGTTAGTGGTTGTAGCAGTGCCCCAGCTCTGAGGTCTTCTTTCTGTTAGCCCCATGAGTCACGTCTTTGCCACATCCTGCCTCTCACTGATGGCACTTGTGGTGGTGCCAGGAGGTGCTTATTTAAGCTATTCACAATGGTTGTGAGAATTCCTTTTCCTTTGCTGTTCTCCTGCTATTGGTAGAATGGGGTTAATAGCAAAGTGGACTTGGAGACGAATGCCTGCTGCGAGGAGCTGCACTGTGCAATCAGGCTGTAAAGCTGCCCAGTGCTTGCACCGCTTGGCCTTGATGGCACGGGCTGTGTGTATAATCAGGAGGGGTGTTAACTCTTTGAAAGGGCCGATAATATCAGTTCAAGAGGAAATGGTTTTATGTTGAAAGAGGGAAGATTAACATTGGATGTTAGGGGAAAGTTCTTTACTAGGAGAGTGCTGAGGTCCTGGAACAGGCTGCCCAGGGACGTTGTGGATCCCCCATCCGTAGAGGTGTCCAAGGCCAGGTTAGATGTGGCCCTGGACAGCCTGGTCTAGTAAATGTGGAAGATAGGTGGCCCTGCCAGGCAGGGGGAGTGGAGCTTCATTATCCTTGAGGTCCCTTCCAACCCGGGTCATTCTGTGTTTCTGTGTTCCCCAGATGCCTCTTGGAAGGCATCAAGTCTGCCTCAGTGCTGACCACCAGTGCACTGTCCCCATGGGACTTAATAAGACACTTGATTTCTCTGGCAGGGATCTGCTCGGTGATAAACATGCATGCTAAGAACTTAGCGATAGTGTGGGCTCCAAACCTCTTAAGGTAAACTTCTTCTTCCATTTCAACACGATGCTTAGTTCTGCTGTCCCCCAACCCAGGTGCACAATTTCTAGATGACAGTTTCTACTCACTTGTTTAGCTGGGACTGCTGTGTCTCTGATCATCCAGGAGAATTAGTGGCATCACATCAGTGGCATCGCTGTTTGCCCACTGCGGAAGTCTCCAGAGCCCAGCTTGACAGTTTTTGGCTACAGAAATTCAGACTTGGGGAAGTGACCTCGGGGAAATGACTTGTAAGATCTGCCTTTTCTTCAGATCCCAGCAGAGCCAATCTTCCTGCGCCAGCAAAGCTGCTTGCATGGAGCTGCAGATACAGTCAGCTGTTGTGGAATTACTCATCAGCCACACAGATGTCATCTTCTGCTCCAAATCCACACCAGCCATGGGAGAGGGAGTAGGTGAGCATCTTCCTCCATTAGCTTGATCTTGATCTGACAGCTTCATCCAATCCAGGGCTTCTCCAAGACCTTTGAAAATTCTATTACTGTTGAGGAGACAGCAGGCTTCTGGGCTTAGATTAGAATATGGTGCCCCATTCCTGGATCCTTAGTGTGTCCAAACACAAACCTTACATGGAGAAAACCATCACTGCTGTTAAGATTTTTTGCAAGCAGTTGAAGCTTGATTGAAATGTGGCAGCAAAGCTTTCTGAAATCCCAGACCCCTAGTTTTTCTAGGATTTTTGTTTGCCTGTTTTTGATACAGTGAGCTGCTCTTAATTGTGGCTGTGTCCTTTGCCACGAGCATACCTCTGAGCACACGGTTATTTTGAGCTCCTCTTCTTCCAGTGTCTCGGATAAGCAAGTCTGAGAGAAATGCAGAACTGGGATGGCTGTGCTGCTGCTTCCTCCTCCATCTCACCTGTGGTTTTCCCTTGCAGGGCACAGTTCTCTGCCTGGGCCCAAGTCTGTGTGGGTGTCTCCATCCACAAAGCTGCTCACACTGCAGGAGGCACAGGCTGAGAGGAGAGGCCAGAGCAGCTCTCCTGTTGCAACACGGAGCAGCAAGATACAAGTGGAGGAAGGGCTTGCAGCTGTACTGAGGAACTTCAACGCAATCATTGATTTTCCATCTGAAAGGTAAAGAAAGAGGAATTCCCTTTCCAGCCCCTATCATCATTGTTCAGGTGATTTCTATTGGTTTATTTTTTGTCCATTATATCTCCAAGCACTCAACTAAAAAACAGTTGCACTATGGGCTCAGTTCAGCCACACAAGGTGCCTTTCCTTCCTGGTTGGGCAGGCAGTCACAAGATGCAGAAAGCCACGCTGGTGTCTATCCTGGCCTGTGCTGCCTGTACCTGGAAACACTGGGGTTTTCCAGATTTCAGGGCCACGCACCTGAAACCAATTGCGCTTCTCCTGTAAGCAGAGCTGTTGGTCGGACTTGCTGGCACTAGAAATTAAAGATGGCAGTGAGCTGAGGCCAAGGAGGTGTTAACGTAAGAGTCAGAGATGCTTTTGAGCTTCCCTTATGGCTGCACCATTTTCTCAGAAAGCAGTTACGCCTGCCAGCTCCTGTCCTGCTGCTGAGCCTTTGCTCACATGCTCCGCATCTTGCTTGACACGGTTGAGAGGAATGTAGCCAGCAGGACTTGAGGGCTGAGCTGTAGGAATGGAAGCATCCTCTGCTGTTTGAAACAGAGCGCGTTTCTAAGCTGTGTTTCAGCAGTAAGCAGGCAGTGCCAGGAGTAGGGAACTGCTGGCAAGGGCTCGGTGCAGCTCTTCCCTCACCCTGCACCACGACTGCTCTGTTTTCTCTGCAGACCATGTTCTCCCGGCAAGAGGAAGGAATCACCTGCTGGCAGTTGGTGTTCCTGTTTCTGCCTGCGCAAACGATCCCATATGGCCAAACACCAATTGCAGAGCAGTGCCAGGGAGCCTTCCAAAGCAGAACGCGTGGTCCTGGCAGGTAAGGGTGCAAATCCAGCTTTCAAAGCACTGCTTGTCAGCAACATGGGTAGAATTCATGCTTTCAGTGGGCTTGTACCTCCTTCTGGCGTTCAAGCCCATACCTGACATCTTCAGCTGACCCCTGTTTTCCCAAAGGATGAAAAAGGCTTTCTCTGAAGCCTTTGCCTCCATGGGCAGAGGAAGTTGGATGCTAACCCCTGTGTATCCACTCCTTCCTAGGTGAATCGAGCTCTTGTGAACCCAGAAGAGCCAGGTCAAGTGCTGATTGCTCAGAGAGTGCTTCCATCAACAGAGACCTCATGGGAAGCACAAGTTGCTGCAATTCAAATGAGAGCCTCCCGTGTGCCAGCAGCGACGGAGAGCAGGAGGTCATTGTTCAGGCACTCATTTCTCCCAGCTCTGCTGAAGGGGCTGATCTGAGCCTGCCAGAAAACACAGTCACCAGCCTGGACTGTGGCCTGGTGCCTTTGCAGAGCAGCCCAGACCAAACACAACCCGAGTGCCCCAACAGCGGCACCTCCAAGCAGGACGAAGTCACTGTCACTGAGGAGCAGCCGAGCCTCTTGGAGGGGGACTTGGAGTCAGGCCTCCAGTCCCAGGCACCCGGCAGCAGCACGAGCTCCGAGCCACTCTCTCCTCAACAGCAAAGGATGAGTCCTGTCTTTCCAAGTGACTAAAGGCACGCTCATGCTCAGTCAACGGGATGGGGTGTTGGAAGAAGAAATGCTTAGAAGAGAAAATTTCCAGTGTTCATTTTAAAATATGGCATTTTTAAAAAGAGAAGAAGATAGAATAAGCAGATGTTGACAGATTAAGGGCACCTCATCAAATTTTGGGAAAGTCCATCTTGAGGAAACTTGGATAAGAGCAGAAAATAACTGTTTATGGATATACCCAATCACTAAAAATACCACCCTGAGTGCCAGCTCATGGCCCCAGACCCTTTTCTTCATTTCAAGAGCTGTCATCACAGAGGGCATCTTCCTGAGCTGGAGACCTTGAAGTAAAAGAATCCTTGGTCCTCAGTTAGTCCATGTAACTGATTTGCCTCGGAGCTGTGAACGTCACGGTGCACTGCTGAAAAACTGGCAGAGTTCCCCTGGAAACCCTGATTTGAATTCAGCAAAGTTCATCAAATCCAACAAGATTCAGAGGAAATGTTACAGGAACAACGAGTTGATATTTTCTCTGAAACTTCCTGGTAGGAGCACTAGAAATGTGGTCAGAAGTCTTTGTGGCATATGTAGGCCTCTTTTAAGAGATCAACATCACCTTTTGCAAAACAGAAAGATGTGGTGATTCATTCACATGAATACTGTGTCTGAACTCCACTTGTACCTGCCAAAGATCCTGCTACCTTCTCAGCTCAGTGAAGATTTGGCCTGCTGTCTGCCCTGAATTATGGTATGGTCTTACCAGATTTTCCGAGTGAAATAACACATGACCAAACACTGCTCCTACTTCAGAATATATCCTGAGTTCATCCCACCTAATACAGACAGAATCATCTTATGCTCTGTTATTAGAGTATGAGAGATGGTTTGCATTGTTGACTAAACATACTTTTAGCACCATAGAACCATAGAATATCCCAGTTTGGAAGGAACCCAAAAAGATCATCAAGTACAACTCCTGGATCCACACAGGACTACCCAAAAATCAGACCCTGTGTCTGAGAGCACTGTCCAAAATAGTTCCTGAAATCTGGCAAGCTCAGTGCTGTGACTACTTAATCTGGGGAGGCTGTTCCAGGGCCTAATCACCCTAAATCTTACTTCTCTGATTCCTGAGAATTTCTTGGATGACCACGTTCCTATGTCATATGTATCCAGGTTAGATTGCATGAACCAAGCAGATCAATGTGATCTCATCCTCAACAATTTTGCATAAACCTAAAAGCACTGAGTTTTGTAAATGGGAAAGAAACACAAAGCAGACGCAGTTCTTATTCAAACTATAAAATGTCTAGGTGTTTCATGGGAAAAATAAATTTATATTGAACATATTTATATGTAAATTTTATTGTACAATAGAAATAAAAGAACATTAAAAACAATGAGAAACGTGCTGTTGTTTTATTCGTCTTCACAATGATGATGAAGAAAATTAAGTACAGAAGGATTTGGCCCAATATTCACTGACTTGTGTTGTCCCAGATTAGACTTCTCTAAGTGTAAACTCAGAGACCGAAACTACTGTCTTGATGTTCAGATGTCCTTTGCCCAAACCAGTGGGGTTGCTCAGGTGTGTATAGGTCTGTGGGTATGTGTGCAAGGACGAGCATGCACATATATGTGTGTGCACAGGGGTGTGCAGAGTGTTGGAGCTGCACAAGGACATTGTGGTACCGGTGTGTGCGTGCACTTTGGGAGTGAAAGGAAGGGGTTACACATGTGTGTCTAATGTCTGGACTGTGGCAGCAAAGAGGCTGCAGTGTTGTTCTCTGTAGGAAGAGGCCAGTAGTTGCCCCATGTCAGACAGAACCAGTTCAAGTGCTGGCCAAAGCTGAGTCAAGGAGTGATGCTGCTGGCACTTCTGTGATAACTTTGTTAAGGAAGGTTCAAACCACTGCATAGCATATGTGAGAGCTATGAGCAAGAATGATGTGAGACAAACAGCCCTGCAGTCACCAAGGTCAGTGAAGAAGGAGGAGAGGAGGCTTAGTGGACATGGTGGTGATGGACTGATGATTGGGCTGGATGATCTAAGTGGTCTTTTCCAGCTCTCATGATTCTATCATTCTGTGACAGGTGATGTTAGTTTTGTTGACAGGTTCAGCAAGGTGAACTGGGACCAGAGGTACATCCCAAAACCTTTGAGTTGCTGGACTGGAGATAATCTTCCCAAAATAACTAATGAAAATAGTAGAACCATAAAAGGAATTTCTTTATCACTACGAGAAAAAGGGAGGGATCCTTTGGCTAATGAAGGCCTGATTTGGCAAAGCCAGAGACAGTTTGCTTTGCACCACATTTATTTGACTTTCCAGAATGGTGTACTTACTTTCCAGGTATTTCTAAACAGTGATTTTTTATTTCCAAACATGGCTAACAGCAGGTTAAAAATTCTTTTCTTTGTTTCCTTTCTGCTAAGAATGAATGAATTTAATGTGGTCTTTTTCGTGCTTCCTTCTTTACGAAGGAGACAGCTGCTGCATCATGGCAAACAAACATTCAGATGGTTTGGAGAACAAGTCCTTACATAGACTACAGTGTACAGCAATAAAGGGCACACACAGCAACATGCAAGACATTCATTCAGCCTCCAAACACTTCTCCCTGTTGACCAATTCAGAACATATTAAACCATTTAAGAAGGGCATTAAGCTTTAGAGTTGATGGGACGTTTTATACCTTGTACTTTTCTCCAACTCCCATAGTAAGCAAGGAAAAACAGAACAATAATAATAAAATCATATACAAAACAAACAAAGAAAGAAACATACAAGCAGAAAACGCTGACAGAAAAAGAATATACCTCGCAAAGTGTCAGGATCCTTTATATCTAATCCTCAAGGCAGAGGATGAAAGCTTTGTCTTTTCTAGGTAACTTGTGGCTAAGACTGGGAGCTGGGAGGACTTTATACTTTCCCTGACCCGGTGGTATGTAAACTAAATATAGAAGGTAGTCAAATAACTATAACATATGTAACATATATATTTATATATATGTATTTTTAAATCCCAGACCTTAAGCCTGAAGTTCCTTGAATGGCTGGAGCTTTTAAATAGTGTTTTGATAGGAATTCTCTCAGCTATCTAAGAGTGCAGCTGGTCAAATCCACAAGCAAGCACGAACGATAAGCTTCATTTATAAGAGCAAACACAGAAGAACAACATGGAGGGAATAGTTGTTAGTTTCTTGAGTGAACTAACCCAGGCACCGTGTAGCCTCTACTATTGCTGTTCCTGAAGGAGAATCTGTTCCTCCCTTTATTTCTGAGCTTCACCCACCTCTACCACCTCTCACAAGAAGTGTGTTTTGGGGGAATATTCATATGGAGTCGAAAGGAGCTGGCTGTTCTATCCAATCAAGAATGGGAAGGCATATGACCTGTAGATTAGAAGATAATCCAAATATTTTACAAGAAATCTCTCCATTTATTTTAACAGCTCACTTGGAAGCTGTGGAAGAATTATCACCTATTTACAAACAAGACAGTGAGAGATAAAATTCCATTGTACAGTGAAATCCATGAGATAACAAAGACAGAAAGTCAGTAAGTCCATCTGCCACAGCAAGCAGCAAGCAAACCCCATCACTTTGGTTTTTGCCAAAAAAAAAAAAAAAAAAAAAAGAGTAAGGTTTGTATGTGTTGGAACAGAACAGCACTGAATGAACTGCAATGGAACCAAACTTTAAATTGCACACCTTGCTTCTGAAATTTGAGGAACTTGATGTGCAGAAGCAGCTCGTGAATGCTGAGTTTACAACAGCAAACCTGAAACTACTTTGAATGAGAGGGAAGAAGCAGAAGCTAATTGTGGCAGGGTGATTCTCTTCATTTAATGCTTCCATTTTCTGTTTTGCCAGGGTTCACTGGATTTCATTTAACGTGAGGTTCTTAATGACTATTATATGTATCCATTTAGAGTGTCATTTAGCCAAAGTCTTTCTGAAACAGACAGGCCTTCCTGTTCTGGACTGTGAACACCGTGTAAGTTTTGCCTCTTCTGCCTTTGCCTGGTCTCTCAGTGGGTTCAACTTCTTTATTCAGTCCTAACTAAGTTTGGCCTGTAGGAAATGGAGAATATTCTCATCTGCTAGAGAAAGATGGCTTTAGAAACTTGGGATGTTTCACGGCACTGAGAGACCCTCCTGCTGCCTGCTTATCTTCTGTGATTTTGCTTCTCATAGAATCATAGAATCACAAGGTTGGAAAGGACCTACAAGATCATCCAGTCCAACCGCCCTCCCATCGCCGTTGCTGCCACAACCACATCTCATAGCTCCTCATCCAGACACCCAGAGCGTATAGTAAAAAGGAAAGTGAGAAATTAAAATTTCCTCAGCAAAGCTTCAGTCATACCAATAGTGGAGGGTAAGACCAGCTCCCGTGGGGCTTCACAGTCAGATTAGTACAAAACTATTCTCAAAAAGGATGCCATCACCTCTTGTAGGCTGAGCTGCCATATCTGCGGCACCTGCTGTGATTCTGGTGGTGGACAGCTGATTGATTCAGAGATGGCTATTTGTGCCAAAGCATTATTTCCATTTCTATGACATGCAGAACAGAAAACAATCATGGCACTCATTGCCAACTTCTTTTTCATAGAGCAGTGCTTATCAGAGGACTTCACTTGTCTCTCCTTCCTGAGCCTTGTTTCATCTGTTCTGCTTGTGGTGGGGCTATGAAAAACTCATCTGATTGCTGTCCGCTTTTGGACTGATGCCCTATTGAGACAGGAGCTCACCTTCCTTTTCTAAAGTCCTGAAGCTTTAGAGATTCTTTTGGTAGCAATATGAATCAGTTTCTACAGATCGTTTTAGCTTTTGTACTGAGGAAGGATTCCACCACTCTGATAGTCAGCACGCCAGTTACTGTGATGTGCAGCTGAATTGGGCTTTCCTACCTCCTCGTGGTTTGCTGCTGTGCCCGTGCAGAGCTGCAGCTGGGTGGAGTGAGACGCTGTGGTTAGGCTGCTACATGTAGGAGGTGCTAGAATCTCTTTGTTTAAATTTATGATGTTTTGAGAACTTGTAATTGCATAATATTCTGTGCCTGCTATAGATGAAATAAAAGAATGGATTTCTTTTGTTTTTCCTGGAGGATGAGATGTATAAGCCAGGCAACCCATGTCCTGTGGCATGCTGAAAGAGGAAAGCATGCAGATTTCTACATATTTGTGTCTGCAACTTACAGCAGAGTGGTTTTGGTTATCAGATGTTAGTCTTAAAAATTGAGATTAAATCTGAGATATACGTTATGTCCCAACTGCTCTGCAGCTTTACTTATCTGAACAAACTTTTGTATTTGGCTTGATAACAAATGAGGCAAGAAAACGCCTTCCTGGCACTCTGAGATTCCTGCCTAGAGAGCTTTGCTTATGTTTGTTTTTTAAGGCCTGTGTGCTTGAGGTAGATTTAAACTATGTGACAATCTTGGGTGCTTTTTCCCTCTTAAAAAAAAACCTATTTCACACGCTTTTATAGCAAACTTGCAAATGTGACCTACATTTCCCCCAAAATTGGGCTGCAAATGAAAGGAACCAGGGAGTCTCTGAAGACTTTTATCAGTATTCCTCCTGCCTCCTTGTGCTGCGGATAGCAGGCTCATAACTGATTCTTGAACATGTGAGGCTGTCACATAAACCTGTTCTTTCAGAAGTATTTATGTTAAGAATGACTTTGCACACATCCCCTTAACACCCAGGTCCAACACTCTGGCTGTCAGTGTTCATTCTGAACAACCTAAGGAGGTTCTGCTTTCCTTTATGATAGGTTTTCTTTGCAATCATTTTCAGATTAATGCAGACATAAGTTATTAACTAGAATTTCTTCTATTGGTAAAATGTGCGAACCACGAGGGTATTAGTATTATTTGTTCTATTAAATGTGCTTTAACCACTGTCAGACTGTGCAAACAATAACATGAATCAGTCTCACGGTGTGACTGGAACAAGGCTTTCTTTGCAGAAAGAAGAAATGTGCCCTACTGCAGCCTGGTGTGAGGACGTGGGAGCACCTGATTCCTGGTTTCGTTGTCTGCTGGCGTCATTTTGAAGTGTAGTTTGACCACTGTGAACAGACAGCTCACTCTTGGCAGCTGGTGCCTCTAACATTTAATTCTCGTGTATCGGTTCTTGTCTGCTTGGGTATTTTTCCCTGCTATATGGATACTTAACAATGTTGTTCGTAGGTTTTCATGTTCTTCTAGGCTGTACTCCTTCATCCTTCTATTTGCCTTTACTCTGGCAAGTACTAGTTAGACCATAATTGTGTTGTGATAATTGCTTAGTTGGATTTATTTTTATTGGTACAGCAACTGCTGGTATCAAAAGTTGAGCACAGTATCGTTGAAACAAGGTAGAATGTGAGATAACTCCCAGTAAACCTTTAAAATGAAAGTAAATACCCATAATTAAACTATAGCTTGTGTGTGTTTGCACAGGACGAGGGTGGAGTGGCAGACTGGAGTTGCCCTCCCCAGGCACGTCATGGTTACGCTGAAGCACAGAGGGAAAGTTCCATGTCCTGGATGGCTTTACAGTGTCACAACATAGTTGTTGAGTCATGCAGCTTCACAGAGAGATGGCAAAATGCTTCTCCTTCCCAACTGTGTCATGCTGAGAGAGCGTTTGGTGGGAATAGCACTTCTACGTTGATCTTGCCAAATAATAAGTGGACCAAACTCCTGCTTGTGCTCATAGCAGAGTTGTCCCTTAACAAAGTTGCTTGTAGGCAGTTGAGCTGAGGGTCCCCCCTGAGTTGACATCCTGAGGATAATCTGGTAAAGGTGGCATGTGGGAGCCCTGAGCATGGCGTGCTCTCCGGGGGGTGTTTTCACTGACAAGAAAAATTACAGCCTCAGGATAAGCAGAAAGAGATGGAAGATGTTTTCTTGAATTGTCACAGCTGAAATCTGGCTAAAATCTATACTCCCTTTGCAAGGTTTCATTTGTTCTGCTATCTTGACAGGTAAGAGGCTTGGGCATTTTTGCATCTTGTTTTTTGTGATGTGAATTTGTTTTGCATTTTTTTTAGTATCAATAAATTACAGGTTTTCAGTCTGTTTTCTAGAAGACCAGGAGGGAATTGCTCGTCTTAGTCATCGTAGAGTCATACACAAAACAAAGTTTCATCTGGTTGTGAAGCTTAAAGCGTGCTGCTGCACAATTAGAAAGCAATTGCTTTGTACTGGGACTGTAACAGCACTCCCAGTTCTCACTTCATGTCTGCCTGTAAAGTACAAAGTTGTCAGTGCTGTTGGAGGTGCCCTGAGGGATGATGCTGACAGTTGTGTTGATGTTCCCTAGCAGCTCTGAAAAAAAGCATTCAGCGCTCTCTCCTTTATTTTTAATACAGTGATGTCACGTACATGTATCGGTGTTTAAATGCCTTTCATGTTGGGAAGTGGGATGTAGGGATATATTCAGTTTCAGGTTCCTTTTGATGAGTAATTTCATAGGCTTCTTTAGAAAGCAGGGCTTCTTTACTAGCAATTTAGAGCACTTGACCAAGACTTCTCTTTTGACTCATCTGTAGCGGACTGTGTTTCTTTGCACTTTGTAGAGGGACCCAAAAGCAAATGGTGAGAAGACCTCATGGCTGCCATAGGGAGAAAAACCAACCAGCGCCACCCCGACCACACCTGAGCTGTTTGTTACCAAATGTCTGTAATGTCAGTTTCATTGGACTGACTGGGAGCAGCCAGAAAGTCTGAGCAGGGCCACTGCTATGTAGACAAGCACTCTGTATGCAGGACTGCCACAGCTGAAGGTGAGACCATGTGTTTGTGTAGGTGCTGATTTCTGACGTGGATCCTTGATGTGGACAGCTGAGCAGAACTTAACTAATGGGGTGCTTTTGTGAAGTGGAAGGAAGAGCTGCACAAGCAGCACAGTGCTGCACCAGAGCAGGTTCACACTGGATTTGGGGAGAAATTTCTCTCCAGCAGTGTCCAGGAGGCGTTAGGACAGTGTCCTCAACGTGAACTGACTTGTGCTCAGCCCTGAAGCTGTCATGCAGTTAGACCTGATTATCTTTGTAGGCCTCCTCCCCCGATCTGCTATAAACACGATGAATTTTCTTCCTCTTTTCTTCAGATTACATAAGCTCAGTGAAGGGTTTCTGTGCTTGAGAGAGATGCAGGATAAGAGCACAACAGCACAAGGTCTGCCTTTTGGCAGCTGGAGCTGTGATAATTCCAACATGCATGAAATGGCCTGATGTGCAGCGATTTAATTAATTGTGATTGCAGTCACATTTGGAGTTCAAGAGTTGCAGTTTGCATTTTGTCTGTGTCTTTTCTGGACCACGTGCAATTAAGTTTGAAATATTTCAGCATAATGTATGTAAGTGTACGATGAAGGACACTGCAGTTGCTCTTTTGAAGGTAAACATGTCTGTGTGTCCCTGTGTGTAGGTCCTGAAGCTGATCAGACATACTGTCAATAGTAACATCTTACAGATCAAGCTTGCTTGAGTTCTGATTCCAGTGATGTGGAGATGGGAGGAACAAAAGATATCAAAGCGCTGTTGCTATTCAGAAACATTCAGGTCTTGATTTTAGAAGTACTACTTCACCTTCTTTCTCTGTAAGATGAAAATAAAACCAGTTACCTGTTGTTTTAAGTTCACTGCTGTCTCTAGGGGAAATCTTTCCTTACTGTTATATATTAATAGATTAAGTTCATCTGCAGGGCAAGTAGAAAGAACGGCAAAGACAAAGAAACCACACCTGGGTCTGCAGGAGCTGAATTAGTGGAGGTTCCCAGCTGCTGCTGCTCAGGAGGCATCACCCATAGAGCACAGGCTTGCAGGATATGATGCCTAATTGCTTGTTCAGTTTGTTTCAGAATAGCCTGTTATGTTTGAAGGACTTTTGTAGAACATGAAGTAAATTGATATTTTCCTTCTTGTTTGCATAAGTCCTCAAATTCTTGGCTTCCCAGGCTTTGATTGGAGGAGGTGCAAGACAAAGGAGCAGCATCTGAAAGGCACAGCTTTGTGGAAAGGCTCTTACTGTTCTGTCAGGACCTTAATGCAGCACTGCACAACACTGCAGAGCACTGCAGTGAAATGGCTGAGGTACTTGATCAGGCTTTACCTTCAAGGGTCAGTGTTCCTCATAATGAGAAACAGAAGGGTTTTTCGCTGTGGGAAAAACACTATAAAGAGCAATTAGAGCACAGAACCCTGAGCTGCATCTGCTGCAGGCTTCATTCCAAAGTGTTGAAGTCTGGAAGAATTCACTAAGTTACTGTGCGGTGTCAGCTCAGACATATGTAAAGTACAGGTAAGGATCTTCAAATACAAAACCACTCACATTAATAATCCCCAGGGGACATGAAGGAATGCAGGTCTCGGTGAAGGCAAACAGCATCTGTAGGCAGAAGGCCACGCATCAGAGACCTTTTCTTGTTGTTTGCTTGCACTGTAAGTGAAACATCTAAAATGACACTCCCAGAGGAGAATTATACCCAGGCAGTGGTGCACAGGCATGTATTAAAGTGCTCTTAGTACTTGTAAACACAATCAAATCAGATGGAAACATAGTGCAGAGTTCACTTCCAAAGGTCTTGAAGTTTGTTATTTTTCAGGCAAGATCTGATTGCTCAGGGTGTCAGTTTCATCACTATCAGGATGATTTCCCTCCTGAAGCAGAATCTGTTCGTCCCAGTCTCACAGGAAGGCTGAGGCTCACAGTCCTCATTTCCACATAGGGAAAACGGTCTTGTATTTTGTATTTTGCAAGTGTAGCTGCAGGAGAAAGTAGATCAAGTCTGTCTTTGATGCCAGGAATGAAGTACGAGGAACTGTGCTCGTTTCCCAGTTAAGGGCCATCAAGGTAATTAGACATCTTGAAGTACATTATACTTGGTAGATCAGAATATTGCATCTCATTTAAATGTCAGTGGGGTCTTTTGGTGTTTTTTCTGCATCCATATTATTTTGTTTCCTTGTCTTTTGTTCTTTCTAGGGCTCATGTGCTTCTGTTACTGTCTGATTCCTTTCTCTGCTGTTGTTGTTTAAGGTTTTCAGGTATCAGGTGGAATATTTTCCATGAGTGAGTCCACAATAATAGTTTAAATGTCAGTGGGATTTTTTTCCATGGTGCACAGCAGAGGTTAAAGCAGTTCATCTGTCCTTGCACTTGAGGCCTGATTTATGCGTCCTAGCCTTCCACTCGTGACCAGCTGCTGTTCTGTAAGGTGCTTTCCTAAATAGCTCAAGTAAAATCTGAGCTTCATAAATAGGGAGCAAGACGATTGTTTAACAAGGAATGCTACTGTTTTCCGAATCCTATTATGTTCTTTATCAAGTACACTTGTCATGTGAGCCCTTTTACTTTCTCTTGGTGCTTTACTGTAAACAGAAGAAGTAGATTTGAGAGACCAGAGGAGGAAAAACATCAGGATGTTGTGTTCTCACTGGGTGAAACTTTGCAGAAGTGTGGAAGAACACATTGTTCATCATGTGATTCTTCCCTGTTGTGTTTGCTCTCATGCTCACATCGAATGACCGTCAAATTCCAGCTTCAAACCGGCACAGCATCACAGCTGATGGTTTTGCTGTTCAAGTTATTGGAAGTCTTATCTGAACTATGAAAAGTAGGGATTCTTTGCTTTCTGAACATATGGAGTGTGTTTGAGTCACAGCTCGATGCTTTTGTCCCTCAGCTGTGGCAGCTAGAAACTTCTCTTACGTGATAGCTGCCATTCTTCTGCAGGCATCTGAATTTGACACCTCAGTTTTCAGGAGAAAAGTCTTCAGTTATTAATATTGCTTACTATGATTATAGCTGATAAGGAGCCCTTGTCACCAACCCTGCATGGATTCAGAAAATGAATGATCTGAAAAAAAACAAACATGACAGCCATAAGGGGGAAAGAAGAAGTAGAATGTATGACTGAATAATGTAGGCAGTGGCACAGAGTAGGTGGCTTATTACTGTAATTTCTTAAATGTTGGTTGTGAGCTTATTTTGGGAGAGGCTTACGTAAATCAAAAGGGAAGGATGGTCTTTGATCAATCAACAGGTGAGCAACTGTGGGTGAGGGATGCTGGTGAGGAGTCAAGCTGATTGAAGAGATTGATGAGGGTGTAGGAGATATTTAGCATAAAGAAATCTTTGGACTAGGACAGAAAGTCCAGCCCAAGTTAGAATGATCGCAGTCTGTAAGTTCCTTCCTTAGTGGATTTTGCTGGCTAGAGATTTCAGATGTTTTCTTCCTGGCAATAAAATAGTTTCCTTCTAGGGGAAAAAAAAACCCAAAACATAACTGTAAACCCCACAGGATTATGATATCACAGATGTGAGAACTACTGACAGAGACTGCTGGATCTCCTTCATGGAATGGCTTTTAAACAGAACCAGGCGCAACCTTTTGTTTCTTTACGCTGCCCGTGGTTTGTCCTTTTACTCTGGGCTCCTTAGTACTGAATGTGCAGCTCCAGGGTTCTTCAGGAATGAATCAAGTGAAATGATGGATAATTCTCATGTTCTCTTTAAACGGCGAATAACAGAATTTTCATTTCTCCTAAATATTTCTGAGACAAAATAGTTAAGGACAGTGGAAGTGGTATTTCAAGTTACACTGCCAAAACATATCACAGTACAGTGCTACTGGCCTGGTTTTCCATTCTGGTCACCATTCCAATCACCAACATGCTGATCCTGTCTCCAGTGTCAGTCTTTGTGCAGTGCTGTTTTGCGCACTAAACAGGCAGTGTGCTGCCCTCCACACCACCCACGAAGGAGCTATGTGTGTGCATCAATGTGCTTCTGACACATTCTGTGATGGAAGTCACTATGCCTTAGGCCATTAAATAGATATGGTCTGAATTTGATTTTTTGTACTGATAAAGTTAGTGTTTCTGTCACTCTATGCCAGTAGTCCGGTGACTGGACTTAGAAAGCATGTCAGTTTGCTCCTGTAATTGCACCTAACTTTGAAGAATAATTGATTTTCAATACCATTGTTCCATAGTGCTCCTCAAATATTTCACAAATTAAATTCCATTTGAAATGCTTCAGGCAATCTGAAAGAGGAAACTCCCCTTAAAAATACCTGTTATGCAGAGTTTTCTAACTTCCTTGTTTGTCTGGCAGTGATTCAGCCTGGTTGATGCTGACTCAGTTATAACTCTTGTATGTGACTCTTTATGTTCCTGTTTTCATGCTTTTGTTTTATTGAGGGACTGGTTCTTCTGGTCATGGGTTTACATACTGTGACTCAGGTGCAATGCAGACAACACGGCAGTTACAGGAGAAAGCCTGTTAATATCAGGTATGTTAGTACTTACGTTTTCCTTGTGCCTTTAGCTGAGAAATTCATACAGTCATAGAATGCTTTGGGTTGAAAGGGGCCTTAAATTTCCAACTCCCTCCAACAGCTGGTTGTCTCCCACAAGGACAGGCTGCCCTCATCCAGCCTGGCCTTGGCCATCTCTAGGGTTGGGCACCCACAGCTTCTCCAGACAACAGTGCCAGGGCCTCACTGCCCTCTGAATAAAAAGACACACGAGGGTTGAGCAGGTGATCCAAGACAGCTGGCACAGCTTCACCAAGGGTAGATTGTGCCTGACCAACCTGGTGACCTGGTGACCTATGATGGAGTGTTGGCATCACTGCACAAAGGGACAGCAACTAATGGCATCTACCTGGGATCCTGCAAAGCCTTTGGCACGGCCCCTTATGCTCTGCTCTTGTATGGCCCCAGCTGGGGTAGTGCGTCCAGGTTTGGGGTCTTTAACGCAGGAAAACTGTGAACTTCTAGCGATGGTCCAGAGGAAGCCATGAGGATGCTCGAGGGCTGGAGTGCTGCTGCTATGATGACAGGCTGAGGGAGCTGGGCTTTTCAGTCCGGCTTCAAGGAGACCTCGCTATGGCTTTACAATACTTAAACATAAGTAGGAGGTGAATAACATTTTTACACAAGTGATAGGACAAGGAGGAACTTCCTTTGTATGCCCAGCAGAGGCAACGCTTCGCCCGCCCGGTGCCAGCCCTTGGTGCTCCTTGTGCCCCACTCCGCTCGCTCAGAGCTGCGTGCCGCTGCCGACTTGGAGCGGTGTCAGACGCGCCGCGGATGCTTTGTAATTTTAATGCTAAAATGGAGCTGTGCCCGAGGGCTTGCACGCACGTGCCAGGAGGTGGAAAAACAGCAAGCAAACAAACGCGGCCTTTCCAGCGGTGTCGGGGCTCCCTCAACTCTGCCGCAGGCAGGAGCCGCCTTCTTTGTTTTACTCCGTGTTTGGCTTTTCAGATGTTGGAGCGCTCTGCCTTTCATTAGTCTTGGATATGGTGAGGACAGGCCGTATCTGTTGGCTCCCAAGGGCTAAGAACCAAATGTTTAGCTGCTCTGGATAAACCTGGCATTGAAAGTATGTTTGTACAGCTGTCACCTTTGTCCCTATGGCTATTTATTGTCTCCTATGGTCAGTGGGTGTTTCTCGTGCATCTTTCGGAGGACAGCCCGGGAAGGGACACACCTTGTGGGAAAGGTTCTTGAAGTCTGTGCCCTTTTGACACTGTCCCGAGTGGAGCAATGTCCTGAAAACCTGCATTTTCCTCAGCCAGCATCTAAAGTTCAAAAGTACAGTTGAAAGTTAAGGACAGAGAAGTCGGGTTTTTTGAATTCCTTCTTATAAATGCATCAGTGTAGGTGTGTGCTGGAAGGGATTCAGAACGAATGCTGTCTTTCTCAGAGCTCTGTGCACAGCACAGATTCAGTGCAGCCGCCTCAGGTACCTTCCAGCATTCTGTCAGTCCTGCTTTCTTTCTGAACAGCAGCTGTTTAACACTGGCCTGTTTGCCTTGGGGATTTCTGCAGAGGTGCTTTTCACATCCAGTGAGTTCACTTTTGCTTTGAAGACTGCAAAGCCATGTTTTGCTGTTGACGCTGGGTGAGTGTACAGTAAGAATGAAGTGACACAAAAGGCTCAGCTGACCTCACCTCTGCCTTATAAGAACGTGTTCTGCTCGTTGGGGGTGCCAGTAAAGCAGTTCTGTCAAGTGCATTTGTCAGCAAGAGTTACCAGCCCTCGTTTAGAATCAAGGGTTGCGCAGATTAATTGCGTAGTAGTTTAGCTGTGCTCAGTGCAAGGAGTGCAGGAGTTGAATATCACTGAGTAACCGCAGGGGAACCCCGAGTTAATCAGTGTTCCTGCTGATGGTGAGCAGTACTGCATCACTCAGCAGAGCTGCTGCAGGAGTCCTTTGCAGCCTCCTATTTTTAGACCTCGGAGGAGGGCTGTGTCCATCGTCACACACGGTGACTAACCCTCCTGGAGTGCTCTGTGGGCCTATAAATACTGGGTGTGCTATTTCAGTCTCAGTACCTGTGAGGCAGATCGGTGAGTGAGGGCAGCTCTGTGCTGCTGAGGGCAATGTTCCGTCCCACACCTGCCCTCAGGTTACAGCTGGGCTGTGCTGCTGGGCTGTGCTCACACACAGAACCAACCCAGGCGGCTCTCGTTTCTGAGCCCTTGTAAGACAAATCTTGGCCAGTGAGAGTTTCTAAGGGAGATCTGCCCAGTCTGGAGGCGGAATGCTTCCAGCTGTTCATTGCAAACAGCAGACCTGCACTGAAGGATGTTACTGTTCTTAGCACTGTATATTGTGTGCGGTCTCATTGCTGTAAAATAACATATATGTACATATGTTTTAAGATATTGGAGTATCCCTACTGTTGTGGAAGTGTGTACTTAGGCAAGCATTATAAGTGCGAATGCAGCTATTTAACATGCACATGTAGCACTTCATCACTATTGTGATCCTATAATACAGCTGGCTGGTCTTTTTAATTCAGCTGGAGTACTTATCAGGAAAAGAGCTGAACTGGACTTGTATCTCACTTGCTGCTGTCTTGTAATATTGGCCCTTCTGCTTAAATTTAGCCCATCTGTATTCATATTCTCAACCAGTGACCAGCCTCTTCCTTTTGCTGTGTATGCGGCAGTGCCCAGCTACAGGCAAGGTAAGTGAACTTATAGGGCTGCTCTGTCTTTCTGTTCTTATTAAAGTACAAGCTGGATGAAGATTTCAGGGCTGTTTTGTGAGCTCTGACAACTTAAATGTGCTTAATGTTGCCAGGGAGAGCAAAGGAAAACTGTTCTTTTTATGTAGGTGTTGAGATGAAGATTTGCTGTGATGCTCTCAGCTTTGCGGAGGAACTTCTAAAAGTTCCTAATGTAGATTGCACCAGGTGAGCAACCTGGAAATTAAAAAGCCTTTGTTCCCATCTGCAGCTTTGAACAGATCACGTGCACTGCAGCAACTTACAGATCCTGAAACAGGCAAAGAAATAGAAAAAAAAAAAAAAGTTCAGTCTTTTGCTGTAGTCACTGAGCTGCATTGGATTCCTTCTGGCAATGCTGTATAGCAGCTGCTCTGTCAACTGCAAGACAGCAAAGTTGTGTCTTTTTAAAGATGGGGCTGTGTCTGTATGTCGGGTCTGCACGACGAGGGTTTGATGGCAGCTGCAGCAGTGACCTCTGGTGGTCTCCAGCAGCTGCCCCAGCTCAGCTCAGAGCCAGATCCACCCAGGACTAGAAGGGTGGTGCTGGTGGCCTGAGCTGAGCCTGAGCAGTGCTGTCTATGCTCTGGGGATGTGGGGAAGGTGTTTGCATTTGCTTTAGCTCTCACTGCTCTGATTTGTTACCAGCCGGTAATAAATTACAGCAATCAGTCTATGCTGAGTGTTTTGACGGTGACAGTAACTGGTGATTGACCTCCCTGTCCTTACCTCAACCTGTGAGATTCCTTTTCCTCCATCCTATTTCCCCCCTGTTCTGTTGAGGAGTGGAGCATGGTGCGGTGGAGCTGAGCTACCTGTTGCTGGATCACAACAGTGTGTGTGTGCTGCTGGGAACCTGTGTGAGGATTCCACCATCATTTTAAAAGAAATCTGAGCAGTGGGAGGACGTTTAAGGAGGGAGCTGAGGGGCTGCTGGGAGCGGCATTCTGACCAGCACAGCTGCAAAAACATGAAACTTTTTCCCTGAAGATTTGGAGGAAAATGTTGGTGTTTCCTGTTGCAGCAAGTCCTGGGAATGTGTAAATGGAGCAGAGAAAGAGAAGGGAGCCTTCATCCTGCCCAGCCGTATTTCTGAAGGTGGTTTGCAAAGCCTCTGAGTTATACAGTATTATCACAGAGTCCCCCCTCCTCCTTTTTTTTCCCTCCATTCTGACAGCTTAGATTTGGGTGGGAGAATTTTGCCCTCTTGCTCTCACCCTTCTTAATATTCTGCAGTAACTGGAATAAAAACATATAAAACTCATCATGCTCTTCTAATACAGAACAATGTGGCCTACAGCCTTCTGGAAGGAAAACTTGCATCGGCTTAGAGTATAAATGAAGAAGCTTGAGGCAGAAATTAAGAAGTAACACAAATCATCGGCATTTCTGATGGTACAGAAATGTGAATAGAAGGGCCGTGTTTCACTTGGAGATCATAAGCTCAGTCAGTGTGTCAGCGGGGTGACACGTTAGTGTGCAAGGTGTGCTCAGGACAAACGGGGGCTTCCATGTGCTTTCTTTTGTTGCATCTTTTGAGCGAGCTTTCTGCTTCAGGAGCTCTGTGAGGGGGCTTAATGGCTTTCTGCTGGTTCTCTGTTATATAGTCACGTAGCTCTTCCCTTTCTATCTTTTCCCTTGGCATTAGGGAGCAGCTTCTTGCTGTTTGCAGAGGTAATAACCAGCGGGTTACTTAGCACAGCACTTTCTATATAGTGAGAACATTCCACAGTGGGTAGGTGTTCTGCTTCACCAGGCAGAGTGCATCACAGAGCATCTGTTTAACGTGCGATTAAGAACCTATGAAGCTTGATAGATCAACTGCCCGGGGAAATAAAGTTCACTTTGTTTGGAAGCAAAGACAGAAGTGGAGCACTGTGTTCACAGTAAGGTTTGTACTTCTTTCCCCTTTTTAAGAAGAATAAGAAAAACAACTGAGCACCTGCCTGGCAGAATAGTTGTTCTCAGTCATATGAATGGTAGTAACTACTTTTGGGATGTTGTCTTAGATCTTCAGCACTTCAGTAGTGTTTAGCATCTGATTTAGGCCTTAAAAGGTATGCAAATCAGTATTGGTACTCCCCAGAACCTCTTCTCTAGGCTGAACAAGCCCAGCATCCTCAGCCTGTCTTTACCCGGGAGGTGCTCCAGCCCCCTGAGCATCCCAATGGCCCTGCTCTGGGCCGGCCCCATCAGCTCAGGGTGCAGAAAATGAAATCCTTCTGGGCAAACGTAAGCCGTGGTATTACTGCACTGATTTCATTTGCCCTACATGTTTGCTTTGGATTTTATGCGGGGTCTCATACGGGTTTTATGCTAATCATGCTAATGGTTTTGCAGAAGAAAACGTCTTAGAAGCACAATTTCCTTGTAGTATCTAAATCTCCGTCATGTAGAACAGTCCCAGGTTGTACATTACCTACAGACAAGGCCGCATTTAAATGCAGAATAACTGGGGGAAGAACCTGTCTTTACAGTGGGGTTGGGAGCACGTGATTAATGAGCTGGAAGACTTGCTGGAGCTGAGCCCTGACAGTGACCGTTCTTATTCCTGCTCCAGATAACATTATGCTTGCTCCATTTTATTGGCACACATGAAACACCTAAGCATGGTGCCGTTGCATCCCTCCTACTATACTAGGATAGTTGCCACCACAAATTACTGGGTCATGACTGACCGAGAAGGGCAGGGCTTGGTCTCTTGTACCTTTTTATGGTATTGCAAATAGCTATGCAGTCATCCTGGAGGAACAGTGAAAGAAAACAAATTACAGGCTAAGCCAGTCTGCCGGTGTCTCGGTGCAAGAGTTTGTTTATGTTAGTTTCACTCTGCCAGTTCTTCCAGAAAAAGGAAATACAGGGAATGCTGCCGTATCAACAAGATCTTCAGCAGGTGTAAGGTTACCAGTGAAATAAGCCACCTGGGAGTGCGCCCTGGGTGCTGCACTGGGGTAGAACAGTTAAAGACACTCGATGGTTCCTTCCTTGGATAGGAACGGGGAAGTGGACTAAATGAATGTGAAGTTCAGCTGGGACAAACACGCTTCTCCAGAAAATCATAGAATGACCCAGGTTGGAAAAGACCTTGAAGACCATCAAGTCCAACCGCAGCCTAACCAGTACCCTAACTCTAAAAACCCTCCGCTAAATCATATCCCTGAGCACCACATCCAGACGGCTCTTAAACACATCCAGGTGCAAACAAAGAATCCTCTATAGAAACGCAGTCCAGCAGAGAGAGATTTGAGAGATGCAGTGACTTATAGCCTTACTAAAACAGAACCATGTGAGCTGTGATCCTCAGGAACAGCACAAGTGCTGTCCTGGCCTGCAGCGTCACTGTCCTTTATGTCTCATGGTACCCGTTTTCTCTGTAAAATGTGTGTATTGTCAGCAGTTCTTAGTCTGTTCTTGTTACAGTTAATAAAAGATAGGATAGAATATTTTAGCTAACCATTGCCATGGGGTGTGGTTTATTTTAGCTCTCTGCTGAGTTATTTCTGAGAATGGCCATCCTTCTTTCAAACATGTTTTACGTTTTGTTCCTATTCTCAGATACCGGCTTCTGCTGAAGTCTTTGCAGGGCTATGCAAATGCTAGTTTTAGCTCTAAATAGCTTCTCTATTTATTCAGAACTAAAGATTTGTGGCAAGACAAGCTTTTTTAAGAGCAAGTCTGTATCTTAGAACCAGTGATTTGGCTGCTGTGCAAGAGTTGAACTGACCCTAACCGATGCAGGTGAGGATTGGCCTCTGCACGTCCCACATCTCTGCCTCATCTCTGGAGGCGAATGGTGCCTTCAAGGCCAGGTTGGATAGGCAGCCTGAACTAAGGGGTGGAGACCAACCCAGCCCATGGCAGGAGGTTTGGAGCGAGATGATCTTTAAGGTCCTTTCCAATCCAAGCCTTTCTATGTATCTGGGACAAATAGGCACAAATAAGCAGTTAGATGAATGATTACAGTCAAAACTGTGGTCATTCCTGAACAGGCTGTTTGCTCTGGGAAAAAAAGGGGTGATGAAAAATATATGGTATGAAGTTCCATGACTGCTGACATTCTCAAGCCCCATAAATAGTCCGTGACTGCAAACACAAATTCAGATTTGTTAATCAGCCCAATCCCTGGAGAGAAATGGGAGAAAACTGTATCGCAGATACTGCATCCATCATTGGTGTCATTACTGTCGCTTCCTATTTGCTCTAATAAAGAGACAGAGACCTAGAAAAGGAGTCTAAGGCTGTGATTGGCAGCACAGGGAGGAACCTTTGCAAAATGGAGCCAGCTTGTTTCCAAGTCACTTCAAAACTAACAAGCTTTCTGCTACTTTTAGACTGCAAAATATGTAATGTCTCCTGTGCTCACCCTGATACACGGGGTGCTTTTATCGTCATTCTCATCACAGTCATGCTTTAAGAAACCTCAGAAATATTGTCTTATCTGTCATAAAATCTAACCTTTTATAATAGCTACCAAAACTCTTAATTCGTGGCTGCTCTGCTTCATAGCAGGATTATGGTTTCAATTTAAGAGGAAAGAAAAAAAAAGCAGTTTGCCCAAGATTAGTGACAAGAGGCAGCAGTTTCAGTAGCAGCTATAGCCATTAAGAGTGCTTTCTTGCTAAGCCCTGTCACCTTTCTTTTAAGACAAGTGTTTCTGCATCTTTTTGATCCTGTAGTCTATAAAACAGTACCATATTTATTTGGCACACTTGTGTTTTTCTTGTTAGTCAGATTTTTCTCCTTTCTAACTTGAAGGCTGTAAACTGTTTCCAGTCAGTCTGATGCTTAAGGGCCAGGAGCCTAATGAGAACAAACGAGAGGCTAAATTTTGCTTTTGCTTACAGTGGGTTTGTGCCAGAAAAACTCAGCTGAAGTTACTGGAGTAGAGTTACCCTTGTGCAAAGCCAGAGTAATAGAGTGACCTGGATTAATTCCACTCCATTAATTACAACTTTCCCTCTAGTCTGATTTTCTCATTTCAGCAGTAATAAAGGCTGGTAGCGAGAGGGACTATCAGAATGAAGACTATGGTTTTTCATTTCCACCTTACAAACGATGCTGACTTTCTGTGTGCTTTAGTGACCCGTTACCTTTCCTGTTCACAGCTGACTGTAACGTTCAGTCACCTTCAAATCACAAAACAGACACTGGACACTCAGCAGTGGAAAGGAATCAGAACAGATGGACATTTACATAGGTTAATAGCTGCTAAAAACAATTCACTGCAGCAGTTCTGGAATTAACTTTCCAGTAATTGTAGAGCTGCTTGAGAACCTGCATAATTTCAGAGTGCCACGTTTGGACCAGCAGCTGAGTGTCCATGTAGTAGAGCTATAGAACAGGGACTTCTCATTGTCAAGATTTAGTTGGACTGTGGATGGATTTGGAAGTCGAAAGCTGCTTGATTTCGGTCATCCTAGCACAGAAAACAGGCAGCTTTCCCAAAGACATCCAACCCAAGAACGTCAGTAAGGAAGAGTACAGAGCACTTTCTGCAGGCGGTGCTGCACAGACTTGGAGTAGTTGCTGGCACTCACTTGGCAGTTCTCTTCTGCAGGGATGAACCTGTCCACTGCCACGGACTGAGCCTGTTTATTAATACTGGGTGTGGGCACAGATTTTAACCATATTAAACCCAAACAACAAAAGCTAACTGTCGTTAACCTTCTTGGCCTGTATCCCTAAAACAGTTCTATCTAAAGCTGGAATACTCACGCCAGTAGGCAAGAGCAGCAAGGCAGGAGCAAGACTGTGGGTGGTGAGAACAGATGCAGCACGCAGAAATATTTTAATGCTGCAGTTTTACTTTAGCATGGAGGCGGGCTGTGTGTGTTTGGGCAATGCTGTGAGCCAGGAGAAGAGCCCCAGGCTGCCACCCACATTTGTCAGTATTCTCACAAGGGGAAAAAAGAGAATATTTTCTGTGGGGGGTGGGCTGAGGCCAAACACCCCATGGTGAGGCTGGGAGGAGTCTTTATAAAGTCTCAAATAGGTTGTGGATTTTTGGAGGGTTTCCTCCCCTGCCCCAAGTTTTTATGTGCATGTTTGTTTCACGGTTTGTGGTGGGTTGGCTTTTGTCAGATCTGCAGCATGGCTATTTCTGTACAAGTTATTAAACAGTAAAAAGGGAGAGAAAAGGAAGGCTGTTTTCAGTCTTGGAGGACTTTGTTACAAAAGCAAACATTAGAGTTTAATAGATTTTCACGGATGTGAAAACAGCTCCAGCAGGGGAGCTGAAGAGAGGATGGTGGATAAGATTCTGAAAGAGTTTTTGACTGCTCAGCCTCTGATCAAACCTGGCTGCTAACAGCATCAGTGGGGCCAAGCAATCACAGGTGTGTGTCTGTACACCACTTCCTTGTCTTCGAAGTACACAGTGCTTTGTGGGTATGTAAAAGGACCACGAATCTCTGAATGCTGCGTGCATCCTGGATGACTTCAATGAACGTTGGGTACTTTCCACTGTGCAGGTGTACGTGTGAGCTCTGATGCTCATCGTTTTATAATGCAACAGGAAAGATCTCAAGAACCCCTCTGTGAGTGAAGATCAGTCAGTCAAGACTGCTGTGATCTTTGTGACCTGACTGTCCTGGCTGCTTTCAAAAAGCACCGTAAGGATACTGGCTGTTAAACCCCTGTGCTGTATGACATGTGTGTGCTCCCTGCTTCTATACACAAGTCACTAAGCAGCGCGTCCCTCATTCCAGTGAGTGGCCATGTGAATTACTAGCAAAACTGCTCGTAGTTGTGGACAGCTCATCCTTGCTGTTTAGCTGAGAAGTTAAAGCAGTAAACTGAAAACATCATTTGTCCTTTCAGCCTCAGCTTTTTCAGTCTGTTTCCCAGAGAGGTGAAAGTAGCTGCGTTGGCTGCCTCAGTACATGTCTTCCCATGCATCTCCTGGGAGCACTGTGCAGAGTTCTACTTGTGCTTACTCTTTGCTTGGAGGAGGGAGCAGCCTTAATGAGTCCTGTGAGAGTCATTCTTAGGTTTTTGCCTTGGAAAACGAGAGGATCAGAGGCATGCTATGAAGGAGCTGGCGTGCTCCTTCAGTGACAGAAAGGGAGACAGATGGTGAGCTTTGGTTCTTGAAACCTCCATCCATTTCTGCAAGGAGAGGACATTCATTCTTTTAGGCTTTCTGCATTATTTCAGTCTCTAAATGCAGTTAACAGTTTCACTTAGTGAAGTGTGCTTTAATTCCTGTCCTGTGCCTTCCAGCTGTAATGCTTGAGCAGTGGAAATGCTGTGTTTTCCCCAGGGGGGGAAGACGGTCTTGTGAAGGACAAAGTGTTTGGGAACCATTGGGATGAAAAGGAAGTTCAGGAACCGCATGGCGTAAGTTTCAAAGAAAATCCCCAGGATGGTTTTTTAATCTTATAAAGGAATGATCTGCTCCACTTCTCCCTTATTTGTGACTTGTGTTTAGTTATGTCGGTGTGTGCTGTAAGGTGTGCTGCTTCAGTTGACGTTACCCAGGCTGAAAACACCAGAGGAGAGCAACAAGGATGAGACAGTATCGTGGAATACAGTGCAGTTTATAGCATGCATGTGCTGTACAAGCATTCTGACTATCAATATGCTTTCCTTGTTGTCCATAAAATTCCTCTCATTCACTTCCAGGAGAAGACTGGGAAGTCCTTCTTTTCCACGTGTTGTCTGTTCACCTTACAGACTGCATTGGAATAGTTAGACTGACATTTCTATTTATGCACAGCTGGGTACAGGATGGGCAGTAACACACGAAGCTGTCTCGGATTTGCCCACCTGGCTCTGGTGATGTCAGCACATTTCGGTCCCTGTAGCAGTTCAGTGCTGCTGGTTTTTGCACTCTGCCGGTCAAACACTTCAGAAATAGTTGCAGAGGAGAGTTCTGTGTTTTTTTGTTTTGAATCCACCTCGGTGTGTGTGGGGGAGGCAGCTCTCGGCCCTACACTGACTGCTTTGGCAGACCCATCCAGTTTCCTCTGTAGTGTTCTCCACATGTGGTTGTGAAATCCAGTGGCTGACCTCTTTTCTAAATACTGAGTCACCATTCTTTTAAAATAAGTGATGCCAGAATTCTCCCTTGTTTTCAGGACCTTTCTTTCTACTTCTGCAAGTATTGAGCATTTCTCCCTTGTCCATTCTGCACAATCACTTTTCAAGTAACTTTATTATTCTTTTTGCTTTACTGTGTTCTGGTGTAAGTAACTGTTTGGTTTGTCTTCCAAGCAAAAGATCTGCTAACAAAGACTGCTTTCCTTCAGCAATGCAGGAGCAGCCACCGAGGAGTGTGCTGTGCCCCACAGTTAGCACAGAGCGTGTTCTTCACGTGGGCACACCTTCTGTGTGTAGAACACGGACAGTAACGATGGTGTTAGCAAAGATGAAGTGTTCTGTTTTCTCAGTTCAGTTCTGAGCAAATAGCTGATATGTCTTCACTGCACTACCCAGCTGGAACCACCTGATGTCCTGCATTATTAACGTGGTTAAATGGTATTGCGTGTAAGTAAATGTCTTAGCTTGGCCTCTTGCTAATGATGCTAGACTTTGGCTCAGAGGTAAAAAGGGACCAAATGTAAGCCTGGGCTGCAAAACAGCCAGCGGACTGAATGAGTTCACTTTTTATTGGTGAGTCATCATGTGCTTCAAGAAAATGACACGCAAAGCTCATAGCAGCCTCACATGGATTTGGTTGAAAAACCCAGTGTTGCACAGTGAAAAGGGCTGCTCACCCTTTTATCTGTATGGTTTAACAAGGCAAGTCTGATTTTGGGCCTCCCCTGTTGCAAATTACACATTCCACTCTCTGTACCGCTGATCTGATCTCATTGTTAAGCACCACAGTTCTCTCTTTTGTTTTAATAATCACACAAAGGTCTGGAAAACTGCCATAATTCAATAAAAAAGCAAGGCTGACTTCATGGTTTCCTGGCTAGCTCTCTCCTAGGCTGCAGTGAACCTGCATATACCCTTCGGAAACGTTACTGACAACATTACGGGGTTTCGTTCTGTACAATGTAATGTTTGTGAGAGGATGAAGTGATTCAAGTCACAGGCTCGGGGTATGGTGTCACTGCAGTAGTCAGAAGTGGCATTTGTGCCTTGCTGCTCCCATAGGGATGCTGTGGGGCTCTGTTTCTGTTGGAAAGATTTCAGGTTCGCCACAGACAGAGAACAGGTTTTTGCTTTCTGTATTGTGCTTTCAGCATAATTGATCGCATCAGGTTTTGTGTGCGGATGGACAGGAGTTTGCTCCACATCAGACATGGAATGTTAGGAGTATGGTGTGCACGGAGGATGTCAGTGCTGGTTTAGCCTCAGACGTGGGGTCAGAGCCTCTTCTTTGAACCTCTCCACATTCCTCAGGATGCGATGGGAGTGTTCTACCGCTTAGAACAGCCTGAGGTGACTCCTGAAGTGTCTCTTACGATGAACCTTCGGTACTATTGGATTCTCAGAAAAGAGTCTTACATTTTAGGTAGGATGATAAGGCACAGATAAAATGAGGTGGTGAAGTTGTATTGTACGGGCTGCTCCAAAAGTAATGCCTGCCGTTTATTTCCATGGGAACTGCACCGGGTGCAAAGAGCACAACAGCACAGTTGTGTGGAGCAGTGTCAGCTACAAAGCGCCGTGTCTCAGCACTGTCACTACCAGCAGCTCCGTGTTTTGGCCAGCAAAGAACAAGAGCCGAATGCGGCGCTGCTAAAAGCTGCATGGCCAGATCTGGGGCTTTTCTTCCCTGTCCGTGCCCCCAGTGCTGCAATGCACCACATCACTGCGCTCACACGCGCTGCTTGTGCTCCATCCACATTCACAAGTGGAGCTGGACGCCTCTGGCTGCCATTTCCCCGCACACTGAGGCCGTACATTGTATCGCTGCACACCCCGCTGTGTCACCCCGCCGCCACCTGCTGACAGGCACCACACGGGTCGGGTTCAGCTCTGCTGCCGTCCGCCCCCTCGTGACGTCATCGCGGCGCGACGCCGTCCTTCCGGCCGGTCGCTCGGTGTCATGGCGGCCGTCGGTGCTCTCCGTCAGACCGCCCGCCTGGCCTCGTCCAGCGCCCTGCTGCAGGTGCGGGCCGACCCGGGACCCCCGGCCCCGCCTCCTCCCGCTCCTCGCCCTCCTGGGCGGCGCCCGCGGGAGCCGGCCCGGCCCCCCGGCAGCGCTTTCCTCCCCCGTTCCCCCGCAGGTGCTGTTCCGGGCGGTCACCTTCGGGCTGAACGCGCTGACGCTGCGCTACCTGTCCAGGGAGCTCCTCGGCGTCGTCAGCGTGAGGTGACGCCGCGCTGCCCCGGCAATGGGAGCCGCCGGGAACCGCCTCTGGTGGCCGGGTTTCCTTGGCACGGAGCGGGGCCGACCCCGTGTCCCGTCGTGTCTCCCGCAGGCTGACGCTGCTCTATTCCACCGCGGTGTTCCTGGCCAGGGAGGCGTTCCGCAGGGCCTGCTTGAGCGGCGGCGCGGAGCGGAGCTGGGCCGCGACCATCAACCTGCTGTGGCTGACGTGAGAGCGGCTCCGCTTTGCTTTAGAGCTCACTCCTGGTTCCGGCTGGAGGAGGCGGCGGGTCCTGCAGCGGGACCTGCACGAGGCGGCCCGTGTCTGCAGCCCGTGTCTGCACTGCATGCCGTGCATGTTTTCTTCTGCTGACTCCACTGCCGTTGCCTGGAAGGCTCACTGTAACAGTTACATTGGGGCTGTCAGACTCATAGCTGCAAGTAGTAGCTCGCACTGACAGGTTTTACACCAAAACTTGTAGCTACAATAGCAATGAGTTTGTCTGATCTCTTTCGACATACGTAAAGTACAGCAGCGTGGGAAATTTGAATCAGATTTTCTCTTGTTCTTTTTTCTGCTGAAGGAAACCTGACTGTTTTTACATTAACTTTTTAGAGTCCCTCTTGGTGTCTTCTGGTCTGTTTTCCTGGGCTTCGTCTGGCTGCACGTACTTGAAGTTCCGGATCCATCCGTGGTTCCTCACTATCAGGCTGGCGTGGTGGCGTTTGGCCTCTCTGCAGTTGTTGAGCTTCTAGGGGAGCCATTCTGGGTTTTAGCCCAGGCTCACCTGTTTGTAAGGCTTAAGGTTAGTAGGGAAGCTGTGAGCATAGGGCTGTGTGGGACGGAGAAACTTCGTGCTGAAAAAGTGACGTAATGGAAATGAAGACCAGATTCCTGAACTGGATCTGTGCATGTTCAGGGGTGCTTAAAAAACAAATGAAGCTATGGTTTGCTTCGTGCTGTACGATGTAGTCATAATGTATTTGTAACGTTAATTTGCTCCTGTTTAAAAAAGGAAGTTAATTTGTTTAGAAGTTACCTCCCTAATGCTCATTAAATGTATAATCACAAGTGTTGCTCAGAGGGAGGCACAGACGCCTTCCACACTTCTGCTTTTCACTGTCGGTGTGAGGCTGTGAAATGCAGCAGCTGGGGTCACGATTGTGCCAAGCAGGATTTACTCCCATGTGGGTCCCACACAAGGGAGCGGGGCAGTGTGATGGGGGAAAAGTGCCGTATAAGACTTGAGAATGTGCAGAGATGCTGCAGCGTGAGGTGGTCAATGCAGCAGCAGAACTGTGGTAGCCACACTGACTGTGAATGCCTTACAGGTCCTTTGTGGGTTGTGTGTGTGAAACTGGAGTGCTTTGCCTTCCTGTAGGTGGTTAAGCTGGCAAAAATGAGCGTTGTCTATTTTCTCTTTCTTGAAGGTAATTGCTGAAAGCCTTTCGATAGTGTCAAAATGCACTTTGACAGTTATCTTAGTCATCCTTTATCCGCAATGGGGCTTCACATTTTTTCCTTGGCTCAGGTAAGTTTCCTGTATTCTGTATATAAATTCTTGCTCTGAAATGTTCTTTGCTGCTGTCTGTGACATTTAACCTGCTAGATAACACTGAGGAGGTGAGAGAATGTTCCTCCGAGGTGAGGGTTTAAATGTGAAGGATTTTGGTGATAGACGTTACTTGGCGCGTTGAGCCCAGTCAGTTTAATGGGCACCTTTGTTGTGTGCCTAAAGGTACATTTTGTGAATAAGGTTGTTACGTTGTGTGTGCTTTAGCTGTTCTTGAGGGCAGAGGGCTGTGATGCTGATCTGCTGATTAAAATGAATTTAAATCAACAGTACTCTGTGTGTGGGGAGGGGAGTTACAGTAACGCCTTCAGCTAGGTTCAGAGTTGACAGGAGGAAGAACTGCCTTCACTTCTCACTGAGTTCTCACTCATTCTTTGTTTTTTTCCTTCCTTGTCTTTCCAGCTTTTGTACACCAGTGTTCTGGTGCTGTGCTATGTGGTTTGTTTTGCAAAGTTCTTGGGGTCTCCTGAAGCAACAAAGAAGTCATTTCCGATTACAAGAATGAAAGGCCTGTTACCTAACTGGATGGCGGATAAGGTAGGTCACACAGTTCATTCTTAAGTCTTTGACGAGAGCGCTTTGAAAACTGGAGTTGATGGAGTGACTGAGAGATTATTTCTGCTCCTGGACACCATGGCTGGTTAGGAAGCATGGTTGCATAAAATTCCATTCACAGTTGTTGCATTCAAATCCTTGTCAGAAAACCACAGTGAACCTGGAGCTCTTTGTTTCTGGGCCTCGTTGGCTGCCTCATCTGTTGATTGGAGATGGAACATTTACAGTGTTAAAGGGAGTGAGCTGGTATCAGGTAGAAGAGAATCCAGGGTTGTCTTACAGAGCTGGTACTTCAACTTCTCCTCAGACAGAACGTGGTGGTGCACAGCGTCCTGCAGATACTCAGATCTCTGATGTCCTCCAAAAAGGAAATGGGGCAAAGAAAGAAATGAAAAGGCAAAGATGAGGAAGAGACTGAGAGATTGAGGACATGAAGGCAGTTCTGTCTTGTGAGGCTTGCAGGAGTGCTTTGAAGAGCACTGAAAGATGTACAGTACTGTGAGGGGCAGAGTTATATTCGTCTGCTAAACAACTTTTCCCCCTCTCTGGTTACTGTTGAGTGATTTACTCTGTAGAAAACTTATGCAGTTCCTTTGTGTATCTGCAAAGATGGTGATTTTCCACAAGGGAGAAAGTCAGCCAGACCAGGGTGACGCTGCTTCTTTGATTTTGCAGGCTTTCCTTAACTGGAAGGAAGCATGGCTGACTTGGAGCTTCTTCAAACAGTCCTTCCTGAAGCAGATTTTGACAGAGGGTGAGGCTCGATGTGTGGGAATGCTGGGGGAAGAAAAGTGGATGCAGGTCACAAAATGGACAAGGAGCCTGGGAAGGCTGGGAGGGGATGGTGGTCAGAGCGGCACCAGCAGGTGTTGGCAACCCAGGTGCAGTTACGGAAGGTTTGTGGAGGATCAGAACTGTACCGTCCTGCTGGACATGTCTCTGGAATGCGTCCTGTTAGCAGGGCCTGGACACACACGGGGAGAGATGTGGGGGTTTGTCCTTACTTCTGTGTTTTCAACTTCAGGTGAGCGATACGTGATGACTTTTCTGAATGTGATAAACTTTGGCGATCAGGGTGAGTGTGGCGATGCTGTGCAACAATGACATCATTTTCTAGTTGCTCCTTTTTGTCTGCTTCTGAAAATACTGAAAATATTAGAAACCATTTGAAAATAACATGAAAATGTTGGAGGATTTCAGTGGCGCTGGGACGTTGAGGTGCATTTCAGAGAATGATGGGTAAATGGTTATTAAATATAACACACACCAAAAAACAAGAAACAAAACCAGAGCAACTTGTTTGAGGGTCGTGGATTTAAGGAATGCTTCTCCCTTGGATCAAAACTTGGCAGTTGTGCCTCTTCTGCTGTGCGTCTTGTTTCTGTTTTAAAAACTTGGAAGGAGGCAGCATAGTATCTGATACATTGCAGTTCCTTCTCTTCATTTTCTTGGCCCTGTTGTCTTCCTTTGCAGTCTGTTAGCTGTTACAGCAGGAACACTGTTGTTTGTAGCATCACATCTCCAACTGAATGTGCTCCATAAAAGCAGTGTCCTTACAGAGTAATGAATGGCAGCAGCAGTTCAGGTGACAGCACTGGCTGCGCCACAGGCTGATTCTCTTGCATCTGGATCTTTTATCTTCCTCTGTAGTAAGAACTGAAGGGGCTGCCTGGGGGTGTCTGGGGCTATTGCTAGATTTGCTCTAATGCTGCATTAAGTTCCCCTGGTTCTCTCTTTGTTTATCAGAAATGTGGAATAGGAATTTGTGCCAGAAAAAAAGTGACAGCTTGTTGGTGTGTTTTGTTTGTGAAGGTGTGTATGATATCGTGAATAATCTCGGGTCGCTGGTGGCCAGGTTCATCTTTTTGCCTATTGAAGAGAGTTTTTATGTCTTTTTCGCTCAAGTATTGGAAAGAGGGAAGAATGTAAAGGATCAGAAGCAGGTACGTTTGTTAGTATTGGTTCCACATGAAATGCTTACCTTCTGTTGGAGATCAATTGTATCAGGAGTGTGACTGACGTGTGTTTAAATTACTGAGTGTAAAGATATTTGGAAAGAAACTTGAAGTGGAGACCATGCCGAAGGAGTCTGGACAAAAAGCAAATGGATAAAAAGGTAGCGAAGTAGGAGTTACGAGGTGCAATGACATAATGCTGCATTGTCTGGTAATTGAAGTTAAAATCCTCTACTCCAACAGCATGGTGCTTGTGCACCATGTCTGTGCAGCTGTGCTGAGGCAATTACTGTAGGTTCAATCTCTTTCCAGCAAATAAGTGGCACTTGACAATATTTGACTGACTTGAAAATACAACAGGCTGGTAAGCATTGAGCGCTTCAGAGGGTGCCCTTTCCAGAGGAAGACAGCTGTGTTTTGGCTGAGCTTTGGGATTGTTTGCGCAGTAACGATGGTTACATGAAGGAGAGGTTTCTGTATGCTCTAGAAGAAATTCTTGGTCAGATAGGAAGGTCCCAGTCAGCCAAGTGTCGTGTCTCACGTTAATGGTAGGCTGACAGAGGTGTACCTGTGTGTGTGTTTGACGTGGAGTGTTCATGGTGTGTTTGTGTGTGGGCTTATCCCGTGCACCTGGCAGGAGGTTTGACTCCTCATGAGGGGTGTGGGCAGCTGCATCTTACCATGTACAGAACTCACAAGTGGCTCCTTATGCTGTGGCGAAACTTGTAGTCCAGTGTAACAATGAAGACGTGGCCCTTTTGGTGATTCAGGCTGTGGCCCTGGGCAAATGCTGTGCTTTTCTTTGCTATTTACTGGCTGCTGTTTGCCCCTTTCCTTAAGCCCTGAAACAGAGCTGTCAATGGCTGATCTTTGTTGAGAGTTCTGCATATAATACGGAAGAGAATAAGAATACCTGAGCACAGCTGGAAGCCAGGACCAAGTGTGTAGGTGTGTCAATACCAAAAAATAGTCTTGGCTGTGCCTTGCATTGTGCCAGTGGACTTTTTCCCCCTGGAACAGTTTCTCTTGGTGACAGCAGCAGTTGTGCTGGTTCTAGTTCGTGTAATTGACTGCTGGGTTTTGTTGTTTTGTTTCTGTTTTTTTCTCCAGGATGATGTTGCTATGGCTTCGAATGTGTTAGAACTGCTGTTGAAGCTGGTGCTTCTGATTGGCCTTACCATTGCTGTTTTTGGATGTGCCTTTTCTCAGCTGGCTCTGGATATTTATGGAGGTTCAATGCTCAGTTCTGAAACAGGTAAAAAGCTTTAGCTGTGTTTTTTGTTTCTCAGCTCTGTTCTGAGCTCTTGGCTCGGTCAGCTTTCTGTCTGAAAAAAATCAGCTCAGGTTAAAAGGAGCTTCAAGTAGCCTCATTCTGGTAGAATTATTTGATTGCTTTGCCCTCCTGTAGATGCATGCATTTAGAATATTCCAACTGTAGCACCACAGCTCCCAAAGTTACCTGCAGGGATGCTTGCAGAGGCTGGAATGTAGCCCAGCAGTAGTTTTAACAATATTAGGAGGTTTACAAGGAAGGAAGGATAAAGCATTGGCTTTTCCTGACTTGTGTCACGTGTACCAGCTTATGGCCCAATAAATACAACCACCACTTTTGTGGAGGAGATCTTGTCTGTTACATTAATAGCTGCTGCCGCCTTGTACTTTGAGTTTGGGTTCCCCTTGCTTTGTTTATTCTGTTTGTCATCTTGTCAAGATGTCCAGACCAGAAGCTTCTCAAAGGGACACAGAAGTTGCTGTTATCATCGGTGATAATGTTACAGCTTCTGTTGTGGAGTATGAAACTGTGGCTTTATAAAAGAAATAATGATCTCTTTATCCTTGTAATGCTTCTGTCTTTATTTTGTTGTAGGTCCCGATCTTCTCCGGTGCTACTCGTTGTATGTCCTATTTCTTGCTGTCAATGGAGTAACAGAATGTTTCACGTTTGCTTCGATGTGCAAAGAAGAAGTGGACAGGTGAGGAGTACCCCCAGTGCATCTGTGTGTGATTTGCATGGAGTTAAGCATGCAAATGGGGAACAATTGTTCTGCTTGGATATTCGCTTGGAAATGCTTTTCTGTTACTGAGAAGGCAGTTTCTTTTTGCAGTCGTTTTAAGGACTGTGTGCAGAACTCGATGTAAAAGCTTTAGTTTAAACCTTTGGGTAAAAAGGATCCGAACTGACAAGGTTATTAGCTTTAATACACAGCAAACTGGGAAAGTAATTTAATGTGAAGTCTTATTTTCTGTACATGTACGTGAATAGAAGCTTCAGTTTTTAAGGTGGACTGTTATGTTAAACTCCTTAAAGTCTTGCAGCTGTTAAAACTTCTCAGTCACAGTTTCTATAGATCACATTTGGGATGACATGAGTTCAGTGGTTTATCGGCCTTGAGGAGAGCTCTGGACAAGATGACTTCCTGTGATGTTTTGCAGCCTGGATGTTTTCTTGGTTCTCTGTTGTGGTGTGTTGGCACTGCAACCTGATGGCTGCCATCGGACTTGTTTCACTTCTGTGGCTGTTGTCTATTACAGCTCTGTTCCAAATTAATTAGGCCTTTATTTTTTTTAGGTCATTAATTAAAAGAGATCCTCTTTTAGCAGTTTAGCAATTGAGCAATTCTTTTTAGATGTGCAAGGACTGCTTTTGTCCCCCTTTCCAAGTGTGATCTTCTCTTTAAAGCCACTGTTTGGAGCAGGACTAAGTGTCACCCTATTGAGCGTTATTGTTCTTCAGTACCGAATAGAGAAGGAAAAAGTCCTCAGTGTTTGATACTGCTAATTATTGTTAGTAGGTTTTCTGAAGTGAATGCACAGGTGAATAGTAGGATAGAATTTCCTTCACTTAAAGTAGTTGTTGGTTTAGTTTACTCAACGTATTTTTCATTCTTGTGCTGCATTTCTTTTCTCAGCCTTGCCGGCTGTTAGCAGATGACAGGAGTTGTTGCTCCCATGTTTTAGAAAGCGAATGGATTTTTATCTTCTGAAAATGAGTTTAGTAATTAAATAGTGCAACTGCATATGTTGTTTATATTGTTTCTTCTTCCTAGGTACAATTTTGTTATGCTGGCCTTGTCCTTCGTGTTCCTGTGCATCTCTTATTTCTTGACCCGCTGGCACGGAAGTGTTGGCTTCATCCTTGCCAACTGCTTTAATATGGGTATTCGCATTGCTCACAGCATCCAGTACATCTATGAGTACTTCAAGGAAAGCTCCTACAGACCTTTGACAGGCTTGCTTCCCTCACCGTTTTTAATACTCGCTTATGTCATAAGTGGAGGAATTACTGTTTATTCAGAGGTAAGTATCTGCCTCGGGATGTTCCTTTCACTGCGGAGGTTTGTCAGATGGCTTCATTACCAGAAGGAAAGAAATATTATCAACAGGAAAGGCTTACAACCATAGCCTTGGAGATTTCCATTACATCTTGCAAGGCTGCGTATAGATCTATTAAAAATGAAACAAAGACATGCAATTATATTGATCTTCAGATGTGTGCCCGCTTGCCTTCTCCAGGTGGCAGAGAACTGTGTACCTAATGAGTCAGACAGTTCTGCTGGCCATCTGTATATCCACATTCTTAGTTCTTGGTAATTGATGGTGATAGTGCAAAGAAATGGTCACTAAAGATTCGGTTAAAAAAATAAAAAAGCAGTGCAGGGGGAATAAAACAACAACATCTATCATGTATGTAGCTGGCCTACCTTGTGCCAACTGGTTTTCCTTCAGTTGCTGGTTTCCTTTGTTTTAGGCATTCTTCTGCTGCGATAAGGGTTGGATGTCAAGGCTGATTCACATCAGCATTGGGGCGCTGTGCTTTGCAGCTACCACCATTACCATGTTCTGCACAGAGACCAAGCTGGTCCACTTTGTCAGAAGCCAGTTCCTCTCCCAGTATATGAAGAAAGGAACATGAAATGCTCGTGGGCAGAATAATTCTTGTTCGTGGCTGCAATTATGGAGGGTTGTATTCTTTGCACGGGTCTGCCTGGATAAAGGTTTCCACATGAGTTTGTTGGAAGTATTGATAGTGACAGTATAAGTGGTTGCTGACTAAACTACTCTGTACAGTGAAAGAGAGCCGAGTAATTTTCTCTTCATGCATCATTCGTTCTTAGCTTTTCTTCCAACAGCCTCGTTGGTGATGAAGGTCTGTAGTGCATCTGCCTGACATGAACTGATGGCCAGAATTAATGTGGGGAGCTCCCATTCTTACTGGTAGGGAGACATATATGAAGGCATTGTATGGCTTACGTCTTAATTAACATGTAATTAAGAATACCCTTATTGAGGATGGTGGGCTGTTGAAAAAGTTAGCAAAGAAATGGTTTGATGTTGAAAAACAAAAACCAGAACCAAAACCTGAAGCAAACACTGGAGCGAGGACCAAGCACGAAACCAGTACCAAAGTGGAACGTAATGCAGCGCAGAAAAACCTGAGTTATCGGTGCCCTGAAGTGAGAAGCATTAAACAGACAGTTCTGGTACTTGCAGGGAAGCTACTGGAATATGCAGCGTGTCCAAGTCCAAGCTGGCTGTGTGAGTTTACTTCTGTCAGCATCATTCATGTAAGGAGAGAATCGATTAGCTTGTCAGAAATGCTCTGAAGCTTTTCTCTAGACAGAAGTGTGGTGGGTTTTTGAGCAGTGCCGAACAACAGCTGTGAATTACAGTCACGTCCAAGTTCCAGAAGGTAGAGTTAAATATCATTGACTTCACTGCTGTTCTGTTCCTACCTGAGGTGATCAGTGCAGTTATGAGCAGATTTGTCTCGCCTTTCTGCAAAGTGGAACGTTGTGTATGTTGAATGAGATTTCCTTCTGGGTTTGTGCGTGTTGGATCTCTTGCTTTTGGATTAAAAAAATGCTGCTTTTTCTTACAACGAGGTTTTTCATCTGGTTGCTCCTTTTTGTGTTTGTTATAAACCTTTGTGTTGATTTAATTTATTGAAAATGTCAATGCTCAGAAGCAATAAAGCATTGAATTTTGTTTCCTAAGGGCGCCATGTCGTATTGCTGGTCTAAGATGTGACTTCAGAGCATACGAGCAGCACGTTGTAACAACCAGCATTCCCTTCACATGGTTTGAGTGGAGCAGGAAATGCCGAGTGTGCTGAGACGTACAGCATGAAGACTTCACTGTCATCACATAGCAAACTCCACAGGTCCTGAGACAGCTCTAGAAGCATCTTCACTTCCAATGGCAGTGAGGAGTTGGTACCAATGGACAGAGCTGACGGGGTGAAATGCCTTCTGGTATCACTGTGGTACCGTTAGAAATGTTTGGTTCTGTTAGAAATGTTTTCTTAACTGTCGCCTCCAAATCCGGCGACAAGTCAAGGCTGCGTGTGAAAGTACCGTGCCTCCGCACATGGGGAACAGATGAGACTCACACACAGTGCGTAATGCCAAAAGAACGAATTTAATGCCTTGCAACAAATAGTATATACCGGTACATGTGACCGCCCCCATCAGGTACTTGTGACCTCCCTGACTCCAGCCCAGGTGCACCCAACAGCTTTGTCTCAAGTGATGCACGGTCATAGTTTACAAATCCTGATGAGCGGGCTGAAAGGAAGTGATCACACTATGATACAGGAACATCCCCTTCACCCGAGATTTCTGTCCAGGTTTTGTCTTCTCCAATTTAGAAAAGGCTCATTGGTAGGCTAACAGCATTGTAACCAGCATTACTAACACATCAAATGCCTATTCCCATAGATTCCAGCATTGGTAACATTAGATCCTATTTGATTCACATCCAATTTATTAATAAAATAGAAGCACACTGGATAATAACCTGGATAATGCCTAATAATTGCAGTTCCTGAGACTGCATTGGAAATGCTAGAAATTCTCCCATTATGTCGCTCCGCTGTTATCTGCAGTATAACAGGTTACAAAGCAGCACACGGGCCCAGTCACTATGAAAACTGGATACTAGGGCCAGTCCTAACGACTCCCATTTACTTTCCAAAAGCACAATTTGTGCGGGCGATGGGGCAAAGGGAAGTGATGTGCCCGAGGAGTGGGGCTGAGCAGCAGGCAGGAGATGCTGGGAGCTTTGCAGGGCGCTCAGCTGTCTGCCCGGGAGGAGCGCCACCTCCTCCATGTGCCACGGAGCCTGGTGGAGAGCTGCCCAATGGCTCCTTGTGGATGTGGCCTCGTTTCCTTCAGGATCTTCAGCGTCTGAAGGGCCAAGGAAGCGACAGCTGGACTGGGGTCATGCTTCATTCCCTGAAGGCCTGCGATAAGAGGAACAGAGAGGCATGATGACCCAGCTCTCCCCTCTGGCAGGAGGGAGCGACGGACAGGCATGTCACCTGCTGGCTGCCCCAACATCCCACTCCCTGGCTTACTTTGGTAGATGTGCTCTCTGTCAGCCCGCTGCTCATCCCTCATGTGCCGCCCTAAGAGCCCTGCGAACACAAAGCCCCGTCAGCGACCCCCGCTGTTCTGTGGGTGCAGCATGGAGGGCCGGGGATGGGGGAAGCTCAGCCTCGTGGCTCACCGATGAACCTCACGGCCTCCAGTCGCAGGGTTTCCTGCAGGCTCTGCAGGTAGAGCAGGCAGTCGCCCAGGTAGTCCTGCGCTGCACTCTGTCTCCTCCTCTTGGTCAGCTGAAGAGGGAAGAATGTGAGGTCAGTGCAGGCTGGTCCCGACCCTGTCCTGGGGTGTGGGAATGGGCATACTGTTGCGCATACACACCATGCAGTCGCTGATCTGCCAGAACTGCTCTGTCTGCACCAGGTGCTCCAGCTTCCTCCAGCGCAGGAACCGTGCAGCACCAAGGAGGGCTTTCTGGGAGGCCTGCCAAAGAGCTGAGATAGCACCGCAGCCCGAGCAGCCGCAGAGCCCGTGTCCCCAGAGCCCCTCTGCAGGGAGGATGCAGCAGCAGGGGCTGATGCTGCTGTGGGCTGCAGTACTCTTGATGTATGGGGGGCACCACGGGAGCAGCATCACCCTCCCCCAGATGAACCTGATTCCCACCTTGGACACGTTCTCTTCCTCATCGTGCAGGTGTAGATACAGCAGGACCAGGTTCCTGCACACCGTCTTCTGCATCTTCCTCTTTTCTTGGCCCTCCACAAAGCTCAGCGTTTTGAGGAAGAAGTCGATGGAGAGCTGACGCACCATGCCGGACTCCTGTGGAGGAGGAAGGAAGGACATCTGTGTCAGCAGCTCCAAGTCCATGGCAAGCAGGGACAGCACCACCAGTGAAGTGGGGGCAAAATCTCCGAGCTGAGAAGATGCAGATCTTGAGGATGCCCTCAGAACTGCTCCAAAGTGTGCAAGCTCTGCCCAGCGGAAAGTCTGCCCAGGACCACGCAGTGCCTGAACCTGGTGAGCGGCCAGGAAAGTCCCCTGGTGCGCTGTCACAAGGCAGCAGGCATGGGCACGCTGGGCTGGCAGCCACATCCCTCGTGTGCTGGACTCCCTATCATCCTTACATCGTTAAGCAGAGCTGGGAGCTTGCCGGCCAGCTCCAGAGCCATGACGCTGAGCTTAACCTCCTTCAGGAGGTGCAGCAGGTTGCTGAATATTGGTAGGGCCGTGGCACGGATGTCACTATCTGCATCCTGCAGCTGCTCCATGATGCACGGCAGGAAGATGATCATTGTCCTTGCCTGTGGGGAAAAACACCCCATCCTTTAGGTACGGCAGCAAGCGTAATGAGGGCAAGGCTACTCCAGTACCAGCCCTGAATAGCAGGCAGTGATGGGGTGGGCAGAGCGCACCAGCTCCTCACTGCCTGAAGAGTTGCCGAGTTGTACATGGCCCCGCTACAGCCCCATGGCAGGCCCAGCCCAACCTGTGGCATTCCTGGCCACCCCTGCTCACCGTGTCCTGCCTCTTGCTGAGCTGCAGGATGCCCCTGAGCACCAGCTGCTGCATGCCCACCCTCTTGCTCTGCAGATAGTGGGCAAAGATTCCTATGATGCGGTGCAGCTCTTTGCTGAGGTCCATGCATTCCAGCATCTGCAACAACACACGTGGCTCTTAGTGCTGGATCTAACAGTCAGCTTGGGGAAAGACAGCAGGCCCCGAGGGAGGCAGCAGGGCTCGTGCTGCCAGTGGCCTTGCAGCCTCCAGTGTTCTCTGCTTCTGCAGCTGTTGCTCACCTCAACGAGGAAGACCATGGCCACCATATCCCAGGAGTAGAAGTTGGTGCTGAGCAGCTCAACCAGCTGCTGGAAGATGGGGTCACGCAGAGCAGCAGGCAGTTCCCTCATCACCCTGCAGGGATAAGAAGGCACCGTGAGCCCTGAACCAGGCAGACGCAGCTCTGGCTGTGCAGCCCTCTTGCCACTGCTGCAGGGGCCACAGGCTCTGGTGCTGTGGCTGCAGTTTGGCTGAGAACTGGGGACCCCCGTGACACCACAAGGAAGGGCTCCCACCTGGCCACCACCTGCACACCCTGGAGGTGGGTCACAGTGCTGAGAAGCGCGTCCCAGCCCCCCTGCTCCTGGATGGCCTCCATCTGCTTCTGGAGGCCCACGCTGCAGAGCAGCACCTTCAAGGACTGCACCGCGGACCTGCAGGTGGAGAAGGGTGCGAGTCACATCAGGAGCCCCAGCACCGGGTCCCTGGGTGCAGCAGGGGGACGGGGATGTGGCACCTGATGGGAGTGAGCTGGTGCTGCTGTTGCCCCTCCCAGAAGATGTCCACCTCCTGCAGCGTCAGCTCCGTGGTGAAGGACACTTGCAGGAGAAGGGCTGGGAAGAGCTGGGGGAAGATGGCTTCAGCCTCCTTGAGGACCAGAGGCAGCTGGAGTATCTCTGGTAGGATCCTTGCTGCCTGCAGAAAGCACCCGGATATGATTCTTGCCCTGTCCCCTGGGTTTCCATCCCGTCTTTAGAAGTGTAGGGATGGAGAAAGGGAGGGGGGGGGAGGGAGACCCCCAGAGCCCCAGGCAGGTCTATGGATGCATCCCAGGGCAGGAAGAAGGCTCGAGGGTGGACAGGGAAGGGGAGTGGGGACTCAGCTGGGGTTCAGCTGGGTGAATGAGGAACTCACGGCCAGGGCAAGGACACGTGGCCTCTCCTTGATGAATGGGGAGGTGTGCTGCAGAGTGTGGTTTATGAGCACTTGGAACACCTCCTGCAGCACCGTCTTCACGGTTGAAGACTCCGAGAGCATTTCCCTCCACATGGTGACAGCAACTCTGCAGGTCCCCAGGGCTGTCAGCGTGGCTGCTCCTGCCTGGCTGACGGCCGTGGGGTGGGGAGGGGGGGGGAGAGGAGCCCTGAGGGCTGTGGCCCCATACCTGGAGCAGGTGAGAGAGCAGACCAGCAGGCTGCTGACCATCTCCTTTGGGAATTTGCTGGCCAGCACAAGCAAGGCCCTGCTCAGGCTTTCAAGAGCTGGCTTGGCTTTGATGGAAGGCAGGCTGCTGTGGATCGCCTTCACAATCTTTTGCACCTGGAGGGGGGGAGCATGGGTGAGAATGGGATGGCACCAGAGCAGGGCCCTGCTGCCATCCCCACTGCTGCCTGCCGGCCAAGCGCAGTGCCAGGGATGGAGCAGAGCCCCCAGGGCTGGAGCGGAGGCAGCAGCAGGTTCCCACCTGCTGTGGAGGGAAGCGAGCCTCTCCTGCGAGCACATCCACCATGTGGGCAGCCAGCTGGGTGCTGTGGAGGCTCGGTGCTTTCATGCTCTCAATGGCTGTGAGTAAAATGTTGACCTTTTCAGGGTACAGGAGGTATTTCAGAAGGACCTGTGGGAGGGAGGAGAGGAGGGATGACTTATCCTCTGCTTGGCTGCTCAGCTGTGCAGGTGTCCCAGGAGAACTGGGAGCAGAGGCTGTGCTGGGTGATGCCAGGGATATGAAGCGTGAGGGCCCCAAAGGCACCAGGGCTGCTCGGGGACAGTGCGTGCACTCTTCCTGACACTGCAGGCCTGGGTTCTCCTGTGGGCTCAGGGTTTGCTCTTTGTACCTCGAAGATATTTCTGGCTCTGTCCTCACGGGAAACCTCCTGGTGGAGCGAAGTTTGGCTGTCCCAGAGCTGTGGTACTGTGCGCTCCTCCGGTTGCCATGGCAGTCCTGGACAGGAGCACACACGGTGTCAGTGAGGGGTCTGGGCATCTGGAGGGACCTAGCCCAACACAACTCCTCTCACTTGGGGCAGCGATGAAGATGAAAAGCTGATGAACAGCATTAATCGCCTCATCTCTGGTCCTGTCATCCGTGGAAGTGCAGGACAGGATGAGGTGTCCGACCAGCTTTCCCAGCACGGGGAAGCGTTGGTTCTCCTGGCACTTGTGCTGGAACACCGCGGTTCCAACGAAGCAGGTGCACAGCTGGGGAGAGAGGCAGCACGGCTGAGTGGGCAGCAGGGCCCAGCCCAGGCTCTGTGCAAGCCTGGACACAGGTGGGCTCTGGCTGGGGAGCCAGGATGTGGTCCCAGAGCTGAGCGCGCCGGGACTCCCTACCTCAGGCAAGACGCAGGTGTTGCTGAAGGCAAGCAGCCTGGCAATGCACACCACAGCCCTCTCCTCCACGGCCGCCAGCTGGCACGTGGTGAAGGGCAGCAGGAGCTGTGGAGAGAAAAGTTGCTGTTGTGCCCACAGCACGGGGCACTCGTCCTTCCCCTTGCTCCCCAGCTGCAGCGGGGTGGGTGGTTGCATCCCTGTCCTGCTGCAGCCCTGCCATCTTCCCGCTGCTCCCCACCCATCCCTCTAACACCACACGGGCTAGTTTTGGGCCAGCACCCCCTGCCCGCAGCAGGCCCTGGGGGGACCTCGTGTGGATCCCTCCTTTGTGGCCTTGAACCATCCCCGCAAACCCCAGCGTTGCCACATCCAAACCTCCATGATGTTCTGCAGCTCCACGAGGACAAAGCGGCCAGCGCTGCTCACCAGCACCTGCAGCAGGTGGTGCAGGGCTTCCATGGTCTGCAAAGGAGGACAGGGGTCAGGGCGGCCTGCCCTGCTGCGTCCTGCTGGCAGCAGAGGGGCATCCCGGGTGCTGGTGACCAGGAAGCGTCCCCAGGGCTCAGCTGATGTGCACCTCCACGTAGAGTGCCGCATCCAGGTCCGCGTCGTCCTCGTAGCAAGGGAGGTGGAGGACGCTGCCGAGGCAGGCACGCAGGAGACCGTTCTTCTCCTCTGGAAGCAGCCATGCTCCACTGTGAGGGGAGAGAGGGCAGAGGTGTGATGCTCCGCTCAGCACCCTGTGCCCTGCAGCCTGTCCCGCTCAGGGCCCCGGCTGGGACCGATGCCTCCACGCTGGCAAAGCCGTGCTGGGGCGGTACCTCATGGCGGCGATGGTGCTCATGGCCTGCTGCCGGAGCTCCGTGTCCAGGTGCTCGGCGGGCTCCTCCTGCAGCAGCGCCTGTGGGCACAGCGGGATGGGATGGGATGGGATGGGATGGGATGGGATGGGATGGGATGGGATGGGATGGGATGGGATGGGATGGGATGGTGCAGTGTGCCCTGCTTGGTGTGCAGAGCCCAAGCACCCCATCCAGGCCCCCAGTCCTGGCCCTCGTTCAGGGCTCCCCAGTGACCTTGCAGTGGAAGGGCTGTGCCCTCAGCCCAGCCCTGCAGTGCTCCATTACCTCAATGCACAGCACCACCTTCAGCACGTAGTCACACAGCTGGCTGTGGACCACGCTGTCCGTGATGGCAGCTGTGCAGGCAGTGCGGACGCAGGCCAGAAAGCGCAGCTTCTGTTCCTGTGTCTGAGACAGGAGGGGAGTTACAGGGGTTGGCATCGGGGGACCCCGGCACCCTCTGGGCACAGCCGGGCAGGGGCAGCCATGGAAGCACAGAGTGCACACTACCTGCGGTCTGCATGCACAGCAGGCGTCGATGTAGCTCAGGGGATCCTCGTCCTGAGGTGACACGACGGAGGCAAAAGGATCCTCAGCTGAGCCCACGGGCCCCTGCTGGGGCTGCACCCCATGCACCTCGCCGGGCCCCTGCGGGGCCGTGGGGGTGCGGGATGCTCCGCGCCTCTCTGGCCAAGCCTCTCGAACTCGGAGTGGGGGTCTCTGCTCCATCTCGCAGCGAGGAACAGCGGCGAATGAGCCTCGTGTTCCAGCTCTGCCTCCTGGTGGTCAAAGCCCATTGTAACAGGGCTGTGATCTCACCCCGTTCCATCCGCCTCCACATAGAACCCCTCCTCTTGCCCTGGGCTCGCCCCAGAGCCCCACAGCCGTCCCTGTCCTTGGGCAGGTTCGGTCTGGAAGGAGCCCTTGTATTCACTGTGTGTGTTTGCCACAGCTGCAGTGTTGGGATCCGGGAGTCCTTCTTCAGTCCATCCCCGCATCCCCCCCTGTCAAATTAAACCATGTTCTGGTCTCCATTGGGACGGAGTTGATTTTCCCTTCTTGGCATCTGGTGCTCTGTTTCGGCTTTAGGAGAAAAACAGTGTTGGTAATGCAGCAGTGTTTCTAGCTGTTGCTGAGCAAGATGGGATGGGATGGGATGCGATGGGATGGGATGGGATGGGATGGGATGAGATGGGATGGGATGGGATGGGATGGGATGGGATGGGATGAGATGGGATGGGATGGGATGGGATGGGATGGGATGGGATGGGATGGGATGGGATGGGATGGTGCAGTGTGCCCTGCTTGGTGTGCAGAGCCCAAGCACCCCATCCAGGCCCCCAGTCCTGGCCCTCGTTCAGGGCTCCCCAGTGACCTTGCAGTGGAAGGGCTGTGCCCTCAGCCCAGCCCTGCAGTGCTCCATTACCTCAATGCACAGACTTCAGGGGAATGGGGCGAATACTTGAAGGAGCTGGGGTGCAGGTGATCTTTTCTTCTATGCCCATGGTGTCAGGAAAAGATACAGGGAGGATCCAAAAAACCCATCTCTTAAACAGATGGCTTAAGAGCTGGTGCAAACACAAGAATTTCGGCTATTTTGACCATGGGGCAATCTACACTGCACCTGGAATGAAGGCTGCTGATGCAAGCAGCCTGTCCCTGAGGGGTAAGAGGGTATTAGCTGAAGAATTAGCGGGACTCATTGATAGGTCTTTAAACTAGGAACGAAGGGGGAAGGGGGCAAATTAAGGGCTACTGGGGTTGAACGGTACATTCGAGGGATTGAACCAAACTCTGTGGGCAAAGATTGCAGAGTGCAAAAGGAGGGAGTAGGGCAGGGGGATGCTGGGGATGCCGCTGTTCTAGTGGATCCTGGATCGCTTATGAAGGTGGTGAGACGGACAGCCCGGCTGAAGTGCCTTTATACTAATGCACGGAGCCTGAGTAACAAGCAGGAGGAACTGGAAACTGTGATGCACTCTGAAAATTATGACATTGTTGCTATCACAGAAACATGGTGGGATGACTCCCATAATTGGGATACTACCATCGATGGCTATAGGCTCTTTAGGAGAGATAGGCGAGGTAGGAAGGGTGGGGGAGTCGCCCTTTATGTCAGAGATTGGATAAACTGTGAGGAGCTCCCCATGAGAAACAGTCAAGAACAGGTTGAGAGCCTGTGGGTTAGGATTAGAGATGGGACTAATAAAGGTCAGCTGGTACTAGGGGTATACTACAGGCCACCTGATCAAGGGGAGGCTGCTGATGAGGCTTTCTTGCTCCAGATGCGTGAGGCGTCTGGCTCACGGGCTCTTGTCCTGGTGGGGGACTTCAACCATCCTGACATCTGTTGGGAAAACCACACGGCGAGCTGCAAGAGCTCCAGAAGGCTCTTGGAATCCATTGATGATAGCTTTCTGGTTCAGGTATTGGACAGACCGACCAGAGGTCAAGCGTTGCTGGACCTGCTGCTCACCAACGCTGAGGAGATCATCAAAGGCGTCAAGGTTGGAGGCTGCCTGGGCTCCAGCGATCATGCCCTGGTTGAGTTTGTGATCTCAAGCGATGTGGGCCTGGCAAAGAGCAGGACCAGGATGCTCAACTTTAGAAGAGCAGACTTCAAGCTACTCAATGGAATGCTGGCCAAGATCCCCTGGCGCGCTGCCCTCAAAGATAAGGACGTTGAGGAGAGCTGGCTACTGTTCAAGGATGCCCTCCTGGCAGCACAAGAGGTCTCCATTCCCCTGATTAAGAAAGTGGGCAGGAGAGGTAGAAAACCGGCATGGCTCAGCAAGGACCTGCTAAGAGAACTGAGGGTGAAGAAAGGGGTGTACAAGCTCTGGAAACAAGGCTGTGTCACCCGGGAAGAATACAGGGATGCCGTCCGAACTTGCAGATGTGGGATCAGGAAAGCCAAGGCGCAGGCAGAACTGAACTTGGCGAGGGATGTGAAAAACAACAAGAAAACCTTCTACAGGTACATTGGCCAGAAGAGACAGGCCAAAATGGGCGTGCCTACTCTGGTAAATTTAAAAGGAGAACTGGCTTCAACAGATGAAGAGAAAGCTGAGGTGCTGAATGAGTTCTTCACCTCGGTCTTCACTGGTGGCCAGGATTCTAGTCTTTTTCACGTCCCTAAGTCTTGCACCCCCATACCTCCATGTGGGGACCAAGGAGGTAAATCCCTCCCCACTGTAAGGGTAGAGCAAGTCCGAGAGTGCCTCCTTAGACTGAATGAGTATAAGTCTATGGGGCCAGATGGCGTGCATCCCAGGGTTCTGAAGGAGCTGGCTGAGGTGGTTGCTGAGCCGCTCTCCATCATATTTGAGAAGTCGTGGCTGTCAGGTGAGGTCCCGGATGATTGGAGGAAGGGTCACGTCACTCCCATTTACAAGAAGGGGAGCAGGGATGACCCGGGTAACTACAGGCCGGTGAGTCTCACCTCTGTGCCTGGGAAGATTATGGAACAGATCCTCCTGGACAACATGCTTGATCACATAAAGAACAAGCATGTGATCCGAGACAGCCAGCATGGCTTCACCAGGGGAAGGTCATGCTTAACTAATCTTGTGGCCTTCTATGATGGAGTGACGGCGTTGGTGGATGAAGGGAAGGCGACCGATGTCATTTACCTGGACCTGAGCAAGGCCTTTGACATGGTCCCCCATCACATCCTCATCTCCAAATTGGAGGGAGGTGGATTTGATGGGTGGACAACTAGATGGATAAGCAATTGGTTGAAAGGCTGCAGACAGAGGGTGGTGGTCAATGGCTCTATGTCCAGGTGGAGGCCGGTAACGAGCGGCGTCCCTCAAGGGTCTGTCTTGGGACCGGTGCTCTTTAACATCTTTATTAATGACATCGATGAGGGAATGGAGTGCACCCTCAGCAAGTTTGCTGATGACACCAAGCTGAGTGGTGCAGTCGATACGGTGGAGGGAACAGATGCCATTCAGAGGGACCTTGACAGGCTGGAAAGCTGGGCTCGGGTGAACCTAATGAGGTTCAACACGGCAAAGTGCAAGGTTTTGCACTTGGGCCGGAAGAACCCCAGGCACCTGTACAGGCTGGGAGGAGTTGTCCTTGAGAGCAGCTCGGCTGAAAAAGACCTAGGGGTCCTGATAGATGAGAAACTTAACATGAGCCAGCAGTGCGCTCTGGCAGCCCGGAAAGCAAACGGGATCCTGGGCTCCATCAGGAGAGGGGTGGTCAGCAGGGATAGGGAGGTGATCATCCCTCTCTACTCTGCTCTTGTGAGGCCCCATCTGGAGTACTGTGTCCAGGTGTGGAGTCCTCAGTACAAAAAAGATATGGAGATTTTGGAAAGGGTCCAGAGGAGGGCCACAAAGATGATCAGGGGGCTGGAGCACCTCCCCTATGAGGACAGGCTGAGGGAGTTGGGTTTGTTCAGCCTGGAGAAGAGAAGGTTGCGAGGTGACCTCATTGCAGCCTTTCAATACCTGAAGGGAACTTACTCCCAGGAGGGGAGTAAACTCTTCGAAAGGGCTGATAATAGCAGGACTAGGGGAAATGGTTTTAAGTTGAAGGAGGGAAGATTTAGGTTGGATGTTAGGGGAAAGTTCTTTACTAGAAGGGTGGTTAGGTCCTGGAACAGGCTGCCCAGTGAGGTTGTGGATGCCCCGTCCTTGGAGGTGTTCAAGACCAGGTTGGACAGGGCCCTGGGCAACCTGATCTAGTAAATGTGTATGTTTGGTGGCCCTGCTAGGAAGGGGGGTTGGAACTACATGATCCTTGAGGTCCCTTCCAACCCGGGTAATTCTGTGATTCTGTGATTCTGTGATTCAGGTTTATTAAGATGAGATGAGTTCTCCTAAATGCGCTGTTCTCCATATGATGATAATTGGAGTCTAGATGGATGACTTAAACCAGACACCAAACTTTCTGATGGCCAAAATGAAATGAACTCAATCCTTTACTGTGTCAGTAGTCTGTAACTAGAGCCCATCAGGTAATTCCCAGCCTCCTGCCTGTATCAGTGGCTGCACACGGTGAAAAAGTCTGATGGGATTTTAACCTCTAAAATGTTCAGAATCAGCCAGAGGGTGAATATATTCACTATGCAAATACCTGCAGGAATAAGCTTGTCATGTATGTCCTCAGGTACCACAGTAGTTAATGGTGGGACTCAGTAGGTCATGCTGAAAGTTGAGTCTGCTGATCTTGAAGGTCTTTTCCAGCCTACATGACCTTATGCTAATATTTCTGTATTTATTTCTGTTCAGCTCCCAGAAAACCTCCCACCCAGCCCCCAGCTGACCCCGTGGTGAAAAATAAAACAGAAACGTCAGTGACGCTGGCATGGTCCCCTCCGAAGATGCAACCCCCATTCCAATCGATGGCTACATTGTGGAAGGCAATAAACTAACTGGCTTCACGTGGGTGAGGTGCCACGAGTCTCATGTCCCCGTCCCAGAGTTCACGGTGAGCAATCTGTCTGAAGAGGCTGATGATCAGTTCCGAGTGTCTGCAGTCAATGCACATGGACAGAGCCCGTCTCTGGAATTCCCAGGGAGCGTGCACCTTGGTAAGCACAAAAACCCCAATGGAAATGGGTCAGTGTGAGCTGAGCAGCTGTGTTGGTTCCCTAAAGATGTTTCCTTTGACTTTAAGGATAGTAGTGCATTAACACACCAAAGGCTTTCCCTTCTTCCTAGTTCTCCTATCAACCTCCAGCTACCACTAAAGTGATACAAGTTCTGTTTCTGTGACAGAGACATGAATATCCTTATCTTTTGATATCTCACATGTGCAAGAGGCAGAACTTTCTGTAACAGATTTGAAGCATAGAAGTTCTTCTTCCAGCACTCATGCAAAGGGAGAAGAAGAAATGTCCCTATGATTTAAACTTCCATCTCTAAATGAGATACCAGACTTGCATCTAAAGAGCATTAAGACATACATGTTGTTCTTCCTCAGAACCAGTCCTGGCTGTGAAATCTCCCCTAACAACTGGTGAAGCTGTACCTGGAGGGGATGCCATGTTTACTATTGACCTTATAACAACGTGTTGCAGCACTTGGTACCTCAGTGGTAAAGTCTTACAAGAAAGTGAGACCTGCATCATCAAGAGAATCCAAACTACTCACAGCCTAATCATAAAGAACATCACCAAGAACGATGATGGAGCAGAAGTGAAATTTGTTGCCGAAAATGTTGATGTCAGCAGCAAGATGAGAGTGAGAGGTATTTGCTTTGATCCTTCTCCTTTCCTCTTACAGTCAAGGCATAGTTGCTGTGATCTGATGATTAGAACTGGGGCTGCAGGCATTCACTGACTGTACCAAATACCTGAAATTGCATCCCATGGACTGACGTGAGTCCTGGTAATGACCTAAACATGATAGCACTGAGTGTAGGGTAAGCCAATCTACCCAGCTGCTTGGTATCTGAACCAGATTGCTTCATGCCAGCTGATGAATGTCTGCAGTTCACAGGTATTGGCCAGTGCATTCAGTCAGCAGGTTTACCACTGCATCACCATAGAGCAGTACTTTCAGCTCCAGGTTCAGACAGCCTTTCTGATTGCACTGGAATAGTTTAGAAGTAGGGGAGCAATCATTCCAATAATATCTCTATCAATCAGCTTTGCATGACAAAATAGAACAAATAAACATTCATTATGGGAGGACCTGTTTGTCATTGGGTGGAAACCTCTGCAGAAGCATGTTTAGAGCATTCTTAATCAGTAGAAGGAGATGTTTGGTTGATTTTTACTTAGTAAATCCGGCAAGAAGACCAAATGAAATATCTTGAATTGCTCAGCACTGACACAATGATGAGTGCAGGAACAGAAGGTGATACTTTTTCAGAGATGTTGCAGGAAACATTGACCACGTTAGCCTGATCTAAATTGAAATAACGAGGTCTTTGCTCCTGACAGGTGCTGCAGTGAGATTTACCAATAAGAGCAAAGATGTAGAAAAGATCTCCGCTCGGCTGCATGAGGAAGCCAAATTGCAGGCTGAGCTTTCAGACACAGGCGCTACTGTGGAGTGGATGAAGGATGGGAAGGAGCTCAAGGCCAGTGAAAAGTATGAACTGCAAATTGTGGGGAAGAAACACACCCTGAAAATTCACAACGTCTCAATGGATGATGCTGGAAGTTGTCAGTGCATGTGTGAGGGGGATAAAATGCTCTATCAGCTTTCAGTGAAAGGTATGTGACAGTCTGGGCTGTCCTCTTCCTGCCCAGGGCCAGCAGACTGCATTCACCTGACTCCCCGACAGTCCAGCTGTTGTCAGACAGCATCTGGGGTGTTTTCAGTGGCTGTTTTGACTTGAACTGGCCAATCTGCTTTGTAGAGCCATTTGATTTCTGTGTTCTGTCCTGTGATTCGTCCCTAAGATATAGAGGAAATGAAGGGAAAGATAGGAAAAAGAGCATCCCAGCCTTCCTGCTCTTCTCTCAGGTTGGCCACGAGAGATGATGTCAACATCTCTTTTTGTAGCAGTGATCCCAAGTGTAGAAGAGACCTGTGAAGAGTCACAGGGATGTTTCCTTAGCTGTCATTCCATGGTGGGCTTTTTCTTACACAGATGTAGAGAGAAACTGAACTTTCCCACGCAGGTCTCTGTTTTGCTGCAGGGTGTAGGTCTGATCTCTGAGATCCACACGCTGGGCCTTGATTGCAATAAATGAGAGCCCTTTGTTTGCTCCAGTGGAAGACTTTCCATTTCTGCAGTACCCTCTGCAGATGACACAAATGCAAATGAACCTTCTTCCCAGCAACAATTGCCTTTTTTTTTTTTTTTACACTGAGTATGCATGAGGCTCTTCATCATATTCTGCTGGCTTGTCACCCTTGTTGATCCATGGTGAAACAACAAAGCCCTAGAGTAGTGTATGCACTTTGGCATTGGAGAGCTTACTTAATTGCTTCTTCTCAAAGAACAAACTCCAGAGAGGCATGGAGACAGCTCCAAAGAGAATTGAATAATGGGTATAAATTTAAGGAGAGCAGAACACCCTGCCAAGGCTTGTCAGCTAGTCTTAATTTTGCTTTTCTTCTCTTTCTTTGTCACGATAGCATAATATTTCATACTGGCAGTTCTGCCCACAGAATTAACTGGCACAGGCTGCCCGGGGAGGTGGTGGGATCCCTGGAGGTGTTCAGGACCAGTTCTTGGGACCAGTGCTTTTTTACATGGTTATCAGTGACACCAATGATGCAATGGAGTGCACCCTCTGCTGTTTGCTGAGTGGTGCGGCTGATGCAGTGGAAGGAAGGGATGCCATTCAGAGGGAGCTCAACTGAGAGGTTGGCCTAGGTGAATCTAATGAGGTAGAACACAGCAAAGTGCAAGTTTTGCACTTGGGCTGGAGGAATCCCAGGCATTTCTACAGCCTGGGAGGAGCAGTCCTTAAGAGAAGCCCCGCAGAGAAGGACCTGGGGGTCCTGGTGGATGAAAAACAGAACGTGAGCCATCAGCGTGCTCTTGCAGCTCAGAGAGCAAATGGTCCCCTGGGCTCCATCAGAAGAGGGGATGGCCAGCAGGGACAGGGAGGCGATTGATCTTCATGATCCTTGAGGTCCCTTCCAGCCCGAGCCATTCTATGATTCTGTGATTACACTCGCTGTCAGAAATAACGGCAGCTGTACAGAAGCTGGATATATTGTGGGACAGTTCTTGTAACCAGCTGATTTTAAGACCCTGCCAGAGTTGAGAGTCTAAATTGCATGTCAGAAGAAAACTGGGAAAGTGGTTATTGCTCATTCTTTTTCATTTGCTGATTCTTTCTTTAGGGATCCTTTTCCAAAGGAGATTCTGGTGCTGGAAGCAGTTGAAGAAAGAACCTAAGCAGCTCTTGCCAAGAGTGCTTGAAGTCCCTGTGGAGAGAAGCAAAGAACTTGGGCTTCCTCTGGGATGCTCCCCACCATGTCTCAGGAAGGAGACAACTGCTGTTCCACTTTCTGCTTTGTGTGTGGAAAGGTACGTCTGGGTTTCTTCTGCTTGTTTTTTCTTTCTTTTTCTGGCTTTGAAGGAGAAGGGGTGGAGCAAGGGGAGACCCACTGGTCATTTGTTACCTCAAGAACAGGATGGATTCTGCATTGACTGTGAAAAACCTGGGCTAGTAGCATGGGCATGTTTCAGGCTGGACTCTTCTTTGGCTGCTTGGTTTCCTGTTGGCTACAGGGAGACAGCTGTCTAAAGGTGTGTTTTCAAACCCACTCTCCAAAACCATGTTTCACTGTTGCAGGTGGTTCAGTGTGCTCTTGCAGTGCAGATGCTGTAGTTTGCTGTAGAATCTGAATGGTTTCTGTTCCTAGGGAAGGAATGCGAGGAGGTAGTGAGAAGAGAATTCAATGCCTAAGGGGAGGGGAGATCGGGGATTGGTGGGAGAGGGAGCCAATAGGAGGGAGAGAGAAGTTGGGCGCAGGGTGATGGTAACACCCCTTTGTGATGTCATAATGCCCCTTTGTGACGTCATAATGCTCCTTTGTGACATCATAATGCTTCTTTGTAATGTCATAATGCCCTTTGTGATGTCATAATGCTCCTTTGTGACATCATAATGCTTCTTTGTAATGTCATAATGCCCTTTGTGATGTCATAATGCTCCTTTGTGATATCACAATGCCCCTTTATGATGTCACAATACCCCTTTGTGATGTCATAATGCCTCTTTGTGACATCATAACGATCCTTTGTGACGTCATAATACCCCTTTGTGACGTCATAATGCTTATTTGTGATGTCATAATGCCCCTTTTTGACATCATAATGCCCCTTTGTTACATCATAATGCCCCTTTGTGACATCATAATGCTTATTTGTGACATCATAATGCCCCTTTGTGACATCATATCACCCCTTTGTGATGTCATACTACCCCATATGAAGTCCAGGCAGAGTCAAAACTTATGGACCTGCACGAGGATCACTTTCAAGACAGTGGCTCTGTTGCTTCAAGCTTATTTGCTTCGTCCTGCCGCCACTCTATTACCAAGTATCAACAACCTCTTGCATGATTCAACTTGCAAACGTTTGACACTAACCCTTGTGTTTCTGTGCCTTCCTAGATAATTCGAGCCCTTGTCAACCCCAAAGATCCAAACCAAGTAGTGATGTGCAGTGTGTTTCCATCAATGGAGAGTTCTTATTAAGCACAAATCGCTGCAATTCGGATGACAGCCTTCCACATGGTAACAGTGATGGACACAAGGGGCTCATCCACGTTCATGCTCTCATATCTCCTGGCTCTGCTGAAGCTCCTGACCTGAGCCTGCCAGACACCACAGTCACCTGCCTGGATTGTGACCCAGCGCCTTTGCAGTGCTGCCCATCTCAAGCACAGCCCGAGTGCCCCAACAGCAGCACCACCATGCAGGAGCAGGGCAGCATCAGTGAGGTGAAGCTGAGCATCTTAGATGGGGACTTAGAGTCAGGCTGCCAGTCCCAGGCACCAGGCAGCAGCACCAGCTCTGAGCCACTCTCATCTTGACAAGAGGAGTCCTATCTTCACCCTTGACCTCTCAAGCCCTCCTGTCTTTTATTGAATAAAGTCACTCTCATTGCCTTGGCTGCATTCCGAGTCTTCATTCACAGGGATTGGGATGAATGCAACAAACAGCAAGGCAGCTCAGCTTGCAATGCTATGGCTGTGGGGTTCGTGCAGGCAGAGCTCTGGGTTCCCATTTTGCATGGCTTTGGGATGTCAGCAGCAAGATCTCTACCATTTTGTATGGGAGCAAATAATCTCTAGCATCCAGGTTGCTGCTCATGATAATCCCAGTCTTCCTGGCTGTCGCTTTGTGATACCTTTTAAAGCCTTTTGATACTCTTTGATGCCTTGGCTGCTCCCTAACACCTCTGTCCTCCTGCCATGTTGACTCATGTCTCCCACTTTTAAGCTGGCTTTGCAGATCATCTCCAGCCCTGTCATCATCACGCTGCAGCAGGAGGTGCTCACCTGGCCCAGTGTCTGGCAGTACTGCTTGTTCTGCAGATGAGCAGCTGCCTCCTCATCTCTTCAGCTACAGTAGTTTTTCTCAGGGCAGTTAGATGCAGTCATGCTCCTCTGGATTTGGTGTGTTAAATCCATGCTGCATGGCAGCAGTCAGTGCAATACAAAGGTGTTCTGTGTGCCACAGCATTTCTCCAGGGGCTGCCAAAGGTAGAAGCACAACACAGCACCATCCTTCTGACAGTAATGTCTGTGAGTTTTAGACATGTGAGCACTGCATCATCCCCAGCGTGTCAGTGCTTTTCCACACCAACCTGACTCTCACACTCTCTGCACTGAATGTAACTATGCTCTTGTGGAGACAAATGCTTTCTGTCACATCCTCCATCCCTGCAACCATTTGCCGGTAGGCAGCTCTTGCAGAAGAATCAAGCAGCAGAACCTTGTGCTCACCCTACAGCATGCAAACGCTATGAAAGCAGAAATAACCTGGCGTGCTCTGGGTCTGCAAGGCTGCACAGATGGGAGAGGTAGATTGTGTTTTTGCAGTGGAGGTTTCCAGTATTTTCAGTACATAGTGTAGGCCCTAACTGAATGTATAACCCTCTTGTAAAACAGCTGTATAAGTAGTTTTTCCACCAAGAAAGTTGCTGAACAGAGTTAAGTTCAGACTGGGGGCATTCTGACATGGGGAGAATTGAGACAAGCACAAGATAAATACAGGGTGGGTAGAGCCCAGCACAGGACAGAATGAATGTACTGACTTTTGGAAACATTGCCCTTCTCTGTCCGCAGAAAAGTACAAGGCAGACCTAAAAACAAGAGGTTGGTAATTGACCTTCTATGGAAATGAATCCTAGCCACAGTCTCGAGGAGTCTGTGAGCCTGAGATGCTCAACCAATGAGAGCCATGAGAGCATCACCTGCATTGGGTTTAGGGCACAGAACAGAATTGATTTCACTGACTGGTGTGCAGTTTCTCCCTTGCCAATAGGGGATGTGCGCGCAGTATTGCAGTAATGAATAAGCACTGCTGCTATCGCTGCCATCTTTGCCTAACTAGAAATCTTTGACTTTGAGAGTTTCTCACACAAGGGGAGAGGGTAAGAAAGTAAAGAGGCACAGAAAACTAAGGGAAACTGCTCTTCTTTATCTTATCTATAAAAATTGATACAATTGATGCTGTTGTGCATTTATTTTTTAAATTTTATTTTTAATTTTTTGCTAATGTCAGTTAGATTGTTTTAAAATATCTACACACCAAAATCTGACTACCAAGCAAATGTAATGGAAATGAAATGAAGCACAAGGCCATATTATATTAGGCTCTAGCAAATTTACAGGCAGTCACTGCATGAAGAGGTAGATCTGAGTTGCACATTATATGATTCCCACAAAGATTAATGAAATGTGAAGCTTTCAATTTTTTTTTTTATTATTCTTTTTTCATTTCATTTTTAAACACCTGACCCAGACCCCAACCCTCACAGGAGCTGTAAAGATAACAGCATTAACCCGCAATGTAACTCTAATCCTAACCCTTACCCTGATTCTAAAATCGTCTCTAACTCCAAATGTAACAACAAAAATGATGCTAGAAGTTTGTAGCAAAAGGAACCTTAACCCTGATCATAATCCAAAAAAAAAAAATCATTATGGTAACAATAATCTTTACCTTAAGAGTAATATTAATCAGAGCCCAGATGATGCCTGCATCCAATCAGAAGCATGCTTTGTATTATTTAAAAGTTGTATTTTTTCCAATGAACTTTCTCTATTATCACGTTTATAAAGTAACAGAGTCTGTTCTTTTTCTCCTGACACTGTGCCTTACTCCTGACATCCCCTGAAGATGACCCAGATAGGGCACCATCAATGTAATGCTAATAGTAATGTCAATCCTAAGGGTATCTCTAGCCTCAGTGTTAATGGGACGCTAACAACAATCCCAACAGCCTTAAACATTCTGGTGGTGTGAAAGAGGTGCTGCCTTGCACATGCTGGGCAGTCCCATTGCCTGTTAAATGCAGGCGGCAGCGTAGAAACATGATGCCTGTTGTCAGAATGCCCTGTGGCAGATCCTGGCACCGGAGAACTGACCGGAGAACCATGAGAGAACTGACAACAAATCACTCGACATCAGAACCGACCCAGTGGTTATTTACAAGCCTTGGGTGACCCAGACAGGATCTCAGAGTGGTGAATGTAGGTACAGAAGTTGTTACTACTCTGTTTTCTTCTAAAAGCTGCTCAGCTGCTTTGCGTTTCAGACCATCCCTGGCTTCACTGTGTGCATCTGTCCAATTGATACCAGGTGTTTTTTCATCTCGGAAGTTGGGGGGGGCGGGGGAGAGGGGAAACAGACATCAATTCAATTACTCATTTATTTATTGACAGACATTCACGTTTGCTACGTTTGGAGAAGTTTTTATTTGTTTGCTGTGGTTTGATTTTTTCTTTTTTTTCTATTTTTTTCCCCCTTCCCTCCTCTTCCATCTTTGTGTTCTTCCCCTATAATCAAAAGAGAACGGATCCCCAGGGTCTGTCCCGCAGACGTTCTTTCCGTGGTCTCTGCTGCCACCTGCTGGCCAATACACGGAACTGCCACTGTTGGGCGTTTGGTGCCGCAGGAAGCACAACGCAGATCTGAGTTCTGACCGGTCTACGCAGCAAATCCGCCAATCTTTATTGTGATAAGCCCTCCACATGGCATCGCGCATGCACTCGAACACGCAGCAGGCATAGATTTCTCCTAACTCCTTGAGGAGCAGGCAAGCAGAACAACTGAGCGCAGCACTGCTTGTGATTGGGCCACCCCCATCATAGAGATGTGTGTTAGATCTTTTACCCACCCCTGGACTGGCCTTGTTGTTTAACGATAACCTCTGAAATCTGAGTTACTGGATCTACCACCTGTAGTGTATAATAGGTAGCCAATAAATGCTTTTCAACTGTGATGTACCTTTATTCTGCTCCATGCCAAACCTGTGACCAAAACCTCATAGGGGTTCACAAAGAACTCTGGCTCTGCCAGAGCCCCCATCCAGACCCTTCTTGAGTTACATTCACATCTAGTTTGGCTGAAAAGGTTGGACTATAAATACTCAGTGCTTGGGCCTGTTTAACAGATATTTTTTCCTGATTATGCTGTCCATCGATCTTTTTAAACTGAACTCCTGCTCTAATCTGGTCTTTAAACATTTGTTGTCTCAAGACCCTAATGGGTCCAGACTGGATTACCTTAGGGGCTGGACGCCTAAGTCATGGCAGCAGATGGTTCTCTGCCTTTCTCAGACCTTTCCACCACCATTCAGAGCCTGCATCTGGCCATAGGCACTCTTGTCTCCCCATCAATTGGGCAGCCTGTTGTATTACAGCACCTGAGGGCCACTGGGGGGTTCAGTATGGATAACATAGACCCATCCTGATGTAAAGGTGATGGCTGTAGGATGAGATCCCTCGTTCCTGATGAAAAATTTATTGACTGGGCTCTCAAAATCATCTTCATAGATTGCCTCTTTCATGCCTAATTCTCTAATATAATTTTGTTAGTCCTCCATAGAGGACCACAGGCTGATATTTAATGGTATGTCATTCTTATTTGGCCATGTTATATGACACACAGCCATAAATCATTCACTGATCAAATGGCTATCCTCATTATGTTGGACTGAGCATACAGTCTTTGCCTGAGGGTAGGGTGAGTAGTAATGGATGTCAGTTTTGAAATTTCCAGTCCATTCACCACAGCGCTTTCTGCCTCCATGTCCCATAACCAGAGCAGCTATGCTGGCATGCTCTCTTGGTTTCTGTCTAAACCACTGTACTATATCCAACAGTTCAGCTGCTGTATTATGGGCAGCAGGGTTTGGGGGGTTGGACACTGGTCAGGGCACTCCCATCAGCCTATCCTGCATTTATTTATGTTTTTTTTTCATTTTTGGGTTACAATCAGTCAGATCTCAAATAGATCTAGTCCAAATGGAACCTCAAAATCTGACCTTTTAGTGCCTTCATTTACAGAGTCCATTTTATACAGATTCCCTGTACAGGGTCCCCATGGTCTTCCAGAGAGATGTTCCTGATCTTCCATAGGAGAATGATTGAATTAGGTTTTTTCCCCATCAAAACTGCCACCTGTCTTTCCAGTTTTTCAACACTATCATTCAATAGCTGATTTGCATCAGCCTGAGCCTCTTCAGTTATGTTCAGACAGTTCAAGGCCATCAGCAGTGGCCATGCCACCATGAACGCAGCTAACTGTCATTCTCAAGTTGTAAGTATGTCTTTGCTAAGACCATGGAAATACTCAGTCAGGTGGGCCAGGGACTCATGGACCCTCCCTCCGTCCCACACAGGGCCCCATTTTTCAGTGACAGAAGCAATGCTGCATTTTTAGGATCCTAGGAATCCCAGGACATGCCCTGACAAAAGGTCATTCAAAGGGGTAGTCTTTCCCCATCCAAACCACCCCATGATATTCACAGAATCACAGAATTGTAGGGGTTGGAAGGGACCTCCAGAGACCATTGAGTCCAGCCCCCCTGCCAAAGCAGGTTCCCTACACCACGTTGCACAGCTCGGCATCCAGGCAGGTCTTGAATATCTCCAGAGAAGGAGATTCCACAACCACCCTGGGCAGCCTGTTCCAGTGCTCTGTCACTCTCACCATAAAGAAGTTATTGCACACATTACTTGCCCACTTCACTGTCCACTCACCTATCCCATACTTCCTCAACTTTGGTATAAGTATGTCATGGGAGACTGTATCAGTTACAGAGGTTATAGAGTTCAATTCCTGTAGTCAATTTGGCGGCCCAGGTGGGACCAGCTCTGTTCGCTGCAGGACCAGCTGAGAGGGAGACACTTTTGGCGCACCCTGAGATTTCTCTGAAGGACTCCCTTCCTCACCTGATCACTGCAGGGACAGACAAGGACCACCCATAAGTGGACCAGGTATGTGTATGGTAAGTGGAGCCCATATGTCTTGAGGAGACATCCTACACAGTTTACAGCCATACGTGCTGCTCCCAGGGAGGTGAGCTCATGGCTTTGCTTGCCAGCTGGGGTAGGAAGACTCCTTGGGTGAGTTCCTATGAAAGGGAACTGTATGTCATATGAATGGAAACAAGAACAAATACTCTCTCCCAGGTAGCTGACAAGAGGAGGGACCTAGGTTGGTCTCTCCTACAGGTATGGGATATAGTGGATAGCCTGTCAAATGGTAGCCTGGGTTCTCCAAGTTGTAATCATGGGGCTTATAGGTTGTATGTTCAATATTATCATCTGCTTTAAGTGTTTGGTACCGTGTGTCAAGCCGACTCTGGGAAAAAACATTAACGTTTGCAACTGGTCGACCAGAGTATGAGTGTTATTAAGATTCCAGCTAGAAAACGTTTTCAGCATTGTGTAGTATGAATAAACCATGGTTTTTGATCTAAATGTCAGAGTGAGTGTGGTGTGAGTGAGACACAGAACAGCTGCAGGGTGAGTGCCGAGTCCCGATCCATGTTTCCTTCCTCCTGTGAGGGAAATGGCCAGACACGGACAAAGTGAAAGACTGTGTTGTCTGTCCACTCATATGTACTTTCTGCTTGTATGTAAGAAGATGGGAGTTTGTACTCTGTAGATTAGTAAGATGCTCAGGACCAGTGTGTCATGACTGTGTACATGTACATGCTCAGGAGAGGTGTACATTCCACCCGACCAATGAGTGTCAACCCATTTATGTAATACTATGTACTGCTTGCGAGGAAGTGTGTGAGGGAGGTGATTCAATCAGTGCTGGTTCTGTGGCACAGTGTTTATAACTGAAGAATACAGACTGTATTAAGGCAGTTTATGTGAACTGAAGAACCGTACTGTTTGACAAACTGTTTTGATGGTATAAGAAAGTGTAATTGTTAATTATACATGAAAGTGTACTTGAGGGAATGTGGAAGTGTATCTGAGCATAGAAACAGAGGAAGCATTTACAGAGGAAAAAGGGTTAAAGCGAGTTTACCTGCACTGACATGAGAGCAACACCCTGCACCGCTGCCCTGTGAGCTGAGCAGAGCAGAGCAGAGACACAGTCCCCATGTATCAGGTAGTGTTATTCTGCTTACCAAATGAATGAGTTCACTACAGAAGAGGCAAATCTTCCCCTCTGCTCCATCTGTGGCATACTCTGGAGTTCAAGGCATTGCAAAGCTATGGCACATCTACTTTCTTTCAATGATGACACCTTAGTGTGCTCTGGGCTCTCATTTCAATTGCATCTATAGAAGTCTAGGGTCATGCCAGCTGACAGGAAGCTGGCAAATGTTGTCTCATTGTAAGGAAGAGCAAGAAAGATGACATGGGCAATTACGGACCTGTCAGTCCAGAGCCTGGTAAAATTATGGAGAAAATGATGGTGGGAGTCATGGAAAAATAGCTGAAGGACAATTCTGTCATTGGTTGCAGCCAACACAAGTTTGTGAGGCGAAGGTCCTGTTTAATTTAAGCTCATTTTGTGACACAGTTATCCGTTTAGTTGACCAAGGGAAGCCAGTTGATGTAATCCTTGAGGATTTCAGTGGAAATTTTGATACTGTTTCTCACAACAACCTTCTGGACAGAATGTTCTGCATATGGCTAGACAGAAACACAACGTGGTGGGTGAGCAGTTGGCCAGTAGGTCAGTCCCAAAGGATTATAGTCAGTGGGTTCCATCAGGCTGGTAAATGGTCACTGTCGGGGTCCCCAGGGTTCCATTTTGGGGCCACTTTCCTTTCATGTTTATGCAGATGACTTGAATGCAGGACTAGAAGACGTTCTGAGCAAGTTTGCTGATAAGACCTGATGAGGAGGTGCTGTTGCCTTGACTGAGGGTGGAGAGGACTTGCAGAGAGATGTGCACAAGTCAGAGAACTGGGTACCAGTTGGCACTAAGCACCAAGTGCATAAAGTATAACAAGAACAAGTGCCTGATTGTGCACCTGGGTAGGGGCAACGCTGGACATACACACTGACTGGATATGGGACACTGGAGAGGAGTCTGACTGGAAAGGATTGGGGTGCTGGTCAGCATCACACTGAATGTGAGTCAGCAGTGTGCCAAGGCAGCCAGGAAAGCCAACAGTCCCCTGGAGTGCATGAAGCAACTTATTGCCAGCTAGGTGAGGGAAAGGATCATCCCTCTGATCTGCATTGCTACTGCCTCACTAGCAGCACTAGGTGCACTTCTGGGCAGCGCAGAACATAAAGGACATCAAACTCTGGGAGAATGTGCAAAGGAGGGCACTGGAACTGAGAGATCTGAAGTTCAGAGTTTTACAGGGATTGACTGCTTGTTCATACTGGGCCCTTCTCACATCCCACATCCTGCGATGAAACATAGGTCTCATATGGGACATGAACCTCACAGCGTCCTTGCACCACATGTAGAGCCTGGGATCTTCTGTCCCCATGTCTTTCATTTAACATCATACAAAACTCCAACCCATTGCCCCAGGAAATGCCCAGAGCCAACATGAGATACAGGACCTCTCTACCACTGGTCTTGCAATCAGGGCTTGACCTGTCTGCTTTGTAAGGCAAAGGAGAGGTTTCTTAGCATGCCAGTGCCTTTGCCTGCCTTTAGTCATGGCTTCCAGTTTTCTTCTCTAACAAGTCCCTTGGGAAGCTTGCTTGTTAATGTTCCTCAGTGAGCCCATTAATACTCCAAGAAACTTCACTGTTACTTCTGACTTTGTCTTGTTGAGCACTTTGTGCAAACTTCTCTCTGCACTGGAGGCTGATGAACTCAGCATCAAATGCGCCCTGGGACCATTATAACCTAAAGAATCTCCTGTGCCTTATGCCATCTTGTTATCTTCTTCAGGTTATCAGAACTTGTACAGCAAAAAGGAGGGATATCTGGAGAGAGCTTAAAGAGAAAGAATCCATTATAAATTTATTGTCTCTTTATTTATAGCTGGTATTAAAGCAGCACTGTGCAACTGATACCAATCCAGGATGTCCCAATGAGTGGGACACTCAACTGTGTCCCCATGGTCCAAACAGGAGCTCAGGCCTGCAGCTCTACCAAGATTTCTAGCTTCTTGTGTGTTGGTGTTTGCATTAGTGCAAAACCACATAAGTAAACATCCTAATTGAAAAGCATCACTGGACATAGCCTGACTGGATAGCTCATCTATGGTATCAGTGTGCAGAAGGTGGCACAAAAACATTAGACCGATCGTGGGTCTTGGAGGTGACGTAGCAGCACGGACACACCATGGGCATGGCTTTCCTGAAGGCCCTGTGCTGCACTTGTAGCTGTGCGTGAATTCACCAGACAGCCGGTGCTATCCGCTCTCTGGCCCTCAGCTGAAGCCCAGGAAGGAATTGTCTATCTTAGGGACTTCCCACACAGTTTACAAGCTCTGGCACACATCAGGAGCAGCCCAGGCACCTTGGGCATCACCCAGTGTCTGTGTGTGAGCAGCTGCCTCCCAGCTGAAGAACCGAGGACTCAGAGCAGGAGCTCACATGCAGGCAACTCCTTGTGCACTTCTGAACTGAACCAGAGGAATCCCAGCTCCTGTGGGTGTGTAGTGAGCTGAATCCCATTTCAGCTCCAGGATTTCTGTCAACGGATGAGACTCCTGCACTGCCTCAGCTGGATCACTGTCCTGCACAGGGAAAGTCCAAACCTCGCCTTCCTTGTCTGGGTGCCCTTATTGTTTCATCAAACGAACTCTGGGAGCACTCCCCATATGTCTCCAATCAGTCACTGACCACTGGACATGTGGTGGTTAATTGAGTGGATTTCAAAGCACAGTCATGATGCTGTTGTCTTTCAGGAGCTGTTGGCCATGAAGACCCAGGGACATGTCAGGGGAAATGAGTGGAAAGGATAAAAATGACATCATCTGTTGCTGAGCTGGGCCAGGCTCCTGGGACACAGGGAGCTCATAAATGAGGGCAGAGCTGCAGAGAGACAGCTGTGCCCAGGAGCAGCTCTTGTGCACAGCACAGCCTGCAGGTGACAGAAGGAGAGGAGAGAAATTGGAGAGAGCTTGCAGGATGTGTGTGGTGTGAGCGGGCTGTGAGCTCACTGCAGAAGCATTGCTCACAGACCATGACAAGGTAAGTCTCACAGTTGACCATGAGCTGCTTTTCATTGAGGGTCAACTTAATTTGGGATATCCCATAGCAGATCTGGATGCAGGCACTGCATGTTTCTTCACTGTGGAAAAAGCCTTCTGCTCCAGCTGGGGGCTTCCATGCTGCAGTGTCAGAGCACAGCCCTGAGGGCTGCGTGTCCCAGCACGGCTGCAGGCTGTGCAGCCGGGGCTGCAGGTGGGTGCCCAGGGCTGTCCTGCAGAGCAGGGTCCCTGCTGTGCCCCAGGGGCTGTGTGCCGGGTATGGGACTCTGCCGCCTGCCAGGCTCAGCACTCAGCCTGCCCGGGGAGCTGCCCAGGGCGCTGCAGGGAGACGTGTGGGGGGAAGGAGCCCCCAGCAGGGCTTGTGCTGCCACAGCTGCTGCCTGGGGCAGGGGATCACAGCTCCACTGCACAACAGTATGTTTAGGAGGGCACTTCGCAAGAGGAGAGCCAAGGCAGGGGATTTCCATTTCCTGTTCTGAGGCAAAGAGAATTGGAGTCAGAAATCTAAAAGGTACAATAAGAGTTATGAGAATTTTTTGTCAATCAATTGCTTGTTTTGTGAACAGTCATACATGATGTGCTTTCAGTCTCCCCTTTCTCAAAGGATGGAATTATCATCATTTTCTGTAGGCATGAATAACAGCATTTTCTAACTGAAACTGAATGCTACAGAAGCTTGGGTAGGGGGCTTTAAGAGCAGTTGGGGTAAAGATATGAGACTTGAAACAGATGAAAATATCCAGGGAGAAGGCATAAGAAAATAAGAGGAAGGTTAGAGCTCCATATGCTGCTTCTGCTTAAGGAATGTTGAAATACATGAAATTAAATGCAAGTAATGGTGCTAAATGTACACTGTTGTAAGAGAATAAAAACATTTCATAGTATAGCAGGAGGAGTGTCTCTGAGAATGGTCTGGACTTGTCATTATCTTCTGCACTCTGAGCAGGACTCCAAGCCCAACAACAGCAGATGCCCAACAGCAGCTCCATCAGTGAGTTCCTCCTGCTGCCGTTGGCAGACACGCGGCAGCTGCAGCTCCTGCACTTCTGGCTCTTCCTGGGCATCTACCTGGCTGCCCTCCTGGGCAACGGCCTCATCAGCACAGCCGTAGCCTGTGACCGCCGCCTGCACACCCCCATGTACTTCTTCCTCCTCAACCTGGCCCTCCTCGACCTGGGCTGCATCTCCACCACTCTCCCCAAAGCCATGGCCAACGCCCTCTGGGACACCAGGGCCATCTCCTACACAGGATGTGCTGCACAGTTCTTTTTCTTTACCTTCTTCATCTCAGCAGAGTATTCCCTTCTCACCATCATGTCCTATGACCGCTACGTTGCCATCTGCAAGCCCCTGCACTACGGGACCTTGATGGACAGCAGAGCTTGTGCCACCATGGCAGCAGCTGCCTGTGGCTCTGGGGTTCTTCATTCCCTGCTGCACACTGCCAGTACGTTTTCACTGCCTCTCTGCCAAGGCAATGTAGTGAAACAGTTTTTCTGTGAAATCCCCCAGATCCTCAAGCTCTCCTGCTCAGAATCAAATCTCAAAGAAGTTGTGTTTATCTTTTTTGGTGTGAGTTTAGGCTTTGGTTGCTTTGTTTTCATAGCTGTGTCCTATGTGCAGATCTTCATGGCTGTGCTGAGGATGCCCTCTGAGCAGGGACGGCACAAAGCCTTCTCCATGTGTCTCCCTCACCTGGCCGTTGTCTCCCTATTTGTCAGCACTGCCATTTTTGCCTACCTGAAACCCCCCTCCATTTCTTCCCCACTCCTGGATCTGACAGTGGCACTTCTGTACTCAGTGGTTCCTCCAACACTGAACCCTATTATCTACAGCATGAGGAACAGGGAGATCAAGCACGCTCTCAGGAAGGTGTTGCAATAAGCACTATTCCAGCTTCCATAATATGGACAACTTCCTCATAGGATTCCCAGTGATGGTTCTTCATGTTTTATGCATCTTTGATTGTTTGATTATGTGAGATATCGCAACGTGCAAAAAATCTGTTATTGGACTTATAAATAAAAATATATTACACTTATTTCCTACCTAATTTCCATTTTTTCACTCCAAGAGCTCATGTAAACATGTATCCAGATTCCCCGAATACGTTAAAGTATACCAAAAAGGTTTCAAAATAGACTTTTAATTAGCTTTTCTTTTTTCCTACTTTGTCTGGATTTGGGGAGGTACAGCCGCAGACAGCAGCTCAACGTGCTCTTTTCATTTCTGATCTCTACACCACCACAGTGCTCTCAAGCCCTCTCATTTGTGCAGTCCTGAAGGTCTTGTGTGTCTCACGACAGTCCTGTTGTCTCTACAGCAGCACTCCAGGGCTGCAGTCAGTGGCAGGCAATACGAACAGCTGTGTCAGAGCTGGTCTCCTTGCTGGCACTGCCATAACAAGAGGGCTCCTTTAGAGCAGGACCAGAGAACTGGAGGGAGGCCTCTTCCAAAGCTGGTGTAAGGAATATACCTCAGGAGCTGCTCCCTGAGAAAACCTTGAGATCTTCTGGTGCTCTTCACTGTGTGACCAGATCAGATTGAATAGTCCCAAGGAGATCCGTAAGCATCTCAAGGCAGTGCTGTGGTTTAAGGTTTATGGGTTGAGACAAAGAGAAAAAGAAAAGGATAATAATTATGACAAATGTATTTATACATATATAATATATTTAGTGTATTTTCACACATATACAACATATGCAGTTGCAAACATATATGAACTAATCCCTATGCGCATCTGTTTGCAAGTCCAGGACTAGTTGCAGGGGTTTTAACAGCCACAGGGTTCACTGTAGGAGCTGAAGTGGCTGTTGGGCTGGTGCAGGAGTTGAAGCAACCTCAGAGTTCTTTGCCAGAGCTGGAACCACCACAGGACCTGTGATTATGTTGGAGCAGCCACTGGGCTCATTGGAGGGGTTGGAGCCACCGCAGGGCTGAACCTTCTGGCACAGTGCACCTCCCTTGGGTGACATTTGTTTCATTTTCTTATAGCAATACTTGGAACAGCTACAGGACCTGTAGCAGGATTGACTGCAGAGCTAATTATGAGGGATGGAGTGACAGCGGGATCTGTCCCAGAGCTTGGAGCAACCACAGGGCATGTATCAAAACCTTGGAGCTGCTGCAGGGTCTGTGCCAGGAGTTGCAGAGGCTGCAGCACTGTCAGCAGATCCAGCTCTCTGGATCTGGCACACTGCAGTCGGGATTACCAGAGCCACAGCAGACCTGCCCCCACTATTCTACCAGTTTCTCAGGATCCTGCAGTTGCTCGGAGATGAAGTTCCAAAGCCCTGGGGGTGCCCACCGCTCCAGGCAGCTGCCCAGACTGTCACACACCCCCTGCCATGCAGAGCCTTCTCACCTTGGGGCAGATCTCTCACTGATATTCCTGAATAATTGTTTAACCTCAATCCTAGATCAATAGAATCAGCAAGGTTGAAAAAGGCCTAAAAGATCATCCAGTCCAACCGTTCACCTATTACCTATAGCTCCCACTAAACCATGTCCCTCAACACAATATCCAGTACACCCCCGGACTCACAGAGGCGACAATGTAAATTGTGTAATTCCTAATCATATGGACAATGTTACTTCCAAAACCCAAAGATGACCGCAGAGCTGAATGTGCACAAAACTTCACTTTGTCAGCTGCCAATTTTAACATGGTACAAACTGAGGTCAAACAGCATAGCAAAATAAATACCCTAATCCCGCAACCAAGCACCAAGTAAGGAGCTGTGCAGTGAAGCTTCATGAGAAGACTCAACAAGCTCCACAAATAGGGAAACTATCAGCATCATGGCCTGCACTTTTCCAACTCCCACAGAGCCCTGAGTTATCTCAATCTGGACAGATGTGCTGTTATCTCTACCCTTGGAGTCTCACATCAGGCACCGAAATGACAGTGGTTGTTGAACCCAACATATGCTCAGCAGCACACACTGCTTGGTGCACTGCCCCATTCCCTGTGGGATGGGGAAGAGAATTGGGAAAAAAAAGTACAGCTTGTGTGTTGTAACAAAGCAATTTACTAAGAGAGATAAAAGGAGAGGAGTAATAGTTATCACTATATATCCGTTGATATGGAATCGTATGTAACAACTGATGCACAAGCACTTGCTCAGCACCACCAGACTGATGCTCAGCTGGGCCCTGGGCAGTGAAGAGACTGAGATGAACTCCCACCCCTTTCAATACAATTTCTGCTTGCTGTCAGCTGATAGAGAACGTCCCTTTGGCAACTATAAGTCAGCTGTCCTCACTCTGTTCCCTCCCAGCTCCATGTGCCCTTTACTGACCATGGCCTTGGCTCCGTACAACACTGCTTAGCAGCAGCTGTAAACATCAGAGTGTTATCAATGATTTTCTCCTAGAACCAAAACACTGCACCATAGCGGACAGTCTGAAGAAAACAATTCCATCTCAGCTGTAACTCAAGCACCTGCCTGTCCCCCTCCTCTTGTTCTTCCTGATCAGGAAGCAAGGAACAGAATCTGCTGCTCTTCTTTTTGAAACCTTTCCATCAGTATTCAGGTGGCTCCTCTGCCATCCCCAGGCAGAACTCAGTGCACTCTCACAGATGGCAGCAGCCTTTCTTCATCTTCATTGCCTAATCGTACTGAAGAGTCTGTACCTACTTTGCTACAGTTCAGAGGTGGGAACCATCCCACCATGTCTCTGTGAGACAAACAAGACCCTAGGTCCACAAAGGCACAGAGATTTGGAGTTCGCTGAGTGAATGTTTGTGGTCCTCTCATTAGTGTAGGGATTCTTCAGAAAGCATCCCCTAACAGAAGCATGTTTTGATTTAGCCTGGCTGGGTCTTCCATCTACACTGTGGTACTGATGTTCAGGGCCTTGCTCAGAAGCAGCAGCCTTCATGAAAGGAAGTGCTCTGTGGTTTTCTCTTGATTTGTCCCGTTTATTTCCCATGCTACCTGCACTGGTCTGCAGGCACTTTAGGGCAGCAGTAGGTTGGGGTTACCCCCGAGGGTTCACAATAAGATTTAGGATGGGGTATTGGCAACAAGACTTTCTCTGAGGAATCCTCACACAATCCTATAGAACAACTCAGAGGCTTTCCATTCAATCTCCAACAGCAACAACATCCCTCAGCCCTTCTCTGTCACATCCAATTCCCCACCCTTCCCCATTTGGACCTGGTTTAAAGCCCTTTAATCAATCAGTGCAGGAGCATTTCAGATGGGGTCATGGAGGAGGCAGACTGCCATTCTTGGGGTGGCCATTTTCCCAGGAGGGCATGGTGGGAGGGCTTTGTCCCATCTGGTTCCACCAACACTTGCATCCACCCAGCAGAAGGCTGTGCCCTCTGTGTCCCACTTGAACTCTGCATGGAGCTAACAGTTGGCAGTGACATAGCTGAGGAGCTCTGGGCATGGATTAAGGGACAGGGAAGTAATGTGCCTTCCTAACTTCCTCCCTGCATGCCTTAGCAACTTCCTTGTAATCTCCCCAAGTATCCTGTCCCTTTTTCCAGAGGACGGAGATTCTCTTTTTCTTCCTGAGTCTCAACAATTGTTCCCAGTTCATCTGCACTGGTCTTCTTCCCCTATGGCTCACCTTATGGCATTCAGGGACAGCCTGATCTTGTGCCTTTAAGATTTCCATCTTGAGGAGTGTCCAGGCTTCCTGGACCCCGTTACCCATAAGAGCGACTCCCAAGGGACCTGTGCTACAAGTGTCCTGAACAGGTCAAAGTCCGCCCTCTAGAAGTTCAGGATAGCAGTTTTGCTAGTCACCCTTCTGACATCTCCAAGAATAGAGAATTCTACCATTTCATGGCCACCCTGCCCAAGACAGTCCTCAGCCTTCTCAACTCCTACCAGTCCTTCACTGTTAGTGAAGAGCAGGTCTAGCAAGGAACCACCCCTGGTAGGACTTCATACCAGCTGCGTAAGGAAGCTGTCTTCCATACAATCTAGAAACCTCTTGGACTGATTCCTCTGCTCTTTATTATATTCCGAGCATATATCAGGGAGGTTGAAGTCTCCCAAGAGAATGAGTGCTGGCGATCGTGCGACTTCAGTAAGCTGCTCATAGAATGCCTCACCCATCAATTCACCTTGATTAGGCGGTCTATAAGAGACTTTTAGCAAGATGTCACACCTACAGGTCTTTCCCCTGATCCTTACAAACATGCACGCATCTTGATGGTTCTGAAGCCCAAGCTCTTCAACATCAAAACTCTCTTTAATATAAAGGGCCACACCACCACCCTTCCTTCCTCATCTATCCCTTCTGAAGAGCTTGTAACCATCCATCACAGCACTCCAGTCATGGCAGTGGTCCCAACATGGGTCGGTAATAGCAGCTAGGTTATGGTTTGTCAGATGCACAGTTGCTTCCAGCTCCTCCTGCTTGTTGACCAAGCTGCGTGCGTTGGTGTAGACACTTCAGCTGAGGCATCTGCCTCTCTCCCAGTTCAAACAGCATTTCCCTAGGCTCATCTCTGGTGAGCTCTGTTTTGTCCCCTCCCCCATCGTAGCTAGTTTAAAGCTCTTTCGATAAGCCCCGCTACCGTCTGTGCTAGGATTCATTTCCCCCTTTGAGACAGTTGTGTTCCTTTCATGGATAATAGACCACAGGCCAAGTAAACTGCCCTGTGATCAAAGAACTCAAAGTTTCTGGCTCAGTACCAACCTCTGAGACAATTGTTCATTGCTTTGCTTTCCAAGCCTGATCCGTGTCCCTCACTGCCCCTGAAGGTACAAAACAAAAAATCACTTGATCTCCCACTCTGTGAACTAAATGGCCTAAATTCCTGAAATCTCTTTTCATAGTTTGTAGTCTTATCTAAGAAATTTCATCACTGCCCACCTAAACTAGGAGTAGTGGAAAATAATCCGTGGACCTAACCAGCATTGGGAGGTTCCTTGTTATGTCCCTGACCTGAAGCCAAGAAGGCAGCAGACTTCCTGACAACTCGGGTCCAGTCTGCAAATGGGGCCCTCTATTCCTCTGAGAAGGGAGTCACTCACCACGGCCACCCTTCTTTCTTTCATGGCAGAGGAAGTCACAAGGCTTGGTAGTGACTGCTTTGCATTAGGCTCCCTCCTAGGCAGATCCTCCATTGCCTCCCTATTCTTATCTCCTTCAGATTTCAGAGTGTCAAACCTGTTGCGTAGATGGATCAGGGGTTGAGGGCTAGGCAGGCATGGGGGGGCTCCTGTGATGTTGAGTTGGGACTCTCTTCCAACCCTCCTCATCAGTCAGGTCTGTCTGATTGTGACAGGGCAGGGAGTCAACCACTTTTCTGGGGGTATCTGCCTGGCAGCCTTCCCTCGGGGATGCCAGCAAGTCACTCCACCAGCCCATCTCCAGATCACACTTTCTGATGGTAAACTGTGAGTAAAACCTTGAGTAAAGTGAGAGTTCACCTAGACAAAAGTATGAGTAGAAACATGGACTGACATGAGGGTAAACCCAGAGTAAATCAGGATCCCATCCATCGGGCATGCACAGCCTCTTAGGGCAAATTTTCCAGTGTTGCTGTGTAAAAAAATAGGTTCCTCACATCTAACCTATGTCTCCCCTTTTTAATTTAAATCCGTTTCCATTTGTCCTGTTATCATCAGACCGTCCCATCCTTATTCTAGTGTTAGGCATCTCATCCTCAGATGGAAACCCTGGGGCTGAATTGGGATCAGTTTTTCAAAGAACCACGGGAGTTGCAAGTTCACCTAGCTGAGTTCAGATGTGCACAGTGAGGTGTCTGTGTGTGAGTCCCTCATCTGAATCCTTGGTTTTTATTCCACAGGGACTGCACTGCTCATACACAGACTCTCAGTGATGCCCAAGATGCCTTGGGTGATCCTAGTTTTGTGCTAGTGCTTGTAAACTGTGACGGAAAATCTATGAGATAGACAGCTCCTTCTGAAGCATCAGCTGAGGGCCAGAGGGGAGGTATTCTTGGCCATCCTAAATACCACCTCAGCCACGTGCTTAGGGCACCCATTGTGTCTTTTGCACCTGTCCCCATGGAGTATGTAGTGATATTCAGCTTACCGAAAGGATGAGCTCAGAACAGAAGAGGCAGATTTTCCTCTCTGCTCCATCTGTGGCATAGTCTGGATATCAAGGCATTGCAAAAATACGGCACATCTACGTTCTTGCACTGATGACAATTTAGTATGCTCTGGGCTCGCATTTCAATGGCATCTAATAAATCTAGGGTCATACCAGTTGACAGGAAGCTGGCAAATGTTGTCTTATCGTAAGGAAGAGCAAGACAGATTACAAGGGGAACTATGGACCTCTCAGTCTCACACCAGTGCTTGATAAAATTATGGAGAAAATGATGGTGGGAGTTATGGAAAAACACCTGAAGTACAATTCTGTGATTGGTCACAGACAACACAGTATCCCGAGGGGATGGTCCTATTTAATTTCAAGTCTTTTTATGACACCTTTATCCATTGAGCTGAACAAGGGAAGGCAGTTGATGTAATCCTTGAGGATTTCAGTAGAGCTTTTGATACTATTTCTTCAGCACCCTTCTGGACAGAAATTCCTGCATACAGCTAGACAGAAACAGAACGTGGTGTGTTGTAATACAAGAAGAATTTTACAGAGCAGCAGCCATGGATTGAGATAAGGAGTTCACAGAGCAGCAGCTGCGGAGCAGGATAAACAGCATGAGAACAAAGGACATCTCTAGGAAAAGAATGAATGGCTTGTGGCTTTGAAGGGGGGTTATAGGGTTGTTATTGCAGTAGCTTTCCTCCAATTAGCGTGTGTGATTTTTGGACGCCCTTGTCTGTCTCCTCTAAAAGCATGGCTTTTCGGGCAATAAATTGATGCAGCTATACGTAACCATATTGGTGTTTGTCTGCTTGTCCCAGCATGCTGACATTTTGCCTTTCAGGTTCACCAGCAGTGGTGAGTGAGCAGTTGGCCAGTAGTTCTGTCCCAAAGGATTATAGTCAGTGGGTTCCATCGGGCTGGTAGATGGTCACTGTCAGAGTTTCCCAGGGCTCCACTTTAGGGCCACTTTCCTTTCATGTTTATGCAGATGACTTGCATGCAGGACTAGAAGATGTTCTGAGCAAGTTTGCTGATGAGACCAGATGAGGAGGTGCTGTTGCCTCCACTGAGGGTGGAGAGGACTTGCAGAGAGATGTGGACAAGTCAGAGAAGTGGGTACCAGTTGGTACTAAGCACCAAGTGCATAATGCATAACAAGAACAAGTGCCTGATTGTGCACCTGGGTATGGGCAACCCTGGACATACACACTGACTGGATATGGGACACATAAGAGAGGTCTGACTGAAAAGCATTGGGGGTCCTTCTCAACATAAAATTGGAAGTGAGTCAGCAATGTGCCCAGGCAGCCAGGAAGGCCAACGGTACCCTGGAGCGCATAAAGCAATTTATTGCCAGCTGGGTGAGAGAAAGGGTTGTCCCTCTTTGCTCTGCATTGCTACAGCCTCACCTGGTACACTGGGTGCACTTCTGGGCACCGCATAACATAAAGGACATAAAACTATGGGAGAGTGTGCACTGGAGGACATTGGAACTGAGAGATCTGCAGAGTTTCACAGGGATTGACTGCTTGTTCAGACTGGGCCCTTCTCACATCCCACATCCTGCAATGAGACACAGGGCACATGTGGGATATGAACTTTAACAGCATCCTTGCACCACATGCAAATGCTTTTCCCAGTGCTTCAGTGTTCCACCACCCATTGCTTTCAACATAGTTTTCAACACCCCATTGTATCTTTTAATTTTACCAGAAGCTGGTGCATGGTAGGAGATATGATAAATCCACTCAATGCCATGAACTTTGGCCCAAGAATTTTTTAAGGGAATTTTTGAAATGTGTCCCATTATGAGACTCAGTTCTTTCTGAGGTGTCATGTCTCTATAGGACTTGTTTCTAACAACCCAATATTGTGTTTCTGGCAGTAGCATGGGGTACTGTGTATGTTTCAAGCCACCCAGTGGTTGCTTCCACCATGGTAAGCACAAAACACTTATCATTATGAGATCCTGGCAAGGTGACATCATTCACCTGTTACTCCTCCCCATATTTATACTTTTGCCTTGGCCTTCCCCCCAGAGAGGCTTCATATTCTTGGCTTGTTTAATTATGGCACATGATTCACAGTCACGAATAACCAGTGCAATAGCATCCATAGTTAAGTCCACCCCTCAGTCTCTAGCCCAGTTATATGTTATGTCCATTCCTTGATGGCCTGAGGTCTCATGGAACCATCAAGCTTGAAATAATTCACTCTTGTTCTGCCAGTCCAAGTCTATTTGAGCCACCTCAATTCTGGCAGCTCGACCTACCTGATGGTTGTTTTGTTGTTCTGCAATAGCCCAACTCTTGGGCAAGTGTGCATCCACGTGACACACCTTTACAATCATATCTTTTTTTTGAGCAGTTATGTTTTTCTACAGTTCAGCAGCCCAAATAGGTTTACACATCTGTTGCCAGTTATTTTGTTCCCACTGCTGTAACAACCCCCATAAGGCATTTGCCACCATCCATGAGTCAGTATAAAGATACAGCATTGGCCACCTCTCCCGTTCAGCCACATCTAAGGTCAGCTGGACAGCTTTTACCTCTGCGAATTGACTTGATTCTCCTTTACCTTCAGTGGCCTCTGCAACCTGTCGTGTGGGGCTCCAAACAGCAGCTTTCCATCTCCGATGCTTCCCTACAATATGAAATGATCCATCAGTGAAAAGAGCATATTTCTTTTCATTTTCTGGTAGTTCGATGTATGGTGGGGCCGCTTTAGCACATGACACCTCTTCTCCTGGTGATGTTCCAAACTTTTTATCTTCAGTCCAGTTCATGATCACTTCTAAAATTCCTGGACGATTGAAGTTCCCCATCCGCGCTTGTTGTCTAATCAGTGCAATCCACTTGCTCCAGGTGGCATCGGTAGCATGATGGGTGGAGGGAACCTCCCCTTTCAACATCCGGTTCATCATTGACAGTCGAGGTGCCAGAAAGAGCTGCATTTCAGTACCAGCTACTTCGGAAGCAGCCCGAGCCCCCTTATACGTGGCTAAGATCTCCTTCTCAGTTGGAGTGTAGCACTCTTCAGACCCCTTGTACGCTCAGCTCCAAAGTCCCGGGGGTTGGTCTTGGGTCCCTCCTGAGGCTCTTTGCCACAAACTCCAAGTGGGACCTTTCTCTCCAGCAGCAGTATAGAGGATGTTCTTTACATCCTGTCCAGTCCGTACTGGCCCCAGGTCCACGGCACAGGCTATCTCCTGTTTAATCTGTTCAAAAGCCTGCTGCTGCTCTGGGCCCTATGCAAAATCATTCTTCTTCTGCATCACCTGATAAAGGGGGCTTACAATGAGGCTGTAGTTTGGAATATGCATCCTCCAAAAGCCCACTGCACCCAGGAAAGATTGTGTCTCTTTCTTGCTAGTTGGTGGAGACATGGCAGTGATTTTGTCAATCACTGTTGGGATGTGATGACATCCATCCTGCCACTTTATACCTAAGAACTGAATTTCCTGGGCAGGCCCTTTTACTTTGCTTCACTTAATAGCAAAACTGGCTCATAGAAGAATTTGAATTATTTGCTCTCCAGCACAGCAGCACTCAGTGGGGGTGTGACCTCATTCAGGCCACGGTAGTCTACTGTCAGCCTCCATTCTCCACTGGCTTTACGCACTGGCCATATGGAGCTGTTAAAAGGTGAGTGAGTTTTACTGATCACTCCCTGATTCTCCAACTGGCGAATCAAATCATGAATGGGGAGCAAGGAATCCCTGTTGGTGCGATACTGCCATCTGTGCACTGTCTTTGTAGCAATCAGTACCTGCTGCTCTTTTATTTTTACTCGTAGCAGCCTCACAACAGATGGGTCCTCTGACAGGCCAGGTAAAAATGACAGCTGCTTAATGTTGTCCGTATCTACAACAGCGATTCCAAAGGCCCAGTGATACCCCTTAGTATCCTTGAAATGCCCTCTTCTGAGGTAATCAATACCAAGTATGAACGGAAACCCTGGGCCACTCACATAGGATGGTTTTTCCAGTCTTTACCAGTGAGGCTTATTTCAGCCTCCAACACAGTCAATTCTTGAGAGATATCCAGAAATATGGATTGATTCTGTCCCTTCATGACTGGAGGGCATTAGGGTGCACTGTGCACCGGTATCCACCAGTGCCTTATATTTTTGTGGTTCTGATGTGCTAGGCCATCAAATCCACACAGTCCAATAAACTCTATTATCCCTTCCACTCCCTTGACTGAGGGCAGGGCCCCTCTATTGGTTACCTGTGATAACTGGAGCAGCCGTACTGGTGGTTGGACTGTTTTGTAGTTCCCTCACCCGTGCTCATAGTACAGGAGTAGGCTGGTCATGCCACTTCCTCATGTCTTCTCTGTGGGCGCATAGGTAACACCACAAGGAAACACGTGGTGCAATTGTACTGTTGTTCCTTGCTCGATCTGGAAAGCGTTTGTGTCTAATAGCTGAGAATTTTAATGATACACATGAAGGCTTTATGATCATTAATTTCTTTACGATCTCTCGCCTTCAACTGAAGCAGCAGCTAGGCCAATTACCAAGTGACACCAAGGAGATGAAGTGGCAAAATGGCGATTTATTGAAACAGACACATCCTTATATAACCTACGCCTTTTTGTCTACACCCACTGTATTACACTAAGATTCTTCCAGAATATGGTGAAGGGACTGTCACATCACAACAAGCTACCGTCCCAGCTGTCCCAACAGCGAAGCAACCAGGTAACAAGAGATTCATTCTGGTGCCGTGTGTACTCCTTTCTTACGCCTTGGATTTCAGTCATCTTCAGGGGTAATGATAAAAAACAGTAATAGAGATTTCCTCCTCATCACTCTCTTCTTCATGCCACTTTTCCTTTTGCCTTTCTCGGTGCTGATTCAAACCTGTCACCTGGATCTTCTGTTGAATCCTCCTCCACTTCTTTTTTCCGTTCTAGACGTGAGGACATCCATTTCCATTTCTTGCCTTCCACAGGGGCAACTGATATTGTTACTGGTGCCTCCTGTGACTGATCAAAATTGACTTGGGGATTTCACTTTTTGGCTTGAACCTCAGCTCGGAAACTCTCTCTTTTCGAAACAGTGTTCTATAGAGCACGGTAAGCACAAGCCAAGCCCCAAATAAGTCGTACCCCCTTGGACATCTCCAGGGATGAACAGGGCATAAACCTCAATGTCTAAAAGCAACAAACCTACAAGCATCATTCCCCATTGGTTCCCCTAGAAACTGTACCAAGAAATTTCCAACAAGCCATTTTTGGACTCTTCTAGACCTGTTTTATACCAGCTGTGTGGTATTCACACTTAATGTCTGGCAAGTTGAAGTCACCATAAGGACAAGAGTGCCTGATCCACAGGTACCTCTCAGGTCCTTAAAGAATACATCATCAGTGTCATCATCCCAGGCTGGTGGCCTATGGTAGATGACACTTCACTTCCTCTCCCACAACTGCCCTGCCTGTCTCTGATGAAGTTCCAGTAACCGTCCATCAGGACACAACAGGCACAGGGCTCTTCCCAACACATTTTGCTAATGCCAATGACACTGCAGCTATGGGACAGAGCCAAGACTTCCAGCTGCTCTACCTACTTCCACCTACTGTGAATTGGTGTATAAACATTTCAAGTGTGCTTCACTGTACCCTATTACTCATGGAAATGTCGGAAGGATCTCAGTAACACACAATCCCTAAAATTCTGGAGACTTCTCCCATGGTTTATCACCAGTGAGCCTGGTTTTATTTCTTTTCACACTTCAAATCATATGCACCCTTCATCCTCCTTCAAAACCAGCGCCATTGCCTCCCCACGCCCAACACAGCCATGTTTTGGTCACCATGGGACATTCTAACGGTCACAACTGCCACAGCTTTCTGATGTCACAAACCACCTCCCTGACAATCGCTATAAATACAGGGACCCTGACAACAGAACATCAGTCTTCAGTAGACTCGCGACTTGGTTGCACGCTTGTGGCCCAAGGAGCAATTCAAAAAGTCCCTTCCCACCTTTTGTGTTGTCCCTCGTGGAGGAGGATGGATCCTCCTCCAGCAAAGAAGCGGCGGCTTCAGGGGAGCAGCAGCAAACCTGAGCCGATGGATGTCGATCCACCTGAGAGCAGCGTCGAGCCCATGGAGGTGGACATCCCTCTGGAAGAGGAACCCATGGAGGTGGATCCACCTCCATCGAGGCAGGGCAGGCACCCCAACATCGTGTCTGCCTGGCGACGCTGCTACATCCATCGGCGGCGCACCAGGGGCTCTCCATTTCCATCTTGGCGTTGAAATGGCACCATCCGCCAGAGAGCCCCTGCGCCAGCTGCTGCTCCCTGCCGCCCTTTCTTCCCCGCCCTCCATCCTCAGCCTTCCCCAAGACCTCTCACCTCTTCTTCCCCTAACTCTGAGGAGACGGGAAGGACTGGCACTGCTGTCCTACAAGCTGCTGCGCCGGGACAAGACAAGGAGTCCAACAGATGGCTTTCAGCTTCCTGCAGCCTCCAGCTGAGCCCTGACAAGAGGGCAGGACTGGGACTGGCGTCCTCTCAGCTGCTGCACCACCACAGCACGAGGAGTCCAGCGGACGGCCCCGAGCTCCCTGCGGCCTCCAGGCGCTGGCACAGAAGCTACAGAGGCGGCTGTTCCTTTGGAGAAGCAGAGGACTTGGCTTTGGACGGGAAGAAGGGCTCAAGGGCAGCATGAAGGTCCACCGCAGTTGCTCCACTGGGACTTTTGTTTCAACACTGGGCCACAACCGATTTAAAAGGACAACACAAAATAATAAGAATAAAAACCTGAGCAATTCTTAAAAAAGCAAAACCAGTCTGTGCCTCTCCATGTGGGTACTTGAGGGTCTGCCCAGGCACGGCCTGTGCTCGGTGCTGGGCCCAGAAGGCCCAGGGGGGACAAGGGCGGTGATGATCTCCCGGCACGGCCCCCACCGGGCACGGAGCCGCGGCCTCCGCAGCCTCAATAACCGCCGCAGCCGCCCGGACGCGGCTCCGCATCCAACGTGCGGCCGGGCCTCGGGCTGCAGGGCTGCCCGGCTCTGTCAGCGCCCGACGGCAGCAGCAGGAACCGCTGCGGGAGCTGCACCCAACCCGTGTCCCCGCCCTCGAGGCAGACGCAGCTCCTCCCAGCTGAGGCGCTGAACACGTGCTGACACGTTTCAAAGTGGACAGTAATTAAAAGAAACGTGCTCCATGCCGTAGTTTCTTTCCTTAACACGACCTGTTCATTACAGCAACCCACGAACAGCGGATGGGTTTGACTTCCTAAGCCAGAATCTAAACTATCAATTTCTGCTATAGGACTGAGACCCCCCTACACAAGCACAGAACATCCTGCATTCTCTCCTTCCTCAAAGGAAATTTGGATCTTCAGACAGAAGAGGACAAAGCAACATGTCTGTCACCCATTAAGCACTCTTACCTACTTCCTTTATATATATATAATATATATAAAGGTCAGCTGGATATATACATACATATATATGTGTATGTATGTATGTATGTATGTATATATCCAGCTGAGCTTTGAAGTTCATGGGTTGAGCATCCTTAGCAGTGTAGCCATTGAAATAGGCTGCAGTAGCCACATATGCTGCAATGCAAGTACCAACTCAGTAAATGCTGGTTTCTGAGCTGCTGCTGAATCCCAGGCTCTTCTGGGCTATGTGTCCAACAGGTCATTTACAAATCACCTTTGGATAACCGCAAAACCCACAGACAGTAACACCAGAGAGCAGTAAAAACATGGATATGCAGTAAATATGCAAACAAACCATCAGAGAACAAGTACTGAGGAAAGAACTAGAAACGGAGGAAAGGAAATGTTCAGCCACAGAGTTATTGTGCTTGTGATAATAATCCTCCTATCCAAGATATGACAAATCCAACTTCCTAGGAGATGGCTTTGAGAAGTGAAATAAAGCTGCATTCAGCAGCAGTGGACAGAACACATCTGGTGCTTCTATTATAGGCAGAAATTAATACCCAGGTAGAAATAACCATAAATCAGTCTTACTTAGCTCATGAGCTGAAATACCAGCCTTTACATAAGAATACATCTTTGGCATTTCCAATCTTGTACGTCACTGTGATAAAAAGTCAGCCCTGTCAGTTAATCCTGGTCTGCTAATCAGGCAACCTGAGAAGAGGAGCTCACATCCCATCATTCCACATCTGAAGCAGCAGTGTGATGGAAGCTGCTCTGCTTACAGTGTGCATACAAATCTCTTTCCTACTTTTCCAACCCCTAAGTTTTAAATGGAGTACAGGATAATACTAAAAACATCTTAGGTCTGCTATTCATCAATAGCCGTGACATGAGAAAAGGGAACACTCACGTGTCCTGGCCTTCAATTTCTACCTATATCCAGTAGGAAAAAAATCCTTGAGCAGGAAAGAAATTTTTGGCCCACGGATACAGTAAAGAGGCAGCCATTCTGCTTCACACTTGAAAGCTTCCAACTTACCCTGACACAAAGATTGCTGTGATGTGATATTTCTGTTTCATTTGAATCTCTTGCAAAATGTCAGTCAGTTTGGGAACATCCCGCAGCTGGATCAGATGCAACAGGAATAGAACACCCCAGTCCCAGAGCTATTCAAGAGTTGGATTTCTGCCTCAGCAACTGGAATACCAATAATGACTCCAGGTTCAGCTTGTCAATGGTACTAAGGTGAGGCCCACACAGCCACAAGCATGGTCTATCCCCTCGTATAGAAAAGAACCACTGAGAAAGAACTTGTGCCACAACAGCTGTGTTCAGGAGCACAGAATGACAGAGTAAGCCTGGCTTTATCCAATTTGACACCTGAATTATCAGTGCTCACAGAGATCATCTATAGCCAAGCAAAGACAAAGGGAAATTGCTCTCTTTCATTAGTGACAGACTGCTTCTACCTCAAAACTTCCTTTTCCCAGTCCAGAACTGCAGTATTAATCAAATGGGAATAGAAAGGATTTTCTTTGATGAGTACCTCATGCTGATGGCAAACAGCTGAAGCTAAGTAGATGCAACCCTTACACATTAAAGATAGCAGAGCTGTGAGCTTCTCTCTGTTGTGTTTCAGTCTCAGAAGGTGTATTTTTATGAATGAACACCTGCATAGGAAGCAGAGGTGATGCTTGGTTTGTGCCAGCGTCTTGCTGGAGGCTCAGGGCCTTCCCCACTCCCAGCCCTGGCGGAGCAGCCCCCCACTTGCTGCTCCAAGTTCTAAATTTGCCATTGAATTCTAAACATTAAAACAAACCTTGGTATTCCTTCCATGAATGTATCAGCAGTTGTTTAGTTTAGCATTTCTATCTTTGAATTTTTAGCAAACTTCTGCTTTAGTTCATTCTCAATGCTTGCAATAGCAAGGACTGAGTTCTGTATCTGGATGTCATTTTGTCCACTCCAGGCAAGGCTTTTGTCAGCTGATAGTCGTAGCTGATATGCTTATACTGACCTATTTAGAATCTCAAATGGTTATAAAAGATGGGAAGCTTTTCAAAAGGCACTTCCAGAAGTGTTATTCAAAAGTAGAATGGTCCCATTTGTCAGAAATGTACGTTTGCCCTTTAGCACAGACCTGGTGCATATAATTGCTGACAAACTCCTTTCAAACCAGCTGCTCTCTTTGGGTTTCCATTGCCAACACTGAAAACACACTTTGATCTCAGTGCAGAGGGCATCCATTTTGCTTTAAGCTGCTCAAGAAGAAGAGGAAGTTGATCGTCCCTGGCACCAGCAGCCACCACTGGCTTCTCTTCATTGGAACATGCTCTTAACACATCTTCAATCTTGATAGACTTTAATTTGCCGTAAGGAAGAGAAGGGCAGGAATGAAATGCCTGTGCTGAAGGAGCACAGGATGAGCCCTACAGTGTGAACCGCTGTCATGGTTATGAGGTTTCCTTGCTGCTTTCAAACCATTTTGGATTGTGTTTTAGTACAATTGCTGCACATCCTTTTCTTTTTGTCCTAGCGTAGGTAACCTTGGAGATAAATTGTTCGTGAATCAGCAAATAGTTGCATGTGTTCTTAAGATTTTCTGAAGTGAGATATTTACATCCTTAAATAATCCTAAGAGGAAACAGGTGGCTCTTCAATGTACTTGTGGCTTTTTCAATTACATGCTCAGGCTCACAGAACAGGCACTCAGGGGAGGGTGGTTAGTTGCTGTGTAATTGCCCTGCCATGGTAGGCAGTGTTAGAATAGCACTGAAATCTCCCTTACTAAACAGGAATGCATTGGTTTGCTTGTATGCAATTTGTACTATGGTATTGGTCTTGAATAGCTTTGCATTTGAATGCAAGCTGAACACATTTATTTCCATCTACTTTCACAGTTTACTTTGCATCCAGATTATAAGAACTTGTATGCACATTATGCTACAGACTAAAGAATGTAAATGGGGGCTGTTCTGGGATACACTGAGCAACTGAAACAAGAAACAGGTCTCAAGTCCTCGCCTTTCTCCCAAAGCAACAGAAAAACACTGTAGCTTGGATGGGTGCTGTGGAGATGGTACTGAGATCATTACATCAGAAACACGACCAAAGAGATGAAGGAAATCGGGGTTAGGAAGCAATACATTAATTATTTCTTCATCAAAAAGGGCCTTAAGCAGTCCATGCAAACAGGAGGGTAAAAAAGCGTGCACTGGCATTCTGACACAGGTGCTTTTTATGGTCCCTGTACAATGCCTTGGAGATTTCTCTGTCAGTCAAACTAAAGGCATTCGGATTTGCTCGTTATCTAATGCATCCAAATGAGTTTCATGAGGTCTGGAGACTGAAAGCACATTTGTAAATTAGCAGCTACTGACCTGTGATTGGCCTTCAATGAGTGTGATCAATAGAGTGGTCAGTACCAGAGAGGATTAAAGACTGAAATTCTTCGAGCAAGTCCCAGTGAGATCAATCACATCGTGATCAGAAGTCCCCGAACTATTTTACAACAGATTTCCTTTTAAATACAGCTTTTCCTTAGACTTTTTTTTTTTTTTGGCCACCTGTTACTCAAGGCCTTTTAACTAAAAACCTGTTGTAAAATGAACAAGCACAACAAGACATGTGCTGTCACACTGCTCCAATCATCCACCACATCCATTCTGTTTCCATGCAAGAGGTTCTGTATGACAACCACTCCTCCTGAAGCAACACGTTTTGAACTGGCATCCTTCTAACCCATCAACACAAACGCTCACACGTTTGTTCATATCTAAGACCCGATATCAGAAAAAGTGACAGAAAAATATAAATGATCCTCTTTTCCAAAACATTACACTTACACAAACATGAAATTTAAATTAGCTCTGCCTCAGGACCACAGATCATTAAGATAATGTCCTCTGTCTCTGTAAAGCATGCTGTAGGAAATGAGCTGGCACTGCAATTTCCGTTCTAATCTTAAATGCCCCAGGCAGAGGTTACTAATTCTAATACATTTCCCAAGACTGAGGTTTATAATTATTATTTTGCTTTTGCTTTCTTTATTTCCATTCAACTATTCATAGCCATATTCTCGGTGTCATCCCAAATTCTTCTTCCCTCTCAATGTTTACAAATGTGTAAATTATTAATTTTCACTCTCTGCCCAGATGTTGGCCAATAGAGGCACAACACGTACATCTAATTACCTCTCCACAACCCACGTCTCTTTCCAGTTCCCTGAGCATTTGGAGTACTATTATTTCTAATCCTTCCAACTTTGCAGCATCTTGAAGATACCTGTGGATTACAACAGCGTGTTCATGAATGCAGCTTCTTCCCTTCGCATCTCTTCATGCTTCAAGCAGAACATGAGATGAGATGGGATGCCCCATCCCTGGAGGCATTCAAGGCCAGGCTGGTTGTGGCTCTGGGCAGCCTGGTCTGGTGGTTGGTGACCCTGCAGATAGCAGGGGGTTGAAACCAGATGGTCATTGTGGTCCTTTTCAACCCAGGCCATTCTATGGTTGTAAGATTCTATGTGCCTCTAAGACCCCTAAGGTCGGTAGGTCCAGCAGTCATTGATGCTGGGAAGCAGGCAGCTACCTGCCTCTTTTTGTCCTCCTTTTGAACTCAGCATCCAAAAATACTGTGAAAAAGAAGTATCTGAAAATGAATTTTAATGCCAAAGTTTGTGCATTATGTGGGGACAATGAGGAAGCATAGACAAATGTCACAAATAAATGATGAGGAAACAAATCTATCAAACAGGCATGGGGGGAGATGGGATGAGAGCTGGGCAGAATGTTTGCAGAACCACTAGAGAAAGGGTCAGATATTTCAAACAGTGCGGACAGAAACAGAGAGCTTGGAAGGTATTTCTGATTGGAAATGGCAGGGAAATTCTAATCTATCCCTTTCAATCACTTCCCAAAACCCTTCTAAAGTTTGTTTATTCAAATGAAGGACTTGGGCCAAAATGTAACCGGAGACATTTACTGCAGCCCAAATCTCAGTTCTAATTCTGAAACAGCAATTACATCTGTGCTGAGATATGCCAGTTTTGCTTTAGAAAGCAGCAAAATACAGGATTCAGAATCCATTTGATTCAATTCAGAAGTTCCCGTGGTACATAAATTAGTTTCACTTCTTTCTCTAATATTCAGCATCAAAATTAAGGGTGCCTCCTATTCTGGGAGCACAAACCGACTGCTGCATGTTTCCTGCTGATCTTACCAAGAACTTCAAGAAACTTTATCCCCACTGAACACCAATGAGCATAAGACTCTGTTTTCTCCCATTTTTATAGTGGCTAATTAGCACGTCGTTGCAAGAGGTTAATAATCTACTGTCTTCCAAGGAGATGTTTGTTTAACAGTCAAAAATCAGCACATGGTTCACATCATTCACTGAAGCAATCAGAACACACTCCAGTCAACACCATTTATCAATGTCAACCCGAGGAGCAATTATATTTCATCCAAGCAAAAATAAACAGGCATCACAGATTGGATGGCACACAAACTACCAGCTGGAAGGCTCTCACCAAGTCCCCACTGACAACCAGTTGTACGCAGGTATTGGTGCTGGCAAGGGAATGGACTTGGTTGGAGTAATTAGAAAACAAAATTAGAACATGCTTGAAGAAGGTAAGTGAAGAACATAAAGCCTGGATGATGAAAAGGAAAAATAACAACATCAACATATATAATTCTGTGCTGTAAAGCCAGCATAACCCCACTAATATAAGCTCTCTGGTGGATGCAAGGGGAAGGACTCCGATGTAGGTTATTTTATGAAGCTAACACATGGAATCACAAGCCTATTAAACATTCAGCACTCTTCTCTGCTTAATACCAGCCACAATATGCTTTATTGCCTAATGTTTATCTCAAAGTGGTACCTGGAGAATCCAGTCAAGGTTAATGCACTGACATGCACAGAGCTCCATGAAGTCATAGGGGCTACTGAGTGATTTAGAATATATTAAGAGAAGTCAAACAGAAAAAGCAGGTAAGATACATATGCATTTGTGTACATTTTATTCTTATAAGGAATATAAGCTAACACCACATGTACCTACTGCTTTGAGAGCCTTATGGCTTTCAGCCACTTCTAACCACACTACCTAAATTTCCCCTCTAAGACCTGCTTTCCTTGCTCTTATGTATGAATCTGGTTCTCAATAGCAACAAAACACTCCAAGCAGGAAATTACTAGATATTAATGAATTTCTCAGGTGGTTTACGCCACTTAATCTTTGGCCTCATGCCTTATAGTAACACCCAAGGCAGACTATAATCACCCTGAAATACACTGCTTGATGTGTCTTTATTGCTTAATTATCAAGGTGAGATGCTCATATTTAATTAGGCATTTAATCATAAACACACAACTCTAAGCATTACTACCAAAAAAAGTTTACTTAGATAAATAATTTCTATTTTTGTTGTTGATGTTCCATTCTTGCATGATACCGAATTATACTTCGGAGCACAGCTGTTACCTTTGCCAAATGGATCTTGAAGCAGAAACTATACCAAGCTTTGGCTTATAGACATTAATGTTAGGTCAAACTGCAAAGCTGCCATTTAACCTGACTGCATCTCTCTATGCTCACTATAGACATGGGAAATAAATTACTCTCTTCTTTCCTTTAATGTTCTTGAAGAACACTATGTGCTTTACATGCTGTTCTCCAGACAAAACCACCCTAATGATTAATCTTGCCTTCCAGACCTCTGATTGTTCTTAATGCTTTCCCTTGGGCTCTTCCTATTGCTTTCCAGGTCTTACTTTGCAACATCCAATACTGGATTTGATTCTTCAGCTGCAGCCTTATTAATGCCTTATTACAATTGAGAGATAACAATGGTAAGGGGAACTCGGCTCAACAGCTGAAAGTTATGATGGAAAACAAAGTTTGTCCCTGACAGAGGTTAAAAGATTCAGGGTTAGCATGCAAAGATGTGGCTGTCCAGACTGACCTGCTTCTGGGACAACAGGCATCGTTTTTTCATAGGGTAAGAAGGGTGGCAGAGACCATTTCAGCCCATTCCACACACACTTGAACAGATACACACCGTACTGCAAGTTTTCCACAGACTTCAAGTACTGATTGCAGCATCTGAAGCTTGCCTAGAAACAACAGCTGACTGTAAAAGCAACATACAACAAGCCTTGGGAGATTAATTATTCCATTTTTAATAATGCTGTCTTGTTCCCCAAACACCTGCAGGCCACTTCTTCATAGGAGCCTTTTTGCATTACATTTGCAAAAGCAGTCTGAGTACTGCGATCTCTTTAGGATTTGCTGCAGGTACTTCACAAGCCAACAATAGAGGTAGAAGAGATGAAATCTACTACAAGAGCCCAAAAACTTTGCTGTAAGCAACCTGCCATAAAACACAGGCTGCCAGAAATGTCGCCCTTGGTTGATGAGCTTTTGGGGTTTGTCCATTGTGCTTGTTTTCTTCCTTCCTAGATAACAGCTCACTCTCCTGAGAGATCAGATGTATCATTTTAGACTTTGAGGCATGGAACAATTCATGTACTCCACAGTCACATCTGGAAGCTGATAAAATAGGGAGGAAGATAATCAGTATCTCATAGTAATGAGTGAGGGGAAACAACCACGAGCCACATTCCCACCTGCCAGACCATGTAGGAGCGGCTTAAGGAGAGAGGGAATCATTCTCCTCTCCTCTCCCATTTCCTTGAATCCCATCCCCAAACCAGGCGACCAGCTGGAGCTTATTAGAAACGATCTTCCCCATCTACAACATCAAGCTTTCAGATCCAGACAAAATGAACTGAGTTACAGCGTAAAAGAATATTTTAACATCTTTCTTCTCTTCCTGCACTATTTTAAGACCCACATTTAGAACCAGCTTAATGATCTTAACGTTCTCTTCCACCTGAACGATTCAGTGACTCTCAGAGTTCTGGAAAGCTGAAATGCAATACTACAAATAGGGCTGTTACTTTGGAGGCAGTAACTTACCTCAGACCAGCCACTGCAACTCTAATATTTACAGATAAGCATTTTTCTGGTGTTTGATTTTGTTTAGTTTGGGGTTTTTCTTTGCTTGTTTGTTTGGTGTTTTGGTGTTGTTGGGTTTTTTTTGGCTAACTGGATCAAAAGCTCTCATGTTTGTGCTGGAAATATAATCAATCAATGTTTTCTATTTTATTAATCATATGCAAGAGAAGAGTTCCTGGTTTTACATGACACTTCTGCTAGAACTGGAAGCAGTCCCTAAAACCAAATGTATTGCCTGTGCCTCACACAGGAGCCCATGCATCTTTCTGAGCATATGATATGGCAGACTAATGGCAAAAGCAGATGAGAAAGGCTGCATAAAGACACACACAGCAGAAACACCACCGACCATCAGCATGCTCTGCCACCTGTGCTCTCAGTCTCCAAAGTTCCAGATATCTTTGAGACATGAACATTATCTGTGACACTCCTTGAACAACGTGGGGTTTGCATTTTATCTTATCAGCCTCTTTCCTACCACTGCCCCACTCTTCCCAAACACACAACATGCATCCCTCTTCAATACACAGCAGTGAAGAAACATAACCTTGGGAAACTACTCTTAAGAAGCTTTTCATTCCAAGCACTGCAGTAAGCATGAGAGGGGGGAGGTGTTCTTTGATCGGCTCAAGATAATTCACTTTGCAATGCGGGACCGTAGGACAGCAAGTTTGATATCCTGCAGTTTGACACCTAATCCTTACAGTGCTGCAGGATGTTTGATCTGTTGGGTTTGACCCAGTGGGCATCCTTTGAAACAGTCCTTGAATGAGCTGCATTTTCTCTGAGTTTAGCTTTGTCGTGTTAATAATTACACTTGTGTTTGGATAATGAACTTAGATTTATAAAAGCGCCTTTCTGGCCTGTCAAAGAAGAGTAAAAAGAAGGTCCTGGCAATAAGCAGCCTCCTCCAGGGCACGAGGAAATGCATGAATGTACCATAAAATTAAAAACCAATAATAAGAAATCGACTAAGTCCCCATTCCAGAAGCAGCCCATTTGCTATTATGAAGTCCTCTCACAGACAGAAACTGCTGACTATTTCACACCAACAGGCACTAAGCCTTTTTTCCTCCTCCTAGAAATAAACATATACTCCCCAAACACACCGAGTTGCAGAGCCTACAATTAAGTACTAAAGTTTGTCATTGCAGTGCTACACTCCCATAGCCTGACACCAACTTCTGTCCATCTGGACAGGCACAGCAGTGCACAACATGACCTTGCACATGTGGGTATTCATGTGTTTGAGACCTCCTATTTCTATGTCTTATTTCTTAGAGCAGAACAAAATATTCTAAGTGCTTTTTTTCCCCACCGAAGCACAGCATAGGAAGTGGTGATCTTTCCCTCATTCACTTTATATACTCTATTGGCTTCCTATCTCACAAGAAGTGAAGAAACAATTGACATACAATGCCAACTCAGCAACAGAACCCAGTTTTAAAACTGATACTTCTCCGCAAACAGTCTGAGCAGCCCTGCTACGTTCAGAATTGCTCTTCTGTCTTTAGCAAACCATTCTAAAATCAGGTATTTCATAATGTGAAATACAGATGTCCATCAGATTTGTTATATATCTACAGTTCTCCCACGGAAAAACGCAACACGAGAAGATAAATGTGTAGCTCCTGCTTACGGGAGCACCAGCTGACTGCAAAACTTCCCATCTTTTTAATCATTCTCAGAAAAGCAATGGAAAACTTGTTAAATAGCCTGTGTGCAGCACTGGGCAGCAGAGGGACACCCTGCAGTGCTCCAGCTCCGTTGGGAAGATGCGTCCTACTAATCTAGCTTGACAGAAGGAACCAATCTCATTCTATCTTTCCACTTGTAAATATTCCCACGTACTTCTCACCTAGTGGACGAGGATATTACTTCTCCACCTCTGAAAGCAATAAGAATTCATAAGACAAGAGAAAAGCTGCTGGTGTGATCCAAGGGAAAGGAAATAAGGTCTTCAATTCCAGTAGCTAGAAGTGCAACTAGAGAGAGCACCTAACCATCAGTTAGCATTCACATGAACATCAGACAAAGGGAATCACTATAATGGGCCAGTCTTGGATGACTGCAAGAGCGGAAAGGAAGCAAACAGACTATGCTTTCCATTTATCACACCTTCCTAGCTCAATTAATGCCAAAGGAGAATTGTTAAATGGACAGAGCAGCTCCTGGGCAAGGTGCATGTGGGGAAACATAAGAGAAATTTTCTCATTTAGAAAAGAAACAGAACCGGTGGATCAAACCACTCATTGCTTCTGCAGGCCCAGCTGGCAGGGACACCACACTAGAGCCAGCAGCACAGTTTAGAGGGCACAGCAATTAAACTGGCATTTTACTGTCAGGTTGTCAAAGCTGTTCTTTTTCTTCTTTTCACTCTTTTATCAATTCAACATCAACAACTTCCCCTGACATTGCGTATGTGGCGCTGCAGGCATGGAAACCTGAGCAACCGGCACAGAGACTAACTATGGCAATTTGAAAATTATCCAAAGGGAAAAAAAATACCTGAAGAGAAAATACATGATGTTCAAGCAGTTGGCTTTTCCTTCCAAACTGTGCTCTGGGCTGACATTCTCCTACAGTGCCAGGCTGGACTCTGTCTTCTGCCCCAGGAGGTATCGGTGCCCAAACTCTGCAGTGCTCCATGGCAGGGATTTGCTGCTGGCTGTGGGATGCAGCCACGGCCTTACATGGATGCACCAAACCGGGAGGCTCTCAAGAAGTCCTAATCATGGTTCCAAATGAAAGACTTCACCCAGAAATGCCTCGTTTTTGCTCTACTCTTCAAAAACAGGATCTTATCACAATGGAACTAGTGGCATAAATAGCAATAAGAGGCTATTGCATAACTTCTCCTTAACTCACAGAAGATAATTAAAGCAAAAAGCACCAACCCCTTCTAACACCCAGTAGTTAAGAACACATCCAAAGAGAGTCATTAGGGATTGCTGAGACAGAATTTCAATGTTCTTTGAACATTTGAACCTGCACTGTTAACACCTCAGGTTCAATGCAAAGGAATTCACTCTGCATTCCACTGAGAAAAATCTCTCACTTTGCCCTGGGAGGTCACTGCATCAAAACCAGAAGGAAACTACATTAGTAACCAATACCAGCTCATCTGCACAGAGTTAACTTTTCCTCTATCTGAAAAGCCATTTAGGGAAAAGTATTCATACTAATCTGGAAGGAATAAAATGTGTGTGTCCCATTAGCACTGTTATTAATACCTGACTGCCCTGATGCAGCACAAGTATGCAGAACAGAAACAGAGACATAAAATGCGAGTATATTGGCATAAAGCATTTTCTGCCTACATACAGTAGCACTACGAGATTAACACTAATAATGCAACTCCCCAATCCCTCTTAGGGCCGAAGGTTGCTAACAACACCCAAGAGCAGCTCTGGGACAAGACCTGCTGCCTTATTCCCAGCTCAGAGAAAGGAGGGCTGCCAGCTGCATCCCCGAACTCTTAGAAGTGTGGGACCCAAGGAAGAAGAGCTGACATCACTTAGGAGAACTGCTGGTGTAGAAATGAGAGGTAGAATTTTGCAGTTGTAATGTACCATGCATCTTTTCATGCATGGGTGGCACCAAAATCAATAGCGAGGTGCCCTGCATGAGGAAACATACAGCAGTTGAAGCATTGCAGCTTATGGGCAAGCTGATAGACTGACAAAAATCCTTTGATTCCTCCTGGGCAGATCTTTGATGTTTATGCCACAGCACGTTCCGTTTGCTGTTTTTACATCTTCAAAGGCATCTAAAAACATTTTCTCTGGCCAAATTTCCCTCTAGCAATTCATTTATAGAGAAATGAAAAAACGAAACAGAACAAAACAGACAATGGGGGTGGTGTGAACAACCAAGTTCCTGCCTGCAAATGAGCGGCATCCAAACACATTTGTACTCATCCTCCAGGAAGGAAAACAAAATGAACACCTTGGTTTCAAAGCTGTAGCCGCCCCTCTGTATCTGAGCACCGCCGGGCTGGTGTGTTATTCGTGCCTGGGTTCTCTGCAGTAATACTCTTTCATTTCAACACTGCTGTCACATAAGAGATCCAACAATATCAAACAGAATTTATAGAAGCATACACTGCTCTTGCCAAAGGCTACAGCTATAAAATCCAGATTCTGCCTGCTTTTTTATTGTTTGTTTAATTTTAAATATATAGGGAGCAATAACAAAGTTTTAGTCCATCTATTCCAACGTTATTAGAACGAGGCACTAAATCAAGAAGTTCAATTAGATTTCTGTTTGAGCAGACTGACGTCTAATCTCATCTGCAGCAATACAGCACAAAGGTAAAAGCATAAAACAATACGAGTCAATAACGGATGGTGCTTTGCTACTCTGCTTGTGCATTGTATTTGAAGGCACTGTGGCATTAGAAGGCTCAGCCATCTTCTAATTAGTCACAATGGGCAGACAGAATATTTGCTTGTTGGCTGGCCATGGTTTTATAAAATATTTACACATCTATCACAGCCTAAACAATATTAAGATTGCTTTCTGTTTGCCCCTTTTCTAGTTCACACTGGGAAAGTTCACTGCTCAAAACATTTTAAAAGCAAACACAAAAACAACCAAAGAAAACCACCCACAAACAGCATTTTTGGTCAGAAATTAATTCCAATCCCCAAATCCAACAACCCCTGAAATGATACCACTCTCTACTTTGAAATGCTGCCCATTGACTTCTGTTGCGCTCCCTTTCCAAGCAATGCATTTTCCTTTCTTACACACACACCTCTTCCACAGCACTGAACCAGCTATTGCACACTATTGACATTTTTTATATCGTAGCTATGAAGAAACCTGAGCATTAATTGCACCTATAATGAGCTGCAGTGGGAAAGGTTAGCTACCTGTTAATGCTCTCTATGCAAACTGCCCTCACAACCATCGAGGCTTTGAGCCTCATGATAGCATTTAAACCTCACTGAAGAGCCAAGAGAACAAAGTCATCTGTTGGCAAATGTTTGGGGGATCTTCTGAGGAAGAATTTCCGCAAATGCAGTTCCTCCAACATATCACAGATCATGAGCTCAGGTGTCACTTACTTATAACCCAGTTTCTGGGTTTTACACAATGAAAGGCAAAATAAAATCTCACAGATGTAACCGATGACCTGAACAAGTAAACTCTGTGACCAGCAGCCCTCAGATGGCATCCAAACAATATCCCTGTGCACAAGAAACAGCGCTGTGCTGATGATGCATTTTATCCTCTGCAGTCTGGGTGTGCCCAGTGGTTTGGTTTGGGCTCTGGGTCTGCATGGGGCAGCATGGGGAGCTCCAGTCACTGTTCTGCAGCTGAATTTAGAACACCAGTAACATTACTGAGGCTATTTAGGTAAAAAATAAGACCCTCATCTCTATTTGATACCACAAATGCCAGAGATCAGCCTTTCCTCATCCTACATACTGTATTCATTGAGGTCTTCACTCCCCATGAAGCACTGGAAGACTCTAACAGCGCCTTTCTGTTATGCAAACACCACTCAGGGATGCTTTTCCCATCTTTTTCTACTGCCCAAACATTTTTGCTGTACTTCAGAATGGTGTATGTTCGCTGAACTGAGATGTATTATCTTCTCTTTGCAAAGAAGTTGTTAGCTCTTTTATCCACTTCCAAATTGAATTTCATATTGATTAGAAGTTCAGACAGACTAGTGATGTCTAGTTATCCCTGATGGGGAAGGACCTCACAAAATATTTAATTTTTCTATTACCCTCTATATTCAGTGTTTTCATATCACTGTATATTTTATCGCTGCTATAGAATTTTATGTGGGAAAGTCTTAAAAAAACACATTAGGAATAGACATTATAGAACCACAGAATGGCCTGGGTTGAAAAGGACCACAATGATCATCTGGTTTCAACCCCCCCTGCTATGTACAGGGTCGCCACTGCCCAGAGCCACATCCAGCCTGGCCTTGAATGCCTGCAGGGATGGGGCATCCACAGCCTCCTCGGGCAACCTGTTCCAGTGCATCACCACCCTCTGGGTGAAAAGCTTCCTCCTAAGATCCAACCTAAACCTCCCCTGTCTCAGTTTAAAACCATTCCTCCTTGTCTTATCGCTGCCCACCCTCACAAAAAGCCATTCCCCCTCCTGTTTATACACTCCCTTCAAGTACTGGAAGGCCACAATGAAGTCTCCCTGGAGCCTTTTCTTCTCCAAGCTAAACAAGCCCAGTTCCCTCAACCTTTCCTCACAGGAGAGGTGCTCCAGCCCCCTGATCATCTTAGTGACCCTCCTCTGGACCCACTCCAACAGCTCTTTATTAATTTCTGCTGCTTTTAGAAGCAGGATCCTGTTGGTTTCATCCTTCAGACACCATTCACGGTGTTTTGCAGGACACACAGAGATCAGCAGTGCAATACCTGCAGCACCCTCAAGCACTCAGGAGCTAGCTGTCATCTTCCCTGATGAATAACTGTTTAAATCAAACAGCGTATAAGGGTCAAAACTATGAAGCAATGAACCTGCAGCAAATGCTTTTTCCACCTAACAACGGTTCCTTTGAAAATAACTGATGTGCTCCTTTCTTCTAATTAAAGCATGAAATGAAACCACTAGGAGAGATGTAGAACAAGATATGGAAACAAACCACAATTGGCTGCGTAGCTGAACGTGTAACACCAGAGAAAAGGAAAAACCTGGTTTGAAACTCAGCAGTGACTTCGAGGGATGGATGGGAAAGGAAACAGTGTGAAGCAGTGACCCACAAGGGTGATTAAATGCCTGCTCACTCTAACCAAAGCGTTTGAGAAGAATAAGGCAATGCAATTCAATTGGGCTTCTTCATCAAAACACATCTGACTTCAGCCACCTTATGCTGGAGCTATGGAAATGCACTCCTACATTTTAGTTCCAGAGCCAGGAAGGTGCTGATGGGATGCTCAGCACCCAGCAGTGCACACTCACCTTCAGACAGCTCCGTCATTGGTGACACTTTGATTTCCTATCCTGCAGGACTGGCGTGGAACCAAGCACGCAGAAAAAGGAAAGATTAACAATATAGGAAAGAAACAAGCAGTCCCAACATTATAGCAGTGGCCTGAGGGCACATCCTAAGTGTTTTCAAGCATTACTCCAGTGTATTTTTCAAGTATCTCATACTTCCAGAAGCCTCTATAAAATGCAGCCAATACTCATACTATATTGCTGTGGTCACTGCCACAAAATGTGTTCTGGAAACAGCTGGGAATGTTTTATTGCATGGCCTTAATAGGAAGTAGCCTAAAGGTTTATAGGCTTAATAGCGAAAAAGAAATCTGCTGCTCCCCAGCCTTGTTGTTCTGTGCATTCCCATTACTGATGGCTCCATCACTGCACTGTATGAGCGCTGCAGTGCTGCACATTCGCCTGTACTGACATAGTCAAGGTATTTTTTTCCTTCTGCCAGCGTTTCCTCTTCCATCTGTCCCCACACCATCCAGCACCAAGCTCATTTCCCATTTAAATTTCATTCTGGAAACTAAAAGGAATGCTCACAGATCCAGGGCTGCCAACCTGGGATCACTTGGGGTTTCCTATTGAGAAATAGAGGATGAGCTACAACTCCATGAATTGTTTTGAAAAAATGGTTACCAATACTGCATTTAAAAGGATTTCTATATTTTTCTGGTTTTCTTGTCATCTCATAGATGCAAATACAGCCTAATTCTTCAAGCTATATACACACGGGGGCTTCATAAAGTCAAGGTGGGTGGCTGCATGCAGGTAATTAATGGGGTCACAGGACAACAATGCTACCCAAACCAAGGGGTGCTCCTGAAGATGCTGTTTCCCCTTCTGCCATGCAGCAGAACATTCTTTTCCCCCCAACCAGAACACAGTCCTCAGCAGCCATGGGGCACTTCATACTATGCCTGGTCCCAGCAGACTTCAAATAACCCATGGGGAGGGCAAGGCAAAGCAAAACAAAAAAAGCCTTGATGTGGGTCTTTAATGCCACTCACGGAGCACATGAGTGCTGTGAAACAAGGGGCAGGGCCCTCATCCCACATGCACTGGCAAGGAAGCAGAGCTGCCTGTGCTTCTCCTACTGGCCTGATGCTTAAGCTCTCCCAAAAGCTCTGTAAAATCATTGAGTTTCTCTTTGCAGGCCTATATGCAGATTACACAGATTTCCATCAACAGAACAGCTAGGGAAATGAATCAAAATTTAAAGCAGATAAATGTGGAATTATCTGCACCTTTGTATTTTTCAAGCTTCATGCAGGAACTGAACTTTTTGATGCAGTTCCTCTTATCACTTGGTTGGCAACGGTCTCTGAGCCAATCAAACAGCCAGGGTGTGCTCTGCCAACATCATCCATATTCCAAAATCTCTTTACAACAATGGTTCCAAGTTTCAGAACATGGAACACCACCATATCACACAGTTATCTGCAGTGTGTCAGGTCACATTTACTACGTGTCACTGATTTTCATGTATATGAAATGAACTGTTATAGTCCACGTGAATGCATGCATGCACGCATATGCCTGTCTGCATATGCCTTCTGTCTTCCCATTCTATTTCTTCAGCAAGCCATGGTGTACACCAAAGTGTTCTCTAGGATGTATGGTTTTTACCTGGGAAATAAACCTTCATGCAATGCAAAAGCACCTAAGACTTCTTTATTTGTTTTTAAAAGGGGGGAACAAGCACGTCCTCCTCACGTTTGCTACATGCTGAGCTACAAAAATCCAACCAAGGACTGCTACTGCCTCAGATTTTTGCTTCTGTTGACCTCTGGAAGTGAAATGAGAGGATTCTGTTCTGACTCTTGTGGAAGCTGGCAACAAAACAAGCCCATGAGCAACAGCAGGAAGAAATCCTCCTTCACCTCTGCACACTTGTCTGGGATGCTTCAGCCTTCTTCAGGGGCAGCTCAGGCAGCAAGGAGCAGCATTTCAGCCTCATGTTCCTCACTGAGCTTCTTGCTGGAGCACCCAATAAGTACATGGGTCTTCAGGAAACAGAATTGAGATTGCAAAATTTCACATAGAAGAAAATGGGAGATATATTTTTCTAGCATCTACAAGCTGCTTTTTAGGTAATTATTTCATCTTCTGGCCTTTTTTTGTTTTGTTGTTTGCTTTTTGTTTTAATGCTGATTTTCCCAGGCTCTTTAGTACTACAGACCGTACACATTCATTAAGCTTTAAACAAATGTTGCATCCCAGACTTGCTTGGGAACTTTGGAACAGAACAAGTTGCAGCTGCTGCTCAGGAGCCATGAAGATGCAGCAGTCGTGTCACTCACTGAGCCAGCTCAGCTTCACTCCTGCAGCTGGGTGCTGAGAAGAGGGGAATGTCCCTCTGTTCTCCTCTGCAAGAGGTGCAAGAAGAAAAGAGCTCTTTCCAAACTTGCATCTCCAAGAATGAATCAATATCACTTACTACAGCTAACAATTCTTCAAACAGCAGCCTTGAATGCAAACCTGGTTTTGTTTTTCTCCTGTAGCATGTTCAATCACCTTTACTCCAACTCAAAAGCATTGATCTTTGCACTCCTAACAGTTTCAGGAAAACAGCAGCATCTGTCTAAAAAGCAGGCTGAGATAAGCTGCGACTTCTAAAACTTAATCATAAAGATAAGCAATGTAACATAAGCAATGTAACATTATTTTCTCAACCTCATGAACTACAAAAAATGAAGAGGTCACTGAGGTCGAATAAGCCTTTTCACCTTCACCTGTGTAATGGACATGGCTCCTGCAGGGCATGCTGCAGATAAGGATGTATGACATGGACCCGTGCTACCAGCTCCTTGTGTTAAGGTGCTTTCTGTCTCTAGCTGTGATGATACTAAGACACGGATAAGCAAACTCTGTGAGCTGCTGCTGCCATCACAGAGGGGCAGAGCAGTGGACTAGCAAAGAAGAGCTGTTCTGGAGGCTCCCAGTGCAGCTGTCCCATAACCAAGTGGATCATAGGGAACTGCTCCCTGGGCTCTTCTGGGCCAGTCAGGTGGGTTGAAAGCTCCAACTTTCAGCTTCAGGTTTGCTTTCTGTTCAGACATCCTCTGCAGCCTGGGTCTGATTGAAAGCAGCATGTCAGCGTGGCTCTGGATGGAAGGCTAACGATGGTATTTGGAGAGATATTTAGCGGGAACATATTGCCATATAAAATATCTTTAAGTAGAATGTTAGCCTACTGGGAAGACTCCTGGGCTCTTTAAATTTGTGCTTTTTATTTCTGACTCCTCAACAGAAAATCAGGCTTGCTTTATCATTTAAATCTCTAATACAGCAAAGATCAAAGTGCGGTGCTGCACAGTTTGCGCGCCTGATGAGCTAATCAGCAGCACTGCCTCCAGTTTGGGGGTATGCATAATGTAAGCAACAAAAAGCAAGAGGCAACTAAAAAGCAATCTGTACAAGAGCCTCGTGGCAAACCCACCCCCCTTCAGCAGACTAAAGCTCAGCTGGGCACAGCACAGAAGAGCTCGGCTTTCTACACAACTGAGACCTCACCATCAGAAGCAGCACAGTCCTCTCAGGTCTCTTCCATCTCAGGTTATTTCAGTACTGCTGTACCTGTAACGGCTGCTATTCTGCTATACTTGATGTGACTGCCATCCCAGCGTACAAAAACAGTTCATAAATGTACAAACCAATGCTAATGCGTATCAGAGCATCATATACATGAATGAGGACAGGAAAGCACTGCAGGACCAATACAGAACCTGAAGAGCCAATGCCCATTTTCTTTTTTACCACTAAGTAAAACAGACCCTAAGTACAAACCCGGGTACTGAGCATCCTGTTGTAAATGCCGCTGTGATATTGGGCCACTAAAGTTTGCACAGACACCAACATGCATCTCTGCACAGCGGTTTGCAGGCACAAAGAACTTTGGTTTATGATCGCAACTGAACCACCAGGCAGAAAAAAATGCATCCAACACAAGTTGTGATTGAAAACAAACCTCATCGACCCCAGTCTGACAGAAAACCCAGGCTAATGCAGCGATGCAATGAAAATCGTGTGGGCTCTAATGAAGCCAATGACACTTGGAGCTTCCATGGGGTGTGGCAGACAGACCCGGCTCCTTCCCAAAGACCCAAAGCAACAGATGGAGCAATTAGCTCCCTGCCCCTCAATATTGCTGGGCTTGGAACTGAGGGTGCCAGGGAAGATAATTGCTTTCCCTGCTCTCTTGGAGTATGCCACACTGTTTGCTGACAAATTCTCTTACTCAAAGCACACAGCAGAAAGCCCAGGGCACTGAAGCATTTGTCTGCCTTTGTAAACACATGTAAGCACCAAAACTCATCCCTAGTGCAACATCCAGCATGGGGAGGTCAGTCTCTGGAGCTGGGGATACATCAGCGTGCTGCCTTTATGTGCACTAAAATGGAGAGTTAAGAGATGCCTCCCCCCCCTCGTACCTCAAGCTACTGGTTAGTATATAACGTTCCCAAACAACATTAAAATGCCTGCCGTGGCTTCTCCTGGTAGCCACATTTCAGCAGCAGGCAATTTATGCCTGGCATTGTGGCACAGAGAGGAAAACTGGCTACAAAATGATAATTAAGCATTTTGAATTAATTATTATTATGGCCCTGACATTTAAACTTGTCAGTTCCCTGTAAGAGAAATATGACTGTTAGGGCTGCTTCAGCCTATGGTTCTTTACTTCTCCCTGCGAAACGTTATTTATACAATTAAAGCAAAGCATTTACAAACACATTTACAACCTCCATGTTCCTCAGCACACTGTAGCTGTGCACATACTTTGGTTTAACAACATTAGCAGGCTGAGAATAATGCTGGGTCATTCCTCACACCTAAATGGTCATGGAGACCATCCCTCCCCATAGAAACCCTTATAGAACCACAGAGTGGTCTGGCTTGAAAAGGGCCACAATGCTCATCTGGTTTCAACCCCCTGCTGTGTGCAGGGCTGTCAACCAACAGACCAGGCTGCCCAGAGCCACATCCAGCCTGGCCTTGAATGTCTGCAGGGATGGGGCATCCACAGCCTCCTTGGGCAACCTGTTCCAGTGCATCTCCACCCTCTGGGTGAAAAACTTGCTGCTCACACAAGTTGTTCTGCTTGCAGAACATATCAGTCTGGTGTTTTTTCCAACTGCTTTAACAAGCCACATGTGACTGATCAGGAACAACGCAGCCAGAGATTATTTCCCAAGACATCTCATGTCAGGTAGGTTCAATCCCCAGCTTTGCAGCATATTAATGAGCGTCACCTGTAACATATTCTGCCTTGAGATTATTTATGCAGTGCCCCAGAATTTGCCAAGTGCCATCCTTGATGATTTGCATCCTTAGTGAGATCTGATCATGTAAACCAGACTTGAAGATCTCCATGGGTTTGGACAGAACTCAGCACCTGCCAAAGGCTGCTCACGTAAATCTATTACAGGACTGACACACAGAAACGGTAACATTTGCTATGAAACGACACATTTTAAGCACAGCATATTGTGCGATGTTTCTCCCTAATGGAGCCGTCCTGCTCCTCGCTGTTCATTTAGCAGCTGGTGAATTCCAGCCCCCAGCCAATGCTCACTCTGTCACTGCTTGACTTTCTATCTTCAGTTTCTTTTCCAGAAGAACTGAGTGGCTGTCAGATAGAGCAGGGCCACCGGACTCTATGCCTGAAGCCACACACACATCGTTTCTGCCAGCCCAGCAAAGCACCTCTGCAGAAGCAGCTCCGTGGCCTTGGTGTGTCAGAGTTCTGCAGGATGCATGTGGTTTCATAGTGGAAATAGGGCATTATTTATAGTAAGTGGCAGAACATTATTTATTCATTTGGCATTGACTGTAAAGACAAAATGAGCCATCATGTCACTCGCAGGACCGTGCACAGCACAGTTCTGCTGCAGTTCAGCACAAAGGACTCCGAAAGTATTTGATGTGAGAATGGTTCTTCAAGGATGTCTACAAGCAGCAGGACAGTAGTGGGAATCTACCCATGCTACTACAGCCCTGCTTTATCAGAGATAATTTGTTGCAGGGCCATTACCTACAACATGCAAAGTCACAGTATTTATTGGAGGGTCTGCCAAATCCTACTCTTTGCAGCACCGTGTGCTCTCCTGCTTCAGAACCTGGCACCGTGTTTCACTTGTGAAGTCATCAACGTGTTTATCTGGAAGATGGGATATTTCATATCACCACCTTCTGCTGTTGAATTCCCAGCAAGGAAAGCAGATGCTATGGAAAATCCTCATTGACAAGAGGCCTATGCCCCCAGCACGAGGGGCAAAAGCCCACTTGAGACACATGTAGCAGCACACAGCATCCCAAGTGCCTTAACCCAGGCAGTGCTAGGACCGGACCTGCCCTTAGCAGCTCCCAGTAGGCAGCACCTCCTGCCCCTGAAGTGCTCCAGCCAACACAAACCCACTTGGCTGCAACCAGCGGTGACTTTAAGAAGATCCTGATGGAAACTGCATCATTTCCATGACCATGGAAGCACTGAACTACTTCTCCTCCCAGCTGCCACTGGAAGGCTCACTGTCCTTTCTCTAGTTTTATCCCTCAGAAAGACCTGATGGCAACAACAGATGCCACTAGAAGATCTTTTTGCACTTCAGTCTGCCTCAGCATCCTTTGTGCAACACTACTACACAGATCAGGCAGGGAACAAACATGAAGGCAGCACCCAGCTGAAGCACACTGTAAACACTGTTAAGTGCACCAGGATAACTGGGGTAACATCTTGTTGCTGTTTACCAAAGAGAGGATGGCAATGTGCTACAGATATCGTAGGGCTCCTACAATTGCAGTACCTAAAATAAACAAAAAAACACTATGCAAAGCAGCATTGCTAATCCTTGTTTTACAGATGGGAAAATGAAATGAACTCTTTATTTCCCCAGTGACTTCCAGGTCCTTTCAGGCTTTCCAACAACTCAGCCTTCCAGCTGAACCAACCCTACAAAACATCCAGTGCTTACAGGCAAAGAAACCAAGTCACAAAGACAGCAAGGACACTTTCTGCCCCTTCAGTCCATTAGAGATAGCACTTGGCAGTGGTCCCAGGGCAGGTAAAACAAACTGAGAGGTCCTCCCCGCACTGCAAGCTTCCAAAAGACTATTTAGATATACCTGTGTTCATCCTGCTCTTGTACCTCACATCACCACCAACATCCTGTACCCCTAGAAGGGCAGATTCTTTGCCCCATGTATCTGGCAATCCCTTCTGCACTCCCTGTTCTGAGGTTGTAAGAGAAAAAGAGATTATGAGTGTCATCACTGAGCCCCAGCACTGCACCAATACACAACATGTGCTTCAGTCTTGCACCAATGACTGTGCCATCCTGCCAAGATGGCCATGGAAACATGTTAAAACAAGAAACACTTCCCTATCCCAAACCAGCATCAACTTCAAGCTCTTGGAGAAAGAACTCAGCTCCAGACTGGTTTAATCTTAATTTTCAGTAGTTTGAAATGCCCAAGTTTGGGAGCTCAAACAAACTTCCCTAAAAGTGACAAATGCTCTCCATTAGTGAAGTGCTATTGCCTCCTCCATGGCCAGTCTGTAATGATGGCCTGTGCAGGGCTGTTCAAGGTCAGGGATCTATTGCTCTGCTAAATATTAATCATGCTGATTTCAGTCATAAAATATGAGGCTATTGAATCCTCATCCATGTGCTTATACATACTGTGTACTTGCCTGCTCAGCAAAACCATCACCAGCCCAGCAGTGATTTTTCTTTCATAATGGTAACATTATGGAGTCTCCAAGGTGACAGAGAACCTATGGCTGGGGACTTCCCTTGCCCCATGATTTTTCACATCACCCTGCAGAGCTTTGAGCGCATGATAAAAGTTCACCCAAAGAAATCTCAGTCTAGACTGTACATGAGCTATCCACCCCGACAAACGCTTGCTGTAACAGATAGCACAATGTCTTTCTTTTTTTGTCTTTTCTTTTGTCAGGGATTCCTTTCTGTTATTATAATCTTTTATCAGCTTTCATTCTCAGTTGTCCACTTTGATTTAAGGTACATCTTTCTCTAGACCAACGAGGCAGCACGAAGCGGGCATATCAAAGATGAAGCCTTATTTACTTGGGAAATGCCAGCTTTGAAGATCTCTTTTTCCCTTAAATGAAGTCTTTCAAAGTCCAGTGTCTGCAATTCCCCACTGAGTAAAATCACTACACTTCTCATGCTGCTGCTTTTTGGTAGTTTGTGATACATCTGGGAGCTCTGGCAATTTATAAACGTGGCATAATAGAGTTAACACAAAATGCTGTTACCTCAGAGTTAAAAACACAATAAAGTTACATGAAGAACAGCGTAAAGAAGGTATTTGCAGAAAGAGTTCTCCATCAGTTCTGCATGCAGCAAGGCCTTTGTTCATAGCACCCATGGGAGAACAGCTGGCTTTTGCAGAACAACAATCCCCTCACAGGGTGACCTTAAAGTCGCATTTTTTCCCCTGTTCTCCTGAATCCTTGACTAAAAGTCCTCTGGTCCTTGATTTAGTTTGCAGCTTCCTCATCCTTCCCCCCCCCCCCCACCAACACCAGCCAATAGCTGGTGCAGCAACATTAAAAATCAAGAGTAACACACTCCTGGTCAGAAGGCAGAATTTGTTGAATAAGTGGAACAGTAAATGAAAAGTGTCAGTTAAAGGACAAGAGAAGCTGTTCTATAACCCAGTAAGGGTTGTGATGAAGAGGGATAAAAGCCAAAGAGGGAAAAAAGCCAATCCTGACGTCATTCGGGTTGGGGGAAACCTTTGCAAGTCATCTGGTCCAACAACTCCACATCCAAAACAGAATTTCAAAGTTACATTCAACTTCAAAATTCAACAGATATATTCTTCTGATCCTCTCCCTGTGCATCAAAAGGATGATTTCACTGTGTTCTCTCTATTACAGTTCACATAACAGCTACAGCAATCAGACACCATTCCCCTCCAGACCCACGTTTTCAGGTGGAACAAACTCATTTTAACTTCTCCTAGAAAGGCCTGGGCTGGAAAGGACCTCAAAGAGCATCCAGTTCCAACAATCACCTACCAAATGATTCAAGTTCTAATCTTTTTCATAGAATTGTTCTTGCTGCACTCCAAAAGCTTCTCGGACTGTTCATATCCTGCCATGCTGCCCTCCCAGCAGATGTTGGGGTTATTGAAGTTCAGCATGGGAATGGTACTTCCAAGAGGGTCTGTGGGCTTTCACAAGACCCCACAAACAGGCTTCATACCTCAAGTCCTGCCAGTCCACAGCTCTGTGTTACCACCATTGACCTGAAAGCAGCCGCACAGCCAGTTCATCCCCATCAAAACTACACTAGCACAAATAAGTGATCTTCATTTCACAAGCATCAAACATTGTAGTGAAAAGAGAGTAGTTGTATTTTACTATCAAAGAAAAAAAATATATATAGCAAAAAAATCACCATACTGAACATATGTTGCTTATGATCTTGGATAGGGAGAAATCTCTCAACGCCCTTCTCATTCCTTGATGTCAGAGAGCTTGCCAGGTTCTCCTTCTTCCCATTCACACCAGAGGTTGGTTTTGTGGGTTTTTCTTTTAGCTGAAATATACTGTATGAAGTTTTGACAGCCTTGACAGCATCGTGTGTCATCCAAAGCTTTCCAGCACAAGCAAGAAAAAAATAGAAATGAAAAGTGAGTATAATTTCATGACTCACTAAGGGACAATTTGTGTGCGAGTCTGCACAGTGCTTTTGGTTAACTCATCAAGATTTTACACCAAAACAAAGCTCCCGTGACTCTACCCTGCTCTCCAAAAAGCAGGTAGGGTCCCCGCATCATTTTTGACAGCTCTCCCTTAAAAACGGAAAGAATCGCCTTGCAAATAGAATTCATCCCTGGAGGACATTAAACCCTGTTAATTTCAGTGGCCTTTATTCTTTATTTGACATCTCAGTTGCCTTGCTAGCAGTGTGGAATCAAGGCTTGATGCCTACTTTGCTGCTCAGCTCACCATGCAAAGAGCAGGTGGCAAATCTATGGATAGAATACTGAAACACAAAGCAAGTCCACAGCATTAATGCTGGAACCACGTTATGTGATTTTACACAGACAGGTTTTCCAGATTGTGACCGACTGGGAGATGCAGAATTTCATCACATATCTCAGAAGCACCAAAAGTGTTCGGTGAAATCCATTGCTGATGTGTGGCTATTTCAGTCCATGACTCTACGGTGATGTGCACCTGTTAAATACATGCAATCAAACACTAGCTATGTAAATGAATGCTGTCAGATTGAGTACAGGCATTAGGAAGAGATTAAGAAGTCTCTTCAGGAAACTAGTAAATTAACTAATATTGAACAGAGTATCAGGTGCCTCATTAAGAATGTAGAGCAACGTTCCACTGTATTTCCTTTCACTAACTTCTAAATTTAACAATACACTCAACAATTCAAATTCTCTCATTAAACAACTCACAGTAACATGCAATCTGCATTACAGATGTCCAACTCTGCTTTCAGATATGTGCCAACAGGACTCTAGTATGCTGGGCAAAAGTCTAGCCAAAGTTTATCTCAGAAGGTTTAATCCCCATTTCCAGTGGAAGTCCAATTTCCAGTTAAGGTCAATAGAACAAGGCTTCCCTGAATGTGAAAGACAGAAGATAAAATCAAGAAAACCACGCACCAGCAAAGCATGAAGAATTACGTGTCCATCACACTAAACTGTGAGCAACGCTGAGCCCATTGAGACCTGGGTCATCTGCATTTCTGAAACCACCAAGATTTCTAGTACATCCAACAGACTCAGCATACATGTGCTGCTTGCAAGGCCACATCTGTGACAGAAAAACCAACAGCACACAGCATCAAGAAGTCTCAGCAGTTTTCTAGAGCCTGGGATTCTCCCCGGAGTGCTCCTGAAATGCCCACCCCAAACACACACTAAACCTCTGTCCTTACTGAAGGCTGTAAGGTCTACATCACTTGATTTGCACCAAAACCTCAGGGAGCTGAGTCTCAAGGAACCACACACACTTTTTATCTCTTTGAAAAGATAGATGGTGAAATAGATACTGAGTGGCAGAACTTGCAGGCTTGTTCTGCTGGAGGGCTGAGAGCAGTGCTGCTGACAGGGCAGTCCCAGCCCAGTCCAAAAGGAAGGACAGCACAGCCTCACCCCTGGCCATGTGCATGGAGCAGAAACTTCGCAGGTATAGAACTACAAGTGACAATCTTGCTCCTCCCCTGGTGAAAACTCTAGTTGAAACTACAGAAGATCATCTTTGCCTTTAAAAAGATTAAAAAGTAATAGCAGCTAACGAGTTCCTGCAGCATTCTATGCTGTCTAGTATTAACCAAGCACAATGTAAAAACGTTGATTCTCCATAAAGCTACAGAAAGCAACAACCATCAGGCAAACTATTCCGTAAAACCCACAAATCCTTCACGACTCGATGTGTTTAATAACAGTACTTCACTCAATGAATAACACACAACAATGACTCCACTAATATAACAATTACTTTTTTTGCTTCCCAACTATCTGCCACTACATAAAGTAGAATTTGGATCTATTATTATTATTAATTTTATTATCTTTTTTTTTTTTTTTTTTTACAATTACCATTTTTTTCCTCTATTTAGAAACAAATGTAATTACTTCAGCTAGAGAAGACAGAATTACTTCTGCAGCACAGTCAAAACATGCATCAACACTCATTTTCTGTAATTATTTCACAAGCGCTCTGTCTGGCATCATTCTCACATGAAAAGAGTTTTCAGAAGGGCCTTTGGCTACTTGATGCGCGGCGCACAATCACAGGCACAGCTGAAGAATGAAATGAAAGGAAAAGAGAGGTTCTCGCCATTCATTTAACCTTCTCTTTTGGTGTCTGCCTTGAAACGAGAAGTAACTTCAGAGAACAAGATGAATCTCTTCATCCCCTCTCTTTCCCGCTGTACTTGACAAACAGAAGAGTTGCCAATCTCTTCTATGACCGAGAGGTGTCAAAACTGGGATATAAATACATACTGTGTGCCCATGTTTCATTTCGTAGTAATTTATTATTGGAGCACCTTGAAAAGTGTGTTGTCATTAACCTTAACTTTTTGAAATGATCATTTGTCAAGGTTGTTGTCTAGACAGAAAAAATCCAGCTCCCAAATCCCAGGCGAATCAGCGCACCCTAGAATGTCCATACTTAAAACAGTTGCGGAGCTGAACATAACGAGTAGAAACAAACATGGTTTAGAGTAACCTTCAGAAGACAAGAATAAGGCACATCATCGCGTTCACTAAAAGCCAGTAGCATGAGCAGGGCAGTGAGCATCGCCAGCTGAATGCCTGGATTAGCTGGAGCTTTGTTTCTGCTGCACATTGCAAGGAGTGGAAGCTGAGGATTGGAGGAACAAAGCAGGCAAGAGGAGACAGGCTGATCTTGACAGCCAGATTCTTCTCCTCTCTCATCAGTCTTAAGCTAAAATAAAATGTGACACGAGCATGACAAAAGGCTATTCCCTTCCCACTAGCTTCCTAAAGAAAAGATATGCAGGAAGTCCTATGTATTCTTCTAGCCTCCGCTCACGCAAATTCATCCCCTTCTGACACCCACAGCCTGACAACTCCTGCCATGAGCTTTTTTGAATTAAAAAAAAAAAAAGTTATTTTAAATTCAAATATGGTGACACAGTTATTTTTATACTCCTCTGCACTTCTAAGACAAACTTCCTCCAGGTCTCTTCCCAAATAGGTGCTCTGAGGCATGGATGAGTGAACTGTGCACTCTGCTTCCTCTCTCCATTCATTTTATTGCCAATAGCCGTCAGCATCACAGCAAAACACATTAAACGAAAGGGCTGAGGAGTCAAGAGTGGGTCCAACCTGAAGAAAGAACAGTTCCAAGAAAGTGCCGCAGCAGTGCATCATGCTAATAAGTAATGAAAGCAACGAGGAAGCTTCAGGTTTCAGCAGTACTAAGCTCAGATCATTGCGAGATTAGCGTTCATTTGGCAGGGAAAAAATTAAACTTCTAAAGATAAATCTGTAGAATCACAGACGATTTGTAAAACGGTGTCAAACAGTTTGCTATATATTTAAGGGATATTCAATGCAGCGAACAATCGTAAGATCTCCAATCCAGATAACAAGGCGGAACAGAATCTGGATGTTTCAAGAACCAAAGATGAATTTTAATGACTTAGGAGAAAATTGAGAAGGGAAATTGCCTTTCAAATCTTCTTCCACAGCAGTTAACGCTTCAAACTGCCAGTGACTGCACCAGATGAAACCTCATTTTGTCTCATCTCAGGATAGCAGAAACAGTAACCGAGAACCCAGAGCTGAACCTGCGCTGCATTTTAAATGCCACAGTTACTGCGTGGGTCAGGAGTCAGACTGAAACCTCATTTACCACAGACTTGTTTATTTCTGTATTTAGAACCTAAACTAGATCACTTATTTTCACTAAAACTATTTTTTGTATGGCATGCAGGGACAGGAAGGAAGCTGCTCCATTTGCTGTTTGGATGTCAGAGGCTGTGTTTGAAGAGCAGAGGAAGGCCACAGCCTGCTGGCCCTGCAACGAGTCCCATCCAGGGAGCAAGGAAAAGGACTCTTAATGCACTTCATATATTACACTATACACTATATATATATACACTATTAACGCTCAATGCTACAGACTCACTGAATGGGCTACAGGCCAGAAAGAAATTGATCAAACATTTGCAAGCTACTGATAGATACTTACAGATATTATATACAGAAAATTGCTCCTTGGTACTGATTCACACAGAAAGTTAAATAGAAAATTTCTTACTTTCCCCGTTAAATATTAAGCTTAACATCCCTACAATGGAAATGTTTTGTTGCTCATGGGGTTGAAAGGGATTCAAGATATCATTGAGTCCAGTCCCTGCTACAGCAGTTCCCTACAATAGGTCACACAGATGGGCATCCAGCCAGGCCTCGAATAACTCCATAGGAGACTCCCCAACCTTTGTGGGCAGCCTGCCGCAGCACTTCATCACCCTTACATAAAGAAGTTCTTCCACACGTTAGTACTGGACTTTCTATGTTCAACATTAAGGAGGCCATCGCTCCCCGTCCTATTGCTACACAACACCAAGAAGAGCTTGGCCCCATCCATTCGACAGAACACCAACCAAACACCAGTATTTAGACTTGGGTAGAATTAGAAGATTCTTCCTCTTTTGTGCAGCCTCAGCGACACTAAAAACAACAGAAGCCTTCAGTCTTCAAGTTTTGTCACAGAAATGGCTGCTCACCCACTTTTTGTGCGTGCACATTCAAGGATGGAGAAGGGCACAAAGTGCATCCATCCAGTTGCCAAAGTCTGATGCAATTCAATGATGCTCTTACCACATTTCACATCTCCTTCTACATTTATTAGTATTACATCAGTATTTTGGAGCCCTGGGTCCAGTTCAGGTTCCCACTGCACAAAAAGACAGGACTGCAGTTTCTACTGAGCACTTCTATGCACACAGACAACATGCATCAATACAACACACCGCAGGAGCATGATGTCTCCAGCTTCTGTTATTACAAAGGATACTCTATATGGTATCAAATAATGAGATCTTCCACAAAGCTGCTACTAAGCAAGTGACATTGCTTAGATGTTTAATTGCCACACATTTTATTCAGAGGTTTTTTGCCTTTCCCCACACAGATAATTTTTAAAATTTAGGTTCTCGGGCAATTTGACCTGGAGTTATAAAACCGTATCTAAGGAATGTTATAAGAGTTTGATTATTTGAAAACGTGGTGTTTTCCAGTGACATGCAAGGCCCTAAGGAGCTTAAATATAACCCAAAGGCTTTGCAGATGACACAGTATGAGGGATGAAAAACCCCCATTCCGTGATGCTTCATCCTCCTAGGACAATACCTGGAATTCACGCACTACCCACCTGACACAGCAGTCAAAGCAAGGAGGCACTCGAGAGCTGAAAGCTGGCACAGTGCTTAAAGAAAGCAGAGATCTGAGACTGTGCTTGGAGGGAGGAGAAGGTGAGCTCTTATTCCCGTGAGGATGAAGCATCAGCTCAACTCTGAAATTTAAAAATACTTCTTTTTCAGCGGAAGGAAAAGAGATAATAAAATTTAAAGAAAATAATGGAAACAGAAGCAAGAGATGTTAATGTGAAAGCTGAGCAGCACTCAGCCCAGCACTGCTGTATCTGCAGTAAACTCAACAGCATTCCAGACATCACTGCTCTTCTCCACTAAATTCAGCACTGCATATTAATACCATAATAGCTCTGTATATATATAAAAAATAAATATACATTGGTATAATGCAATGCAAAGGCTGCCAAGAAGCTGTGCTGTTCTGAAGCTTCATGTCAAACCTCCCCTTATAAATGTCTCTCTAGTATGGTACATCTTGACACCCATATGTTGTCTCAGCAGTGTAGGAAACGTAAAGCTTTGCAGATCACACTGACTGGCACAGTTCCTGAGCTCCCACGCTTCCTTTCAAGCAGACAACATACTACACAGAATAAGGCTCCCTAGATAGTCTAGGATAATATTTTAGTGTAAGTAGAGCTAAAATTATTGCAAGCTACATGATTTGGCAATTAGCATTGCAAGAAGCCCAGGAAGCTCAAAGGAATTGTTTGAGTTAATTGCGACCAGGTAAAGAGCAGTGCAGCAAAAATGCTCCTGGTGCTCTACAGAGACAGCAGGAGCAAATACCAGACCCTCTGCCATCAGCCCTGCAGTGCAAACAAATAGCACAGTCCTGGGGCAGCACATCCCACCACCTGCTGACTCTTTTGGGGCTGGACTCGAGGACAAACAGGCAGCAGAACCAACAAAGCAGTTTTTAGCAGCCTGCCCCCCAACTTGCCTTCTAGACAGAAAAGCTGTTGGTTTTACCACTGTGGAAATGTATTCAGTCTTGAAGTGGAGCAATGCAGAAGAGAGGATGCATGTAGATGGCAGCCTGGAGGCACAGCTCAATGCCTGTGGTTTTTGCATGGAGAACAAAACATCCATTTATGACTGTTAAATACACATGAAAGCATAAGCAAAAAGAAGGTTTAAAAACAAAAACCAGACCAGTTTTCCTGAGGTTGTTGGATGCAGGGAGTGGCGAATCAGATAGATGGTTTCTGACTCCAAAATTTTCAAGCTCTTTGGACCAATGGTACTAGAACTGTCATAAAAATCACAAAAGCAAAGCAGAAAGGGTTTTTAAGGATAGACCTGTCAACACAATCTGGGAATCGCTCAGCTTTGCTGCCCAGAATCCGATCACGTTGTTGTTCCTTCCATGCTCTGAATACACAAGAAGGCAACCTGCAGCTGTGTGAAGGGTGCCCAGAGCATCTCACACTGTCCTTGTGCTCTCAGGAGGGAACAGATGGACGGCTGCAGGCTACAATTTGCTATTTTTCAGCCTGACTCCTTTGAGAAAGACCAATTGAAAGGAAATGCTGAAGGTGATACACCACCAGTGCCCCAGTCCTTAACCCAGGGGACAACCCAAGGTAGGATTTTTTTTCATAAACCCTTTAAGGTATTTAGGTTTCAAAGCTGTCAACACATTCAAGTACATTATCTGAGGCAATAGCATTTCATGAATCCCATGCAGCTGCCATGCAAAGTATGGCCATTTTTGTCCTGCAATGGAGAATACTGGAGATTTCTTCATGATGTTTATGAAGTCTGTCACTCAGGCAGCAGTTTAATCATGCCTTCTTGGATATATCTTTTTCCCCCTTAACCCCAGGGAGGATAACCTGGTTTTATTTACCTGAAATGGAAAATATATGGTCAAACAGATGTTGGTATAAGGGGGTAACTGTTAAGGTTTGCTGACAACTGGAAAGGTCTGAGCAATCAAACTGTCAATGGTTAAACAGATAAAAGTGACCGTGCCAAGTGGGACAGCTAACTGAGGACAGGCACTCCAGCAGAGAGAAAACCATCACCGAGTGCAGGCAAGCTGTTTGCAGGGACCGGAGGGCATCGATTCCAGGCATGTAAGAGAAAACTCAACTCTGATTTCAGAAATCAGAGATAGAAGAAAATATTATTTGAAAGGAAAGGTTGAATTAGATGAAAGCTTCACAGGCAGGAATTTGTTTAGAATTGAGGCAGAGACAGAAGAAAACAAAAATGCATACGGATGTCTAACTCTCCATATTCTTATAGCAGCAATTGCTTGAGATTTCTTTTATAAAACCCTGTCACAAGCACTTCCAATGATGGGCCATTCCCAACGAAATAGCTGGAAGCCCTGAATTCCCCCAGCTGGTGGTTCAGAGGAATCCCCCACCTCCAATACAGACTGCCCAGGGCAGAGCTTCGGCCACAGCACCAGGTTTGGAGTGTCCAGGTCACAGACCTGTTCCTGGATGGCAGTGACAAAGAGTGCCTGCCCCACAGCTGTTGGGCCCTGCTTCCCAGAGCACGGCTGCTGCTTTGGCTTGAAATACAAATGCATAGGCACCAGAGAAACCTCTGGTGTCTCCCGCAAGCTGAGCTGTAGCATCATGCTGCTCTAACATTAATCTTCCTATTACTCCTGTGAGGAAACAAAATACATAATATATCTATAACGTGAATAGCATAATGCCTCATAATCCGTTCTATCTCACTGTTTATATGATTCCATATGTACTTCTGTGGATACTACCGCTTCCAGATCTGAAACTGAGGAATCAATGCAGCAATTATGGACAAAGAAATGCAGAATTATACACAGGGTTATTTTTCATGCTGTGAATGAAGGCAAGTGCATTGCAAAAACAAAACTCATTATCCATTCTTTAAAATAATTATTTTCATGAAGCCAAAGTATTCTTTAGGATATTTAAATGCAGATTCAATCCAACACCTACCAACTTCACCCAGCATTTTTCTTATGCAAAAACTTCCAACATGTGCACAATTGCACTTACGCCAATATTTATGGTGGCCACACAAACTGCAAGTCAAACACCACCGAGATATTTTGCTAGACAAACTAAGTTTCACTGCACATATGCAGACTGACTTTACATTTGTTCATTCCACTGTCATCCGTGTCATCTACAGTTAAGACTCAGGTATGTTCTGTGTTTTTATAACTCCTATTACTTTAACTTTCTCTTGCCACATGCATAGGAAAACAAGATCCAAGGATCTCAGGGTTACTGGAGGATCACATGGCTTAAGGATGAACGCGAGGAGAACATTCTTCATTTTTAATTACTGTCTCTGAGTGAAATGATTGAGAAAATTTCAGGTGAACGTAAATATTTTGTAGCAAACGGCTCCAATCAGAAGGAAAAACAACATCAAAAAAAACCACAACAACCCTTTTCCTGCACAAAGAAACTCAGCACTGAAGTGATTCAGCTCAGAACACACACATCCCCAGAAAACAGCCTGTGATTTGAAACCAATTTTTAGAGTGTTTTTCAGTACAGTGAGAATATCCCCCCACTGCTTTCATTTTAGGTTCTTCCATTGCACTTTTGGAAACGTACCCTTTGCTTAACACATCTAAGCAATCATTGAATGGTAGAATTGCTCAGGTTGAAAAGACCTTAAAGATTATCAAGTCCAACCATAACCTAACCGTACTATCCCAAATCTTAACAACCCTCCACTAAATCATGTCCCCGAGTACCACATCCAAATGGTTTTTAAACACATCCAGGGATGGTGACTCAACCACCTCCGTGGGGAGCCTATTGCAGTGTTTAACAGCTCTTTCTGTAAAGAAGTTTTTCCTGATATCCAACCTAAACAATGCAGTGCCTTCCCCTCTTTCAACAAGTGCTTGCTTTTAAAACCTCCTTGTTCTACTCCCAAGGGACCCCCAGTGTCCCAAAGAAAAGGCAGCAACAACAGGGTGATGCTGCTGATGCCCCCAGCCCCCAGGTGCAGCCCTGCAATACAAGGAACTGCCTGCAGCCTGAGATTGCACCCCTGCTGTGCTGCAGCAGTGCAGGAGCTTTGGGAGATTCAGCTCCTGATAGGCTGTAACATGCTGTACTGCTTGCTCACCTGTTTGCACAGAATGCAATTCCAGCTCTTTTACACTGAGGTTATTTGCTTCTGTGGGAAAAGAAGTAAATATTTGCTCTGCTGTGCCAGCTGGATCAAGGGAAAGCTATATATTGCACAAACCTTTGAGAGGAGGTAGGAAGAAGGCAGGTATTTGCAGTACACATGCACAGCACAAACTGAAACCAGCAGTGACTGAAAACCACTTTGGAACAAGCAGGAGCACAGGCAGCGCACAGAGGGCTGAGTTTAACTCTGTGGGTTTTAGGCCAGGTCAAAATTCAGCTTTCATGTCTGTGTTTCATGTTCTCTTCATTGAAATTAGGGTGATTTAGAAGGAAGACAATAACCTGTGGAGGACTGAGTATCCACGCTCACAATGATCACAGCACATACAGTATTTGGTACCTGAGATTGCCTTTGGTGCAGCGTTCATTGCCTTGTAGCTGATGTCCTGTTTCTTTGCCTCACTCCCTTCTCTGTTAAAAATAACTCAGTACTAACAACTTACCTATTACAAGCATTGCTAAACCAAACGTACCTTAAAAATTCCACGTTGGACAAATAGATCACTCTAAGACTTCATCTCCAAAGTGATGGACTTCCTCGATAAATAGCCTTCCTTGATAAATAATCTTTCAAGCTCACCAAATATGTTTCTTCACCCTTCCTTTACTCACAAATCAGCTTCTGGAGATCTGGATATATTCAAGGACTCCTTCCCTCCTGCATTATTCTTCATTTTCTAGTAAATGCTGGAAAAATTTTCCAAGTGCCACAGGGAGAAATCTGTTATGTTAAGGTTTCAGAGTTTGTTATTTTGGCACTTGTGGTTCTCCACGTAAATCCCTTTCCAATGGTTTCTGCACCAAGATTTTAGTTTAATACTTGAAGGATTATTGGCAGCTAAGGGGAGGATTTGTGGATGTTGAATGAAGTACATTGTAATAACAACTGTCAGGCTGATTATGATGCTCAGGCCTGTACGCCTCTCCAGCAACATCTGAATACTTTGATATGGTCACAGCTATGGCCTACATGAAAATGTCTAGAGTCAAAAAACAGTCTACTACTAAACATGCTTTAGAAGCACAGCTTTTATTAAATCACAATAAAAAGCTTTTATAAGCTAAAAGCTTATAGATTAAGTTTAAAGGAGGTGAAAGCATTTCCTTTCACTTACTTTGAGCTCAGTGGAATAACAAAGAATTAAGATGGCAGCAAAGCTTCCGTCTCCTATCAATCCCATGGCAAACAAACTGCACCACAATCCAAAGACTGTGGAGCTCGGGGTCTTTGCTTCTCCACCTGCAAAATGCAAACTGAGATACAGAGGGATTCTGGCACCCTCTGAGGAGGGAGGACAAGTCTAGCTCATTCCTGGCTTTGTCATATTCAGATGCCATAAAGTAATGGATCATAGAAGCATCCACGAACAAAAGAGGGGCTAAAAATCCATGCAAACAGACAAACCCACAACGAACTTTCAAGCTCAACCAGGGTGAGATCCAAATGAAAATGAAAAGTATTTATGAAGGTGAACTCACACACCAGCACATAAAAGGCTCTGTACTCTCATACTCCACCTGCTGGCTCTCCTCAGTAGGGATCAGTTGTATTTCTATGTTCAGTTTGGGTTTTCTACTTCTTTTTTCCCCGCTTCTCTCATAAGCTGTGCACCATCCCAGCTGATAGGGGTAAGCTGGAGAGCACTGGGCAGGAAGCCACACTCACCTTAATATTTCAACATCCAGTGGGGAAAAAGTAAAAGGGTAAAATATTCACGGCAATGTAAAACAATTGACAATGTATGGAACAAAACACTTTCTAAATGTTTCACAAATATTTCAGGGTTAAAAGAGTAAAGCGAGGCTAAAGATGCAGTGTTCTATTCAGTTCAGCCCCTACCTTGCTTTTGTGTTACATGCTGGAGCTTCTAAAAAAGCCAATTAAAGTGCCTTTTATTCTATGAAATGTTTAAAATTGGGCACTTTTGGTATACAAACCCTAAGCATCTGTTATTATTTGGGTGCTTTTTCATGCAGACTCGCGTACATCAAAATGAAAAGGCATTTATTTTTCAGCTGCCTTTAGAAAAGCAGAAAGAGAAGCGTAAGCAGGAAGCAGCGTTAGTCCCAGGACAAAGGTAGGTTCATGACTACACAAACACAGAGCTTCATGAATGCTTTGCAAGTGTGGGGTCTGTCATTTCACAATGTGAACTGTATAGAGAGGAAAAACAGCCTCCTCTCTTGGGTCACTCCCCAGTGGAAGCTCAGTGCTTCCCACAGGCACGGCAGGAACACACACAGTGTTCTCCGTTCCAGTTTCCTCCCACTAACTGGGCTTTTCACTCTCGTATAAAGCAACATCTGGAAATGATCATCTCATCGCACCCTCAAAAAGGCAGAGAAGCAGTAATAATATGGTAATAAGGGATGAAATTTTACGAGAGATGGCACTTAACTGAAGACTAAAAGACACCATGCAATTTCCATAAATTGCTTTTAGCAGGGGACTGAGTGACAATCAGGAAAAAAAAACACAACCCCACTCCCGGCCCTTTTTTTTTTGTGCAAATCATGGGCCCGACTTTCAACTGGTGTAAAATGGTGATGTTGGTACAGCAGTTCTGGTTGCACACAAACCCCTGAATACCATTTTGTGCAATGGTACTTTTAGGATCGTGTGGTGAAGAGACCCTCAAATCGAGGATGCTAAAATGAAGCTGCGAAAGCAAAGCGGAAAGAAGCCATCAGCGCGCCAAATATCCGCTTGTTTTGTTGCTCTCCCTTCTTTAAGTGAGCTTAAAAAGGAGAATCGAGCCATTATCTCCCCCCTCTGCATTTCCGCCTCTTCAGATCTGTCAGTTCAGGGTGAAACCCAGATGGGACTTGAGAGACAAGGAATATCAAGAGTGTCCCAACACAGCTGGCATGGAAACAGGTGCCAGGTAGGTTCTGTTCCTTTGGGAAAGAGATGCTGTCCCATCCCCAGCAAGATCTCCTCCTCTTACCATGAAAGCCTCATGCCTTTCTGAAAGGCTGGCCAGCCAGCCCACTCAGAATATGGTGCTATATTCATTCTGTAGTGCTATATTCAAACACCACTGTAGAAAGTCATTAGATTTAACACCAACGGCACCAAGCAGAAACAGGGGGATGTGGAAATGAATAAATAGACTTCAGACTAATAAATAAAAATAACCACTTCAGGATAACAAACTGCCTTTGCAGATAAAATGAAATAAATCCCTAGAATTTAAATCCATCATGAGCAAAATCCCACTGGAAAAAAACCTCCAGACCAAAACCCTATCATGACTGCTTCTACATTCATGAAAGTATTTATGCAGACTAAGATAAGGGTAGTCAATCCACACGCCTTGGGACAAAAGCTGATCTCCTGCAGGATCAGGATAAAGAAATTTCCTCACCACATGTGTCCTGATTCAGGGCAAAAGGAGACACGCTTTGCTAGGCTCGGGAGCTGCTAGAAGCAAGCCTTAGATCTGTGCCATGCTGATGAACTCCCACAGTAAATCCCAGCTTCTCCTCTGCACACTATCATTTCCCAATGCACTGAATGTACTGCCTGAACTTTGGCTGGGCTTCTCAAGCCTATCCACATAACCTGTCATACTCCAATCTGGCTCTTCAAGAGTCCTGTACTGTGAAGCATCCTGCTTCTCATTTCACCATTTAATTACACCCCTTCCTGCTCCCAGATTCTTTCTGTTCCTTGTAAGTCATCACCTTGTTACAGCTCAGACAACACAGTTGGTTGATGGCATTTTCCTCAGTTCCTTTCTAGTGTCCATAACTCCTAGTTACATACAATCAATCCTCTGTTCTCTGAAAGGTGTCACTTTGCTTTGACCACACTTCCACAGCTGGTGCATCTCTAACCTGGTATTGGCAGCTCCTCCAAGAGACACCTTTTGCCTGGGACACCCCTGGCACCAGCAGCACAAAGACAAAACAGAAACAACTTCTTCCTATGGAACTCAGCTCTTCAAACTGACACCATGTCTGCACTGTCCAGGAGGTCTGAATGTACCTATTATGGGCTACAAGAAATTAAAACCTGACAGATGAGGAAATTGCTCCACTCCAGCACGTCGACAGCCACAAAATGCATGTCATCAGGAAACACTACGCCCTTTCTTGCTGTTATTTAAAGGATAGATGCTGTTCTTCTGCTCCCCAAAAATTAGGAAGTGAGGAGGGAAAAAGGAGAAACCAAGAAACGTGCGTTATCTATTGAATCAATTAGACAGAGAAAGTCATCATCTCTCGTAAAAGGACATAAGCCATTAAGATGAAGTCCCTATTTTTCAATAACACCATCAGACTGTTTCCAAGCACCAACTGGGGATCAAGAAAAAGGAATATCATATTTCCTAAGTCTATTCTTATCTCTCCAGCTGCCATGCCAAAGGCTATTGAGGTGGAATGAAAGCAGAGTTTCAATCATCAACAAAACGCTGCAGCTCACGGACAGAGTCGCTCAAACAGGTACAAGTCCCACAGGCTTTGTGGGATCCACATATCAAAACGCAGATGTAAGATTGTGCCATCCTCAGCAGCTCACCTGCAGGGCTCTGTGGCTCTTGGGAACAGAAGCTATCAAGAGAAGAACAACTCATTTCATTGTGCTATACAAGCCTTTTTTTTGGGGAATATAGCAAAAACCAAACACGAACGGAACATGTGCCACTGAGCCTTGTGCCTTGTCTAGTGCAGTAAGAATAGAAAGTCCCTTACAACATTTACCAATAAAAACAGACAAGAAACATAAGTAAGTAACCCCAAATGTTATTTTCCAACATCAACAGGTAACGTTTCCCATTTAAGGGGAGTTATCACCTTAAAGGTAAATACAAAATGTTTTTGAAACTGTAAAAACTCAGTGTTTACCATGAACAGATGCTTTGGTTGCTCAGTTCACTCAGAAGATGGTGCTGAGCTGAACAGATCATTACTGGGAGCTGTGTTCAGACATATTATTTTGACCCTATTATCCCTTCCCTATTATTTTTGGGGGGAAAACAACCTAACATTTGATATCATCCTTTCCTCTAACTGCTCCTCAACCCTGTGTCTGGTTTTAACCTCCAACAGTCTTTCTCTTGTTCTCTTGTCTCTTCCCTGTGACTGCCAATGCACTGCCAGACCATTTAACCTTCTCATACCCCAAGTCAGGACCTATCACAGCCTATGGAAACAAACTACAAACAAAAATAATCATTTATTTGCAAGGGCAGGGTTTGCCCTTTCCTGCATCTGGCTTTTTCCTGGAAGAAAGCAAGGTAGGACTTACTTCTCAGTATCATTTCTAAATATCAAATATAAATGAAGTCCTGCAATACCATCCTGTGTGAAAGCAAAAGCTCCACCAGTGGGATAAAAAAAGAAATTATAAAAAATTATATACATTATATATATTATATATGTTATAAAAAATAAGATATTATCTAGTTTAATAAAAACTTTGTATTATTTCTGTTTATTTAAAGCAAGACTCGTTTCAAACAACATAAAACAGGACCATTTCACCACTTACTGATGACATACAAATGTGTGGGAGTTTGGTACTTCCCTCCCTGCTAAGAAAACACAATGACAAAAGAAAATAATGGGCTGAAAAAAAAGTGGAACTGCTCATCACTGAACTATTTAGAAAACAACAACTCTCTTTCAATTGATGTCATTCATTGGGTGCTGTAAGGAAAACCAAGGAGGTAGCGCTGCTTTCTTCATTCAGTACATTTCTGAAAGCCTTTACTATGAAAATTTTGTATAATTATACCAGAAATAGGTTATTTTGTAGTCCTGCCACCACATATGAAAATCAGGAAATACCACATGTTTTCTTGTCTATCATTTCAGTTAGCCCTTTCTAGAAGGCATACACCTTCAGACAGTAGGGAGGTCTCTTCCTTCGAGTCCATAAAGATCGCTACAAGTTCCCCCACCCAGTGCCCTAAACAAAACATAAATGCCACCATCATCAGCCTTAACAAGCTCTAAATTGCAACATATATTAACAGAATGACCTTCTCCAGTAAGATTTTCATTAGCAAACTAGGACGGAAAACAGCAAGTAGCACCACTTAGCCAATTTTAATAGATTATCTACATCATCCTTTATGACATCAGTTGATAATCAGAGCAAGAAATTGAGCAATTTGGGTTCCTGTACAAGCCGTCATAATGCACAAAGTTAACCACTTTTTTTTTTAATCCTGTATTACCTAGAAAGTATTACCAGACAGGCTTGCAAGTTTGGCTGTCGCAGAAAGTTGGCCTGCAAAGCTGCAAGAAACCCAACCTCAGCATGTCATAATTCCACATGGAGATGCACTGTGCCAGGTTATTTCTGCTGAAGGTTAGAAAATTTGACACCGACGTGACCACAACACTAGTGAATGAGGACAGCTGGAAGCACAGCACATGCCATTTCCCAAAGAGGCCAGCAGAACATCCATACCACTGAAGTAAAGCCTCCAAACATCTGTCTTCTGCCAATGTATAAGTGCTGAATATAGCAAACACCCAACTGCCAAATCCTTATGCTAAAGTTTCCTTTCTATTTTTTTTACCAATCAAAACTTCTCAAAGAGACTCCAGATGTTCACTGCTGTATAAGCCACACAAAAAGCAAAGGCAGTAGGGATGTGCCCCCAGCTCTGCCCTGCACTCTCAACCTGCCAGGCTTCTTTGGCAAAGGAAGAGGATGATGCTAGGGATACTTATGCTGTGAGAGACAGTGAGGAGCACTATTCTTGATTTCCATTAGTGATCCATTTATGAAAATGGGACGAATATACCTGAAACATGAAGAATGTGATCCTTTAATTTTAACTGATAAGTCCAAAATGCTTTAGAAAGATTTTTCATAACCTTGGATCAAAACTGATCTGTTCCAATATGAAAAGCAAAAAGGAAGACACTGTGCAGTGTTCAAATAGGTTTCTTTGTCAGAAGGTAGAGGAACAATCAGCACAATCAAATAGAATACAGAAATATATTCTAACAATTCAATGCTTACCACTTATCCCTGTTGCACAGAATAGCCAACACTGAACTGCTTCTACTTAAGAAGAACACATATTTTGCTATAAACTTGCAGGGTGAAAATGTGATAATAGTCAAGTCCTAAGATCTATTTGCCTACTGGAGAATCAGTTGAAAAGCTCTCGTTTGCTTGTCCGTTTCAACAGAAAGCAGACATACCCTGTGGAAGAAAGTCTTGCAAGCAAACACACTGCATGAATAAAAACAACACTCTCAAACACTTGTCCATGGATAAAAAGTCAAAACATACCTACAGCATATCAAAATCCATAAAGTTCATTCAGATCTCCAAAGAAGCACATCTACAAGAAGGACAGGTAAAGTCCTGTCTGTTAATGCATCAGTAAGCAAACCAAAACATCCATGCAGTACTGGAAAGCAGCAGAAACACTACCTGCACATTTTGTCCTTGTTGTGAGTGGTGGTCCAGGTGGTCCCGTGCCTCCTTCTCCAGGGCGAGTCAGCAGCACTCTGATCTCATACTCCACATCTGGATCCAGATGCCACAGTTTGTAATTGGGAGAGTCCACAATGTGGGTTTCTGCCCAGTTCCCAGTGGTCGTCCGATACTCCACCTCTTTCAGTATGATGGGCCCGTCTCCGATGATGGAGTTGGCGTTGGGTTTGATCCACAGGTAGGTGGCTCCGACAGCCAGCAGCTCAGGAGGAGCAATAGGAGTTGGGGGTTCTGTAGACAAAAAGAAATCATGAGAGGCCTGAGGCCTTCCACTATGTACCTGTAAAGCAAGTCTGCCCCCAGTCCATTGTTAGTTATTGAATTTTTCCTGTTATTTACCAAATCTTTCATTTGGAATATTCTTTTTATGAAAGTATTTATTGCTTTACAGAAATAAAACAATAAAAAGGCACTATATTTGTTTTGAAGTTATTGCCCCTTGCACTGCTGTATTAATGCAACTGGTAGCATTACCAATGCAGAAACACCACTTCAAAAAATACAGTGCTTACAAAGCAACTTCTGCTGAAAATATAAAGCACAACAGTCATACATTTAAAAGAACAGAAGGTTTGTACTTATTTCCTCCTTTACGCATACACATACTGGCAGTCAATAGAACATAGGAGGAGGAAAAGAAGTCTTAAATAACACAGATTGAGCACACCTGTGTAGTGCTTAAAATGACACAACTAGCAAAGAGCAGAAAACTCAAATCACTTGTTCATTCTGAAGTTTTATAGAGGCAAACATACATGAAAAATAGGACAGATTTGCAGTGAAAGCACTGGCTATTTGTCTGAGAAGGTACTGCAGTTACAAACACTGGGGATCTTTCAGTGGTCCTGCACTCCAGGCACCACTAAAACTGACTGAGAGCTTTGATAGCTCAGAGCTAAAAAAAACAAAGGCACCAAGGATTGACTGTGAACTTGCTTAATTTCATGAGCAGAAGTACCCAAATAAAGTCTGTGTGAGACTTGGAAGAGTGCCCAGATGTCTGAGAAGCATCACGAGGAACTCAGCCACTGAATATAACCTCTGTGATAGAAAAGCAAAGACAAGCACTGATATCTCAGCAGCACCCTGTGACAAAAGCCACTGATGGTCTCCTGAGCCCTGCCTGCCTGATCATCCCCCTCTGTTGGAAATAACACCTGGGTATTGGAAGCCACACGAATAGCATATGCTTTGTGGTTTTGAAAACCCGAGCTGAACTGTGCAAGATTATGAGCAATTTCATTAATTTCATTTAGCTTTTGCTCTGCCACACTCTAATGCAGTTTGCCTTCAGCCCAGAGGACACAAAACCTATTCTCTTGTGAAAACAAGGCAACGAAAAGGACATTTCTCTCTGAGAAAAAAAGAAACCTATGAATGTTACATCACGACATTAATTTTAGAGCCCTATGGGAATTACTCTGCAACTCCCACAGCTGATTCCTCACTGAGCACAGAAAACAGCAAGAGGGCAGAACCACGGGAATGGGGAAGAAAGGAGATGGAGCAACACGGGATGGAGGACCAGAGCACTTTCCCCTCTGGAGAAGTTTTGCAGGTTAACATCTGCTGAGTGAAGAGAAACAAATATACAGAAACCAGCGTAAATACAAAAGTACCAACTAAAACGTTACCTAATTCACCTCCTCTGGCTATCTAATCACAATCAGCTATGCAGTAAAGTTATTTCTCTAAAAATAAAATAATTAGTTTTCAAGAAATGCATGTTGATACATTATCATTAAAAATCACATCATTATAAATCTTAAATTGTTTATTGCTTTTTTCTTGGTGCAAGAGCATTAAAAGATGGACTCACTGATTTTTATTCCCAGTGCAAAAAATGACATCTTGCAAAGTCACATTACAGCTGAGCACAAGACAAATGAAATATTAAGCATCATTCTCCTGGGCTGGTGATGCTTCAACAACAGCATGATCCAGGTTACTCTGGGATTTGATTGCCAGTTAGAACAGATTTATGGGCCTGAGTTTAATTAATAGAACAGTTTGTCCTGCTAACCAGACATTAAAGTCTTGTCTAGCAAGTTTAGAAACTAATATTGCCAAAGCAATTTAAATTAAGACGGCATCCAGCATTACTTCCCTGTCTACTTCAGGACAGATCTAAACCACCTCCCCTCCACCTCTGCCAAAACAGGGTTTCCATTTTCATCTACCCCTTCATTTTTGTCTCTCTAATAACATTAGAGGAAGAGATGTTGCAGAATAATGGAATATTAGGAGTTGAAACTGTTGTTCTCATTTTCCAAACAGAAGGAGCAAAGATGAGCAGATGTAATTGCAATTTTTCAAGACTCAGTAACACCTCACTGCACATAATGGGCTCTTTCCTACTGGCACCAACTGGACAGGAAGCTACTTTTCAATATCACTCTTTGCCAAACTATTGCAAGTGATCTTAACTAGTTATTCACTATTTAGCACAACTAGAACATAAACCAGGACCTTTTTTTTGGCCATTATAACTAAACCCACTTGTCAGTTACAGATGACCAGCCTCATGCTAACAGCTTCCTTTTGTAATTAAAACCTTTCTGCAACCTCGATTAACAGGGAAACAGATTGGGTCTGTACACATGTAATTGCAATCAGCAGTATTTTAAGCATCATTTGATCCATCCAGCCCATATTTTATATAGCAAGCTTTGTCCACCATGTTGCTCCCTTTCAGCCTTTATCCCTCTTCCTGCAGACACTGCAGGGAAGAGCACACCTGGAACTGGGCTGCTGCAACTGGGACGGCATCTAGCCTGAATGCCAGTCCCAGGATGGACACAAAAATGAGGGTTCAAGAAAAGAAAAGACATAGTACAAGCCCAAAATAGTTACTGAACATGCATAGATTTTACCCTGCACACAAAGTAGTTCCAATTATGCAGTCAGTGATGGAATTCAGGGTGTACTCTTCTGCCCTCCATAAGAAGAGCAATACTTCACATACAGCACCCATTTTACTCTTGGACAACCGCTTCTGGGTATCTCTACCCTTCTACTGGAATACTTCTCTACCTGACAATTCTAAGCAATTGCTTTAATTGAGCTCAAAAGGCTCCAAAATGAGGGAGAGAAAAGAGGATGAACCGAGTGCTCCGTGACAAAGCACTGGATGCAGCATGGGTGAAAAAGCTTGAAATGAGAACAGAGTTTATGTTCTATACTTAGTTTTCCAGTTATCTGTATAGTTCAGTGGTAAAACACTGTAAAGTGGACCAAAAGATGGAGAAAGTCAATAGAAGACTGCTAAGCTCTGTCCGTTGAGATCAATCGCGAAGGAAAACGGTATTATAGAAGACAAATTATTTGCTGGAGACACCTTCAACACGCTACTTTTTTTCTCTCCCATAAAGATGATGTAAGAAAATGTTATGTTGGAAAAAATCAACAAGTCTGTTAGAAACGTGGCAGGAAGCAGCTGGTCCATCAGTCCTTGGTAGAGGTCTAAACAGTTCTGGAGCTTTTAATGGAGCTCCCAATGAAAACATGAAATGTTACAGATTTTGATTGCTGCAGTGAAAGAAACTACAGTTATCTTCATAGGAGGTGCTGGGTAATCCTTTAAGTAGTAGATCAGTAGATGACCAATGTGTAAGCAACTGTAAAATGTACTAGATTGACTATCATTCAAGTAAAAGGCATGTAGTTGTTCTCCCAGCAGTGTGACAAATACTCCCCAATCAGCAATGACTTTCATCTCGGAAATGCACCCAGAGGTACATTAAGATTATTTCACAGAGTGCTTTTTCTGAACTCTTTTTTGCCAACTTCAGCCCAACTTACCTCTCACATCTAAAACCCCTGTGTGAAAAAGCAAGATGAGATTGCTGAAAACTAAGCAGCCTGTTCAAAAGCCAAATAGAACTGAGGGAAAAACTCCCTTTTGGCAGAAGCATAGGAGGAAGCAGACATGGCAAAAAATGTTTGAAAATACAGTTGCAAGAAACACACTCAGCCTAACTGGAACAGAGCTAAAGCCATTAATTTTATTATCCATTACTAAATACAAACAGAAACTGTTGATTATATTCCATATGGAGATAATCATAGAAGAGGTAATACCCACTAGGACAACCAATGAGCTATTTAAATGTTGCAGTGAATGTCACTTGCATTAATTCTGTCTGAAAGTTTGTATCATCTTTAAGAAAAAAGAGAGGCGATTCCTGAACAAGCCCTTGCTTATTGCCTATTCTAAACCACTGCAATCCCAGATGGAAAGCAATAATCCCCTCACTAAGAAAAAGACCTGAGCACGAAGCTGGAAAGGAGCACAGCTGAGATCTTGCTATATCAATCCTTGTGAAAGAAGGCTGAAGTTCCATCACCATGACATCCCTGATCTGTCCAGAGGAAAAGGGCAAACTCTACCAAGAGACCTTTAGAAAACCTCCATTGTTCTCCCAGGCACCAGAAAGGAACTGCCAAAGAAGCTGTCTCAAATTGAGACGTGAAAACAGGAGAATGTTGAGGGGTTTTTTTGTTTGTTGCTTTGCTCTAAATCAGAGCTTCTGATTTCTATAATAAAGTAAAAAACGTTCTATGCCAAATTGGCACGCTGCTGATGTTATTTTTTGGGGTTGCTGTTGCAATTAGATGGCTGTTTTTTGCTTTTTGGTGTTTTGAGACTTCATGCAAGTATCTCATGACAGAAGGGAATTATGTGAACAGCTTACATCAATTACAAAAGATTCAAGAAAATTAATTGGCAAAACTGAAGCCATGGAATGTTGCTGCTTTTTAAACAGGGATAGAAGAGACTGATCTGAGAGTAAAACAAAAGGGAAAGTAGCTGATGGCTTTACAGAGAGTTAGTTAATACTGGATACTTTTTCTTGCCCTGCTTCCATAGACAGCCATACACATGGGAACACAACATCAGCTCAACCTGATCAGCCCAAAGGTCTGTCACACTCAAAAACCAGTTCCAAGTCTACTTCTAGCAAAGCATAAGAACAGAAGAGTTACATGTTGATTTTCTACAGCACATAGTACTACGTAAGGACTTCCCAAGCTCCCTAAAAGAGTCTCCCAGTATCTGTATCATCCCAAGTAGTTTCACAGGACAAACCTCCAGCTGACCAGAGTCTCCACCTGAACTTAAAAATGCACCAAATGCAAGAACTCAGCTTAGAAATGTCAATAGCCGATTGAATACTGAAACATCAGAGCTGTTTTCACTGTCTACTGTGATACAATTCATAAGAGAAAGGCATTAGAAAAAAATCAACCCTGCATTTGCATGTTGGCCAAGAGATGATTTAAGATAAAAAAGAACCCCTATTGTTACAAGGCTGCCTGAGCCATCCAGTCTATACCTGTCACAGTGCTTGATATCCTGTAACATCAGTAGTACATGTCCTGTCTGTAGCCAGAAATCCCAAAGAGCAGCAAGACAGCTGCAGCCTGCCCAGACCCACATGCACACAGCCAAGAGCACAGGCTCCAACTACAAGCTCAAAGACACACAGTGCTTTTCATTCTTTGGCGGTTAAAGAGCTGGGGATGGGGAGCTGCTATTTGCTGGACAAGCAGGATTTGTGTTTCCAAACCTGATATTGCTTATTCCCCTACTAATAGGAACTGTAACCACAATTTTCTCACGGCATCCTCACTGAGCAGGTGAAACGGGTAAAGATGAGGCCAGAAGGCAAATGTCAAGCTTCTTAGAACCCTTTTTCTTCTAATAAAACAAAAACTGCAGAACAGAACATAATTGTGTGTTTTTTGGCACAACAGCCACAAACAGTGGCTACTGAGAATGTACATAATTAAATTTACATTTAAGAATGCAAACCCAGCTGTTTTTAGAAATGAAGTGGCAACACATTGAAGTGCCACTGTTGGGATTTTTCGTACCTCTGTCCTTGAAGATAAATCTGTCACCTTAGCACAGCTGTGTTGCACACCTTGTTTGTAATGACAGCTTCGAGCCAGTCATGTAAATGTCTGAACAGCATCTGTGTGACTCCTTCTACTTTTACACCCCTGTAATGAGCATTTTAAGCTCTGAATCATGGTATTTATATTGCTTATTAAGAGCACGTTACTGTTATAAATGCAGCCATTGAATTTTGCTTTCCAGTGACTGTCTGAACTTCCAGTTCCATTAACTGCACAAAGAAACAGCATGAGGATTTGACGAAATTTAGCATGAGACCATTTCACTGCACTGACAGACACGGTACTAATAGCTCTTTTGTCTATAAGAGAGACATTCAAATCAGTCTCTCGGTAATGCAATAGGCTGACAGCAATGGCATATGTCAACTGTGTTGGAAGAAATGTGCCAGTGGCGTTAATAAAGTGATTCATTAATTCACCTGCATGGGTAAATTGCACCAGTCTGCCTACTCTCAAAGAAAAGTGCCCAGAACCAGCTCTAAAATCAATAATTCTGAATATTTAATTAAAGCAAAAATCCACGGAAGAGAGAGAAGACAATGCCGGGTTTCTACAGTCTACAGAACAAAGATTCATACATCCTAAGGATGCAAAAGCCTTTCTTGAGAGAAGCTGGTTTTGTATCCCGTTATCCCATTTGTATCCCAACACAGCAGTCCCAACCTGCAATCACCACCCTTACAAACATTTCACTTCTCATCCTTCACAAGCACTCCTGCACTGCATGCAGAGGCCCAGCGGGTGTGCAGGTGCCTCGTTGGCCCTCTTGAGATCAACACTGCAGCCATTCCTGGGAACAATCAGAAGATTTTTATGTGCTTAACAATCAAAGACTTACAGAAAGAATGGGAACTTGGCAGGCTGGTACTTAGCTAAAGATCCAGGACACTGGAGTAGTAACTGGGGAGATGCAATTAGATGCTGCCATATTGTTTAATGCATTAGCAAATTAATGTCAGTCCTTTCCATGTGATACTCCTTCCAATGCAGAATTTACTAGCACACAGTAAGTAGCTTCAGTACGGTATGATACAGACCACACGTCATAGCATGTCATCTGCTTCTCACTTTTGCTTTCACGGCTAATATCTCTGCCTGCAAGGGACTGGACACAACATCATGATTTGATCAACTGTCTCCTGTCTTACAACAAAAAGGTCACCTACAAATATTAGCCAATGTCCACCACGTCATGAGGCAGGAATTCCTTCCCAAAAACTGAAGTTGTAGAAGACTCGGTCAAAAGTACTGGCATCAATGTCATGGGGAAGCAGAAGGAGCAGATACAGTGCAGATCTATGTGACAGATTAAGCTAGGAAATGCTTTAGTTTCCAAAAGCATAAGAAACAAAAGGTTGTTGGTATTTACAGTGGGAAAGGTGGAAAGTGGGAGGTTTTGTGTAGAAATGGAATTGCAAGTTGACAGCAAGGCAATCACAGCGATCTGGCTGAGAAGGACAGAAGTGAGAGCTGAAAAGGCACAAGTACAGGAGATCATACAGAGAATAAAAAGCAGTAAAACAAAGCCCATATGTAGAAGAAGCAGGGGAGAAAACATATGCGATCCAGAATGGTGTCAAAGAACTAAACAAAGTGGTCAAAAAACTCAACGCAATGGCAATAAAACAAGAGCAGAGCAGATCTCTGGGGATAGTAACTGTAATCACAGAAAGAAAAAAGAAGCTATTGGAGCAAGATAACCAATATTTGACAAGATGCTCATCTTCTGACACTCCCAAAGAGCTAATAGTCAAAACGTATGGAATTATATCCTTTACATCTCACAGCAGGGTAGGTGTAGTACTTTTGTTCTAAAGAACTTGCAGCCTGATGAGAATGAGGAACACACTCTCTATACATTTCCCCCTTAAAAAGCAGTGGAAATACTCCTCAGTGATTTGAATATGTCTGTTCTAAATTAAGCAACAGAGCTGCCTGGGTTTAAAGAGGGGAATGCAATGAAGTTTGTTAAGAGGTAAGATAATTCAGAAAACTTCTTGAAACCTTTTTGAAAGCACTGCAGTCACCAGATAAGACAGGTGGAACAAACCCTACTTAACAAAGTTTATCAGTGTCATCCTATTAAACAGAGATTTATGAACTTACCCTGAGACCAGAAAGAGTTGGTACAGTCCATCACCCCCTACCAACTCTTCTCCTAATTCTGTTATAGGTTAAAGGAGTGGGGCACGGATACTGATTGGGAATTACCATAGCATGCTATTTCATTAGCCTTTCATACTGTTAGTCTCTCAGAAGCTTAATCTGAATCCCACCAGAGCCTCCAAGGATGCTTTCATTCTCTAATAAAGAAGAAAATAGCATCGGATTAGTTGAACAGTATCTCATTTCCCAGCGTAAATTAAGTGAATTAGATGGAAGACTGCTCTAATTGTAAAGCTTATTACAAGAACCCACATAGATTAGAACTGAATGCTTCTCTTTGAGTCATCATTTGTAGTGTAAAAGAGGGAAAAAAGAAGGTGATTGTAGACTCTCCCAAGGCTCCCTAATGGCTCAGTATTGACGAGACACAACTGTATCAAAAGAATCAAAAACCTCCACTACTGTAGCAAGACACACTCATAAGTATTGTGCTCTCAGAGTGCTAGAAGGCAACCTTTCTTTACACAGATAGGAGTGCACAGGCAGTCTCCAGCTAATCTATGCGAGCATCAAGCTCCCCAGGGTTGCGAGTAATGGCCATTTAACTCATTTTTAATGTTTGTGTGATCTTCTCAACCACAGAATAGCTACACAATGACATCATGACAAGAGAAACAGCATCATGCTCCTTGTTGCTTATGGAATGACACTATTATGGAATACCATTCTTGTTACGGACATCTTTCACGAGAGACTCAACACAACACACTCCTATGTGTTAAGAACTTACATATCCATGAACTGATGGCAATACTCTAAAATTTAATGTGTAGCTTCTATATATTCAAGCTTGTACTAATCATCTCAAGTTCCCTCTATAGTCAATGGAGAGAAATGGACAATTTCAGACAATGTTCAAGGTAACTTTCATATCCAAGACAGATGAAGTCTCCTTTCTTATGGCTGCAACTACTCTGTACAAAGATACTGAAAACTGCATCCACATCCCATTCAAAAACAAGGAATTCTCAACAGCCAGTAGTCAGGGCCAGCTTTAGCTCTATCTCATGCTTCTAACTCTGGGCGCTACTTAAGCTCATATATCATGTGTTATTAAATCTATTTCAGCTTTCTGCATGAACAAGCTGCTAATCTCCCACAGGGACTGCAAATGTAAATTCAACAAGCACAAAAAAGTAGAAAGGCAGTAGTAGTAGTAAACACATAAACCGTGAAACATGTAATTTCAGGTCAACTCAAGTTCAAGCAGCTTCATCAGTTGCTATGCTACTAGCTTATGATGATGGGAAAGGATGGAGACAACAAGATTTTATAGGTTCTTCTAGAGAGGCTATTTAGCAACTTTGGCTTTCTGGCACATCTCTGTCTGCAGAATGAAGGATTGTCTGTCTCTAAGCTGCTGAAATGGCAAGTGACTGGTGGTATTGACTTCTATGAGCAGCATGGAACAGTTTGTCCAGATTGATTAAGTAGTTTAATCCATAGCAACCTGCTAGGTTTGCAGGAAAAGCCTCAGGCAGGGTTTTTTCATTTCGTTTAAGGCAAATTGGGGAATTAAAACATCCCACTGCCCTTTACCATCAGCCACCTCTGAAAAGTATGTGAAAGATACTCATGCAAAGTGTAAAAAAGTCCAAGTGTGTCCTAATAGCACACCATGAAGCTCCATTTTGACATCCAGATCATAAAGGGATCTCTTTCCACCCTTAGCTTATATGCCAGACTCTTGTACATACTTCATACCAGCCAGAAAGAAAGAAATCTGCCTATTACACCAAGAAATACTCCCCAAACTGGTTATTTGTATTAGTACTTATGATTTCCAATGTGTGGTGTTGTTGTTTTTATTTCCATGAAGAACAAACTTTCTACTTCTGAATGTACCTAACAGAATACCTGAGAGTCGGTCCTATTAACCCCAAATACACTCCAACAAGATAAGGAATTCTTCAAAAAACCACTTTCACTGTCTAGTCCAAGTAATCTTAATGTAAGTTAAATGGGGCTTCAGACCAAGACCTTCTCCTTGCTGAAATGTTACAGTCCAAAAAGTGCCTGACAATATCCGTACAGCTCCAAAAGCCCCGTTATTTCAGAGATGATACAAACTGCACTCAATTTGTTTTCTATGTATCTGCTACTTACGTTAATCATGTGAATAAAACAAAGAATTTCTTGCAGAAGGGCTTGGTTTGTGGCATGGGGACCCATGAACACTGAAACCTATCATAGGTGTACAGCTCTAATAGAGCACTGCACTTGGGAAACTGCGCCTGTTGACACCGGGATTTTCAGGCCTGATAAATCCCCATTTTATTTAAAAAGTCTCACCCTGTATCATAAACTTCCCCCTGAAAAAGTATAAAAGAGGCATTTCAAAATCTCTTTTGTGTATGAAAGAATCTATTTTGTAGCCATTAAAGAAAAGAGATTGAAGGTCTAAGACAGCAATCTACAGTGGTGAACAATGAATGACATTTCTACCCAACTATTCTTAGAGCTACCAACTGAGTGAGCAGCCAATCGCAGAGAAATTACAGGGGATGAGAAGTAAGAGCTGGTAATTTCCTCAGCTGCAGCACAATGGAGAAAATGTCCCAAACACAGAGTGCAGCTCCCTAACCAAGAGGCCAGACCACATCAATAAATCTAATAGTCCAACTAAGCGAAGGCTGGTAGGATATTTCCTTTAGACTTGAAGACCAGCAGAAATCCAAGATCCCAAAAAAGGTGCTGCCATTTTACTGGTTTGGGTGTGCTTTGGCTTTTTGTCAAGCAGTCTCCCAGTATTCCCAAGGATGTCTGTAATTAGTTAATAAACTCTTTCAGTAAGTACATGTTCACTGCTTGTCCTGTTGTCACTGAGGGAGTTAGTTTGAAACAAGATCTCCTATAACCAGACAAACCTGGAAGCTTATTTGGTCATGGCTCCTGGAATACAGACTGTAACTGTAGAAGAGCTAAAGCAGGTTTTGATGTAGTGTACTGTATCTAGAAGTCAATGCAAAATTAGTATTAAGACAACTTGTGTCCTCCACAGACAAGATCTTGTACTTGAGCTTATGCAACAGAACCCTGTCCTTCTTGAGAAGATGCTATTTCTCATTCACGTCGCATCAAGTTTCACACACTTCCTGCATGACCTCAAATCAACTTCCTCCAAATAAAATCTCCATTATAAAAGTGTGTGTTCCAATGATATAAAATGATAGACTAAAATGATTTATGGAGGAACTAATGGATGGAATATTCACTTTGCTACAAATCTTACCTAAACAGAATCTGCAGGTGTCTGAGAACCATCTGCATATAAGACTCATCAGATTATTAGTAGTTTGTTCACTGAAGGACACTTTTCTGTCCAGAGTTTTCTGCTTAAAGTACATTATTACTCCATCTACCCATGCAAATTGAACCTGGGCAATCCTGAGTAGGTTCAGAATCTACCTGAATGTACTGATGTAATGAGCTGAGTGCTTCCCAAATAGTTTAGTTCCCTACAGACAAACATTCAGCGAAGTCTAAAAACAGAAGGGAAAATCTGTTAAGACATGCAAAGACAGCTTTGAAAACAAACAAAAACCCACAACAACCAAAAACTACAATCTCAAAAACACTTCAAAGGATTCAGGTCACAGCGACTCATCCTTTCAAGATGATGTGCTGTGGTACACAAGCTTTGATATACAATCTGTCAGCTTCTAATAGCAACACTCCCTAAGCATGGCCATCAAACAGGTCAAGAATCATCAAGAAAGAGCAGTTCACACATGCCTTCTGGCCGAAACAAGATCTGATTAAACACTACATTATTCCAAAGTGTGATTTGAGACCACTGCTGACAGAGAGGAGTGGATTACACATGTATACATGACTACACACCTGCACACGTTTGCACTGCCATACTATCTGTGTTATGGTGATAAGCACTGCACAGATGAAACTCTACACCAGGCTCATACCTGTACACACAGACAGGAGAACAGGAGCAGCACTGACTCCCAGCAGGAAGACTGGCTGGAACCTTTTTGCACCATCATCCTGTTACCAAGTACTTTGTAATCACAACAGCTAAATTGAGAGCTGCCAATTACCTTAATAGCTAATACGTAATTAGCAGCAGCCTGAACAATGTGTCATCCTGTGAATGTGAAGAATCAGCAACTAAAATGCAAAATGACCAACATACTATTCAGTATGAAAACGTGTTATGCCTAGCTTAGATGAAAATGATGACTGGAAAAAAATATGTTTTCCTCAGTAAGGGACGTTTATCACTTTGTACAAGGTCTGTACTTCTTAACTCAGTGGAGAAGTCATTAATTTAGATCCATTTGAGTCACTGATGGAAAAACAGGTTTGATTAAAAAAGCCACAGAATTTAGAAAGGTAGGCTGTGAACTCTCAAGCTGTCATTCACATTGAAGCAACACAGCAAAGGCCATATGTTGATTATTTCAGCCTTTGGTACGTACATAAAATTGAGTTAGGGTACATAAGGGGTTTCTTTTTGCCCATTACTTTGTACGTGTGGAACTCCTTCTGATGCAGATCAATGGAGAACTTTAAGCAGACAAGTCCTCCATAAGCTGTCATTTACATAATCATGAACATCTGTGCTAAAAAAGTCAGCAATTTTCTCATTATGTAATTATGAGGCACTGGGTCAAAATTCACTTTTATTACTGTCAGTAATACCTGCCATGTACCTGCTGAAACTCTCAGATTCTTAATGCCTCTCAACATGAAGCAGCATTGCACTATGCCACTGAAACACAGGTACTGTAACAAAGAGCAGCAACAGAAAACATTTAGAACTGTCCTGTTATTATATGAATGGATAAGACCTGATTATACTGAGTTAAAAGTTCAGTTTCCTACTTTCTATCTGCACAAGCAGAAACCTAGTGTCCAAACAAACTGCGGGTAATACCTGATGAGATCTCCCTCCAGTGCAATAGAAAACCCTCTATTTCTTAGACTAGTGTCTAATCACAAGTGAATTGCTGCAGATAATCATGCACCCTAGAGGAGCTAGAGTAAAACACTACAGGTCAAATCTTACCCAAAGTACTTGCACAGCAAAATCTACTGCTTTGTAAGCACCGGTTAGATTGCATTCCTCAGAGTTCTTTTCAAAGCATACCCCTAAAAACATCTCCTGGTTGAGAACAGGAAGATATGGATTATGGTATAATATTTGGCTTTAACGAATAGCATCTGATCCTCTCACTCGTTAAATATTCATCAGCATAACTCCTTGCAGAATTGGCTGATTATTTAAGAAACACAAAGATGACTTGGCTCTGTGCCTAATTCTTCCCTAGTTTACTCTGGTACAAATGCAAAATAAATGGAGTTACCACTGTGAGGTAAATAAGCCAAGTTCCTGCTCTTTTGTCCCCGAGTAATCTGAAATATTGATAAATTCTTACCCTTCATAGGCAAGCTGGTAAGAAGATAAGCACCAGAGGGAACTATTTTCTAGCAGTATCTGTGCTGTGCCTGCTCTGAACCCATTTGTTGCTTAGTAGGACCCTGGCACAGCTCCACAGCCCAACAAACATGATTAAAAATGATTTGATGAACTTAGTCTGTTGAACAGGTGGCTATAATGAGCCTGGAGAGATACGAAAACCACTGTCAGCTACGTAGAAAGAGTTGATGCTTTCTAGAAATGTTTCAACACCAACAGATCTATGAATGTGAGTACAGATAAATGTTGAGCACCCCGCTGGTTGTCAGAAACTGTGATGACCAAGTGTTGAAAGTGAGGTCAAGAGAAAAGAAGCCATTGCACAGCTTCCTTTACTTTTTGCTCCAGCATGAATTAATGAGTAAGTCCTGGGGTGCTGGGAAATAGGAGATTATAAGAGAGTTTGACAGGAAAGGGTGGAAAGGATGCTACTTGGAGACAGTGGTTGCAAGCAAGGCAGTGGAGTGAAGCCGGCCCCTGAGGGTCTGGCTCAGCTCCCCAGCAAGCACAGGGAGAAGCAGAGCCAGCAGCTTGGAGTCAAAATAAGCCATTGCCAACTGGATAAGAAGTGACTGGAGACAAAGGAAGTGGATGGGGAGCTACTCAAACCACTAGGCACGCACTGACAACATCCAGAACTGGCATCTCTGGGGCACTAAGATAAAATACGAGAGTCTAAAATAGAGTTGTCAGTAGATTTTTAGTTTTAAGATCACATAAAACCCCAATTCTAAGAAGTAGGCAATAATTTTATAAAAGGAAATAACTGTGGCAGTCAAATCTATCTGGAGTTTCTGAGAAGCTATGTTCATTTGTAGGTATTGGAAACCCTAGATAAAGTATTATAGTATATAACTTCCAGGAAAATTAGTTATAATTCAGAAAAAAAAGTAAACCAGGACTGATGGAACAGATACAGAACCAGACCCAGAACTGTAAGCAACCTTCTGGAATAAGCTCAATTACAAGTTGACTTGATTAATAAAAGTGAGAGAAGAAAAACGAACAGCGGAGATGAATCTGCCGCTTTCAGATTCAGCAAAATTTATTTCACAGGTTTTCCACAAGGAATTGGATATTTAATATGTTTTGTCCATGCCTTCAGCTCCTGCTGGTGATCTTGACAGCGGCATTTTAATTTATTTGGATAACTGTTATTGAAACTTATTCAAGTAAAACACAGAACGCAGTGAATCCATGCAATGATTTAGGACCATTATATATACATCTGTCACAAGCTGCCAGTGTGAATGCGATCTGCTGGGCAATCACTTCATTGGTAATAAAATTCGTGGCTGTATTTTCTTGGGATCTACCAATATTCACTGCATAAAAGCAGCAGGGCAGAAAAACTGAGATAAATTCATGTGGAAAGTGCAAGCATCAGATGAGAAGATAACAACAGTCTACTTCCTCTGATGGTGTTGGAAATGTATTATAACTGGGAATGTAACTCATCTCTGCACATGCATTAAAAAACTCCCGATGATGCACAGATGATAACCTGATACTATGAGGATTACAGGGAGGGACTAGCAGTCCACACATGCACTTCTTTCTTTTTATAGGGTTCTTAGGAGCTCGTTTGGAATTTACCGTGCATGTAAATGCCAAATGAATTTCAAGTACTGTGTTAGCTGCCAATCCATTACACAACCAACGCAATTTTCACTTACAACTCTTAACTGCCTGTGGTACCAATTCTGGATTCTAGTCCTCACAATTCATTGCTTAATATTTAGACAATCTTGTTATCTCATGGAAATCACAGTCCTGATATTTCATACCTTCTCCTAAACAAAGGTGTACTTACAACAGAACATTGCCCACTGTTTTATAAAGGGAACGAGCACACAGGAAGCTGTAAATAAGCTCTGCTCCATAGCAAAGGATTTCTACAGCTAAATGACTTTTACAGACAGTTATTAAATTTAACCACTACAGTTTAAGGTGCTTCTTTATAAGAGATTACCATAACATGGAAGAGCATGAGGGGAAAAAAGCAGCACTGCCTCTCCCATCTAATTAGCTGCCATGACAGCCTCGTATTCTGCCACACCAGTATGGAAAATTGCAACTCCTTCCCCAGGAAATCCAGCACTCTGCATTTTGAGAGCTGTAGGGGTAACTGGACAGATCTACCTCAGTACTTCCTAAAAGGAATTTGCAAAAACACAGAGAAGACCTGCAGCTCCTTGAAAGCATTCAGGTTATAAAAATAAAAACAGAAATCTTATATTAGCTAACACAAGGGAAAAATAATCTCAACAAGACAAGCCTTACCAGTGTATGGTATGCAAAAGCTTTCAGTAAGCTTTAATTTTATAAAGACAGCAGGCAACGTAACAGACCATGAAGAAAGCAGCACACGCGTTGTTCCCATGGCCCACCCCCACAGGTATGCACAAATCTGGGCCAGAATGCAGCGCATAGGTTAAGATCCACAATTAGCTAACTTGACCCATGTGGCCTTTTCAAGTATCTTTGAAGTGCTTTTTACTTGAATTGTGCCTTACAAATCCCTTCATTTATTTGATTCATTGAGTTCAATGCCTCCTTCACACTTCTGGTAACAGCAGTTATCTGGCTCTTCAATCAGTGTAATCCTTCGGGAGACCTCAGTTAACCACATGAAAGGAGGACAGGTATATGAAAGTGGAGAATTTGAAATTTCCATCTGATACAATTAATTACTCGGCTAGGTTAATTTACCACTGCCTTGCACCCAATTCCTTTCTTCAGAAATCATAGCACAGATTTATGATGATCCTAATGATTCATATTAACCATACTTCAAAGACACAACGATGAAAATCTACCTACCTATTACCTCTGCAGGACAATGAGCTCCTGCAATAGAGCTCAGGTAGAAGAGCAGCAGCACTACCAGCTCATTTGCCTCTGGGCAGCCTATCTTGTTTTCAAATCACTGGAATTAAGAAAGTAAGAAAGATGTCCTAATGTGATATCAGCTAAAAGGAATTACTTCATTCTTCATTGCTCAGTTGAAAGTGCCTGGACATTAAAATTAGTTGTTTGTATAAGAGATCTCTCACTGAAAGAAATTTATGTAGATAATAACAGCATATGCATCTCAGAAGCCGTTATGAAATAAATCTTAAGGCACTATTATCTTGTATGTAAACAAGAAAAAATGCCTAGCAGCTGCATGTGAGCAGGAATTAGTTGGCAGACCTGAGTTCCTTGTATTTCTTTCAGGATGTTGCTACAAATTATTAGTAGAACTACCCATAGAGTAATTTAACACAAAAGGTAAATGCAGTGACTCAACCAAGCACTTAAACAGACACCACAACTCTCCTATACAAAGCCTATTTCAAAGCAAACTTAACAAGTCATGTCAATAAAGGACTGAGAATCTTGATTAAGTGATGTTTGAACTCAACAGTTGAACACAATCACGGCTAGACAAGATACAGATGTATATGCTGATTAAAAAAAAGAAGCAGCAATACGGTTCATACTTGGAAAAATATCTTCTCATTACCTCCACTCTAAGATCATCTGTATTGCGGGATTTACAGGGTACACTGCTATTGCTTCATTTGTTGGAAGGAGCAGTGGCAAATGTGATCATGGATCATTTATGATTGCTCAAACGACAAGCCACTCAGGGAACAGTTAAGAAGAATTGCAAAGTGAATATGCAATACACTTACATTTACAGTCTCTTCTTTTTCCAACAACAGGACAGGATGGTGCACTAACACACAAAAATTCACTCTGTCAGACATAAATCTTTTGATGTGCTTTAGCTTAAAAATAAAATAAAAGTACATCAAGGAAGACCTGGTTTGTGCTATTCCTGCTTTCCTGGTCTTTATAGTTATTGGTTAATCCACATAAGCGCATCCACATTAAAACCAAATAGATCCAGCCTTAGTAAATAATTAATCCCACCTATATTAAACACCACTGAATTCCTTTTGTCATACCAAGCTAACAAAAACCACAGGGATTCACTCTTGGGGCTCTAAGAACTCTTCTTCCTCCTCTTCCCAAGGAAGTAGATGGTTCCTACCAACATAAAGCATTCAGGATTCAGTCATTGAAATATTCCCTGCTCAGTCACTTCACAGCTGGAGGCACGTACTTTATCACCCAAGTTAGATGTTTCTCATCCTATAATCACCACCTACACATCCATTATATGGTGATATTTGTTCATCTGACAAGACAACTTTCCAAACAAAAAAGACCTGGTGCAAACCTTGAGTGCACCCATACAGAACCACAGAGGTGCAAAGAACTGGGCTTCTTTCATTCGTTCAACACATGGAACTTGGGACTGCCAGGTATGCTCCAGGATTCATGCCTGCTATAGGCAGTTTTAAGGCCAGCTTGTTTAATGGGTTATCTTTTCCAGTTGTTTGCCAGAGCTCAGTACCTCTCATAATGCAGTGTGAAGGTTTAGGGGGTTGTTTACTTCCATTAATAAGCTGAACAATAAACTGAACACATATTCAATTGATGAACCAGTGAGGTACAAAAGTATGCATTTGATATTGCAGCAACGGTTCCTTCTTAGTCTTTAAATGTAATGACAGGTCCTGTTACTGCAGTTGTTGTCATCACATCATTCTTTAAGTAATGGTTTTCCCAACGGCTGGATTGAGAGATCAGAATGTTTAGCCTTTAATATACATCACCAAATCTGGTAAGTACAGTAAAGGCAAATCTGGCAATCACAGTAAAGGAGCAGCTGTCAAAAACTGCACTATGCCAGCAATGTGAAGGAAAGCGTTAAAATGGTTTTCCTTTTTCAAAAGCACAGAGGAGTCTCCCAAACTCATTACCTAAGACTATGCATTCTAAAATACCAGCCCTATTGACCTTTCTTGTTAAAAACACACACACAAAAAAATCCATGAAGTAAAAAGGTGACTTCCACACTGCAGAGGTGCCAAACAGAAAGCAAAGCTCCTAAGGAAGCTCTCAGAGTAAAGAAAACAGGGCTTATAATGAGGCAGCCTAAATCGCTTCTGAAGAACAGAGATGAGGAAGGAGGGATATAATTACCCATGATCTGTTATTTCCTTTAAAAGCCACATTACAATAAACACAGAGCTGACTGCATTTATGTTTCAGTCCATCTCATCAAGGAAGTAAGAAGCAAAGAAAGTTTAATACTTAGTAAGTATTAAATGAAAATTTCCAATGAATTGGAGTCATGCAGACCTATTTGCAATGGACTTGTTCTTACCCTGTCTGCAGCTCTTTGCCAATCAGCACGACACAGCCAGACAAAGTGACTGCAAACAACAGCGGTGTGGATAAGGGTAATTGGACAGGGAATTACTTTCTCATTTTTGCCTCTTTCGCTCCTATTTCTCCATAGTTTCATCCTCTCTCTGCCATGTGTGTGGACACGGACAAAAAAAAAATTGGTGTCCTATGGGGTTTATTATTGACAAAGAGTAGATGAAGTTAGGCAGATTACTACTTAATACACTGTATTTGAGTCTGTCATCCTTTCTGTCAGCACCAGGTACTAAGCATGGACGTCCAGCTATCAAGTGTGTACCCTGCCCCAGTACCAGTTAGTTGTTGGCACAGTATATATATATAACCATCCCTCCTATTTAGGCAATATGTCTGGAAAAAAGAAGGGGAGCCTTCTTCCAACTCAGTAAAGGAATCTATACTCCAAGGAAAGAAAGTCACAAACAACCACTTTGCTACGAAATCACAGGATGCTGTTTTCTTGTAACTAGAAGGATTGTGGTTGCCCCATATCTAGAAAAGCTAAGCAGACAAGAAAACACTGCAGTACTAAATGACACATTAAAGGCTTATTTCTCCATAGGCATCCATCTTCCTATTTCAATGACAGCTCACACACCTGTGCTCAGTGCCTCAGTCCCAATTACATCAGATGTTTGACTTCTCCTCTATTAATCAGATGAGATTAACCACAACACAGATAGTGTGGGCTGCTCTCCACAAGCGTCAGAAATAGGCACACACATCCTAGGGAGATAAGACTAATATTTCTTTAGAAGCACCAGAACCTGAAAGGAGGAGGTCTTGAATGCTGAGCAATTATCTTTATCTCAAAGTGGACATTGCTATGTCCTTCACTCTGCCTTACACCTCTGTAAAGGAGGAATTTCACTCGCTTGGAAATAACACACAGATACCCAAGTGATGAGCAGCGCATCCCAGGTCCCACAGTTCATCTGCACTATAAATATCTCTTTTTCTCTAATAATAGCAGAAGTTCTCACTGTCCAGTTGCACAACAGGTGGAAAAACTTACACTTTGCTGAATTTTAATATCTTATCTGCCCTTCAACTTCACTTGCTCCCAAACCTTCTCTAATCAAACTGAGTGCATGCAGACAGAAAAAAAATTCTTTTCAATTGAAACAGTGGCTACAGAAAGGGATTCCAACTGAAAAATTCACCCATCAAAACATTCTGCTTTCCTATGCATCTCTTTAAAGAGTCTTGCAAATGCCAATGGAAATGATGGGGCGTCTGATATTTTGACAGAAGCAAGAACGTCACTATGGTAAGAGCTGTCAGCAGGTATTTTATTTTCTCCCTGAAGAATCAGGCTACAGTTTAGTTTAGGCATTACTTTTTTTTTTTTTTAAAACTAAATATCTTTTATTCGTTATTTCCATTTCCAACGCAATCCCGAAAGATGGCATACTTTATTTCCCTGTGAACTAGATAGATTAGAGAGTAACAGTGACAGCTTGTGAATAAAAGCACTACAACCATGCAAGATTCAAGTCAGTGGCCAGCAGAGATGCACTAATTGCCTTGCCACTGGGATAACTGAGGGAAACTATTCTGTACACCAATGTTTTCCTTATTAATACACTCAGAAAAATAACTAACAATGCTTAGGTGTAACTATAAGTGAGCAAAATTATACAAAATATTATTATTTCATACACATTGATATAAATTGCATTTATAGGAAAAGATGGCTTTCTGGATGTATGTAAAAACTCATAAAACTCATTGGGCATGACGAGCAATACGTAGTCAGACAGGTGGGTGACATCAAGCACGCAGGGAGCAGAGTATGAGCAGCCATGTCCAATGGATGACTTTGGGGTCTTCCATCACACTAAACGAAGATGAGAAACCAGAGCCAATATGCCACCCAAACCTGGGAGTGGGCACAGGAAAACAGCCACAGGCTGTGAGGTAACTCAAACTCAGTGATGCTTATTTAGCTTACAGAGAGTAAGAACTAAACTCCTTTCCCAAGGAAGCGCTTACACATGGCCTTGGTACAGCAGAAGAGAGAGGTCAAAGGAGATTTACTAGCACGGACTCCTCAGAAGATATTTATTAATTGAGGAAGGGTTGAATCAGAAAGAGTAAATACAGGCTATTCCTTTATCGACAACAATACAATAGATGTTTGTGCTAATTGGTTTAATGGTACTTATTCAGAAATGCTTATTTAGTTATTAAAGAAACAAGAGGCACGTGAATAAGTATTGTTAGATGCCTTGAATACTGAAGAGAAGGCATTTTCTACGGCAGACGAATGAGAGAGTGAGTCAGATACTTATGTTCCCTTTCTAAAATAAAATTAGTAAGCTTTTAAAGGAACACACTGCTTCCAGATAACGGAAAAGGACGCATGATTATATCTGCAATTTACAACCAATGTAAAAGTGTTATTATTTTATTTCAGTGGGTACATGGCATTCCTTCCCATTTGTGTGGCCCACAATAGGGATCAACAAACACTTCCTTGGAGAGTGAAATAATTTCTGGAATGGGTTTCCCAGATCTTGCAAGGACATTCACAGCCCTAAAAGTTCTATCTCAAGTCCCTAAAAGTCCTATCTGAAACAAGTGGCAGCAGTATTTCCTGTAGGCTTTTTTTTCTCTCCTAAAAAGTCACAAAGAAAAAGCTGTTCTCAGTGATTTTTTTCTTTTCTACCATACAGCACCAAAATAAATCTTGTTACAACATTCCAGCTGATATAGAATAAGAACTGATATAGAATAAGAACTTTAACCTGCTTGAAACCAACACTCCCTAAGGCTGCATTTAAAGAACAGGAAAGACATTCTGTTGACTAATTATATTTGAAATTGTTTATTCAGTTGGAAAATAAAACACTAATTGCCTATAACTGATGTGAACAGAGATATCCCAGGCACTATGCTAATGGTCTGCTTGCCTTTCACTTGGAAAGACTTGGAAAATTCAAACCTTCCTACCCAGCAGGATTAGCCTCTTGATGGATGATACAACGACCTTGACTAACAGCAGTATTAATCTAGAAAGTATCATGTTTTGCCCTCCTGCTTCACAGAAACACGTGTGACAGAGATGATTTAAGTACGTTTCCTTCCAAGTTGTGTCTGGGAACAGGAGAAAAACTTCTTTTCCCTTGATACAGACCATAGCATGCCTATGCAAAGATCCAAACAGCATCATTGTTTTCTAAGGGCATTAGCAACAGGTTAAAGGTGTGTTTTCCTGATTAGGAGGCAAGGACAGGACTGAAGGAGTGAAATAAGAAAAATGAGGTGATGGAGGACAGATAGAGGAGGACAATAAGTAACTCAGAATGCTGTGGTCGTAGCAGACATTCAGAAGAATAAGAAAGTATGGATTTAAGTGCATATAAAGCCCCACAGAGCTAAGGACAACCACCACAACTACAGACTGTGGGCACTGACTAGCAATGCTGCTCAAATCTGCTGAAGTATGTTCCATCTCAAAACAATTGTCAGTGCAAAATGAATTGTATATAACTGAATGAAAAGTGAATTTTCTCACTCTAACAGGATACTGATCATTAATAAGAGCAGAGGAGGGGATGCAGGGGCAAGCAGGTGCCAATCAGTGTATTTAAACAAAAAACGTACACCTGCTACACTAATTCAACTTTCTGTTGTGTAGATCTGAACAAAACATCTATTATAAACTGCAGATGGATCCAAACATGCATTCCTACAAAAATCCATTTGCTTTTTCTTCTTGGATACGTATTTCATGCAATATTAACCACACCCCATCCTTCACAATTTTATTACACTATTTAAGTTGGCATTTGTTAATTTTCTTGAAAATTGAACCCAGTGGGGTTTTATTGAATACTCCCTTTTTTCCACCCCACCTCATCCCCCCCCCCTCCTCCCCCCCCTAAAAAAAAGGATGGTTCCAAACAGGAATATATTCATGCATATAATGAAAAGAGGGCTGCAGATCCCAGCAAGATATGTGACAACTCATTTAACATATAAATTGTTTGAGGTGCTATTTCAGCTAAGTGATCTTAATGCACTGCCACATTTTATGCCATTAGCCTCAGGGCCCCAAGCACAATCATTTAGTTAGATATCATCTTAAAGTCCCCTGGGTTCATTTTTGCATGCATGTTAACAAATATAGGCTTAGATTTGCAATATGGTAAATGCTTACTTTTGCACGTGTGACACAATGTGGAGTGAGATCTGTACTTGTGCTTGTACTCCAGTATGATGGCATCCACTGTCCTAACTACAGAGATTATTTTAAGCCTGCTGTGCCTAAAGCTACAGCCGCTTTCGAAATGATATGCACATTAACTTGTACAAGTATAGCTATCCTGAGGATGAATTCCAGTCATCTAATGAAATGGCCTTGGAGAACAAGTGCCTCAGTCTCTTACACAGTTCACCCTGAAAGGCAGATGCCTTTGAAGCCATTGAGAGAAAGATCTGCTCAAGTTCAGATAACTCAGCTTTGGCAGACTGGATGCCATCCATTGTCAGCCAACCATCACATTCCTGTTTGAAAGCTTCCTAGAATTATAAATACCACCAGATCCACTGCCTTTGAGTTTGGCGAAAGCTTGTCTCCTGTCTCCATCTATTTACAAGAGTAAATACCCAAACTGATTCACTGCTGTGTACGTAGAACACGTTTTTCCCTTCAAGCATCAAAAGGCACAGGAAATGTGGTGCACGTCTGGTGACATGAATCAATTTGGAAGCAGTATTAGTAAACAGAGCTGCCACCCAGACCAGACATATATAAAGCATCAGAAAACATAAAATTAAAAAGAACACAAAAAAACAGCAGTGTAGGTCTCCAGATATTACATCTTTTTCAAATAACCACTATGTAATATTCAAGAGAAAACAACTGAAGAGAGTCACTGGTGAATCCCAGAATTGCCCACATAGTCAAGACTTGACAGATATATATGACTAAGACATCTCTATCCTAAAAATGAACTTTTAAGATGATTAAATCATGACAGATTCTGCAACAGCAGATGGGACAATAAGAACACATGGAACAATCAATAGTTATGTTTTAAGTTAGATTCTCTCACGCTTTCTACTAATCTGTTATTTGGGTTTTGTTTATTTTTTTCTACACATTTTGATGTAGAACACTATCAAATCATAGTTTGATCAGAAAAGTTGACTCATTTGTCCCCAAAGATATAAACACCTCACACATCCAACTACTAACTGAACTCTCCTCTCAATTTGTGATGTAACTGTCTGGACTCTTGGCTTGTTGGACACAAATGGCAAGAGAAAGAACGTATAGAAGACCGTAACCTTACAAATGTCACTCTGAACTCTTGGGCTTAGTGCCCAAGGAATTTCAGTTTAATGGAGGAGCCAAAATGAAAGAACATTTTGTGTACAACACTCTCACTACTTGTTTTGAAATACACTGGCTTTTCTCTTTTGCTTTTCTCACAAACATATCTAAAGCAAGGGGAATCAATAGTGCAGTCCCACGCAAGGAACTGAACTGTTGTAATTATACATAAACCTCTCCTATTCTGGAGTAACCCTAGCAACTCAAGTGTCTTACTTGTCAATTATCAGTAATTTGCTCTATTCCGTTCCACCAGAATTACCTACTGCTCCTTTCTTTGTTCAGACTGGAAACAGGATAAATATACCTTGCAGCAACCAGAGGGACATTTGTCTGATCTTACTGACAGAAGTTTGACTGATGTAAGGGAAATTATCACCTTGTCTGCAGCAAAACATTTTGATGTGGACAGACAAGTCAATGAGTGGATAACATTATGGCCTGTCATTTGAGTTGCTCCTCTTGAGAGCAGCTAACAGGAAAGAGAAGCAGCAGGTGCATATAAAAGCATAAGAACTGACACAGAGATGTGCAGTGGATTCACTAAGGATAGACACCTTACTTTTTTACTTATAAACAGATCGTACAGCATACAGCCGTAAATGCAGTAAATACGGAAGGCTGCTGATTTAGTGTACACAAACCACTTGAAATAATTGTCTCCCAGAACACATCACCAACTGTACAGTTTTAAACTTCAGAATTACTTTTTCATGCTCTTATGCTGTTCTCAGCTGATGCTTTTTGTGTCTTCCTGTAGTTCTTGGGAGCATCACTGTGGAAGCCCTTACCCAGGGGTAAGCAGTAATTCCATTGCCCAAGTGCTTGCCTCTACCAATGCTTAAGGTTCCTTGCTGAGACTTGAGAGAAGTTCATCCATAACACACACAAGGAAGCAGAAGTAAGTGATTTGGCAAGGCTCAACAAGTAGACAAAGGTATGTGGAAGACTAAGTAGTAGAGTGATGGCAAAAGAAAATGCAAGAGGAAACACAAAAGTGCTTATATTGAGAATTCCAGCCTCAAAACCATGGAAAATACTGAGAAATACTGAGTTTGGAACAAAGGACTGAATAATACCATAATGCCAAGTAAGAGGGAATAAGATCTTCTCAGCACTGCTCACAGGGGCCAGTCAGAAACTTAGAAACAGCAGAAACAAAAGAGAGAATTAAAGAAATAAGCAATTCAACCCTTTTCCATTTTAATTTGTGTCTGTATCCTGCTGAGGGAACAAGCAGTTTGTAAGTTGTAGTCTGCCATGTGATTCAGTATTAGCTGCAGGCTCATAAATAGGACAGTAAAGCACACGCAAAGACTGATTTATAGGATCCAAAGAGAGAGAGCCTAAGTCGTGCAGCTATTTGCATCCTCCTCACATACAAACGTGCACTGATAGAAAGTTTCCTGCCGAGAAAGAGAAGTGAGAGATGCTCGGGAGGGAAATCTCACCTGTAGAGAGATAGGTCTAGTCTGTACAAAGCCAAGAAACTTCATATTATGTTGATGTTTGTTTTTTTTTTCTGCCCTCAAATCCATAGGCTAAGGATTACAATAGAGGCAGGGCTTGCTGCAATCACACTACTTAACTGCTGCTCAGCAGGTTTCTGCCCCTACATCTGAAGGCATCTCTCAAAGTCACAGCAGGGCAGAAGTAACAGGAAGGATGTGAAGTGAGCAAAGCATCCCAGCACCAGTAAAGGAGGGCAACAAGTGGTGATATTTATCATGGCAGAAGATTAACACATCAGATCAAAGCTGAAAAGCATCACAACAGGTTTTGGGGTTTGTTGGTGATCATCTGGGATCTGCATTTCCTCACCTGACAGCTACCATGGATGCTGGGAAATCATTGGCTCAGATAAATTCCTCAGTGGAGCAGGGGGGAAGAAGTGGGACTGCAAAATCTAAATGCAAAACTGCAACTTCGGATATTTTCCTACCTCCAATAATCTCGAAGCTGAGTGGGAGCTGACTGCAGAGTGAGCATTCCTTCCCTAACGCTGAAAAATGCTCTTTAATCTTTTCATTTGGATAGGGCGAATGTTAACGTAACCAACACCCAGCTTCTCCCTGGAGTTCAGTTCTGCCGGCTTTGAATGCAAAGCAGTTCAGCTCCATCATTCAGAGGCAAATACTGTGTGAACTTTAAAAGCCCTGTTTCCCTCAATATCTAACAGAAGCTGGCTGAAGGGCCTCCATTCAGCACACCTGACTTCATTCAGTTGTCCAGTAGCAAATGTAATACTTTTGCAGCAAGCCTATTAGCTGCAGTAACTACTGCATTCCTGAAAGAGCTCAGTAACTCTGCTTCCTTACACTCTGTGTGTCTAGCACCACAAACTTCCTACAATCTCCAGTCATCATGATCTGAGGCACCTGCATCCCAATAGAATGAGTTTACTCCCTTCATTTGAAATTCAACCATTTCTCACATATAAATGGAATCCGTGCTGTTTTGCCAGTTTACTCTGACAGGTTCTCTTATTAATAATGACCATCGCACACTGAGAAATCTAATGAATCTTTGCCCACATTTCATATTAAGTATAGCACTACAATTTTGGGCTTTTTTTCCCCCCTCCTGCAACAGAAAAGATATTTTGATGTAGAAAGGATATCCTTCCTGCGGAGATAACAGCTCATATCCACCAATTATATCTAACAAGTGTCAAAGGTCTCCTAATCATACCAGACTCCTCACCAATATCCAGTACAATGACAGATGGTACTTCAAGTGCCTTCTCTTGAATTAAAAGCACTTAACAGGATTGTAACCACAGCATGGGCAAATTAAGAATAGTTCTAGGTTCCATTTGCCAAGAGGTTTGAAAGTTCATTAATAACTTCCCTACAATTAAAGAGGCAGAAGAAAGATGAGTGGAAGAGAGACAGTTAACGACGCATGTGACTCAAACCTTCTGCTAAATTTCATAGTTGAGTCATAAGGTGGGTGGGGGGGCGTCATTTTGAATTGTAATATCATATGAGCATCACAAGCAATCAGCTGTTAGAAAACACCGTACCTTGGAAAGAAACAAAGAACAATGGAAAGTTCCAGATACATTTTGCATGGTGTACATCTGATCGTCTGAGTTGCCAAGCTATCCTAACTGCAAGAACGTTTCCAGCTAGCAAAGGCTTTTAAGATATCTCCTTAGCATTTGATGCTTTTTTTCCTTCCGATAGCAGCACTCCTGAATTAATTTCTTTGCAGCTGCCTTCAACTTTTCTGATGATTTTAAATGGGCACGGAGAGGGCTGTGTGTTCTGACTGCCAAATATCAACTACAGGCATAACCCAGCAGGATCAAACCCTACTAGAAACAGCAGCATAGATTGCAGAACAATTAACAAAGGGACAATTTTGTATTTTGACTATATTTTAGCCACCAAGCAAGAAAGCTAATGGGGACAATAAACAACACTGGCCAAGTAACTGCTACCCCTCCCATCCCTTTAAAAATAAACAAATGAGAATTGGTATTAGCAAGACTACAGACTGTCATATGAATACTACAGAACAACAGAAGCCTCCAGCAGTGAAAGTCCCTCAACATAAGTTAATACGCTGTACGCCCCAGCAGCAATAGATACTTGAAAATTGCATTACTGCTATCTTCCTCCACGATGTAAGGCAGCATGAAATATACGAAATTACCTTGTCTGTACTTTTCAAGCATGAGTGTAATCCTAGGCAGACTGAAACACATTCATTTGTTCTTGCAAGCTTCCTCCTTCCACCAGCTGAACTGTTTGTTGGGAGCTTTCTCTACAATAGGAAGCTAATAGGTAGATGTTTACTGGAACACTAACCAAAAAACAACATATTATTTCCACCAACTTTTGGACCACATCTTTTATCTGAAGACCAAAACCTTATGTAAATTGTTTTGGCAATTTTAACATACTAAGATTGAAATTGTTATGATTAAACAGCTCATTTATTTACTTCGATTCCCACTTTATCCTTTGTATTTGTCTGATGTGGGGAGACACTTCTCAGAACAGCAGGTAGAAGAATAAGGTTATATAGAAATATGCAGGTCTACATGAATAGCTGATGGAAAAGTCAAGGAATGCCAGGGCAGTCTAGTGAGATGACAAAGTCTATCACACAGCAATGCTTTTCCTTTCATTACTTTTGCTCTTTGGAGATTTCCTCTCCTCTGTTTGGTAGAGGCAGGTAAGAGGGTATAGGACAGGGCACAATTATTTCATACATTCAATACATTCATAACATTATCTTACTTAAAAGCAGCAAGAAGGCTTCTTCCCACAACAAATCTTGCAGTTACTCAGGTCAAGTTGAGAGGAAAGATTTAAAGAAACAAAACTAAAAACAAACAAGCCTTTTACTAAGTTAATCATTCCTAGCTATTTCTAGAGTCCTCTTCTAGAGAGAGAGAAGATGATAACCCTGGGAGAAGCCTCCTTGCTCCTACAAAGCTGTAACAGCTCTCTCTGCCTAAGACTGGTGAGGACTGCTTGCCCCATGGCTTTCAGCCAGCAGAACCACAGCTCACATGAGCCGTCTGCTCCCTGCACCATCACAACCGGTTCCTGAGATACATCAGGGAGGCTGCAGGTAACCACACTCAGAAAGCACAAGGATTTACTCAAGCTCCTTCACTTCAAAAAGATTGTTTTGTATTCTTTTTTTTTCTACTTGTTATTGCATTTTTATCTTGTATTCAGTTAAGAACTTTATACATCATGAGCATCACGCTTAGAAACATGCATATTAAGAACAATCCTAAGGAACTCAATCCCATGCCTACTTGTCTACCATGCTCAGTCAGGATTAAAACATAACTCCTTAATGCATCTCTAGGAGGAAAACAAACAAATCAAACACCACCAACCTCCACCCCCCCCTCCAACGCCCAGCCTTCCCCCCATCCCAATCTCCAATTTCTTTCCTATATGCACAATACTGATAGTTCCTGAAACTCAAGTCAGTGCTGTGACAGGAAAGTTGTATTCATTTCCCAAGTGCCTACAATGAAGATAAAGTTCATACAGCAATCTCTGCTTGCTTAGCTTAGAAATTGAAGAGCTATGGCAGAAAGAAAAGAAATTGGAGACCTGAACTGTCAACAATTAGCTTAGGAAATGTCCTTGTATCACAGCTGTAGCTTTGTATTCTTCCCGGAAACACCCATTCTAATTCACACATCCTTGGCTAACGTAAACACTGAAAACAAGGAATACAAACATGGCAACACGACTGCAAGTCCACATTGCACAGTGCAGCTCTGAAAAATGGATCCAGTCTATAATATCATGTATGTCTATCAATCAGCTCCCAAGAAAGGCTTCATTTCCAGTTCTATTTTGGAGGTTAAACAGAAGGAGAAGGAAATATTTTCTTTTGAAATAACACGTATCATTCTTTCTAACTGCCTATTTCTATGAAACAACGGCTTTGTCCTCAGCGCTCTCCCCTCCTCCAAAAGCTATTAAGGCAGAGTGAAAGGAGAGGAAGCAAAGCTCTCAGTGAGAGGGAATGAGTGTTCAAAATCTCATCTCCCCTTTTCTCAGCACACAGACATCCAATGATTAGATCTGAGTTAAAGCAATAGCTATTGGACAACACCAAACTAGATGATTAAAACAGAGTGAAGAGTTCGAGTAATTATTAGCCAGATTTGAACACCAGGGTTTGGAGCATTGCATTCCCTACATCACTGTGACTACAGAGGAATAAAGGAATGGCAGCAGCTTCTTCAGGCACCCCGCAACCACAAAGTCAGTTTCTCATGTTCACTAATTTCATAACCTTCACAAATGGTTCACATCCACACATACACTCTGTGGTAATCCAAAAGAGCAACATTAACACACACCCGATCAAATCTACACTTAACTTCTCCTGGTGCTGCACACATTAACTCTGCAGACAATCCAGTTGTGTAAAAAGGCAAAGAGAGAACATGAGAGTGTGAGAGCATGAAGCCTGAGGAAAGCCCTCCCCATCACAGCTTTCCTGATACCGCTGACAGTGCCAACGAGAGATGCTTCCCTGTTCATAAAGTGATAACGTGCAGGACCTTGATTAATGCATATTACTCAGGCAGATGAATTCAAATCTACTCAGCAACTTTCACAACCTGGATGAGCCCGATTAATAGCCGTGAGGCACGAAAATTCCTATCTGAATTTCTGCACACTATAAAAAAATATTTTAACAGTGAAATCTAAAAAGCATTTATTTTCGACCATAGATGAGTTTCTCACCTAAATGGCTCCAAGTGAGGGGCCAGGTTAGGATCTTCCAGCTACTCTCAGGCAAAAGAAGATGACTGCAACATTGCTACTATTCTTATCAGTACCCCCAGCCCAGGGATCTGAGTACTGTTATGGCAATAGTTGCTATATTATCTTGTGATGGCAAGGGTATTATGATACATTTAATGAGTACTTTTCATACCAGTATCCTAAGGTACAAAATTATACATGTACTGTGGATGAATATGAAGTGAAAGACTATGGAGTTTATGGTCACAGAATCAAAGAATGGGTTGGAAGGGACCTTTAAGATCACCTCCTTCCAACCCCCTGCTGTAGGCAGGGACACCTCCCTCTAAGCCCAGGTTGCTCAGCCCCATCCAGCCTGGCCCTGAATGACGGCAGGGAAGGGGCATCCACAGCCTCAATGGGCAACCTGTGCCAGTGTCTCACCAGCCTCGCAGTAAGGAATTTCTCCCTGATATCACATCTAAATCAGCTTTAAACTGGAAGAGGGCAATTTCTGCTCATCCTGTCACTACAGGCCCCCATAACAATGTCATCCTAAGGAAGTACATTGAAGTCAATTGTATTTTCAGTCCAGATGCAAGCTCTAATCTGCAGTACATGCATAATGCCATATAATATACTTTCATATCTACACTCCCACTTGTTTCACCCAAGCAGACCTATGGAGGGCCTGATGCAACATCTCTATGGCCAGATCCAGCCTGGATCAGATGTGCGAGACATATCTTTATTTCTTATTTTTTTTAGGCTTTGGAAAGTTCTTTTTCCTAATAGTTCTTCCTGAAGCTTAATAATTAATTGAAACTACTCTGGATACAACTCCAATGGTACATACTGAGACTGGTCAAAATGCAGGTAGAGGTTGTCTACTTCATAATTTTTAATAGTGAATTTGCAAGGTATATCTCTATATATTTAATACTGAAGCAACTTAACCACATACATAGGTATTTTGTCTTAATGCATAATTATTTATTGTTATTTGTTGTCTTGACAGGCATCAGACCAGAAAAGAATTAGAGAAAAAACAGTAAGCAACACTGGGGAAAAAAACAACAACCCACCTCTCCCTCTGGCATCATTGCAAGTATCAGCTTCATGTCTGAAAACCTCAAGAAAAAAGTGACTGATAAACAGATGAGCTGTCCCAAACATCACATGGATGACAGAAAGCCACTCAGCTAAGGAACAGACTGTCTTACATCTGTGTTGAGTAATCAAACACTATAAAAATCAACAAAGGCAAAACTGAAGGGAAAAAGAACATATCCTGAGAGGTCTGTAAAGGGGTTTTGTCGCATACTGCAACTCCTGTTGTGGCAGCATAGAACAGATCTCATAAAAATCATCAGGTAGCAATAAAATGATCTCAAAAGACCTGCTGGTGAGCCAAGACTGCAAAAACAAACAGGTTCAAGAAAAAAGAAGTTACAAATTTCTACCACTCATTAATTTGGGCACTCAAACTACCTGAAATGGATCAGAAAAATAAATCGCAAACAACTTGCCAATACAAACACACGCACAGTTTAAAATGTTATTCACACTCCCACATGAAGTAAGAGGCTTTCTGGAAGGACACTCGAATTGTATCATTAATACAGATCTCACGTGTTCAGATCCTGGACAGTTTTGTAGTATTTTAAACAATCTTTACACAAGCAAAATATGCATTTATTTCAGAATATGGATAACTGCCATGCAGCTTTTACTTAAAAGAAAATTACGGACTAGAAGCATTCCATCTGCATGCGATCAGTACAGCAAGATGTAGAAGCTCTAGGATACTCAAAGCCTGCCCTACACAAAATTACTGTATGAGAGACTGTGAAAGTTAAGAAATAGAGGAGAGCTATTTTCCAGAGGAGCACCAAAGGATGGTAAGGTGTGCAGATGGAAATGATGGGTTTTGCAGGCTTTGTGATTACGATTCTGAAGTGCAAAGAGAAGAATAGATTTACTGCCACTTACAGAAGGTATTTGCACAGACAGTGAACAGCTCTGCAGTGGCAGTTCTCTAGCATTCTCAGTATTGGAAATATAATGTCCACATAGTCACGTATGACAACCGAAGGGGCTGGTTTGTGTTTAATATCACTGGTTTATTTGCTGAAAGAAGTATCTACGGTTCCAATTTCAAGTGTTGAGGTAGTAAATGTATTTCAAATAAAGATTCCTCAATCTGTGTCTACTAAATTATGCAGCATCAAGAACTGTAAATCACTTTCTCATTGCTGTAATAAAATATCTTACGGCTAAGGGAAGCAAACAGATCTTCACATGAGAAAGATATATAGATAGTTTTTTCAACCTTGACCTTTGTTGAAAAAATCCTACATGATTTTATGTTCAGCTAACTGGGAAAAAGCATGTGAGGCAAAGAATTAGCTTGGATTTAGTAGGTTTAGGGACAGGACTATCAATTGAGCAGAACTTCAATTACAGACTAATTTAATGTATACCCAAGTACATTACTGCAATTCAATAAACATCTCTTCAGAATTAAACAATTCCAATTTGCTTTCATTTCAGTCTGTATATATGTGTTGCGAATTTGCTATTACCCACGCTAAAATTAGCCAGACTAGAAGTACTCATCCATGCAATCCCAGTGTTTCACAGTGCTGCATCAAGCTAACCTCAAATGAACCACTTAACTTTGCCTGCTTACTAATACAGCAGCACAGAGCAGAGGAGTGTGCCTTCCCATAACAATATTCCTCTCCTCAAGTTTCTCTGCCTAGGTGTCTGCCTGGGTAATTCAGCAGTGAGTCTACCAATGTCCATCATGTTGGATGTCCAGCCATTCACATTTACAACTCACTCTTCTATTTTTCTCCTCCTCATACTGTTAAACATGAAAGTGTCAGGCACATGCCCAACTCTGCATACTCTAATATTGGTTGCTCTGGAAGACTGCCTTCCCTCTACTTAACAATTTTACAGTACCAATATGCTGCTTTTGGCAACTCGATTTCATTTTAATCATAAGTTAACTCCTCTAACAAGTGAGATAGTAGATAATTTGGTGGGAATTAAAAGCATTTCGCACCTAATCTGAACATTCTCTTCATGATCAGTGTAGCCTGAATATCTACAACATTGGATATTTAAAACATTGTGAAGGTGCTAGTGCTAAGTGACAGAAAAAGTTGCTAAAAAAGTACTACAGTAGAACAAAGTGATCTCATTTCTCCAACAGTCCTCTATCTCCATAACGTACAAAAGTTTTGATCAATAAAACTATATTCTCTGAGAAGATTCCTTCCACCCACATCAGTATTGCCTTCAATAGACACTAAAGCAGTCTAAGGGGAGACTGTCACCTTCTGGTTTGTTCTCCTAAGACACAGTGAGCATCCTTGTGGTGCAGCTTGGGTAACATTAATAAAGCAGCGCAGTAAATAGCATTTCATTCCGTGCATCATGGATGTTCTTAAGCAAATACCACCTTGCACGTGTCAGGCACAGCATCACCTCCTGAATCACAGTTAATAAGAGAGCTGAAACCTCCAGCTTCCATTAAGAGCTACTGATATCTGTACTGTGTGCTTCAGGACATCAACAGAATCATTCCAGATCACCTGCACCCAACAGTCTTGAACAGACTCTTCTGACATGCAACACTACCATAGGATTATTTGTGTCTGATGAAATGTAAAGCAAGCCAGATGAAGCTGACTGACAGATAAACTATTCTGCTGACTGCATTAAAATTATCCACAGCTACCATACATTACTTCAAGAGCTCATGAAGAAGGCTGTATTCAGATAAAGCTTTGATTCAAATACTTGTTTTAAGAAAATGATTGAAATTCATGTCACTTTTACCCATTTTTCCTACTTGAATCTAATAGGATTGAAAGAAAGAAAGGCCCAATAGGACGTCAAATTTTACACACAGTTGACACAGGAGGAAACGCTCAACTAACACCAAGTTGCTGTATTAATACAACTTACCTTTCACTATTAGTTCTGCATAATTTGAAACTCCAGATCCTCCATCTGAGCGAATGACACACCGGTATTTGCTGATGCTGCGCTGCGAAGTGTCAGCAACGCTGACGGTAGCAGAGAAACGCCTGTGGTTGACGACTCGAGTAACCATTAATGCTGTGTCCCTCCCATTCCACTGCTGTGGAGACAGATGAAAACAACTCACATCACAAAGGCACACAAATTATTCACTCTTCGTTACTCTTAAAACTGCTCAGACCTTCACTAGGTTAGATTTTGTACGAGTACAATTCATTCAGGAAAAGACAGCTGGTAACGTCCCTGAAAAATTTACAGGCTTTCTGGGTTTTATGAAGTAGTGGGCTTAAATGTTCTTATATATTTAAGTTTTTTGTATCTACTTAAATTCTGACATATTTTTGTGCGTTTGATGTGTTATGTATACTGAAAAGCCTGGAGAGTGACAGCTAAGACTATTTGTACTGGGTATATCCAGAAGCTTATCCAGGACATGAAAATACTACAAATGAATGCATTTTGTACTCCTGTGAAAATACTATAAGTGAACAGATTTTATAAACCTGTCATTTTCAGGCATAAAACTTTGTTTCCAGAACAATTTAAATACATTGCTTGGATGAACAGCAATGTTTATATGTCCAGCAATCCTCAATAAATCTTTCTCCACCAATGCCGTGCAGCATTTTCCCAACTGGAAAAGTGACAGATGATGAATTAACTGGAAATCAGCATAAACACCTGAACTTGCTCAGTTGGTCTATTTTATTAGAAACCTCAATGGAAAACACAGAGTCATTGTGCCAGTTTCCAGTAATCAATTTTGGGAAGTATTTCCAAGGCTGTTTTCAATAAATCCTCCAGTTTAAAAGAATGGAAACCAGGATCCCCCTACCAATGATGATTTCCTCCCAAATCCCTTCTTCTCTTTGGAAAAAAGGTTCACAGTGCTTCAGATCAGAAGTTTTTTCACACACATATAATCTTTCCGTGGAAAGATTTCACAGAAATAATTCAAAAAAAGATATAGAATAAGCCAAAATATGTTTCTGTTAATGCTAAAAGTACAACATAGGCCAATAATTTTCAGGCTAAAAGGTATATTTTAAGATAACAGCTTTAATAATGTACAGTTAGAATGACTGTTATTTTTACAGAACGCCAACCACATTTCTCACCAACACAATCTTTTTCCCGGTATTAATTTTTGTTTACACCATTAGTAAACTGATTCTTGCCTGAGTATTTAGACTAGTGCAAGGTGGAATGATACAAAGATGGTAACAGATATTCAGAAGGTTATTTATGAGGAAAAACTCACTAATATGGATGCCTTCGCTGGGAAATGCTGAAGCAACCTCCACCAGGGAGCAATCTGCAAGAGATACTGCCTCAGTGGTGGTCAGCCCTTAAATGAGGTCTAGAGGAGGTGGAGTCAAGCTCCACCCCTTCTGGGACCACAGCTAAATTAGTCTCACCTGTGCTCCCACAGCTGACCTAACATTTGCCTCAGCTGATTAATCAGAGGTTCAGGCTGTGATTACCAATTTCAAACAATTTTCAACTCAACTATCTTCAAAGTCTCCAGAAGAACTCTAGTATAGAGTATGGCAATGCTGGAACTCCACAGAGCCAAGTACTCCAAAGGGCACAAGTAATAACTTTGTCCTTCACTGGCAAACAGCACTCCACCCTTCCAGTTTGCTAAAAGCTCCATTTCTAACTCCAGAACTGAAAATCACTTAAGTTTGTCACTACGTGAATAGCACAACACAGTTTTTGAAGTCCAACCAGTAGAATGAAAATAGACACAAAGAGAAGGAACTCTTTGGTCATTTAGTGAGCAACCAGAGGAACATTCTGCTATCAATATAGAGCCAATGCAGAGCAAAAGCCAACGGAAACTGGGAGGAAGAAACAAAATGAGTACAAACTGGCTTTGTCCTTTTATAACATACCTTAAGGAATGTTTTCATCTCAACATACTTCCCTCAGCCTTTGTCAACAATATTTTTGGAGGGCAAAAGGAAAGAAGACCAAAAATTAAGCAGAAGGGAGGGATTTTTGCACCTGTTCTGCCTTTTCTTTTTTATGAAGGAGTGCTTACAGGTCTGAAGATGTATGTTTAGAACTAACATTTTGCTGGCCACTTTTTCCATCTTCTGAAGCACAGTTCTGCATTTTATCATCTTGAATTCTGATCTGGAAACAACTCAAGGCAGTTCTCAAAGGATTTTGATGATAAACATTTGCCCCACCACCCTGCTGTCCTCTGTCTATTTATTTTACTTGAAAAAATTGCATCACTTTACCTGAAGCCAGAGTTTGTCATGCTGGGACCACTTCCCCCCGGCAATGCACTGGAATGTCGCATTCTGTCCCACATTAACCTCCACATTCTGAAGCCGTAAGAAATGAGGTGCTTTTCCTAACAAGAAATGCAAAGAATAGGAAGGGTAGAGCAAGGCAGCGATTGTGTTACACCAACACAGATATCAGAACAAAGCAAGTCATCCTACTCCTGACAAAGAGATTTAGCAAAATAAAGCTGTCCCTCAGTACTGAGCTACTTGGTGCAGAGCAAGGGGATCTTACAGATCTTTCATGGTCACCAAAACAATTTGTTACTCCCTTCTATTAAGAGTAACTGAGAACATTTTTTCTCTTTAGGAAACTGTGGCTCTACCAAGGGCAAAATGAAATGAAATTGAGGTTGTCAAGTGTGGCTGGCCAAAACAAATTTGTATAAAGAATTTTCTCCTTTCAATTGTATTGACTATCAAATACATCCTGTAACTGTGGAGTAACAATGCCGCTGATATAAAATCACTGATATTAAATGAAACATTGATATTACTGATAAGTGTTGGATTGCTGCACTGGTTAATAACGCCAATATCTGCTTTTTGATGACAATAAATTCAGTATTCGTTCAACACTAAACCACCAACATCCAAATGCTGATATCACCAACATATTTTGTGACAGCAGAAAAAGATCATCTGATTAGCTTTGTGCTTGCTGGGCTTCAGAAGGAAGTTTGTGCACCAACCAAATACTCTCAGAGTAGGACACACAACAGCCTTCTAATACAGTAAGGGTCAGCATTTTTCAACTTCATCTTTACCTTTTGGATATAAGTAGCCAAGGAATTACATATTTTCAGAGCACAAACTAACCTACATTTTTCTATTGGAATTAAATAGGTTCAGAAGATGTAGGCATGTGTGTGCAGGAAGCCTGGCAAATAGATGGTTGTCTACTACAGGCACATGAACAGAAAACCCTTGCCCGCATGCTACGTCAGAGGTTTTTATCTAATTCCTGTGCCACATTCTCCATATGCCCAGTTTGCTGACAACTCAAGCAAAGTGCAGGGATTCTGTACTATCGTGCTTTCTAGGGGTCAGAGCAGCGTGTCAAAGCCAACTGGTAAACCACCTCTGGGTGACAGGCAGCAAAGCAAGTACTATGTGCTGCTTGCAGGCTATTTAGGAGTGACTTCTGCCTATGTTCAGGTATGAGTGAGCTCCAAATCAGGCACATATAGCCACACCAGCCTCAAAACTAAAACATAACACCAATAATTTCAAGTGCCATTCAGGCTCAATCAGAAGCTTCCTCATTCCTGTGCTTTGAGTTTTAACAATTGTAAAATGAACCCGAGGGGCAAAGTTAGTCTGTACAGTGTCACTACTGAACAGCAAAGACAACACTGGGAATCAGACAGAAGTATTTGCAAAGACTGCAGAGAACTCATAGCTTGTAGGGACCTGCACACACTGCAGGTTGCCAACTGATTTCAAATGCACTGGATATAGTCTGAGTAATTCCAGCTTTGGGTCACCAAGATTGCATTTAATTTTCCAGAGGAACCTGCATGTACTTGGAGATGGAGTTTTAAACATCAGTTTTAATAATTCACCAAGCAGGATTTGGGGTTGCTATATATTTTTTAATCCCATAACCTTCTTGTCTTTGCCTCACAGTTGGTTCTGTGGCCTCTTTCCCAGTAAAGGGATCAGTCACCACCAAACATGCTTTGGAATGCATACACATCATTTGGGGGATTTGTTTGGAGGCTGCCAGTTATCAGCAACATCTGGTCAACACAGATTGTAAGTATTTCTTAATGAAGTAAATACACCCAAAGGCCCGAGGAACAAGCACATGGTAAATACAAATATAATTCAGTTAAACTGCAATTAACCATACTGCAGTTATCAGAAATGTCCTGTTAAACTTGAGCAGAGCCATGTACCTCACATTGCGAATGGTTGCTATTCTTTGAAATAAAATGGGTGAACCTCACCCACAGAATTTTGTTTGGAAGAGCTGCTGCTCATTTACTGAAACTAAGAACCAGTGAAAGGGGCTGTTAAAGCTCCAACCTGATGGGGGTGGTGGGCTACCTTCCCAAAGGACATCAGGCCACCTGGAAATACTACAGCATCAAAGTTATAAACAAACCTAAATATAATAAGCCAAAGTATCACCCATAAATTCAATTTAATCTGCTACATAACAATTAATAATTCAAGCACTAAAAGACATTAATTTATTATGGATTCCTTTTTAAAAATACTATATTTTAAAGAGATATGTCTAAACTCATCAATGAACATGAAAGCTGTTAAAAATCTGTATGCTCCATACACAGTGTAGGGATACAAAAGTCCTTGAGCCTCTCGGTAGATGCACAGAGAAACCAAAGAAGTGCGCACACAAATGTAGAGGCTTAATGTCTCTCTATGCTGGAAAAATGTAAGCTGGGCATAGTACAGCTAAGGTAGGAGAAACAGAACAAATATTTCTGAACAGTGTAATGAACCTGCATTAGTTTTCATTGCTGTGTAAGTCTAAATGAGATTTATTTATTAAATAACTCATGCAGAATCAAAAACCTTTCTTTTGAGAGATACCTTTAGGATATGTCTTTTCTTATTTTACTACTTTATATATCGAACCAATTTGTCTTATTTCCTTAAGTTAACCACGCAGGACATTATCAGAAACATTTAGATCTTTTCCTACAGCAGAACAATTCCGAAACAACAAAACAGAGTTTTATGTTCTTGTGACTCTTCTACAATGAGAAACTTCCACAAACATCCTGGCACAAGTGACCGAATCAGAGCACCTTTGCCTTTTGCACAAATTGTCAAGTTATTTAATTGCACAAGGCTGGCTGTCTTTAGTTGTTTTGGGGGATACCAAAAAAGAAGAGATTTTACAGTTGGCACTATTGGATAAGTCACAACTTAAGACTGCCAAGCCCAGTATTATAGACTGCAAAGCCTGGTATTTAACGCATTGAGACGGTTAGAAGAACAAAGAATACTCACTGCATGGATGGGCAAGAACTCTGACTTCATCCACAGCTATGTACCCTGGATGTCCTTTCAAAGAGACAGATTCAAATATCACCTGAAATACAAAGAAAAGGTTTTCTTAGAAAGAACTGCACTAGTCTTTTGGCCAGTCACCACATTCCACTCCTATTCCAATGTCTGATACATTCAAAGCATTTTATCATTAATAACAAAGGGGTACCTATGCAATACAGCATGAAGACACATGTCAAAGACAGAAAATCAATTTGACACAGATAACAAAAAGAGCAATATTAATTAGGATTAGTGAGAACTATGTACTGCTTCCATTTGGAAGAGCAAAGAAACCAATTACACACGTGTGCAATTACATCTGATTTGAAGTGTTCTATAAGTACAATACAAATACTGTGTGCAAAGAGTTTGGGGCAGGGCAAGGGGACTCTGGGAGACTGGTAAAATTCAAACTAATTAACTATTGCCAAATAAGCAAAATAAAATTCAGGAAAAAAACAGTATTAAATGCTGTAAAGTTTACAAGGACAAAGCTAATTAATGTGTTCAGCTGGCACAGTTACTACTACTGCAGCAGCCACTGTTTTTGCAGGATAATTCGTGACTATCAAAATCATTACCAGAACACCATTAAGTTTGTTAACTACTAAAAGCCAGTCTTCAACACTGCTATTCCCACTTTAAATAAAATTTGGCATTCCTAGCCTGTCACTATTGAGCCTTTTCTTCATCTCCTCCATTGGAAGATGTAACTCAACAAAAGATTCAGCTTTTTGAATGCCGACCACCACAGCTCAAGCTACAAAAGTGGAGCAGCATGTACTTCATAATCAGGTTGCCATTAATCATTTTGCTTTGCATTTGGGCTTCCATAATTTAGTTTCTACTTATATTCCCATGATATCTTAAGATCTACTCCCTCAGTTCAAAGCATTCCAAGTGGGAGCACTCCTGAAATAAGCTCTTTAGAAAAATGCCATGATAAAAACAGGTAGAATAAAGAAATAAAGGGGAAAAAACAAAGTAAGAAAAGCTCAGGTGCTAGCAATATAAACAGAGTTCTGCAGCAGATGAAGGTGGGCAAAAAATAGGTTGTCCGAAGGATAAGAGGAGGTAGCAAATATCTGGAAGATGATCAAACCATCAATAAATGTTTCCTGTGTTCAAGAATACTTTCTAAGGACTGTATAAACAAGGAATAGAATGCATGTCCTCAGTATGGAAATGACAATTTATTTGATAAATGAAAATTCATTCATGATAAACACGGCACTTACTGCTAAGGTCACACAGCAATTACTGTGACTCCCTTCAGACTAGGATTAAACTGCGCCTTCATAGCCACCAAACTTTACTTTGCTTATCTTATAGCTGAGAAGTTACAAGCTTTGCTGAATTACTACCTCAATTTCCTGAAAGCCAAGAACTTGGAAAGAATAATTCCCCGCTTCTTTGAGGTAAAAACAAACACATAGCGGACTGACCTCTGTTAATTAGTGACACAGTTCAGTGTCTTTAATAGAGCACAAAATAACCTAAACCTTGAGTCGGTAGCAGCTGTGTCAGCTTCTAAAAAGACCATGGATTTAATCTTCACATTGCTGCCAAAATCACTGACAAGAGCAGAGGGTCTCAATTCACACTGCTTTGTTTGGACAGCTATTTTATTACCTTTTTAACTCTACTCTCAGATCTCTTTATTTCTCAGTTCAGATTTCCACACTGTTCTCACCCTTTTATACAGTTTTGCACCACTTCAGCCCTGTCAGAGTGGGCAGAGCAGAAGCACCTGGGCTGAAGAACAAGTGTTTAATACTTAACATTTTTGGAAGTTCTCAGAAATTAATATAATTCGCAAATGCAAAGTTTGGCTCTTCAACATTCTTAAATGCTCCTGAGAACTGCAAATACCAAGATTCATTTCATGTTTCCTTACCCATAAACAAACCCACATTTCACTGCTGCTATCTACCAGCAATGTCTGTGTTAGTGATGTAGCGTGGCTCATCTGTCGTGGTACGACAGACTTCTTCAGGCATGGATCAATACAGTACACAGGATCAGTACATCAAAACACCCCTTCCTGGCAGACTGTAGTGCTGTGCTCAGTGCATTCTGGGACTAAGTTAATCCTCGTGGCATGCAGTAATTCAAGAGCACACGTCTTACCTTTCTCCTAGAGCTATTATAGATTTTTCTCACTACACTACAAACGCTCGCAGACTGGGAATCCAGGCACAACTAACTCATGGGCAGAGCTGATAAACCTCTACCACCATCACATTAATACCTCAGCAGAGTGCTTCTGGATGTAGGTGACTCATACAACCCTTGTGCAGAATTGCCAGACCCAAACCACGACCCTCTGGCAATAGGCCTAGCACTGGTTTGCTGCTACTCACACCTCCAAAGCTCTGGGCACTTGTCAATACCTTGCATCCTGGGCAGTTGGCTTCAGATTTCTCAATGCACACAGCAATTACTGATGGTGTAATTGTTGGGTATTAAGAAAATAAACATTTTTCTTGACGTAGATTTCATTATTTAGGAGAAATACTTTTTTCCCCCCTGTGTTACCTTGTACTTTTGAAATACAGAATATCCATTCAGGCCTCTTCTGCACAAACTGTCCTCCGGGCGTGCAGTTTTGATTTAAAGTTGACAAATAACACTCTCACAGCATAATCTGGATTGTGAGTGTCAATGAGACGTTCCCCAGGCATCGGTACACAGAAGCTTTTATCACCATGCCACCTCTGGACTCCTTCAGCCACAAGTGTTACGATGTAACCAACAGTAATTTTGATAAAATTCCATGATTGCATTTCCCCCCCACTTTTGAGAGCTTAAAGTTTTCTTTCTTTTTTTCTTTTTTTCCTTAAACATAGAGAGTCACTAGATTGCAGAAACCAATGGACAAAATTAGGGACCAAGGACAGAGCAGACTATCAGATCCCTGACAACATTTTAAGAGCCATACTTTAGCAGAGGGAAATTAGAACTTTATCCATCATAAAGGTGAGGCTCAGGAGAGGGAGAGAAAAAGAGAGAGAACATTTGCATTTTCTGGGCAGGAACCACTCCCAGGCAGTCACTGTTGCCTTTAGGCTCTTCGTTTTTGCACAGCGGTGCAAAATTCTTCTTTGATTTAAAGGATTTTCTTCCTCGGGAAAAGCAAACCTGACCTCTAAAAAAACTTGCAAAAGATGTAATGAGGTTCAGGAAGTCTGGTATTGGTATATCTAACAGTTGGATCTCGTAGTTTGAGATCAGACTGTCTTTTCCAGGTTTTTCAAGCACTGATTACCTGGGTGAAAGATCATTTCTGTTCTCTCTGTACAGCACCTACTACGAAGCAGATTCTGGTTGATGTTAATATGAAAGTAGTATCGATCACTTTAATATGATTTCAGAGCGAGTGACAAGTTGTGCACAGCCCTTAAAACACCACTTCCAGTGCATTTGCATCTCTTTATCCCATATTCCCCTTCACCCTGTACAGTGTGCTCTTATCTATTCTGCTGAAATCCTTGGCTCCTTTTTGGAGGCAGAACATTAAAGTGTTCTACTTTAGCTCAGATTTTACAGACCTACTACCCAGTTATTTAAAAAAAAAAGAAAAAAGCTTTTCTTCCTACTGTTTTCTATCCGTAGAGCATTCAATGCCTTTTCATAGTTTCTTTTACTGTAATTCCCATCTCACTCATGCTCTTTTTTCTTACACTATAATATGTATTTCTCCTTTTCCTGCAAGGTGTAGGGTGCAATTACCTCCCAGGCACTGTTTTTTTTCCCTTGAATGTAAAACGATAAAAATCAGAAGATAAGAGTTCTCATGTCTTCACTGCTTAACAAGGAGTATATGAGTCCATTGTGTGCATGGGAAGTGCCAATCCAAGTCCGTTTACATGCATATTTCATGATACATAAGTGGGTTCTAACTTTCCAATAATTTACTTCACCTGCCCAGCTTTTCCTCTGTGACCTGAGAACATATGTAAAGAAAAAGGGTGAGAAGAATTAAGTCAAGATGTCTCTATCATCTCTTGCTATAAAACTGTCATATGAAAACTCTATCTGATGCAAAAAAAAAAAAAATGCGGGGAAAAAAAGCTGTATTTAATTTTCAGAAGACTTATTGCTAACAACAGCTCATAGCTCACACCCAGCCAGACACTCAATGGAAACAGACAGAGAAATACTGTGAACTCATACCTGATAAAAATGCGGCCAGAAAGTACTGATGGCAAGCTCTGCTTTCACCCATCCTTCTGTTACAACCCCTGAGACATTCCATATGGGATTGCCCTGTGGTCCTCCGTTCACTTTCACGTAGACATTCAGAGAGCCAGGACTCGAACGATCTCTGCTGGACAAGTAATAATGGAAATCGATGCAATGTGTGTCATTTTCCTTCAACGTGGGCAAAAGTAAGTGAGCTTTCTGCCCGGATGCCCGTCCAGAGCTGTTCACCATCATGAAGGAGCCTGTACACAGACAAGGGAAAAAAGAATGAATACTAAACATCTGCTGAGCTCTTTCAGTTAAAGCAGATTCCCTAGAAAAGTCAATGATTCCTTTAGAAGCCAGCAAACAAAACAGTTCCTCCTAAGAACTCAAACTAGCTATTTTATGCTAGTTGTTAGGTAACAGAAAAGAAAGGAGATCTAAATTACAGGGTATAAATACAAATAGATTCATGGCCAGCTATAACCGCCTTAATTAGATAACTTAGAAATTATAAATACAACTTTGCTTTTATAGTTTTATAACACTGCAATAAAAGAGTCACCCTAAACAAAGTCATATTTACCTTCCAAGAAGCCACAGGGCTCTCCTACAGCGTACAGCCCCAAATACCTACTTTCCCAAAGGCACATTCAACACAAAAGAATGCTATAAAAGATCACATTCTCAGCTGGCATTTGCCTGCATGGTCTCTACCACCTTAGTGCCAATCTGTACCCGGGAACACTGTATCTTGGTGGTACAAGCTTTGGAAAGCAGCAAGGTGTTAAGAAAACCCAGTGTACAGAGCCTAGATGAATTAGGCTTGTTAGCACAAGAGCAACATCTCAACTAGCAATACAGCAACAAGGACAATTACACTTCTAGGATGGAAGGACCGGCTGAATTTTAGGAGAGAAATCTATACTAAGGCAATTTATGAGTTTGTTAACCCTGAAGCTTGCATCATATTAAGCATGGCACTGGATGTTGAACTCATGTTTTGATTCATCAAGCAGTTATTTTACAGCACATTGTGTCTCAACTCATCTCTTTACAGATGCATCAAGGTGACAAATGTTAGCAATAAGAAAAAACATTATGAGAGTTATTTGATTCAATTCTGTTTAAGGGATCTGCTTTATGTGTGTGCAGACACTCGCAGAAAAAGCTGAAGAAAATACCAAGATCCGGGGGAAAAAAAAAATCTATGTGTCAGCAGCTAGGCATAATAATTTTTAATCAAATGCAGCCTTCTTGACATTCAGAGTCCTGCTGCAGCTGCCAAGTCATGCTACAAATGTATTTCTCTACTGGCCTCTTGCAGTTCACAGCACACTGTGTTTGAAAAGCCTTGCCTCACTTCTAACCTATTGACTTCCCCAATTCCGTGCCACAGCAGTTTGACAGACACTCAGATGAGCCAGATAAACATTCTGATCAGTTTTGTCCAGTGGACAGCCATACATATTCTATTTTATTTTCTTTTAAGCCACCAGATACCAGCCACTTCCTCACACAAAACTGCTTTTGGTGGTTTGTTGGTTTGTTTCTGTTTATGTGATATGTGTATACATTTTGTAAAGGACTGCAAAGCACGGATGCAGAAGAAAGTGCATCTTTCACAAGAAATCACACACGCTCCTGAGACCTTGGAAAACTCGAGCACAGTGCAGGCACAGCTGGGGATGAGGCGGTACAAGCAAAAAAGCTACAGTAAGGTGCTCTCTAGCGATCCGATCTTTCATTTGGATAGGTTAAAAATCCCAATGGCCCCCAATCCAGAGATTCCAAATCCACAGTAAAGAGCTCAAGAAACAGAAAAGCTGAATCCAAGCCTTCAATTTTTTCTCTAATAATCAAAGTCTGTAAGGTGAGACTGATAAACATTCTCTGTTGATTCACTCCTGCTCTCAGTCAAACTCAAAACCCCCTTCGTCAGTTAGTTTCTCACTGAGTGCTGCAGTAATCTTCTGATCCACCCAAATAAACTAAAATAGTGGCAATCTGAGATTTGGGCTCAGACTGTATCACCTGGGATAATTTATGACCAGGAAGCACAGTTTCCAACAGGTAAGATACAGGGGTGATGCTACAGCCAAAGCAAACATTCAGTAAAGAAGAGGTCATTCATTTCTGTTCCATCTTTGATCAGATCTTAGCACACATCATTTCACTTCTGGGTGTCTTCCTCATCCTTTCCCTATTTGGAAATCCTTATCTATTTGGATAGTAGATGGATCCCTGCCCTAAAGATCTACTCTGAAGCTATACAGTGCCCAGCACAACAGGGTCCTGAACTGTACTACATCAGGCAGGCGTTTCAATGATAGAAAGACTTAAGGAGGATTTCACTTTTACAGATTCACGTATGAAAATAAGGAGCATTCCTCTGGGAGAAAAACATCAGCTTTTAGTAAAAGTTCAAAGCAATAATTACAATTTTAGTTTTTGACACCCACCAAAAATGAATCATACCCTATTTGCAGAACGACAATGGCCTTTTGTACAATAACTCTGGAGTATAGAGCCTGTACATAGAGACTGACACAATGTGAGTGAGTGAAATATCCATCAAGCAAAAAAACACTTAATAAAATAATCAGCCTTCGTTATGGGAAGAATAGCCTTACCAAAAAAAAAAAAAAAAAAAAAAAAAAAAAATCATTGCCATTTGCATGTTATTCACAGCCTTGGTTCTCATTTCTGGATGCCTTAGAAACAAAAACCCACACCCCATAGCATGCCTAGAAATACAAGAGAAAAGGCTCTAAGATCATAACTGTCTCCAGTAAAGTCCTGAGGGGAGAGACTGTTTTACATGATTGTGAAAAAGATAAAAAAAAATTCCACTACTGGTGCTGCTCCCATCTTTAACTGTGCCATCTGGTGTCTCTACCTGCTCTTACTTCCACAGAGACCTCAAATAGCAGCTGCCTCAGGAAGGTCTTTTCCTGCCAGGTCAAGTTGGTGCTCAACACCCCAAGCCTGCCCTTAGGAGGGGATATTATTAAACTTCACCCATGCCATGACTGACAGTGGGTACAAGAACGTTGCTATCTCACAAAATCTCACTGCTGTGAATAATTTATACCCTCTACCACAAATTACCCTCCAAACAAACCTAGCTGTATGTGATTCTCATTTCCCTTCTTGCACTGTGAACATATGGGTTATGAATGCATAACCCATCCCCTACCCTCAAGGACCTTCCAAAGGTTGCTCTGTGTGCTCCTGGACCAGCAGCTGGGATGCACTGACTACCTGTCCATGCCACTAAAGCTTTTCTGGGCAGGACGCATTGCTTACCAGTAGCTCTGAGATCAGCAATAAGTAAACAAACAAACAGAGTTCAGAACAGCCTTTTAAGGACAAGCGTGTTTTGCCTTATTAGCTGTAATAAAAACTGACACATTGCGATTCAGAGCCTGACAGACTTCTTTAACATGAGCGCAGAATTGAAGCTGATGGGACTTCTTTTGAATTTATAGGCCTGTATGTGCAAATAAAAGAGGTACAAGCGGGTCTGGCACCAACAAGCCATTTGTCACATTTCTCACTCATATAAAGAACTAGGGAATGCATTAACGTGTCACAAACAGAAATTATTGATCAATGAATGACTGAAAACCTATTTAAATTTCTCCAGGCATGAATGTGTATAAAACAAAAGATTCCTTGAAGAAACTCTGATTTGGACTGACTTTGAACAGTAATGAGAGCAGAAAAAAACACTGAGTGCTGTTTTTGTTTACCTCCATCTGGAAAGTTCAAATGTCATCAAATAGACACTGAAATGGGAAAGTTTGAAGAGAAGAAATGATCTCTGCTGTGTGAAAGTTGTTGGGTTGTTCTGTTTCTATTGGACACAGAAGTAAATGCTCATTAAAGGAGCTGAATATGAGGTCAATTAAATTTAGTGCTCTTGAACCAACAGGTTACATCAGTTAATATCTTGCTGGCTTTGCCACCTTCCTGAATAACTAAAACCAAATGTGCTGCGTTCAGATCAGTCAAAAGCATGGAGAAAAGAAAGATGGTAAATAAATTTATTTTTAAAAATCCATTCAAATGACAGTGAACATAAAAAGGCACTCTCTTATAGTTATTAAACATACCACCGAAAATTGGGGAATTAAACCATGAAGAGCTCTCTAGCTGGCCATAAATTTCAATTTTTCCCCTGCTTGGTGCATAATGATGCCTTGATAAGCTTCCTATTATTGATGCATCTGCAACATACACCCTCTTTTAGAGCTGAAATGCTGCTCTGTAGCAGATGGTGGCTATTGTGTTTACACATCAGCACTTTATGATTGCATTTTCTCACGTCTGCAGTAAAAAAGAAAGCCGTAATTGAGTTTTTAATGGCTTTGCACATTGTTCATTAAGATTACATGAGTGTGTTCTGACAAATGACAGCTGAAGAAATGAGCCACTGAGAACCCCTCATGATCACCAGACAGACCTCAGCTGATGCTCTTTCACTGCTGCCTTTGAAGAACTGCGCTGTTTAAAAGTAAAATTACAGCAACCATTAAAGACTGAATGTAAACTTGAAAAGAAAACTGTCAAAATGCTCAACTGCAAAAACAGCCTTCGGAAACCCTGAGAACCCAAATCAGAAAGTACAGAACTTTCTTTGAAACAGCAAACTCTTTCTCCCAGTACATCAATCTGCTTTTCCAGCAGCTCCATCACAGCACAGGCACTTTTTTTTTTCAGACACAGTGCTTCTGGTTACCAAAGAACAACTCTACCCTCAAAAAGGAAGGGCCTGACACCTGACCCTGTTAGCATGGAATGAAGCAACCTGAAATAATTTCAGTCAGAAGGGGCCTCAGGTAATATCTAAGGCATCATATTTAGTCCATTTCTGTGCTTAGAGCAGGGTCATCTCTTCTCCCCACTGACTCTCTAAAGCCTCCCAGATGGTCCAGTCCCTCTGGATAACCTGCTCCAGTACTTGGCTGCCCTCAGGTTGTTTTTTTGTCACCCCTATAACCTCTCATTTCAGCCCATACCCCTTGTCTCTCACCCTCCAGCCACTCAGTGCAGTAATGACTCTACCCCATCCTGGAGGCACTGAGGTGTTGCTCCCAGGACCCCCCCAAATCTTTCCTGCCCGAGCCTGAACAATGTCATCACTCCTCAACCTCTTGTCCCAGGGTGCTGGCTCCTGCCCTGACCACTCACTCGGTGGCCTTCACTTTCCTCCCTCCCTTTCATCAGAGTCTGTGATGTTGGGGCACCCAAAATTGGACACAATAGGCTAAAGGCAATCTAATGAGTGGCAAGCAAGGAAGGACCACTTCTATTTGTCTGATGGCTAGGTCCCTGTTAATACAGCCCAGGATGGCATCAGCAGTCAGAACATGCTGATGACTTATATTCAGGCTGCCCTCTACCTGACTAGTCTACGTCCACATTCACAGTATTTCTTCCAGCCTGCCTCTACCCCTCTGGATGGTGGTCCTACCCTTGACTGTATCAACTGTTCCCATAGTTTGATGCCAAACTAGAGATGCCACCAATTACTGCCAGCCAACCAGTGCACACCTCCACAGCTACCACCACCAGCCCAGACCATAACAACACCCTGACCTGGAAACACATGAAGCTTTGTCCTGACTCTGGTCTCCGTAGTTTCATAGCACTTCTTCTGCAGTTGAATTACAGGACCAAGAGAGCTCTGGTAACTTCACATCTTACAAAACCAAAAAAGAAAGAAAGTATTTCCATATAATTGCTTAAAGTTAAAACCATGAAATTCACAGTTCTTCTTCACAAAAAGTTACCATTGTACTTTCCTCATTTTTCTACCCCTGCCCTTCTCAGCTACATGTAATAACAGCTGAAGAAGGCTCAGAAATCTCTTCTCCTGACTGATGAACCACAGCGAGCAGCGCTTGTACAAACTCAGAATTAAACAAGGCGTATCTCATAGCTGCTATCCCTTCTTCAAATATTAGGACAAAATCAGACCCGTGGGTTTTATCTCTCAAATGTGGGCCACACTGAATTAATCTGCCATGGAATAAGAAAGAGCTTGATTCACAGATAAACAGGAATATAAACTGCAAGTTCAGTCCCATATAATTCATGAGGACAATTCATTCACTTGGGAAACTGTTGGATAATAGGAAAATATTTTTTAAAGAGACAGCCTTTATTTGTAAAGACGTTTTCTTCTGGATATTTATGTCGTGAAAAGAATTATGTTGCTGAGGGTTTTTATAAGATAAATCTTCTCTGGAAACAAGACTGATTACATATTGCTTCAGCGACTACAAATATTTGCTGTACTCATTGAAAGGATGTGAAGATTGTGGCACTGTCGCCTCACTGACCCTTCTGAAGCAGGGTCTCTTATTAGCAGAGGGACTTTGTGGCCTCACCACCAGCCCAGAGCAGTCCCAAGCAGCTATGCACTCAATGCAGGTATACCTGTACCCAAACTACTGCTAGATGCAGTGGAAGATCAGCACTTAGAGGTTAACTAACATCTGTATGGAGCACAAACACAGTAGTGATACTTAACTACAACTCTGATAACCAAAGAACCTCGATCTAAGCCTCCATCAGATGAATCCTGAAAGCAGTGCCATCTAACAGCCCTGGTCTGTAATAGGGATGATTTATCACAAAGACTCATGATAAAATTTCACACTTGAAGGTGCACAATGCTGTCCAGTGCTATTGCTTACCACTCTAGCCTCACAAGCAAGTTGCTTCCATCATCAACCAGAGGAAGAACACCGGCAGCTGGTGTTTGCTGGAATAACATCTGTGCTCCAATCACCTCTTTCCCTCAAATTTTAATTTACAAAGCAAAAATCCTTGGTATCAGACCCCAGATGAAAGCCATCGCTCATGTGTTACATGTACCTTACAAATGCTCTGCGTACCGCAATGCTCCACAGTCATCTTCAGAATTGTCTTTCCATGTTTTGTAAATGTTTATTTATTGAAAGAGTGACTGTCACAGCCATCAGCCTGTTCCTGAGAAGCAAACAGTGCTGTGGAATCACAAACTATTCTATAAATCTCAATGGCGAACAACTTTTTAATGGATTCACTGCCTTCATTCATTGTTGCTAAGGTCACTGCTGTAGCATGCTTTGAGACTGTCCTTATTCCATTATTTATAAATACAGTATGAATTGCTTTGCAGTACTGCAAAAAAAGGATCCATTAGCAATGAAGTTACCCCAGTTTATCAGATAAATGAATCTTGTAATAATAAACACGTGTCTCTACAATCAAAAGATCAGAAGTCTCTTTGATTTTAATTATACCTTCTTGTTTGCATCATCATTTTTTAAATCGCATGAAAATATACACTAAAACCATGAGGAGTTATTGTTGATTTTCAGTTCCAGTAGTTTGATTACTATTCATCCTATCAATTACTACCTTAACACTTCGGTAAAATGTAGAGAACTGATTTAAACACTTAATAAGGCATAGGTTATTAAATGGGCAAATAAGCAAAATAGAGGGAATAGCCGTAACTCAGCATAATATCTATGTTTAAAGACATTGCAAATCTTGTTCTCAGCACTCAAGAGCTTTATTACAGCTGAGCCTTGAAAGAGAGGCCCACAGGAATGAGTTGTAGGGACATTAGTAAGCCTCAAAGCCTCTTGCAAATGTAGTTCCAAGAAGGCTCAGAGTTCAGCAGAATACTAAATATCTTCTTCACCTGATTTAACCCATGGCCAACTGGCTGCTGCCAAGTGCTTCTCTCACTCATGGGAAACGCAGCATTTCAGTGTAGAACCCCCGGACCCACTCTCTGAAAACACACTGACCATTTATTTAGGTTCCAGGCATGCAAATGCTTGTGTAATGAGCATAATTTACAGACAGATGCTAAAGAACGCTCTCGTGAGGAAATGCCAACAACAAATGAGTTCAGAGGTAGCAGTCAGTACAGATTTTTCTGAACAAGTAATTGCTGTTTAGAACGTGCACCTCATAGCTTTGCTTACAAATATGGAACTTACTTTAAAAATAAAATTCCCCATCTCATTACAACTCAATGGCTAAAAATAAAGGTCTCTCCAACCAAGGCTCAAGGAAAGCATGTTTTCAGTTGTTGATTACAAGTCATTAAAGAATTAAATGAGTACATTACAGCTAATGCTATATCAGCTCTTATTGGAGGAAGGGCAGCAAGGCAAAGGGAAGCTCTGCTGCCCCTCTGGACTGGGACAGCCAATGGCAACAGGCTTTGATACGCCTGAACAGACACAGTATGCACTAAACCAGGAACATAATTTCTTTCTGGCTTTGAAAGCTGTTTTGTCTGAATGTTTCATATACAAGTAACGGCCAACAGACATGATATAACAACTTGTAACTACCCGCACAGAGCTACTATCCTGCACTGTTCAGATACAATGTCAGACCAGTCAAAGTCATTCAAAAACAACAGCCCCTCTTTAGAATACACTTTTATTCTCTACTTTTACTTTGTATTTACAGTGTTTCTCATTTCTGGTTTGCTTCTGAACACATTTTTTCTCTCCTCTACACACGTTCTAAAAGATGACTGCAAACTCCGTTATGCCTCATTCTTCAAGTATGCAGCAGACATCTGTTAGATGCAGCCTCATTTGAGAGGTGCGCGGATGGATGGCTCAAGGTTCACAGAACAGCTTGGTTTAGTTTACTTTACTTTCACTCATCTAAGGCCACTGAGATGGAACACCACCAGACACTTACCCTGCTGCTGGAGCTCAAGGTTCTCAGATGCTCCACAGCACCTAACTCTGCATCAGACAAAACCCACTGCCTGTTTCCAGTGCCCCATAAGACAGCCATCTGGAGCACATGTTCATAGACTCCTGGCTTTCTTGCTGTTGCAATTCATAAAAATTCTAAATGGCCATGCAAGTTGGACCTCAACACTTGTGTATTTTCCAAAAGGAACTTTGGAATAACCTTTGGAGTTGGCATGAGGGCTACCAGAAGTATTTTAGCAAAACTATTAGTCTATTAGAAGGTACTAGATTCCAAGTAATCCAAGCACAGTCTTATTTTCAATACACTGGATTCTATCTTTGCTTAATCATTAAAGACAAATGGCTAAATAATTTATTATATCATTACAAAGCATAAGAAGTGTGTTGTACGCCAGCCAGAACCAAATACCTCATTAGCAGGCATGCAGCTCCATTGCTGGCCAACTTTTACGGCCTCTGCAACTTGTGTAAAACTTCCATATGTCTGTCTATGTAACATTCACCAGGCAACCGCGGAGAGATTATTACCGTCTGTATTTGTGACAGAAAACACATATTAAATGCAATGCCAAAAGGCAACTGCAGCAAACAATGTCTGAAGAGGAATTGTTTCTTAAGGAGTTTGTTTTTACGTAACAGAGTTCTGACCATATGGTCACTTATTTACACACTTAAGAGATCAGCACCACAACTCTCAACTCAGAATATGACAAAGGTTGGCTGGTGAGTTATTTTTGTAACAAACTCCCAACTTCACGGAGCTTGGTTTTAACAGCAAGTGTTAATTGCTGTTAAGTCAGTGATGCTATTCTGGGTTTACTGCAGTGCAGCCAACGATGGAGTTTGGCAGAGAGAATTCAGAAAATAATGAAGCCCATCTCACAAGTCACCACACTGTATGGCAGAGCAAGAATTTCTCAAAAGGAGCAGCTCTAAACTGCAAAAGCAGAGGTTCATGCAGGCCACTGTGGAGGCGTATTGGCACAGCAAAAAGGAGCCTCAGTCATTTCAGCCCACACCTTTACCAGCTGTGATCACTGTGATTTGCTCATTCCCATGGGAACTAAATTAAACCAGATTTTTTCTTTTAAACAGGCAATGTTTGTTTGCCTATCATAACCCCTGGTACAATTACAGCAACCTAAGCAGAAGAGTCACCATCCTCATTTCCAAGCATGTTATCCTCTTAGGGTGGTCATTTTCTAGCTGAACATTATTTATGCCTCAGGAAGAGAAAATGAAATACTGCCTTGACTAACACTACCATTCAGAGAAGGTTTAAACTCTCCACAATAAAATACTAGTTTAATCCAAGCAGAAGACATTTCTCAGTAACAGGATGAATAGGTGGCTGGCTCAGAACACAAGGCAATATTTCTGCTCATAAAAAGTCCCAAACCATGCAGTTGCAATTAACGATTACTGAACTGGATCAATCACTACACAGAAGCCTAAGTAAAAGCCCAATAGTTACTGAATATTGACAAACATTTTTACTCAACTTGACAGCTGTACTCAATAACAAAGCTTTTCTTTGAGTAGCTTAAAAGAAGCTGCCTTTGAGCCACAGGACACATCCCTGTGCTTTAGTCAAACAAGTACGCTCAGCACACTCAATGTGCATAGTTTGCAATAGTTGATCATGACTCACTTCATGGTCTTTTTGATAGTAAGCAGCAACAAGATTATTAACATCCACAGAGGCTATTATTCACATGTGGTTTTTGGAGCCCAGTTGGACGCCTGTGTGAATTTATTTATTTTTACTAAATTGCCCAAAAGTGTGTATACATTTATGCCCTGTGGACTGCAGTTCATTTAGAACCTAATAGCGTTATACACACAATGTTAGATTTTGATTAGAAATTAATAGCATTAACTGAATCACATTTTCTGGCCATGCTCTTCCCTGCTGAGAAACATGGCTGTGCAACATCCATTCCAAGCTCCGCAGGTGATACAGACTGAGTTTATACCACTTTTTGGGTGAAAACTTCCAATATTTTATCTGCTAAGTTCTTTGACATAACCTAAATCCACCTTTATCCCCAGAAGGTAACTCAAATGTTGTACCAGCCACACCAAAATAACTGGTTAATGTAGCCATGAATTGACGCCACCGGGACCCCGCTTAAATGAAGAGCATTATTTAGCAACCACATAACAAACACTGCACCAAGTCCTGGCACTTTGGTTAAACACATGGAGCTAGAAGTGACAGAAGGGTTAAATGTACACAAACAGAGATGTTCAGAATGTGACGTAAATAGTTCATAACTTTGCTGAGAAATCCTCAGAGCCTCTAAACACCCAAGTATGCCAGCTCTTCCTTCAGCTCAAGTTCCTCACAGTTCTCAACAAATTTTGCAGTCAGTGCCATGCTACTTATTTAATTGTTCGCTTCCTCTTACAGAATGCAGTTTAATATGCTATTAGGAAAGTCATTTGGGCAATCCTTTGTTAACCTTCTGCCACATTTGACTGTTTTCTATCTTCAGTAGCCTTCAAATCCCAAACAGAATTTTAACTCTCCCATGAGGATTACTTTATTTAATAAACTCTCGGGAGGTATTTCAAAAGCTTTGAAATCCCTGGTAAATCCAGTTTTTAATCCATTATTACACTGGCATTGAAGAAATTTCTGTAAATTAGAACGTCATAGTGCTCTGCTGGTTAGTCTGTCATGCTGGATTCACCTAAGTGGATTCATCTATTTGTTATTGTTTTAATCGTTTTTACCTCCAAGCTTTCTAGGATCATCTCTTTTTCTTTATGTTAAAGAAAGAGACTCCTGGCTCTTCTCTTCAGTAGCCAATTAAGCAGCTGTGAAAAAGCACATTAGCAAATCAAGTCCTTCCCCTAAAAAATTCCTCAGAGAATTATGAAGTTTTCTTGTTTGTTACTAAAACCACAAGTGGTTGTTTGACCAAGAATCAAAGAAGGAAAAAAAACCTCCCCCCACACCTCCCAAGAGAAAAAAAAAAATAATGCTAGTGCAAAGTAATCAGTTAGGTTACCTGAAGTGTAGATTTCTGTACCTAAAAAAGAACCCAATTACTGATATTCTGATTCTAGCTGACTCATCAGTCCTCAATTCCCGCAGCCAGGAGATTTAAATAAACTTAGAATCTCTTATTACCTTAGTCTGAAATTATCTTTCTACCCCAATTTCAAGTGTCTGTACTAGACCTCAAAGTTATTCTTAATAGGCTCTTTTTATTATTTAATTATTTTTTAAAGTGGAATGTTATTTTTATCTTCAAAGGGACAGCAATGATAAGATTGAATCTGAGTGGGTAAGGATCCAGGAGAAGACCAACAGGGCGAACATCCAGGTGGGGGTCTGTTAAAGACAACCTAATCGGGATGAAGAGACAGACAAGGCATTTCTGTGAACAGCTGGCACAGGCTGTATGATTGCCAGCCCTTGTTCTCATTGAGGACTTTAACTTCCCCTGATAAATACTGGAAATATAACGCTGCACATTAATCTAGACCCACAGTCTAGGAGGCTTCTAGAAGTTATGGAAGACAAACTTCACAGCTGGTAAGAGTGCCTACCAGGGGAGGTGCACTCCTAGACCTGGTGTTCACAAACAGAAGAACTGATGGAGATGTGGAGGCCAGGAGCTGTCTTATGCAGAGCAATCCCGCAATGGTAGAGTTCTCTATTCTTGGGGAAGGGCTAATGAGAATCTCCATCGTTTACTGGATGCAGATGGGTACCTGACCACTCAGGATAATGGCAGCCCATGGCTGGCATCAGTACCCTCTTTGCTGGGTAAAGAACTGGCTGAACACCAGGCCCAGAGAGTGGTGGTGAACAGAGTTAAATCCAACTGGTGACCAGGCACTAGTGGTGCTCCCCAGGGGTTCAGTACTGTGGTCTGTCCTGTTTAAGATCTTTATTGATGACCTGGATGAGAGGATTGAGTGCACTCTCAGTAAGTTTGCAGATGACACCAAGTCATCTTTTATGATTCTATGACTTATTTGCTTTATTCCATGGCAGCCCTAACAATCTCTCTTAGTTCATACTTTCAGTCTTCAAAGATGCCACCAAATGTAGCAACGCTTGAATAAACTTACTTCAGTGTAAGGACAAACAGTAGCATGGTTTCCTACACATAACCCTTCTTAATTCTTCAATTGGAACAGCAAGATAAAAAAACCTAAAACTCTGTGCGAGACAGCCTTGAAACAACATAAGTATCGAGACTTGAATGGAGGGCTGGGCAATTACAGCAGAACGTTTAAGATGGCCAAGAGGTAAAGTGAAAAATTCAGTTGTATTTTTAGAACATGAAGGAAGTTTTCAGTACTGGCATGAGTTCAAAAGGAAACAGATTTTTCCATAGGCAAAGCTCCCCCTTACCATTCCATGAGCACGCTGTTGAAACAGGCTGTAAACACTTTAGGTAGAAAGAACTCAAATTAAAACATACTTGAGCGGTTTTCTCAGGTTCTGATACTGCTCTAAATGAAGCAGACAAATAAAGCTCCTCCTGAACTCAGCACGATCAGGATCAGGGCCAAATTATTAACAAGCATCTTTCTGAGTAGGATTATCTATCTTTGAAAAATAATTGCTCCTCGTGGCCTTGCAAACAAATGAGCAATTTCTGTAGGACTTACACCGAGCTAACTAGAATTTCCACAAATTCATGCAAACAAACTAGCATTCCAAGCATGGGGACACAATTAAGCTTTCAGGCTTTCAGTTTTCCCATTAATCTCTATTACAGAAATGTACTCTGGAATCCTATTTCTATGCCTCCTGATTTAATATATTGAACTCTATTATTGCAGCTGCAGGAAGCTCTCAAGTCAACACCCTGGCAGAGATTTTGGGATGGAGATTTCTCTAGCATCCACATTCTGCTCCATTTTAGAAATAAGAAAATGCCTCAAAATGCGTAAGTCAGTTTTTTTTCCTCTGGTGATCATGTACAACATAAAACGTATCACTTTTAAACTTGTATTTATTAGCATTACTTACGCTTATAACATGATCCAAAAACATAGGCAGTTACATAGGCAAACACATAGTAAAAATATCAGAGGGATCTTAGGACTTCTTCCCTTTCTAGAGGCCACTTTCACTTTGACTGCAAGCAGCATAACTCTATGTGTGCTACAGCAGGGTCAGCATGCATTATTCTGCCCACAGGCACTGGGATGGCAGTCTACCCACAGGTGAAGACTTACAGAATAAATTAGGAAGTTCATACCCCAGGGGAACGATTGTTAAAATAAGCTCAGCATTTCTGACAGCCATGCAACGGTGTTTCTACTCTTGAGGTTTTATGGATGCTCAATTGAAATAACTTGCTTAGCTTGCTCACAGCTGCCATTCACAAGGAGCGCTGATCTACAAAATGCAGCATGGTGAGCAACCTCATGAAACCCATTAGATTTTCCTTTAAATGTCAGTGTACGTATAGGTAGCCTATTGGATCATCGGGCTAATCAGTTTTTCAAGGCAGTGGTATTGTGTTTGGATAGCACATGCATTTCTCAAGCAATCAAGATTACTCAGTTTTTAGTTTTATTTTTTAAGAGCATTTAAACTGTCTTCTGTAGTTACTTGTTAAAGCACTGAGACGCACTGGAATGCAGAGCCCAGTACCCAAAAGCTGACTGTGGAATAGTGCCTGAAGTTTACCATCTTTGAGCCAGCGATACACAACAACATGGAGGTACTGCAACCAAACGTCAAGAGCCCAGTGTTGTTACACGCACAGAGCTGTTCCCTTCCCAGCTCTGAACTGAAAGGAATAGAGAATATACTACATTAAAAAAACATTGTCTAGAAGAGCAGTAAAAATGATAACAGCTTAAAACACAGTCCATGCTCAGATTGGCTCTGTATCCGTATCATTTTCAGCAGCTGGGGAGGAAAAGTACCCAAAACAGACAACTGCTGCTTGTGATATAAACATAAAAACTACATTTAAAAACAAATAAATAAATAAACACAAACACCAAGCTCTTTTCCATTTGTTTAGTCTTTCCTCTTACTTTTGGTATTCAGAACACCATGATGTGAGCCCCCAGAGGAATGGAATTTGAGCAGTCCTGCTGCCTGACAATTTCCTTTGCTATTTTGCCTCCTCATACTGTAAAGGAAGAATCCAATTTCCAAACCTACAGACAGTTCATTTAAAACACATCTTTCCATTTTGAATGTGTACCACTTGCAGCTTGTGCTTTGAGGACACGCAATTATGTTTCACCCTAGTAAGGCAAAGGCTCAGCATATTCCACTAAAACTGGTAACAGGCTGAAGGTTTACATTTTCAACATAGATAACTTGATGAAAGTCTGATTTCACAGCGCTGTGAAACACATACCGTATGCTGAGTGCAAACTTTCCTCCAAGAGATCTTTCTGAATTCCATCCTGTTTTAATTTCCTCCTAACGTATTCTATTCAGAACGCTTTTACTTTAAACAGTTCAAGATTTTAGTTGTTCTATTTACAATAAGGCATAAAGGAATTAACAAGAACTGAGATCATTTGCTCCATTTCTATTTTGTATTCACACAGCCTCCATCCAGGGTGCTAATTTGGTAGAACAGTGGAGGATGATTTCCTCCTGCTCACAGAACCGCTTAGACTCAGCATGCAACAATTTGCCTATCAAACAGTTTGTTAAGAGCTGAAGGGTATATATTGCTCATCTTACTCTAATTCTCTTGGCCATGAGCACACTTATTTTTTCCGTAGTATTTTCAATATGGCTCAATACAATAGTAGATTTTAACTTCTTTCCATTTAGGAAACTACCAAATGACTCTATGTCATATGCAATGGTGCTAGAAATAAAATATCCAGAAGTATCTAAAATTCCACATAGTACCAGTGCCATAAGGGTACACACAACTAAGGATTTGTACCAAACTCTGACAATGTCAGTGAAAGCACAGCACTTTAAATACGGCATTCACGCTGCCTACAGCTCCAGATACCTTTAAATCACGTGAAGTACAACAATTATGATTTCCAAAAGCCTGGTACATCTTGATTTCTGCATTCTCAACCCATACATGTGCTGCATGACATGATTTCATGCATTCAACCACACAGTTGTATGGCAATTGTAGACATGCTTGTAGCATGTAAAGCCTTTGGTATAGCAACGCATTTGCAGCTCTGAAAAGGCGTGGATTTTAATTACTCATCAATCTTTTGAAGATGTTCTTACTACTTTGACGTCTAAGATGCTCTACAGATCAGTCAAGGTACAAGCCTTAATAAGGCTCTGAAGGTTTTCTTAACCTTTACCAGAAGTGTTGTCTCATTTTTAGCAATGGAAGTCACCAAAGCATGAAGAAAAGCTTACCTCAAAGACCTAAGGAAAAAAACTGAAAGAAAGATTATGCATTGCATATATTATGCAAACATGACCATTGAAAATGTATTACACAGTTTTTCTCTCCTTCTGAATTAGAGTGAGCTGATTTTCCAACCATATCTAACACGAAAACAGATTTTCATAGAAAAGATAACTCTCTAAAACATTGTTTTCCTTCCTCAGCATATAGTGGATGAGCATTACATGCAGAAGGACATGGGAACGTCAAGACAAGGAAAGGCAGGCCTTGCCACCCAGCCTCCAGGGCAGCTTGCAAAGGCCTCTGCTGCAGTGAACATTCTCCCATAAATCATAAGTAGTACTGAAGCTACACATTTGATGTTGTATTTTTCTATTCTCAGCTACTGTAGTCCAGACTATCCCTAATAACTTCTTGAACTATATCCTACAATGCAGAGTTTTCAGTACACAAAGCTGATACAAGGAAAGATTCCATTATGACAAGGGTGGCCAAACATTAGAACAAGCCTCCTACAGAGATGCTGACGCCATGGGCATGTCAGTATTCAAGAGACACTCCAATGCCCTCACAAATTTGTTTCATCCCTAAAGAGGCCAAGAAGCTTTTTAAGTAGGTCCCTGCCAACTGAAACATTCTGTTCTATTCGGGGGAGACAACAGAACCAAGGCACCTTGGTCAAAGGTGGCTGCACTGACAGGGCTTGGATTTCGTGAATTCACTCCTCATACCACAGCTGTTTAATTACTGGAGTCAACAAATATCTATGCCAAAACACTTACTTTGCTCAGGATGATGAAATAGCCAAGGTAACGTAACAAAATACATATATTTGCAGAATGCTTTTATGCACTACTTGAATCTTTGTACAAAGCAGACCCTAGTATTTACAGCAGCCATGACTTGTGCTTGCTGGAAGGATGTGTTAGGGATTCCCTCAGGAATTAGAGGATACAAAATGATCCCCATACTCTTGATTCTGGTTACATGTCATATCACTGCATACAGCCATGTTACATCTTCCACACAGCTCAATAAGGACTTAAACTCCTATCTGTTAAAAATCTAATCACCAGCTTACTCTTGAGTTCTGACATGCTACCAGAGGATGCAGAGGATTTCAGAAGCAAAGGTCACACTCCAAGCTCATCCTATTCAATGCAAGCTATGAGAACAGCTCCAAAAGTAAGGCCTACTATTTTATTACGTTGGCCCAGGACATCAGAGGCAGATATTGGTGGTATTGATATCCTGGGTTGAAGTTTTGTGACAAATTCCCACCAGCCACCAAGGATTTGAAACTTCAACTTCAATGTTTAAAAGCAACAAACCTACAAACACCGTTCCCCATTGGTTCCCCTAGAACCTGTACCAAGAAATTACCATCAAGCTATTTTTAGGACCCTCCTGGACCTGTTTTATACCAGCTGTGTGGTATTCACCCTTAACATCTGGCAAGTTGAAGTAATCATAAGGACAAGAGCACCTGATGCACAGGTACCTCTCAGGTCCTTAAAGAATACATCATCAGTGTCATCATCCCAGAAGGGTGGCAACACTTCACTTCCTCTCCCACAACTGTCCTGCCTGTCGCTGATGAAGTTCCAGTAACCGTCCATCATGACACAACAGGCACAGGGCTCTTCCCAACACATTTTGCTAATGCCAATGACACTGCAGCTGTGGGACAGTGCCAAGACTTCCAGCTGCTCTACCTACTTCTACCTGCTGTGTGCACTGGTGTATAAATGTTTCAAATGCGCTCCACTGTACCCAGAACTCATGCAAATGACTGAAGGATCTCAATAGCATGCACTGCCTCAAAGTTTGTTGGCTTGTCTGTTTATTACTGTGACCTGGTTTTATTTCTATTCATCTTTCAGATTATATGCACCCTCCATCCCCATTGAAAGCTATGGCTGCTCTCAGGCCATTGCCTCCCCACGCCCAACACAGCCATGTTTTGGTCACCATGGGACATTCTAACGGTCACACTGCCACAGCTTTCTGATGTCACAAACCACCTCCCTGACAACCGCTATAAATACAGGGACCCTGACAACAGAACTTCAGTCCTTAGTCGACTCGCGACTTGGTGACACACTTGTGGCCCGAGGAGCAACTCAAAGTCATTTCCCACCTTCCGTGTTGTCCCTCGTGGAGGAGGATGGATCCTCCTCCAGCAAAGAAGCGGCGGCTTCAGGTGAGCAGCAGCAAACCTGAGCCGATGGATGTCGATCCACCACAGAGCAGCGTCGAGCCCATGGAGGTGGACATCCCTGTGGAGGAGGAACCCAGGGAGGTGGATCCACCTCCATCGAGGCAGGGCAGACACCCCAACATCGTGTCTGCCTGGCGACGCTGCTACCTCCATCGGCGGCGCACCAGGGGCTCTCCATTTCCATCTTGGCGTTGAAATGGCACCATCCGCCAGAGAGCCCCTGCGCCAGCTGCTGCTCCCTGCCGCCCTTTCTTCCCCGCCCTCCATCCTCAGCCTTCCCCAAGACCTCTCACCTCTTCTTCCCCTAACTCTGAGGAGACGGGAAGGACTGGCACTGCTGTCCTAGAAGCTGCTGCGCCGGGACAAGACAAGGAGTCCAACAGATGGCTTTCAGCTTCCTGCAGCCTCCAGCTGAGCCCTGACAAGAGGGCAGGACAGGGACTGGTGTCCTCTCAGCTGCTGCACCACCACAGCACAAGGAGTCCAGCGGACGGCCCCGAGCTCCCTGCGGCCTCCAGGCGCTGGCACAGAAGCTACAGAGGCGGCTGTTCCTTTGGAGAAGCAGAGGACTTGGCTTTGGACGGGAAGAAGGGCTCAAGGGCAACACCAAGGTGCACTGCAGTTGCTCCACTGGGACTTCTGTTTCAACACTGGGCCACAACCGATTTAAAAGGACAACACAAAGTAATAACAATAAAAACCTGAGCAATTCTTAAAAAAGCAAAAACAGTCTGTGCCTCTCCATGTGGGTACTTGAGGGTCTGCCTGGGGACTCCCATGTCCCCTCTTGCTCTCCCCAGTGGGAATGGCTCTGCCCCACAGGGTGAGGGCCCAATCCAGGTCTCGGTGCTGGGTAGGAGCCTGGGCACACAGCAGCCCAGGGCAGGCTGCAGGCACGGCCTGTGCTCAGCGCTGGGCACAGAAAGCCAAGAAGGGGGGATGGAAGGCAGCGAGGAACTGTTGCAGATGCCATGGAACTAAACAGGAGGCATTACTTTCAGAGCAGCAGAATCTGAGTTGTTCTACTGCCTCTTCTCAGAAGCCAGATGCCTTCCTTGTCCCATAAGGCCAGATGTTCTGCTTATAGCAGTGACACAAAAACAAAGCAAAGATGAAACTGTTAGTCAGTGGAACATTGATCTCAGCAAGGGTGATCATATGCTTGGTAGAATGAATAAAATCACTGACATTCTACTAGTATGAAATGTCTTTCAAAGTGGGGAGCAAGTCTACAGAAAAAAAAAAAAAAAATGCTGAAGCATTGCATTAGAATCCCAGCCCTTTTTACCAGCTCCCCATTCTGGATCACCTTTCCACACCACTCTGCACTACAAACCCTTGTAATACAATTGGAAATGCTTTGCACTGCTCTTTCTGCACACATGCAAGTGGGGTTTTGAGGAAGCAATGTCAAAGGCTATCCTGGCACTAACTAGATTCTTTTTCCTGTTAGGTCACCTGTTTGTGAAGAAACATGGATTTATCTTGCACTGTCAATACAGGTATTTTTCTACTTGATGAATAAATCATTAGGGATAATAATAACCAAGTCCCATTATTTACATTTACAAGAAGAACTTTCAAGGCTGACACTGTCTAATTTCAAAATGATAATTCATAGACTTGATTTTCTATTTTCTTTGGGGCTTCTGCCTCACCTTGTTAACACATGGAACATGCACACACACAACGACCTTGCACACTGATTAATGTAACAAAATACATATATTTGCAGAATGCTTTTATGCACTACTTGAATCTTTGTACAAAGCAGACCCTAGTATTTACAGCAGCCATGACTTGTGCTTGCTGGAAGGATGTGTTAGGGATTCCCTCAGGAATTAGAGGTTACAAAATGATCCCCATGCTCTTGATTCTGGTTACGTGTCATATCACTGCTTACAGCCATGTTACATCTTCCACACAGCTCAATAAGGACTTAAACTCCTATCTGTTAAAAATCTAATCACCAGCTTACTCTTGAGTTCTGACATGCTACCAGAGGATGCAGAGGATTTCAGAAGCAAAGGTCACACTCCAAGCTCATCCTATTCAATGCAAGCTATGAGAACAGCTCCAAAAGTAAGGCCTCCTATTTTATTATGTGGCCCAGGACATCACAGGCAGATATTGGTGGTATTGATATCCTGGGTTGAAGTTTTGTGACAAATTCCCACCAGCCACCAAGGATTTGAAACTTCAACTTCAATGTTTAAAATCAACAAACCTACAAGCACCATTCCCCATTGGTTCCCCTAGAACCTGTACCAAGAAATTACCATCAAGCCATTTTTAGGACACTTCTGGACCTGTTTTATACCAGCTGTGTGGTATTCACCTTTAACATCTGGCAAGTTGAAGTCATTGTAACGACAAGAGCACCTGATGCACAGGTACCTCTCAGGTCCTTAAAGAATACATCATCAGTGTCATCATCCCAGAAGGGTGGCAACACTTCACTTCCTCTCCCACAACTGCCCTGCCTGTCTCTGATGAAGGGCCAGTAACCGTCCATCATGACACAACAGGCACAGGGCTCTTCCCAACACATTTTGCTAATGCCAATGACACTGCAGCTATGGGACACTGCCAAGACTTCCAGCTGCTCTACCTACTTCCACCTGCTGTGTGCACTGGTGTATAAATGTTTCAAATGTGCTTCACTGTACCCAGAACTCAAGCAAATGACTGAAGGATCTCAATAGCATGCACTGCCTCAAAGTTTGTTGGCTTGTCTGTTTATTACTGTGAGCTGGTTTTATTTCTATTCATCTTTCAAATTATATGCACACTCCATCCCCATTGAAAACTATGGCTGCTCTCAGGCCATTGCCTCCCCATGCCCAACACAGCCATGTTTTGGTCACCATGGGACATTCTAACGGTCACACTGCAATGGCTTTCTGATGTCACAAACCACCTCCCTGACAACCACTATAAATACGGGGACCCTGACAACAGAACATCAGTCCTTAGTCGACTCGCGACTTGCTTGCACGCTTGTGGCCCAAGGAGCAACTCAAAGCCATTTCCCCCCTTCCGAGTTGTCCCTCGTGGAGGAGGATGGATCCTCCTCCAGCAAAGAAGCGGCGACTTCAGGGGAGCAGCAGCAAACCTGAGCCGATGGATGTCGATCCACCACAGAGCAGCGTCGAGCCCATGGAGGTGGACATCCCTCTGGAGGAAGAGCCCATGGAGGTGGATCCACCTCCATCGAGGCAGGGCAGGCACCCCAACATCGTGTCTGCCTGGCGACGCTGCTACATCCATCGGCGGCGCACCAGGGGCTCTCCATTTCCATCTTGGCGTTGAAATGGCACCATCCGCCAGAGAGCCCCTGTGCCAGCTGCTGCTCCCTGCCGCCCTTTCTTCCCCGCCCTCCATCCTCAGCCTTCCCCAAGACCTCTCACCTCTTCTTCCCCTAACTCTGAGGAGACGGGAAGGACTGGCACTGCTGTCCTAGAAGCTGCTGCGCCGTGACAAGACAAGGAGTCCAACAGATGGCTTTCAGCTTCCTGCAGCCTCCAGCTGAGCCCTGACAAGAGGGCAGGACTGGGACTGGTGTCCTCTCAGCTGCTGCACCACCACAGCACAAGGAGTCCAGCGGACGGCTCCGAGCTCCCTGCGGCCTCCAGGCGCTGGCACAGAAGCTACAGAGGCGGCTGTTCCTTTGGAGAAGCAGAGGACTTGGCTTTGGATGGGAAGAAGGGCTCAAGTGCAGCACCAAGGTGCACTGCAGTTGCTCCACTGGGACTTTTGATTCAACAATGGGCCACAACCGATTTAAAAGGTCAACACAAAATAATAACAATAAAAACTTAAGCAATTCTTAAAAAAGCAAAACCAGTCTGTGCCTCTCCATGCGGGTACTTGAGGGTCTGCCTGGGGACTCCTGTGTCCCCTTCTGCTCTCCCCTGCGGGAATGGCACTGCCCCGCAAGGTGAGGGCCCAGTCCAGGTCTCAGTGCTGGGTAGGAGCCTGGGTACATGGCAGCCCAGGGCAGGCTGCGGGCATGGCCTGTGCTCAGCGATGGGCACAGAAAGCCAAGAAGGGGGGATGGAAGGCAGTGAGGAATGTTGCAGATGCCATGGAACTAAACAGGAGGCATTACTTTCAGAGCAGCAGAATTTGAGCTGTTCTGCTGCCTCTTCTCAGAAGCCAGATGCCTTCCTTGTCCCATAAGGCCAGATGTTCTGCTTATATCAGTAACGCAAAAACAAAGCAAAGATGAAACTGTTAGTCAGTGGAACACCAATCACAGCAAGGGTGATCATATGCTTGGAAGAATGAATAAAATCACAGACATTTTACTAGTATGAAATGTCTTTCAAAGTGGGGAGCAAGTATACAGAAAAAAAAAAAAAAAATGCTGAAGCATTGCATTAGAATCCCAGCCCTTTTTACCAGCTCCCCATTCTGGATCACATTTCCACACCACTCTGCACTGCAAACCCTTGTAATACGATTGGAAATGCTTTGCACTGCTCTTTCTGCACACATGCAAGTGGGGTTTTGAGGAAGCAATGTCAAAGGCTATCCTGGCATTAACTAAATTATTTTTCCTGTTAGGTCACCGGTTTGTGAAGAAGCATGGATTTATCTTGCACTGTCAATACAGGTATTTTTCTACTTGATGAATAAATCATTAGGGATAACAATAACCAAGTCCCATTATTTACATTTACAAGAAGAACTTTCAAGTCTCACACTGTCTAATTTCAAAATGATAATTCATAGACTTGATTTTCTATTTTCTTTGGGGCTTCTGCCTCACCTTGTTAACACATGGAACATGCACACACACAACGACCTTGCACACTGATTAATGTAACAAAATACATATATTTGCAGAATGCTTTTATGCACTACTTGAATCTTTGTACAAAGCAGACCCTAGTATTTACAGCAGCCATGACTTGTGCTTGCTGGAAGGATGTGTTCGAGATTCCCTCAGGAATTAGAGGTTACAAAATGATACCCATGCTCTTGATTCTGGTTACGTGTCATATCACTGCATACAGCCATGTTACATCTTCCACACAGCTCAGTAAGGACTTAAACTCCTATCTGTTAAAAATCTAATCACCAGCTTACTCTTGAGTTCTGACATGCTACCAGAGGATGCAGAAGATTTCAGAAGCAAAGGTCACAATCCAAGCTCATCCTATTCAATGCAAGCTATGAGAACAGCTCCAAAAGTAAGGCCTACTATTTTATTATGTGGCCCAGGACATCAGAGGCATATATTAGTGGAATTGATATCCTGGGTTGAAGTTTTGTGACAAATTCCCACCAGCCACCAAGGATTTGAAACTTCAACTTCAATGTTTAAAAGCAACAAATCTACAAGCACCGTTCCTAATTGGTTCCCATAGAACCTGTACCAAGAAATTACCATCAAGCCATTTTTATGACTCTCCTGGACTTGTTTTATACCAGCAGTGTCATATTCACCCTTAACATCTGGCAAGTTGAAGTCATTGTAAGGACAAGAGCACCTGATGCACAGGTACCTCTCAGGTCCTTAAAGAATACATCATCAGTGTCATCATCCCAGAAGGGTGGCAACACTTCACTTCCTCTCCCACAACTGCCCTGCCTGTCTCTGATGAAGGGCCAGTAACCGTCCATCATGACACAACAGGCACAGGGCTCTTCCCAACACATTTTGCTAATGCCAATGACACTGCACTGTGGGACAGTGCCAAGACTTCCAGCTGCTCTACCTACTTCCACCTGCTGTGTGCACTGGTATATAAATGTTTCAAATGTGCTTCACTGTACCCAGAACTCAAGCAAATGACTGAAGGATCTCAATAGCATGCACTGCCTCAAAGTTTGTTGGCTTGTCTGTTTATTACTGTGACCTGGTTTTATTTCTATTCATCTTTCAGATTATATGCACCCTCCATCCCCATTGAAAACTATGGCTGCTCTCAGGCCACTGCCTCCCCACGCCCAACACAGCCATGTTTTGGTCACCATGGGACATTCTAACGGTCACACTGCCACGGCTTTCTGATGTCACAAACCACCTCCCTGACAACCACTATAAATGCAGGGACCCTGACAACAGAACATCAGTCCTTAGTCGACTCGCGACTTGGTGACACCGTTGTGGCCCAAGGAGCAACATATAAAGTCCCTTCCCACCTTTTGTGTTTTCCCTCGTGGAGGAGGATGGATCCTCCTCCACCAAAGAAGCGGCGGCTTCAGGGGAGCAGCAGCAAACCTGAGCCGATGGATGTCGATCCACCACAGAGCAGCGTCGAGCCCATGGAGGTGGACATCCCTCTGGAGGAAGAGCCCATGGAGGTGGATCCACCTCCATCGAGGCAGGGCAGGCACCCCAACATCGTGTCTGCCTGGCGACGCTGCTACATCCATCGGCGGCGCACCAGGGGCTCTCCATTTCCATCTTGGCGTTGAAATGGCACCATCCGCCAGAGAGCCCCTGCGCCAGCTGCTGCTCCCTGCCGCCCTTTCTTCCCCGCCCTCCATCCTCAGCCTTCCCCAAGACCTCTCACCTCTTCTTCCCCTAACTCTGAGGAGACGGGAAGGACTGGCACTGCTGTCCTAGAAGCTGCTGCGCCGGGACAAGACAAGGAGTCCAACAGATGGCTTTCAGCTTCCTGCAGCCTCCAGCTGAGCCCTGACAAGAGGGCAGGACTGGGACTGGTGTCCTCTCAGCTGCTGCACCACCACAGCACAAGGAGTCCAGCGGACGGCCCCGAGCTCCCTGCGGCCTCCAGGCACTGGCACAGAAGCTAAAGAGGCGGCTGTTCCTTTGGAGAAGCAGAGGACTTGGCTTTGGACGGGAAGAAGGGCTCAAGGGCAGCATGAAGGTCCACCGCAGTTGCTCCATTGGGACTTTTGTTTCAACAGTGGGCCACAACGGATTTAAAAGGACAACACAAAGTAATAACAATAAAAACCTGAGCAATTCTTAAAAAAGCAAAAACAGTCTGTGCCTCTCCATGTGGGTACTTGAGGGTCTGCCTGGGGACTCCCATGTCCCCTCTTGCTCTCCCCAGTGGGAACAGCTCTGCCCCTCATGGTGAGGGTACAGCCCAGCCCTCAGCTCTGGGTAGGAGCCTGGGCACACAGCAGCCCAGGGCAGGCTGCGGGCACGGCCTGGGCTCAGCGCTGGGCACAGAAAGCCAAGAAGGGGGGATGGAAGGCAGCAAGGAACTGTTGCAGATGCCATGGAACTAAACAGGAGGCATTACTTTCAGAGCAGCAGAATCTGAGTTGTTCTGCTGCCTCTTCTCAGAAGCCACATGCCTTCCTTGTCCCATAAGGCCAGATGTTCTGCTTATAGCAGTGACACAAAAACAAAGCAAAGATGAAACTGTTAGTCACTGGAACACCGATCTCAGCAAGGGTGATCATATGCTTGGTAGAATGAATAAAATCACTGACATTTTAATAGTATGAATTGTCTTTCAAAAAGGGTGGAACAAACCTACAGAAAAATAACGCTGAAGCATTGCATTAGAATCCCAGCCCTTTTTACCAGGTCCCCGTTCTGGATCACCTTTCCACACCATTCTGCTCTGCAAACCCTTGTAATACGATTGGAAATGCTTTGCACTGCTCTTTCTGCACACATGCAAGTGGGGTTTTGAGGAAGCAATGTCAAAGGCTATCCTGGCATTAACTAAATTCTTTTTCCTGTTAGGTCACCTGTTTTTGAAGAAGCATGGATTTATCTTGCACTGTCAATACAGGTATTTTTCTACCTGATGAATAAATCATTAGGGATAACAATAACCAAGTCCCATTATTTACATTTACAAGAAGAACTTTCAAGGCTGACACTGTCTAATTTCAAAATGATAATTTATAGACTTGATTTTCTATTTTCTTTGGGGCTTCTGCCTCATCTTGTTAACACATGGAACATACACACACACAACGACCTTGCACACTGATTAACGTAACAAAATACATATATTTGCAGAATGCTTTTATGCACTACTTGAATCTTTGTACAAAGCAGACCCTAGTATTTACAGCAGCCATGACTTGTGCTTGCTGGAAGGATGTGTTCGAGATTCCCTCAGGAATTAGAGGTTACAAAATGATCCCCATGCTCTTGATTCTGGTTACGTGTCATATCACTGCTTACAGCCATGTTACATCCTCCACACAGCTCAATAAGGACTTAAACTCCTATCTGTTAAAAATCTAATCACCAGCTTACTCTTGAGTTCTGACACGCTACCAGAGGATGCAGAGGATTTCAGAAGCAAAGGTCACACTCCAAGCTCATCCTATTCAATGCAAGCTATGAGAACAGCTCCAAAAGTAAGGCCTCCTATTTTATTATGTGGCCCAGGACATTAGAGGCAGATATTGGTGGTATTGATATCCTGGGTTGAAGTTTTGTGACAAATTCCCAACTACCACCAAGGATTTGAAACTTCAACTTCAATGTTTAAAAGGAACAAATCTACAAGCACCGTTCCTAATTGTCATCTACCATGGCCTATGGTAGATGACACTTCACTTTCTCTCCCACAACTGCCCTGCCTGTCTCTGATGAAGGGCCAGTAACCGTCCATCATGACACAACAGGCACAGGACTCTTCCCAACACATTTTGCTAATGCCAATGACACTGCAGCTATGGGACACTGCCAAGACTTCCAGCTGCTCTACCTACTTCCACCTGCTGTGTGCACTGGTGTATAAATGTTTCAAATGTGCTTCACTGTACCCAGAACTCAAGCAAATGACTGAAGGATCTCAATAGCATGCACTGCCTCAAAGTTTGTTGGCTTGTCTGTTTATTACTATGAGCTGGTTTTATTTCTATTCATCTTTCAAATTATATGCACCCTACATCCCCATTGAAAGCTATGGCTGCTCTCAGGCCATTGCCTCCCCACGCCCAACACAGCCATGTTTTGGTCACCATGGGACATTCTAACGGTCACACTGCCATGGCTTTCTGATGTCACAAACCACCTCCCTGACAACCACTATAAATACAGGGACCCTGACAACAGAACATCAGTCCTTAGTAGACTCGCGACTTGGTAACACCCTTGTGGCCCAAGGAGCAACATATAAAGTCCCTTCCCACCTTTTGTGTTGTCCCTCGTGGAGGAGGATGGATCCTCCTCCACCAAAGAAGCGGCGGCTTCAGGGGAGCAGCAGCAAACCTGAGCCGATGGATGTCGATCCACCACAGAGCAGCGTCGAGCCCATGGAGGTGGACATCCCTCTGGAGGAAGAGCCCATGGAGGTGGATCCACCTCCATCGAGGCAGGGCAGGCACCCCAACATCGTGTCTGCCTGGCGACGCTGCTACCTCCATCGGCGGCGCACCAGGGGCTCTCCATTTCCATCTTGGCGTTGAAATGGCACCATCCGCCAGAGAGCCCCTGCGCCAGCTGCTGCTCCCTGCCGCCCTTTCTTCCCCGCCCTCCATCCTCAGCCTTCCCCAAGACCTCTCACCTCTTCTTCCCCTAACTCTGAGGAGACGGGAAGGACTGGCACTGCTGTCCTACAAGCTGCTGCACCAAGACAAGACAAGGAGTCCAACAGATGGCTTTCAGCTTCCTGCAGCCTCCAGCTGAGCCCTGACAAGAGGGCAGGACTGGGACTGGTGTCCTCTCAGCTGCTGCACCACCACAGCACGAGGAGTCCAGCGGACGGCCCCGAGCTCCCTGCGGCCTCCAGGCGCTGGCACAGAAGCTACAGAGGCGGCTGTTCCTTTGGAGAAGCAGAGGACTTGGCTTTGGACGGGAAGAAGGGCTCAAGGGCAGCATGAAGGTCCACCGCAGTTGCTCCATTAGGACTTTTGTTTCAACACTGGGCCACAACCGATTTAAAAGGACAACACAAAGTAATAACAATAAAAACCTGAGCAATTCTTAAAAAAGCAAAAACAGTCTGTGCCTCTCCATGTGGGTACTTGAGGGTCTGCCTGGGGACTCCCATGTCCCCTCTTGCTCTCCCCAGTGGGAATGACTCTGCCCCACAGGGTGAGGGCCCAGTCCAGGTATCAGTGCTGGGTAGGAGCCTGGGCACACAGCAGCCCAGGGCAGGCTGCGGGCACGGCCTGTGCTCAGCGCTGGGCACAGAAAGCCAAGAAGGGGGGATGGAAGGCAGCGAGGAACTGTTGCAGATGCCATGGAACTAAACAGGAGGCATTACTTTCAGAGCAGCAAAATCTGAGTTGTTCTGCTGCCTCTTCCAAGAAGCCAGATGCCTTCCTTGTCCCATAAGGCCAGATGTTCTGCTTATAGCAGTGACACAAAAACAAAGCAAAGATGAAACTGTTAGTCAGAGGAACATTGATCTCTGCAAGGGTGATCATATGCTTGGTAGAATGAATAAAATCACTGACATTCTACTAGTATGAAATGTCTTTCAAAGAGGGGAGCAAGTCTACAGAAAAAAAAAATGCTGAAACATTGCATTAGAATCCCAGCCCTTTTTACCAGCTCCCCATTCTGGATCACCTTTCCACACCATTCTGCTCTGCAAACCCTTGTAATACGATTGGAAATGCTTTGCACTGCTCTTTCAGCACATATGCAAGTGGGGTTTTGAGGAAGCAATGTCAAAGGCTATCATGTCATTAACAAGATTCTTTTTCCTGTTAGGTCACCTGTTCAACAACAGGTCATGGAGGTGCTCCTTGTGAAATGCTGGCAGAGCAGAATGGATGCCAGCTGCAATCCTGGCACAGCTATTCAGCTAACTTAATCATAAAGAGATTGTTTTGAAACAAACAAAAGAAATAATAAACGTACCAACTATACTAGCTCAGAAGTCACTACTATGAGAAGGTGGTGAGCAGAATTTCCTGAGTGATTTACTCTGTAACATGGAAACTGTTATTTATGAATTATTCACAAACCTAACTTGACACCTATGAATTTTCTTGGGGTTTCTAATAGTTTGGATTCTGTTTGTGGCATTTTTCAGCTGATGGGTTACTCACTGTTCATTTCTACTCATCACAACTCGTGCCTCCAAGCAACAAAGTCTATTTCTGGATCAGATCACTGAGGCTTTAATGAGCAAGGAACAACTGCTTCCAACATAAATAGCAAACACCATACAGCTCTTTTTTTCCTCCAGGTAGGCAATGCAGTTCTCAATAGCACCCATTTGCCCCAGTCTCCAAGCTTCAGCCCCCAAGAGCCCCCAAACATATTCATTCACACCACAACTGATTTCCCAATCTTTCTCTTGCTTCCAGTTTGTATTTCATTTGGCCTGATTGAGACAATATGACAAACACTCTCAGAAGTGGAAGAGAAACATCAACATCAGCCCAGGGCAGGCAGCCTTTGGCAGCAACACCAGACACAGCGTGAAAGCTGATTTTGATTGGACTGTACCAGTTGTGAGAGATTTGCAGGAAAAAAAACAACAAAACCTCTGTATTTCAATATTCTGAACCAATCCTTTCCTTTAGATGCAGAAAACAGACAGAAGCCTCATCATAATAGCAGACTCAAACTGAAAAAAAATATATAACCACTGATGCATAGGTAACAAAAGCACAGCAACCATATTCCCAATGTATGCGGACAGCTCTGCCTTCAAAGAATTTCAATTTAAAAACATTAGTATGATTAGTGCTTTATTTTACTCGTAAACATTCTGAATTTGGAAGATATATCCTCAATAACCTGTAAATTATTTAGAAGTATTTTTATTTTAAGGAATTTCTTGCCTGAAACAGTGACAGAAAATGTTTTATTTAGTGCTCAATGCAAAATCTGCTTCAAGGACTCTTTAAGCCATGGGCCTCAAGCAAGCTACAGAGACCCAGTAAGAAACTGGCCTCAACTGCTCTTCTAATCCTTAGGGATTTTAGACAGCAGCATGTCTACATTGCAAGTATCTCTACCATCATCATCTCATAGCAACATCAAAAGCACCATGTCAGCTCAAAAAAAGAGTGATCAAGCGTGGAAGTTTTGCTTAATGGCCATTTGAAAACAACTGCTGGCATGTATTGCTGGTGTTGTTCTAAAACCTACATAATAGTTTCTCAAGTAATTTCTAATACATTTCTAAATAGCTGTTTAAAACATTAAACTTGTCATGTAGCCCATGTCTCAACAGAGACAGCTGAGAAAGCATGAGAAGATTAAGCTGTTAAGGGTTAAATATGTCCATCCAAGGTGATTCCTTCCACAAACACCACAGGTCCTTTCTACACTTCAGGACAAGACAAACAACTCTGTGCTTGTCCACATCTTTAAATCTTGCATTATATCATGTCACTTTTTAGTTTTGTACATGGTTTAGAGCATTCAACTTGGCTATAAAGTCACAAACAACGCCTCTGGCAACCTAAGTCCTATTTCTATAAAACACACATGGATATCTGCCTCCTGTAACATTTTGTTCTTCTGCAATTTTATTTTTTGCTCAGCTCTAATGTTGCTTTTTAACAGCTATGGCTAAGATATCCAATAAAGTGAGACCAAGCAGCAGTAAAAAAAAAAACAAACCAAAAAAAACCCAACGGCAACATAGTTCAATTAAATCTACGAGAGTCCAGCTCCAGTGAAGCAAGACACTGTACTTGCATGTGATAAAGTGTGACCCTCTAAAATTCCTAATTCCTGCAGCTGTTGCTGTAAGAGGAATTCAGCCTCTGATGGTTTGCTGAAGTCAAGGACTGAGGTTGTGAAGAGAAACTAGGCAGCGTTTCCACCTTTTGTGCAAAACCAAATACACGAACATTGCTTTAAGTGGAGTGACAGAAACATTCACAAATTAAATGAAAGCATTTTCACTGGAATGGAAAAAAAAAAATCCAACAACTCTGTGCCATTATCTTCTCTCCATGAGCTGATGCATCAGAAAGTACAGCATGAGGTATAACAAAGCTCCAGAGAGTACAGAGTCTTTCTGCTTAAGGCACAAAGTAAAAGAGTCCAGGTGGCACAGTAAATTGAAGCATCAGTTTCTCTACAAGATATGCAGAATAAGTTGCAGGTGAAGAAGAACTAACATCCTGAATGTTACTTGTTTACTTCCAGAACTGGTTTCAATGCCATCCAAGACACCTGGACAGTCATTTTTATACTGCAAGTATCAATTTCTCTCATTACTTGAATTACCTCAAATATGCGCAGTTATAAAAAACAAAAAAAAATTTTAAAAAAACACAGAAAAAACCCATTACAAACAGGCAGAAGACAAAATTAAGTAAACATGGGATACAAACTGAACACAAGATAGTAAATTCTCCTGAGCATTCAAAGCAAATTACTTTATCCTAATGTTTTAAATGGGTTTTATTGATTTATCTCACTGTTGCTCTAATTTCATATTTAAAGTTCTTCCCCATCTCATTTACTTTCCGCATAGACTCTCTCATGCAGTTTGCTATCAGCTCTCAGAACCTGTAGTGGATTACACTGATGATACATACCATATGCTGAAGTAGAAGTTATTCAAATCCTTTGCAACATTTAGAAAGTGCTAAGATATTACAACGTTTGAAAAGCACTGGGAATGAGAAGGCAGGTTGCAGAATGGGAAGTTCTTTCCTTGGGAAAAAAAGTACATCTGATAGAGGCACTCCCTTCAAGACATAAATTCTCAACTGATAAAAACCAGCCAGGCTCCAAGAGAACTAAAGCACCATGTGGAAATCTGGCCTATTGGTTAAGAGGGGAAAAGAAAAACAACCAAGAAATAAATGATGGCAACAAAACCACACAATCAGAAAAGCCCACAAATTTCCACTTCAATTTGCTGTAAGGATACAATGCTGCCTTCATTATCTGCAAAGATCATTTGCCTCAAAGCAAGCACAAACCTTCAACACTTCTCAAGTGTATTTCTTTTCTAGTTAATTGGGAATTAAAACCTCACGCCAATTGGTAGACATCATATGGCAAAGAGGCACCATGAAGTTCATGCCATGTAGCGGTAAACATCCAATTTTTCCCTTAAAAATTATTCTGAGGACCAATTCATTCATCCTGGCTTTCACCAAAAGCCTACCTAGAAGAGACGAAGTCACACTGAGTGATTAAGCAGCACTCCCTGCTGAAGGACTTTCCAAAACTAAAAATTCCAGGGAGAAACAAGTGCACTTCTATGTTCACCATATACAGGACCAAACTGAGCAAATTCCTGTCAGAAGAGATGATGTTTGCCTGATTGATAGAAGAACTTTGACATTTCTTCCTGCAGTAAACCAATCCTCCAAAGAGATACGATGAAACAGAAAAGAACGTTTACATTGGATATCACCTCAGAGCAAGATCAATTTAATCTGTGAACATCACCTGTGGGAAACAACAGAATACCCACCACCAGAGTCACGTCAATGGGAAGGGTGCAGAAGATGGAAGATATTCCCATTGCCATTGTCCAAAGAACTGGGTCACTGACGGTACCAGTTTTCAGTCTCTATCAAATATTACTGACTTCACGCTGTAGTAATTGCATGCTTGATAGAACCCTCCCACAGATTTCAATATGTGCATTTGCAGCATACCTTTTGGAAAAACTGATGGCTTCATGAATAAAAATAAGTATTTAGGTTTTGCCTGCAAGAATTCGTTTGGCAACACTGGGTTTTTTTTTCAGATGCAAAAATCCATATTTATAACTTAGTTCTATTTACCATGATAACTACTGAAATTCTCACTCGACCAAGACAAAAATCATTGCTTCAGGACAGAGCAATGTTTTTAGAGTCTGAAAAACATCACCTGCACAACCAAGGTGTTGAAAATGTTGACCTGTTAGAGCAGCAAGTATCTAGGCAAGCTAATGAGCAGACTGCTTTTTAGTCAAAGTAACACCAAAAAAATCCACAAAATACGACTGTTCAGCGAGAACATGACTTGTCAAATACAGAACGTACCAAACTTTGTTTTGATGATGAGTATAGTTTAGATTGACACCTAGTAGTATAATTAGAGCAAGTCATCAATTAAAAATATAGCAGAAAACAGAAAAAAATAGTAGTACTGTGTATGATGCTCTACATACTGAACTAAATGTGGACAAAGCTGAAATGTGGTTTGGATCCTTTGCCTTCAGCTCTGCTGTGCGTTGTTCAGTCACTAGCACAGCAATACATATTGTTCTTCCCTAATAAAGTTCTGTGCCTGGGGAAGGCTGAGTAAAAAAACAGGATTAATGCAATCTCTGAAGAACTAGAAGGGTTAACCAAGCTATAAGTGCTAAAGAGCTAGGACTGACCAACAGTGCAGCCGGAAATTATCTTGAGGCAATACAGTTTCAATCTCATTCATCTTAAATTAAAATGAGCGTGTTTCACTAGAAGCTTTTATTCCACTGGAGAATGACTTCATCTCTAGCTTTTTAGAGAAGATTCTGTGTTCTTGTTCCAAAAGTCTAACTGCTGCAGATATTGAGCAAGGTGCAAACAATCCAGAGTGCTTACTAACTTCGATTTGCAGAAGCTGTTTTTGGGCTGAGATGTCTGTGTCTTCAGAAGAGCGTCTACTAAGAAAAAAGAAATAGAGTATTTCATGTGTAAAACTGTCAAGCAACAGAGACTTTGGGGGAAGGTCCAGCTAAACAGCAAGGTCAACTGGATGCTCATTTTCCACATAACTTCAGTATCCTCCTCTTCTTTCACTCTTTAGCCTGGACTTTCATGAACAATCCCAGTAGTCAGTTACTCTCTACTCTCTAACTCCATTCCAGTGATGTTAGGAGGAGTTAGATGTATAAAGCTCTTTTTCAAAGCAAGTCTGGAAAATTTTTATGGGGGACTGAAGGGCTGCTGGAAAACCACTTTTCTCCCCACACTCTGAAAGTTAAAACTTAGCTAATGTTTTAAAATTGCTTGGAGCATTTACCCTACTCTTCTTGAAAGTCTATTTGATGCATTACTCTTTAAGGAAATGTGGTTAAATTAATGTGCATGGCCCCCTCTCACTTTTAGTTCACAGCTCCTTGTTCCTAAATGCATCACCAGCTCAAGTATTCTTGTAGCATCTGCTCATTTTATTCCAAGCACATTCTTATAATTCAACAAGGCCCTCTGTTGATCACTTTCCTTCTCTGTTTTCTAAATGCTATTAAAATATTATTTTCCTGTTCTCTCATAATACTTTCAGATCCTCAGGACCCCAGACCACTTCAGTTTGACCTTTGCTGAATCCTCATCTCTCTTCTAACAGCTTCTCTATAATGGGGTAAGCTCCACTAAGTACAGTCATCCAGCAGCTATGAAGATACCTTTTGGCTTTTCACTACTTCTGTGTATCCACTGCAGAATTTGTTTGCTTTTCATTGTGCTTTTAATACTGCCAAGCAGCGCATTAAAGGCATCAGCTTTATCCTTTATAATCCCCTTTTTTTTTTTCTATTACTGCCTTTGTGTGCTTGTACTTACACTGTTGTTTTTCAGCTTTTTGTGTTTTATTTCCTTACATTTGTCCAGAAATCACAAATCAATTCTTGTCCTAATCTCTTGGCAGGAACAAATTCTGATCCTTTTTTCCTTCTTTTGATTATAAATACCATTTTTTCTTTTCTTTAAACACTCTGGGTCTGTATTTTCAGCACCCTGCTACATTTTCATATGTCAGAAGATTCCATAGACCAGTTCTAGGACTGATCATTTTGACAACTTCATATGCTACGAAGACCTAATACATATACTTAATCCCAGCTCACATAGTTACTTCAGATCTCCATGGATATTTCTATGGAATAATAATAGTTCCTTTAATGCACACAAACAAGAACCTTCATTCCAGAGGCTGATGCAATTCTCTTTCCTCCTCCTACGGTCATTATCCTTTTATCTCCAGCCTTATACAGAACTAAATACACTGTTTATGTTGCCTACTCGGTCCTGATTCAAGATTCAATTCAACAACTATTCTCTTCTTGCATTTAATATCTCCCTCTGCATCTAGATTGGAAGTCACCTTTCAGGTATTGGAAGAGAACAATAAGGTCTCCCCTCAGCCTCCTTTTCCCCAGACTAAACAGCCCCAGTTCCCTCAGTTGCTCCTCGTAGGCAACGTTCTCCAAACCCCTCACAAGCTTTGTTGCCCTTCTTTGGACCTGAGTGTCCTTTCTTTACTGAGGTTCCCAAAACTGAATACAGCACTCGAGGTGAGGCCTCACCAGTGCAGAGTACTGGGCAGGATGACTTCCCTAGTCCTGCTCATCACACCACTCCTGATACAAGCCAGGATGCCATTGGCCTTCTTGGCCACCTGTGCACACTGCTGGTTCATATTCAGCTGACTGTCCATCAGCACACCAAGGTCCCTTTCCATCACGCAGCTTTCCAGCCATTCCTCCCAAAGCCCACAGGGTTGCCTGGGGTTGTTAAGACCAGAATGCAGGACCAGACATTTGGCCCTATTGAAACTCATACAGTTTACCCTGTCCCATCAATCCAGCCTATGCAGGTCCCTCTGTAGTGCCTTTCTCCCCTCTGGCAGATCAACACTACCTCCCAACATGGCATCATCTGCAGACTGAGGGTGCACTCAACCCCCTCATCAAGATCATTAATAAAGATGTTAAATAGAAGCATCCCCAGCACCGAGCCCTGGGGAACAATGCATTATAAAACACACTGATTGTGATATAAGAAACCTGTCTGCGGGCTCTTACAATATGATTAGGAATTATGTTAGCAGTACATGGTATCTTATTGCACATACTTAAAACAGTCCATGGCTACAAATAAATGCTTTATAGGTAACATTCTCTGAAGTACTTAATATATATGTATATTTAAGATACCAGTAGGATTTACATTTCAAAACACTGAGTTATATATATGAGGGTGGGATTGAAGTACCTGAATTCCTTGAACACTCTGCAGATTTCTATGAGATTTTTCAGCTGATAAAGAAAAAATTCTAACTGCCTCCAAGTACCAACTAAAGCTATTCAGTATATTCTGCATATTCAGCATCGGAATACATGGTTGTATTTTTTTTTTAAAGAACTCAGAATGTACACAGGAATATCTGTGTCTTTTACATGCTGGAAAAAGTAATCCTAAACATACTGGAATAAAGCAATCCTTGAATGTTTCACTTTGCACTCCAAACCCCTAAGTGGTCACACAGCAACTACCAAAGGCAGAATGATTTTGTGGAAGGAGCAGCTTTCTTCTTATCTGATCCATAAGAGATTACTTCGTTGCAAAGAAACTATATGGATACCTGGGACTTTTTATGTAGAGATTGTTCCAAAAGTAATGCCTCCTATTTATTTCCACAGAAACAACAACAGATACAAAGAGCATAATATCACCATTCGTTAGAGCAAATTCTCACCTATAAAACATTCGTTTTCAACATAGTCATTCACTGTGCAATTTCACCAGTGATGGACAAGAAAAAGCCTGCATGCCATGCATGTCAAAATCTGCACCAGCAGAGATGGCCCAGTGGTTCCCAGCTGCTATGATGGCATTGCTGCTAGAAAAATCTTGTCTACACAGCCCATCTTTCATCACCCTGCACAGATGGAAGTCAGAGGGAGCCAAATCCAGACTATATGGTGAGTGCAGTAGGATAGTCCAACCAAGATGGGCAACATATTCCATGGTCCCTAAACAGGTTATGTGGCTTTGTGTTATCTTGTAAAACTGAGACTGTCTCTGGCAGAGTCCAGAAGTTGAAGCTTTCAGCTTATTCAGATATGATGTAATGGTCAGAATTGATGGTTTGTCCAGTTTCCAGGTACTCCAGAAGGATCCTCCCCTTTCCTATTCCAAAGGACAGTGTATGTTTCTTTACCCACTGAGGGCTGCTGCATCTTGAGCTTTTTCTTCGATGCAGAATTCACATCACTCCTCCACAGACTGCCATTTTGACTCTAGCTTGTAGCAGTGATGCCACATCTTGTCACCGATAATGATGCGATCCAGAAAACTGTCACCTTCATCCTCACAGTGGTTCAATATGTCCTGACAAACCTGCATATGGTGCTCTTTCTGTTCCTGTGTGCGCATTTCTGGGACCCACTTGGCACAGGCTTTCCAATATTTTAACACAGTCACCATCACTTCCAACACACTGAAGATGATATTAAGCTCTGTACACAGTTCTCAAGTTGCTCATTCACGCAGATGAGCTGATGGAGACACTCTTCATTCCATGGTGTGACAGCTGTCCAGAATGAGGCTTGTCTTCCATGCTGCTGATATGCTCTACCCCCCACCCCATTGTGCCAACATGCACTGTTTGATTTCCATAAACTTTCAGCAAATGTCAATGAATGTTGATGGGTAACATTTCTTCCACATGGAGGAATTCAGTTCCAAACCTCTGCTTCATACATACTCCCATGTCAACACCGTTCTGTCAGACTGACCCTCTGCTGCCATCTGTCACACAGCAACAAAATTTAACAGGATATTGGTGGGAAGGTTCAACCTCTGCTGCCATCCCACCAACATACACCTCTGATGTTGCACGCCAGCATCATAAAATAGGAGGCATTACTTTTGGAGTAGCCCACATATGAGAAATCAGTATTTGTATTTCAGAATTATACATTACTCATCTCACTGCACAAAAAAAAAAAAAAAAAAAAAGGCCCAATTCTGTTTTAAATGACTTCAAAATGAAAATGAAATTGCTTTGTATCTTCAGATTTACTCCTGGAACAGTACGACCTGACTGAAGGTGGGAGAGAGATCAAAGCTTTCTGACGGCCATTTTCAGAGCTAGAAACTCCACAAACCCATCTTCGGTCCACATCAGTAAGTTAAATAAGCTTACAGGGAGTCTCCTGCCTTCTGCTTGCATTCTGTTTTATAGCTCTAAATGTAATTTAGAAAACAAAAGCTCTGAAAGCAGAGAAATACGGTATATAGCCAACATAGTATTTGGAGGGAAATAATGTAGATGGTCCAAATGTAAAAGCATGTATTCTCCAGTTAAGTACTTGATGTTTACTGTTCCATATAGATTAGAACCATGTCCCTCATGTACATCCTTGCCATTGAATGTCATAGTACAAATCTTGTCCCCAGAAAGATTCTATTGCCTTTCCATTGTATCAAAAACAGTACGTGACTTTGGCAACCAATTAAAAGTAAACAAGTCTTTAAATACCAAACAAGAATAATCACAAATGGCTGAAGGGTTGCTTTTGCTGTTGTTTTAGTTGTTGTTTTGTTTTTAAGTTTAAAAAAAAAAAAAAAAAAAAAAAAGAAAAGAAAAGAAAAGGAAAAAAAAAAAGAAGACCTCAAAAAAAATGAGAGCATTGCAAATGAGAGACTAATTCAGGATAATTGCCATCTAGTTTAACATTTGAAAGCTGTGCTTTCTGCATGTGAGACTCATGTTATTTTCAGGGGAGACTCATTTGGGCAGGAAAGAAAAACAACCTGGTGACAGTCACAACAGTTAACTCAATGGGGCCCGGGGGCTTTAAATGCAACTAAGCAACTGCTGGGATTAAAACAAGTAAGTGCTGAATACAGAGTTTAGGGGGTGTCCTGAGTAGTTACAGATTTCTTCCACCACTTAAGGTGACACAGACAATACACAGGCTTGTAATAGAGAACCAGAGGACTACTTCCATTTCACTCCCTTCTGCTCCTCAAGAACAACAGCAGAGGAACCATGGGAAAATGAAGCAAATCTACCAGCCGTCTTCCATCAATATACCCCTTTTTATCATAGAATTTTAGAATGGCCTGGGTTGAAAAGGACCACAATGATCATCTGGTTTCAACCCCCTGTTATGTGCAGGGTCACAAACCAGCAGCCCAGACTGCCCAGAGCCACATCCAGCCTGGCCTTGAATGCCTGCAGGGATGGGGCATCCACAGCCTCCTTGGGCAACCTGTTCCAGTGCATCACCACCCTCTGGGTGAAAAACCTCCTCCTAATATCCAACCTAAACCTCTCTTGTCTCAGTTTAAAACCATTCCTCCCTGTCCTATCACTGTCCACCCTTGTAATTAGCCATTGCCCCTCCTGTTTATATGCTCCAACTGTCTGGCTTTTTTGGAATCCATTCCACAGGTTTACAACTTAATTAACATCTCTAGCAGACCAGGTTCAGTTCACATACAGCATCCAAAGTGGAAGACTGTGTCCAGGTTGACCATCCAGGCTCAGGATTGTCATCTCCCTGCTCACACAGCCCAGCTCTGTGCATGAAAGTAACCACACGCTGTGCACAAAGGCTGTGGGTAGGGTTGGTTGGTTGGGTTTTTTGATATTCCAAAAAGCATTCCTTAAAGGAGGCTTTTTGCTTTCTCACTGAATTATTCCTATCCCATTACACTACACACTTGTCGTTCAGACCTGCTGTTTATGGGATCTGCCATGCAACAATGTATGGTGATTTTCATTTGTTTCAGACTGCAAAGTACTGCAGGATGATTTCAAGATCAGCACAAACACAGAACCGTATTGTTCTTACAGCAGTGAGAAAGATAGGCCTGGCCCATGGTTATGGGGCAGCTTCATATGGCATTTCACTACTTTTGTCTGCACTTTTACATTAGTTTTAATTAGAAAAAAACTATTTCAGGATGGGGGGAAAAAAAGGATACAGTCACATAGCAAAAACCTGTGAATATGGTTTTACTATAGAAGTTACTGATTTGCAGTACGAGGTACTTATTTATTTATCCAGAGGTTTCGGTTGCACTTTATTAAACACTCAGGAACTGAGTTACTGATGGCAGCAGAAGGATCTCTGCCTCTGTGGATCTAGATCTGCCAATTCACAAAGGGTCACAAAATCAACACCTTTCCCATTTGCGTATTAAACTCTGAAATGCCTGAAGAAACGCATATGTCAGACAGTTGTCTGAGCCTTCATTTCCATCATTCAATCTACGTTCAATATGTTTTCCTACAGAACTCAACAGAACCACATAAATCTCATTATATTGATTAATGTGCTATCCACACACTGCTGGCAAAGAAATACCAGAGCATAGAGAAGGAAAAATGCAGAAAATACTGCCCTAGATCAGCCCCCGCTCACACAGTGCAAATACAGTCATGTAGCTGCATCTGCCTTCCAACTCCCAGCTGAAGCACACAGGGCTATGGAGGGGAAAGACCTTTAAGAAGCAACAGCAACAACATGGGGACAACATACAGAACCTGCATCAGTCTGCAGTCTTTGTTTAACTGATGCTAACCGCAGCTCTCAAGAATTTCCCAGAGCCAAAACCAGGAGAGCAAAGAATTTGCCAGGGCTCCGTTCCACCACATCTGGAAGGAGATTTTTGCTCCTGGCTACATTCTGTTCTGCCAAAATCTTGCTTAGGGTCTTCTGAGCACACTTTAAGGGTTACAGGGTAAGTATTTGCACTTCCCACAGAAGACAGGAGGCAAATCCAACTCCCCACAAAGGGAAAAGAACAAATTTACAACTAAACAATTACTTGTGGTATATTTATCCTAATCTCTCAACACACAAATGTTTTCAGTGACTGGAGGCAGATTGTTTCGCTTATAAGAGATACAAACTGTCAGGAAACAGCAAAAGGCAATTAGTAAATCACTATCGCTTTGGTAATCACTGATGAAATTTCCATGTTTTTTTTTCTAATTCTCTGTTGCTCATTCCCACAAACAAGCACGACATCACCTTGAAAATAAATGCAATTAATTATCTTAGCTGAAGCTTTTAAAACAGAATGGCTCCTAATCTACATTCCTTGGCAGCAATTCAGTAAGGCTGCACTACTGCAATGTTGACTGACTACTGTTGTGGTTGTACCACCATCCCCCTGTTTTCATTCTAACTTTTAAAGACTCATTTACAGAGTTTTTACAGTCCAGTGCTTTGAACTATTAAGTGTCCTGAAGTTGTGGTGAAAAGACTATGGAAAACATGGCTTACTCTGCAATGAAGCATTTTGATTCTGCACTAAAACATCCAATCGCTGTTAGCCCTACATGTCCAGCTACTCAAAAGTGAGCTGAATTCTCCTATGCACTTGAGCTAATTAGCCAATGTGCCTACCCACACTTACGCATTCTTTTCTTAGCACTTCTTGTGTTGGGATTACATCATTTCTGTTTAAGGATTTGGGGATTTCGCAGTATAACAGCAGCCACCACACTACTGATTTACTGCCTTAACAATAGAAACAAAAGTAAACAAACATAGCAGAAATGACCACACTGCCCAGGGTAACAGTTTTCATAGCAAACTTTCAGTTAGACATCCAAAGGCAAGAAAGATGACATGTGTGTATTTTTGATAACGGAATTGGTTGGCAAAATAAGTATTATAATTTATGACGATGTAAATAGGGAGGAAAAATGTAGACTGGTGGTTGGATCTCAAGCTGCAGCACGATGTGATAGCAGACAAAAATCATTTAGTTGCAAATTGGGTACATGTTCTACAAGCCCTGTAATCATTCTACAGCAGGATGACACTCCTATCATAGATGCACAAGAAAGCTCAGCTGTGGTCCAGCTGTGCCTTGTGAGCAAGGTACAAAAGAAAAGGGTGACATCTCTTAAATCAAGCAAATAAGCAACTACATAGGCAACACAGTTCCAGAAGTAAGCGTAGGTTAAGTGAATGAAAAAGCATAGCTGATGCCCTATAAATATCTACTATGTAAAGTATTGAGTAGGCTCTAAAGTTGATATGCTTTTATCATTTTCTCAAGTTAAGCAGTAGTATGTGAGTACATGCATAAAAGACACTGCATTCATGCCTGTGGAAATAATTTGTCATAGCCAGATGAATTCTGGATGGGCTGTCATACTGTACGTATATGGCACCAAGAGATGTTTCTTAGATTTCCTATCTGAGCTTAAGGCAGCTTTAAATATATTTAACATAAAGGAAATTATTTATTGCTTTTACTTTGGGAATAACGAAAAAGTATTCAAGAAGTGCAGGTAGGAGGATTAAATCTGATATCTGAGATTCTGAGGAAAAAAATAAAGCTTTAAGTGTGACCAAGGAAGCCCAACATTGATCATATTCTTTTAACTGAAGTAATATGGGAGAATCATTAGGTTAATTTCAACATGAGGAAAGAGTTGATTTCTGATAACAATGTTAGTAGCTTCTTTCTCCCCCATAAAGAAGTAGCTTGAATAGAGTCCTTGTGAAGGAACTGATGCAATGCTTTATTTTTACTATGGGAGGTATGACCTCTGTTTCAAAGGGAGGCTGTTGGTGAGTTTTTATCAGTACTTATCAGACAAGGGGAAACAAAGCTAAAGAGGGAGCTGAATAGAATATGAAAGCCTAAAGAATTCTTTAGCAATAGTACAGGGAAGGCTCTCCCAGAACTGTACTTAGATCCAAACAACAGTTTGTAACCAGTTCACACAGCAATGATATAATGATTTTAGCTAAATGTTTTCATCTCTTTCTTTATGGGTATGAAACAGAAGTTAAAACCTGCAGACTTTGCTATTTCAAGTTCAGCAATAGGACAGGCTAGAGGTGAAGCCATAGGCAGAACCTACACTTGTCAAGACCTCACATGAGATGAGAAAGGTAACGACTTGATTTAGACCGCACACGTGAAATAACATCTTAAAGATGATGTAAGGGGAAAAAAACAAACAAGGCTACAGTGAAACAGGTAAAGTTCACAATTTCATAGAGTAATAAACTCCCCAAATGGGGATACAGCTTTAATGTACTGTACACTATGATACTCCCTGACATTATCTCACAAACTATTGCTTCTCATCTTATGTCTTATTTAAGCTGCTATACACAGCAAGCAGTATGAGCTCCCAAGTGCTATAACCCTAACTCCTCTGCTGGCACAAGCATGGACTTCTATACATTTAAGTTATAGGAATTATCTCCTATATTCCAAGCCTTGGTTTGCTCTGTCTTTTGGAATAAAGTCATGTCTTTGTCAACTGCATGGACCGTTACTGCATGGAGGAAGATAAAAGAATACAGGAACATCTCTGTGTCTTATTACATACAAAGATTCAACAGCCAGTACTGATAAACTTATTCCACCCTGACAAACATCAGATTACAAAAAAGAACAAATCCACCTTGGGGAAGATTAGTTGAAGAACTCTGAGGCCCTGAATTGTAGAGGCCTTGGTTTTTCAGGGGGTTTGTCACAGTGCAGAAAGAAATTTAGTATTGCTATTGATACTCAGAGATGCTTTCCTACCTCATGTTAAATGTTTAAATATTTGCGAAGAAAAGGGTTTCTCTTTAGATGCAAGATTGGCATGTACACTTTTCTAACAAATGAACAGCTTGAATGGAAAAGATTAAAGTGCTAAAATATGCTTAAAGTTCTAGAAAGAGATGAAATAGATATACTCCATAAATCAGGCCAAATATATATCTTCATAGTCCACACTGCCAACACACTAAAGCATCAGGGACAGAGGAAGCCCTATGTGTAACAGCACTCACTTGTTTTACAGAGTTACAGCTCATTCCAACTGCTTTGTTGGTTTGGAGTGGCACGCTAATTAATACAATCAGAAGAGAAAGTTTCAGAAATCTCCCAACAGCGCACATTAGCATATACTGCCGAGAGACTTGATAGAGTTCAAAGCTTATCTTGTAGCCTACATGCTCCATGTTTGCTCAGAGCAGCAGCTGGCCAAGTGATCTCCCTCCTTCTCAAAGAGCAAAATTAAATTAGATTAGATCATCTATTCTCCCTTGTAGAATTAAGATCGTGCCATGAAAACAAGCAAATTAGCTTTTAAAACCCTGTTTCTCACTTAAAGGGTAAAAGGCTGAGGGATGATTTCTGTACCAATTCAGCCAAGCTGCAACAGAATGCACATACCTTTTTTTCTAGGCAGCCTACAAGAATCAAGTGTGGCCCACTGGACTTGAGGCTGTGAGTAACAGGGAAGCCTGAGGTCAATGAAGAAGGAATCGAGGGAAAAACAGAAACAGTCACAAGGTTTTGAGATAGATGCACAGAAATGGTGTATTTCCTGGGATGGGCTGAAGGACCACAGAGTTCTGAGAGCTGCTTTGTTTGCTGCCATGTAAAAACACTCCAAACAAGAAAACTTGGTTCCTAGACAAATTATGACAAAGAACATTTTAGGAAAAGAAACGCTCACAGTATAAAGAATAGAAGGAAAAATGTAAGGGATAAGACTCTAAGGACCTAAAAGTTATCTTGAAGAACAAACGTTTGTGGATGATGAGTGGGATGGAGGATGAACACTTTGAATTCAGATACTGCAGTGATGCTAGATGCCACATTAGAAAAGGCACAACAGTGAATGAAGTTCAAAAGGGGCCATACAAATAAGACCCTACATTTAAAGGCTAGTTGCTCGCATTGCATCACTGCACACCAAGCTGTGAGGTCAGTTGGCACAGATGCGGTTAAACAAGCTTATAAAAATGTGTTCCCATTAAATTACCATGTTGCAGCAATTAGACACACTCCAGAAGATTGTCCTATGCAATCTGTTCTAGATGAACAGCTAATGAGAACTAAGCTAAAATACGATCTGGTTATGATTCCTCTTTTTAATATTCCCTCTATTACTAAACAGCTTAAACCTATAAAATGGAAAGGGTGAAAGATATTTGTCTGCTATGGTCAGATGGAGTAATCAGACTGGCCATGAGAGCACGTAATGAAGGCTGTGGTGCATCTTCACTCAATCAGCCTACGCTGCATCAAGTATAACAAGAACTTAAGTTATTGTAGCTTGATCAGTTTGGCTCAGGGTGAGCAAGAAGGCAACCTCAGCTGTACTGCCCAGATTCCCCACAGCTCAACCTTCACCACTGTAATTGTACAGATTAAAGAAGATCTGTTCTGAAAAATCTTCAAATTAATCAGGTCTGTTATTTCAGGATATTGAGGAGTGCCGGCCACTCACTGCCCCTCTGTTTGTGCTTTCAGCATGTATCTGCCCACTGCTTCTGTTGTGTGCACAGAGGCACAGCCATGAGACTGGACCAAGACATCAGCTGAAACTGCATCCTGGCTCAGCCAACATCCATACGCTGCAGTAGGTGGCATTTTCAAGGATCAAAGGGATACAGTCAGATCTTTAATGTGAAGAATAGCCTTATTTCAGGTGAACTAAGAAGGCTTTTAGACACCTGAGCCATGTCTTTCATTTCCTATTCTGCTTTCCCTAAAACGCCCTTAAGATCAACTCTGCCATTTCCTTCATATTAACTCTCATGTTTGCACTGTAAGTAAGACTGAAGGGGAAGACCAGGAGAAAAAAAAATCTGTTTCCACAATTAGAAATATAAACCCCTAATAGTGATAGTAAGAGTCTTTGTTCTGTTTGTACAAGGCTGACTCTTAGTACTAAGTATAAGTACTGCAAATAAGGGCTTGACACCTCTCTATTTGTGAGCTGTACTGAAGACATTATGCTAAAAGTCAACCATTTCTCAAGGTAAATGAGAGCTCCAAAGGGCTGTGTCACAGCCTGAAATGTCTCAACTCCCTGTGAATTCCCTGTGACTTGACTGGTACCATTTTACTGCAGCTGTTCATTCAATTCAGAGTTCACATCGTGAAACACGACAGTGAGAAAAGGAACTGATGAGAATTCACTGAGTGCAGCTTTTCATTTGAAAAGATCCTCAAACATATAAAATTGCTTTATTTTGCTTAATTTTCCACATTTAAAAGCATAAATTGCATTTATTTTTCTAGTCCATACTGAAAACAAGCGATAATTTGTAGTATTACAACTTTCATCTCAAAGGAATACAACTGCAACAGTTCCCACTCCTTCTGAAAGAGGTGAATGCTATAGAAGGCATTGGATTGCCTAATGCAAGGGATGCATACATTATTTTTTCTCATGAGAATATGCGAAAGCTGTTGCTATCAGCTTCTTTTTGTACACACACAAATGACTTTCAGGAAAACAGACCATTCTTTTTTTTTTCCTTTTATGTGCTGAATTACATGCACTAAAGATTTACTATTGGAAATGGGAAATGCTGGTATTTCCTAAGAACAAAAAATGACTTAGGGCTCTTAGTAGTCACAGTTCTCAGCAGGATCACTTAACTGAGGTTATTACCATTCAATCCAAACAACCTGCATCCTTTTAAGGACTGAAGTATTTAAAAGCCTAGACTATGTACTCTGCCTATTATGAAATCTCATCTCATTTATTTTGAGGTTGGTGGAAAGGCTTTCACTTATTTCACTACACAACAAATTAGGCCTATGGTAAAGTTAAATAATTAATGACACTGGAATCTTAGATACCGCAATACAGCTTTGTGCTCTGATGCTGAGTCTGGTTTTGTGAGAGAAGTAATAGTAATAATAAAAGTAGAAAGATGAGCTTACTGGGAAGAAATAAAACAGGAAAAGTACTGCATTAGTCAGACAATCATTACAACGTACAGTACCCTTCAGTGACTGTATCCAGTATCCACTAAATTCAAAGGACTTCAGGAAAATTCCACTGACTTGGTGTTAAGCAGCTGCGAGGAGCTGAACACCCATAGAGAACTGCCCAAGACTCTGCTATAAAAGCAGATGATGGACTGGACCTTGACTAAACCTTTTGCCTTTCCTGTATTCCATTCAGTCTCTGCTCTGAATGCCTCCAAGGTTTTCCTCTGTTGCTTTCTGATCACTTCTGAGATGTAATTTTGCCTACTGTTTCCTCAGCATTTCCTTTCGTAAATCCTTATCTTTCAACGTTCGCTCCTCATTCACAATCTTATCCAAAGATATCTTATTCATATCTAATCTATCTTGACTTTGGCCATCTGTCCATACAGACTGCTCAGGTCATTCTTCTCTCAGACTTATTCCTTTTTGGGTCTACCTTCTCTAGATGACCTTAGTCATTGTTTTTCCTCTGTTCCTTAGTAGCCACTACTTTCACATTTATCAGTTTTACTATACTAGCTTCACCAGAAAGACCTTCTCCGAGCCTCTTCCTACTCACACATCTTGCTCGTCTTCCTATAGCGCACTTCTTTTCTTGCTCCAAACCTTCTAACAAGTGGAGTATAAAACTATCAATCTTCCCTTTGTTATAGGAAGCTATAGAATTAACTACTTAAAACAAAAGATCTTAGTCACAGGATAAGTAAACTCGTTTTCTACGCTAGCCTTATTTTAACACAACTATATTAACTTCTGTGGCATTTAAACTAGATCGTATTTATCCACTTGGAAGAAACCTAACATGAAAAGAAACATTTCTTTCCAACTCTCTAACATTTTCAAGTTTTAAATTAGAAACGTTTTTCCATTACTTTGGTTATACAGCGCCTTAACTTGGCTCTCAAACAACTACCCCATGGCACGTGGACAGCACGCCCTCATAGTCTGCATTGTTCCTAATCTAAGATGCTGAAAAACATCAGTTCCTGACAGAGCCAACAGGTTCTGAGAAAAATGAATATGCCTGGAACTATGGAAGATAAACATGTATAACAATGGATTTCTTGTCCTTCCTCCTAGCATGATGCTGAACGATGTTATGGCATTGCTTTTTAAGTGTCATGGTCTCTCTAATGGTGATAATGGAAAGGTCCTGGCACTCACAAACAGTTCCACTTCTGACTTTTTCCACTGAAAAGGATCAGAAATAGACTCACAACAGTTCAAACGTACCATTTAACACATCAAGTTGCAGTAACTACATGCATTCCCTACATGTTTCCTTCACGGTCATTAAAAGGCCTTCCTAGAAGTCATTCTTTCCACCCTCTTTGATTTATCTTGATATGTGCATGTTCAGAGCAAACTACGCTCCCTTGCTAAGCAAGATGACAGTACCAAAGTGCCAACTACATGGAAGCTTCTTCTGACCTCTCACAACGACGCATAAGGAAAGATTCTATTTCACAATGGACTGACAAAACATTAATAACCGGGATGTAGCTTCCTTCAGAAGCGAGCCACTGGAGAGCTAAGAGTTCTTAATTAAATCAACTTCTCCTGCATATAACATCACAGAGTAGTTGGCTGACTTATGCTTATTATTTTTCAGCGCAAGATTGTTAATTTACAAGTCTGTAATTTCACATGTACTTTAATTCATTACTATTTATGGTCCACCCAAAATCAGTAGGTCTAACCACAGAAGAAATCTACTTGGTGTTAGAATACAGGAACACCAGATAGAAATCTAATATTTGGTACGAATCACCCTCAAGACTAATTGCTTAGATTTGCCTTCCTGAAAGCAATTGTGTGCAACAGAAGTAATTGCTCATGGTCTTCACTGCTAGTTTCCCTTGGCTGAAAAGCAAATTATATAGTAATGCAGGTATGATTTACTTACAGATAACCTAGACCAGAGAAAATAAAAAAAATATGGATGACAATATATTCCTCTGAGGGAAAGCTAAATACTAACACTGGGCTGCAAGCGGCTATTAAAGAATCAGCTGCAGTAATAGCTTCTGGGGAGACCCGATAGATAGCATAAGTGTGAGCAATTTAAAAGGTGCAGTTCAAAGTAAGTTCCCTCTAGTTGTTTACAATGTTCTGTCCATCCCAAAGCTGTATGGATAAACAGCTGTATGGATGAAAATCATTCATTTTCCCAATTCTAAGCATTCTTAGGTACACTTACCTAAAATAAAATCAGGGGAAAGATGTAAATCATCCCCCCAGACTCAAGTCAGTTTAAGTTAGTGATGAAAATTCAGAAGAATTATTTACAATTGTTACTATAAAAGCCAACCCCAAAATACAGACACTAAGTGAGATGGTAAAGAGCAGAATTAAAATGCACTGTGAAAAGTCTCCACAGATCCCTTTTTGCTCAGACCTTAAAAGCTGAGAAATTACTTTGAGTTCAGTCCCCAGTCCCCAGGCTAATCTATTTACTCCTATGGAAGTCAGAGAGTGGGAACAAACATATTTCACTCATTCTTAGTAATTTTCCCCCACAAAAAATACTTTTTGGAGAAACAATACATAGACAGCTGAGCCAATTTTCCTTCTCCCCTCTCAGACAAAATTGGATCATGATTCATCATAGACACAATTGGGTTTTAATTTATTCCTTTAACAAGTTTGTTTATTTTCTTGTAAGCAAGTATTAATCCACTCTGACACAGGAAAATGTTAATTCTACTGCACTGCCTTTCAAACTTAAAAAAGCTGAGTCTAACTCACGTTGGTGTTTACTCTAGCCTTGAAGAAATAAAACTAGAAATGCCTGATGTGTGTACAGAGGTCCTCTGTTCTTTGGGTAGGCTAACACTGACTGCACATCACTCCTCTCTGAATGAAACTGAACAATCCTGTCAGTCTTCTGTGTAGGCATAGATGGAAAGTTTATCATCTTCCCCAAAGAAAGCTGTTCCACAATTATTCATTCACACTAACTTCACAGTGCCACTCGCTGCAAAGAAGAAGGTGACACAGGAAAGCATTTGGCCTATTAGAGGAACATAAAACTTCACTCAGTTCAGTGGAGTCCAAGTAGAATTTAGCCATCTGGTATTCAGATATACATCATGCCTATGATGTTCACTTGCTAAATGGTTATTTCATGAAGCAATGCTAATGATGATAACCCTTCTGTTCTTTCAGTGAGAAGCTTAGTGAGCCCTCCAGCTACTGGAACAAAAGTACACGCCCAATTAGATGAGAGAAGAGTCCCCATCCCTTATCTCTGCTGCAAGAGAAAAGAAAAAATCCACTACAAGTTCAAGAGAAGCAATGCAATTCAAACACCAAGCACCTCTCAAGTTAGGTTCATTTCATTGTGTCATGCAATACCAACTCACATACGGAAGTTCACAGGACATGTTTGTGTCTTAACCTTACCTTTATCTCAAAACATCTACAATTATAAGGTGTCAGCACATAACCCTTCTCCATATTCATGTGAAGACTATAGGACAAATGCTGACTGCCATCTCTGAAGAGTGAACCTCTTATTTCAATGTTGCACTTGCCATTAGGGTTTAAACCAATAGGGCAGCTTGCAGTCTCTTGGTACTACCATACTCTGTCTTCTGAAGCACTGTGAAACAGTTCAAATGCTTTAGCTCAGCTGTAAACAGCAAGAGTGCAAATGCAGTACATGCACACTTCCATATCTGTGGTGCAATGCTACTTAGCAGCTATTTGAGAAGCACAACATAAATACACACAAGAAAACCCACAAAATTATGTACTCGTGGCATTTTCCACAAACATTTGCAGCTTCCAAACTGTCGGTTACACATTTCAAGTGAGTTCAACCCTTAGATAACAATGCATCCATTTCTAGCATGAAAATACTGCTGGCTGATAATGGGTCTTGTTGATTTTTGTGGTGTGAGGAAAGGTAAGCTGCCTGCACTCGGTAAGTGACACACTAATGCCACAGTGCTAATTCTGAATGCTCTGATTTCTTCTAACCTTTTAATTCAGCTCTAAGCTCATCTAAATTTGTTTCTTAGATAAACACAATGTCTACTTGATTCAGCCCAAAACAGCAGCGATATTGCTCATCTTTACAGGATAACTATGGATATACACACACACATACATACAAAGTAAACTAGCACTTACACTAAGTGCCAGTTTGTATAAATGAAAGGAAATCAGCAGTTGGGAAGATGAGGCCAGACCTTCAAACTGCTGTGTGCTGATTGCTTTCCACCAAACTTCACACAGCCAAACCAGCAGATTAACAGCCAGCCTAACACTGATGCACAAAGGCACATTGTACCATAGCTTTGCATTCAGAGGACGACTGTATTTAACACAATTAAAGTAATTGCTCCAGTCTAGTCAGCCCAGCAAGGTCTCCATTGGAGTTAATTAGTAAATGCCAGTAAAATACTTTGAACATGCAAATGCTAAATGTTAAATACTTCCATTATTAATATATTCTCACAAATGCTGCAAGGGTAGGCAGGTGCAGGGTTCCTGGAATGCTGCAGTGTCATAACATGCAAAGTAAAGCCAGTGTTTTTCTTAGTTTTAACACAAGAACTTGTTCCATGAACCAAGCTTTTGCCTCTGATATACACAACAGCTCAGGCCTTTTTATCAGCAAGGAAGCATCTTCTGTCATTCAACACAGACTAGACCCCCATGTTCATCTCAAATCATCTAATACATAAGCACATAAAGACTAGTTATTTGCGGGGAAAGAAAGAATAAAAACTGCATCAAGCAAATACAAGGAGCAGGATATAACTACGTACTGTAGTCTAAACTTCTGGAACAGAATTACAGCCACACATCCTGCCAAGACTCTTATACAGTGTATCAAACCCCAGCTTGATAAGAGAGCTTTAGGCAAATACCCAAAAAAGATAAGAAGGTAATGACTGAAGGCATTAAATAGAGAGAAGGAAGCAAAACATTCTGAATTAAAAGAGGTTAAAAGCACTGGGTCATACTTAGTCCTGGGAACCAAAGACTTAACCTCACACAGCTACGTCAGAGATAATAAAAGAGAGCAACAACTGATTATTCTTCCTAGTCATAGATAGAGAAAAAAATAATGAGATTAAGCCATAAAAGGGAAAATGGAAGATGAGTACTGAGAACCTTTATAACTCAAAGAGTGGAACAAGTAGCCCAGAGGCTGTAGAATACTCATCACTGAGGAAATTCAAGCTTAAGTAAACACCCATCTGTTATGGAATATTCTGTTATAATCGCTCCTGCTATTGTGCAGGGAGGTGGAAAGAGTTGCACCAAAGTCTGGGGACTAGATACCTACAAATTCATTTATTTCAGGTTGTCTGAAACGTTTATTTGAAACAACAAACATCTGGTTCTTAATCCTCCAATTAACACAGTTTCCAGCCCTAAGGAATTAACCACAGAATTCACGACAAACAGTTTATTTGCTAGCAGTGGTGTAAAACAAATTGCCTACAAACTTTTACATGGCTAATAGAGCAGTTTAATTGTGCTTTTTTTTGTCCCCCTCCTTTGAGGAGCACACTTGGATTTCAAAATAATATAAATAAAAATAGGAAGTCATCCCTGAGCAGAGACCTTTGCAGCAGTGTCTGAGCAGAGAATTACATGGTATAACAGACTCAGGCTCTCATTCATGATACTGACCTCCTCTGAAGAGCACTCTGAGATCTAACGATGAAAAGGACTGTAAAAAGCACTAGATGTTATCATTAGTATTCAGGAGGATGGAATTCTGTGACTTAGTTCAATTCAAAGGGACCAGCTTTCATAAGCTGGTGCTTATGAAAGCCGACATTTTAAACAAGGAAATAGCTCTGAGAGCAACATTAATGTGGGCTGACCAGGATGGGGTGAGGCCACGCTTTTCTGCCAACGTCTCCCAGCAGGTTGCGCTGCAGACTTGTTTAGTATCGTGGAACCAATTTAATGTCTGCTCACTCATGCTTTACCACTTTCACAATACAGTATTTTATGCTGTTTCCAGTCACACAAGAACTGCATAGTGCCTAAAACAGCATCCTGATCAAGAAAACACACATTACTGCTCACAACTCTATGCATTCTTGCACTCCTGTTGCTCCTGCCCATGCTAAAAGAGATTTCCTGCCTCCAGTTGGCCACAGTTGCTTATTCCAACCACTGTTACCACCTTTGACACCCTTGCAAACTCGATGGATTTCCACCCTGCTGCTTTCAGCTGCTGTGGATAAATTAAACAAAATAGAAAGTCAATCACCAAATGTTCTGGTACTCTGGCTTTAAAGATGTCTCTGATTGTAGGAGTGGAACATGCTGTTCATCAGTTTATTTGTCTGGCTTTGCCACTAGATGATTTTTAAGTAATCCTTTATTCTCACAAAACAGACTTTCAAACAAGTAACCAATACAAACAACATATGCATTAAGATTCCATCCAGCAATACAGACTCACAGTAATAGCGCTAGCATCTCTGCAAGCTTAAGGCAGTTTAATTGACCACCATAATTTACCTCGACGTTAGCATCATTTGGACAGCTTTTGAAAACATATTTTTGTTAGTGGAGAAATGTGTTCTGTACACATTTGCTGTGGTCAACCTTATTTTCCTACCTACTGATTTGACTATCTGCTCTGCATGACTAGTACTGAGAAAACAATTAGTAAAGCGAAGCACTTTGTCATTGCCCCTCATACCCTTTAAGCTCACTTAAATGGCGTTTCAATATCAGCACACTATAAGTTGTTAGAAGCTTTCCCTCTTCTGTATTTCCATACAATTGAGATATCTGCATTTCTTTATGTTGCTTTTTGTTGTCGTTGTCATTAATTTGCAGTTGCTCTAACACTTTTATGGATCTAACTATTAGTGCTACCTGATAATATGGAACACAGCACTAAGAGAAAGAACCACACACATCTCTATCTACTTCTTAATTGGGAAAATCAATTCTGAAGGCCTTGTTAAGAAACACACTGCACTATTCTGGGGTTTGTTTGCCATCCCAGCCTGTTGATTGCCTATCAATTTCTCCACAGACCCAGCATCTTCAGATGATAAAACACTTTCAGATGGAAGCCAGGAAGATAGATTTTTCCTTCACATCTGGAGTTAGCAAAGTACTGAACTTTTCCAGTACAAGCCCTCCCATTAATTCCTTGCCTTCCAGATGGCATCACAGCTATGTCTGTTCCTATTCCTTCAGATCATTCTGAGATCTGTAAATTCAAATAACTGCCATCTCTCCCTAGTTAGGTCTACCATGAACAGGGACTGTGACACATACAAGAGCTGAAGGTGAGGAGATGTAGAAATAAAACTGCCCTCATTGAGAACACATTCAGAATAATGAAATGCATTCTTACAGACAAGACCAGAGACGTAACTTTCAGAATTAACTTTTGGGATACCAGAGTCTAAACAAATAGTCCTACAAGTCACATGCTATGAAAGATTCAGTTACTAACAGTTTCCAATCTAGGCTGTAATTAAAACAAACAAACAAACAAGTTTTCTTATTGTTTTGTTTCTTTTAATAGCTTTAACACACAGGGATGAACACCAGCCTGCCTCTCCACGGCTACAGCAGGGAACTATTGTTACATCAGCTCTCTGTGCTTCCCTTAACAGGCACCTGGCAATTTCAGGCTTCTTAGCCCAATAATTTACAGTCATATAAATACCACAACAACAACACAAGATGTTAATTCTGCCAAGTAGTTCATGCTTGTCAGAGTGCAATCAATTAACTGGAACAAATACTTTAAGACTGCAGTCAAGTTGGCTGGCCAGTTCTATTTGCCATTGTGTCAATTGCTTTAGAGCAGGGACTTCAGCTATTTCAACTGCCAAAAAAGCACAAACTATGGTTTTCAGAAAAATATAGCGCCTTCTCCTAAAATATGCTTTTCTTCAGGGTCAACAAAGCATTCTGTGGGATTTATGCCATATACACCAACATATAATGTTAGTTTCCATTAAGAAATAAAACCACTGGAAGTTATCATTATTGTGAACTCTTCAGAGAATACTGAAAAGACAGTGGTGTTATGATGTGCTCACAATATATGTCAGTAATCTGTTCAGGGCTAACAGCTGATCCTCACAGAGTAACACCTCTGCTGCTGCTGAGGCTTCTCACTCACCAGTTGGGACTGCAGGATCCATCGTTGGGTAAATCCATTGGTTCCCAAGGCCACGCTATAACCACAATTACTGTAGTGCTCATCAAAGGAACAACCACCTAAAAGCAAGAAAAACACATACATTCCTGCATTAATATTATACATAATCATGACACTAAAATCAGTTAATTTCTCACACCTAGGTTTACAGAGGGAGAAATTTGGGGAACAAACAAGTCATGTATAATATATTTCAGAGAGCAGAGAAGGTATCCAGAAAACAGTTTTGAACGTTCAACCTTTTTGTATCCCTTAGAAGTCTTTCTTCTCACATTGCTGCTCTTCTCCTCCATCAGCTCCCTTTATTTCCACCTATTTTCTTAACATTTTCACGGACAATTGCACATAACAAGCACACGCATTTGGGTCCCAGTGCTGGTATTTACAGAAACCTCCAGGTCAGATTTTTTAAAGAAATAAGAGAAAGAAAGAACCCAAATGGCAAAGACAAGCAAAGTATCCCTATACTACAGCAATACACGCTTGATTTCACTTGAGATTCAAATTACACTGGGTTGGGTTGCACTTTGAGAACTTGCATCCTTCCTTGCAACCACCTCTTATGCTTAATAACACAAAGTCCTATGTGACACATGACTACTTCTCCAGGCCTTTCAGAACTGGACCTCACAGTGTAAGCCTTTAATTTCTCTACAATGGGAGAATAACAAGAAGTGGATAGAAACTGGCATTCACACCTTCCAGACTGTTGACTAAGTGATCTTTCCTACTCCGGTTCCTGAAATACTTGAATGTGGTTCACTGCCACCTGGCAGCTGCCTGAACACTTACAAATCAAGATAAATGCATTGACGGTGGGGGAAAAATATATATTTCAACACATGCTCGTGTGTCAGGCAAACTAATTCAATTAGTTTATCCCCATTTAGTACTAGTGGATCATTACTACACTGCTGAACCTCCCCTTCCATTGCCTCAGGTACATTCCTCACATCTCCCCATCTTGGTTTGCCAAACATATTGTAGTACTGGCTCTATTACATGAGGTAATTTGGGTGTTTGGGTTTTGACCTTAATTATGACAACAGTGTCACTGCTCTGCTTTTGTTTTCTCTTACAGAAGCAAGGAGAAATCTCTGGGCAGTTACTCCAAAGTCAGCTGGACATATCTAACACTTCTGGAGCTGCAGGGACTGAGCACTGCTCAGGGCTACACGATCTTGCTGTGCCAGCCAAACTGCCAATTGCTCCTGACACTAATCAGAGTTATATGCACAGAGACGTTCCCGGCTCTTTACCTTCCCACAGGCTGCATTCCCTACACATGCACAACGAATAGCAAGTACACAAGTGATCTCTGGTTTCAATTCAATAACCGTTACCCAGCAGTGGGTCATTTAAGCATTCTTTAGTTTTAACATGTGTTTTTTTTCTCTACGTGTCCCAAGGAAGACCAAACCCATCTCAGTTACATCAAAATTCCTCATACAATCCTTATTCTGCTAAAGGACTTAAAGTGCACTCCAACCACAAATGATTTTCTAAAAATTCATGTCAAAATTCACACAAATTATTCCTATTTAAGCACACGCTTGAAGGATTTGTTGGATAGAGTACCTGACCGTAGTCGGTGTTGTTCAAGTTTAAAGATTAAGCTTGTCGTAACAGAAAAAAATTGTTATGTTGTGTAATTTTAATATAAATAGTTCTGAGTTTAGCAGATTTTATGACCCTTGCAGCCTTGCCTGCTCCAGCAGAGACCTTGCAAATGTATTTCCTACAGCATTTAAAAGTAGTTTTTGCTTTAAATTTACAGTTCTTGTGAGGCTTTCAGAGCTGTCAAAATGAGCAGGACCGCACTTCAGCTGTTTCCCTCAAGTTTTAATTTAATTTAGGTGAAAAAGTTCAAGTTTAAAATATTAAATGTGCTTATTAAAATGTCTGACAGAAAAAGCAGGTGCTCTGGATTGTCTGTGAGAAGCATGCAATGCAGCCAAAAATCACCTTCTCCCATAGCGAGCAGGCACAAGAGACAATATCAAATACTCTGCTCTCCGTCTCCACGCAGGGCATTCTAGTTTTAATAGATTCACTCTAATAGGAGGACTTCAGACAAACTCCATTTACACAACACCTCTCTAAAGCACGCTACAGTACAGTAAGTGGTGCTGTCTCTCAGCTCTTCCTTTGAAGGAGTTGCAAATAAATACTCTGATCAAGACATGCAATTGTACGAGGACTCGCGTACAGAGAAAATTACGCAGGTGCTGATAGTCTCAGAAGCAAAATGAGACGACAACAAAATACAGGGTAGAAGTCCTTATTTAACAGGGAACCTAATTGCTGATATACAGATACAATTAGCCAAATAGATTGTTTTATGTACACAGAGGCGGGTGAAGTTGGAGGGCAAGCTGAACAAGGATAGTGAGAGCTTCTGGAAATTAATTGGGAGTTTCCACTGATAAGAGACAACACCTTAAGAAGCTTGAAAGTGCCTTGAATGAAATTCAAGGCTAACCCGTGTAGTGAGATTGGATAAGAAAGGATAAACCATGGAGAGCCTTAAAAGCAGCTGCAAACACATCTACATTTCTGAAGAAAGAAAAGTTAGTGGAGGAACCACCAAATGCAAAGTGACAAGGCAATAAACCAGATGGATTAATTTACTGGAAGCAGAATTGGAATTTGGAGAGGTGAATTTGCAGGAAATGAGGACAGGGGGGAAAAAAAGCATTGGAGTCGATTCTCAATGCTCGGATAAGCAGAGTGGCTGCACAGGGAGCACACAACGGCTCAATCCTGGTGATCAAGAAGAGGAAAGCACCTGTCGGCTTTGTGCTAGAGAGTGGCAAAAGGGACAAGAACTAAAAGTGGACCTAGTTGGGACGCAGCCATGATCACCCGTGAGCAAGAAAGCTCTTTCTCAAACAATCTGTGCCCTGTGGAAGTGGTCATGCCCAGCCTAGCACAGCCCTGCCTTCTCCTCCCAGAGATGCCCTGCTGCCAGCCCCCACTCATAGACACCCACTGCAGATATTTAGAGCACCAAACTCTGCTTTAATCCATGCATATGGCCACCAGATCAAATAGGATCACCCCATCCATGCAACCAGCAGCACCCCACTGCCCATGGAGCCCACAGCCTGGTCCAGGCTGCAGCAGGCTCTGAGCAGAGCAAACCGTGCATAAGGGGAGAAGAGAGAGTTTAAAGAGAAGCACAGCATCTTGCCTCTTCTGGGGAATACTGCTGACCCAACTGATGAGTGTGCTGTTATGTTCAAGTGTGTGTGCGTGAGAACAAGCTCCCAAGCAAGATGGCAAGGCAGCAAGGTGAAGGCACACGTGGCATTTGCACAAGTGCTAACCTGCTGGGATGGAGCCATCCGCTCTGCTACATGAGCAGCTCATTGCCAGGTCCTTAGAAATTCAATTACTCCCCACTGATTAATTTCAGTCTAAACAAAAAAATGTAATTACGGACTTTAAATGCCTACTTAAGTAGGGATAGTGACTCCAAAATGGCATAGTAGGCTGAAACCTGCAGGTGAGTTCCTTTCACTGGCAGCAGCACAAGCTTAATATTTACTATTTCCTAAGACATCACCTTGTCATGGTTTTGTAATTTTGCTATCAGTATCAGTATTCCACATCATAACATCATGTAAAGTATGGATACTTCTATTGAATGTGCAGTCCACAGAAGAAGACTACATATCCCAGAGAACAACAGGGTTAATGATAAGTCACGGGACCAGGACGCTGTATAATCTCGTTCCCAGGCTGGAGTGCCCTCCTTCTTCTCTCGAACTTCTCGGAGAGTGGGAAGCGTTCCAGCCGTGTCGCCTAGAGCTCACAGTAGGCCTCTCGGTTTTCGGGGACTCTCTCTCTCTGTTTCGTTCAATTTGTTAGCCTCAATTATATTATATTGTGTTATCTTGTATTTCGGCATCATATTTAGTAAAATAAGTTTTTCCTCCTTAGATTGTCGCTGTTTTATCCCACTCCCTTTTTCCCCCTCCTTTCCGGGCCCCGGGAGGGGGGCCCACGGGGTGGCTTCCCCTGTCACGGGCATAGGTAAATCTAAGTAACCCGTGACAGATTTTTTGGTGGAGAATGCGGGCATAGAGCTTTTTAGCTTTTAGAACAACTCTCTCTTTACTCTTAAAGAGCTTCGTTAGGGGAGTGTTATCTTTTCGTAGCTGCTCACTGAGAACGTGACCGTGAAATACCAGACAAATTGTCAACATTAAGGGCTGCTGTACATTCTCAGCACTGCTATCTAACTTTTGTGTAGAAAACAAAGGGATTTCTTTCTCCCTTAGAGCAAAGCTAGCTAGCTCTGACTTTTACAGAGCCTGCCAGCTATGAATCCACTCTTCATCCCAGTTGCTCTGTTTAAGGGATTGAAAGCAATTATGATCTTCTTAAAGTATTGGTCAACTATTAACACCATAATTTGGTGTTGTGGAATTGTGCAGGTATATAGCCTAATAAGGTGGATACTGATGGAGACACCTGCCTGGTACTTTTATGAGATGTGGTATGGTCAGAATTTTGGCACCTACATCCCAGATGGAATTGTGAATCTTACAAACACTTGCATCCCAGATGGAATTGCGAATCTTACAAGTACTTGCATCCCAGATGGAACAGGCAGTTTTACAAACACCACCATGTTTAATTCATTGTACAGGCTAAAAAAACCCTTTTTATTTAGGTTGTACTCTCAGATTTCCACACACCTTTCAATAACTGAGATAGGGTTCATACTTGCATCCATGTTATCACTATTAATGAATGCATATATGTTCCTATGCATTCGTTCTATGCGGAAGTCTCCTCCAGAACCAGAGAATGATGACTGGCAGGGAATATGGAAAGGTTTAGGAAAAGTCTTAGAAGCATGGGGACCCGCAGTGTCATGGGATTTCACTCTTGAACACCTAAGGGACCCTAAGAAATTAAGTGAGTATTTGGGTCAGAGATCTAAGGAGGTAAACCTTATGTGGGGTTTGGCTTATGCATACCGTGCTTTGTATCATACTATTCTGGAGAGAGAGAGTTTCCGATCTGAGATTCAAGCCCAAGTTAATTCTGATCAGTCACAGGAGGCATCAGTAGCAATATCAGTTGCCCCTGTGGAAGGCAAGAAATGGAAACGGGTGTCCACGCGTCTAGAACGAAAAGAAGGAGAAGCACAGGGGGGGGCTGCAGAAGACCCAGGTGCCGGGCATGGAGCAGTACCGAAAAAAGCAAAGGCAAAAACCAAGAGGCATGAAGAAGAGACTGATGATGAGGAGGAAATCACCTATTGTCGACCTCTGAAGCTGACTGAAATCCAAGGCTCAAGAAAGGAGTTCACACGGCGTCAAGATGAAGGTATCCTTGCTTGGTTGCTTCGCTGCTGGGACAACGGGGCCAACAGCTTGTCTCTAGATGGTAATGAAGCTCGCCAACTAGGAAACATTGCCCAAGATGCAGGTATCGACAGAGGGATTAGCAGATGTTCGGATGGAGCTGCCACTCTCTGGTTGCGGCTGTTAGAAGCCGTGAGAGAAAGGTACCCCTATAAGGATGCTTTGAAGCCTAAATTTGATAGTTGGAATACCGTCCAAAAAGGTATTCAGCGCCTGAGGGAATTGGCCATGGCGAAAATGTTGTACAGCCCTGATCCAAGTGAACTTGACCCTGAGAGAGTGAGGGCCGATCCTGACATGTGGCAGAAAATCACAAGTACAGCACCAGAGAGAATGGCACAGTCATTGGTAACAGGTTCTAAAGGGTTCGTGGACAGATGGCCCCGAGTTGTTGAGCTGATTATAATGCTTCAAACCACTGATCAGCAGCTCCCTCAACTGCATGCCGCAGTTTCTGCCATCTCACGGCTAGAAAACCGAGTAGATGAAATGTGCAAGAAATTGTTTCCATCAACTAATCATAATGATGATCCCGTAATAGTATCAGAAACAACTGATGAAGGTCAATCCTCGTACGGGCCACCAGGTCTAATGAAGGATCTGATCAAAGTATTCCAGTCCTACTCCTCACCTGCATCATCAAAAGTCTCAGCTGTTAAACGCACACGCTTCCCAGCTCGAGCAAAGAACAACAGTACGATTGCACCGCGTGTTTCCATGTGGCGCTACCTACGTGACCGTGGAGAAGACATGAGGAAGTGGCATGATCAGCCCACTTCTGCACTACGAGCACGGGTGAAAGAACTACTAGACATACCAACCACCAGTGGAGTTGCTCCAGTCATCACAGGTAACCAATAGAGGGGCCCTGCCCTCAGTCAGGGGAGGGAAAGGGATAATAGAGTTTATTGGACTGTGTGGATTCGATGGCCTGGCACATCAGAACCACAGGAATATAAGGCGCTGGTGGATACCGGTGCACAGTGCACCCTAATGCCCTCCAGTCATGAAGGGACAGAATCAATCCATATTTCTGGAGTGACTGGGGGCTCTCAAGAATTGACTGTGCTGGAGGCTGAAATAAGCCTCACTGGCAAAGACTGGCAAAAACATCCTATTGTGACTGGCCCAGGGGCTCCATGTATACTGGGTATTGATTACCTCAGAAGGGGGCATTTCAAGGATCCTAAGGGGTATCGATGGGCCTTTGGGATAGCTGCTGTAGATATGGACAACATTAAGCAGCTGTCTGTTTTGCCTGGCCTGTCAGAGGACCCGTCTGTTGTGGGGCTGCTACGAGTAAAAGAGCAGCAGGTACCGATTGCTACAAAGACAGTGCACAGACGGCAGTATCGCACCAACAGGGATTCCTTGCTCCCCATTCATGATTTGATTCGCCAGTTGGAGAATCAGGGAGTGATCAGTAAAACTCACTCACCTTTTAACAGTCCCATATGGCCAGTGCGTAAAGCCAGTGGAGAATGGAGGCTGACAGTAGACTACCGTGGCCTGAATGAGGTCACACCCCCATTGAGCGCTGCTGTGCCGGACATGTTGGAACTCCAGTACGAGCTGGAGTCAAAAGCAGCCAAATGGTATGCCACCATTGACATTGCCAATGCCTTCTTCTCTATTCCTTTGGCTGCAGAATGTAAGCCACAGTTTGCCTTCACCTGGAGGGGCATTCAGTATACTTGGAACCGTTTGCCCCAGGGGTGGAAACACAGCCCAACCATTTGCCATGGGTTGGTCCAAACTGTACTGGAACAAGGTGGTGCTCCTGAACACCTGCAGTACATTGATGACATTGTTGTGTGGGGTGATACAGCAGAAGAGGTTTTCACAAAAGGAGAGCAGATCATCCAAATTCTTCTACAAGCCGGCTTTGCTATTAAGCGAAGCAAAGTAAAAGGACCTGCCCAGGAAATTCAGTTCTTAGGTATAAAGTGGCAGGATGGACGTCGTCACATCCCAACAGATGTGATCGACAAAATCACTGCCATGTCTCCACCAACTAGCAAGAAAGAGACACAATCTTTCCTGGGTGCAGTAGGCTTTTGGAGGATGCACATTCCAAACTACAGCCTCATTGTAAGCCCCCTTTATCAGGTGACGCGGAAGAAGAACGATTTTGCATGGGGCCCTGAGCAGCAGCAGGCTTTTGAACAGATTAAACAAGAGATAGCCCGAGCTGTAGCACTGGGGCCAGTACGGACTGGACAGGATGTAAAGAACATCCTCTATACTGCTGCTGGAGAGAAAGGCCCCACTTGGAGTTTGTGGCAAAGAGCCTCAGGAGAGACCCGAGGCCGACCCCTGGGATTCTGGAGTCGATCATATAAGGGGTCTGAAGAGTGCTACACTCCAACTGAGAAGGAGATCTTAGCCGCGTATGAGGGGGTTCGGGCTGCTTCCGAAGTAGTCGGGACTGAAACACAGCTCCTTTTGGCACCTCGACTGCCAGTGCTGAACTGGATGTTCAAAGGACAGGTTCCCTCCACTCATCATGCTACCGATGTCACCTGGAGCAAGTGGATTACGCTGATTACACAGCGAGCGCGAATGGGAAACCTCAATCGTCCAGGAATCCTAGAGGTAATCATGGACTGGCCTGAAGATAAAAGGTTTGGAACATCACCAGCAGAAGAGGTATCACGTGCTAAAGAGGCCCCACCATACAACGAATTACCAGAAAATGAAAAGAAATATGCCCTATTCACAGACGGATCATGTCGCATTGTAGGGAAGCATCGCAAATGGAAAGCTGCTGTGTGGAGCCCCACACGACAGGTTGCAGAGGCCACCGAAGGTAAGGGAGAATCAAGTCAGTTTGCAGAGGTAAAAGCTGTCCAGCTGGCCTTAGATGTTGCTGAACGGGAGAGGTGGCCAATGCTGTATCTTTATACTGACTCATGGATGGTGGCAAATGCCTTATGGGGGTGGTTACAGAGGTGGGAACAAAACAACTGGCAACGGAAGGGTAAATCTGTTTGGGCCGCTGAATTATGGAAGGACATTGCTGCCCGAACAAAGAATATGGTTGTAAAGGTGCGTCATGTGGATGCACATGTGCCCAAAAGTCGGGCTACTGAAGAACAACAAAACAACCATCAGGTAGATAAAGCTGCCAAAATTGAAGTGGCTCAAATTGACTTGGACTGGCAGAATAAGGGTGAATTATTTCTAGCTCGATGGGCTCATGAGACCTCAGGTCATCAAGGAAGAGACGCGACATATAAGTGGGCCAGAGACCGAGGGGTGGACTTAACCATGGACGCTATTGCGCAGATTATTCATGATTGTGAAACATGTGCCATAATTAAACAAGCCAAAAGGATGAAACCTCTCTGGGAGGAAGGGCGGTGGCAAAAGTATAAATATGGGGAGGCGTGGCAGGTTGATTATATCACCTTGCCACGATCTCGCAGTGGTAAGTGTTATGTACTCACCATGGTAGAGGCAACCACTGGGTGGCTTGAAACATACGCAGTACCCCATGCAACTGCTCGAAACACCATATTAGGTCTTGAGAAACAAGTCCTGTGGCAACATGGCACCCCAGAAAGAATTGAATCTGATAATGGGACACATTTTAAAAATTCCCTTATAAATACTTGGGCCAAAGATCATGGCATTGAGTGGATTTATCATATTCCCTACCATGCACCAGCTTCTGGTAAAATTGAACGATATAATGGGTTGTTGAAAACTATGTTGAAAGCAATGGGTGGCGGAACATTTAAGCACTGGGAGAAGAATCTAGCAGAAGCCACTTGGTTGGTGAATACTAGAGGATCTGTCAATCGTGATGGTCCTAGTCAATCTAGCCCCCTACACACTGTAGAAGGAGATAAGGTCCCTGTTGTACATGTAAAGAACATGTTGGGAAAAGCTGTTTGGGTCCTTCCAGCTTCTGGAAAGGGCAAACCTATCCGTGGAACTGTCTTTGCCCAGGGACCTGGGTGCACTTGGTGGGTAATGCAGAAGGATGGGGATGTTCAGTGTGTACCACAAGGGAATTTGATGCTGAGGGAGTGCAGTCAATAATTTTATGTATTTATATGTATATATGTTTGCATGTGTAGTGTATTTTAGTTATTATAGTATTATAGTTGTACATTTAGTTATGTTACATGTAATTCTACTGTTTAGCTATCATAATTTTACATACGTGTATATATATGTATATATATTTTTACCATGATGTAATAATGTAGAATAAGGGGTGGAATGTCATGGTTTTGTAATTTTGCTATCAGTATCAGTATTCCACATCATAACATCATGTAAAGTATGGATACTTCTATTGAATGTGCAGTCCACAGAAGAAGACTACATATCCCAGAGAACAACAGGGTTAATGATAAGTCACGGGACCAGGACGCTGTATAATCTCGTTCCCAGGCTGGAGTGCCCTCCTTCTTCTCTCGAACTTCTCGGAGAGTGGGAAGCGTTCCAGCCGTGTCGCCTAGAGCTCACAGTAGGCCTCTCGGTTTTCGGGGACTCTCTCTCTCTGTTTCGTTCAATTTGTTAGCCTCAATTATATTATATTGTGTTATCTTGTATTTCGGCATCATATTTAGTAAAATAAGTTTTTCCTCCTTAGATTGTCGCTGTTTTATCCCACTCCCTTTTTCCCCCTCCTTTCCGGGCCCCGGGAGGGGGGCCCACGGGGTGGCTTCCCCTGTCACGGGCATAGGTAAATCTAAGTAACCCGTGACACACCTGTATGGATACCTAAAAGCTACAGCTCTGCAGGAACATAACAAGAGAAGAAAAACCACATAGATAAGTTCCATCTTAATACAAAATCAGCCACTGCTGAAACAAAACTGCTTGACTGCAGAACAGGGATTTTCATTAACAGAGAGAAGATAATTCATTATAAAAGATATCATGAAGTGAATTTAGATTCTAGGTTTGCACGTCACAGCTCGACCCACAGCGTCACAAAGCAGCTCAGAGGAAAAGTAAAGCACTTGCACACCAACCAAAATGGGGTTTGGTGTCTTCGTTAATAATTAACAGGGCTAAGGATTTCGGGATGCAAACCAGAATCTTTCCATTAATCAGCTAAAAATTAAGTGAAGAAATACAATTGCTAAGTAGGGCAAAAAAAGAAAGGAAACTGAGATGACTCTGATACTGTTAAGATAATGCATGTGGTGTTGACCATCTCTTTTCACACAAAATGAAAGCCAAAAAAGGATGAAGTCGTTCCCTTCCTGAAAAGGGTCATATTGAAGCAAATAACAGCTCACACAGGACAGATTAAATATCCCTTGTTTTACACTGCAGGCTTGTAACAATGCCACTGCTCATCTGAGTGATGCTAATTAATCTTGAACAGACCTATCATCAGTTACTGAGTCTTGCCCCCGGATTAAATGTAAACCAGCCTTGCATAAATTGAGTGCCTCCTTTGAATATATAATTGAATTTGCAGAAGTGTGCGCCAGGGGGGTGTTTAAATAAGTGCACAAATATGATAAAAAGGACTTCACGCCATTATATCTAATTCAGTAAGCAAAAATAATGGCAGGGCACGTTCCAATTAGTGTTTGATTTATTTATTTTAACAAATCCAATTAGTAGAATGTTTTATAAAGTCATCCAATGTCAAACTCTCACAGACTCGCTAGATAAAAAACAATACTTCTAAAGAGGGATAAAGAAATATACTAATGGGAGAAGCCTCGTTGGTTATCCTGTATTTCTAGATACAGACTGAAAATAACACACCCTCAGACAGTTCAATGAGGCATTTACAACATTCCCAGTGTGGGGAGGGGGGGAAGAGAGCAAGAACCTCAATAGTGCCGTTTGTCACCTTCCATGCCTTTGCTTTGGGGATAGAAATTATAACAGCACACACCATTCCAACCAATGCTTTTTCCCTGGAATACTTGTTCTGAAAATGGGTTGAAATTGATTCATTTCATTCTTAGCCTCACAAAATAAGAAGAGAGTTCAGGAAGAAACAGATGGTCATAGAATGAGACAGTGCTTGGGAATTGTAAGACTCCAGAAATTAAAACAAAACCAAACAACGCTCTCTGATCAATAATTTTTGTCTATACTTCACTGAAAGAGCTGCATTTGGCTCCTTAGAAAAACAATTTATTCCACACGATTTGTCTTACAAGAATCCATTTGTAATAAATTTCTCAGATTGCAGACTTCATGTAGCACAGGGTGTGCAAATCAACTTTGTGTTGAGCCACTTCAATTAAGACAGGGTAAATCTTTTCAAGGGCTATTGAGTTTTCTTTCATCAGGGGTGGTAGCTACAACTTCATATACCTTCTACTCCATCCAGAAAGGTTAACACAGAAGTCATCAGAAATACACGTACAAGCAACCAGAAATGCTAAGCTGAACAGATCCAACTTCGACAGACCTATTTCTGATGAGCACTGTCCAGTGACCTCAGCTCTCAACAGGCATCATACCAAAGAGAAGGCAGAGGGTGCTTGTCACTTGAGTCATCATTAGTTTCATGTGTAACAGCCTAGAAGTGATAAGCTTTGTGATTCTGCATAGTACAAGATAGGAAGTTTCAGAAAGGCTCATTCCTCAGAAAATCATCCTTCTGCCATCTTATCAATCTACTGTTGTAACTGGTTAATTTCAATCAATACCTCCTTATTTTCCTGAATTACTTCTATATTACCTGTTTTTTCAAGAAAAAGACTTTTGTAAAGAGAAAAATTGCCTTTACCATCTCAAAACCTACCACGTGTTCGCTGCATATATTCAGAATATGAGGAAGATGCTTCTCTTTAAACTGCAGGGAAAGCTCTGGTAAGGTTTTGTCCCTCAGTCACCTGAGGGTCTACACCAGAAGAAATTAAGGAGCAGATTCCCCAGCATAAAACAAGGTATAATTTTCTTATGTCAGTTGCTTGAGCTCATACCTAACAGAAATTCAGATAACACAACTGTGAAATGCAAATCCACATTTACCCTTCAAAGTCTTGTGTTGACAGAGCTGCATTTCTCAAGCTATCCAGAAATTTTGGGCTTCAGGAGGAAACACCAATGATTTCTCCAGTGCTTCAAACACATTCATTTCCCCTACAAGTACAATGACTTGTTGGTTCTCTGCTGCCATATCAGTCCTCACTGTCATGGGGTGGATTCATCTGCCACAGTGGAGATCCATTAACTTCCTTTCCATCTTACTTTCAACACAAAGTATTAGTTGGTTTGGACATATGCAAGGGAGGTTTTATCTATTCTCCAATTGTAACGTTGAATTGCTTTAAATATATACACGTTTATAAACCCAATGTTGTTTTAAGCTACAGCACCAAGTCAGTTCACCCAGCATGGCACATGAGCTGGCTCTCAAGGAATCCAGGCTTTGCAAATGAAGCTTAGCTTCAGGCTGCTGAAACACCAGGATTAACTTGCAGGAAGTTTTCGGGCCGGCCTATCTTCATGTAATTAAACTTCCAAGATTAACACAGGTTTTCAAAATCATGAAACATTCTTAAATAGACATTCCCCAATGGCTTTTGTTACACTTCCAGTTAATCATATCCTTTTAATTCATTAGTCAGGTAGCTTTCCACTCCTGTAGGAGGCTTCTGTGCTATTCACAGTATGATAAAATTAAGATTCCTTTTTTAAAATGCAAATTCATAGCGCTTTACTTGACTTTATTTTTGTACCATAAATATAACCAAGTTTTACTTGGCTCCAATTTCTGCTTTTTAAGTTCCACAGCCACCTTTTTCCTCCTAATACAGTTTTATATTCCAAAATTAATATTCAACATTCAGTAACGTTGCTTTTCTTTCCTTCCAGCATCTGAAAAGTGCTGGGTCTGGTAACTCTGTAAATCCGAATGGGGTTATCTAATGTTATGTGTACGGTGCATTACAACCACATTCTACATCAGCTATTCCACTGGAGCTCTTGGATCAGTCAGAACGCTCTACTGACTGACTTTATTTCAGCATTTTATAATGTCACATTGAATAGCTAGATATTCAGCCTGCAGAGTCATTTAAATTACATATCTATGACTTTCCCCATCCACTAAGGCAGCGGAAAAGCTGCCTGAAGGTAGCTCTTTTGCACTTATTTTCTTTATTCTATTATGAACCCTAGCTTTTTTATTTAATTTTTTTAATAAGCCTAGAATTAGTATGTTAGAGCTTCAAACAAGCAGCAGTCATCGGTTCACTCATATTGTGCATGGCGATGAATGAAAACAAAAAGATGGACTATCAGGAATCCCAAGGAGGATCTCCTTGTAGCTGAGATGCTTTCTTTGAAGACTTCTAAGCTACTGTCCTTGTGAGTTCTGGCAATGGAACAGAAATCATGTTAACTGCCACAACAGTGAAAAAGGAAAGCAGTTAAACGCAATCTGGTTGCAATCAAAAGTAACTGAAACAGATTTTTATCACTTTTAGAGAGCAAAAAATTAAGCTGAGATTTTCAGAAGGCATTTTATTACCTCAGTGCTTTTCCCAAGTGAAATAAATAACTCCTTTTCTCTGTGGTAGTTGCTGTCATTCAGTCTGCAATGACCTCTCTAATTCTCTCTGCATCTGACATTCACTGATCCTTCACCACATTTCCAGAGCCAACCTCCACTAACACCTAGCATGATCCAAAGACCACCCCTCCATTTTATACTCATAGAAAGCTACATACAGCATGCATAAAGACAAGGTAGTCATGATTTGATTACAGATTGTGCCCGCATACAGGTAATTTTAAAAATACCTGTTTCAAAGTTTTCCTCTAGAAACTTAAATCCAATAGTTTCATAGGTTCACTGAATAGATTCATAGAATGGCCTGGGTTAAACAGGACCACAATGATCATCCGGTTTCAACCCCCCTGCTATGTGCAGGGTCGCCAGCCACCAGACCAGGATGCCCAGAGCCACATCCTAGTTTGATTCTTTCTGATCAATACTGATTTTTTTTTGTTAAACTGCTTCTGAAGCACTCGTGCAATTTAAGCATCCAGCGTGGCATAGATCTCCAAAGATTGCTTCTTGATATTTAAGCTGGTGTATATAAAATGTAATAGCTCAACTGCATACCAGTCAAATACCAGAGAGTTACCTAGAAAAATGGATATAACCTGTTCAGACAGAATCTCATTGGCTCATATCACAATAATAATAACTTGCAATGAGTGTTGCAATTGACATATCTTGTTAAATTTAATTCTGTGCTTATTGGAAGTTACTCCGAGTGTTTGGCTGCATAAATAAATTTTATTGAGGTCTATCCATTTTTGCAGCTATGAGTTTGCACCTTCCATAGACTGAGGTCCAAAAAATACTCTCTTATTTGTTGCCAGCAGTTTCAATTTACATGTAAAGTGCAGGGTTCAAGGATAGTAGGAGATGTGTTTTTAAAACTGTTTTCAGTTGCATCATGATCTTCATTTAATGTGTCAGGAGAGACTCAGGCCTTGAAATAACAGCAGTGAGCCAGCTGCTCTGTTCTCAGGTGCCCTGCAGTCAGGCTGGGGGCAGGATGTCAAATGCTGGATGGACTACGCGAAAGACCTTGCAAAGTCTGGTCAGCTGAGTGATGGCCAAGGCACCAACAATCAGCTGGACTCAAAAGTTAATTATCTGTTACTTGATTTTTGTTTTCTTTTTTAAGTCCATTTATTTTCTATTTTTCACACATTTTGACGTTCTTGAGTGCCCCAATTGCACTGTAATAACAGAAATGCCTTCCAGAATCATAGTACAGTGGGGGCAAACAGCACCAGGAGCCTTGTTATCCTCTGCAGCACACTGCAAACATGGGAATCATGGGAAGATTTGCTTACTTTTAGCCTGTAGCACAAATATCTTTGTCCAAAGAGCAAAACACAGATAGGTGCCAGGAAAGACTAGATCCCTGCCTGATAGCAAACGAGTCCCTGAAAATATATAGAGCTCCCTTTCTGCTTAACCAAATATCCAACTTAGGTATGTGAGCAGAAATGCTAAAGTGCCCCTCTAATTACAGCTTTGAATCTTCAACTTGCAGTGCCAGACCCAGAACACGCATTTAGCAGAGACACAGCTGTTGGCTCCTAAACTGTGTATTAGAGAAGGACAGCAGGGGAAAGGAGAAAAAATTAAAGGCATTAACACAAATGCAACTCTCTAATAGCAGCTCATATTGTGTTAAAAAGGAGGCCACCAGAGCACATCTCACCGCACAGTGTTGTCCTGAAACAGCTGCAACCAGAGACAAAGAAAAGGTAATCTCAAATAATGACCATCAGCCATGTAATACTAAGGCAGTTCCACTAAGGGAGAAAACAGCTTCTCCTTCATCCTCTGATGCAGAAAATCATTTGCTAATAGAAGATTGAGAACAGTTCAATGCTATCCGCTCAGATCCTTGGTTTTAGAGGAATTCCAAACTGCACAAATGGGCTCATTTGTAATGTTTTAAGTTCACTACGCATTTCATTTCAAAATGGGTTCCGGCTGTGCTGTTGTTATAGAAAACCTGAATGGTAGCAGAAAAATAATAAACAGTATGCCCTCATCCAAAGCCTTCCTCCCATTTCTGGGATGGATCTTCTCCATTTTGAGTCTGAAACTTAGAATGCTACGTTTTAAATTGAAACTATTTCTAAAGGAGGATTTTCTGAATTCCTCCGTTCCTACTTCTTAAAATAGCATCAGTTTGAACCATGCCAGGAAGCATTATATGTTTAAAGCACCTCTTCCCAAGATATGAAAGGCAGAACATCAACACAATTACTTTTCAAGATACTCAACAGCCAATTTCTAGCAGGAAACCTTTTGCTGTCATATTTGGTCACGGTTTAAACCTTGTGTCATTGAGTTGAGAGACACGAACCAGGTACCCTGAGCTTCTTATCCCAAGTGCACACAGGTCTAACCTGTGCTTCATGCTCTAGTGCAAACATACTTGGTACAGCTGAGATGGCCCAGGGAAAGGCACCTAAAGATCCAAGTTTAGAACCTGGTCTGAATAGCATTTAACATACAGTAGGTCACAATACATCAATATTTCCTTTGAGTAACCTACAAGGATTTTGTGACGTTTTCTACATAGAGTGCAATACAAAACAGTTCTGCAGTCAAAGATTTCATCACTGTTCCTACATTGAAATAGTTCTGGCTCACAGGTGCGACTCAGATGCACAAAAAGCTCATTTGCTGAAGTCTAATTCTGGAAGAAGTCTTTGCATCACTCTAAGAAAGTAAATCCCTTTGCTTACAGAATTTCTCTTTACAGTAGAGGTCTAACAACGCTGCCTCTGTTAATTAGACAAACACTTACTCTACGATATTGTTCTATCCATACACCATCAAGCCCTAAAAAATTTCTCTCCCACTTGATTTTGGTAGAGGAAAGGGTATTTATGCACACAACTGCATGCACTCGCTTTACAAGATGACACAGGCAACCTCATTAACATGTAATGCATTCCCAGTGTCCCCAGGTGAAAGTGCAGATACTCAGAAGCAGAGATGAAAGCGCCATCCTAAAGATCTCAGCTATGCAGTTAAAATTGAGTGTAAAAATTCAAATCAACTCAGTGTTCTTCAATAATATTTTCATGCCAGACACTGTAATTTTAAAGTAATTGTGTAGAATCTGATTCATTAAATAGATAATGCTTCAAAACATTACAATGATAATATTAACTCAGAAATTAGATTCAGTTTCTGATCAAATGAATTGGTACTAAATATACCCATTAAATTAGAACCACATTGTAACTCCATTGATACTTCAGTTAGCAAGAACACGTAAGGCACTACTGCCAAAAATGTAAGAAATGAAGGTAATGCTTTCTTGGCGTTTGCCCCATGGTCCTTCTCTTAAGAAAAAGCAACTTAAGATCTTTCAGGCTTCAGATGCAGGTTTTAGCATATCACATCAAGCACAATAGTGACAAAAATAAGCTAGTCAGGTATCTCCATTTGTTATTCATGCACTTCCTAGCCTAAGAGAACAAGCATGGTACCGTATCAGACCTTTGTTGATGCCCCTGGGTTCCATCATAATCGCCTGAACCTGCACATATCTGAGGTTGGCAGAAGGAAAAGACAGCAGAGCACTTCATGCTGCTTCCAAAACAGAAGAGTGACAGCAGCACGTCAGACCAAAGGTCAGACATCTGCTAGACGTCACTTGGGAAAGATGCAGAAATAGGACATGCACACAACAGATCTTCTTCAAAACTCCTTCCCAGCCCCAAACAAGCCTCTCTCAAGTCAGTTGTTCTTTCCCCATGAATCTACCCAACCATTTTCAGAACCTTCACGTTTGTGATGCTTCTACAGCTGAACCGCACTCCGACAGCTGGCTACTACTTTCCTGGGGATACTTAGAGATGGGGTGATTTTTGCCCTTACGCAAAGCCATACAAGCACAGGACAGTGACGCTGTCTTTGCAGAGATGGCATTTACCTCATGTGCTGAACTGACACTTTAGTGATGAGAAAGGGATTACAGCGTATTGTTTTCCCATGTAAGTGACAGCGCTTGTCGGGCTGTACCCAGGAGGCATAACTGTTTTAAATCACATTCTGCACTTTGGGACAAGATAGACTTCTCACTAGGCTATCAGCCAACAGTACTTTTTTTTTTCCCTCTCCTTGTGAAGAACTGTCTCTCAGGGAGAAAAAGAATCGGTATACTTGACTGTATTGCAGCAGTTCTAGTAGTTTAAGGCTATTTTAAGATTATCTAATGAAGAGAAACCTGACAATGAGGTCCCAGCTGGAATAAAGATGTTATTTAACTACCTCTGAAAACACTTATCTGTGGCAGAAACTAATAAAATTTCCCAGAACTGTTACCACAATTAACATGGACTTTGAAGAGCAATATTTAACTAGCAGTTATCATTTTATTAGCATAAGGACTAAAAAGAATCAAGGCGATGGGCTTGGTTTCAAATGTAAAGATCATACCAAATCGTTTTGAGTAGTTCAAGTTTTACTTTAATGAAATCTTTCCCCTTTCTTCTTTTTTTTCCCTCCTCCTCTGAGAGATTTTATATCCATAAATCATCTGCATTCAAGTGCAGGACAGCTGGGAACATTGATTTATGGAATATATTTGACCTGACTTATAATTATGTCACCAACTTCCAAAAACACTGCTCCAACCTCAGCGATCCCACTCCTCACAGAATCACACAGTCTTCACGCTGTACACAGAGCTAATTGACGTAACGCTTCTTCTGCAGATTGGATGGCATCACGAACACTGAGTGAATTTGATTACACTCAACACTGAAAACAAGAATAAGTAGAGACCTTTTCTTTCTTCAGAGTGAGTTGACAGTAGCCACTGGGAATACTGCATGCATGACAGCAGCAACTAATGAAGGACTAAGCAATTATTGCTTGAGTCAAGTGCCAGGAATAAAAATTACATCATCTATTAGCAGAAAATCCAGCTTAATTACCTGATCATCTCTACCTGTACTGATTGAGGTAGAAAATATCAAGCCATTCTCAAGAGGACTATAGCCAATGGCATGGCATCCATTGGTATCATCACTTTTTCTTGCTGCTGTCACCAGAGATCATCTTGACGTGGCCTTTTAAGGCTCGACAGAGGGCACCATAGGGAGGACAAAACGATGTAGAAAAGAATATACTTCTAAGTCTCAAGGGGTTTGTACAAAACACTGTTTCACTTCAGTAAAAGTTCTCAGACTGCTCTAGAGTGAGGCTTCCACATCAAGAAAAAAAAACCTCATCAAAAAACACTGTTGTGAGAATGGTATCTTCAGACTTGCACAGGCTACACTCTCCTGAACACAAGAGATGGGGATGTGAGAACAAAGTTTACATTTACCTACACGATGGGAGAAAGCAAACCTGAGCTACCTCACCAAGAGGAAAGCACCAAGATGTTAAGCCATCCTACCACGATGCTTCTGGATGTGTAACTTGGTGACCTGGTCAGTGAAGGGGTGCCCATTAGAAAAATAGAGCAATCTGGAGTGTTTAGAGCATTCTGTTATTTTTCCTTTCTTTCTGTGTATTTCCATGAGGAGCCACTGTCTTTCCGGATTAATAAAGTCACACTCTTGTGGTCTTCTCACAGGGAAAGTTGTCAGTTTTACCAATAATCCTCATAGCCCTTCTTTGCATCTGTAATGTTCTGAATTAATCCTTCCTCTAAAGGAGCACCTAAGTTGTACAGAACATGCCAAATTAAGTTACTTTTTATCTGCATAACAGCATTCTTATTTTACCATCCTTCCTTACAGGAATTCGTTCCCTGCGTTAGGACAAATCTCTCACTCGCCTCAATCTCCTTTTATTAATGCTCCAGCAGTTTTTTGTCACTTTCAGCTGATTCTCTATCTTTAAGTAAGAATCTAATTAATCCGGACATGCATGACCTTACACACTGCAATACTAAATTACATCCAATTTCAATTTCACCCCATTTCAAAGCTTTCGTTCCTCCAGTATGATTAATTTACTCTCTTCCAACTGCGCGTCCGTGAGTGCTTATGGATTACACATCCATTGCTTTTACATCAGGAGCATCAGTGAAAAGAAGTTAGATCTCAAGAATCATCCTTTACTCCTTTAGCCAACTCCTCATATAGAAGAAAGGTATACACAAAGTTAACAACACTCAGGTTAGTCACAGACTCAGCCATTTAATATATTTCTTCTCTAAAGATACATCCAGTCTAACAGTATGCCCATGCACTGGTTCCCTCATAAACTCTATCTTGTAGGATCTTTATGAATGTTTCCAAATACTTCTGATCTAAATTAAATCTTTATCTGGCTGTAGCAATCAACACTGCGCGATTCAGTAGTGACTGAAAAAATTTGTACCAGCTTGAGCCAATCTTTCACCCATCCAGTCCCACAGAGTTTATGACAGTAAAGGTTTTGACTACTTGATTTAATCTCTTAGATAAAGTCAGTGGACTGTCACGCTGGTACTGCTAAAACTGGGTAATTATTTAATAGATTCTGATTTCCAGTACTGTCAAATTGATGCAGTATTTAATAGATAGGAAAGGAATAATGAGAAACAAAGGAACAAGTATACTTGCTCTAAACCCTTCATTTAACAAGTTTCTATTTGACTTTTTCAAATCTTAAGTTACTGTTTTGACATGAAACATCAATGACTTAGAAATTAGTAACTCATAAGTACATTATCAGCTACTTCAAGCTTAGGTCTTCATTCATGGAGACTAGGGTGTAATTTTACAACAATGCTGACACGCACTATGTTTATAAAGCATGTTATTTCTCAAAGTGGCTTTAAAAGTTCATTTACATAAAATAATAATATATATGTATATGTAATACATGTAGACATAGTTAAGAATACCCATAATACCCTGTTTTTGCTAACTGTAAAAGTCAGGAAGTTCACTCCCCGTCTTTTATATGTGGATTGATAATAAGTATTGTTTTTCTGTTTTGAAAATAGAAATCATCTGTTAAGTAACAGTTTAATCACCTGTTTTTCATGTAAGAGCGACTGGCTGAAGACACCAAGTGAGAGTGCTTGGTTAGGAAGCAAGCCACAGAACCCTGTTGAAAACATTAAATATCTACCTTGTTTTATAGCACAACAACATGGTACTATGGTAACATCTGGGGTGTTCTATAAGAGAAACAAAACCACATCACAGAAACTCAAGCCCTTTTTTAAGGCTGTTTTACTAAATCACAATGGAATGCATTATCATCATCCTCTCCATTTCCACAGTCCTCCATTACAGAGCCGTCCAAGTTAAATGGTTATTCTTAACACCCCCAGGATAGAAGACTGAGAATTGGGGAACCGTGATGGAAATGAAGCCTTCTGCTGAGGAGCACAGTCCTCCTGTTACAATAAAAATACTGCAAGATTCTTCATATCATCTGCCTATGTTAATGCAAGCAAGACTTCCATTGCTTACCAACTGTGATGGTGTCAATAAGAAGCATAAGACACATCTGATGATTACTCACTTTAATGGTCCACAATGTACTTACATTTATGTGCAAGGACAATCAGTCCAGTGAGCTTAAAACCTTCTATAAGGCTCCTCTAGACCCAGTTTTAAACAACTATTAGTCATTCAAGATTTTCTCAGAAAGAGAGATTGCACACAGAGAAATAAATACATCTAGCAGGTGATCTTGTTTGTTTCATTCGCTGTAGAATTTCCAAATAGCTTCACGTATCTCCAGGCTCCTGCAAAGGTCACCTAATTCTGCCCATTAACATGCGATTTCCTACAGCAGATGGAGAAAGCTTCACCTGATTTTAATGACCTTTGCAGCCTTCATGAACTCTTAAGCTATTTTATACACACACACACACACACCACTGTCTAGCATGATACACTGAAAACGTTTTCAAAAGAGATGCAAAACAGATTACAGAGCTAATCATTATCTCTTCTTAAGATTTTTAAGTCATGTTCCTTTTCTGTATGACTTTCAAATAAGTATTATCTGCTTGAAACCCCTCAGAACACAGACATGTACAAAGACACTGCTGGATTATAAATGATTATGTTCTTAATGTTCTAAATTATTAAAATTGCTGCCTTTCAGCACCAGTGTCTTCTGGACAAGTATAAAGTGTTTTCCAAGAGCCTTAAGTCTTTTTGACTAAGATATCAATCACAAGTCCTTTTCAAAAATGTCTCCTGGAATGAATATCCAAACCCTTTTCATTTTGCCAGAGATGAAAACTATACCCAGCTGAATATGCAACTTTCTATGCACTTGTATTATCAGAGCACCCCAGAGACTTAAATGATGGTCAGGATTTGAACAAATTCATGTTATTGTGCTAAACCTCTTCATTTCTTTGGAATTTTTAATACACTGCATGCTTTAAAGAATCAGTAATGGGTTCCCCAGATAACCAAGGTTTGGTAGTACGCTGGGAGGCTGAGAATTAGGAATCCAAATACCAGCCTGAGATTTGTTGCTAGAATAACACTAATTTATCTACTAAAATGTTGGTTTCCTGTAGGGTCACTGAATAAAGCCCTTGTAAGAAGGCTAAAGGGGGAGAACTGAAGGACTACAGGCATAATTCAGTTTCTAAAATATGGTTTAGCTTCTACAGTATAGTAAAAATAAAATCTGTTGTTATCTATACACCCAATTTGAATTGAGCCATTCACGACGGTGCCAGCTTTCTAAACACCTGGCTCCAAGTATCTGCTTTGGTGACTTCCCCCTTGAATATTTCACAGTTCAGGGATGCAGACTGTAGAGAGTTTGACAATCCTTGAATAGAGATAGAAGTAACTTAGAGTCCTAAGACTTGTGTATCATCTTTCCCTGGCTATTTTAGGACATTCAGTATTTTAATTTTTCTTTGTAACATTGTTCTCACTCAGCACATCTGCCTTACCTGGAAAACACAAAAGGCTCAGCAAAACCTTGACTGAAAGTTCACAATACCACCATTATCCATCAATCTATAAAGGAAGACAGGTTATAAAAGTAATGTTCTACTTTCTGTGCAGCTACTCTTGGAAAACCAGAAAGTAATGGATGCTTTAACTTCTTTAGGGACCTCAAATGCTCACCGTCCAACAGCAAACAGGCACTTTCAAGATAAATACTGCTTTCGAAGAAAGGGTTATTGTTTCCCCTTTTTCACAGGGCATGTGAAACAAAATAAACACTATGATCCTGTATCATTCATATACTTTCTTTTTAGGCAGATGCATTTCCAACATAGAAGCAAGCATAGACTTCCATCCATCTGTGTTCCCTCTTTTTTCCTTCACTGAACTCCTAACAGAACTCCCCAGCAGCTGACACACCAAGCGGACTCAATGCTCTGCAGATTAGCAAAGAGACCATAAGTCCTCCCTTTGGTGGAACACACATCTCCGTTCACGCTTCTGACACAACGGAGTCCAACTGCAGAATGCAATGCTTTGCTTTCTGCTATCAGATTGCATTCACACACACACCCCGCCGTCATGTTTGCATTCACGAGTGAGCAAACTTTCAGCGCCTGTAACTATAAAGCTTTCACTTGCAATTTAGGTTTGAAATTCTCTGAAAGGCAAACGATGTTAGAAACAATTTCATAATGTGGAATAAGTGTATCTACACCAAATTCAAATGCATCCTCGGGTAACTATGTTAAAATCACATGTAAGTTCTGAAACTGCTGACTTGCTAATTGACAAAAGCAGCAAAGTCACTTCCCCTTCAAATTGAATCTTAGATAAGAAGCCTATATACAAAAACAACCAGATTTCTCTTCTAGAGGGAAAAGCAGAGTCAATATTTGCCTTCAGTTTCAAGAACGTGAAAAAGCCTTCTAAGTGTGACTCTCTTTTTATATCTTTTCAGATAGATTACCTGACACCAAGGATAATGCTGTAATAAAAGCAACGCAAAATCTTTTTGCTTCACGGGGAGAAAAATAAATATTTATAGACTTTTAATTTGGGCTTATTTGCAGAGAACTCTGCATAGCAGGATGTGCTAGCTATGAAAACAGTGAATAAAAATAGTCAAGGACATAAGAAGCAGGGCAGACGAGGAATCATCATTTTGATCACCTCCTTTGACAACTGCTCTGCATATGAGGAAAACACAACTGGCCTCTGCTGGTATTTTTTGAAAATAAATGGTTTTATTACAACCTTCCAATTGAATTAATACTGCTTGAAGATGTTATCTACTACTGCAACAACCATTATTTTCTCCCCCCAGCTCTTGCTGCTATGCTGAGCTGACCAGAGCCTGGATCTGCCCACCTTTTACCACCTTTTATCAACAGGAGTAGCTGCATTGAGTTTCACCTCCTCCATCAACCCCTTCCACACTTCTCCATCTTCTTTCCCAATGCCAACAACATCATAAAGAGTTCAAATGAAGACAAAATTACAGAGCCATGTTTGTGCCCCCCCCTCCCCCTTCCTTTTAAGCAACATTATTATGTTGAAAAAATGCAGCTCAAGTTGAATTTGAGGGGAGGAAAAGCTCAGTTAAAAAGTCAACTATAGAACCACAAATGGAGAACAATTAGATTGAAGCAAGTTTGAAGGCAGAGGCCTTGTCAGCACTTTCTCACCCTAATAACACCATGATAAAAGCAAGGGTTTAATTGCATTTTCTCTCCCATACAAGTGGACATACTAAAACTGTGTGTGGGAGAGAGGGGAGTTAACTTGATAAATTTTCTAGGACTGCAAAAAGGATGGTTGGTAAATAACAAGCAAGATATATACTGCAGTATGAACTCTCCAGTGCTGTGAAACAGAACCCAGAAGCACCAGGCCTTATCTGAGCCCGTTCTGCAACCATTGCACAATACCTGGGCATTTTAACACATTGGTGCTTCTGGTATACAGCAATATTCTAACATAAACTGAGAAAACTGTGCTTTTTTCCCTGTCCTACTCCATTTGAAGCATTTGGATCCTTCTTCCTCTTCTTCTCCCACAGTGCTCTTCCCTGCACCAGGTGCACTGAAAAGCTGTGGCCATCAGGATCATCTTCCCTTATTACCTGAGCTACAGTTCAGAAAGCCAGGATTCCTTCTCCCTTTGCACAATGCAGCAATTCAAGAAGCTTGTGCTTCTCAAGCAGAATCCTCACGCTCGGTGCATCCAAGCAATGATTTGATCTTGTAATTTAGGGATTCCTCAGAGGAGGATTTGACTATTCTAGAGGAAAACAAGAGACTATCTTTCACAGTAAACAGCATCAGTTCCCCCCAGAGGTGAAGACATATGGGCCCGCTCTGCACCACAGGACATGAGTGCTATAGCTGCTGCTTCTCACAGACAGCCCACAAGTACCTGGAAAAGGGAAGATTCTCTATTTCTCAAACATTTCCCACAAATCAAACTATTATGCAATAGTGTGTTCAAAAGAAGAACAAAAAAAAAAACAAAAAACAAAAAAAAACCAAAGCAAATCTACTTTTTCCTGCTTTGCAGAGCTTTGGTCAGTTCACCCTCAGATGACCAAAGTTTATTTACTGTGTGCACTGTACTGTTTAGACATCCATACTTCATTACAGGTGCCAACCTTTCTGTGCCACAGAGCAACAACCACACACAGAACCATCAGCTGTTCTCTCACTTTGTTCTGCAACCAGCAAACCAAACCTCAAAACCTCGAGCTCGGTAGCCCTTAATAGACCCTGGAGCACAGACAGCAGGTAGCACAAAGTACAATGTTTTTCCTAACACTGCAGAAAATACCCAAGTGCTCTTGACGGTCAGACTTAAAGCAGGATGGAATAAAAATACCACTACTTTTAACACATCTCAGCACTTTATTTGGAGCACGTACACAAATCAGGCTCTACCATTCCTCATCCACTGTCACAAATATGATCACCTAAATGTGCTGTCAGGGGGATAAGACAGAGTTGAAGGTTTGCTTCACACTGCTGGCATTCCACTGTTTCTCAGTTGCCCCCATCACCTCCACAACAAGTAGAACCAGATGAATATTTGCTCCATGACACAGATGCCTTGTTTCAGCCAAATCATTCAGACCCTGAAACAATGACAGAGAATGTTAAAAGTATTTTCTTGCTTTCTCTAATGCCTACCACTCATCCAGAGTAAGTCACACTGCTCCTTGCTCTTCTGAGAGGCTCAGGACCTGCCTTGTTAGCCTTGTGTGTTTGAAGAAAGCAAAGCAGTGAGAATGAACACAAATTGGAGCCAACAACTGAAACTTTTGGGGATGCATCCATAGGATTCTTTCTGGTAAGCCACTTAGATGTTTCTCTGCCTATTCTATTTACATCCTCACACTTGCCTGTTTAAACTATGAGGATTAAAGCAATCTGCACTCCAAGCAGCCAATAGTGAACTCACAGGCCCTTTACAAAGAAAGCACGTCCTACATTTACAGAAACAAAACCAGTGGCACCATGGCAACAAGTGAGCAAGCAGTGTAAATTCCTTCTAAAACTGGGGAGCAATCTTACCTCTAATCACACTGATACCAGGTGTACGACTCTTAAATACAGTCATTCCTGGCACACACTTTGCAGAAAGAAAACATTCAACTATGTGTACAAATATTCACTGAAAATATATTTACAGATGTGCACTAGCAATGAAAATTGAATCTGTAATACTGCCTGAGATGATTTTCATTCAAGTGGGAAATAATATGAAAATAATCAACTGTGTACAAAGCTGGGATTGCAAATAAGCACGAGCTTTGAAATAAATACATATATTTTGAAGTAAAAGCACTAAGGACTGATGTCTGTAGTCAACTTCAGCTAAAAAAAAAGCAGAAGTAATCAACTAGATTTGTTTCAAAGCACACAGCTGTCAAACCAGAGTTGTTCTCTACTCGTTTAAAAATCCCTAGCCACAAATACCCTGGAAACATACAGACAAATGGCTAAGAGAACACTTTGAGACGAAGAACTTCCAAATAACACTTAACTCTTTGTTAATTTTTGGTGGAGAGACAAAAGGAAAAGAGGTGGGCATTTGATTTTGGGGGGGAGGGACTGGTAGTGGAAGGTGGTATCGATGTGACTTCAGCAGGTTATAAATGGGAGCTCAAAGGCTCAGCACAACCCAAAGGACCATCTCCAGTAGCTTCCTTGCCTCATTTGCCTTATTTCCTCTTTGGTTGAGGCCATGCAATCAGGTGGGTGAAATAGACTTAAGAAAAACATCCATCATGAAAGACCTGACTGCAGCATTAGCTTCAATGACCTTAAATAAGGAATCATACATCAAAAACAGAGCAATCCTGCATCAAGAAGCTAGAGATGGGGTGGAGGTCTTCCAAAGCCCTTCATCTGTATATTGCTGCTTGCACAAACTCACAACAGCAGTTCAAGCCTGAAGTGCTCTGTCCAAAATAAACTTTTTTTGGAGCAATTGGAGCATGGGGGGTACACCCTGCTCAAGCCCTCACTATGTCTGAAGTCAAACGTCTGAGGTTTTAGAAGTAAACTTTCTAACGTGCGGCCTTGCACCTCTTCACATTCCCACGACTTCATTGCAGCACTTCCCTGTCCCCTCCCAGAAACTTGAACCAGCTGGAGCAGAACAGAGAAGCACTGAGTGCAGCCCCCATCTGGGCATCTCAGTCCTACCTACTTCTCCACTGCTAAGAATTTACTTGAGACTAATTCCTATTTTGAATTTGTCTGAAGTTTCTAATTATTTCTAATTGCTAATTATCAGGAAAATAGGAATATAGCAACTCTAGTAGAGATGGCTGAAGTTTAGGGATCTCAGGCTGTGACTATAGATTACAGGCATACAGACAGACTCACACATATAAGATCCTATACTTATTGATAAGAACTAGGTTACAGAAGTTACCAAATTCAGCTAAGGATGTCTGGATTTACATGCCATAAAAGCTGAAAAGGTACCAACATGCAACGCATAGGTTCCCAATTGTTCTGCCTGTCCTAGAATGGAGGCAACTATATGATCTCACACGGTTGCTATAAGTTACAAACACGGTTCTCATTGTCTTGTGATTTGAAACATATGGAAATGTAAAATGTGAAATTGCAAATGATTTCTACATCTTGCATCCAAAATACAATTACCTACAGATCTCATATTTTCTTTTGTGGCAAACAGTTCTGTAAGAGAGCTTATAAGCTTGAAAAAGCACTATGCTTCTGGTCCGGTACTTGCAATTTAAGGTAAAAATAGATTCCACTGCCCTGTACCTCAGTGAGCATATCCACCCTCCTAGTATTACATCTGAAGAATTCTGTATTGCTATTTTCTTCACATGAACAGAAAAGAAAGAAAACAGGAAAGTATTTCCTTCATTGACCCGATAAGCTCTGAATGGCAGACATCCCCACTCATCCTTCCATTAGACAGCCCTCCCCCTCTGTTCAATGCAGACCACCTGTCTTTCCCTACAGACATGCAAGAAATTACCTCCCATATTTGCACTTTCTTCTGTGTAATGAGTAGTTTCCCTCTGTGGAAATGGCTCATCAGGATTCCTAATGTAACATCATAAGAAAGCTGAGTAACCTTTAGCCTCATATGTCATCAGAGAGTGTTTATTACACCTTCCAAACAACCTCAAATCTGCAGGTTTTTGCTGTTTGTACCAGGAAAAACAGTTAAATGTGGCTGTTTTATCATGCCACGTCATTGCTTTCTCTTTGAAGCAGTCCTTAGTACATTTTAACCATCAAAAGAAAGAAACCCAAAGGATTATGCATGGTTAATCCCTGAACCAAAGAACTTCAAAGTTGCGGTAGGTACTGCTTAATAGCAAAGGTTTCTGTGGCTTTTAAAATACAAAAGCTTTTGATATCACGTTAATAATTAACAAATGACAGAGTTGATGATCTGTAGGTATAAACTGTGTGAAGGAGGACCCCACCAAAACTGCATTCATGCACACAGCCTGGCAATAGCATGGCTTGAATCATACAACAGCTTTGGTTGGAAAGGAACTTAAAGATCATCTGATCCCAACCCTCATCGGTGATTAATAACCACTATGAATAATTGGCACAGGATTTCAGATTCTTCCCACCTTTATCCGACACAAACACAGAAGGTACAACTTCAGGCTATGTTAAGCCTTAACAGCTCTTTTCACCCTGAGCAGTGACCTGGACTTTCACAATTCCATTTCCAGCCAGTCAGGCAGGTGGGTTAAGGGTTTCTATGTCCCCACAAAACACACTTTGGGCTTCTCCTACTGATAGCAGGAGCGTGCAACCCCTGAAACACCATCACCTTCTGCTTTCAACCTACAGAGGTTTGAATGCATTACTGTTGATGATCTCATCCAACTTGGCTTCTGGATGCTGCTGTGCCTTGAAGCACCGAGTTCAATCCCCATAGCTACACAGAGTACTTAAATTTCTGTGGCACATGGCACTTTGCATCATGCATTAACATCAGCCCTTTGATATTTTCTCCCTTCCCTAGTTGCTGTTTTATGCGTAATGACGTTCTACTTGAAGTCTGCTCCGGGGGAATGAATACTATGGGATGGATTTGTACACACAAGCTCCAGAATTAGGTCAAGGGCAGGCACCAGCTCTCACCTTTAGCTGCCAACACAGCTCTTAGGGACATGGGGACCTACAGAGGGGCTTGGTTGCAGTCATACAACATTTGCAGTAGAGGGGTCATGGAGAGCCAACAGTAAATAAATAAATCACCAGTACCAGCTTACGTGCATATAAGCTGTCAAACGGGTAATTCAGCAGGCAGCATGCTCCTTTGCTACTGGCACTGCTGGCAGAAGAGCCCACAACCTGAGGACACACTTCCAGTGCCATCTCAGCCTCACTAGAGCTCTTTGGATGGCATGGTGACTTGAAGGAGGGTCAGAAGCAGGAGCACTGCCTGTTACATACACACGGCCAAGACTGAATCTTCACTAGTGCTTTTTCCCCTGCCTATTGTAAGGGCCCACAGGGGAATGTGTCGCTGCTCCTTTCATCAGGAAGCAGCTTTGGCACAGCTCCTTTCACTTTAGCCAGGGCAGAATGCAGACAGGAGCAGGACCTGCTCCAGAAACAGCCACAAAACCCAAAGGGAAGAAGCTGTGCAGTTCCTGGCAATGACCTCCATCCATGATGGAAAACAGAAGTCACTGCCAGGAATAGTCAATGCCATTCCATTCCTCCATGGAGGAGGAGGGCCAATTTCCCAATAGTTAATTGTACCTACATTTTGAATACTCTTGTGGCAATAAGTATCTCATTATCAAAATTAATTAGAAGCTGCAGGAGGCAGAGGAGTGTGAAAAGATGATGCCTTAAACAAAACACCTCAACAGACAGAAGGACAACAGAGTCTGTTGCTTATTAGGAGGGACAAACCTGCCTTGGCTCTAGCAAAGTAAGGATGCACTCTGTCACAGCTGAAAACGAGATGAAAAGAAGAGCAAGCATCTCTCAGGGGAGCAAAGGGACAGCATTAGAAAGTCAAGTTGAAGGCATCAGGCTGCATCAAAGAAGCTGAGCCAGGTCAGCCCACCGGGCTACATCTGGTAAGCTTTTAGACAAGTAGGATTTGTGTCTAGGCCACTTTTTTTAGTCCTTGATCTCCTATGCCAAGGGGTGAGCCAGGATTTATTCTTTAAAGTTCCTTGGAAGTGATATTTTTTGGGGAGACGGGGTTTGTTGGTGTTTGTTATTTAAATAAAGGCTATCTATACACCCTACATACCCACCCACCACAGCTTACCCGGTCAGTAGAAGAGTCAGAGTTGTTGCCCATCACCCAGATTAAAAAAAATCAAGGAAACAGAGAAAGGTGCAGCCTTATACTGACAATTGTGAGATCACATCTCAGCAGCACTGCAGAGCCAGGAGAACTGGTGCTGCTGGGTGACAGCAGGATCCAGCTGCAGCTTGGTGTCCGCTGCAAGCAGGGTGAGCTTTATGGAACCAGCTACAAAACAGAGCAGTAGCAATTTTTCTCCTCATTCCTCACGTATTTGTGTTTGCAACCATACGGGTGGGTGAATCCAGATCTCATGCAGCCATGGTTGTTTCTAAACAAAGCATGTTTCTGTAAACTAGGGGGATCCATTACAGAGCACAGAAAAGCATTCCAGCGCACAGTCTAATAACGTGTTTTGTCAATTAGCTCAGTCACCATTCAAAAGAGTCACAATTCTACCCTCTTCCCCCTCCTTTTTTTCTTTCCCCCTCCTTAGAAATAGAAAAAGCAGCAGTTTTAGAACAGATTCTTAAACTCAATTAGCATTTATTATCACTTCCCAGGTACAACCTACGCTTATCTCCCAACAGCATAAAGAGAGGTCTCGTTGAGAGGTTATGATAAAAGTAGTCATTTCACAGCTGATCTCCGCACACTGTTTTAACAATCCTGCCCGTTTCTAGAAAATCCTGTCACCCTATAATCTTCAGGAAGATTAAAGGTACATAACAGAGCTTTAAAAACCCACGTGTGCTTAAGGTCTCTTATTAGTCAGGTTTTCCCGAAGCTCACTGTTCGTTATTGCTCACAGTCAGGCAATGCACTTCTGTAATCCCAGCTGTGTGTCAGCTGAGTGTGCAGAGATTCCTGGTGCCAGCAGGTCAGAGAGCATCCCAGAACCATTATGGGATGCAGAGGTGACAGCAGAACAATGTCTGGGGGGTCCTTTGATTGACTCCAGGTTTTCTGCATCCTCCCCCCTGCACAGTCACACCAACGCGATGCTCTTGAGAATAAGGGCGTTCATCTTCCAGGTAAAAATCAAAGCCCTGAGTACTCCTTAGCTCACTGCCTAACATACGCCCACAGAAGAGTGAGATATTAAGCACTACTCCAATAATTAGTGAAGGGCAGCATGTTCCCCTTCTTCCTGTTCCTTGTAACATCTGCTTGACTCACTGTTCTTTATTGTTGCTGTTCTTTGGGTTTTATTTTAAAAGAGTAGGCTGCTCCTATGAGGATTAATAATCTGTGATGGGAGAGGGACACAGCAAATGCTGTGCTGAACTCCCAGCTTTCATTTTCTCATCACCCAAAAGTGGTTTTATAAATGCTCATATAAGGAACAGCCACAGCAGCTCTCTGTGCAGGTGGCCAAACCAGACACGGAGCAGTTTGTATTAGTGTTTCTCTGTCAGCACAACAAGCACTGCATCCTCCCACAGTTCTGAGTGCTCAGACTGGGCTCATTTTGGGGCACTTTAATCTCTGAAGGAGTAGAGAGAGCACCAGAATGCTTCTCAAGAAGAAGAGGGTAAGTGGCACCGTACCTGAATCCATCTCTTTTCTGTTCAGTAGGGAGAAGCCACGGGCCCTGCTGATTTGTTTTGCACGTGGACTCAGTTCAGATGAGCACTACAACTGTCTCCTCAGCTCTCATTCCTGCTGCAGTGGCACAGCAGAGTGAGACCATCCAGAAGGATCACACTCAGATGATCACTGCTGGAAAGGACTCAGCTCCCGGCTCTGAAGGAGCCCTCCAGGTGTAGCAGAAACAAATACTGCTTCAGCAGCATGGTGTGCAGACAGGTGCACTGATTTAAAGGAATCGTTCACAGTTGGGTACTCCTCTGAAGTCTGACCTGCAGAACACACCAACTACTCAAAACAGCAACCGTACCGAGAGATGAAAGTATTGCACAAGAGACTGAGTACGGGCCCCACTTACATGTGCTTGTCAGTGAAGACATTTACATTTGGGCAGTGTGTGACCTTTAAGATTTTGCTCTGTCAATCAGGCATGAACAGAGAAGAACATTCACATCTGAGCACCTTAAAGCTCACCCACCCACTGGCCTCTGCGCCACCAGAATCCACCTGGGAGCAGAAACAGATACATCCAACTTCACCAAGTAGGGTTATCTGGAGCACTTCCCATCCCACCATAGTCTGGAAAGCTGCTTATCTAGGGATGCTTTTAGCTCAACTCTGAAGGGAACTGGGGAACATAAGAAATGTGAGCACTTAACTAAGAACTGAAATTCCTTAATTTCACCTGTTGCTTATAAAGCCATATTACATTTCCATTACAGTTCATGTCTTCTTACTACCAAATATAGTACTGGAGGAAAAGAATCCCTTTTTAAACTCTGGCAGTTTGGTTTTACCTCCTTTCATCAGCAAGAAAATGGGACGTTACACCTTGCAGCAAAGCATCAACTTCTTTAGTGACTACTCTTGTGCTTTTTTTAGTTGTGGTCAATGAGACATGGCCAGACAACCCACTTCCCTACTGAAACTCGCAGAGTGCAAACACAGCAATCACATAAATGCAATAGAGTTCCTTGCATATACATGGCACCAAGCATGGTGCTTGCAGGAGCTTTATCTCCCTTTGGTCAAAGCATCAAGACACCTCAGCCTTGCCTCTGCAGGCAGAAAAGAAGAAAAGCTTGTGGTTCTTTTCCTAACAGAATCCATGCTAAAAACCAACTGCACAGCTCTGCCTGTAGTTGCCCAGATTCTTTTTATTCCAGTGGCAAAGCACAGATCTAAATTAAAGCTGGTTAGATCTAAATTAGCTAGTTTTTATACTCCTTAGCATCCAAAGATAAGGTGTGCTGGTTATTACTGCAGCTCATTAGAAGCAATTGGGATCAATGAGACGATCTGGAAGACACAAGGCAATGAGGTGGCTGAGCTCGCAACCACGGTGACTCACAGGTAACGGGTAAGAAATAATACCTTCCTAAAATATCACTACAGCACCACGTTCTGCGAGAAAACCAAGGTGTGATTTCCTCAGCCCTTCTGCACACTTAACTCACCCTCTGAAAAATTGAATGCTGATAACTTCAGCACAGTCTGCAGCCTAAGTCCTTCAGGTAACACTATTGGTGGCACGCGGCGATGCCGCGCAGAACTCAGCTCATGGCATGGCCCAAGGAGCATCCTATAGAACCACAGCTGGAGGAGCCCAAGCAATGTGCAAAGCCACGGCCAACACCTGCTTCCCTGTATTTGCTCTTGGGAGGGTTTGCCAGCCTGCAAAAAAAAAAAAAAACCCACCCTGGTTGCCAAGGAAACTGAAATACCACAGTAAGGCAAAGGGAAGAAATATTCAACTGTCAGCGCAGAAAGAATAATTGTTCAGGCTTCCCCACACCTGCGTAAAACCAACACGGGGCTTTGTGTCATTTTACTCCCAACCTAAATTCCTTCCTGCTGGTTCCATCTGATATTTATGAGTGCTGTGATCCAGGAAGGCTCTTCCCTTCCACAGCGGCTGCCTCCCTGTGCTGCGGGAACAGTAACCCTACGCACACTGAGGGGAGGGAGCCCACGCCGCTATGTCTCCATCACATCGTGTCGGCAAAGTGCAGTAGGAAGAGGGGAAGGAAAGGAGAAAACGTCATAATTATCTTTAAAAAATTCCCTTTGGGCAGCACTCCTTGAATACCAATGGCTGCAGCACGACTCCTTGCTATGCAAGCAGCATCGCCGCGTAGCCTCTCTCTGAAAACAGCCAGCCTGAGCTCCACGGCTCATCTGATGGATTATTCCCAGGGGCTGTAAATCACTCACGTTCCCTATTAATGAAAAGCCTGAACAACTTTATGACCAATTAATTGGTGTACTTAGGTAAACGAAAGCAAGAGTAACACATCGGATGAAAGCAACGGAGCAACTTGCCCCGTGCTCAGCCCTGGTGCTGCGGGGAAGGAGATGCATCAAGGACCCTTCCACAACTCCTGACCCACAGCAGAGCGCAGGCTGATGCCCTGGGGCAGTGGCTTTGTATCTCTTCCCCAACTCCATCCTACATAATTTAACCATGGATTTTCAAGGAAGCGTCTGATCTTTCGCCAAGCCAAGTTACTTCCCCAAAAACGCCTCCAGACAGAACGGCACAAGTAAAATGTGCACTTCTCTTTTTCAATCAGTTCTAAATGCACAATGTGCTACCTTCCAAACTCCTTGGATGTCCCTTTGTTCCTGCACTGCAAGAGCAGCAAATAGCCATTAACAAAGAACTGCACAGATGTTGCATTGCCTCTGATGGATTTTTATGCATTTTAAGTGAGTTGCACACACAAAAAAGCCCAACATCAGTGATTTGTATTTTCATTCTGGATTAATCAATGGAATGCATGGCAAAGATAAGGACAAAAGCTAATTTGGAGAAGAGAACTAAGCTCATGTTCAGCACGAGGGGCTGGGGAGGCAGGTGGGGATGCTACAGTGCCAGAGGAAGCCAGACACAGCAGAAAACACTTCTGCTGGGTCATAAGACAATGCAAGGAGAAGGCTGCTTTCCTGAGAGTGGGAACAGGATGCAAAGGTGACGAGTAGCAGAACAGGCCACAGCAACACGGGTGTAACAATCTGATACACACAACTGGAAATCTTCAGTTTGTTTACAGAGTCAGTGTTAAACAAGAGGTTCAAAGTGCCACAATACTGTCACTGTTCTGTAGGCTGAAAGAGCTCACTGATGCACAGGTACAAAAACCCCTGGTTCATTTCCCAGTTTTAGGCAACAGCAAACGAACAGCAATGAGGATCAGAGGAGCAGTCTGTGCCAGCTGCTGCCAAACACCTCCATGCTCAGCTTGTGACCTTGCTGGTGCTCAGGTTGCTGCATTGGGACCACACAGTGGGAAAGGCTGCCATGGCCACCAGACCCCCAGATGGCACACAGAGCTCAGCATAGGGTTCATCTCCCATTGCTGTGCTGTGTGCACCTTCCAGGGATGTTATGCACACAGAAGCTGAACAATATCCTATATGCATAGCAGGCCCTTACTTTAGGATGAAGTTCACTTCCTCAATGAAGCCGCTGCCCAAAATCAATGTAAGAATCAGGAGGTGGCTTTGGTTGAGCACACAGTGCAGAGGGAGTGGCCAAAACTTTGCAGCCATGAGAGATCAGTGGAGATTCTCCTCAAAAACTGAAGCTACAACTAAAGCTCCTGCAACATCCACTTCATTTAGGGGAAGAACTCAGAGATGGGCCCAGGTAGCATCCTCACAGAAGCAATCTTCTTGCAAAGGTTAAATTATGGATTAGACGGGATTCCTTGTACTTGCAAAACACTCTATCTGCAATAATTTGCCATCGCTCCTCCTTCAGGCACAAAGGAACAGAGTGCTGCAGCAGTGCCTCTCCCAAAGCTCTGCAAAATTCATGGACTTAAACCAATTCTGGTTGAAGATACTAATTTCTGTAAATTACAGTCTGCAATGCCCCAGGGTTTCAGGAGAAAAAAAAAAAATTAAGCATTTTGTCTGCTAAAAGGAAAACCAGACAGATCCCCTGGGAATTGCTTAGTTTCTCTGCTCATGCCCTGAAACAGCAGAGAAGCAAATACACACAGGAGGGCACAACCCAGTGCACCCCCTGGGGATGGCCTGGAGCTGCAGCACTCCTAGTCATGGCTTCTCCCCAGCCTACCTTTGGCTGATGGGGCAGGAGGGGCTGTTTGCATTAGGATGTGCAGAATGGAGCAGTTCCTTCCCAGATGCTGATGGCCCAGGGTTGCATGAGCACAAAGATGTGTTTAATTCAATTTGACTTGCTCACAAATAAGACGGCCAGGCCCAGATGCTCTACAAAGCAGAGATTTTAGACACTGATATATGGCATCAGTTCCTAAACACACATTTAAGTAGATGTAAATTATCTGCACATACAAAGTCTTTCCCAGATCTTAACTGCACAGTTCTGCTTTCAGGTGAGAGAATTTGAGTTGAGAGTGAGCTTAATTCATCTGCTGAAGAATTAGTATCAGTTCTGGTGGGGAATGTCATGGAGTGTGCAGGAACGATGCTCAAGCCTTCTTAAAGAAGCAAACAGCAACAAAATACACATCGCTGAATCCTTCCATTGAGTGCTCTATGGAGACTCTGGCAGCTGCTGTTCCCTGTTGTTTCAAGATAAGCCATCTTCCATCTCAGTATTATGAATGGGTCTTTACAAACCGCTTTTATGCTCAAGATCTGTTCAGATCTCAAAGAACTTGAGCAGCTCTGCACTAGAGCGCAGACACACTACAAGGCTATAACAATACCACGGGCACACAGCATCCTTCCACTGCACAGCAAAGACTTGAGTGTAAAACAGGTTAGCCAGAAGAAGCTAACAAGAGCAGCCTACCTTCTTTGCAAGGTCTGCAAATCCCAAAGGTTAAAGGCAAGATTTCTTTAAGCAGCGACTCTATGTCTGTACCAACACATTTCAGAACAGGATTTGGCTGCAGTGCTGCCAGCCAGGATCCTCCCATGACCATACTAAATTAAAGTTTTTCTCTTTTAAAACAAGGCATCTAATGGGTATCCCCTCCCTTAGTGCCTACAGCCCCCAACACCACGCAGCTGGTACCCCACAGCCTTTAACATTTCTGTTCACAGGAGCAAAGAGCTGAATGTGGAGCTGCATCCTCAGCTGATGTGATGGGAACATCTATGCAGGCTCCACTCTGCAGCACAGTGCCAGTGCAGCAGCTGCCACCGTTTTGCAGCCCTGGTTTGAAGGTTTGGCTGGTTATTTTTCAATGTAGAACAGCTCAGCTTTGTATTTTTCTCTGCAGCTATAATCCATACTTCAGTCTCTTCTCCAGCTGCTAACAGCAATTACATTGACAAACAACTTCTTCACAGTAACCGAACTTAAACTCGGTTTCCAATGGCCAGAATACCAAAAAGCCATTGGTGGGACCCAGAGTGCAGACATACAAGAAAGAAAAGCCTAAGAAAGCCAAGCATAATTAATTTAGTCTTTCATAAGCATGCAAGCATACAGTCTCAGTGCAAGCTTCAAACTTCATAAGAAATTGATTAAACAACAGTTCTGAGCCCAGATTGAAACTTTACCAGCTTTGTTCTGACTAGTGAAAGCATCAGGACCAGCAGCCCTGGAGTTTTCACTGTAGCCCTGAGCTTGATAGTAGCCCTGAAGTACCACCAGCAGCTAATGGACGTCTATATGAATAAGGAAATATTTCTAGAGGGTACAGGTTTTGCATTGCACACACCAAGATTTACTTGCATTGCTTTACCACAAAAGGGGGCACGGGGAAAGCAGCCACTGCTGCAGAGGGATGCTCACCCTTATTGAGAACCCTGGCATCAGGGCAGCTGCATCATTTATTAAGGAAAAGGAAGTTACAAAAGAGCTGAGTAAAAGCCTGATAATTGATTTCTGGACCACAAGTGAGCCTGAGCTGTTACCGGCTGTGTATTTGCCAATGAAAGGGCAAAACTCCTCTGCTCTGTCTCTAACACAGCTCTATCCATGCCAGAAGCTCATCTCAGAACTTGAAGGTATCTGCATCTATGAATCAATAGCCATGTCTGAATCTGCCTGGAAAACACGTCTGGCATTTCCATACTATTTTTTTCAATAGTATATGAACACCAACTTCATAAAACCACTGTCAGATGTGTCTGCCAGGTATAACTTCATTAAACACATTTGGTGCAAGTTCACAAAGTACAAAATAATCCACCTCAGCAACTTCGCTTCAAACATACAGGAAGGCAGTTGCAAGCTTTAGTCTGTTCCAAAATAGAAACAAATAATTGTTTCTGACCAGGAACTGAGCTCATTAACGGATTGATTTTCACTTCAAAGTTTGCTGGCTCCGCACTTACGTGGATCAGAAGCAAAACCAACTTCAGCTAAGATAAACATGGACTTAGGAAGCAGTAGCCCAGTGCAGAGCTGCTGTTCAGCTTCCATACGGCTGCCGCTAAATGCCTGACTTCTCCAATAGAATGCAGTTAGAGCTGAGTTTGCATGAAGTAGATAAACACCATTACATTACACAGATAAATCCATTGTAAATGTAAAATACTTTTGTAAGCTTGCTTTCTTGTTCTGTAGACTGCATATTAAAGACAGCTTTATGCGCCTAAATATTTAAGTAACCTTCCCCCTCCCCCCAGTTATTTGAACACCAAACACTCACAGACAAAAGTAATAACTAAATTTAATGAAGAGGACCTGCATGATTCACCCAATGGCAGAAACATATAGAAAACAACCAAAAAACCCATATAGAGCATAAACCTGCTCCATTAATGCTCCTATCTACATTGCAGCCATAGCTATGAAGGGCCGAACCCTGCATTAACCTTCTCAGCATGCAGATCTCTCATCCACCGAGAATCAGCTCTTACCTGGGAAAGCAAAGCAAGGCCACATCCAGCACACCAGCTCACACTCATCGTTACAAACTCTAATTAAAACGCTAAATTAAGATGCAAAAAAAAGATCAAGCCACTGTCGTGCTGGTTGAGTGCAAGCTCTTCAGAGACGGCAGCCTTACAGAGCTGACTGCAGCCTTACAGGGGCCAACGTCTGCAGCGTGGACTTGTCAAAATGTTCTTCATTAGCTTACATTGGCTCTAAATTACACCAGAGAGCCTTTCACCACTGACCTCTGTGGAAGCAGAATTAGGGCACCACGAGCACAACTCTGAGATCTTAACCTCTGCTAATATTTCCACTGGGTGCTGTGACTGCAGTCACCACACGTTACAGTTCCACCCTGGCTCCTTCCCTGCTCCACAGCCTGTGGTATTTCAGCTTTAATTGACTCAAAAAGAGCAATAATGAAATTCTACAACTCCATTTTTAAAAATTCAAGTGGCTTTCTTAGCATTTCTTATGAGGAGGAATAGATTGAAGCAGTCCATTGCACTCACGCTTCCCTTTCCAAGCTAACTCACTACTTTTTCCACATACATCCACATGCCACTGAAGGAATGAATGGTATCTGATTGGGATGACTTGGGGAGGGCAGAATCCTGCCCTCCTGAGTGTTTGCACTACAGAAGAGCCTCCTGTAGCACCAGCTGGGCAAGCACGTGCCCCACATCTATCCCATGGGATAGAACTGCATCATTGCAAGAACCACTTCAAACCCTACTGGGAAACTTGTTTCCTTTCCTTGAAAGTTCCAAAGTGGGGAAACAAAAGAAGAAAACATCTCTCACCTGTTTGTTTCTACCATGTGCCAATCAAGTCGCTACCACCTACACAACAATTCCTTTTTTGCTGCCTCCCCATCAGCAAATAGATGAAGGATATTGATTTGACTGTCAGAGAAATAAACAGAGAGATTCAGCTTCACTAAACTTTAATATAATATAATTTCAAGTTAAATACGTTCTGGACTGGTATCCAACAAAGCAGTGCTTCTAAATCTGAAAAAACTGATTCCACTTGAAGAACGATTACAGGAGATGGAGAGCAGGAAGGACAAGCATATTTCACTTGAAGGCCAGAGGCAGATAGATTGAGTAAAAACAAAGTACAAAGTCTTACACCAACGCCTGAGGAAAGGTCCTCTCAGCTCATAACCAATATTGAGTTTGTCTGACGTTTGCAATGTATTTACATGAAAGCCCAGCTTCTACTCCATGGAGCACAAGGAGAAATCAATCTCAGCGTATAGAGATAATTACAGTGACCACTCTGATACAGACCAGAATTAATAACAGCATTAAGAGGAAAGGATAATCTGAATTTCTGCTCCTCTAATCTCATCCCTCCCACAACCACTGAAGCACTGCAGCATTGCAGAACATGGGCTGGTAAGTATCCTGAAACAACATGAAATTAATTCAAGCATCCACTCCCCTCACAGTGTCCCCCAAGTCCATTATAGTCCCTGAAACATCCTCTCCCCCAGAGATCTGTGTGTGTAGCCCACTGCTCCAGGGGCAGCATGAATATAAACCTCCAGGTTTTCATACAAAGCCGAACTTTCAGATGAAAGACAAGAGAAGCTTTCAGATGCTGCTGTGGAAACCAAGCAACCAAAGGTTAGGAGCAGTGAGATGCTTGTGATCAAGTGCGCTCACACACAGCTCTTGATTGCACAGAATGCAAGAACCAAGGGAGAAATTTTAGTATAAAGGACTACAGGCCATGCTTCTAGAAGCAGCATTATCCCAAAAGCCACACAAAGGTAATTAGCAAGACTTCAAGCAGCCAGGCCCACACAGCCCATAGAGAACATCAGCCCAGCTTGGCCAACAAGACTATTTTTGTTCTCATGCTGAGCACAGCACCCTCCCCTTGCACCCCACATTCCCAAACAGACACAGCCGGCACCTCCAGCCCCAGATTTGTCCCCCAGGTCAGTGTTACCCAAATCCCTCATGCCCCTTCCCCATAGCTGTCCCAGGAGGAGCAGTGCTGTCCCATGCAGCCTTGCCCTGGGGTCCATTTGGAGCACAGCAAAAAGCCATAGGGACACAACACAACCTTCAGGCACAGACTCTCTTCTGCCTCCAAACACACACAGCTCTCCGTGGATAACAAGCTCAGAGTACCAACAGAACTCTCGTCTATGAAAAGCAATAGAAAGCAGCACAAACAACCACGAAGCAAATCTGTTTCAGAGTAACAAGAGATCTTTGTTTAAGAAAACAAAGCCAAACAAACGCACACAGAACCCACCAAAGTTGTGAGCTGAAGCACCAGCCAGAACACACAATGTGTGTGGATTCCACTTCTCTACTACTGACAGTCCTCAGCATCTGCCCAAACGGTGCCACCAGCTAATCCTACATACTTCCCACTGCTACAGTGCAGAGGATGGAGTCAGAATGGATACAAGGATGAAGAATGAGTAGTATTGCAAACATGTATCAACACTGGTACTCTAAAGCACAGTAAATCTGCTGCATAGCTGTGCAGATACCGCGATGTTGGCTCGTTTTTAAGAAGTTGCCAGAATGATGTGCACGAGAGCAGCAGAGAAACGGGGCATCCTTTGTGTGCAAACACTCTCACAGCGGGTGTGTAAAACCTTGGCAACCCCAAGTGGTCCACAGATGTTAAACACTATTAGATCACTTTAGGGGAAGATCATGAAGCACTGCTCTGTCAGATGCACAGCTGCTGTTCCAGAAAATTTCAGATTAGAAGGACACATTTTTTAACAGTAAGGGTGATTAAACGCTGTAGCAGAACACGATGGGGGAGAGCTGCATCCTCCGCATCTCTGTGTTTGAGATGAATCTCTTAAAGACACGCGCAAGCTAAAATCTGTTCGGTTTGATAACAGTCACAGTCCATTTCTAAGCTGTAAGAGAGAGAAAATAAGTAAAGAAGGAGCAGAAGTGCCTGTCAGGAGGTGTGGGAGCAGATGGCCTCTCCTACAGCTCATTCCTGGGAACCAACAAGTTATAGGGATGGTTACAGTACATGGTTCACTTTACAGCCTTCTGAACTTTGTGTCTTAAAAGGACGAGAAGAAACTGCTGAAGCTGAGCGGCATCCTTGGGTGATTCGGTCCTTAATCATCACATAATGCCCCATGGTTTCAACACCGCAAATAGGAGGAAGGTAATAAATTTGCTGTTGCGGAAAACGGGAAGCCAAACATCCTGGGATAGACTGCTTCAATAAAAATCAGAGCAGTGGCTGAGCTTAGGAAAACTCATATGAGAAAGTATTTACTGAAACCTGATGGTTAGATGAAGAGCTTTAACATTCAAGCAGGAAGCTCCATGAGATTTAATAAACAAGCTGAAGAGCAAAGAGAAGCAAGAAGATACAGATCAATAATCCTTCAGAAAATGACTACATTCCTTGATTTAGAGGAACACATGAAAGGGAGACCCCCAAAAAGCTGAAAAGCAGTCTTAATAAAACAGTTCTAATAAGGTTGCTGATGAAAACAACCAGACTATTAAGTGTACCCATTGCTGAGATTAATATAGACAAAACCTACACTAATATTGTTTATATGTTCACATGCCAGGATTTATTTCTAGAAGAAAACAAACCAACAAGAGCATGCTTGTTGATTCATCCAATATTGTTACTCTTCTATTAATTCCTCTGTACCACTGGAGTAGCAACAATCACAGGCAAAGCAAGAAAAGATCTTTGAAGAAACATTGTGATCTGACAGAAATGATGCTCCATCTCTAGAGGATGGTCAAGGTTTCCAGCTGGAAAATCAAGTGTTGGCAAAGAGTACAGAGAAAGGAAGGAAAAGAGAAGGGAAACCAGCAGATCTATTAAAGATGAAAATATGCAATGGTTTCCTCCCCTAAACCAAAAATAGCACAATTATCATATGCAAAGGCTAGATTGACATCCATTGGCCTCAGAGGTTTTACACAGCATGTTGCATCACGCGTTTTACAAGATCTCCCTTAGGATGTTAATGTGGTTCAGTGGGCCACAAAAGGGAGTTTGCTTCTCAGAGAACTGAAGACCCATTTTATCCAGCTTCTGTGTTTTGTGAGGAAGAATTTTGTGGAAATGGCTTGAGAAGTCAAGTCTACAGAGACACATGATGTTAAAATTGCCTCATTTTAGATAACGTAACACTACTGTTCTTAACAAACATTTCCTATGGTATGACAAGCCCTAGATTGAGTTTGAACTATTCTTCTGTTTCTAGCAGAAGTGACTGCCATGGCATGATTGGGAATGCAAAGAGGATTTCAATAAAGCACTTAATCTGTTCAATCTTCCATACACAAGTCCAGAGCTGTAAGAACTTCACCTAACTATAAGACGAAATAAAACCACATTGTTTCAATCTCACAGCTCCTGCTTCCATCACCACCCCAAATGAAGTCTCATGTCCAGTTCTCCCATCCCTAAAGGTTACATATCTAACCTGGGCAGTTGCTCTCTTCACCAGGCCAACCCACAAAACAGACCTGCAGTGTGCTCAGAGCAATATGTTTGGGACCAATGATCCTTCCACAGAGTAGCACAGATCTGAGCATATTACATAAAAAAAGGACTTGTTCAAGACAACTATTCCACACTGAATGAGTGCTTTAAAATTATATTCTATGTAGGAAAAAAAAACAAACCATGTACGATTTTGTTTTGGATACATGTTTTACTGCTGTTGCTTTCAAAAACAAAAAAGCCATTTTGCGATTACCTTCCTACATAATCAGAAAAATCTTGCCAGTACAAAGCTAAAATATTCTGTTGCTTAGTAGTTCTCATCTCTTAAAACAAGACGGCACAAAGGGACTTAGCACAGCCTCAGAAGCAAACAGTGCATTATTTCAGCATGCTTTCAGAAACAATAATCTCATCTTTACCAGCACTGAGCTTTAGAGCTTATACATCTGTGCAACTGAATGTTTTTATGGCTCTTATAAGATCGTTAGTCACTTTCTTACATCCCTTCTTTTCTTTCACGATAACAAATGAACGTGTCAGCTATACAAGAGGAATTCTCAGACCCTGATGCTATGTTTAGTTCCACAGAAGCACCAGCAGATCTCACGTGCCTCATGGTCATTCACATGCTCAGATGCTGTGGGTACAGTTAACACCTGGAAGCCATAACACAATTTACACGCTTACAGAAATTCATAGTAATTAAACGTCAGGTAATTAATCCCTTAACACTGTGACCACACTTTCTTTTTCTCCCCTTGAAATCCCACTGTCACAAGGACAGTGAAAACAGAGCGCTGGTCCTAGAGAAACACTAACCAGAATAAACAGCCATTGCTTCAGGACTGATCTGTGCTTAGCTGTGGTCTACAGACAGCATTTGTAGAATCATGGTGGGAGACAAGGAGGCAAAGATGTGGCAATTCTGCTTCTTCCATCACTTTCATTTCTCTGCTGTTGTATGGCATGGCAATTCTGAAAGCCTCGTTTCCTCAGAACCTCAGCACTAAGCCTCAGAATGTTGGTACCTTCTGGCAGGTTTACTTTGCCTTGGAGCATCAAATGACAGAATGGTTTGTGTAGGAAAGGACCTTTCAGATCATGTAGCTCCAATCCCCTGCTATAGGCAGGGACACCTTGGGTAACCTATGGCAAATTCTCTACTTTTGATTCCAAATCTTTCAAACAACATTGATATTCATCTTAGTTGTCTAAAGCACTCTGATCTGAGGCAGCAAGGCACACGCTAACTGGACAGGATCGAGTGATCTGCCTTTTCCAGCACAGCTGTTTACGCACTGTATGCTGGAGCCTATTTAAACAGCAAACCAGAAGGAAAAAAACAACAGAATGAATCAGCATCAGAACCTCTGTCAGATATCTATTATTTTATGGAACAGAGGTAGGGAAGGGAGTTTAGCAGAGATCAGCTGATAATACTGTTAAGCTGCACTTCCTAAACTTACAATTTCTGTTCATACAGACAGACATTACCCGAATTTACAAGTGTCCCCAGAGTAATATGTATTACAAATTGGCTTCATAAAGCATCTGAACAGGCAGAAGAAAAACTCGTGCTACTCTTCCATAAGGGCAGAAAAATGCCCCAAAACGTGCAGAACTCTCATACAACTGAAGTTTTAAGGGGTGCGTGTGCTTAATTATTTGCTGAGTTAATCAGCAAAGGCTGCCTTCAGAGGTAGGACAGCACAGTCTAATAATGCTTCAGATGAAGATCTCCATGATGCTAAATATACAGAAACCATTACCCCCCCCTTCTTCCCCACCATTTCCCAAGATTTCTTAAGCTGGAATAAGTCAGAACAAACACAAGCTGCATCCTGTGACTGATGGAACAAGAGATATTGATGAGGAGGATGTAAAAACCCAAATCCATCAGACAGGGTTTATTTATTGAAGTTGAAAGGCTTATCAATGCTCTGCAGCTTGGAGCATGCAGCCCATTCCAGCTGATGCAGGAAAGAAAACATCCCAAGGAGTTGCACTAGAACTCTCCCTCAGCAGAAGGAAGCTGAACCTGCTGCTCTGAACTGCTTAGTGAATTAATGTGTTACTTCTGCCAACTCCTAATGCAAAAAGAAGTCACACGTGACTGCCAGAGAACAGCTTCCCCCTCCAAAAACCTGAACAACCCCATTCCCAGCAAACCCAACCAAAAGCCATCTTTTTTCCTGAAAACATAACATGAGAAAGATATAAGGACTACTTATGCAAGGTATTTTATTTGATTTATAGATGGTTGCATCTCTTGCTACACAAGCCACACCGTGAGTGATAAATTACAGGGATGCATGAAATTACAGAGTACACGTTGTCAGAGATGCCAAGCGAAGATGCAAAGTGCATCCATTCACAACAGCCAGTGGAAATGAAGCTCTTTTTGTTTGAAACATTCCTAGGTGTACAAGTTCCCTGTGTCTGATTTGTTAGTTTGGGGTTTTCAAGGAGGAAAGGAAAGAGAATACTCTCTTCATGCTCTAGCTATAGAGACTCAGATAAGCAACAGTAGTGCTTAAAGAGTGCTGGTACACCTCAGAAGAGTTCTGCAGCTTTCCTAGGGTTATCCCAAGCACTGAACTGCTGCTGCTGCTCATCCTGTGCATCCTCAGACAGTGGTCTGGGTCCTACCCAGAGATGATCACTTATTCTCTCTTCCACCTTCCTTGCTTGCCAAGAGCCACATGCACCAAGTCCAAGGTGAGAAGCCCAGCTGAGAGGCAGTGTTTGCTCAGCACTAGCACTGCATTGGTGCACTGACAGCTTCTGGACCAAACACCTATGGCCTGCAGGTATATGACAGGAACCAGTGCTAAGTGAACAGTTTGGGGGTAGACTAGATGACCTTAGTGGTCTTTCCAACATTAATGCTTCTAACTCAACAACCACGTGCCCTGCTGACAGGGCACTCACTGACTCCTATCCACATGGATCTCCAGCAAGGCAGAGCTGAGCAGAAGGCAGCCCAGTGTCCATACATGCTCTCTTGCTCTTGCAGGGTTGACAGCAAGCAGTAATTTCTAGAGGTAGACATCCTTCGGTCCCTGTCACAGGCCTCCCTGGAGACCAGAAGTCTCCTCATCCTCTGAAAGATGGCTTAGAACCCCAAAGGGAACTGAAAAACCCACCTGATAAATAAGGAAAGCACAAAAGAAACACACCCATGGGGTATTAAGAGTTAAAGAACTGAAGGGAGCAAAGTAGATTTAGTTTTCTTTTTCCCATAATAAGGACCATAATTTACACAATAGTAAAAGTCTCACATGCAAATGCAAACATCACTATAATCCCTATTAAGAAAGCACACAGAGAAATTAAAGCAAGCTTAACTAAGCAGTGTTTGTGAATATTAATGAGCCAAAAAATCTAAATCCAAGCTTTAAAAGTTCTTTAATAAAAAAAAAAAGCAAAAAGAGGATTGTTTTCAAACTGATTTGTATTTTAAACTGGATGCTTTGCATGCGAAATGCAAGAAGAACAACTATCTTGCCCTAGAAAAGCTTCAAAAATGAATACAACAAAGATCTTTAAAAACATCCGGATATCTGGATGGAGTCAGCATTTAAGCTGATACACTGAGCTGGGGATGTCACCGGACAGCAGCTCGTTCCAAATCTCCACGCTGCATTTCTATACAGAGATCAAAAGAATGCATATATTTCTTCCTTCCTGTCAGAGCCCCCAGAAGTGAGGCTTTTCCACCTGACAAGTGGAAGCAATGCAATTCGCCGCCCACTGAAGTTTAGGACAAATGCGGAACGGCTTTCACATCTCGCTGGCAGCTCGGGATGGGTTTGGTGAGTGTTGTACAGCCCTCACTTCAAATGGAATGCTTTGAAATCCCACCAACTCCAGGGAGGAACAGAAAGCATGTCAGCCAGGATCCACTTAATTCTTAATGTGTTGGTAACGCAGAGATCTACGCCACCTCTGCTGGCTGCAAAGACAGTAAAGAGACAACAGTACTTGTATTCTGCACGTCATCTCACCCTCATGTATGTGTCTGGGTGAGAGGAATCACCCTTGAGAACCACCAGCTCCTCTCCACTGATTTTTAAAGAGAATTGAGGACTTACTCTAGTGCAGTCCACAGTCCAGCTGTCTACAGTGCTGTCATGGTTTAATAATTTTGTAATTTTTGCTATCAGTATTCCACATCATAACATCATATTAAGCATGAATAATTTTACTGAATCTGCAACTTACAGAAGAAGACTACATCTCCCAGAGAACAACACGATAGGTCACGGGACTTGGACTCTATATTAACTCTGTCGCAGAACATACTGACGTCTTTCGAGTTCTGGCGTTCAGGGGAGTGTGTGGGAGCCTTCAGCCGTTCGCCTAGATTTACAGTAGGCCTCTCGGTTACGGGACTCATTCTCTCTCCTATTTTGCTTGATTCGTTAGCTCAATTTTCAATTATATTGTATTATGTTGTGTTATCCTGTATTTCGATATAGTATTTAGTAAATAAGTGTGCCTCCTTAGATCGTTGCCGCTGTTTTCTTTTCCTAATTAACTTTTTCCTTTCGGCCTAGGGCCCCTCCGGGGCCCACGGCCCCCTGTCACGGACGCAGGTGGATTTTTAGTTCAAACCGTGACAGATTTTGGTGGAGAATGCGGGCAAATTGAGTTGCTGTTTTTCTGTGTTTTCTTCTGTTGCTCTTTTAGCTTTTAACAGAGCTACGAGTTTTTTCCCTGTTAAGGAGCTATCTCGTGTTTGCGATTCTGCACCTGCGAGCTTGACCTTGAAAGTCCAGGCGGACTGCCAATACTCCGGTATATTTTATAAACACTGCTGAGCTTTGTTTTCTTTTACTTTTTTTTCTCTCTATTGGAGGAAAAAAAAATGTTTTCTCTACTAAATTTGTTTTACCAGGGACTGTGTGCCATTGGTTCCTTTTTTGAGACGCTCCGAACATATTGGGTCATGTTTAAGCTAGCCACTTTTTCTTATGGAGCTATACAATTGTATAATGGATTGAAAGCATGGTTAGCAATGCTCACTTCGTATCTGTATACAGCTCCAGAAGGAGCAACTAATGCAACTAATTATACAGAAATGGTGATTTTTAAGCGTGCTCCTTTTTCTTTCTATGAATCCTTTATGCAGTTTTTGAATGATCAGTGGGCCACACTCTCAATCTCCCTGATCTTACTGTTGATTATTGTAATAATCTCACTCAGTATCTGGATTTATAACATCCGGAGGAAGTCTTCTCTAGAACCAGAGAATACTGAGTGGCAGGGAGTGTGGAGAGGCTTTGAAGAGATTCTCAAAGGACAGACATCTTCAGTGTTATGGAGCTTCACTCCTGAACACTTGAAGAATCCTGAGAGTTTGATTGCATATTTGAGGCAGGAATGTTGTGGCTCAGGCAGATCTCAGGAGGCACAAATGATTTTGGGCCTAGCTAATGCTTATCGGGCCTTAGTCAATACCATTCCTGAGAGGGAAGTTTTTGAAGCTGAGAGAGAGAGTCTCAGGGCCGAGAAGGAGAGTCTTAGAGCTGAGGCAGAAAAACTTTGGACTGAGAAGGTAGAGAGAGAAAAAGCTTTTGAAGCTGAGAGAAAAGATCTCCTGTACCAACGAGACTCAATCTGGTACGAGAAAGAGAGTCTTAGAGCTGACGCAGAAAAACTTTGGGATGAGAAGGTAGAGAGAGAAAAAGTTTTTGAAGCTGAGAGAAAAGATCTCCTGTACCAACGAGACTCAATCTGGTACGAGAAAGAGAATCTTAGAGCTGACGCAGAAAAACTTTGGGATGAGAAAAGCTCCCTGCAATCCCAACTCAACACTCTCCAGTCCGAGCACAGCGCCCTCCGGTCCGAGCACGACACTCTCCAGTCCGAGCACGGCGCCCTCCAGTCCGAGCACGACACTCTCCAGTCCGAGCACAGCGCCCTCCGGTCCGAGCATGACACTCTCCAGACTGAGCGCGATGCCCTCCGGTCCGAGCACGACACTCTCCAGTCCGAGCACAGCGCCCTCCGGTCCGAGCACGACACTCTCCAGTCCGAGCACAGCGCCCTCCGGTCCGAGCACGACACTCTCCAGTCCGAGCACAGCGCCCTCCGGTCCGAGTACAACACTCTCCAGACTGAGCGCGATGCCCTCCGGACCGAGCACAATGCCCTCCAGACCGAGCACAACACTCTCCAGTCCAAGTATGACGCCGTCCAGTCTGAGTGCGGCACCCTCCAGGCCAAGCATGATGCCTTCCAATCCAACTGCGACACCCTCCAGTCCGAGCACAACACTCTTCAGTCTGTGCATAATGCCCTCCGGTCCGAGCATAACGCTCTTCAGACTGAGCACAATGCCCTCCGGACCGAGCACAACACTCTTCAGTCCGAGCATAATGCCCTCCAGTCCGAGCATAACGCTCTTCAGACCAAGCTCAACACTCTCCAGACTGAGCACACTGCCCTCCAGGCCGAGCATAACGTCCTCCGGTTCGGGTACAACACTCTCCAGTCCAACTACAACAGCCTCCAGACTGAGCTTGGTGCCGTCCAGTTTGAGCGGAACGCTCTCCGAGACCAGCTATGTGCCCTCCAGGGTGAGTTGAATGTATTTAACCAACTACCAGGGGCACATGTAGTCCAATCTGACCAGCCACCGGGGGCACAGGTAGTCCAATTGGACCAACCATCTGGGACACCAGATACAATGTTGGTTGCCCCTGTAAGAGGGCGAAAGACAAAACAAGTTTCAACTCAGTTAGAGAAAATGCAGAAGGAGTTAGAAGAGCGGAGGGAGTTAGGAGAGCAGGACTCAGGAGACTCAGGGGAGCAGGGGGAGTCAGAAGACCAGAAGAAGTTGGAGGAGCAGAGGATGTTAGAGGGGTATAAGAAGATGATAGAGGAGCAGAAGATGATAGAGGAGCAGAAGATGATAGAGGAGCAGAAGAAGTTAGAGGAGCAGAGAAAGTTAGGAGAGAGGAAAAAGAAGGAGGGTTACCTGGAGGAAATAACACAAGCATCAGGGTCAGGGTCAGAGTCAGAAGAGGAGCCAAAAGCTACTTTTTCTTTACGAGAATTTCTCAAGTCCAAACTTGTAGATGGGGCAGCCTCATCAACACAGTTGCCACCATCAACACCTGGGACTCTTGATAGAGCAAAAGGTGAGCAAAGTATTACGACCATTATTGATCGATCTTTTAAACTGAGTGAAATTCGAGATCTAAGAAAGGATTACACACGTCAGCCAAAAGAAAATATGGTCACTTGGTTACTTCGCTGCTGGGACAATGGTGCCAACAGTGCATGGCTCGATGGCAGTGAAGCTCGCCAACTGGGTAGCATTTCCAGGGACCCACGTGTGGACAGAGGTATTGGCACATGCCAAAATCGGTCCTACACCCTCTGGAAGCGGATGTTGATAGCGGTAAGAGATAGATTCCCCTTTAAACGGGACTTGGAGCCTGAGAGAAAGAAATGGACTGATATTGAGAAAGGTATCCAATTTTTGAGAGAAAATGCTCTGGTGGAAATGCTATACAGCCGCGAGTTCAATCGTAATGATCCAGACCAATTACATGATCCTGAAGCAGTCCGCGTTCCACGACAAATGTGGCGTGACTTTACAAAAGCAGCTCCAGAAAAGCATGCCAGTGCACTTGCATTACTATATGGCAAAGGGGACAGGAAACCCTTTGTGAATGAACTAATTGGCAGACTTCAGGAACTTGAATTATTTATAAGCGCCACAGAAGTTAATCTGTATACTTCAGCCATTGTCAAAATTGTGGAAAGGTTAAACGAAGTGGAGGGAACACAAAATGATATTATTGACAAATTGGCTAATGTGCCTGATGTAGATGAATCCACGGTGGTACAAGATGATGGAAACCAGGATTTCCACAATCGCCTATTGAGGAAGCTAAACAACATGAGTTCCTCTCGACCTGTATCATCGAAAATCTCAACCATTAAAAAGAGACGTCCTCGTATTCAAGCAAATGACGATGATAAGTCACCTCGAATCAACAATGAGACTACACGTCTTGCCTTGTTGCTTTTCCTCTGTAGTCATGGGGAGGACATGAAGAAGTGGTGTAATTCATCCACTTCTGCACTTCAGGCACGAGTGAAAGAATTACAAGGTGAAACAACTACCAAGGTGAACTCTTCCAAGAAGGGGAGAGTTCCAGTTGCTGCAAGTCAACGAGGTAAACAATAGTGGGGCCCTGCCCCCAGCCAGGGGGGGGAAAGGGACAACAGAGTATACTGGACTGTGTGGATTAAGTGGCCTGGCACATCTCAACCACAGAAATATAAAGCCTTGGTGGACACTGGTGCACAATGCACCCTAATGCCCTCAAGTCACCAAGGGACACAACCAATATATATCCATGGAGTGACTGGGGGTTCCCAAGAATTGACTATGTTGGAGGCCGAAATAAGCCTCACTGGTAAAAACTGGCGAAGGCACCCTATTGTGACTGGTCCAGAGGCTCCATGTATACTGGGAATCGATTACCTTAGGATGGGATATTTCAAGGATCCCAAGGGGTATCGATGGGCCTTTGGGATAGCTGCTGTAAACACAAATGGTGTTAAGCAGCTGTCAACTTTACCTGGTCTGTCAGATGATCCTTCTGCTGTGGGGTTGCTCCAGGTAAAAGACCAAGAGGTACCAATTGCCACCAAAGTGGTTCACAGACGGCAGTACCGCACCAATAGGGACTCATTGCTCCCCATTCAAAAGCTAATTCGCCAATTAGAAAATCAGGGAGTGATTAGCAAAACGCACTCGCCTTTTAACAGCCCCATATGGCCAGTGCGTAAAACCAGTGGGGAATGGAGGCTGACGGTAGATTACCGTGGCCTGAATGAAGTCACACCTCCATTAAGTGCTGCTGTACCAGACATGCTAGAACTCCAGTATGAATTGGAGTCAAAAGAAGCTAGGTGGTATGCCACCATTGATATTGCTAATGCCTTCTTTTCCATCCCATTGGCTGCAAAATGTAGGCCACAGTTTGCTTTTACCTGGAGAGGTATTCAGTATACCTGGAACCGTTTACCCCAGGGGTGGAAGCACAGCCCAACAATTTGCCATGGATTGATCCAAGCTGTTTTGGAACAGGGTAATGCTCCTGAGCACTTGCAGTATATTGATGACATTGTGGTGTGGGGCCATACAGCAGCAGAGGTTTCCAAGAAAGGGAAACAGATAATCCAAATTCTTTTGAAATCTGGTTTTGCCATTAAGCGCAGCAAGGTGAAGGGGCCTGCCCAGGAAATCCAGTTCTTAGGCATAAAATGGCAAGATGGACGTCGTCACATCCCAGCAGATGTGATTGACAAAATCACTGCTATGTCTCCGCCCACAAATAAAACAGAGACCCAATCTTTTCTGGGAGTAGTGGGCTTTTGGAGAATGCATGTCCCAAACTACAGCCACATAGTGAGCCCTCTCTATCAGGTAACACGGAAGAAGAATAATTTCTCATGGGGTCCTGAGCAGCAGCAGGCTTTTGAGCAGATAAAACAAGAAATAGCCCGTGCCGTGGCCTTGGGGCCAGTACGGACGGGACAGGATGTGAAGAACATCCTCTACACTGCTGCTGGAGAGAAAGGTCCCACCTGGAGTTTGTGGCAAAGAGCCTCAGGAGAGACCCGAGGCCGACCCCTAGGATTTTGGAGTCGAGCATATAAAGGGTCTGAGGAGCGCTACACTCCGACTGAGAAGGAGATCTTAGCCGTGTATGAGGGGGTTCGGGCTGCTTCTGAAGTAGTTGGGACAGAGGTTCAGCTTCTTCTAGCACCTCGCTTGCCAGTAATAAACTGGATGTTTAAAGGACAGGTTCCCTCCACCCATCATGCTACTGATGCCACTTGGAGTAAGTGGATTTCATTAATTACTCAACGAGCTCGAATGGGAAAACTCAGCCGTCCTGGAATTCTAGAAGTGATCATGGACTGGCCTGAGAGTAAAAAAATTGAAATACCACCTACAGAAGAGGTATCACGTGCTAAAGAGGCCCCACCATACAATGAGCTACCAGAAAACGAACAGAAATTTGCCCTATTCACAGACGGATCATGTCGTATTGTAGGGAAGCATCGCAGATGGAAAGCTGCTGTATGGAGCCCCACACGACAAGTTGCAGAGGCCACTGAAGGTAAAGGAGAATCAAGTCAATTTGCAGAGGTAAAGGCTGTTCAGCTGGCTTTAGATGTGGCTGAACGGGAGAGGTGGCCAATGCTTCATCTTTATACTGATTCATGGATGGTGGCAAATGCCTTATGGGGGTGGTTGCAACAGTGGGAAGATGATAATTGGCAACGAAAGGGTAAACCTGTTTGGGCTGCTGAACTGTGGAAAGACATTGCTGCCCGAATAAGGAACATTGTTGTAAAGGTGCGCCATGTAGATGCTCATGTGCCTAAAAGTAAGGCTACTGAAGAACATAAAAATAACCATCAGGTTGATCGAGCTGCCAAAATTGAGGTGGCTCAAATAGACTTGGACTGGCAGAACAAGGGTGAATTATTCCTAGCTCGGTGGGCCCATGAGACTTCAGGTCATCAAGGAAGGGATGCAACATATAAGTGGGCCAGAGACCGAGGGGTGGACTTAACTATGGATGCTATTGCTCAGGTTATTCATGATTGTGAAACATGCGCCATAATTAAACAAGCCAAGAGGATGAAACCTCTTTGGGGGGAAGGGCGATGGCAAAAGTATAAATATGGAGAGGCATGGCAGATTGATTATATCACCTTGCCACGATCTCGCAATGGTAAGCGTTATGTACTCACCATGGTGGAGGCAACCACTGGGTGGCTCGAAACATACGCAGTACCCCATGCTACCGCCCGAAACACCATATTAGGGTTGGAAAAGCAAATCCTATGGCGGCATGGCACTCCAGAAAGAATTGAATCAGATAATGGGACCCATTTTAAAAATTCCCTTGTAACCACTTGGGCCAAAAATCATGGCATTGAGTGGATTTACCATATTCCCTATCATGCACCAGCTTCTGGTAAGATTGAACGATTCAATGGGTTGTTGAAAACTATGTTGAAAGCAATGGGTGGCGGAACGTATAAAAATTGGGAGAACCATTTAGCAGAAGCCACCTGGTTGGTCAACACTCGAGGATCTAGTAATCGCAATGGTCCTAACCAATCCAGCTCCCTACGTACCGTGGAGGGAGATAAGGTTCCTGTAGTACACATAAAGAGCGTGTTGGGAAAGACGGTTTGGGTCCTTCCAGCGTCTGGAAAGGGCAAACCTCTCCGGGGTACTGTCTTTGCCCAGGGACCTGGGTGCACGTGGTGGGTGATGGACAAAAATGGGAATGTCCAATGTGTACCACAAGGGAATTTGATGTTGGGGGAGTGCAGCCAATGATTTTCCTGTAGATATATAGGTAGAGTCTCAGAAAATATTTCAATTAGGTACAGAATAGTTCAATTAGGTATAGGACTTAAGATAGAGTGGATTAATGTTAAGGAAACACTTTTTCTCTATATACCTTAATTAGGCATTCTGTAAGCAAGTTTTCCATCTGGACTCTATATCCTGCACTGGCCATGCATGTGTAGAGCACACATGGAAAGAAGTATAAGTCAAAAGGAAATCTGCTGTGGTGGCTGGGAAAGGATGAGTGCACCTTGATGTGGGGGACGCCCTACTAGCGCTGCCTTTCCCCTCTACCGCTGACATGTTTTCCTTTTTCTGGCAGTTTTGCCATTTTCTCAAAATTAATAAATAGTAGGTTAGGTTATAGAGTTTTGTTCTCAACTTAGGGATTTGTATGGAAGAAATATAAATTGTTGAGAAAAATAAGGTTGCTGATTATTCACAATTATACATATGAGTGTGTATGTATGTATAAACATAATGTAATGATGTAGAATAAGGGGTGGAATGTCATGGTTTAATAATTTTGTAATTTTTGCTATCAGTATTCCACATCATAACATCATATTAAGCATGAATAATTTTACTGAATCTGCAACTTACAGAAGAAGACTACATCTCCCAGGGAACAACACGATGGGTCACGGGACCTGGACTCTATATTAACTCAGTCGCAGAACAGACTGACGTCTTTCGAGTTCTGGCGTTCAGGGCAGTGTGTGGGAGCCTTCAGCCGTTCGCCTAGATTCACAGTAGGCCTCTCGGTTACGGGACTCATTCTCTCTCCTATTTTGCTTGATTTGTTAGCTCAATTTTCAATTATATTGTATTATATTGTGTTATCCTGTATTTCGATATAGTATTTAGTAAATAAGTGTGCCTCCTTAGATCGTTGCCGCTGTTTTCTTTTCCTAATTAACTTTTTCCTTTCGGCCTAGGGCCCCTCTGGGGCCCACGGCCCCTGTCACGGACGCAGGTGGATTTTTAGTTCAAACCGTGACAGTGTAGTTGCCATAGGAACAGTACCGGGTGAACAGGTGCGTGGAAAGCTGTGATATATTAAATGACAGCTACCCTCTGCCACTGCGATGCAGATTGCCATTCTCAGGGTTTATTTATAGCAGGTAGTAATTAATCTGTGTGAATCTCATTTCATTGAGAAGGAAAAAACAAAAACGCACAGAATCATTAGCAAGATTCCTAATTACATCCATACCTTTGATTCTCAGAATTTTGTTGCCATCGGACAACCCTAACACAGAACTACTGGATTATTATTTGTGTGGAGCTGTCATTATGAGAAACTCTAAGCTGTCACCTGTAACAAATACCTTCTTACAGCTACCACATTAAAACTTGCATTAGCGTTGCTGCAGTGGAGCAACAAAATAGTTTCTACCCTTTAAAAAAGTAAAGAAACAAAAAGGAGATATAAGCTTTAGTTGGCTTTTAAATGGAGGCTCCTAATTCTGGAATGGGAATCAAGTGTACAGAAACCTGAATTTAGCCCAGACACCAACTGTTTCTGTGCCTGAAGCAAGCCCCTTAACCTCCGTTTCTCAGTCACTGTCTCTCAGGTGTTAGGTGAACTAAGAGCAAACAGTCTGAAAGCACTTCAAAGATGAAAAAACGACTCGTTATGCTATGAAAGGGATAAGCACTGTAATTTAAATGACTGCATGAAGTAGACTTATCTACCAGGCATACCAGGCATGACTCAGCCTGGTGTCTTAGAGCTGCTTGCGTAAAGTAGATAAGCTTGAGAAGACAAAACTAAACTACATTTTCTGTGGCTGATGAGAACAATGATTCTCATAGCGAGGCAATACTAGCACCAGGTAGACTACGTGGATCTTGCCTGTGTCTCAGTTTTCATCCTCTTGCTTTCTTATTATCATGTTTATGATCACAGTTAGCAGCAAACACTCCAAGAAAATAGAAGTGATAGAAAATGATCACATTCTCAAAACACTCTTCTAAAAGTTTTGTCAGTACACATCTCAGATGAAAACATACAGTGATTCCCAGTCGCTGTTAGGGATGCTGTTGGAAACATTCTTACAGGCAAGTGTTAGAATCACAGCAGTGTTATGGGATACCCTGCAGAACATTATTCTAGAAATCATGCAAAGGATCCACATCAAGATTTAATTTCAGCTACATTCCAAAACAGCATTTCGTTCGTGGTTCACCAGGTTCATATTAGAACCCTGTAGGCAACAGGTAAACTTGCAGTTCTAAGATAAAGCAAAAAATCACAATGATGTAGCAATTACTCATTTCTTGAATAGACCCAGTTAAATCACAGCATGAAAAATGAAGGCTACATTGGTATATGCCTAACCTGCTGGGAAATCCTCCCATGATAAAATCCTTCTTGAGAATATAAATATTTCACAGAAATGGGTTACACATGGTCTGAACCCTGATATTAATCACTGCCTACTCAGACCCTGACCTAGTTTTTAAGCTAAGCACATTCCACCTTTGCAACAGGCTCTACCAAGCTTAGTTCTGATGCTGGATAATACAGGGCAATAGAGAGAACATAACTCCTGCTATTGAGAAACTAAATCCCCTTTAACTGAGTCTTATACTAGACCTGCCTATATTTGATCAAATCCAAGAGATCTGATGAACATGAATTGAAATTCATTAGCAGTGTTTCCACATCATTATAGAAAATGAGGTCTCAGAACAATGGAAATGAGACTCTTGCAGACGAGACTGTTTCCACATCCAGGCTTGCGTGCTAAAGCTTTCTTCCAACTGGCCAGGAAGACCCACACCATTCTTAGTCTCAAGCAGATATTGCCCTGTTAGACCAGGCATAGCTGGAGAATGGGATGCTGTAACTTTAACTGCTGCTTGTATCCAGCATGAGTCAGGGACACTGAGCAGCCTGCAGACAGTTTATATGTGCTTTGTACCAGTTAAAATGTTGCTAAACTGGGCAAACCCAAACAGATTTCATCCTACTTCACGCAGCAAGAGAGGCCTGAGTATTAATGCAAAACTTTAGTTGGCAGGATATCAAACCTGAACCTCTCAAATCAGCTCATTGCTCAAAAATCCCCATTCAGGCCAATTTTTTTCCTAAGTGTTCCCTGCCTAATTAAAGATCCCAACCTAATTCACAGGTCAGAATTCCTCATGTTTTCCTACATCTGCCACAGGCCTCAAAAAATGAAAGAACACAGAGGCCAGCTTGGCAATTGGGAGCTCACATCTACTGGATGTTAACATTTAACCTCACAAGTTTCATCAGTTCCTTCAAAATCACTTCTTTTATCCCCAGTACCTGAATTGTCAGCTAGGAGAAGCTGCTGATAGCTTCTGAAGCTTACTGCATTACGTACTTGGTCTTCAAAACAAAAACCACATGGAGAACTGGCCTTTGTAAACATGCTTTTTTCACTGTCTCTTCCGGATGCTGCTCCTTTGCTTACTGCACCTCACCATGGAGTCTAGTCCCAGTCAGACTGCAGCTTCCCCCAATAGGACCTCTCTCATTTTTAATCACACAACCACAGAACAGCAATAGTTCATAATGTAGTATATAACAGAGTTATGGTCAATCAAGGACATGGGCAAGAAAAGCACTGAATGGAAAGAGAAAATACTTCATTCTCCCCACCTCTCGCTAAGAGATGTTGAGGGGAAAAAAAAAAAAAAAAAGACAAATTCTTTTACACCCAGGAGCTTGTCTTTTTTTTCCTTCCAACTCTACCCATTAGTTTAATAAAAGACAGTACTTGCTTTGCCTAATAATTATTAGGTCTAATGTCAAGAGAGTTAAGGTCTTAGTTAAACTCTATTTAAGCAGGATTTTAAATTTAAGCATGCAAACTTAGCACTCTTTACTGTGAGAGATCCCTTGTGTGCCTGTGTAAAAGAAGAAGGTGGACTGTATGGGTCACTGCTAGAACTCATTTAGAAATAGCAACCTGGATTATTTTTTTCTCCTCTCCCTTAGCAAAACCAGAAATATTAAAATGCAACACATGATTTCCACTAAGGCATTGGTTTTTACATGAAGCATATCAAGTACTCCATTTTGAACGCCTCCTCAGGGTCTCCCTTCTGAAGAAGCATCATGCAGTTCTAAGCTAAGGACCATACAACAGCCCTCTTCTGCAAATTCACATTCAGCTTGTGATTACTGTGTCACTTTTTCTAGGTGACACGACGTTTCTGCATCCAGAGGACAAGAGGAAAAGTTTTTCTGTTCTGCTAACGCAGGTTCCAAAGGTCTGATTCCTTATGAATCCATAAAAACAATCTCACAAGAGTTAACGCAGAATCAAAACTTATCACAGACTGATTACACTGCTGGGAAAATTGTCAGTAAAGGAAAAAGGGACCCACTATAATAACCCACATTCAAATTCCACTGCATGGCTGAAAAAGAGTCAGCTAGAATGACATCCAAACTAAACTTAGATTTGTGCAATCTGTGGAAAATACGTAATAGCCATCAAGGTTTGGGTCCAGCAAACTTCTGGACAATTAAGGAAACCTTTTGTTGTTGTTTTGTTTTTAAATCAACAGGATTAACAACACACAGGAAATGGTCTTTATGAAGAAATCCAAGGCCTGCCTATCCAACTGTCTGTACAATTCATTGTCCGGTTTACTTCATGCTAACTTTGTCTTTCAGCCAAGCCAGCAAAGAGTTTCTCTATAATATTTACAAGAAAGCTTCATTTCATTTCAGTCCTTTCCCCCAATCCCAAAAGGAAACTTCTCTTTTCTTCATTGAACACACTCCCCTTTTACATTGCTTTGATAATTCCCACTTCATCGGCCTTTGTCAGAACTGTCGTCTTTTCACTTCTGGAAAACCTTACTGGGATGTATCTCGGGACATGGCATCAGTGACACTTTAGTGACCACAGAGTTTGCTGTTGAATGAGCCCAACCTGCTGACCCTCAGATTAGAAGTTAGGTACCACAGCAGGTCTCTGCTAGAGCTTCAGAGCAAGCAGCAAAACAGTAAAACATTTGGTAGGGAAAGGAGAGGCATCATGAATTAGCACAAACTTTCAATATATGCAGAGACAGGAGGAAAGCTATCCATTGCAAATATTGTATCATTTCGGTTTATTTTCCAATCAGCCTCATCTTTCTCTTGCTTACCAGATTACTGCAAGGCACGGCTGCAGTTGTCCCAGGGCTCCCAGGCTCTGAAGGCAGCTTTCATGTAGAGAATGGATTTTCCTCATAAGGATCCTCACCCTTCCTGGAAACTCTCAGTCAAGCATGCTCTGTGTGCCACGCACCCTGAACCAACTAGTTTAGACCATGCTTGTTTAGACAAAGAAAAAGGAAAGATCAGATCAAATTTCACTGGGATGTTTGAAGCCACTGAGGACTGCCAGTCCCACAGATGGCAAGCCTAGAAGAAACAACCAGCAGAAAAAATTAAGGGCACAATTATCTCAGAAGATACAATTGTTACAAGGTACGAGTGCACTGTATCCTAAAAATTTATGAAGAAACTTAAATTTATATTTATATACATGTATGTATGTATATACATATACATACATACATAAAATAGATATTCAAAGAGAAGAGATGAGAATTCAGAGCCATCAGCTGCTATGGGACATCGATAGTCCATTGTGATGCAATTCCTGATCATTTTAGCTAATAAGCCAATAGATTGATCTACCCATGCAATCCCTACAAACCCAGCTCTGTGCTCAGCAGGCATTTTGCAGAGGATATTGCATCTTTTTTACTGCAGCTTGAAGTAGATCAAAATTCAACATCAGCAGAGGCACAACCAACAGCTGCTGCTCCCTAGCACAGAAAAAAGCCATTGGAGTGCTTTTCAAAGCTAACCTTCTCAAGCTTGTGCCTGTGACCTGCTCCCCTCTCCATTCTGACCTCACCCAGGAAGCTTGCCTTCCTTGTAGCACATTCATTTTGTCTCTTTTGCATGGGTTGTACAGGCTGCTGTGTTTTCTTTTCCATCCACATCTTCACCCTCATCCTTCCCCCTACCTTTTTTTTTACTTCTTTTTTTATACTGTGCAGGCAAGCTGCCAGCATTAACACTTTAGTTAAGGACTAAGCTCAATCATTGGCCTGTTTCAATACAAATCCCTGAGCTGCTCTCCTGGGGGAAACAGGTTCTTCACTCCCCACTCCTCATTCAGTTTTCCCTCAGGAAACACCCGGCAGGGAACAGGCAGGGACTGGCACTGTACCCCGGAAGGACAGAGGAATAACTGGCTCAGACACTGCCCTCAGACCCAATGCACCTTCGTTCAGTGAGAAATAAGGTAAGCAAATAAAAAAGCAGGGGAGAAGTTTCTCACCGCTTGCCCTACTCTGCTTTTGGGACATGCATCCAAATAGCTCAGAACTGTTCATACAAACACCTCATAGTGTGCACATCTCCATTAAATCAACACAGAAGCTTTTCCAGATAAATCTTCTCTGGAGAACAAACTTGGAAAACATGTGATTCTATTTCCTCACCTCATTAATTAATGTGGGAGCGTTGTCTGACTCCCACATCCCGATCTGCTGCTGAACTGGTCTCTCTGGGCTGCTCTGCACATTGAGGCTCTTCTCACACATTACCACATGCCTCCTGCTCATCGAGATTCAAGTGCAAAACTCACACATCTATTTTTTTGTCTGTTTACCGATCAAGACGAAGGTATCCTAAATTGACCTTTTCAGGAATTGCTGTCTTTAATACAGTTACTCCTCTAAGAAGCCCAGCCCTACACAACCCTATCAGAGTAGAGAAACAAAACAAAAAAGGGAGAGTGGCGCCCAAGGTTCATGTTCTCCTCCACCTGCATACAAACCATTCTCACTGGATTCTGTCCTTGAAGCAGCTTTTACGCCAGCCTGCAGCCCGCTGTCTCTTGGGCAGAGTGCTTGTACTTCCAAACACAAACACCTTCCAGCAGGAGAGCAATTCTCAGCAGTTCTCCTCTACTCTTGTTGTCTCAAGCATAGCAACCTTGTTTAGTACGACTGAATATTAAGACAGTCTTAAAAACATGTTCTTATCTTCCTCCTTGCCCCACAATTGCTTCTAACTAATGTCTTCACTGATGTAGCAAAGTTATAAGCAATTAGTAAGTTCTAAATAAGGTGATTTGGCTTGCTGCAGGTTTTTGTTCTGAATTTAAAACTTAAGCATTTTTTCAGTGCCAGCCCGTTGCCTCCAACAGTCAAGACAAACAACCAAGGAGCGAGTTTTAGGACTGAGTCTCCCCTCACCTTCTAATTCTCAATTCTAATCCACACCTTTTCACAGCAGCCAGGTATACCTTGCCAGTGCCTGATTATTCCAGGTCACTCAAACCCTAGTTAGTGTGCGCACAACTCACCAAGGCAGACTGCTGGCTTCTTGCCCCCTCAAATCATCTTCCCAGCTCCAAGGCAGTCACAGGACACACTCAAGATGTGTTTCATGAATAAACTTGTTTGGAGTCACAATGCCCAAACAGGTCACAGAATTAGTCCAAGAAATAAACTGATGTGGGGCAGAGGGAGTGACGTCTTCTTTTTCACCCAGGTCATCTCAAGAGTCAGCTTTCCAGCACAGACCTGCAAACTGCAGCACAAGGCACCTGAACCACATGCCAGCTTTCTCCCTGAGGAAAATAGATAGCAGAGCCAATCCGACTCCTTCAGAGAAGAGCAGCTAGTCAGACAGAAGGAGAGAAGGGACTACTAAAAGCTGAGCCAATCCAGCAATAGGAAGCCAAGTCAAATCCATAAAGATATGTCCTTGGTTTTGGATTTTGGCTTGTTTTAAGGATTTTTCTCGGTGGTGTTCATGTTTGGTGAACTTTTTGTTGTTGTTGTTCTTGTGTTTTGTTTTTTAAAGATAGTGTTCTTGAAGAGTTAAACTCACTCAAGTTCATTTTACAATGAAATCGGAATGTTTTAGATGGAAACAACCTCTTATAAGTGTAATCCTATATTCCTAATAAGCAGAATTAACAGTTCTAGGACCATTGTTCTCTCACACACTGTAATGGAGAGCATTATACCAGCAATGGACCATCTGGAACAACAGGCAGGGAGAGCCTTGGAGGATCAGAATGGATAACCATTTGCAGACTACATGGTTTTGGGGGAGTGAGACTTTAATAGCAGAGTGCAAGCATCTGTTTTCCCAGATACATGATCTGATTTGAACCATGACTCTTTGATACTGGTACCTACTGTTTTACTAGAGCCAAGTGGCTCTAAACAATGTCTATTCAGTTACTGCTAGAGAGAAATAAACAAGTTAACAAGCTTATTTTCAATAAAGTTTAGAATTGGAAGAAGAATCTACTTATGTTGTGTAAATCTCCAGCTAGAAATTAAAATATCTGGACTTGGCTTAATTACATTTTGAATGTGGCCCCCAATAGGACTCTGTAACCTTTAGGGTTTAATAACTTCAGCTCATTTAATGTCCTTTCATTACATTACTGTAGCAATCCAAGAGTAAGGTTTGAAAACTAAAACTCTGTGCTTCCTCCTGGGCTTTCCCATATGTTCACCATCTTTAGCTTAGACTCCCAGGATACTCACGCCAAGTCTTACAAAATTGCCTTAGCAGAACAGAAAAATATCTTCTTTCACTTTATTCTATATACTTATTCTTTGTAGAGGAAGGAAAGGGGAAAAAAAGTTTGCCAAGCAATGCTCTGCTGAGTACCTACAGAAGATCCTGCCTAACTTCATGGAGAAAATCCAGGCAGCTCTCCTCATTCAGCCCCAGGAGTAGGTCAGATAGCAAGGTACAGGCCCAAGACTGGCTGCTATGTTATGACCTGTTAAAAGACAGATTGCCCGACTTAAAACCTGCCACTAATAACCATGAATTTGAAAAACTCTGGATGAAGAGTCATAGAATTAACCAGACTGGAAGAGGCTTTTGGAGGTTGCATAATCCAACCATGCTCAAAACAGGGCTAACTTGCCCTAGTTGTAACAGCAAAGGACCCATTTGACAAAGTCTCCTACAGCACCTCCACTTCTCTCCTATGCATTATGTCAAATGAAGTGTTTTAGAATGTGGTTCTTGTGCTGACAGGCAGAATTAAAACATCTGGAGACTACATTTTCACATCTATGAACTCTAATGTCAAGGCAAAAATCATACTGGTGTGCAGGAAAGCAGAACCACAGAAATGCAGAGCGGGAGGCCAGTAGATGGGAAGCACCTCACTGCAGGAACCACTCTGTGCTGACACCACAGGTGGGATGCACATCACTGAGCTTCAGAGCTGATGACTGTGATACAAACATCTACTCTCCCTCCATAATCAGTGGAAAGAAATAAACCTCTCAGGCACAATTAATCTGACCTATTTAAGTGTTGCTTTAAGATAGCAGGAATTGCACTCGAGAATCTACTGACTGTCCTGATGTGATCTCCACTGACTCTAAAGAGACATAGTTGTAAGGAGATGAATCCTACCCAGTGATTGCTTTTACTCACAGCAAACCTTAAAATAGAAATAATGTGCATATGTGAACAAAGCAGGGGTGGAATATACCTTTCAAAGCCAATACCACTCAATGGAGACTGTAAAAGGATAGCGTTTCTCTTACAGTGAATAGATACAAATCTGTACAAAAGACTATAAAAATACATAGACATACACTTATAAGTGTTTCTCAGAGTTCCTTTCAACTACAATTTCTGCATCTCCAGGCAGCTGTCCCTCTTCATTAACAAGTGCGAATACATATCGAGATGCCTCTGACTCCACAAACAAACTGAATTCATGCTTTTACTTTACAGGGTGCTTTAAGAAAAAATATATATGTGTATATATATATATATATATTTTTTTTAATGACACTTCATTAATTTTTTTTCCTAAATCCTGTTCATAATAAACTAATTTCTCATGGCCCAATAACAGTGTGGATAGGAGGATGTTCTCTCCATGGATTAACATCAGGACTGTAAGTCCCAGTGCCACAATTTGGCCATGCCCACACAGACAAGTACTCTTCCCTCATTTGCCACTAAGGAAAGATTAGGACATCGTTTAATTTCTAGACTGTTCTAAATCCAGAACTGCTAGAAACAGAAAAGACCAAGATTCTTTTGATTCAGAGCTACTAGATATTGGAAAACACTGTGAAATTAATGCAACAGCCCAGAAAGGGAATGCAGTACATGGAGTGCTAACGCACAGATATAGAGTCTGCTGGCATATTTTTTCTTGTCTAAAAGCAGCCATAAGGAAGAGGAGCTCTTCAAAGCTCAAAGCCCAAGAGGACATAGCAGTTGCAATGCTCCACTACGAAATGAGAAATGCATGCAGGACATTTCAGCCCTATTGTGAACCTATTTCCTAAGAGAAGGTCAACTCAGAGAGGCACGGAGGGTATTCAAAAGGCAAAAGCTTTTGACCCACAGGAGCTGTTGCTATGCCTGATATGGCTCTGAACAAAGACAACTGTTAAATCCAGGTATTATACACATATAGAGCACTTATACTTGAGTGCATAAAATAGCCACTAGGGCAATTACCATTTAAAACCATAAAGGCAATGTTATAACAGAAGTCTAGTGTTGAACATCCTCTAAATATTATGGTTAAGGTTTTAAGCCTGATACCTACTCCACTACAAAATGAACGTGAAAACTGCAGCACCAGACTATAATCCGACGTAGGTTTAATCAAGACTGAAATTTGTCACTACAGACCTACATTTAATTTAACAAATACATAGGTGAAACATCTGTGAATCTACCACGGCAAGTTTCAACTTGATGTTATGCGCCCCATGTTTAACACAGGCCAAAAAGACAAAGCTCTGATGATGGAAAGCCTCAAATCAGGAACAAACAGCTCCAGATTTGTATGGCTTTGTACTGCTGCCACAGCAGCCATATATGTCATTTATGTATACAAATCCACTCATACACACTGCTGAGCTATTACCAAATCTTGAAAGGAATTTCCCAGCTGCACAAAAATGAACTACCACTTGGGCTAGCAAATGAATTTGTATGTGCAGCAATAACATCTGATTGATGTCACTGTCACATTCTCTTTAGTTTCAGAGAATTTGATAACCCCATCAGATACTGCTGCTGTGAGGAGAATCCCTATTTGTTAATCCAAATGGCATCTGTTACTGGAAAAAAGTAGAGACATCATTCCTCAAAGATGCAGTTCATATACTGTTGTTCATATATTCCCAGCTAGACATGATTTCAAGTACTCTGAAGATTAAAGAGGAGCTGTTTTGTGTTTCAATTAAGAAACAATTTGAATCAAACAATCAGCTTGCCTGCTCCTAAGGAATTATATTCTCGGTACATATATTTATGCCTACACAAATTACCTTTTGTGCATTCTCCTGAGTGTGTGTGGCATGTAGCTGTGTGTTGAGCTGCCCAGTGGGTGCTGGCAGACACCATACCTCTGTACTCATATTTGGGAGGAAGACGTACCAGCAACTGCCCCTAAGAAGTGTATTTATTGATGCTTGTACGCAAGTATGTCATGATGACCCATCGCTTCAGTTTTTCCTTCTGATCTCTTCCCCTCCCCTGCAAATCTCTGCTGAAGGCATAACAGTCCTTGAAGTATAGTTTTAAAGCAGATAAATGATTTCATTTAGGACTCGCCATAGATCCCTTTTTGTACCCAAGCTATCAAGACCAGACACTATCCTCTTCAATTCTGCTAAAAGAGCAGAATGATACAAGTACAAGAACAGAGGTAAAAGTTGAATATGACAAGATTCATGTTATAGTCAGACATCAATTATATTACAAAAGAATTTTCATTTGTGTCTCTAACAGCTCTAGAAATAAACAAAAGGAAGGCACATATGATTTAAAAGTTACATCCGATTTTTAAAAGCCTGCTTTAAAAGTTCTGATTCCTATAACATATGTAAGAGCATTGAAAGTGGAAGAAGCACATGACTCTAAATAAGTACACAAAGGTTTAATGCAATACAGGGTAGGCAGTGTAACTGCCACTAGTGAAGTTGCAAGAGCAATTGACCTTATAGGACAATGATATTTTAAGTGTCTATAAACTGGTAGTAAAGATGTTTCAACATTAAGTGCCCATATAAGACTTCAATAATGTTTGCGGGGTTTTTTTTGAGTACTTCATGTTTTACTACACTGCATTTCTGGTAATAACAGAGCAAGTAAAACACAGCTTAAGATTTATAGCTTAAGATGGTCAAGAAATAAAGTCAAAGTTTTCTTTAAACGTAAATAATTTCTGCTCTCAAAAAATAACCTTAAATATCCATTGTTCACTATGCTCTCAATAAAGCAGTCTTTAATGAGACACTAAAATTTGTTTGTGGAGACTTGTTTTGTAACAGCACTGAGGACAAATCTATTCTAGCGTCATGTACAACCGTAACAGTGTTCCCTTTAACTTATCATCTTACACTACATTTTTAAATTAGAAAGACCAGATTATCTTTAACTAGCTAGTCAGCTGCAGCTGATGCGCTGAGGACCCCACAACTTCAGGTTTCTCACTCATATTGTGAGAATGGCTCTTCCTTACAGTTTCAAGCACCCAGGACTGACGAATGAAAACCTAACATGATGCACTCTGCCACAGCTACTGAATGAAATCTTGAGTGTGCAAAGCATCTGACCCAAAGCCCAGATGTAGACATGAGAGGCATGCAAAGCGTTTCCATTCAGAAATGAGCATAACAAAGCAACTTTGATTTCCCATGAATCTGACGTCCAGGATGATCAGAAGGGTGAGCGAGCACAGTGATTTTCAACCTGAGATCCATCATCCAGAGACACTGAGCCTGTTGGCCCAAGCCCCATCATCAACTAATGCAATGTGGGACTCTTAGAGATGCCATGAATTCTGCAGGTTTCATTAAATGCCAGCAACTGACCAAAACATTCATAGGACTGCTCGTAAGTGTGGAATTTTGAAAGGCACAAGTTTCCCAGCCAATCAGACTAGTTTTCATATCTCCTGAGCATTATGTACCAGCATTTCCTATTTCCCTCTGATATTTTTATAATAGAAATTTATTACAAGAATTTAAATTAGCATCAACAAGATTAGTTAAGAGGTTTGTGACTTTACTAGTTTCTAGAGCATCCCCCTCATGTGATTTGACACGTGGCTGAAATTGGTTAAATTAAGTCAATGAAAAAGGGCTTGCATTACATATTTTGTTCAATTGCATCTATGCAGATTCACAAATTCTTCTTGCTTATAAAATGAAAGAGTCTGAAGTTAAATTGGATTTTATGTCATTTCCTTTAGGTTCTGCCCATACGTTAGTACAGTGAGGTTACAAGAGTGTTCATGAAGAGCAAAACTGCTTTCCAGTTATGATTCTATGAGACTGGGCTCTTCCTACCTCCTCTCTTCACAGCAACAATGTGAAATTTAATTTAATCTATTTCAGAACTGCAAAGACAAGTACTTTTTTAGCAAAGCATAAGAGGGTTATCACTTTGAAGAACCACATTAGGCACTATAGTTCAGTCTTACACAAGAGATTAATTGACATGTGCTGTAGATTAATCAGAATAAGGCTTTTCATTACGAGTGGCCAAACATAACCAAATCACTTTGGAAGCAAATTACTGACTTGCCTAGAAATATATATGCAACAATTGCAAGTTTATTATTGCTGCTTGAGCAAATGAAACAGCCTTTCAAAAACATTTACCTTGATTCTACATGAACCTCCTCTCACCTGCAGAATGCCTACATTAAAACTAAAACTAATCAAAAGCTACTCCACACTCAACAGAGTACTAAGTTGTCAAGCACAACTGGCATTCTCCTCTCAACAGCAGTGCTTGAGTCAAATTTCTGGCTGAAAAGGCTGCATCCTTTCATATACATCCAGTTGATAAACTATGTTCTACAAAGAGAAGTTTAATGAACAGGAAGAAAAGAAATGGAAATAGGAAAAAGAAACAACAGTTCTCCTTTTGTAGTATAGCCTTGTAACAAATAGTGCAGCGAAGAATATAGAAATTCTGATCTTTTGTCACCTGTCAAGGAATCCAAAGGAGGCAATACATGTTGTTGACACTGTGAAACCCAAACTTTTTCGTCTGACTCTCACACCCACTTTGCCCATTTTCCATTTGTTTTTAAATAAGGTCTGGAAAAAGCCCATAGAGCTACCACAGACTAAGAGCACAATTTAGGGCTGTAACACAACAGAAAGCACAACTACAACAGCAGAGGAGCAAGATCACAGGCTGCAACAAGTGAGGATTTGCTCAAACACAGCAGACACAGAAATAAAGAAAAGTAGCTACTTACTTTGAGAAGGCCTCAGGTATACAGGAATTTACAAGATATCCTCACCTTCACCACCAACCCTCAAATGAGGTGTTGGAAAGGGTAGATCTTGGCTCCAGCCCTTCCAATCACTCAGACACATTACATGCACTTAAGCTCCCCTGGGTAGGCCCTGCCTTCCCACCAGGAGCTCCGTCACTGGTGCAGGCTGTGACTCAGCAGTTCTGCTTCAAGAGTATCTATGGGGAATGAAATAGAGAGAAACTTACCAACCACTGCACCGTGAAATTCCACAACATGAAGAGTATTTTCCTGAGTGCCACACCACAAAAGAAAAACCTTCATACACGTGTCCCATTTTTTCATAGGCTATTACTTTTGTTACATGCTTCACCCACCAGAAGGCAAGTTCTAGTTCAAATTCATTTTGATTCAAGTTAATTAGCATCCTTTTCATGGAAAATTATCCTGTGTAACTGCTGACATGTCAGTGCATCACATACTTGTTGATCTTTGCTTGGAAGCGGAGAAAATACATTTTTATGGCATTTCAAAAGAAAAGTACATCCACGTGGAAAAAAAAAAAATCACACACTTGACTATAAAACACAAAAGAACTTCACGTGTACCAAAGCAGCAGCATCTGTACACTCAGCCCAGAAAATAATGTTTCTTTCCTGTGTAAAGTGCAAGTTTCTAGCACAAATTTACTTGGTGCAATTTTGTTCTGGAAAAAAAAAAAAAAATGTTAAAAACTGTTTGGATACACAGTGAAATCAGATGCAGTACATCTTTATTTTTAATGGAATAATAATTGTACCCAAATTTCATATTCAGCCTTTGAAACATTTACCAGGGAAAAAAAAAAAAAACAAAGGTGTGCTGTGAAGGTTTTTTCAGCATGACTCATATTGCTGTCATAAGAGTAAAAAAGTTTGAATTGATTTTGGTTGTATTGTTTCTTTATCTATAGCAATTGTCTGTCCTCTACTATCTATCTGGCCACCTACTACTTGTGTCAAACGAAGAGATCATCTAGCAAGTGACCCCTGACTTTGATTAGGACACTGATTGCACTATTACCTGATTGCATATTTGTATTCCTTGTAAAAGAGTCTGAACTACAAGAAGAAAGTATCTAAGCTCAATTTTGAATGAAATATTTTTGTTTTGTTTTGCAATAGATTCGCCTCTCCTAGCACCTATATCACACCATCTTCTAGAAGTAAACAAGTGTAAGCCTTAAGTGAGATCTAATTTTGTCACTTATCATCTAGACACAAATGGACACAGAGCAGTCTTGTAAATAAACTTACAGATAAACAGGTAAAGGGCAAAGACCAAAGATTTCAAAACAAGGTTTATATGAATAACGTGTCCTCTCTATGAACTCTGTTTGACAGTGGATTGTGCACATATGGGTTTTCCAGGGCATAGGACAGGATATGTCAGTCAGAATAAGGTCATGAGCCCAAATGCTGACAACTGCATTGCATGTGGAACACAGAGCTCAAATGCCAAGACTGGGACTCACCTTCTGGCATAAACCACCCACGAATCCCAGAGCCAGCAACTACCAGCAACTCATGAGAAATGAAGCTTGCCAGCACGGGTACAACCTGGAAAACAAATCAAGGACTGATTGGCCAGAAATTTATTCCCACGTAAGGAGTATGTTATTTGATTTCCATGCCATTGTTCTTCTTTTCAGAGGAGAAGCTGAGTTATTCAAGCTCAGTTTCTCTTTGTACTTATTCAGTTCATTAGTTAATGAAGGCTTCCTTATATTAGTTAAATTCAGCCACCATTCATCTACCTGTTCCAGAGTTCACAACAGATGCCCTCTGGCACTTCACAAAGACCAGAATCTGCCTCAAAACAGGAATAATATATCTTATGAAAATGGAGATGGTATTGTTCATATGCTTTACCCCTGACCTATTTCCTCTGCACTCACAGGGCTGACCTGTTCTCTATAATTTTATACTGACTAAAGCAGTAAAAGGCTGAAGTTTATTGTAATATTCCATCAGTCTTTGTTTAGCCAGAAAGGAGGAAACTGCATTCAATCTGTTTGGGTTCTTACTGAATAGTGAAGAGCTCTGTACTCATCCAAAAGCTGCAGGTTCCTCTTCCTCACTAGCAAACACTGATAGTCAGTTCCCTTCCTCAGGTCTTTTAATCCCTATTCTGCTACTACACACACCAGCTTCATTTATACCCCTACAGGTCACCTTCAGCTCTTCTCTTTCAGTCTTAATTAAAGCAAGTGGGTGCTGCCTACCTGTAAATCTTTCCCAGACTCAAAGCTGCTTCTTCTTCTCTTATTTTAGAGATGCTGATGCACACATTTTCATACTCCCAAACTGACTATCCTTGCTGGCAATCCTAACTCATTGTTTAACAGTTTGTACGGAGCAAACTCTGAATAACGCACTGATGTGTCAATTATGTGGGGTGGCCACAAACTGCTTGCTGACATTCTTGGCAGTGCCAACACACTGCCTGCCTCTTAGCTAACTTAAGTGCTGCTGATTGTTAAAAACTCCACACTGACACCATGAAATGTGGGAAAAGGTACAGAGCTGTGGACACCCCCTCACTGTGGGAGCAAAGGGGAGCCCTGCTGCTGGAGTCTTACTGATATTCAATCCCCACAAAAAAACAGAGCTTATTCCTACTCAGAATGTAACTGATCCAAGGCTTTGCAAACTTCCTACTTAAAGATTAGAGACTGCCTGACTCTAACATGGGCCATCCCAACCGTCTCAGTGAATAATGGTGCTGATTATGGATCAAAGTCTGGTAACTCAGCTTTTCCATCAGCAAACCCACAGAGGGCTGCTTTCAGTCACCTTTCTGACCAGGGTGTAGGATTGCGCACCAGAAAGTTACCACGTCACTCACTTTCCGTGCTTGAATGTGAACTTCAGGATTCTGCCTTAAATATCCCCAGCTTAGGTATAACCCACTGCTCACTTGTTTTGAGAGCTTCTCTCCTGATTTGCTCAACACAGCAGACATAGTTATTTCCTAATTGCAGACAAGCTCCAGATGTAGGTCAGGGAGTATTTAGCTAGAGGAGGCTAATAAAACAAGTCCCCAAGTGATGGGCTTGTCTTTGTTTCCCTGACATTGCTTACTTTTGAACATCAGAGACTACGAGACTGTTTTGGTACAGGAAGTATGTTATGGCTGATGTAGCATAACAAATACTAGCTCTACATCCTTCTATTTAGGCTTCAATAATGTCAGAGGGCAGAAGTGACAATCAATGTATTTTGCATTCAGCAGAGATGACAGGCAGCTAAGAGCAATGGACAGACACAACATGGCAGAACAGAAGGTACTCGCCTGGAATAAATATCGTCTTTGCTCCAGGCCTTCAAGAAATAACATTGCCGGTTTAGATTAATTCGTAATGCACAATGTATGATTGCAGACCTTGCTTTTGTACACAGACCTGGCCTTAAACATTGTTTGAACTGGTGCTGTCAGTCCTTTCTTGATCATTAAATTTATTTCCTAAAACTTAAGAAGCGTAAATGAAAGGCAGCTTCTGAAAAACAGTATTCAACATTTTTATGGAAAGTAGGTTTCTGGCTCTGCTCTTACTAATGCACCCTTCAATCATAAATAATAAAACTGGTGAGTTCTATCTCTTTTTCAGAAAAGTTAGACGGAACTATCACCCAGTGTATACAAAATAGGGCTTCAAAGACACCCGCTCTGCAACATAATAGAAGAAATGGTACTGAATGATGGATGGGAATCAGTTAAACTGATTTCTGGGACACGTTGTGCATTAATAAATCAGAGGCTGTGTGTTCACTGAAAGAAGCGTAGGAGGCACATTAAGAACTTTTACGGGAGTAAAGAAAAAAAAATGTTAACACTGTATTTCAAAGGAACCTACAGGAGGATTAGTACTAAAATCTTTTTATGAGCACTAATTCTGAGCACTTACATGAAGATCAAGAAAATAGTCAGCTCCACAGGAAATCCTGGAAGTTAATTTTTTTAGAAGACACTGCCACATTTCACTGCATTTAATGACAACCACGCGCTATTTCTGAAGCGCTCTTGCCCAGCTCACAGAAAAGGTATTAGTTCCAACACTGATTGCTAATTCTAACACTACAAAAACACCTTCCTGCTTAGCAAGAACACAGCTTCAGAAACCAAGAGAAAAGCACTGAAACTAGAATCAAATATACACCGTCATGGATCCCAAGAAGTGCCCGCTGCAATACTATATTGTGAGCAGAGAGAGAAGCCTACAAGTCCTCGTGACTTGAGTCTGCAGACAACCTCAGTGCTATCTTATCTTCACCTTCCAAGTGGCTGGCTGAACTACATTTAAAAAGGAGGAAGAAAAAAAAAGAAATAAAACTCCTCCCAACCTGAACCAAAGATTGACTCCTTGCAGCTCCCAGGGACACAGAACTTGTGTAGGCAGAGAAATTTCACCGGAAAAAGGAAAAAAAACAGATATTTTGTCTTATTCATTTACAGAACGACCCTGCTGCTAATAGCACATTGAGGGTGCTGTTAGAGGCTACAGAGCAAAATGATTAAGACAACCATAGAACAGCTATATGCTAGGGAAACAACATTTCAGTTAATAAGACAAGATGGTGCAGAAGTCTGTGAACACAGAACCACTCTTCTGTCAATAAACTCTTACCCTGTTTTCCTACTTTATTCAATTACAGACTCTTAGAATAGATGTACCACCATATAGTGGGCTTATATACCATTCAGTTAAGGTAACCTAACCATAAATACTTCCATGATTTCAGTAAATTGGAAAAAAAAACACGGTAAGTGAATACAAGATATGTCCTTCATTTACTGTCATTGTAATATAGTCGAACTACAACACAATCTTCATTTAGGCAGCTCTAGGTACTAGACCACTTTCAGCAATGGACATGTTATAGCACAAAGAAACACGGGTTTCTTGAAAGCACTCCTGCATCAAAAGCTTAGCATTGTTATGGTGTGTGCATTTTAATGGAGTGGATTGTGTTGTGTATTCATCCTACAGCTCATAGGAGACACATTTTCTAGAAAGCTAGAGGTTAGACAGCATTCTTAAGACGAAGAGCAGGCTGTTATGAGAAAACATAAAAACATGATTTGAGACAACTAAACTAGAAATTTAGAAATATATTGTAAGGCTTATAAATAATTGAAAAGAGAATGTTCCAAAGTTTTGATGTGTCATAAAAGCTTAGTTTAGAAGGTGATGAAATTATTTCAATTAAACAGAACAAATGTCAGCCGTGAATGCCTAAGCATTTTAATGTATTCATCCTGTAAAAGTACGGTGCATGCTGAGGCACGGAGGTGGTAGGGGCTCGCACAAAGGCAAGTTATTTGTGAATATAATTTGGACTGTACAAGAAATACGTTCCCAGACTGAGGAAGAGTTTCTCAATACAAAATCTGTAAAAGCTCCAGTGTTGCAGTAGAAACACTGACTTCAGAATGACAATATACAAAGATGAGGATGCAAATGGTCCAAAGCTACCGAAACAGTTTGGTCATAGCAACAGAAAAAAAAACTTCTTTAACTTGATCCTAATGCATATAAAACAGTTTTGGAACAGACTGATTCCATCGTCTTAAATGGTAGCACTCCCCACCCTGTAAAGGATACAATATTTTGTCTAACATAGGAGAAATATCTAAGTACCTAGTCAGTCCAAAGACAACATTCCCCTCAAGCAAAAACATGAACAAGGCAAAGAAGCTACGCAAAAACAAATACAGTGGGTAAACCTGGTACTCAGATTATTTCCCTTTAAGAAAAAGTGACCAGAGAAAGAAAATAATCAGAAGGCAACAAGCTTTAAAGTAAACAAAAACAACCTGCTGCTTGGGCACTTCAGAAACTATCAACTGTAGGACCCCAAAAGCACTTCAGAATACAGCTGGTTTTGATACCATTTCTTCTTCTTTGAGCCTGATTCTCTCAACCAACCATATCATTGAACTTGATACCAGATTTATCATATTTGCTAAATAGTGAGCATACATTACATACAGGTGAGTAAACAACCTGTGATGGTGCCCAATACTCCAACCTGTGGAATCCAGAGATCCCAAGCTACAGACTGTGTCATATGCATGTATTCAGTATGCTGATGTACAATGTGCATTGTTAGTTATGATACATTTTCAATTTGGCTGCATCTAACAGCAGCACCATGGACTCAGCTGATGTTATATTACCTGTAGATGAAGGTCTTAGGAAGGTGGCTTTGTCACATTGTAGAGTGAGAACCAAAATCAGTACTTCAGGAAAGGTCTCTTTCAGGCAACTTCGTATTCTTACACATCTTCCTGTAGGAGAGCAAATAAATGGATGATACTTGTAGCTGCTCACAGCAGTTCCTAAACACCTAAGAACAAATGGATTTGAGTTATGACAATCATATCAAACAGACAAACATACAGAAAAATATAATACAAGCTCAAAGCACTAAAGAAGAGTGTTTATTACTGGTATTTAGCTTCTCCCAGTATCTTCCAGTCATTCTATCCAGCCAAAAACCAAAGCTTCCAGATCATACAAATAAAACCTGATTCCTTTGCTCCACAGTAATAATAATGTACTGGACTATATTTCATAGAACTTATTTGTGTCCTGCGAAACAGACTTTTCCATGACTGCCTGTTGTTAATAACCTCTCATGGGCTCACGGGAAACCTCAGTTTATGGCACAGCGGGAGAAATGTCTCCAAATAATAGTTTCATTTTAAACTTCTTTGGCAATCCAGCCAGGTGCACCAACCTCACTAAGGAACAGGGATAGAGTTCCATCTAAGAGACTGTCAGATGAGTGGTAACTCACAAAGCCAAGGAAAATGGGTATTTGGTAGGTAAAATCAGGCCTGTTGGAGACTTCACATGGGACAACTGGAAATATCAAAGGCTTGCTGAAGTGCAAGACTGAGCACAGCAAACTGAGAACAGACTACAGTAATAGCACTTAGGGAATGGTGGAAGCTGTTACACAATCATTACAAACAGAAAGAAGGCAAAACACTGCAGGTATTCAGCAATTTGTAAGAAACAGCAGCCTCTGACAGGGTGTGAGCTATGTAGACAAAGAATGATTATGGATCTTCAGGCTACAAATGAAATTCATTCCTAGGATTCAAGTGGAGAGCAAGCCAAACTTTTGTGAAGAAAACTAGGAGGAGGTCTCTTCATCACACAGAGAGAGGAACAAATTGTGATACTTAAAAAAAAAAAAAAAAAAGTCATGAGAAGCATAGAAAAGGGGGGAAAAAATCTTTCAATAATAATAGATGAGTCCAGAATAATCAAATGAAACACTTGGAAAATTTAGATATATGCAGCCATAAGCATAAAGCATAAGCATAAAACTACTTAAATCTGCTTTTAATTTCTATTGTAATTTTTATCTGCCCAAAATGGCTATTAGAGTTTGCTGAACAGCACAGTCATTGATATGTTGATACATGATTACACAAGGCACAATGTCACATTTGGCAATCCAAATCCTAATTAATGAACAGTCCTTGAAATAATACTAACTCGAATGATCAAAATTTAAAGTGATGAGCTTGCAGAAGGAAGCAGCATCCCATGATTTCTTTTCCACTGAACCATGAGATCTACAGGAACAAAATAGAAAATGAAAAATAAGGTTTTATGCAATCAAATTAAAGACAAAAGCAGAGAAGAAGAAAAACAATAACAGTTTCTTTATCATCCCGAGCACTGGTAGTAAGAGTAACTTATTCCTCATAGCCTGGAATGTCATGGCTGAAGCTGGAATCGAGAAATCAACAAGTCACAATCAGCATCTGGTTGATGGCCAGAAGGATGCTCAACATGTATTCCGGTATTAAAGACAATCTACAAGCAGATAATAACGTTGCAGCTTGCCTTGCCTAATGGTGTCCAGTGAATCCATATTTCACATCCCAGCCACACTTCTTGCACAGCCATCCTTTACATGAGGATTTCATACATTACAGAGGTAGTTAATCCGATACCAGCAGAAAGCACTTCCAGGCCTCCCATACATGCAGCAACCTATAGTAGCAGTAGCTGCATTCAACTTATAAAACTAAAACCAAGAGCCTCCTATTTCTAGGAATATATTATATGGCGAGGTACAGAGTAAATGAACAATAACTTGTATCTTTTCCTATGTATCATGGATTTAAGTTTTAACAAGAGTGGGAAAAAAAACAAAACACTTTTATAGAGGATTTTACTAAGATGAGTGACACTGTTCTAATTACATTGAATAATCTTGAACCAAAGAATTTTTTCCACTTCATGCCTTTAATGGATTTAAAGAAAATAAAAAATAAAAAAGAAAGAAAAAAAGAAACCCACAAATTACCTTAAGAACTGAATAGTTCTGACGATTAACAATATTTAACCAGAAAAATACTTCAAAGACATAAAGCATCTTTCCAAAATCCCATTCACCCAGCCAACAGGAACAAGCAGGTTGGTTCTGCAGAACAACTAGCAAGGATATGGCCTGCCTCACTGATTTCCACAGCAAAGCTGACTTATCCCAAGGAAGACAGTGAAATGGCATCTGAACTCCTTACAGAAATGTGAAGGAGAACTCTACGGGTGATTTTAAGGAACTCATCTGAGTTCAGACTCCTTCCACAGCATCCTGCTGAAGACCAAGGAGATTTTTTTGCCTAAGGCCCTGAAGCCAGCTGCTGTGACAGCCTGTGCAATGGGGCAAAGACATATCTGATTGCTCTGGATCTGGATCTTCAGGATGTTAGGTCTCACAAAAACTGCTCAGTTGCCTTTTTCAAGGGGCAGGAAAACCCATAGGAATGATACCAAAGCTTTGGTCAGTTACCTTGACATTTCCTATAATACAAGCCAGGTTAAAAAAAAAAATAACAGGAAAAAAAAAAAATTAACAGAAATCTAACATTTGCCTTGTTTCTAATGTTGAAGGACAAATGAACAAAAATAGAAGTGTGGTTTTCTCTTTAATCTTCTCATTTGAGGACCAGACCTAAGAGGTTTCTCACTCTATTCTGCAGTTTTAGACGAGACAACCCTGTGATGAAGGCTCTGCTCTTTGAAGAATCCTTCAGACCTCACATTCTCAGAGGAGAATACAGACAGAGGGACACATTTGCTACAAAATCCTCCCCCTTCTGCATGGCACTCCAGCTACTTTCAGATCTTGGTCCTTTTCTCAACCTTTGGGAATACCCTATTTAGCTTCAATAAGGATGCAGTTTGGGTAGTATTTCCTCACTACCATCTTCTCCCCTCCTCTACTGAGTGCCCCAATTTCACTGAACATGCTTGAAGTATAGATGTCTCTGTGAGAAAGTTATTAAAAAAAAACCAAACCAAATCACATTATATCCACAGTCAGGTCACAGACTGAAGAGGTAAGATCTGGACTAGAAGCACTGCTGACTTCCTAAATCAGTTTCACAAACCACACCAAGCATTCCACTGCTCTGCGCCAGCCACCCAAAAGATAAACTGAGGAGGGAAAAGAGAAATAAAGATAAGGCGTGATCACCACGAAGAGGAGAACTGTACACTCAGACACAGAGCGCCTCTACAGTGACACAGGTTCATGCAGATAAATGCATTTCCTCAGCACTTCAATAGAGATCAATAGCAATCCCTTGAGATAAACACCGCAAACAATATGCCACCACGGGAATAAATCAGAAGATTAGAAGCAGAAAGGATTATTTATGTAAAAGAGCTGCATTGCGTTTATTCCTTGGTTTGTGCAGCAGGTTTCTGAACGTCTCTGAGGAATTCTAAACTGTTCACTTAAGGACTGCTCATTACTTATAGCACTGAAAGGCAGCCACCCCAGGCCCGCTCTCTAGCCTCCACTAGCAATAGAGCCAGCATTGTTATCGTACATTGTTCTTTCCTTGAAGATGTGGCCATGGTTTTCAGATTATACAAAGAAAAGTCTCAGTCCTTTATTGCATAAGGAGAAACATGAATGCACCCTTATGCCAAAAAACTTGATAGCTACAGGACTGACAGCTGGTGTGAGAGCATGATGACACCACTCACTCACCACCTCCCCTCCAGTTGTTTCACCAAATACGACAGTCTTAGCAGACCCTGGCCTGTAGCCTTGGTAGAGGCAGATTTGTCCAGGACAGGTTTATGCAAGATCAGGTATTTCCACTGCATGTAAGACACTTTCAAGCTGGCATCTGAGAAACGCATCCTATGGAGAGAGTTTATCAGGGCTCCTAAAGCAGTTTACAGTAATGGAAAACCAGTTCCTTAAAAGACAATAAAATAAAATAAATAAAATAAAATAAAATAAAATAAAATAAAATAAAATAAAATAAAATAAAATAAAAATAGAAATAGGAAGAAATCACACACAGCACAAGTGTTCCTCATGAAAGGTGCTAAGCCTTTGCAGTGCTGCAAGGAGTGCTGTTTCGTACAGTCCTGTTTTTAATTCAATTATCTCAAGCTCTGCTGGAGGTAAGGAAATGCTGTTTTGACACAAAGGCTTTGACTTCATATGGTATACAAGGCTAGAGATGGTAATGTTGGGCCTTCAGAAAGCTTCAACTAAAGTCACAAAATTCAATGAAAAATAGTATGGATTTTCCTTTTTGATAGGCGCAAGGATTATCTTCCATCACTAGAAAAAGCTATAAAGTTATATTCTGTGAGAATACCTTGAATTGATATTTCAAAGGGCTTCTTTTGAAAGAATGATTTATAGATCACAAAGATCAATGGGTCTTTTATCAAAGAAAATGGATTCTTTTTCTGAACCACAAAGAAAAGAATAATGACATCCTAGACCATATTTTTGAAAGTTGTGTACAGCAAAGAAGACAATAGCTACAGCAGGTTACCACTTTACAGCAATGCGAACAACTCACTAATTACAGATGAAGTCCTTACGGTGCTTTGTGGAAGCCAGAAAGCAAAAGTTATAGTGCAGGAAAATTCACACTGAGAGTTCTCTTACTCACTCAGCACATATTAAAAATTACATGGAGGTTTTCACTAATAAGTGCATATGACATAATAGAAAAATGGATACAAGTGTGCCAGTGTGCACACTTCATATCTTACCAGAACTCAAAACATGCATTTATGTTAAAGCATGCTCCCTGTATGAATTTTAAGTTACCTACTTCTTGACCACATCCCCTCCTCAGCTCAGCAATGAAATTCCTATCAAGTTTTTATTTGGATAGCCTGGATAGACAGGCTTTCCAAAATTATTTTCAGTGCTCAATGTGGTGGTACAGTTGATCTATTTCCATCATTTCATGCGCATCTGCTAAAGCATTACTCATCACAGCAGACATGAGATTCCCCCATTAGTTTCCTATAGAAAGTTCCTCCAACCCACCAAGCCCCAACCTTTTTCTGCAGCTCATGAGCTCACAGAACAGTCTAACCCATAACCCTTGGCACTCGACAACTGAGCTAAGTCAGGCTTAGCAAGCAAGAAGAAAAAGAGCATATTAAAATAACATAATGCAACCTGCAGCACGGTTTTTTTATTAGCTTAATCAAATAGACATGATAGTAAAGAAGATAAAATTAAGAGTAAATCCTTACACAAGTTTATCCCTTAGATTCCCAAGATATCCAAGGACAACATTATTTCTCCAATATTTTTATCAGTGCTTATTCCTCTAGTGCAGCATCACATTGTGCAAAGGGTACAGTCACAGGTAAGAAAAATCTTACTTCTTTGCTGCTTCCCTTTGTCTTTTTACTCTTCTTGTCGTTGAAAGCTTTGTTCTTTTGGGTTAATGTGGCATGTCTCCAACACAGCCTTGGAAAATGACTATAATGTGATTTGGGTTTGGTGTCATTAAACCTGATTACCAAGGAGTGCTCATGAAAATCCATAATTACCACACAAAACAAAAGAGACTTTTGTTTTTGTTTTGCTGGGGAACAACAAAGAGCTTCACTTCAATTTAACTATTTGGAGTACTCAAGAAAAGTTAGTCATATTTTTCTCCCTCTGCACTTCTCTGGGCTTTGTAAATATCATAAAATACCAAAATCTGCTGAAAACATCAATCTTCTCTCAAAACTGATTTCTTATATAATGCCAAATATACAGTCTTTATTTTAAAAAAATAAATAAAAATAAAAAGCCCTAGAGAACATAATGCGTCTTGATGGATGTGCTAGTGCTTTGGGTACAAGCTGGACTTTATGATTAGATCTATAATAGTGGAGGAAAAAAAGAAAAGTTGGCAATATCAGTGTAGTAAGCATTCAGATAATCGAACTGCCTCACCCCCCAGAACAGCAGTGTTGCAGGAGACATTAACCAGTAGCATGGTTCTCCTCCCCAGTTTTGGGGCAGTTCTACTACCACGGCTGATGGACAAGTGATGTCCACAAACCAGGAAAAGCTGGTTTAAGAGGCTTATAGTCTCTCCAGTTGTGTTAGATTAGAAGTTTATGTGGCCACAACCCTGGTTTTAAGCTAGTGGGTGTTCTTGAGCTACAAATGCCACAGACTCCTCCCCAAGCAGCTGTTATATCTGCATCCAGGGTTGTTCACCACAGGGTAAATACTGCCCCATTTTGACACTGAGACACACCAGGAATACCTGTGCAAAGCTTGCTGAACTCCATTCAGACACTTGATTAACTGTCCTCTATCTACCTGAACAGCAGGGTCTGTAGGCTGGGAAGCTGCCCTTGAAGTGCTCTAACATGCAAATTCAGCGCTGTAGGTGGAAACACTTGCTGTAAAATAATATTTGAGGAACTATCCAGCCCTAGGCAGTGAAGCTAAAAGACACTGACAATCTCAGTTGTAAAGTGAGAAATGTAAGAGGTAGACCAAAGTCACCTTCACGGTGTATGAGAGAAGTAAGCAAACTCTCTGTTGATTATATTAGAAGCAGGTAAAATTCCACTCACACATTTGCCCTCCACATGCAGGATGATCACGCTATCTAAATATGTGAAAAATAGCAAGTTTACTGCAGAAGCTCTTGGCTTGCCTCTCATGCACAGATTTGTAGGTACATGCAAGTACAGCTGATAGATTAGCTAGCTAAAAATTCCACCACTCCCTTCTGATCCAGTTTCGATTAATTCATTAGAAACAAATACCTGCATATCCTCCCCCTGGCCAGTTCCTTTTCAGCCCCACTGTATCAGAGACTTAAACACTGGGAGCCAGGTGAGAGCTTCCTAGAGCTGGAAACTGTCAGCAGTTCAGACTGAAAAAAGCCAGACAAACGGCTCCTGCATTTTCTAACCACTGAGAAGCTTTGGCTGCATGAGAGGTATTTAAGGCACCAAAAAGCTGTATGGTCATGTACAAAAGCACCAAATAACCCAGAGCTTCCATTTGCTTTCCAGTGAAAAAGAAAGCAGAACCTAGCTTACAATATGAAGGTGCATACAACAGACCTGGAGAGCTTTATCACACAAATCGAGTTGGTGGAAACAACCTCTTACACTTGCCACTTCCCCGTCATCTAAGAGTATTAAAAACAAATGAAAACCCCACCTGTTGGATTAACATTGAACCCGGACAAGGGACAATCACTTAATTTAGTAGAAAGTTTAAAACAACCTTCAAGTATCGTCAGCAAAGGCAGTGTAGAAATTCTCCTTTTTGCATGACACAGTTCTGCCAATTAGCCGAAAACTGCAATTACCAGTTCTTTGCTTTATTATTTGTGAAGAACCTAAACTTTCTGAGGATGATAAATGGCCTCGTGGAAAATGCAATGCTCAGTTCTGCTAAATTTGCACTTTTCTGTTGGTTTTTTTTTGTTCTTGTTTTTTCTTTTTTCCTTTAACTATTCTTCCATGTCATCTTTGAAGAGAAAGAGGCAGGGCCTGCTGTGGGAAACAGGGCAACAGGACACATATCAGGGCTGAAAATGGCAGGGAATGGTTTAGAGAAGAACACAGAGCTGTTCTCATTTAGCTCGCTGACCAGGGCCAAGGCATATTCCTACACCTTCATTAATTAAACAGAAAAGTTAACATTGTTAGCAACATTAAGAACAAAACCTCATTTAAATTGTTCTGAAACAAAATTAAAAATAAAAAAATAAAAAATAAAAAAGCCGATATATTCAGAGGATGACCTTTGAGAATTCTGGCTTCATTAACATTTCAAACAGCAAAGCACAAAATTAAGACAGGAAATAGAATTACAGAGCTATTTGACTGCAGAAGTATATATCATTAGCATGCCCATAATTAACAGGATACCAGTGTTTGTCCCATTGCCTCTGCTAATAATGGTGTAACATGCAAATGGGATTTCTTCTAAGAAAGTTAAAGGGGATATTTAAGTTCATTCCACGTTTCAAGCATACAAGCACAGCCAGACAAGCCCCTTTCTGCTCTGTGAAAGGGATGTCTCCATGCCTGCCTGCCTGCCCTCCCAGACTCCCACAAAACAATTGCAGAGGGAGGACACCAGCTGCTGTGCTTGAGGCACAAAGGCCAGCTATCCAAGGTCAGACATCTTTTCCCACGTCACCACAGCAGTTAATTCTTTGGGGAGCTACCAGTGACCCACTCAAGTGTCATGAAAAGCAGTTCAGAGGCTAACATCACCCATCAACATGATGCCCTACAGGATAGCAGATATCATTCCTCTTACGGGGATCATATTCCTTAGACATGACAGCACAGCTCTGCCTGTCTCTTGTTCAAAATGCTGAGCTCCCATGACATCTGTCCATGACAGTTGTAAGCAGCCACACATCTCCACCGCCCTTACAGTGCTTCTAACTGAGCCTGCTCTTCTAAATGCTTCGGGACTTGGGATCCTGAAGCAAAAGGAGAAAAAGGCATAAAAAATAAAGCTTTACAGGCAAAATACAATTGACCACCCTATGTTAACAAAGGACTCTACTCTGGCCTAATTCACTAGAATAAGACATGAGTGCAACACACTGAAATCAGACTGAGCTGAAGTGCTACCAGGAGTCTTCCTCTGGCATAAATCAGTGAAAATGTCCACCTTTGGGCAGCACACTTGGATCCTTCATTAGACTGCAAACAACCAATTGATGTACAGTTTCCCCACCAGGCAGATAACAAGCTCCTCCTCCTTTACAGGGCAGTGTGCATGGGTTGGTTCATAGTTATCACCCCACTCTTAAGATCATTTCTGCTGTTTTCCCAGTCATACTCAGTAGTCCTCACTGCTGTGAAACATTGCTCTGATATTCTGCCCAGTCTCAATTTCATTCTCTTTCCCTGCGTTAGATCTTCTCAAACAGATGCTCTTCATGGTGTTTGTACTCCCAAGCTGTGGCACCTGGAGGCTGCCTGATTGTAAACTGACAGGATGTAGCATTTTTCCATCTCTCTTTCATCAGATCAGCCTGAAAATCTGGTAAGATCCATCTCTGCCTTGTGATAGAGAGGCGAGACTCAGCTCGGAGTTTCTGAAAGGATCCTGCTTCTTCCGAGGGCACAAGTAAAGGCTGGGTGTGAGGGAGACTTGAAGCATTGCTGCCAGCCCTATAATTCTACGATTAAACAAGTTACATAATTTCAGTCTATTCCCTCTTTACCTCTTTTCCATGCAAACAGCCTGAAGTAGCACGGAATGCAGCTTATTGACTTGTAAGGAATGGGATGGAGAGGGGTAGAGGATTATCCATCACCTCCCTTTCTTTACATTACATCAGGGCATCATTTAGATTATAAGTTTGCTTACAAACTCCTTGATAAAAAAAAATCAGACAGATACTTAGCTGGTCAGCTGCTTTGGTTGCATAATAAACATGGACAGAATTTCTCATCCTCAAGCCATTGTTACAGCACAAACAAACTAAGGGCTAAGGAAATAATTACTGTGGGGCTGAGAGACTCAATAAACAGCAGAAGCTGTGGGATGAACCAGATTTGTTGATCCCAGCAGATAACTACAATTAGGATGTAATATTTCCTTAAGTTTTTGTTTACCCCTTTATTGTTTATCAGTATTAAAAAGGCAATTTATACTTTGCAGTTCTCTAGATCGACCAGTGTATTTCACAGCAGGCAGGTGAGATTAAACTGTCCATCACCACAAGCTGTCCTTTCCCTGTTCTTATATTATCAAAGCCTATTGAGATTAGAGCCATAGGAAACTGGAGGAAATGCGTTCATTTGCTTCAAGTTCATAAGCTTATGAAGTTTGATTCCTACACACCTGTAGACTTCTTTAATAAAAAAGCAAAATCTCAGAAGTTCCTTCAATGGTAATGAAAGAATTTAACACTGAGAAACATTATATGCATTTTCTGAACTTTTCCGAGACATCACAGAATGTCTTCCCAGAGTGCCCTAACACAGCAGCCAATTGGAAAAGAAACCTCCTAGAGGCTGACCTGTTTAAATGGGGAAGCCATTTATCCCGCTTGGCAAGATCACAAGAAAAGCTTCAAGCTGCTTTACTTTTCACAGATCCCTTACCCAGCGTCTCCCTCACAAAGCAGTCAGAAGAGTGGTCTGCAGGTGAGGGACGCTTCAAAACGCTTCACTGGCTCCACATATGAGCACCCAAAAAAAGTCTTTCCATGACACATCAGAAAGCTGAAGGGATTTCTGTCTGGAGAAACTCTCTGCACTTTCCTAGGGGTCTGAACCAAAACTCTGAAGCCAGGGAAAACCATATATAAAATAGATTAGGGCTATAGCTGAGTTTGAACCCATGGAACAGAAAGATAAATAAATAAGAATACACTGAAATAAATAGACTCATTATAGTTGCAACATATCTTGTTCTAGTCAGCTTAGGCTGTAGGATTAAACTGACCAATAGATCTTTTTAAGACTCTGGCAGTCTGGAGCCATGACCACTGACCTGGGGAGCCTGTTCCAGTGCCCAGCCTCCCCATGGCTGAAGCCTTTTCCTGATATCCAACCTGAACCTCCCCTGTGTTATTATATAGTTAACATTCAGGTAAATTACTTAGCATGAGCTAATTCAAGTCATAAAATCCACAGGACATCTTGACACCATGACAAAGAGAACAGCATAAGGAAGCAAGGAAAGAATAAGAAATTGCCCACAGAAAACTGCCCATGGAGCTCTGTGTCAGAACGTAGGCATATTGCATAGCTTTATTTCTAGTGTAGGCAGAATCTGTCTTTTTCTTTCTAGACCTCTTGTCAAGACCAGAGAAGTGGCTCTTCCAACCAGAGAAACTTGGGGAAAGAAGGCACTCTGGGCTGCCACATCCTTTTCTGCTCTCTGTGCTGATCAAACTTGGCCAAACTTTACCTTTGGATGCTCACTGACAAGTCCCTGTTAGCACAGAATTAGAAGAATTTATGTGAGCATTTTTCTTAGAAGCCTCTACTAAATACCCTTTATAATTCCTGGTCAAAACCTTCTTTCTTCCCACTAAAGCCCCCTGCCACTTAAAAAGGAGAATTGCCTCAGGACAGATGTATCCCTACTGAGAAACCACTGAACACTTCCTGTCCATCCCTTAACTCATGAGTCACATCCTCTGGGGTGTCAGTCAAACACACTGAAATTAAAAGCTTTCACAGCTTGGAGAACACAGTGAAAAGGCAGAAATGTGAAAGAGTGAAGGACTGAAAATAGTTGCTCCTCAATATGATTGATTTTTAAATCCCCCGCTTCACACATATTAAGCAGCAGTCCTGCATATCCAGATGTATGTTTCAGTCAAGATGAATGGGCTCAATAAATCCAGTAAACAGGAAACTGTTGAGGACAGGTGGGCATAATTCTTTTTTCCAGCTCCAGTCTGCTAATTGATAAAGTATACGACTGTTGGCAGTTCATTTTTCTCACCCATTTACAGGAACTACAGCTACATATTCTTATGAAACTCCTCAGCAGCTTTAGACTGCAGAAGCAGGGAAATGGGGGAAGCAAAACCTTGCAGTTTGATAAACATACTGGAGCTAAGTGAAGATCTAATCTGGTACTATGATGGCTGACATTTTTGCAGGGTGAGACCTTTAGACAGAATCTACATCCAGATGCTTCTGTTTTCAGAAGTGGCCAAAATACACATCCTTGTGCTTTGCCCTCCCACCCTCAGATCTGGTAGCTCACAGTGCAGGATGTGTTTGAGGACATCTTTGGTGGGATCAAAACCAGACCTCACAATAATAACATTCAAGTTAATTGCTGCTATTGTGCTTGAGCACAACATCGACTGGAAGTGTCCAAATAAGTACTTTCATTTGGTGCTGCGCAAACTTAAAATTCATTGAGAGCGTCTCCTACCAATGACTCATCAGCAGCTATGGCGAAAACAAAAGGTGCCACATGGGTTTCATTGTCACATTTTCTAAAGGGAGAATTGCCCAAGTGCAAAGACGAGACCAGCTTTCAAAAATAGTACAGCAAGATGTATCAGTGAAAAACACTGTCAGCAAAGTATTTGTTTCCCAGAGCAGGCAAGGACTAACACTACAGAAGCCATCTTATAAAGAAGACTATGAAGAATAGCAGACATTCTTCCTGGCAGGATTCAGAAAATGATACGTTACTGCAATGCATGGCACAAACAGAAATGAAGAAGCACAGCCAAGATGAGATTTGGAGTCTATGTTTGCAAGGAGCTTTTACAGAGTAAGGGGACACGCTTGAGATTAACAGAGAAGCTTATTAACAGTAAGCCACCTTTCTATACTTACAGAAGTATCAAATCTAATGAGCAGAGGCAATGCCACAGCAGCAGTCCACAGAAGGACCTCAAGTCCCAGGAAAGAATCCAGACTTCAAGGGGCACATGCTGAGTGTGTTCCAAAACTTAGCACTAACCCTGTCTGCTCATCCAATATTGTTCAGCAGCAGCAGCCATCACAGTAGTCTGTCTACTTGTTAAAGTTCACAGACAGCAACGGGAGAACCAAAATCAGTTTCCAGGAAGATATATTACAAAAAGAAACAAGCCCAGCAGTAAGAAAAAAAATCCCCATCCACTGGTACTGTTGAGTACCAGTCTCCCTGCATAGATGTTAATGGGCAATAACAAGGAATTTTCATTCCCACAGACTTCATGTGTTTGAACCTCATCAAGTATACTTACAGCAACATAAGTAATGTGAAAGAAAAGGCAAACCCTGCGTTGTGACAGACATCCATGTCACCTTTCTGGTCAGGCTAACAGCTGGGCAACCAGCAAAGAAACCAGCTGGGAGGCAGCCAGGCTTGTTATCCTGCAGTAAAGATGCCATAATTTAGCAGGCACAAAGAGAAATCAGAAAGATTTATTTGAGACACTTGAGAGACCCCAGATAGTTTGTGGTAAAGGAGGAAGAAAAAAATAACTGATTTTTCAGTTCTTAAATGGAAGGGGTAAGATTGGGCCAAACACCTGCAGACATGAGCAGCAGTCACCCCTCTTCAGAGGCACAAATTAATCCACACAGAGCCCATGTGCAGCAGCAGGAGATACAGCCAGAGCTCTCTAGCTCTAGAAGGAAACTGTAGATGACTAACTGAGGGCCAAATAGTATTATCATTATTCACGTTGCCTGGTATATTACGCTGTGAGCGGTCCCTTTGGTTTCAATTAGTTGTTATCCTGATGGGTGCTGACTTAATAGCAGATAAATGCCCTTCCTTGGCAAGTGCTGAAATACCACCTTACGTGTTCCTACTGGATGCCTTATTGCTTTGCAGCTCATCAGTGCACTTGAACTGATCTCAAATAGGTCTCAATGCTATACCTCTTGCTTCAGAAGCCAGCTTTTTCCAGAGATGCATACCTTGACCATCAGCAGGACCCAGAGGAGCAGCTGGCCCAGGAACAACCCCAGCACTGAAGCCGTAAAGTTCATGGATTGCTATCCCTCATCTTCTGCAAGGTACATGTTGGTGAAGTGTGGCCAGGAGGAGGAGGCTGGAGAAAACATTTTTGATGTCTCAGTTTTAAGAGAGAGATAGAGAGGTGCTGCAGTGTTAGTTACAGCAGAGCCAGTGAGCTCAGAAGCCACCCCACGTGTTTCAAAATGGAGCTGTTCTGATTTTATATATGCCCTCTGCACAGGGCTGTGTGAGGGTCAAACAATCCTAAGCAAAAATACTGAAGATAAACATAAACCTCCAGGAAGAAACATTTATAAGAATCAGCTGCTACTTTTTCATTTCATAGCTTTTTAGGAGACTTTTACTGAAGGTTTTTTCATGGCTTCAAAAAAGTATGTTAAACACAGACTGGATGCCTTGTATTTATTATGCAGCCACTCTAGCTTGCATGGGAACAAGACATTGTTTTGCATTACATTTTTCTCCTAACATCTCCATTTGTATACAACACTAATCTTGCTCCGTAGCAGGAACAGACTGACATAATGTCTTCTAAAACTGCATGTTTTTCAATTCCAGAGAGGAAAAAAATAAGAAAAAAGAAAGACCAACTTATTATTTTCTCCTCCTCCACCCCCATCTTCAACAGACAAAGCAGTTTTCCTATGACCCCAAGGAGCACAGGCCAACAGAGAGTCATCAGCAGAGCAAGCCTGGGGGCAGCAACATTATAGAAAAAGTTGAAGCCTTTGATGAGAAGTTCCCTTTTCATCTGTAACTTTAAGCTCTATCAATTGCTCAAACTGCTTTTTTCACCTCTGATGACTTTGCTGAGCAGAATGGACTTTTCAGCACCAGAGTGCCTAGGAAGACCCCAGAGGTAAAGCTCTAGGTAATATCTTCTACACAGGAGAAAGCAAAGCATGCTCCCAGCAACACCCGCAATGGTCAGCAGGGATTGGATGGTCATGCACAGCTTGTTTTCTTCTTTCCAGCTGCTCTGTTGGGCCTACCTGACAGGTGGGTAAGAGGATTTATCTCCCCTGTGGTAAGTAGGAAAGTTACATAGGAGTTCAAATTACAAAAGTTTTGACTGTATCATGTGCCTGTTCCAGCCTAAGTCTTAAGTAGCTGTCTGACAAACAACAGGTGCTTCTGCTAGCAAAACACATGAGGAAAGATGGGAAAAACAGTCCAAGGGAAATAAGAGGGGGAAGGCTTTACATCTTATGTGCCTTCCTCAGGACTTTATTGGTTGCAGGCTCACCATTAGATGCAGACTGGCTAGATACTGGGGAAAGCAGCCTAGCTCACTATGTCCACCTTGGAGCCAGTGACTTGTATTTTTACTCATGTATTTTTTAATGACTGAGGCCAAAAAACTGCTGGTGTAGATCTAGGAGATGCCAGTGACACCAGCTGGGGACAGCTAATAGAAATGTGTCTAAGTTCGTCTGCAAGAGACCATCAGAAGCCGAGGGAATGAAGAAGAGGAAAAACACAAGTTATTCACAGCATGAACTAGGCACTTCCTACGCAGTCACTCATGGAAATAAATAGTCCCATTTTGACTCTCAGCCATTTATAATCACAGAAGAATTGAAGCCTTGTTACCTTAGAAGCTTGTAGACATTTAATCACTCTAAACCTCATCATTCTTTGAAAAAGCAGCTGACTGGCTCCTTTCCTCTTAACCAAAATGCTGAACCTTGGTCTATGCATGCATAGCTCAGTTCAGAGCAGGGAGACCCGCACAACCCCAGCAACATCCAAGCATCTTTTCTCACACAGGGCTTTGGATGACCCAGAAAAGCTTGTAAAACAAGCAGAGATTTTCCTAATTAAATGGAGAGCATCAAAAGTAATCTAAGTTCTTAGAGAAATGTTACAGTGTTTATAAAGGGAAGGTGATGCTGTTCAAACTGCTCCTGTGAGGACCATAGGAGCAGCAAGTTTCCAGCATCTAGAGTATGTTTGTCTACTAGATACTTAGTAATATATCTATGTACACTTATTAGAAGTGAAAACATATACAAGCCTTGGCAGTCTAGACACCCGCTGTGGATTTAACACATACTGCTTCTATGCCCATTTATTTTCTCACATGCCTAGAGCGCACCCAACAAAGCCCAGAAGGTTTCAAGAAAAACCTTCTAGGGTGCAATACCACTGCCATAGGCAGAGGTAGAAAATAAATGACTTCAGGTGCTTTGGGAACATTAGTGGTGCTGCAGGCAGAGACGCAGGCAGTGGAAAATAAATACAGTTAAGCAGCGGGAAGTAGATTACTTCTGCTCCTTCAGGTTTCCCACAGGGGAAGGGGATGGGAAATACAAGGCTAGAAAGGACTCCCAGAGTTACCAACACCCCTAGTTTCCAACTGAGGAAGTTATCCTCTTTCCTTTCAAACTCTTCAGCTCTCCCTGCTAACATTGGGAAAAGCAAGCAGCGAGCTCTGGTGGAGTCCTGCACACCGGCTACCACCCACACCCCAGCTGGCAGCTCCAGGGCTGAGATATCTTGGCCAGAGAAAGGAAAAGAAAGCCTCAGGTGGAGCTCCTCTTGACTTATAAAGCTGACACAACAGAGACTTGGATAGCTTTAGCACATCAAGCAGGCAAGTTCCAGCCATGTGTCCTGCATAGCGCAAGTCTTGCATGGTGGAGCAGGAGAGAGGAGGCACCCAGACATCTTTTGCCAACCAAACTTGTGTTAAACAGAGCTAGGTACCCACCAAAACAGCATACATACACATACCTGCATGATCTGTAGCAGCTATCCTTTGGTGCAGACCTCAGAAGGGCTGAAACAGGGCCTAGGCAGGGGTGGGTAAAGGCCACAGGTGAGGCCTCACACAGCTGTTGGGGCAGAGGGGCCAGCGTGGCACTGGGAGGGGTCTTGCAGCCACCCTCACTCTCTGATGTCCCTCCTTTGCTCACACCAAGGAGTAGTTGGCCCACTTTTTCAAGTTAGTAGTCAGAAAAAATGCCGCCTCTAAGCATGTCCTTACCAGCTGTAGGCCCGCCCTTGGGGAGGCTGTTGGAGAGCCCGGATTGCCAGCACAGTGAATGTATGGCACCTAGGAACTGTTAAATCACTCTTCATCAATGATAATCTCTGCAATTGCCTTAAACAAGAGCAGCTTTTGAACAGTCCTCACAGGATGAAAATGCACGAAGACAAATCTTTGTACACTAACAGCCTTCCTACCCACCTGCCTGCACATTCTGCATTGTGCAGGGCAATGACTGCTCCCGAGGATTCAGACTTCCCTCTCTTACGGCTTTTTAAGCCACATAATCCCACAGGAAATTTAGCTATCTTTTAAAAAGCAAAAGGAGAGAAGAGAACACAAACCTCCAGCCCTCCAGCCCTTAGAAAATAGTCCCACAGACACCTCAAAATTCCAAGATAGGGTGAGGAGAACTAATTTGTTTTTTCTTGTTTAAATCTCACACTATGACATTTTTTGCAGCTGGCAGTGTGCTCAGCACTCTTCAGCAGAGCAGCCTTTCTGCATGCTGCAGTACTACCTCTGTGTCACAGGCAAGAGAAAGGCAGAAAGAAATGCATAAGCCTCTCCCCAGTTTCCTCCCATTCTCCTAAGACCTGTGGGTGAACCATTGAACCAGTTGTTTGGAAAATTTCTGCTCCAGCAGGCTTATTCAATCATCCCAAAAAGAGACAGAGGCGAATCTTCAGCTCTCTCATTTTGAATTCACTGGGGCATTCCCCTGTGGAATGTCTCAAAGTACCGAGCGACACAGCCTCTATTTTATCATTATACCCCAACAGTAGTGAGCCCTTCCCCCTTTTCCTATTGGCTGAAGTACTTCGGGTTCACGTTCTTCTCGGTTTGCCTGTCAGCCATCACCCCCAGTAGGTACCCCCCCTTGTTTCCTTTGGTTGTACAGACTTTGCAATCTGGGTTCAGAGTTTGTTGTTTTGCCCAGATTCTTCATTAACATCATATGAAACTAAAAAAGTTTCAACTCACATTTGATTTTTAGCTTTCTTAGTGGAGATATTTTTTGAAATAACACTGTGAAAACATAGAAAATAATTTTTAAAGTAGCACTTGGCTTTTTAACGTGAATAAATTTAAAACTCCAGATTTACTTTTAACTTCTTTGCTTTTTCATTATTAACTTTCCCATATGCTGTACTCATCATAGCCCGATGTAGAAATATGAGGAAGTAATTTAATATGAAGATGGAAAAGGCTTGGATAGATAGAGCAAGTTCAGTCAGTCTGTAGAAAAAATGATCTTGCAATCCTTTCTGACAATGAAGAATGAAAGAACATCCTGGCATTTATTCTTGTCTGGATATCTGGAAGCTACTGAGGGTCTAGCGAGATCGAAGAGAGACTTGTCAGGCACGATGCTCTCAGAAGAGAGTGGAAAGTTGTACAGCCTGCACTCCCAGGAGCAGCGTGACCCATCTTTATGCAGGATAAAGCATATCACTCTGTGCAACAGGAATCTGAACAAAGGGATCTGCAAAGTAAATGTGTTAGGTACAGCAAGCTCTGTATTTGGGGTTACTGTATTTTCATTGCATTGTGAGCACCCAGAGGTCATCTACACTTGCTCCAAATGAGCCCTGATTCCCACTGCACAGCACTAGCGGGAGGTGAAAAAGCCTCTGTGCAGGTGGAGAAGACCTTCTGTAACTCAGGAAAACAGGGCTTCATTGCACCCTGCTGCTAACACTCAGAAGCAGTGAGGCAGGTACAAGTCATATGTATTTGTAGACCAAAGGCTTTGAATTTTGTTATGAGAAAGGAAGGAAATACTCGATAAAATTCTACTTTTAAGACTACCTCTCATCCCAAAGTGGTTATCTAGCAAGCAAAAAGGTGTCTGTATTGAAATGCCAGAGCAGGCTGAATTCCTCTGCAGCTGTCAGAAAATGTTTGTTTTCTGCATAAGAAAAAGCTTAAAAGCCTCCATATGGAAGCAGGAAGACTTTTTGGCATTTAAAGAATTAGCACAGAGAAGAAATCTATGCTTCAAGATATTTCTAGGGCTGACTGCAGCAGAACTGCAGGAGGGAAAAAAAAGAAGGGAAAGCAAAGAAGAAAACAAAAGCATTAACAATATGCACATTGACAAGCTACCTGGACAGTGGAACAAAAGTATATTTGGGAGTGCCACTGCTGTGGCTAAAATAATTAAATGAATAAACTGATGTCTTAAACAGTGCTACACTAAAATGGAGCAAACACAAATTAGTGGCCGTTCAAGAATTGTACACAGAAGATGTTAATTGGAAAGGGTATTCAAGTAACGCAGCACAGCTTGTACTAAGTTGTTTAGGAAAGATATTAGTTCTTTCCTTTAGGTTTATAAAAACATACACAAGGTCTGCAGCCTAGAAGCCATAGCCCACCTATGGCTCAGTCCTTGGGGAAAAAAAAATGTGATACAAGCCTTCCAAAACTGGAGGGATTCTGAAGATCACTGTTACCAAGAATAAGATGTTACTGAGCTAGATTTGCAGCCTCAAGTGAGTCACAGAAGAGAAGCATCAGTGTGCTCCAGTTGGAGCAAAAGTGTTGGCTGCTTTCACAAGAGGCTGACTCCAATCTGAAATACAACACTGCCATTCTGCAAAACGTGTTTCTCCCTTCAGTCTTGATGTGATTGCAGCGTGGTGATATTCAGATACTATGAAGCTTAATTTAAGAGTCCATTTGCAGATGGAATGTTATTTGATAATCTGCATCTGTAAGCAAGAAGTTAGAGAAAATACAATGCAGAGCCAAGTTCAGGCACTGCAAACATGCTGTAGCAGTAATATAAAGGAAAACGGGGCAGAGGAAGAGAATATCTCCCCTCAGGGGAAAAGCAGTCTTACTGATGAACGAGATAAGACGATTAATAGCTAGAAGAGAGCAGATCAAAGACTGGAAACTAAAATCAGTGTTAATATAAGCTGTCCACGCAGGTGACAAAAGCTCAGATCATGGTACAAAGACCAGATCAGATAAGAAAGAAGGCAGAAAGCTAACTTGCTTTTGACCCCTCTTTAAGATGGAAGAAGAAAGAAGCCTAAATGTCAGGCTGCCACACAGAGGGCTGCAGGAAGGCTCACAAGCCATAAAATCCAATCTAAGCATGCATGCAGGTAGCATTAAGGATCTTGTCTCTGCCAGCTCATAGCCAACCCAAACAAGGGCCAGAGCTTCACTTAGGAAAAGGCTTTTCAGGATCTTTCCTGAGGACAGAAAGCATTTGAGCCTCAGGACACTGGTACGTGTGTGCTTCATCTTGTGCCCACGGGCACGCTTTAGGAAGCATGAAGACCTGCAGGGGAGGAGCAGAAAGTCTGACTCCAAAGCTGGAAAGAGATGCTACACAAAAGGTCTTGAAGCACAAATATCCTTTAAACAACAATGGTAACGTGCACTGGTCTGCTCATAGCAAATATAAACCAGAGACAGGAATTTCTTCAAGGCTACTAAGGCAGAAAGCTCTGTAAATATTATCAGATGCAACAATGCGGGTTACAGTGAAATTTTCACCTCACCGAAGACAAAATACAGAGGTATCTTCAAGGGAGAAAAAAATCAACTGTAAGACATGGAGCCCTCATACCCTTCACTGAATACCCCATTGGTATTGGAGTTTAATAGTGCTGCTGGAGCCAGATGCAGCTGCTCATTGCTCTTGAGTTTTTTACTCAAGGGGTACAAAAACTAAGGAATTGCCTTGCCAGGTAAGCATCCCTGCTAAGTAACCCTGATTAATCTATCAAATGATGACAGTGCTCTGAAAGGATGAGCAGCGCTGCGATCTTCATGGTTCAAGGCTTCACAGTTGAATGAAATCATCTCTTGTCAGCTTTCCGCAGGCTCTGTCAACTCCACAGATACTGCATCACACAGGTTGAAATCCTGTCTCAGTTAACAAATGCCCTTGCTATCTGGGTCTAGAAGCGTGCCTGGGAAATTTTATGAATGAGGTATTACGTGCTACTACATGAGGTACTACATGCATGGGGGTACACCGAGAATGCAAGAGAAGGGCACCAGTATCTGGAGAAACAGAATATTGAAAGCAGCCTGCAAAAAAGAGAAATCAAAGGTCTACTGAAGGGGAAAACAGGACGACATGGCACATGGGGTGGGCTTGCAAAGAAACCACTAACTCCCATCACTGCTGGATTTCCTCTCCACAGGTGGCACAGCCCTAAGCAGAACATCTGTATAGGTTGGTGACTTGTGACTGGTCGTGGACACCCAGTGCTACCTGAGCAGATGTAGGAAAAGAAGAAAGCCAACAGGGAAAGATATGAACAGAGACTATCTGGCTGGACTGCATCAGATACAGAGCTCTAAATCTGCTGAGAGCCAGAAAGTCTGTTCTCCCTTTTAGCCTACACAGATGTTTTCGTTAAGGTATTAGGTACAGCTCATTATAACAGCATCAAGATGTTTGATCGAGCATTACTGTTTATGGCAGAGAAAGAGCACTAGCTAACAGGGAAATTGGAGGCTCTTTTTCAAATATGCTGTGACTAGCAAATTTTAGCAACCTATGCTGCGAAAACCCTATTTTTTATTGAGGGAACAACATGACCCCATTGTGACAGTATAGGTGTTTACCCGTTTTGCCTGGACTGCAGACACAAAAACAGCTTTCTGTACAACAGCACTTATTGTATTTCAGATTGTTCCAAGACGCCTTTTAGCAGACATACTGCTAATGCTGGAGATGCTAGATACACTGAGGTACAGCAAGGAATCAGTTAGCTGTAGCTCTTAGATATCCCATAGCCAATAGAGAAACACTGCCAACAGGACCCTGCTCTAGGCTCTCTGATGCACTGATGCTAACGGCAGTTTATCGAGATGATATGCCGAGTCTCCAGAGCAGTTCCCAGGTCCCCAGTTTTCCTCCTTTCTTGTGAGTCAGTTTACAAAAGCTTATTGCATTTACAGCTTTGATGAGCTCTGTGCATTCGTGAGAGCACAAATTAAATATTGCTTCAGCATATATGGGGATGTACAAAACCCCTTTGGTACACTGATGTTTTACCTCCACTCTTGCTGGAGGATTACATTTCCACCTCTCAGATACCTTCCTTCCCAGACCATACACATTGCACTAGGAACTCATTCCTGGATCTACAGCAACTTGTAATGTGTATGTAAGGAGAGACATCTGCTGTGGGGGCTCTCAGCCTAGCCCCTTCATGTGGTGAAGTGGTATCAGCCCTATACCAGCCCACACAGGAGCCCCCAGGTGCAGCCAAAATGATGCTCCCTGACGTCCCTTCCTATTCTGGTACTGAACCACCTTACAGCCTCTCTCCCCTGGGCCCCTTTCCTCAGCCCACACAGACACTGGCCAGCACAGAGAGCTCATGGACCTGTGGAAGCAATGTTTCTGCACCAGCTGATTCATGGGCAGCACTTGCTCATATGAAGAGCCTCCTCCTGCAGCCCTGTGCAGACAGCTGGGAGCTGTCACCCTTTGCCTTGCGAAGGCCTAAAACAGACGAAGTCTATTTGCTGCTGTAGCATCACTGAAGTAGCAGAATCCTCAGCAGGGTGATGGGAAAGCAAACAGTGAACTGATGGGCAGGACATCCACAGCCTCTCAGGGCTCTGTGTGAGATGCCTACTTTGTTGTCTCGAGGGAGGCGTGCTGCCTGAGGAGCCCATCTTATAAGAAAGCTGTATTTTTAAAAGCTATTTAAAAAAAAAAAGTCTTTCTAAAAAGAATGAGGGATCAGTGAAGTACAAAAAAAGGAGCTGTAATGAAAAGTGCATGAAAAAAACGGGATAGTAAGGAACAGAGAAACTATGCAAGCTCATTGGAGGTTGCTTTTCTTACCACATGTGAGTCTCCCATGGTTTGTTAGTAGAACCTATACCTGCAAGCAGGCACGGAGAAAGCCCACTGTTGTTAACACTGGGTAACCTCTTCACCTGTACTTGAGTTAGATGAGACTTCACACCAAGAACAAAAGAGAAATACCTTTTTGGCACAGCACAGCCGTGCACTTGCATGTCTTGCCTGCAGCCAAAATGTCAAGCACGGCTGCAATAGGCAACCTCTAAGATCACCTTACCTTGAAATCTGGTTTCCTGAAAAATAGGGGGGCAAAATTTACCAGATGCTTTGTCAGATACTCGCTAAAATAACATCATCTCACAATTGTCAAATGCCCACGGATTGAAAGGGTGAGCAGCAAACTCAGCTGGCTCTATTAAGAACCTTATGGAATTTTTGCATGAGTTTGTTCTACTGAAAATAGGGCTTTAGTTATGCTTGGAAGGAGGTGAAGAGATTGTTGTTTCTGCGTTTCATGCAGAAGAGCCTGAAGCACACCCAGTGACACTGCATTTCACTTACCTTTAAGCTCTGAATCTACCTCTGGGGACCATAAAGTTCATGCTGAGAAACAAAAACAGCAGAAGAAAGGCACTTCTGAGACAACATCAGAATATTTGAGAAACTCGATGGGGAGGCAGAGAGCACAGGAGTTTGCCATGCAGTCCTCTTGTCAGGAGTCTTTCAGAGAGGGGTGGATCTAGCAAATTAATGTTACTGGGATGATAAAGTTTCTATCACACTGGGAATGAAAAGGAAATCGCCCAGTAACAAAAACAGAGATGGAAAAAGATGCTAAGAGAACTTCACTGCAGCACTTTGCTTTCCTGTAATGCTTTCCCCTTGTCTCTGTGCTGGTTTCTTTTGATCTGTGGGTCTTCCTTTGTGTCAGCTCACAGTGGGCTGCCAGGAGGCTCAGAGAGTGGAGCAAATCAATTGGTTTGTGTGCAGGCTGGGAGGAGGTGGCAAGGTGGTTTCCAGGGACTGGCACAGCGAGAGAAAGAGTTGCCTTGGCCTTTCTCCACTGGCATCCCAGTGCTGCCATAGCAGAAAAACTTTGAACCAGAAGGTGTGCCAGCAATGCCCATGCTGTAGATCTGGCCAGCTTGGAAAGCACCAAGTAGGCTGGCAAAGTGTTTGTGCCATCTCCTTGGCATCATTGCCAAAACAGTAACGCAGAACCTAAAACTGGTGATGCTTCAGAAAAGAGAGAACAGCAACAGCCCACCAAATCTGTCTTCAGAGCACGGGAAGCCATACCCAAAATTCTGCTCCAGCTGACATCGCAAAGGGAAGCTTCATGTCTCTCTTCAACTCCTAACGCCCCACACAGGGAGAAGGAAGGGAGGCTGCTGCCCATCCCTATGAGCCTTGGCCTTTTGCCTAGGTGTCACAGTGCTGCAGAGGGAAGAAGGACCTTTCCCAAAATGAACTTTCTTATTATCACTATGACTTTTTAGAAATAAGCCAGTGGTTTCTGCTGAGAAATATTGCACTTTTTGTTAGTCAATAAGAAAGGCAATTGAAATCCCATTGCAGCCTCCAGCATGTAACACTCTGAAGGTTAGCTTCAAATGTTTCCCAGTGCAGAATTAACCAGAACATACATCATCGCTTTTACAGGCAGCATCATTTCTGATATCTCCAAAGATAACAGTATGGATCAGGGGGATTATCGTGGCATTAGCTGCTCTGATTACCTTCCCTACAGTTTAATAACAAGAGCACTTAGACTGTAGGTGTATCAACAGAGTTTTAGATTTGCGAGCAAGGAAAGTTGGGGGTTATTAGCAGAACAAGAGGAAAGAAAAGGTCACGCACTGCAATGTGCCTCTCAGGATGCAGCTGACATATTCAGTGGGGCAGGGAAGTGATTTTTCACTACAGCGTCATGAGTATTTTGACGAGAAGCAGTAAGGACTTTGAAGATCCATCTTGTCACATCCGGGCTGCTTTGGCTGCAAACTTAACCCATTAGAAAATAAGGCAACCACATTTGGCAACATCACCGCCTTTTAAAAACCTTACCTACGCTCTGCACACAGTTCACTTTGCTCCTGTTTATCTGCCTCTGTCTACAGTGACAATCCTGGATTGCACTGGTTTTATTTTAATCAGGAAGCAGACATTACTTCCCTGGGAATAAAAAGCCAGAAGATGGGGTCTCTGAAAAATGGTGTCTACTAGCTCCACTATCACTCCTCCTGCCCGACACCTTCCCCAAGGAGCTTCACTGCTCTCCCCAGAGGAACCACAGAATCACAGAATGACCCGGGTTGGAAGGGACCTCGAGGATCATGTAGTTCCAACCCCCCTGCCTAACAGGGCCACCAAACATACACATTTACTAGATCAGGTTGCCCAGGGCCCCGTCCAACCTGGTCTTGAACACCTCCAAGGATGGGGCAAGGAACCAACTGGTTGGTATTTTACTGTGGAAAACAGAGGGGTTGCTGAAGAACCTTAGAGCTAAAATTACAAGCTACCAATGAGATTAAACATTTTTCCCAGGCGCACTTACCAGAGATAATATAGAATAAGTTTACATTTCTATTGTTCCTGCTCTCTCTGCTTGTTAAAGTGCAGAAGACAATCCGTGGTCGCTTATTTTGTATCTAAGCAACTGTCAGACTCTATATCTACTAATAAGAAAGGGTATAATTATATGCTGCTACTTTAATTAGCAGCAGATGCCTATGTTTATGAAGTAAAATGTAAGATTTTCTGAAGTGCAGTCTTGCTTATATGCAAATTGCAAGAGCACTTTCATGGGTTTTTAAAGCTTTTAGTGGGCCCGGGCAGCTCAAGTGGGGAAGGGCACGGGGTTCACACAACACACTGTTGGTGCTTCAGTGCTTTGCTGCCCCAAAGGCCTGTTTGGGAAAGCTGTGAGGTGAGGGCAGATCAGTGCCTGCAGTGCCCTTCCGACACCACCAGCACTGGAGCAAAGCAGGTGGCTGCCCTGAGCCAAAGGGCAAAAGCTGCCTGCTTTGGGCACCTGCTATAGTGCCCTGGAGACGCAGCTGCAAAGCAGCTGAGATGGGGAAGAATCCTTAACGTCAATTCTTGATCTCATTGAGGTGCTTCAGCAGCACATATTGATGCAATGCAGCATTTCTTTTCAGAAGAAATAACAGCAGGACTATTGCTGAGGGGCTCTGCATGTAAGAGCAGTCGAGAGCACCAACAAAACAAAATGAAACCCCGTCTCCATGCAAACATGTGCAGGCACAGTATATAAATGAGAATAACCTTGTCCAGGATAGAAAATACTTGTTAGATGAGACTCTAATTTCTGTTATTCTGTATTTTTAGTCTTGTTTCCATAGAAACAGCACTTGTGATGATACTGTCCTGCAAGGTAGCAAATGGATATACATAAGTGTATGTTCGTATATGCATTCCCTCCTACCTCCTGAAGCTTTGAATGTATTTGCCAGCAAAGTTGGAAGTTCCACGGATAGCCAGATGCAACCAGTTCTGGGAGAGCATCTGGGTAAGGAAGAAGTGATTGTGCAGTTCCCCAGCCAAAGAAATCTCATCAGAGGGCAGAGAGCCTGCCAAGAGGGGAACAAGAGGTGGGCCATGCCATTACTGCCGCATCTCCTTGAGCCTCTGTAGCAAAGCTCATCCTCGCATGGACACCAGCCTTACTGTCAGCCGTGAGCCACATGTCCATGGGAAATCTGCTCCCATGTCTGGAAATCAAGACTCCCGTTCAGACGCTGGGAAAGTGCAAGAATCCCATGTGAAGGCTCGGCGCACCAACATAAAAACTGATGTCCGTCTTCCTTCTTTGCCCATCTTTTGGGGTCTCTTGCCTTGCTATGCGTGCAATTCACAGATAAAAGGTGGAGCAGCCAACCAAATTTGGCCCATTTCTTCAGCAAAATCCACTGTGCTACCTCTCATGGCCTTACATGCCAGATAAAGGACAGGTCAGATCACCTATCTAAATTAGAGAGAAATGCTGATTGTCTGCACTCATATTTCTCATTCTAGAAAGTTACTGAATCCTTTAGCATACCTTTATATTCCTAGATCTTACACCCCTCTGTAGTGGGTGTTATTCCAATCACAAGACTTAAGTTACACAAGACTGCACCCTAGCAGGCAGCAAGGGCTTGCAAGCACACAGCCCTTGCCTTTGTCTTCTCTTCCTGCACTTTCTAATCCCTAATCCACCCTCTGTGAGAGTTGGCAGCCACGGCTGTGCTTGCTGCAGTGCAGGCTGGCAGCAGAGACTCACGCCAGATGCTTTCCCACAGAGCCTGGGTTTGCTCTCGCTCTCACTCCTCAGTTGTCAGTTCTCACTGAAGGTCACCCTAACAGAAAATGTCTGTTTGTGCTTGGCCTTCACGCACGTGGTGTTGAGGCAGCGCTCCTTTAGCAGGTACTGCTACGCGCACATATGGAGCAGAGGAAGCTGGCGGAGTGATTAAGCTGCATTAAAATGATCTCGGTATCCCATAGTTTTCTGAATAAAATATAATAAGCAAATTCCATTCTGAAATCCATTTAGGGGAAGAAATATGTTTGCGTGGGTCAAGAAGAGCTTGTCAGTCTTGTGCGAAAAGATGAGTAACTTTTGAAATGTTTTCTTCAGGAATCTGAGGAACAAAAGAAGGAAAGTGATCATCTGATCATCAAGCGACGGCTGAGATCCAGAACAGCTAAAAAACCTTGAAGAAGCATGTTTGTTCCCCTTTCTCAGGACATACTTTTATCGTATTATTAAAACTGGTTGTTAATAAACAGTAACAGTTACTCCGTTGTGTTCTTAAATTTGTATACAGGTGTTTGTTGCAGAACGGCGGGAGAAAAGCAGACGACCACACCTGTCATTGACATATGATCAGCGAATCTCATTTAACCCTTGGCTGCGTGTACCTTTATAATATGGATAATTAGCTCATACATATTGCAAAAGTGCAGCTCATCATTGGTTCCCAATTACATACTATCCCCGAGTATCTTAACAGCTTGTTGTTATCAACTGAAAGCTACTCCCTTGCTGAGTTCCCAGAACCATGGCTAGTTTCTCACCATCCCAAGGCATCTTGTTATTCTTGCTGTCCTTGCAGGTGTTATAGCTGCTTGCCTAGCTGCACCGTGATTACAACCCTTCTCAGCTAACTAGCTGTAAAAAACACTCTCTACAGAAAGGGAAAAACAAGACTAAAAGAGAAAAGCAGCAGTGAAAGCGAAAAGAAAGATTAAAGAGAAAAGCAGCAGTGAATAGGAAAAGCAAGACTAAAAGGTAAAGGCAAGACTAAAAGGGAAAAGCGAGACTAAAAGGGAAAAGCGAGACAAAAAGGGAAAAGCGAGACAAAAAGGGAAAAGCGAGACAAAAAGGGAAAAGCGAGACAAAAAGGGAAAAGCGAGACAAAAAGGGAAAAGCGAGACAAAAAGGGAAAAGCGAGACAAAAAGGGAAAAGCGAGACAAAAAGGGAAAAGCGAGACAAAAAGGGAAAAGCGAGACAAAAAGGGAAAAGCGAGACAAAAAGGGAAAAGCGAGACAAAAAGGGAAAAGCGAGACAAAAAGGGAAAAGCGAGACAAAAAGGGAAAAGCGAGACAAAAAGGGAAAAGCGAGACAAAAAGGGAAAAGCGAGACAAAAAGGGAAAAGCGAGACAAAAAGGGAAAAGCGAGACAAAAAGGGAAAAGCGAGACAAAAAGGGAAAAGCGAGACAAAAAGGGAAAAGCGAGACAAAAAGGGAAAAGCGAGACAAAAAGGGAAAAGCGAGACAAAAAGGGAAAAGCGAGACAAAAAGGGAAAAGCGAGACAAAAAGGGAAAAGCGAGACAAAAAGGGAAAAGCGAGACAAAAAGGGAAAAGCGAGACAAAAAGGGAAAAGCGAGACAAAAAGGGAAAAGTGGCAGTGAAAGGGAAAAGCAAGACTAAAAGGGAAAAGTGTCAGTGAAAGGGAAAAGCAAGACTAAAAGGGAAAAGTGTCAGTGAAAGGGAAAAGCAGCAGTGAAAGGGAAAAGAAGCAGAGAAAGGGAAAAGCAAGACTGAAAGGGAAAAGCAAGACTAAAAGGGAAAAGCAAGACTAAAAGGGAAAAGCAAGACTAAAAGGGAAAAGCAAGACTAAAAGGGAAAAGCAAGACTAAAAGGGAAAAGCAGCAGGGAAAGGGAAAAGCAGCAGGGAAAGGGAAAAGCAGCAGGGAAAGGGAAAAGCAGCAGGGAAAGGGAAAAGCAGCAGGGAAAGGGAAAAGCAGCAGGGAAAGGGAAAAGCAGCAGGGAAAGGGAAAAGCAGCAGGGAAAGGGAAAAGCAGCAGGGAAAGGGAAAAGCAGCAGGGAAAGGGAAAAGCAGCAGGGAAAGGGAAAAGCAGCAGGGAAAGGGAAAAGCAGCAGGGAAAGGGAAAAGCAGCAGGGAAAGGGAAAAGCAGCAGGGAAAGGGAAAAGCAGCAGGGAAAGGGAAAAGCAGCAGGGAAAGGGAAAAGCAGCAGGGAAAGGGAAAAGCAGCAGGGAAAGGGAAAAGCAGCAGGGAAAGGGAAAAGCAGCAGGGAAAGGGAAAAGCAGCAGGGAAAGGGAAAAGCAGCAGGGAAAGGGAAAAGCAGCAGGGAAAGGGAAAAGCAGCAGGGAAAGGGAAAAGCAGCAGGGAAAGGGAAAAGCAGCAGGGAAAGGGAAAAGCAGCAGGGAAAGGGAAAAGCAGCAGGGAAAGGGAAAAGCAGCAGGGAAAGGGAAAAGCAGCAGGGAAAGGGAAAAGCAGCAGGGAAAGGGAAAAGCAGCAGGGAAAGGGAAAAGCAGCAGGGAAAGGGAAAAGCAGCAGGGAAAGGGAAAAGCAGCAGGGAAAGGGAAAAGCAGCAGGGAAAGGGAAAAGCAGCAGGGAAAGGGAAAAGCAGCAGGGAAAGGGAAAAGCAGCAGGGAAAGGGAAAAGCAGCAGGGAAAGGGAAAAGCAGCAGGGAAAGGGAAAAGCAGCAGGGAAAGGGAAAAGCAGCAGGGAAAGGGAAAAGCAGCAGGGAAAGGGAAAAGCAGCAGGGAAAGGGAAAAGCAGCAGGGAAAGGGAAAAGCAGCAGGGAAAGGGAAAAGCAGCAGGGAAAGGGAAAAGCAGCAGGGAAAGGGAAAAGCAGCAGGGAAAGGGAAAAGCAGCAGGGAAAGGGAAAAGCAGCAGGGAAAGGGAAAAGCAGCAGGGAAAGGGAAAAGCAGCAGGGAAAGGGAAAAGCAGCAGGGAAAGGGAAAAGCAGCAGGGAAAGGGAAAAGCAGCAGGGAAAGGGAAAAGCAGCAGGGAAAGGGAAAAGCAGCAGGGAAAGGGAAAAGCAGCAGGGAAAGGGAAAAGCAGCAGGGAAAGGGAAAAGCAGCAGGGAAAGGGAAAAGCAGCAGGGAAAGGGAAAAGCAGCAGGGAAAGGGAAAAGCAGCAGGGAAAGGGAAAAGCAGCAGGGAAAGGGAAAAGCAGCAGGGAAAGGGAAAAGCAGCAGGGAAAGGGAAAAGCAGCAGGGAAAGGGAAAAGCAGCAGGGAAAGGGAAAAGCAGCAGGGAAAGGGAAAAGCAGCAGGGAAAGGGAAAAGCAGCAGGGAAAGGGAAAAGCAGCAGGGAAAGGGAAAAGCAGCAGGGAAAGGGAAAAGCAGCAGGGAAAGGGAAAAGCAGCAGGGAAAGGGAAAAGCAGCAGGGAAAGGGAAAAGCAGCAGGGAAAGGGAAAAGCAGCAGGGAAAGGGAAAAGCAGCAGGGAAAGGGAAAAGCAGCAGGGAAAGGGAAAAGCAGCAGGGAAAGGGAAAAACAAGACTAAAAGGGAAAAGCAAGACGAAAAGGGAAAAGAAAAACTAAAAGGGAAAATCAAGACTGAAAGGGAAAAGCAGCAGTGAAAGGGAAAAGCAAGACTAAAAGGGAAAGCAAGACTAAACGAGAAGAGCAAGACTAAAAGGGAAAATCAGCAGTCAAAGGGAAAAGCAGCAGGGAAAGTGAAAAGACAGACTAAAAGGGAAAACCAAGACTAAAAGGGAAAAGCAGCAGTGAAAGGGTGAAGCAAGAATAAAAGGAAAAAGCAAGACTAAAAGGGAAAGCAAGACTAAACGAGAAGAGCAAGACTAAAAGGGAAAATCAGCAGTCAAAGGGAAAAGCAGCAGGGAAAGTGAAAAGACAGACTAAAAGGGAAAACCAAGACTAAAAGGGAAAAGCAGCAGTGAAAGGGTGAAGCAAGACTAAAAGGGAAAAGCAAGACTGAAAGGGAAAAACAAGACTGAAAGGGAAAAGCAAGACTGAAAGGGAAAAGCAAGACTGAAAGGGAAAAGCAAGACTGAAAGGGAAAAGCAAGACTGAAAGGGAAAAGCAAGACTGAAAGGGAAAAGCAAGACTGAAAGGGAAAAGCAAGACTGAAAGGGAAAAGCAAGACTGAAAGGGAAAAGCAAGACTGAAAGGGAAAAGCAAGACTGAAAGGGAAAAGCAAGACTGAAAGGGAAAAGCAAGACTGAAAGGGAAAAGCAAGACCAGAAGGGAAAAGCAAGACCAGAAGGGAAAAGCAAGACCAGAAGGGAAAAGCAAGTCTAAAAGGGAAAAGCAGTTGTGAAAGGGAAAATCCACAATGAAAGGGAAAAGCAAGACTAAAATGGAAAATCAGGACTGAAAGGGAAAACCAAGACTAAAATGGAAAAGCAAGACTAAATGGGAAAAGCAAGACTAAAAAGGAAAAGCAAGACTAAAAGGGAAAAGCAGCAGGGAAAGGGAAAAGCAGCAGTGAAAGGGAATAGCAAAACTGAAAGGGAAAAGCAAGACTAAAAGGGAAGAGCAGCAGTGAAAGGGAAAAGCAGCAGTGAAAGGGAAAAGCAAAACTAAAAGGGAAAAGCAAGACTAAAAGTGAAAAGCAAGATTAAAAGGGAAAAGCAAGACTTAAAGGGAAAAGCAAGACTTAAAGGGAAAAGCAAGACTTAAAGGGAAAAGCAAGACTTAAAGGGAAAAGCAAGACTTAAAGGGAAAAGCAAGACTTAAAGGGAAAAGCAAGACTTAAAGGGAAAAGCAAGACTTAAAGGGAAAAGCAAGACTTAAAGGGAAAAGCAAGACTTAAAGGGAAAAGCAAGACTTAAAGGGAAAAGCAAGACTTAAAGGGAAAAGCAAGACTTAAAGGGAAAAGCAAGACTTAAAGGGAAAAGCAAGACTTAAAGGGAAAAGCAAGACTTAAAGGGAAAAGCAAGACTTAAAGGGAAAAGCAAGACTTAAAGGGAAAAGCAAGACTTAAAGGGAAAAGCAAGACTTAAAGGGAAAAGCAAGACTTAAAGGGAAAAGCAAGACTTAAAGGGAAAAGCAAGACTTAAAGGGAAAAGCAAGACTTAAAGGGAAAAGCAAGACTTAAAGGGAAAAGCAAGACTTAAAGGGAAAAGCAAGACTTAAAGGGAAAAGCAAGACTTAAAGGGAAAAGCAAGACTTAAAGGGAAAAGCAAGACTTAAAGGGAAAAGCAAGATTAAAATGTAAAAGCAGCAGTCAAAGGGAAAAGCAGCAGTCAAAGGGAAAAGCAGCAGTGAAAGGGAAAAGCAGCAGTGAAAGGGAAAAGCAGCAGTGAAAGGGAAAAGCAAGACTAAAAGGGAAAAGCAAGATTAAAAGGGAAAAGCAAGACTAAAAGGGAAAAGCAGATTAAAAGGGAAAAGCAGCAGTGAAAGGGAAAAGTAAGACTAAAAGGGAAAAGCAAGACCAAATGGGAAAAGGAAGACCAAATGGGAAAAGGAAGACCAAATGGGAAAAGGAAGACCAAATGGGAAAAGGAAGACCAAATGGGAAAAGGAAGACCAAAAGGGAAAACCAGCAGTGAGAGGGAAAAGCAAGACTAAAAGGGAAAAGCAAGACTAAAAGGGAAAAGCAAGACTAAAAGGGAAAAGCAAGACTAAAAGGGAAAAGCAAGACTAAAAGGGAAAAGCAAGACTAAAAGGGAAAAGCAAGACTAAAAGGGAAAAGCAAGACTAAAAGGGAAAAGCAAGACTAAAAGGGAAAAGCAAGACTAAAAGGGAAAAGCAGCAGTGAAAGGGAAAAGCAAGACTAAAATGGAAAAGCAGCAGTGAAAGGGAAAAGCAGCAGTGAATGGGAAAAGCAAGACTGAATGGGAAGAACAAGAGTGAAAGGGAAAAGCAAGTCTAAAAGGAAAAAGCAGCAGTGAAAGGGAAAAGCAGCAGTGAAAGGGAAAATTAGCAGTGAAAGGGAAAAGCAGCAGCGAAAGGGAAAATCAAGACTAAAATGGAAAAGCAGCAGTGAAAAGGAAAAGCAGCAGCGAAAGGGAAAAGCAGCAGCGAAAGGGAAAAGCAAGACTAAAAGGGAAAAGCGGCAGTGAAAGGGAAAAGTAGCACAGAAAAGCAGCAGTGAAAGGGAAAAGGAACAAGAAAATGCAGCCCTGAAAGGGAGAAGGAGCCCTGAATGGGAGAAGCAGAACTGATAAAGAAAAGCAGCCCTGAAAGGGAAAAGCAGCCGCGAAAGGGAAAAGGAGACCTGAAAGGGAAAGGAACAGCATAAAGCAACACTGATAGGGAAAAGAAGTACAAAAAGGGCAAAGCACTGAAAGAGAAAAGGAGCCCTGAAAGGGAAAGCATCAAAGCAAGGGAAAAGAAGCGCGGAAAGGTAAAAGGAACAAGCACAGGGAGCAGGCAGGTAGGCACAGCAAAGCAGCAAGCAAAGACCAATCTCTCAGAGGGGGCCTGCTAACAGGAAGCCCAGCTATTGCCCTCCCAAAGAAACTCCACCATTTTGACAGCCAAAACAGAAACTACGGTTTCGGTTCTCATGACTCTTCCCTGCGCTCCCAAATAAATGGTTTCGTGACATCCTCTACCACACTGCAACTGCTCAGAATAATCAAAATTATATCATTCATGACATAAGAAACTCACTTTTGCCTGGTGGCAACGACAGTCCATTCCCATCCTGTCCCTCCATGTAATGAACATTGCATTTGGCCTTCTAACAGCCTCCTGGATGAATCCACCAAGAGCAAGGAAGCACCCTGCCCTTACTCTGAAGAGAGAAAGAAAGCAAGGTTCATGGAAACAGGCACACAAGGCTCGCAACAAGACACGGTGCTCCAGATCATGACAGAGATAGGGCTACCACAGTGCCCGAACATGATTTACCACTAAAGGAAACATCTGGGGGCACTTCACAACTTCAGCACAAGCTGTAATGGCTCAGCATATTTAGCTTTCTTATCGTTCAGCTGGAGAACGAGATACTCCGAAGTATCAGTCAGCAAGCACTCGGATGATCCTGCCCTCTGGTTTTTATGATGACAGACATCATTACTGCCACCTCTGACACCTTACCAGGAGATGCTTCCATTTATTAGCCTGGTCTTGATTCCTTCCATCAGCAGCTGCTCCTAAACTGACCTCCATTCATACAGTGATACCACTGACTTCTAGCACGAGCTGACCTGCAAGACAGAGAAGAGAAAGCAGGATGGCAACAAACACTGACATAGCACAATCTAATATTCTTGAACAGCCGCAAATGAGACAAAACAGGAGATAAGTGCATCTGCAGCAACACCCCAGTTCATAAAGAAATGCAACTCCAGCCTGGCCTCAGCAGCCCTTATATATTTCTTACACATTTGATTAAGCCAACTGCAATTTGAACCAGAAGAATTCACAGTCTCTTGCAAATGTCACCGTAAAGCAGAATAGGACACAGCAAAAGAAAAAAAAAAAAAAAAAGAAAAAAAAAAAAAAAAAGAAATATAAAGAAAAAAGCAAGCCAAAAACCAGGGAATCAAAGTTTAAAAAACCACAGAAAACAAATAGAAAAAAAACACATACTATCTGTAACAGCAGAAAGACTAGCACAGTGTGAATATACTACAAAGGTAAGGAAAGAATGGCTCACCCACCACTGAGGATGGAAGTGCACAGAACAAACTCCACAGAGGAGAAACCATCAAAAACAATTCCACCCAGGGGCAGTCAGCCTTCAAAAATGAGCTGTAAGAGAGGTGCAGCCAGGCTCCATCCCTTCCAGTCACTCAGCTGCATTGCCCTCACCTGCACTAACCAGGGCTGACCAGGTCCCTTCCCTAGGTGATAATCAGTGGCTCAGACTGTGATTCAACAGTTCTCATACAGCGTATCTAAAGAAAAATAACAAAGCATAGATGAAAAACACAACAACAAATAAACCATGAAGGATTTTAGGAAATAACACAGAATTAAAAAAAAATAATAATAATAATAAAAGCAAAGAAAAAATAATAAACCAAACAAAAGAAAAAAACTAAGACAAGGAAAAACAGAAAAAAACAAAATACAAAAAACAAAAAACAAAAAACAAAAAAAAAACCACGACATAGAAAACACCAAATAGGAAAGAAAACCATAGAGCTGCAAAGGAAAAAAAATAACACAGCAAAGCAAAGCACAGATGATAAAAAACAACAAGGAAAACACACCTCCCTGACATGACATCTTGCCTCCTGAGCAGGTCACAGTGTCCCTCACTCAGATGTAGAGCAGGGAGGAAGCTGAGACCCCATGTGTTCCTTGCTGCACACTCCCATCTAAAAGGTCCATATGCTCCTTGGGAAGCACAATGCCACCTGGGGAAAAGAGAAAGCAGGAACAGGACATGCAGGCGGCTATCACCCAGCAGAAGGCCAGATCCTTCCGTCTGTTATCCGCTCCTCTTTTTAGTCCTAATAGGGCCCCGAGGATACAGAAATAGCAGTGCTTAGCAGAAGGACTCGGAGAAGGACCGGTAGAAACTGTCAGGAGGACAACTGGCATCGTGTGGACACAAACAGGCTGTTGGTGCAAGGAAGGAAACGGCACCTGAGCATTTCACCAAACAGCTTCCCTCCTTTCTGTCTTCCTGCAAAGATACAAGGATAAAAACCTCATTTCCTCTGAGCAACAATTGGAAACAAGACCAGAAAATTATTCATTCAAAGGCACTTCTAGGAGATGTATAACAGAGTCCTTCCCAGTTACACGAGCTTACGCTGTGGCCTTTGGAGAAACAAGCTGCCTTTGTGGTCCTGAGGGTTCCTTTTTGTCATCTGTTGAGCACAGCAAGAGAGCTTTTCTTGTACAAATCTATGCCCTGTGTACCTTTCTCCATCCCAAAACCTAGAGTTGCGGTGCAGACACTGGATGCTGACCAGAGCAGTAAAAGAACAGAAGAGGGAAAAAGCAGATACAGGTAAGACACCTAAAGGAAAGGAAAAGAGCAGAAGAGAAGGAAGGATACGGTTAAGAACAAAGGACAGAAGATGGAAAGTGCTATAGAGGATTGGACTGGACATGAGCAGATCAGAGCTACACCAAGGTGTGGCTTCTCCCTGTGTCCCTGTCCACCACTGGCAACATCCCCCAATGACAGGGATGATGCTGCCCCAGCAGCTGATGGGGTTGTGGTCTGGGGTTACGTTCTATGCAGAGCCTCCACAACCTGCTACAGACCTCCAGTTCCCTGACACTTCTTTTTTTTCCAGGTGTCTGCACACAAGGAACAGGTGTTCCCCATGCCCTGCATACTGGTAATTAGTGTGGGCAATTACTGTGTGGGAATTGGGGGAGGGAAATTCAGGGGTGGGATAGTGAGGAGGAATTGGAGGGGGCTGGGAAATTGTTTGGGTGGGATTGTAGAGATCAGATATGACTGCTAGGATGGGGAATATTTGGTTGGAAATACTGTAATTTCTATTACTCATTGCTTTGTGTGATAAGTTATTAAATGCTTTATGTTCCCTCTGCTACATCTCTGCTTGCAGTCATTTGTGCAGTGACAAAGGTCCTCAGCTCTACATGCCCACCTCCAAGGTAGGATGGAGCACCACAGATGGCAGTGTTCCACAGCTGCCACCAGCAGCCCCAGCTCGTCCCTCCACACCTGAGGTGTGAGTGGCTGTGAGAGGAATGTCTCTGTGGAAGTGCAGCTCATTCCTCCCCTCTGATGGGGGCAGAAGGCATCTGCATTTCCCTCATGGCTCTTATTTCCTGTGTTACTGTGGGAAATGAGCTCAGCCACTGTGCCTCCCTACTATGGCAAGCTCTGCAGCTCTGCCACTGTCTTTATACTCAGCTGTTCCTGTGTGTAATGCTCCACACTTGGACCCTGCAGAGCCCAGAGGCCTCCTTGGCTGCTGTTACTCACCTGGACATTGAGGGTGCTGTGTCTCCAGTCTGTACCTGCTTCCAGGTGGCACTTGCAAGACACTGCGAGTCCACCTGGTTGGAACTGCAGTCAACAAACACGAATGTGAAAGAAATAAGAAAGGATTCTTTCATTTCACAGGCTTTCATCTCCATTGAAAGATGTTCTGCTGTGCAGCACAGCTGGGAGCATTTCATATGTGCAAAAAAGGGGGATGGGCCCTGGCTGTGCCGGGCCCCCTTCCGGCCCAGGCCCCAAAGCAGCCCCGACTGTGCTGGGTTCCCCTCTCACCTGGGCCCTGCAGTGGCCTCAGCTGTGCCTGGTCCCCCTCTGCTCTGGGCCCTGAGCTGGCCCCAGCTGTGCCTGGTCCTCCTCCATCCTGGGCCCCAAGGCCCTGCCTCTGCCTGCTCCCCCTCTGCTCTGGGCCCTGAGCTGGCCCTAACTGTGCCAGGCCCCCCTCTGGCACAGGCCCTGCCTCAAGCCCCGCCCCCTGTGGGCAGCAGTGCTAGTGCCTGTTGGTTTTGCTCTCTTCCCTCTTCTTTCCCTGTTCTCTTCACAAATGCTTTCAGATCCCCCAGGATGACGTGCACTGACACTGCTGCCTTCTTCCTGCACAAACTTTCTGGGCAGCTCAGCTTTTTCTACAGAGCAGCGTGCCTTTGGAAGTGCTTGGAGGATGTAAACTAACAGCAAGAGAACACTGAGCTCTTCTGGGTCTTTCTAGACATGGCAAAGAGACAGGATAGTGTGCTCAGCCTTGAGTGGTTGCTTGTATGCAGAAATCACAGTTGTCAACATCTGTGCTGTTTTGCTGTAGGCAGTAGTGTGTGACAAGAAGCCTACAATTATCAATTTAGTGAATGTAATTATTTGTAACAGTTCCCCTTTCTTCTTCCCTTGACACTTGGGTTATGGAGTTCTCCTATGCTATGTGCCGGTGTAAATCTCTGAGCCACAGCACTGTTGCGTTTAGCAAAGCTCATGGCAACAGGCTTTGGCCAACCTCAGAGCTACGTAGATGATGATAAGATATCCAATGATAGGAGGGAAAATGAACAAGCTCCAAGGTAAGTGTTGTTTTTTCCTTCTAGTCAGCACGCCATCGCTAAATCTTCCATGCTGTGACTTTTATCTTGATAGTGATGATCCCTTAACCTCACACCTTTAGCACAGCACTTTCTGTGGAGATTCCCACCAGTGACAAAGTATTAGTGCCGCTTTTCTGCCTGTTTCTTTTTTGTCTGTATTTTCCAGAATGTGGGTATTTCTTTCATTGCCCACAAACACTGCCCTATGCAGGAGGAGGCAGGGACAAGAGTCAGGAGCAAGGGCAGAATAGTTTCTCTGTTAGTGAATGGAATGCCATTGTTTTCTGCATATGGACTTGCCATAGTGCTTCTTACAAGGCCTAACAGTGGGATGAAATGTGCCCTGAAGCAGGTGTGCTTGCAGGAAGGCAAAAGAGAATTGCAAATAATGCTAAGGGGGGCCAGTAAGATGATCAGAGGGCTGGAGCACCTTTCCTGTGAGGACAGGTTGAGGGAACTGGGCTTGTTGTGCTTGGAGATGAGAAGGTTCCAGGGAAACCTCACTGTGGCCTTCTAGTATTTGAAAGGAGCGTATAAACAGGCAGGGGAATGCCTGTTTACGAGGGTGGATAGTGATAGAACAAGGGGGAATGTTTTTAAAGTGATACGGGGACGTTTAGGTTGGATATTAGGTTGATGTTTTTCACACAGAGGGTGGTAACGCACTGGAACAGGTTGCCCAGGGAGGTTGTGGATGCTCCATCCCTGGAGGCATTCCAGGCCAGGCTGGATGTGGCTCTGGGCAGCCTGGTCTGCTGGTTGGAGACCCTGCACACTGTGGTCCTTTTCAACCCAGGCTATTCTATGAGTCTATGGCTGTACAATTGTATCAGACCTCAGGGAAGTCACGTGGAAGAGACAAGTCTTTGAAATTAAGCTTGATTCGCTTTGCCCCTCATACACCTGATCACTGCATCCCTTACTTGGCAAATGGTCTTTCTGTGGGGTGTAGATGAGGAAAGGGGAGGAGGAAAATAAAGCAGCTGCTTTGTCTTAGAGCTCTTGTTTCGTTGGGTCTGGCCATATTTTCTGAAACTAAAAGACGATGTGTGAAAGAAGGACAGGGAAAGGCACAAGGAGGTTTTGGTTTTGGTGCTGACTCCAGCTCACTGCTTGCTGCTGGGAAAGGCACACTTAGCTCCAAGGAAGGATGCATGCGTGGAAATCCAGTGGCCAGGGGCAAGGGGTACCCAGCAATAGAGGGCAACGAGAGCTGGGGTGATTTGCTTTTAAACTGCAGCCAGTGAAGTCCTGTCCCATTGGATCTGACATATGTCTCCCCATTCCCTTCCAGTTTGTGCAGAGATGGCATGAGACAGAGGGCATTGCTTTCTGCCAGACTGCAGGAGCAGAAGCATTTCAGGTACCTAAATGGTTTGGTTTCCTCACAGAATCACACAGAATCACAGAATTACCCGGGTTGGAAGGGACCTCAAGGATCATGTAGTTCCAACCCCCCTGCCTAGCAGGGCCACCAAACATACGCCTTTACTAGATCAGGTTGCCCAGGGCCCTGTCCAACCTGGTCTTGAACACCTCCAAGGACGGGGCATCCACAACCTCCCTGGGCAGCCTGTTCCAGGACCTAACCACTCTTCTAGTAAAGAACTTTCCCCTAACATCCAACCTAAATCTTCCCTCCTTCAACTTAAAACCATTTCCCCTAGTCCTGCTATTATCAGCCCTTTCGAAGAGTTTACTCCCCTCCTGGGAGTAAGTTCCCTTCAGGTACTGAAAGGCTGCAATGAGGTCACCCCGCAACCTTCTCTTCTCCAGGCTGAACAAACCCAACTCCCTCAGCCTGTCCTCATAGGGGAGGTGCTCCAGCCCCCTGATCATCTTCGTGGCCCTCCTCTGGACCCTTTCCAAAATCTCCATGTCTTTTTTGTACTGAGGGCTCCACACCTGGACACAATACTCCAGATGGGGCCTCACAAGAGCAGAGTAGAGAGGGACGATCACCTCCCTATCCCTGCTGACCACCCCTCTCCTGATGGAGCTCAGGATCCCTTTTGCTTTCTGAGCTGCAAGAGCGCACTGCTGGCTCATGTTAAGTTTCTCATCCATCAGGACCCCCAGGTCCTTCTCTGCCGAGCTGCTCTCAAGGACCACTCCTCCCAGCCTGTACAGGTGCCTGGGGTTCTTCCAACCTAAGTGCAAAACCTTGCACTTTGCCGTGTTGAACCTCATTAGGTTCACTCAGGCCCACCTTTCAAGCCTGTCAAGGTCCCTCTGAATGGCATTCCTTCAACTGCACCACTCAGCTTAGTGTCATCATGCACACACACCCATGTGGACAAATTCTGTATAATCATCTCCTCACTCTGGTGATAAAATCTCCCCGAAGAAGGATCCTGCGGCTCCACCATGGAACCTTCTAGCTGAGGAAGAGGACCTTTGGTGAAGAAAAGAGCACTTGGGCAGTATGAGTCTCCAAGCACATGTGCTTCGTGTCTCCAGGCTGCTGCTGAGACCCAAAGGTGCTGTAAATCCATATAACTACCTTCACTTTTGCAGTATGACTGAATTAGACACAGAAATATGGATAAAAGAGGCATTAAAATCAGAGCAGTTGGCTTTCAAGGCACACAGCTTTCAAAATGGCTCGGAGAGCAGAGCAAACTCTTTGCAAGTAACTATTACCACACAGTTCCATTTGGCTAAGTCAAAACATGTGCATTCTATTCGAGTATGATGATCTTTACATGCAGTTTATTACTGTAAAAAGGTATGTTTCAACTTGGGGAGAGGGGAGCTGTGGTGAGAGCCATGGTTTGGAATCCTTCAGGGCCAGCATGCTTATCTGTGAGTCTGAGGGAGACGCCTCCAGGCCAAAGCAGGTGCTACAGAGAGAAAGGTTTGACACAAATGGTTTTATTTGACTGCTAGAGACAAATGAGTAGGAAGAAGCTATGATTTCTTTGCTGACTGCTGGTAAATCAGAACTGCAGACTGTAGGAGAGCTTAAAGGAGCAGTAGTAGGAGTGTGAATGAATGCTCTCTGTTCTGCACTAGGATGGATGTGTGACCAGCATGACATACCAATCTTCCACTCCCAAATCATGCTTTCCTGGAGGGCCTTCAAAACACTCTCACTGAGCCAAAAAAGACACTTTCTGGGCAGGGAAGGTCCCCAGAATGCCCATAGCCCCACCTGAGCACCTGACACTGGCACTCTGTGCCTGCCTCACTGAGCCTCTTTGTATTTTCACCTCTGCCCAGCATCATGTAGAAGGGCTGCCAAGGGCTGTGTGCCTGCGTGCTCCCCTTGTGACAGCATTGTGTTGTAGGTGCCAACAAAGGGAAAGCACTGACAGTGCAAAGTAGCTGATAATTGCATTAAATGGGACTGTTTTGGCAGCACTTTGATTGTGTGCTGAACATACTTACACGGATCTTCATTAATTTAGGGGCTGAAGAGAGGCTGCAGCTCATTGCACAACATTCAGAGGTTCCCTCCCACATGCAAACGCATCTTTTGAAAAGCCAAGCCTTGATCTCGTTTGAGGTACCTTAGAAAATGTAACTGCAGTGGATCTGCTGAAGCTGAATTATTTGTGGAGAGAACATATTACATGTCTTCCCTTAGATCTAGTCACTACTTATCTCACATGTGCTGTTGTATTAGACGGAAAAAGCACAAAATGGTGTACTTCCTCTTGTTCCAAAGGAAGTGACAGTCGTTATTCTTTCCAGCAAATCTAATTGCATCAATTGTTTCTCACACAATACTCACAATTAAGGTTTCCAAAAGAACAGCTAAACTATAAAGCAGAGGGGAGCTGTTATTCACAGGTGTTGGATTAGATCTAATTTATGAGTGTAGCAGAAGCTACTTAGATGCGGGTGCTTAAAGCACATTCCTTCCTCCTATATTCTGAAAGAATACTTAGACCACTCAAGGATATTTCAATACCCTGAGCTTTTCCTGGAAATGCTTGAATATGGCGTAGGCAAACGAGAGATAAAGGAGAATCTTATAGCACAGGCAGATGACTAATGATGGTGCAAGCCATAAAAAAACACAGGACTACTAACAAGGGAATGGAGATCAGCTGAGTAACCAAAAGAACAGGGTTTCAAATATTCATTTTTACACAAATGCAATTGTGATAGAGTAGGTGCATTATTCCGAGGGAAGGCAGAAAGTGAGATAGAGTAAAAGCTCTGCACTGTGCTGGTCACAGCACATTCAGCATTTTGCAAGCAGCTCCCAGCTGCATAGAATTGAGCAACACACCCATGAGCAGCCCACAGCACTGGAGGTGCTGCTGCCCTGCTGTCACCTACAGGTTGTGCTTAACAGTACTACTATATGTGAATACTTATGCTGCAGCTCTCTCCAGCTCCTCCAGATCTCAGCAAGACTGGATCAAAGAAGGGTAAGGTGCCCTGTTTTTTGAGGCAGCAAGGTTTTTTATTCATAGGGGAAAAGAGGTGTAGTCCAACATGAACATGTGCCTCTAAAATCTTTGTCAGTCTTCAAGGGAGGGAGCTGGGATTTCATCTGATTAATTTTTCCCCACTCTCAGTTCTCAGGAGGGTCACCGGCTGAGGAACTGGCAAAACTCTTTTCCCATTTTGTTTTCAACCTTTACCTTTTGTCAGCTCACTCTGCATCTTCTAGATCCCAGCCACCCCCAGTTTCCAAACACACCACCTTCTCACCCATCCTCTGCTCATACATGAGGTACCGCCAGCTGATGTTTATTCAGCTCAGAGAACAGCAGCGTATCTAACGGTCTTTAGTTATTAACACAAAAATCTTACCATGTGCTCACACCAAGACAATCTGGTACCATCACCCTTTCAGGTCATGCAGCAAAGCACTTGTTTGACTGCTTTTGAAAGATTCTTTTTCTTGCACTATCCCCTCAATACTCTTCATCTTATCTAGATGAGAACAAGCCACATCTGCTTACATCTCCTTCCAGATGTAACAGCCCTGGCAATCCTAAGGCATACTTCCTGATTGCACTGCTGCAACCAGCATTACACATACAGTATTGCATAATGTAGCCAAGTGTGGGAACAACCACACAGCCACAGGCAAGCTGTCACCTCAAAAGGAAAGTTCGTTCATGTTTTTCATGGCGCTGGGACTGCAGAGTGCATAAGTGAATTCAACATTCTCTGTATTATTACCAGAATTCAACAGGGATGGAACCTTTACAGCACAAATAATTTTGTTTGAGCCCAGGCTTTGAAGACTATAAACTATTTGACCATTGCACGAGTTAGAAAATAAATTCTAAGTCTTGAAATATTCTCTACATACTTAGGAGTAAAATGCCCTACATTTTGAGCAGTTCTGTTGGCAACACTGTGAGGTTGCTACCTCTGGCTTTGCACGTGCTCTTGAACCAGGAGGAGGATCTGTGCTCTTGTCCACTTAGAGAGCATTTGTGCTTTTTCTCATGAGTTTCCATTCTTTCCATGCTAAAGAGGGAAGGTGATGTGCCTGTAAACATGTTGTAGTTTAAACCTTCTGGTGCTGCACGCAGGTGCTGTGGGAGGGATTACCTTGTTTGTGGCAGTCTGGGCTGGGGGTGTGTTTGTGTGAAGATCTGCAAGGTGATATTTGCTCCTCCCAGACTTCTTATGGGACATGCACGCATGCAAGCAAATATGTAAAAGAAAACCCACTTCAGGTGTGTTGCATTGCTCCAAAGGAGTGTAAGAAAGGAAAACACCAGTTACATAATAGAAGTATTCTCAAGAAGGAATTGTTTAATCACAAACACCTTTCAGTCTTAATAAAACTAAATTAGATCTTCTCTAACAGATCAGCATTTTATCCACAGTTGTTATACACACAAAAAAAGAGAAAAAAGTAGATTATCGTTTTAAAATGTAGCACTGCTATTACAAAAGAAAGGCTGGATGTTCTGCTGGTACAGCTTCTCCCTCACAGTTTAGCATTAAACTGTGTCAGCATCTTCTCTAGCTTCAATGCTACCTTTAATCCTTAATTTTCCTGACATGAAGGCCATGGTTGGCTTTAGTTTACCTAAAAAGAAGACACAGAATCATCAGGAAAAGGAAAGGAACTGGAGATTGTGATATCATATAGTAGTTACTTTGCTACCAAGTTCTACTGTAAAAGCATCAGAAAAGAGGTTCAACAGATTGACTGGATGCTTTCTGAAGCTACACTCTGAAAAGTTCAATAGCTACTGAACAAAGCAGTAGATATTTTTATTATAAAATCATGGACTCACAGAGTGACTTACGTTGGAAGGGAATTTAAAGGCCATGCACTTCCAGCTACAGCTCATCCAATTCCAAGACCACAAAGAGAGGTGAGCCTGTCAGCTCATCCATCAGCAAGATGTTTCCTGCCACCAGGAGCTGCCTTAGTTCTGCCAAACCCGTTTGTTACTCACCAGTGAACATCTTCACAAAGTCGCCACTCGACATGCTCATCACAACATCAGCTGCTGCAGGAGGCTTCCCAAACCCAGCACTCCCACTGCTGGTTTTCAGGTCAAGGTACCAAGTGCCTCCTTCATCACCTGAGTGGAACAGGGAGAACCTGTGGCAGCACCACAAGGACTGATGTGCCCTGCCCTTTGCTACCCCCGCCTGCTTTTCTCTCCCATCTTCGTGGTAGACGTGCTGGAGGTGCTGTGCCAGAAGCTGCCCCGCGCTCTCTGTGCAGACAAGGTCAGCCCCAGCAGATGCCCCACAATGCCACAGTGTCAGGGGACAAGGCAGTGGCTGCTGGTGGAGCTGGAGGCAGCAGGGGTTTGGAACAGAACTACCATGCTGACCCTGTGCAGCACGGCCAGCAGGGTGACACAGCAGAAATGAAACACCAGGAAAACACACCACAGTCCCCAAAAGAGCAGCACATGCTGCTGATGCAGAAAGCATCTCCCTGTGACAACAGCAGCAGGGTAAATCCCACATGTGCTGAAGTTGGCTCTGAAAGGCAGCATCTTACAGAGCACACCCAAAGATGTCCCTGTTCCTAGACCAGTTATAAAAGACAAGTATTTACATGTGAAAATACAGACTGACTCTTGCTAGAAAAGTGAGCATTTGAGAATTTTACAAGTGATGGTCTTACCTGACAATTCAAACTGAAAGACGCCCTGCGTGGATTTCACTGTTTCTTTATTGAGTTCTCCCTGAATAACTCTGAATGTTTCTGCAACAGGCCCCGCTGAAGCTGATTCTTTATTAAGCTTGGCTCCACCTGATGCCTGTGAAGCACCTAAAAGAAATAGATGGATTCTCTGTAAAATGCTGGAACGCTCTATCTCACTTATCTTTCTAAGAATATATATGTTTTCAGCAGTTCTTCTGCAAAAGCTTCTAAGGTGTGAATCAATTCACTACTTTAATCAGCAACTTTCTACACTGCAGTGAATGTGCTCATTTAACATTAAGAAAGAGCATTTGCAATTTATAAGGCATGTAATGCTTAGCAGCCCCTAAAAGCCATGCAGAAGGTCAGTGTATCAGGAAATAATTATTCTACTCAGTGAATTGCTACTGTGTTGGAGATCTGGGCAGTTGGCAGTATCAGTTCCTGGCAGAAAAGTCTAAGTGCGCACTCACAAATAGTATTTTCAAGGGAACTGGGCTCTTTTCAAACTTAGCCTCTTTCTTTCCTATATTTGTTTTGGCACTCCTATAAAACATATTCAGTATTCCTATTTGCCCTCCAATAGAAACATCACTATTCTGAAAAAGTGAACCTGATGCTTTTGTAAAAAAACAACTTCTCTATTTCATCTTGTATACATTCACATCATGTACGACTGTGAGAACTTCATGTAGGAATAGAAGCTTCTCAAGTTCTCACACTGCAAGAAAGATGTAACACTCCTGCAAAATATGCTGATTGCTTGTGATTTTTTTACAGCAATATTTACTCATAATCTTCATGCCACTTAACTCTGGTGGTAAAAAGCAAAAAGGTTGTTCAAAACAAGGTGCTGATTATGAACTGTGAAAGTTGCAGACACTAAAGTCACTTCCATAAATCAAACAGCCCAAATACAAGAGATTTTGCCACATAGCTTGAATGTAGTCCAAAAGTAACTTGAAATAGAGGAGGCATTCATTATCATCACAAATAATCGACATGTACATGCAGAGGTTGCCCTTCCACGGCCTTCTGATTATGTGGCTGTCATGTCAGTTTCAGCATCCAAGAAGAAGTCAGGCATCAGGGGGTGACCTAAAGGGGAGTTGAACAATAACAGTAAGCCCAAGTAAGGGTGAACAGCACAAACAGGAATCCATTCTGAAGGCAACAGCACCTCAATTTACCAGTAAATGAACTACAGGTTGAAAGAAGACGAGGTGACATGTTTAGGTTCTGGTACATTTAAAATCAGACCCAGAAGCCTCTTACAAATTCAGTCAGAAACATCTGAAGATGAAGAAACACTATCTCACTATTTGGTAAATAGTAATACATGCGCTTGTGGTGCAGGTCTATTTTCTTTTTGCTAATGGGTTTAAAATATATATATATATATATATATATATATATATATATATATATTTATATAGGCATTGATTATTAGAGCCTCAGTGGACTATTATGTGCTTTCCCAGAATCCACATTCTCAAATGTGAGGCAAAGCATCTTTTGACTGAGTCAAAGGAATATATCCATATTCCCCATATGGCCTTCCTTCCTTCGCAAGCTTCTCATTTTAAAGATCTCTTTTACCTGGTGCAATTGCATAGACATCAAAATCCTTAACGCCTTCTTCTCTCAGTAGAACTTCATCAATAATGAAGTTTCCAGTGAAAGTTTTCGGCTTTGTTAAAATGCAATATGCAGCATCTGCAATTATGTCAGTTTTTCTGCACTGCTTCTCTATTCCGGATCCTCCCAGCATATCCATAGCAGCTGTATGTATGGCTGGAAAATTCAGAGGACAGGAAATTACAAGTTTAACACTAATGACATCACATACTCATCTCTTTGGCAAATGCATAAACTTTATTCTCCTCTCACATGAAAGTAAATCATGAGAAGACTAAACTGTGAAATACCATCAACCAGCGAAGAATGGTCAACCAGCAAACAATCCTCAAAGTGTAAAGATTCCCTTACTTGAAAAGTATTAAAGGAACCAAAAGAGGAATAAAGGGAAGAACTCCTTGTAATATTCATATTATTCAATGCTTCTATCAATACTTTCCACACAAAGACTTCCTCTGGCTTTATTCAGGACATGAAAAACTAACAGGACAACTATCTTTCTCAAAGTGAATGTGCATCAGCAATTAACATTTTCTGCAGCCATTACCATACTGAAAATCTCAATTTTAGACCCACAATAACTTGTGAGATAACAAAGTGACTCTAATTTAAAGATGAGAAACCCAATAGCACAAACTCAAACTTTTCCTGGCTTATGCTCCTCTACTTTCACATTACAGCCAATTATTATTGTTCTAAATATAGCAAAACTATGGGCAAAGACTGATATGAAAAACCATCTACTGTCCTGCAATCTGCACATCCTTCCATCTATTTCATACAAAGTGCTGCTGGTTTTCCATTAATTCATACATACAGCATCTTCCACTTTGACCCTGCAGTACCTCTACTACTCATTCACACTCTTACATCCTTTTGGCAGGCTACCTCTTTCACTTTTAGTTAAATCGAAAGCTCGTAACATCTCACTATCAGCATATTTTCTTGTTTCAAGGAGCTGGATGAACCAATAGAACCATACTAGCACAGTGTCAATCTCCAGCATTGAAGCTGATCACATATATATGATGTTCTTTAAATTAAAAACTTTGTAATTGTAATGTAGATACTACAGAAGTCACCTCTCTCACTCTCTAAAGTAGTTAACTTTTGTTTTGGCAGATAAGCCTTTCAAAACAACATTTTTCTTCCTAGACTGAACATTACAAACTTTTATACTTCAGAACATGAACAGTTTTCATCAAGGAAACACTGATACATACAAATTTTGAAAGCTCACTTACTGCTTCTAATGCTTTCAAGACACTGGTCTCTTTGTTCAGCAGCTACCAAACCTTCAACAGCAGCCCTGGTCCTCACTGACCCATGGACAATAAACTGGAGCTAGTATAAGATGGGCACACCAAGTTATTTTTCTGCTATGCGGCCCTTCAGTGTGCTGTGACTTGCAAGAAGTGTTGGATGGTTGTGTGAAAAAGCAATTGATTTCCCACTCAGCCCAAACTTTTTTTTTTTTTACATCTACAGAGGTACATATCTTGTCAGCTTCATCTATTTCCTGGCAATCTAACTAGCTGGGGATTCTAAATATTAACATAAATGTCCAATACTACTCAGGGATGGTGTGCAAACCAAAGTTTGAGTCATGTTGAAAGGAGCAGTGACAAGACAGGAGAAAAAGCAGAATGTGCTCAGGCTGAAGGCAAGTTTAAGTGAAAATAGGAAGGCAACAGTGAGAACTAGGAAAGAAAGCCAATACCCACATGTCACGGGTTACTTAGATTTACCTATGCCCGTGACAGGGGAAGCCACCCCGTGGGCCCCCCTCCCGGGGCCCGGAAAGGAGGGGGAAAAAAGGGAGTGGGATAAAACAGCGACAATCTAAGGAGGAAAAACTTATTTTACTAAATATGATACCGAAATACAAGATAACACAATATAATATAATTGAGGCTAACAAATTGAACGAAACAGAGAGAGAGAGAGTCCCCGAAAACCGAGAGGCCTACTGTGAACTCTAGGCGACACGGCTGGAACGCTTCCCACTCTCCGAGAAGTTCGAGAGAAGAAGGAGGGCACTCCAGCCTGGGAACGAGATTATACAGCGTCCTGGTCCCGTGACTTATCATTAACCCTGTTGTTCTCTGGGATATGTAGTCTTCTTCTGTGGACTGCACATTCAATAGAAGTATCCATACTTTACATGATGTTATGATGTGGAATACTGATACTGATAGCAAAATTACAAAACCATGACACCACACAACATCTTTGATCACAAAAAAATACACAGAAGTGCTCGGTGTTCTGAATCAGTCCTAAATAAGACCACCTGTATAGGACAAAACACAAAAATTCAAAATAATCACCTGTTTTAGGCCATAAAGCATTGACAGCAACTTCTCCTTTAAATTCTTCTGCCATTCCCAAGACACACATGGACATGCCATATTTACAAATTGTGTAGGCTACAAAAAGCACACAAAAATCCCATATTTAGTAGGATACATATTTAGTTTACACATAGAATTTTACTTTTGAAGGATGTAAGTCACGGAAAAATCAACTTTCTGGGGTCAAAGCATCATCTTCCTAGAGTACAGAAACTCTCCCAGCTCCTACCACCCCCTTCAGATACAAACTGACCCTTTTACATGAGTATTGAATTGGGGAGGGAAAAAAAAAAGGAAAAAAGCACGTTGTAAATCCTTTTTGTATACTCTGAGAAGGGGATGTTGCAGAGAAGGAACATGGACCTGCAAGAGGAGTTTAACCATGTTCCAAGTGTTGAAGTTTAAAAGATAATCCACAGGTTTAAGATGAGCAACATATGTTCTAGCCCAAAGACGCAATTGGGGCCTCCTTCACTCCTCAAAGATAATTTCTATTTAAAAAGACAGCAATGAGCTTTATCGCTATCAAATCAAATGTGGAAGCATAGAGAAAAAAAGATTTTGCCTTCCTATCTCTATTGGGAATAGAAAACATGGTGTAGTATTAAGAAATCCTATGAAAAACTCTTATCTCTTACCTGCAGAACCTTCTTGGAAATATAAAGGCCACGCTAGGGGCATGAGATTTGTACTGTGTTTTATCAGAAAACAATTTTCTTTCACCTTTTCTTTCAGTGCAAAACACTCTGAGGAACCATTCCTGTCAGTCTCTTGTGAGCACTAAAAACACAATATCTGGAATTCTTGGCTGGCGCTCCTGCACACATCATTAGTTACTCACACATTTCTCAACACATAACAGCAAAGGCAATGGATGCTACTTACCACAGTGATTTTTGAACCACGTGGGTTTCATATTCAGAGGTGGGCTGAGGTTCAGGATATGGGGGTTCTTACTTTTCCGTAAGTGGGGAAGGCACGCTTTAGACCTGGAAGAGAGGAATCAAGACAGTCATCTCTTACAGAACATTTACCACTACAGCAGAGCAGTAGTTTCACTTTCACAAAGGTCCAATGGTGAGCTGAAACCCTTCCCTTGTAATCAAGTATTTAACTGATGAAAAGAACAGAAAAAAACCTGTCCTATCTCACTTATCTCAAGAATAGCATTCATGTCTAACAGCTGGGCTGCATCCTCCAAGCTGTGCAGCAACTTCTACTAAAGCAGATATTCCAGATGTTCGGAAGCAATAGTCTCCTTGTAATAGTTCTGGAAAGGGAGTAAACCATGATGTGCTAACAAGCCAGATTACCAGTGTAGAGAATCATCTAGTCCCATATTTCTTACCTTCTGCTCACATATTTATCTCATTTTTAAAACCACATTTGAAAAATAATACAGTATATATGCGTTTAGTTATTATTACTCTCTGCACCAAGATCTCAGACAAACTGAGACAGCATTAAACATTTTGTCAAAATGGCTTTGCCTCAGCACTTACGTGAGGTAGGTTCCTCGTACGTTGACATCCATCATAAGATTGACCTTCTTGGTTTCTGTTTCCAAAGTGCCGGTCAAAGAGATGGCGCTTGCATTGTTCACCAAAATATCAATCCCTGGTTTTAAAGTAAGTCACCTCACATTAGCAGTGAAATAAGAAAAAACAGGAGTAAAGCAGGTTAGGCTGTTCTTTCCTCTTCTTCTTCATTGAATAATCTGCTTGGTAGACTCCCCTGCCCCTCAGCATACCTCCAAATGTCTTCACAGCTTTCTCCACGGCGCTGATAATTTGCTCTTCTTGCCTCACATTAACGATGCATGGCAATGCCTTTCCTCCAGCTGCTTCAACTGCGTGATTAGAAAAAAGCACACTTAGAATTTGTCTCTCAGACTGCACAAACTGACTACTGAGATTTTCTCATTCAGTGAATGCATTAAAAATTACACCTTTCAAACTCTGACTCTTTCACATACTGCATAATGAATAGGGATGCCACAACAAAATCCTAACACTGAGAATGTACATGGCTCACCACACATTTTAATTAACATAACATTTTTACCTTTATGCACATGTGTATTCATTAACATCAAACTTCAATACCTCACAGAATTCCTGGGAGGCAGGAGAAGCACTTGGGCTCATTCTTTTAAAGCTGAATGGGAGCTAGGAGAGTCAGAGCAGTTTCCCACTCATACGCAAGAACTAAGCAATGACACACACACAGAGCCCACAGTCTGAAGCCCACCCTGATTACAACTTACTCTCTTCTGCAGCTGTGTAGATAGTCCCAGATAGTTTAGGATGGGGCTCTGCTGTCTTGGCAGCGATCACAATGTTTGCACCATCCCTGGCAGCCTTCAGAGCAATGGCTTTGCCAATTCCCCGGCTCGCACCAGTGATGAAGAGCGTGCAGCCTGCTAGTTTCCTGAAGATGTGAAGGAGGTAGAGAGGAAACAAGAGGGGGAACAAAGCAAAATCTGGAACTCAGTGACTTCTTGCAGTCTTTGGGGACAAAAACAATCACTGCAGTCTTAGCAAGAGGCAACTGCCTTCAACATTTTACAAGGAAATCAGACCCAAAATACAGAATAAATGGATAAAGCTACAGAAAAGCCTTTCACCACCACTGAAGACTTTTTGTACAATAATCCAAGGCTGCCCACAACAGAACTGCTGCATTCTCCAAAAGCAGAAAAGGAGTGACCTCTAAAAACAACAAAACCAACCAATTCTAACGTTTTGATACTCAGTGCAGCTCTCTGTAATTTAATTCTTTTGGCCCTCTGAACACAGAGGACCAGTAGCTCAACACGCTGTAAAGGCAAAGTCCAGGATCACAATCCCAATGCAGGGTGCCAAAGACAAGAGCCAAAAATCAGATTTTCAAAAATGACCATGATTTTCCTTAAGGCTTTCACAGTACAACTCAGTTTGCAAGTAACTGCATTTAACCCAATAAATCCCCACAAGTCTGTCCAACCAACCAGCAGGCTGACACAGCTGTGCAAACGACTTGTGACTGAGCCCCTGTGTACAAAGGTGTCACACAGAGTGGAAGCACCAGTGAGATAAAAAGGAACTGGGAAAATTGCATGAGCATATCAGCACAGTGTGAGGAGAACCAAAGTTCACCTGCAGCTGAGACTTGCAAGGGAAGCCAGTGGCAACTTGTTTATCTGCTATAATGTGGGTAGGAAGAGCATGAACAAGGGAAAGGCGTTGCTGAGTGGCATGGGTGATTCAGTGAGAGCAGACACTGGTAGTGCCTTGCTTAGGAACATGGTTTACCAGGACATGAGAAACTAGCCATAGATGAGAGGTAATCTTAGAACTTGGAAGGTTGGAAAAGACAATATAGTCCAACCTTCAACCCATCCCCACTATGGCCACTAAACCATGTCCTTCAGTGCCACATCTAAACCCTTCCTGAACATTACCAGGGATGGTGACTTCACCACTTCCCTGGGCAGCATGTTCCAATGCATCATCAATCTCAGTAGGTAAAATCAAGCCTGGTGAACCTGATTGACTTCTGTGATAGAATGAAAGGATTTGAGGCCAAAGTGATAACAGCTGACACCATTCACATTAGCAAGGCTTTAATTACCATCTCTCAAAATACTTTTGTATCCAAGTAAATACATAATAGTCTGGATGGTTGAACAGCCTAAGGGGTAAGAGAAATGTTAACTGGACAGGATCAGGGAGTTAGAATCATGCAAGTGGGCTCCTTTTGCAGCAGGCACGGCCGCAACCAGGGCAGCCCACAGGCTGCACCGTGGGCGCTTTCTGCACTCGTACAGGATCTCATGACTACTGCTTGCAACACATGGGAACGAATAAGGTCAACGTATGTCCCCGTTCATTAGCAGCGCAGAAATAACGCCGCAGCAGTCACTCAATTCAGATTCCACAGCACACCCACAGCCGCACTTTGCCCTCCAGACGTGCACACAGCTCGGCCCGTGAGCAAACAGCACCAAGCGGGACTCTGGGTCCGACCCAGCCGCTCCGGGGCCACCATGCCCGGCCGCGGCCTCCACCCCACGTCCCATCGCCCTCAAGGGGCTGCGGAGCACGTGTCTGTCCCTCCGCCCAGCCCCGGCCCCGGCCCCGGCCCCAGCTCTGCCCCGGCAGCTCCTGTGGCTCGGAGCTCACGGCCCTGCCGAAGGAAGGAGGAAAGCCCAGGTCGCCTTATCCAGTGTTGGGCAGCATGGCGGCACGGCTATGGGGCGGCTGTCGGCTCGGCATGGGACGCGCTCCCCGCTCACACCGCCCTCCACGCAGCCGCGGCCTGGGGAGCTGGGCAGAGCCAGGGCCGAGCGGGGCGGGATGAGGGGCAGGTGATGGAAGTATCGGGATGAGTTCCCTGCGGGAGTACACCTCGTTCAACCAAGCCAAAGCCTTGCACGTTTTCACTGGCAAAATTAAAATCGCATCTGAGATCTCGCCCTCAAGGAAAGGAGTGAATGACCAAACTGAAGTGACCAAACTGAAACGATTTATTATTGAAACAACCTGTCCTTATAACTATTGGTCTATCCACTACCACCTTGGGCCACTATGCGGGTGCCGACATGACCCCACTGCAGGGCGCTCACTTGTCATCTTCATCACTGTCATCTCCATCGGTGCGCAGCCAGCAGCCTTCCTCTACCCAGACAGAGCTGGTGAAAGGTGGGCGCTGCGGGTCCTCCCAAGGCTCCCACTCCTCTGGCATCACCGTGACTTCATGCTGTATGTTCACCGTGAGCGATAAGGAGTGGAAAAGCAGGCCGGCCTCAGGAGCACGCTGCTCTTGCTCTCTTGGGCACCAGGGAAATTCCTGCAGCGCTGGGTTGCGTGGCAAGCTGTCTCCCATGTAAGATGAAGCGGTGAACGACAAGGAAGTAGAAATGTCTCCAGGGCTCCAGCCGCTGTTTGGTGGCAGCAGGGACGGGTCCAGAGGCTGGTTCATTCCCCAAGCTGCTGCAGCACGCATTGGCCGGCTGTGAGAGGCTCGAGCTCGGCGTCGGCTGCGGTTTCTCCTTCGGCGCTTGGGAGGCCGGGGTCCCCTGGCTGCAGCCGCCTGGGTGCCGGCTGCTGGACCCGCTGCCTGCAGGCTGCCCCTGCGGGAGCAGGAGCAGCAGCAGCAGCAGGAGCAGCAGCAGGGGCCCGTCTCGGCTCTCCTTCTCCGGGCAGATCTCGGCCTGCACTGCTCGAGGAGCCGAGAGCTCTCTCCTCCGAAGATTCAAGGATAAAAACTTCATTTCCTCTGAGCAACAATTAGAAACAAGACCAGAAAATTATTCATTCAAAGGCACTTCTAGGATATGTATAACAGAGTCCTTCCCAGTTACACGAGCTTACGCTGTGGCCTTTGGAGAAACAAGCTGCCTTTGTGGTCCTGAGGGTTCCTTTTTGTCATCTGTTGGGCACAGCAAGAGAGCTTTTCTTGTACAAATCTATGCCCTGTGTACCTTTCTCCATCCCAAAACCTAGAGTTGCGGTGCAGACACTGGATGCTGACCAGAGCAGTAAAAGAACAGAAGAGGGGAAAAGCAGATACAGGTAAGACACCTAAAAGAAAGGAAAAGAGCAGAAGAGAAGGAAGGATACGGTTAAGAACAAAGGACAGAAGATGGAAAGTGCTATAGAGGATTGGACTGGACATGAGCAGATCAGAGCTACACCAAGGTGTGGCTTCTCCCTGTGTCCCTGTCCACCACTGGCAACATCCCCCAATGACAGGGATGATGCTGCTCCAGCAGCTGATGGGGTTGTGGTCTGGGGTTACATTCTATGCAGAGCCTCCAGAACCTGCTACAGACCTCCAGTTCCCTGACACTTCTTTTTTTTCCAGGTGTCTGCACACAAGGAACAGGTGTTCTCTATGCCCTGCATACTGGTAATTAGTGTGGGCAATTACTGTGTGGGAATTGGGGGAGGGAAATTCAGGGGTGGGATAGTGAGGAGGAATTGGAGGGGGCTGGGAAATTGTTTGGGTGGGATTGTAGAGATCAGATATGACTGTTAGGATGGGGGATATTTGGTTGGAAATACTGTCATTTCTATTACTCATTGCTTTGTATAAGTTATTAAATGCTTTATGTTCCCTCTGCTACATCTCTGCTTGCAGTCATTTGTGCAGTGACAAAGGTCCTCAGCTCTACATGCCCACCTCCAAGGTAGGATGGAGCACCACAGATGGCAGTGTTCCACAGCTGCCACCAGCAGCCCCAGCTCGTCCCTCCACACCTGAGGTGTGAGTGGCTGTGAGAGGAATGTCTCTGTGGAAGTGCAGCTCATTCCTCCCCTCTGATGGGGGCAGAAGGCATCTGCATTTCCCTCATGGCTCTTATTTCCTGTGTTACTGTGGGAAATGAGCTGAGCCACTGTGCCTCCCTACTATGGCAAGCTCTGCAGCTCTGCCACTGTCTTTATACTCAGCTGTTCCTGTGTGTAATGCTCCACACTTGGGCCCTGCAGAGCCCAAAGGCCTCCTTGGCTGCTGTTACTCACCTGGACATTGAGGGTGCTGTGTCTCCAGTCTGTACCTGCTTCCAGGTGGCACTTGCAAGACACTGCGAGTCCACCTGGTTGACTGCACAAACTTTCTGGGCAGCTCAGCTTTTTCTACAGAGCAGCGTGCCTTTGGAAGTGCTTGGAGGATGTAAACTAACAGCAAGAGAACACTGAGCTCTTCTGGGTCTTTCTAGACATGGCAAAGAGACAGGAGAGAGTGCTCAGCCTCGAGTGGTTGCTTGTATGCAGAAATCACAGTTGTCAACATCTGTGCTGTTTTGCTGTAGGCAGTAGTGTGTGACAAGAAGCCTACAATTATCAATTTAGTGAACGTAATTAATTGTAACAGTTCCCCTTTCTTTTTCCCTTGACACTTGGGTTATGGAGTTCTCCTATGCTATGTGCCGGTGTAATACCTCTGAGCCACAGCACTGTTGCGTTTAGCAAAGCTCATGGCAACAGGCTTTGGCCAACCTCAGAGCTACGTAGATGATGAGAAGATATCCGATGATAGGAGAGAAAATGAACAAGCTCCAAGGTAAGTGTTGTTTTTTCCTTCTAGTCAGCACGCCATCGCTAAATCTTCCATGCTATCACTTTTATCGTGACAGTGATGATCCCTTAACCTCACACCTTTAGCACAGCACTTTCTGTGGAGATTCCCACCAGTGACAAAGTATTAGTACCGCTTTTCTGCCTGTTTCTTTTTTGTCTGTATTTTCCAGAATGTGGGTATTTCTTTCATTGCCCACAAACACTGCCCAGTGCAGGAGGAGGCAGGGACAAGAGTCAGGAGCAAGGGCAGAATAGTTTCTCTGTTAGTGAATGGAATGCCAATGTTTTCTGCATATGGACTTGCCATAGTGCTTCTTACAAGGCCTAACAGTGGGATGAAATGTGCCCTGAAGCAGGTGTGCTTGCAGGAAGGCAAAAGAGAATTGCAAATAATGCTAAGGGGGGCCAGTAAGATGATCAGAGGGCTGGAGCACCTTTCCTGTGAGAACAGGTTGAGGGAACTGGGCTTGTTGTGCTTGGAAAAGAGAAGGCTCCAGGGAAACCTCACTTTGGCCTTCTAGTATTTGAAAGGAGCATATAAACAGGCAGGGGAATGGCTGTTTGCAAGGGTGGATAGTGATAGGACAAGGGGAATGGTTTTAAAGTGATACGGGGACGTTTAGGTTGGATATTAGGTTGATGTTTTTCACACAGAGGGTGGTGACACACTGGAACAGGTTGCCCAGGGAGGTTGTGGATGCTCCATCCCTGGAGACATTTCAGGCCAGGCTGGATGTGGCTCTGGGCAGCCTGGTCTGCTGGTTGGAGACCCTGCACACTGTGGTCCTTTTCAACCAAGGCTATTCTATGAGTCTATGGCTGTTTTTAACACCAAAATGCAACTTGGCTTGTAATTGTTTCTAAAATGATCTGGTTTGTCCTGTTTGGAATGTGATATTTCTACAGCAGAAGGATGCAGAAGTGAAAAGGCTCGAAACACTACTGAAGGAAAGTGCCGAATGTCAGGACAACCTCGAGGAAGCAAATGAATCCATAAGAAAACCATCGAGATGAATTATTTCCTATGGCCAGACTGCGGGGGGGCAATGAGGTGGCCGCCACCCACCCCCCATCTCCATCCCCTTCATCCAACATGAAGGGGGTGATGACGGCGGGGGGCCAAGCCCCTTCTCACACCAACTGGCTTTCGGGTTCCCCCCCCAGCGTTTCCCACATGGTGTCGAACATGCGGCGTCGCCTGGAGGCGTCCCAAGGGGGGGGGAGGGTCGCAATTGAGCCGCTACGGGTAAAGGAAGGGGGGGCAAAGAGGAGTTGGAGACACCCCCCATCACCAGGGGCCTTAGGAGCTGAATAGGGCATTGACCGGGAGGAGTGGGGTGGGGGGAAAGTGGGAAGGGCGCAGGGTGAGCCTTAATTCTGCTCCCCCCGACTCCAACCGCACCGATCAGCCCTGAGCCCCCCCCCCATCTGCAGCAGCAGCGCCAGGATGTGGAGGCGATGAGGGGGGGTCGCGTCGTAGGGCTCCAAACGGAGGCAAAGCTGTAACCCCCCTCCGGGGCTCCCCATCGTGCCAAAGCCCTCCCGTAACCCCCCCAGGCTCCGGGCGGCCAAACGCCGCAGGTAGCGGCTGCACGCTTTGGGCCGGGGGGGGCTGGGCGCCTGAGCCAATACTCTCAGGTATCCCTGCAGCCCCCCTTCGTTTTGGGTGGTGGGGGGGGGGCGCCCACGGGGGTACACGAGCAGCAGCAGCAGCAGCTCCACCTGTAGGGGGGGGACACACAGCCCTCCGTGGAGACACAGCTGACACGTCCCCACCCCTCTGAGGACACCCCCCCCCCTCCCCGGGATCGCCTTCCTCCGGCTCTGTAGGCCGTAGGAACCAAAGCGAGGGCGGAACGCCAGTGAAGCGGATCGCGTTTCCCAGGGGACTCATTTCCGCAGAGCACGCGTTCCCTCCGGGGGAGCGGGTTACGGCACGGAACCAGTGCGGATAATGGGGGGAAGGGGGAGTGGAGACCGGAGAGGCCTGACCTGGTGGCGTGGGGCGGAGGGGGGGGAACGGCAGAGGGAGCGGAAGAGGTTTGTGGGCTGAGGGCCGCCAACAGCCGCCCCCAAGGCCCCAGCATGGTTTAAGGGGGTATTTTGGGGCTAAGGGGTGGATTTGGCGTCCATAGGGTGGGTTTTGGGTGTATTTGGGGGCTGAGGGGTGGATTTGGGGTCCATAGGGTGGGTTTGGGGGGTATCTGGGGGTTATGGGGTGGCCTTTGGGGGTTTTAAGGTGGGCTTGGGGGGGTTTTTGGGGGCTGTGGGGTGGGATTAGGGTGCAGTGGGGTGGGTTTGGGGTCTATAGGGTGGGTTGGGGGAGGTATTTGGAGTCAGTGGGGGCACTCTAAGACCCCAGTTTAATGGGGGGGTGGGGGGGTCTCTTTGGAACCAAATTGGGTTGAAGGGGAAGGGGCGTGGGGGGCAATCTTTATGCCTACGGTGCCCCCTAGTGGTCACCCACAGCCACGACAGGGGAACTTTGTGTCCTTCCGTGCAGGGGGGCAGAGCTTAGGGGCGGGCCCATATGAGTGTATATGGCCCGGCCCCCTCCCATCATCAGCGCTTCCTGCCCCAGGGCTGCGCCGCACCCAACGCTGCGTTCCGGGTTTCTATATAAAGGGTGTGTGTGTGTGTGTTATTAATGAGTATATATTGAAGGGGGGGGGGGTGGGCTTTATTTTGGGGAGTTGGTAAGGGAGGAGAGGGCAGTGAGCGGCGTGACGCAGTGCAACAGCAATCCTTGCTGCTCTCTCTGCTTGTTTGCTCACAGGCATGTTTTCATGCTGCATGAAGGCTTTCTAAAGCTGTTAGCAGGGTCACTTGGGATAGGAGGAGGGGAAACAGTTTCAGGCAGAAAGAGGGAAGATTGGCTTTGGATGGGAGGAAGAAGGATTTGGCTGGAGGGTGGTGAGGCACTGGGATGTCTTGCCCAGAGAGGTGGTGGGTGCCCAGACAGGCTTTCAAGGCCAGGCTGGACCAGGCTCAGAGCAACCTCATCTGGAGGTAGGTGTCCCTGTTCCCCGCAGGGCGGTGGGACCGGGTGCCCTTTTGGGGTTCCTTCCTGCTCCAATTGTTCCATGATTCTCTCATACAAAGGCGGCCACCGCATCCCAGACGGCAACTCGCTCTGGAGATTAAAATAAAAGCAGGTCACACTCTGCATCTGCTGCTTCCTGGCACCCCTCCCACTGCTGGGCAGGATGGAGGTGGCAGATGGAAAGTGCCATTTCCATCCCAAGACTGGCTGCAGCACCGCTCCCTTGGTGGCTGTGGGCACGTGTACCTTCAGTGTCACTGCATGTCTGTCCAGAGGCAGTTCCCACCCTGGGGCCGTTCTTGCTCATCCTGGGTTGCTCCTTGTTGGTGCCAGCCATGCTGGAGCTCATCCTTCAGATGTGTCTGCTCTGTACCAGATGCTCCTTCAGGATGCAGGACCCTCATCTGTGCTCTGCCTTCAACCCCCCTCCTGGGTGGCCGTGACTCCAACCCCAATGGCTTCTTTATAGGTCAACGTGGGATCCCAGACTCCAACCCCAATGGCTTCCAAGGCCAACATGGGCTCCCATCATGGCCTGGTGAGACACGGCAACAGCTGAACGCAGAGCTCACGGGGTACGAAGGGGAACTGAAGGCTGTGATGAAGAAGCTGAAGGAGGAATATGGCGACGTCGTGACCTTAAAGGGCCGAAGCTATGAGGAAAAGATGAGGAGGAACCGGGGGGAGATGCTCTACAGGCTGCAGCAGGGCAGGAGAGCTGCTGCCATGGGGGGCATCAAGCAGCCAAAGGTGGGAAGGTGCTGAGGTGGAGTTTGGAAGCCCCACGGCTTAATTTGGGGTCTGGTTTTGGGTTCATTTTGCATCATTTTGGGCCTGTTTATTTAGGGTTTGGATTTTGGGTTCATTTTTAGGCCCACAATGTGTCAGTTCTGTGCGTTGAGGCTGAAGGGGGAAGTGGGGGGTTGGGGATGGGATGGAGGGGTTAATTGGTTCCTATAAATGGAAGGGAAGGATTTGGGGCCATCAATGAAGGGGTTCGTTGGTTCCTATAAATGGAAGGGATGGATTTGGGGTGGTGGATGAAGGTTCATTGGTGATGGGTTTGGGGTCATGGGTGGAGGTACATTGGAGATGGATTTGGGGCTGTGGATAAAGGGGTTAATTGGTTCCTCTAAATGGAGGGATGAATTTGGGGCTGTGAATAAAGGTTCATTGGAGATGGATCTGGGGCCATGGATGTATCAGAGTATCACAGTCTCATGCGGGTTGGAAGGGACCTTAGAGATCATCGAGTCCAACCCCCAGGATTTGAGCCTCCTGTGTAGCAGAGCGGCACTTCTACCACTTGCGACACAGGGGGGATTTGAACCCGGGCCTCTGGTGTTGCAAAGTGGCGTCCTTAACCACTGTGCCACCGGAGGCACACAATGTAGCTTCATTGGTTCCTAGAAATGGAAGGGGGGGATTTGGGGCCGTGGATGGAGGGGTTGATTGGTGATGGATTTGGGGATGGGGGCAGGGGAAGGGATTCATGATGTGGCTGCAGCTTTCTATAATGCATCATTTGGAGCCTTTTGAATGCTCTCTACTACCTGATCAACAACACCACCAGGCAGTACAGCTTTGTGGCATCTCCTTTAAAAAAAGGGGCTTTGGAAGCTGATCTATGACCAGTCCTATAAGCTGTGGCCATGGTGAAGCCAAGGAAATCAAGACAGGAATGTGACACACCAATGAGTTCTGTTCCCTTTATTGCAGCACTGGGTGCGTGGGGATCACTGCAGCGACTACCCATTGATAGGCATAGCCTATACATGGTCATTAATCCCAATGACATGGGCAGAGATTCCAAGCATTAATGACCATCTCTGGTGGTGGTGGGATGAAGGCTAATAGCCATTCTCACTATAAATGCCCAACTCTCTAAGGGGGGGTGCCCAAACTGGTTCCTGTTGATGCTACGTCCAGCTGAGGCATCTGTTCTGCCATCTTATCTTCAACACCAGCACATCTGCAATCTTATTTTCAACAGCAGCACATCTGTCCAATCTTCCCTTGAAAGCAAACTCTGCGGCCCACTCCCAGTTCTGTTCCTGAGCTGACATTTACTCCAGCGCCTTTGTCCTTCAGGTTGGATCTGCTTAAGTTGTGCATGATTCACAACCCTAACTCTGACCCAAACGCCATCCCAAACCCTAAACCAAAACCGAACCCTAATCCAAGGCCGAAGCCTAACCCAAACCCAACCCTACCCTAATCCAGTGCCAAAGCCTAACCATAAACCAACACAGACACAAACCCAAACTCAACATAGGCACAAACCCAAACCCCAAACCTAAAACCAACTGTACCCCTAACCCAAACCCAGCATAGATACAAACGCAAACCACAAATCTAAAACAAACCCTACCCCAAACTGAAACCCCAAAACCAACATAGACACAAACCCAAACCCCAAAGCTAAACCCAACCCTACCCTGAACCCTAATCCAAATCTAAAACCAACCCTACCCTGAAGCCAAATCCAAATCGAAAACCAACCCTACCCCAAACCCCAAACCTAAAACCTAAAAGCAAGCCTACCCCAAACCCAACATAGACACAAACCCAAATCCCAAACCTAAAACCAACCCTACCCTGAACCCTAATCCAAATCTAAAACCAACCCTGCCCCAAACCCAAATCCAAATCTAAAACCAACCCTACCCCAAACCAAAAACCCAAACCCAAAACCAACCCTACCCCAAACCCAAACCCCAAACGTAAAACCAACCATATCCCAAACCCAAACCCCAAACCTAAAACCAACCCTGCCCCAAACGCAAACCCCAAAGCTAAAACCACAGCTACCCCAAACTGAACACAGACACAAACCCAAACCCCAAACCTAAAACCAACCCTACCCCAAACTCAACATAGACACAAACCCAAACCCCAAACCTAAAACCAACCTTACCCTGAACCCTAATCCAAATCTAAAACCAACCCTACCCCAAGCCCAAACCCCAAACCTAAAAGCAACCCTACCCCAAACCCAACATAGACACAAACCCAAACCCCAAAGCTAAAAGCAGCCCTACCCCAAACTGAACACAGACACAAACCCAAACCCCAAACCTAAAACCAATCCTATCCCAAACCGAACATAGACACAAACCCTAATCCAAATCTAAAACCAACCCTACCCCAAACCCAAACCCCAAACCTAAAACCAACCCTACCCCAAACCCAAACCCCAAACCTAAAACCAACCCTGCCCCAAACGCAAACCCCAAAGCTAAAACCACAGCTACCCCAAACTGAACACAGACACAAACCCAAACCCCAAACCTAAAACCAACCCTACCCCAAACCCAACCCAAAACCAACCCTACCCCAAACCCAAACCCCAAACCTAAAACCAACCCTATCCCAAACGCAAACCCCAAACCTAAAACCAACCCTGCCCCAAACCCAAACCCCAAACCTAAACCCAATATAGACACAAAACCAAACCCCAAAGCTAAAACCAACCCTATCCCAAACGCAAACCCCAAACCTAAAACCAACCCTGCCCCAAACCCAAACCCCAAACCTAAACCCAATATAGACACAAAACCAAACCCCAAAGCTAAAACCAACCCTACCCCAAACCCAAACCCCAAACCTAAAACCAACCCTACTCCAAACCCAAACCAAAACCAACCCTACCCCAAACCCAAACCCCAAACCTAAAACCAACCCTACCCTGAACCCAAACCCCAAACCTAAAACCAATCCTATCCCAAACCCAAACCCCAAACCTAAAACCAACCCTGCCCCAAACCCAAACCCCAAAGCTAAAACCACAGCTACCCCAAACCCAAACCCCAAACCTAAACCCAACATAGACACAAAACCAAACTCCAAAGCTAAAACCAACCCTACCCCAAACCCAATCCTCAAACCCAAACCCAACATAGACACAAACCCACTGTGACCTTCAAGGACCCTCCTGTGCTGGTGTGTCACAATGACACTCTGACCTCATAGAAGCAACCCAGGGTGGGGCAGGGGCAGTGGGGCAGCACGGAACCCACCGGCCCCATTCTGCAATTGGTTCAGGTCCTGCAAGGAGCTGTGTGAGCGGTGCAGCAATGCGGGCCCAATTTGCCAGCGGAACATTAACAGCGCTGCAGTGTCTGAAGCTGCTGCAGGAGCAGAAGCAGGTGAGCAGTGAATGGACGAGCAGCATTGGGTTGAGCTGCAGCTGGATGGAGGGCAACCTGCACAAGGCATGGCAGCACTGGGTTGAGCTGCAACTGGAGGGCACCCTGCACATAGCATGGCAGCATTGGGTTGAGCTGCTGCTGGATGTGTCATGTCACTCACATATACAAGAAGGGGAGCAGGGAGGACCCGGGGAACTACAGGCCGGTGAGTCTCACCTCCGTGCCTGGGAATATCATGGAACAGATCGTCCTGGACAACATGCTCCATTACATAAAGAATGAGCATGTGATCCGAGACAGCCAGCACGGCTTCACCATGGGAAGGTCATGCTTAACTAATCTTGTGGCCTTCTATGATGGAGTGACGGTGTTGGTGGACGAAGGGAAGGTGACTGATGTCATTTACCTGGACCTGAGCAAGGCCTTTGACATGGTCCCCCATCACATCCTCATCTCCAAATTGGAGGGAAGTGGATGTGATGGGTGGACAACTCGATGGATAAGCAATTGGTTGAAAGGCCGCAGACAGAGGGTGGTGGTCAATGGCTCTATGTCCAGGTGGAGGCCAGTAACGAGCGGTGTCCCTCAAGGGTCTGTCTTGGGATCGGTGCTCTTGAACATCTTTATTAATGACATTGATAAGGGAATTGAGTGCACCCTCAGCAAGTTTGCTGACGACACCAAGCTGAGTGGTGCGGTCGATACGTTGGAAGGAAGGGGTGCCATTCAGAGGGACCTCAACAGACTAGAAAGCTGGGCTTGTGTGAATCTAATGAGGATCAACACGGCAAAGTGCAAGGTTTTGCACATGGGCCGGAAGAACCCCAGGCACCTGTACAGGCTGGGAGGAGATGTCCTTGAGAGCAGCTCGGCTGAGAAGGACCTGGGGGTCCTGATGGACAAGAGACTTAACATGAGCCAGCAGTGCACTCTGGCAGCTCGGAAAGCAAATGGGATCCTGGGTTCCATCAGGAGAGGGGTGGTCAGCAGGGATAGGGATTGTCCCTCTCTACTCAGCTCTTGTGAGGCCCCATCTGGAGTACTGTGTCCAGGTGTGGAGCCCTCAGTACAAGAAAGACATAGAGATTTTGGAAAGGGTCCAGAGGAGGGCCATCAAGGAGCAGCTCGGCAGAAAAAGACCTAGGGGTCCTGATAGATGAGAAACTTAACATGAGCCAGCAGTGCGCTCTGGCAGCCCGGAGAGCAAATGGGATCCTGGGCTCCATCAGGAGAGGGGTGGTCAGCAGGGATAGGGAGGTGATCGTCCCTCTCTACTCTGCTCTTGTGAGGCCCCATCTGGAGTACTGTGTCCAGGTGTGGAGCCCTCAGTACAAAAAAGATATGGAGATATTGGAAAGGGTCCAGAGGAGGGCCACAAAGATGATCAGGGGGCTGGAGCACCTCCCCTATGAGGACAGGCTGAGGGAGTTGGGTTTGTTCAGCCTGGAGAAGCGAAGGTTATGGGGCGACCTCATTGCAGCCTTTCAATACCTGAAGGGAACTTACTCCCAGGAAGGGAGTAAACTCTTCGAAAGGGCTGATAATAGCAGGACTAGGGGAAATGGTTTTAAGTTGAAGGAGGGAAGATTTAGGTTGGATGTTAGGGGAAAGTTCTTTACTAGAAGAGTGGTTAGGTCCTGGAACAGGCTGCCCAGTGAGGTTGTGGATGCCCCGTCCTTGGAGGTGTTCAAGGCCAGGTTGGACGGGGCCCTGGGCAACCTGATCTAGTAGAGGTGTATGTTTGGTGGCCCTGCTAGGCAGGGGGGTTGGAACTACATGATCCTTGAGGTCCCTTCCAACCCGGGTAATTCTGTGATTCTGTGATTCTGTGATTCTGTGATTCCCTGGTTCTTAATGACCTTCAAGGACTCTTCCATCACAAACCATGCTTTGCGTCTGTGACCTTCAAGGACCCTCCACTGCTGGTGTGTCACAATGACACTCTGACCTCATAGAAGCCACCCAGGGTGGGGCAGGGGCAGTGGGGCAGCACGGAACCCACCGGCCCCATTCTGCAATTGGCTCAGGTCCTGCAAGGAGCTGTGTGAGCAGTGCAGCAATGCGGGCCCAATTTGCCAGCGGAACATTAAAAGCGCTGCAGTGTCTGAAGCTGCTGCAGGAGCAGAAGCAGGTGAGCAATGAATGGACGAGCAGCATTGGGTTGAGCTGCAGCTGGATGGAGGGCAACCTGCACATCGCATGGCAGCATTGGGTTAAGCAGCAAAGGGAGGGCAACCTGCTCAAGTCATGGCAGCATTGGGTTGACCTTCATCTGGAGACAGATAACTGGGGTAGAAATGTCTTTATTTTGTAGAGGAAAACAGGAATTCTTGAAACACTGGATTCTCTTATCCAACAAACCAACATTCAGTAAAGAAAATATCTTCTTTGGGGATGAAAACCATTATTTGGTTTAGAAATTGCAATTTTTAGGGATGAAAATAATTTTATTTGGTAAGAAAAATGTATTTTTGCAAGGATAAAGAGTGATACTCAAAAATGAACTTTTTATTTCTTTCAGAGATAAGTACAGCTATTGGTGTCAAAGTTCTCTATATCTTGACAGAAATCGATATTTCGGGTGGAAATGTCCTTATTTTGTAGAGGAATACAGGAATTCTGGAAACAATCTACCATGTTATGCTCCAAAGCATAATTTTGTAGAGATAATGTCTTCCTTTGGGTATGAAAACCAGTATTTTGTTTAGAAAATGCTATTTTTAGGAATAAAAAGAATAATTTTGGCAAGAAAATGAAATTTTTGCAAGGATAATTAGTGATACTTATGAGATTCCTTTATATTTCTGAGATAAGAAAGGATATTAGTGTGAAAGTTTTCTACATTATGACACAACTTGATATTTCTGGTGGGAATGTCCTTATTTTGTAGAGGAATTTGGGAATTGTAGAAACACCGTATTCTATTTTGCTCCAAAGCATCATTCTGTAGGGAAAATTTCTTCTTTTGGCGATGAAAAGCAGATGTGGTTAAGAATATGCTATTCTTGGGAATGAAAAGCATTTTCTTAGGTAAGAAAAAAATATTTTTGCCAGAATACGAAGTGATACTTAAGAGAGGAATCCTTATATCTGGAAGAAGTGGCGATATTCCTGTGTAAATTTTAAAATTTCTTACAGAAATTGTCATTTTGGGTGGAAATGTCCATAGTTTGTAGAGGAAAATAGGTATTCTGGTAGAAATGCATCCTATAATGCTACAGTGCATCATTTTCTAGAGAAAATATCTTCTTTTGGTTATGAAAACAGGTATTAGGTTTAGAAAATGCTATTTTTAGTGAAGAAAATTCATATTTTCGAAAGAAACTCAAATATTTGCCAGGATAAATGGTGATGCTTTAGAGAGAACTTATTATTTCTGGTCTATGTAGTGAAAGTCGTGTGTAAATTTCAAAAATTAGAACAGAAATTGATCTTTAAGGGGGAAGTGTCCTTATTTGAAAGAGGAATTACGGTATTCTGTAAACAGTGTATCATATTATGCTGCAAATATTCATTTTTTAGAGGAACTGTCTTCTTTTGAGGATGAAACCCAGTATTTTGGGGAGAAAATGATATTTTTAGGGCTGAAAAGCATTGTATTTGTTAAGAAAAATGTATTTTTGCAAGGATAAGAAGTGATACTCAAGAATGTACCTTTTATTTTTTTCTGGGATAAGTACTGCTATTAATGTCAAAGTTCTCTAAATCTTGACAGAAATTGATATTTTGGGTGGAAATGTCCTTATTTTGTAGAGGAATACAGGAATTCATGAAACACTGTATTCTATTATGCTCCAAAGGAACATTCTGTAGAGATAATGTCTACCTTTGGGGATGAAAACCAGTATTTTGTTTAGAAAATGCTATTTTTAGGAATGAAAAGCATTAGTTTGGTAAGAAAATGAAATATTTGAAAGGATAATTAGTGATACTTATGAGATTCCTTTTTATTTCTGAGATAAGCAAGGATATTAGTGTGAAAGTTTTCTACATTATGACACAACTTGATATTTCTGGTGGGAATGTCCTTATTTTGTAGAGGAATTTGGGAATTCTTGAATCACTGTATTCTATTAGGCTCCAAAGCATCATTCTGTAGGGATAAAGTCTTTCTTTGTGTATGAAAACCAGTGTTTTGTTTAGAAATGCTATTTTTAGGAATGAAATGCTTTATTTTTGAAAGAAAATGAAATTTTTGCAAGGATAATTAGTGATACTTCAGTGATAACTTTTTATTTCTGGTATGTGTAGTGATATTCGTGTGAAAATTTTTAATGTTTTGACAGAAATTGATATTTCGGGTGGAACTGTCCTTATTTTGTAGAGTAAAACTGGTGTTCTGGAAACAATGTGTCATATTATGCTCCTAAGTATCATTTAGTAGAGAGAATATCTTCCTTTGGGAATTAAAAACCGTATGTTGTTTAGAACATACTATTCTCAGGAATGAAAAGCATTTTCTTAGGTAAGAAAAATGTATTTTTGCCAGAATACGGAGTGATACTTAAGAGAGAACTTCTTATTTCTGGAAGAAGTGGTGATATTCATGTGTAAATGGTAAAAATTTTAACAGAAATTGTCATTTTGGGTGGAAATGTCCATAATTTGTAGAGGAAAACGGGTATTCTGGTAGAAATGCATCCTATAATGCTACAGTGCATCATTTTCTAGAGAAAATATCTTCTTTTGGTTATGAAAACAGGTATTAGGTTTAGAAAATGCTATTTTTAGTGAAGAAAATTCATATTTTCGAAAGAAACTCAAATATTTGCCCGGATAAATGGTGATGCTTTAGAGAGAACTTATTATTTCTGGTCTATGTAGTGAAAGTCGTGTGTAAATTTCAAAAATTAGAACAGAAATTGATCTTTAGGGGGGAAGTGTCCTTATTTGAAAGAGGAATTCCGGTATTCTGTAAACAGTGTATCATATTATGCTGCAAATATTCATTTTTTAGAGGAACTGTCTTCTTTTGAGGATGAAACCCAGTATTTTGGGGAGAAAATGATATTTTTAGGGCTGAAAAGCATTGTATTTGTTAAGAAAAATGTATTTTTGCAAGGATAAGAAGTGATACTCAAGAATGTACCTTTTTTTTTTTTTCTGGGATAAGTACTGCTATTAATGTCAAAGTTCTCTAAATCTTGACAGAAATTGATAGTTTGGGCGGAAATGTCCTTATTTTGTAGAGGAATACAGGAATTCATGAAACACTGTATTCTATTATGCTCCAAAGGAACATTCTTTAGAGATAATGTCTACCTTTGGGGATGAAAACCAGTATTTTGTTTAGAAAATGCTATTTTTAGGAATGAAAAGCATTAGTTTGGTAAGAAAATGAAATATTTGAAAGGATAATTAGTGATACTTATGAGATTCCTTTTTATTTCTGAGATAAGCAAGGATATTAGTGTGAAAGTTTTCTACATTATGACACAACTTGATATTTCTGGTGGGAATGTCCTTATTTTGTAGAGGAATTTGGGAATTCTTGAATCACTGTATTCTATTAGGCTCCAAAGCATCATTCTGTAGGGATAAAGTCTTTCTTTGTGTATGAAAACCAGTGTTTTGTTTAGAAATGCTATTTTTAGGAATGAAATGCTTTATTTTTGAAAGAAAATGAAATTTTTGCAAGGATAATTAGTGATACTTCAGTGATAACTTTTTATTTCTGGTATGTGTAGTGATATTCGTGTGAAAATTTTTAATGTTTTGACAGAAATTGATATTTCGGGTAGAACTGTCCTTATTTTGTAGAGTAAAACAGGTGTTCTGGAAACAATGTGTCATATTATGCTCCTAAGTATCATTTAGTAGAGAGAATATCTTCTTTTGGGAATTAAAAACCATATGTTGTTTAGAACATACTATTCTCAGGAATGAAAAGCATTTTCTTAGGTAAGAAAAATGTATTTTTGCCAGAATACGGAGTGATACTTAAGAGAGAACTTCTTATTTCTGGAAGAAGTGGTGATATTCATGTGTAAATGGTAAAAATTTTAACAGAAACTGTCATTTTGGGTGGAAATGTCCATAATTTGTAGAGGAAAACGGGTATTCTGGTAGAAATGCATCCTATAATGCTACAGTGCATCATTTTCTAGAGAAAATATCTTCTTTTGGTTATGAAAACAGGTATTAGGTTTAGAAAATGCTATTTTTAGTGAAGAAAATTCATATTTTCGAAAGAAACTCAAATATTTGCCAGGATAAATGGTGATGCTTTAGAGAGAACTTATTATTTCTGGTCTATGTAGTGAAAGTCGTGTGTAAATTTCAAAAATTAGAACAGAAATTGATCTTTAGGGGGGAAGTGTCCTTATTTGAAAGAGGAATTCCGGTATTCTGTAAACAATGTATCATATTATGCTGCAAATATTCATTTTTTAGAGGAACTGTCTTCTTTTGAGGATGAAACCCAGTATTTTGGGGAGAAAATGATATTTTTAGGGCTGAAAAGCATTGTATTTGTTAAGAAAAATGTATTTTTGCAAGGATAAGAAGTGATACTCAAGAATGTACCTTTTTTTTTTTCTGGGATAAGTACTGCTATTAATGTCAAAGTTCTCTAAATCTTGACAGAAATTGATAGTTTGGGCGGAAATGTCCTTATTTTGTAGAGGAATACAGGAATTCATGAAACACTGTATTCTATTATGCTCCAAAGGAACATTCTGTAGAGATAATGTCTACCTTTGGGGATGAAAACCAGTATTTTGTTTAGAAAATGCTATTTTTAGGAATGAAAAGCATTAGTTTGGTAAGAAAATGAAATATTTGAAAGGATAATTAGTGATACTTATGAGATTCCTTTTTATTTCTGAGATAAGCAAGGATATTAGTGTGAAAGTTTTCTACATTATGACACAACTTGATATTTCTGGTGGGAATGTCCTTATTTTGTAGAGGAATTTGGGAATTCTTGAATCACTGTATTCTATTAGGCTCCAAAGCATCATTCTGTAGGGATAAAGTCTTTGTGTATGAAAACCAGTGTTTTGTTTAGAAATGCTATTTTTAGGAATGAAATGCTTTATTTTTGAAAGAAAATGAAATTTTTGCAAGGATAATTAGTGATACTTCAGTGATAACTTTTTATTTCTGGTATGTGTAGTGATATTCGTGTAAAAATTTTTAATGTTTTGACAGAAATTGATATTTCGGGTGGAACTGTCCTTATTTTGTAGAGTAAAACTGGTGTTCTGGAAACAATGTGTCATATTATGCTCCTAAGTATCATTTAGTAGAGAGAATATCTTCTTTTGGGAATTAAAAACCATATGTTGTTTAGAGCATACTATTCTCAGGAATGAAAAGCATTTTCTTAGGTAAGAAAAATGTATTTTTGCCAGAATACGGAGTGATACTTAAGAGAGAACTTCTTATTTCTGGAAGAAGTGGTGATATTCATGTGTAAATGGTAAAAATTTTAACAGAAATTGTCATTTTGGGTGGAAATGTCCATAATTTGTAGAGGAAAACGGGTATTCTGGTAGAAATGCATCCTATAATGCTACAGTGCATCATTTTCTAGAGAAAATATCTTCTTTTGGTTATGAAAACAGGTATTAGGTTTAGAAAATGCTATTTTTAGTGAAGAAAATTCATATTTTCAAAAGAAACTCAAATATTTGCCAGGATAAATGGTGATGCTTTAGAGAGAACTTATTATTTCTGGTCTATGTAATGAAAGTCGTGTGTAAATTTCAAAAATTAGAACAGAAATTGATCTTTAGGGGGGAAGTGTCCTTATTTGAAAGAGGAATTCCGGTATTCTGTAAACAATGTATCAAATTATGCTGCAAATATTCATTTTTTAGAGGAACTGTCTTCTTTTGAGGATGAAACCCAGTATTTTGGGGAGAAAATGATATTTTTAGGGCTGAAAAGCATTGTATTTGTTAAGAAAAATGTATTTTTGCAAGGATAAGAAGTGATACTCAAGAATGTACCTTTTTTTTTTTTTCTGGGATAAGTACTGCTATTAATGTCACAGTTCTCTAAATCTTGACAGAAATTGATATTTTGGGTGGAAATGTCCTTATTTTGTAGGGGAATACAGGAATTCATGAAACACTGTATTCTATTATGCTCCAAAGGAACATTCTGTAGAGATAATGTCTACCTTTGGGGATGAAAACCAGTATTTTGTTTAGAAAATGCTATTTTTAGGAATGAAAAGCATTAGTTTGGTAAGAAAATGAAATATTTGAAAGGATAATTAGTGATACTTATGAGATTCCTTTTTATTTCTGAGATAAGCAAGGATATTAGTGTGAAAGTTTTCTACATTATGACACAACTTGATATTTCTGGTGGGAATGTCCTTATTTTGTAGAGGAATTTGGGAATTCTTGAATCACTGTATTCTATTAGGCTCCAAAGCATCATTCTGTAGGGATAAAGTCTTTGTGTATGAAAACCAGTGTTTTGTTTAGAAATGCTATTTTTAGGAATGAAATGCTTTATTTTTGAAAGAAAATGAAATTTTTGCAAGGATAATTAGTGATACTTCAGTGATAACTTTTTATTTCTGGTATGTGTAGTGATATTCGTGTGAAAATTTTTAATGTTTTGACAGAAATTGATATTTCGGGTGGAACTGTCCTTATTTTGTAGAGTAAAACTGGTGTTCTGGAAACAATGTGTCATATTATGCTCCTAAGTATCATTTAGTAGAGAGAATATCTTCTTTTGGGAATTAAAAACCATATGTTGTTTAGAACATACTATTCTCAGGAATGAAAAGCATTTTCTTAGGTAAGAAAAATGTATATTTGCCAGAATACGGAGTGATACTTAAGAGAGAACTTCTTATTTCTGGAAGAAGTGGTGATATTCATGTGTAAATGGTAAAAATTTTAACAGAAACTGTCATTTTGGGTGGAAATGTCCATAATTTGTAGAGGAAAACGGGTATTCTGGTAGAAATGCATCCTATAATGCTACAGTGCATCATTTTCTAGAGAAAATATCTTCTTTTGGTTATGAAAACAGGTATTAGGTTTAGAAAATGCTATTTTTAGTGAAGAAAATTCATATTTTCAAAAGAAACTCAAATATTTGCCAGGATAAATGGTGATGCTTTAGAGAGAACTTATTATTTCTGGTCTATGTAGTGAAAGTCGTGTGTAAATTTCAAAAATTAGAACAGAAATTGATCTTTAGGGGGGAAGTGTCCTTATTTGAAAGAGGAATTCCGGTATTCTGTAAACAGTGTATCATATTATGCTGCAAATATTCATTTTTTAGAGGAACTGTCTTCTTTTGAGGATGAAACCCAGTATTTTGGGGAGAAAATGATATTTTTAGGGCTGAAAAGCATTGTATTTGTTAAGAAAAATGTATTTTTGCAAGGATAAGAAGTGATACTCAAGAATGTACCTTTTTTTTTTCTCGGATAAGTACTGCTATTAATGTCAAAGTTCTCTAAATCTTGACAGAAATTGATAGTTTGGGCGGAAATGTCCTTATTTTGTAGAGGAATACAGGAATTCATGAAACACTGTATTCTATTATGCTCCAAAGGAACATTCTGTAGAGATAATGTCTACCTTTGGGGATGAAAACCAGTATTTTGTTTAGAAAATGCTATTTTTAGGAATGAAAAGCATTAGTTTGGTAAGAAAATGAAATATTTGAAAGGATAATTAGTGATACTTATGAGATTCCTTTTTATTTCTGAGATAAGCAAGGATATTAGTGTGAAAGTTTTCTACATTATGACACAACTTGATATTTCTGGTGGGAATGTCCTTATTTTGTAGAGGAATTTGGGAATTCTTGAATCACTGTATTCTATTAGGCTCCAAAGCATCATTCTGTAGGGATAAAGTCTTTGTGTATGAAAACCAGTGTTTTGTTTAGAAATGCTATTTTTAGGAATGAAATGCTTTATTTTTGAAAGAAAATGAAATTTTTGCAAGGATAATTAGTGATACTTCAGTGATAACTTTTTATTTCTGGTATGTGTAGTGATATTCGTGTGAAAATTTTTAATGTTTTGACAGAAATTGATATTTCGGGTGGAACTGTCCTTATTTTGTAGAGTAAAACAGGTGTTCTGGAAACAATGTGTCATATTATGCTCCTAAGTATCATTTAGTAGAGAGAATATCTTCTTTTGGGAATTAAAAACCATATGTTGTTTAGAGCATACTATTCTCAGGAATGAAAAGCATTTTCTTAGGTAAGAAAAATGTATTTTTGCCAGAATACGGAGTGATACTTAAGAGAGAACTTCTTATTTCTGGAAGAAGTGGTGATATTCATGTGTAAATAGTAAAAATTTTAACAGAAATTGTCATTTTGGGTGGAAATGTCCATAATTTGTAGAGGAAAACGGGTATTCTGGTAGAAATGCATCCTATAATGCTACAGTGCATCATTTTCTAGAGAAAATATCTTCTTTTGGTTATGAAAACAGGTATTAGGTTTAGAAAATGCTATTTTTAGTGAAGAAAATTCATATTTTCAAAAGAAACTCAAATATTTGCCAGGATAAATGGTGATGCTTTAGAGAGAACTTATTATTTCTGGTCTATGTAGTGAAAGTCGTGTGTAAATTTCAAAAATTAGAACAGAAATTGATCTTTAGGGGGGAAGTGTCCTTATTTGAAAGAGGAATTCCGGTATTCTGTAAACAGTGTATCATATTATGCTGCAAATATTCATTTTTTAGAGGAACTGTCTTCTTTTGAGGATGAAACCCAGTATTTTGGGGAGAAAATGATATTTTTAGGGCTGAAAAGCATTGTATTTGTTAAGAAAAATGTATTTTTGCAAGGATAAGAAGTGATACTCAAGAATGTACCTTTTTTTTTTTCTGGGATAAGTACTGCTATTAATGTCAAAGTTCTCTAAATCTTGACAGAAATTGATAGTTTGGGCGGAAATGTCCTTATTTTGTAGAGGAATACAGGAATTCATGAAACACTGTATTCTATTATGCTCCAAAGGAACATTCTGTAGAGATAATGTCTACCTTTGGGGATGAAAACCAGTATTTTGTTTAGAAAATGCTATTTTTAGGAATGAAAAGCATTAGTTTGGTAAGAAAATGAAATATTTGAAAGGATAATTAGTGATACTTATGAGATTCCTTTTTATTTCTGAGATAAGCAAGGATATTAGTGTGAAAGTTTTCTACATTATGACACAACTTGATATTTCTGGTGGGAATGTCCTTATTTTGTAGAGGAATTTGGGAATTCTTGAATCACTGTATTCTATTAGGCTCCAAAGCATCATTCTGTAGGGATAAAGTCTTTGTGTATGAAAACCAGTGTTTTGTTTAGAAATGCTATTTTTAGGAATGAAATGCTTTATTTTTGAAAGAAAATGAAATTTTTGCAAGGATAATTAGTGATACTTCAGTGATAACTTTTTATTTCTGGTATGTGTAGTGATATTCGTGTGAAAATTTTTAATGTTTTGACAGAAATTGATATTTCGGGTGGAACTGTCCTTATTTTGTAGAGTAAAACAGGTGTTCTGGAAACAATGTGTCATATTATGCTCCTAAGTATCATTTAGTAGAGAGAATATCTTCTTTTGGGAATTAAAAACCATATGTTGTTTAGAACATACTATTCTCAGGAATGAAAAGCATTTTCTTAGGTAAGAAAAATGTATTTTTGCCAGAATACGGAGTGATACTTAAGAGAGAACTTCTTATTTCTGGAAGAAGTGGTGATATTCATGTGTAAATGGTAAAAATTTTAACAGAAACTGTCATTTTGGGTGGAAATGTCCATAATTTGTAGAGGAAAACGGGTATTCTGGTAGAAATGCATCCTATAATGCTACAGTGCATCATTTTCTAGAGAAAATATCTTCTTTTGGTTATGAAAACAGGTATTAGGTTTAGAAAATGCTATTTTTAGTGAAGAAAATTCATATTTTCGAAAGAAACTCAAATATTTGCCAGGATAAATGGTGATGCTTTAGAGAGAACTTATTATTTCTGGTCTATGTAGTGAAAGTCGTGTGTAAATTTCAAAAATTAGAACAGAAATTGATCTTTAGGGGGGAAGTGTCCTTATTTGAAAGAGGAATTCCGGTATTCTGTAAACAGTGTATCATATTATGCTGCAAATATTCATTTTTTAGAGGAACTGTCTTCTTTTGAGGATGAAACCCAGTATTTTGGGGAGAAAATGATATTTTTAGGGCTGAAAAGCATTGTATTTGTTAAGAAAAATGTATTTTTGCAAGGATAAGAAGTGATACTCAAGAATGTACCTTTTTTTTTTCTCGGATAAGTACTGCTATTAATGTCAAAGTTCTCTAAATCTTGACAGAAATTGATAGTTTGGGCGGAAATGTCCTTATTTTGTAGAGGAATACAGGAATTCATGAAACACTGTATTCTATTATGCTCCAAAGGAACATTCTGTAGAGATAATGTCTACCTTTGGGGATGAAAACCAGTATTTTGTTTAGAAAATGCTATTTTTAGGAATGAAAAGCATTAGTTTGGTAAGAAAATGAAATATTTGAAAGGATAATTAGTGATACTTATGAGATTCCTTTTTATTTCTGAGATAAGCAAGGATATTAGTGTGAAAGTTTTCTACATTATGACACAACTTGATATTTCTGGTGGGAATGTCCTTATTTTGTAGAGGAATTTGGGAATTCTTGAATCACTGTATTCTATTAGGCTCCAAAGCATCATTCTGTAGGGATAAAGTCTTTGTGTATGAAAACCAGTGTTTTGTTTAGAAATGCTATTTTTAGGAATGAAATGCTTTATTTTTGAAAGAAAATGAAATTTTTGCAAGGATAATTAGTGATACTTCAGTGATAACTTTTTATTTCTGGTATGTGTAGTGATATTCGTGTGAAAATTTTTAATGTTTTGACAGAAATTGATATTTCGGGTGGAACTGTCCTTATTTTGTAGAGTAAAACAGGTGTTCTGGAAACAATGTGTCATATTATGCTCCTAAGTATCATTTAGTAGAGAGAATATCTTCTTTTGGGAATTAAAAACCATATGTTGTTTAGAGCATACTATTCTCAGGAATGAAAAGCATTTTCTTAGGTAAGAAAAATGTATTTTTGCCAGAATACGGAGTGATACTTAAGAGAGAACTTCTTATTTCTGGAAGAAGTGGTGATATTCATGTGTAAATAGTAAAAATTTTAACAGAAATTGTCATTTTGGGTGGAAATGTCCATAATTTGTAGAGGAAAACGGGTATTCTGGTAGAAATGCATCCTATAATGCTACAGTGCATCATTTTCTAGAGAAAATATCTTCTTTTGGTTATGAAAACAGGTATTAGGTTTAGAAAATGCTATTTTTAGTGAAGAAAATTCATATTTTCAAAAGAAACTCAAATATTTGCCAGGATAAATGGTGATGCTTTAGAGAGAACTTATTATTTCTGGTCTATGTAGTGAAAGTCGTGTGTAAATTTCAAAAATTAGAACAGAAATTGATCTTTAGGGGGGAAGTGTCCTTATTTGAAAGAGGAATTCCGGTATTCTGTAAACAATGTATCAAATTATGCTGCAAATATTCATTTTTTAGAGGAACTGTCTTCTTTTGAGGATGAAACCCAGTATTTTGGGGAGAAAATGATATTTTTAGGGCTGAAAAGCATTGTATTTGTTAAGAAAAATGTATTTTTGCAAGGATAAGAAGTGATACTCAAGAATGTACCTTTTTTTTTTTCTGGGATAAGTACTGCTATTAATGTCAAAGTTCTCTAAATCTTGACAGAAATTGATAGTTTGGGCGGAAATGTCCTTATTTTGTAGAGGAATACAGGAATTCATGAAACACTGTATTCTATTATGCTCCAAAGGAACATTCTGTAGAGATAATGTCTACCTTTGGGGATGAAAACCAGTATTTTGTTTAGAAAATGCTATTTTTAGGAATGAAAAGCATTAGTTTGGTAAGAAAATGAAATATTTGAAAGGATAATTAGTGATACTTATGAGATTCCTTTTTATTTCTGAGATAAGCAAGGATATTAGTGTGAAAGTTTTCTACATTATGACACAACTTGATATTTCTGGTGGGAATGTCCTTATTTTGTAGAGGAATTTGGGAATTCTTGAATCACTGTATTCTATTAGGCTCCAAAGCATCATTCTGTAGGGATAAAGTCTTTGTGTATGAAAACCAGTGTTTTGTTTAGAAATGCTATTTTTAGGAATGAAATGCTTTATTTTTGAAAGAAAATGAAATTTTTGCAAGGATAATTAGTGATACTTCAGTGATAACTTTTTATTTCTGGTATGTGTAGTGATATTCGTGTGAAAATTTTTAATGTTTTGACAGAAATTGATATTTCGGGTGGAACTGTCCTTATTTTGTAGAGTAAAACAGGTGTTCTGGAAACAATGTGTCATATTATGCTCCTAAGTATCATTTAGTAGAGAGAATATCTTCTTTTGGGAATTAAAAACCATATGTTGTTTAGAACATACTATTCTCAGGAATGAAAAGCATTTTCTTAGGTAAGAAAAATGTATTTTTGCCAGAATACGGAGTGATACTTAAGAGAGAACTTCTTATTTCTGGAAGAAGTGGTGATATTCATGTGTAAATGGTAAAAATTTTAACAGAAACTGTCATTTTGGGTGGAAATGTCCATAATTTGTAGAGGAAAACGGGTATTCTGGTAGAAATGCATCCTATAATGCTACAGTGCATCATTTTCTAGAGAAAATATCTTCTTTTGGTTATGAAAACAGGTATTAGGTTTAGAAAATGCTATTTTTAGTGAAGAAAATTCATATTTTCGAAAGAAACTCAAATATTTGCCAGGATAAATGGTGATGCTTTAGAGAGAACTTATTATTTCTGGTCTATGTAGTGAAAGTCGTGTGTAAATTTCAAAAATTAGAACAGAAATTGATCTTTAGGGGGGAAGTGTCCTTATTTGAAAGAGGAATTCCGGTATTCTGTAAACAGTGTATCATATTATGCTGCAAATATTCATTTTTTAGAGGAACTGTCTTCTTTTGAGGATGAAACCCAGTATTTTGGGGAGAAAATGATATTTTTAGGGCTGAAAAGCATTGTATTTGTTAAGAAAAATGTATTTTTGCAAGGATAAGAAGTGATACTCAAGAATGTACCTTTTTTTTTTTCTGGGATAAGTACTGCTATTAATGTCAAAGTTCTCTAAATCTTGACAGAAATTGATAGTTTGGGCGGAAATGTCCTTATTTTGTAGAGGAATACAGGAATTCATGAAACACTGTATTCTATTATGCTCCAAAGGAACATTCTGTAGAGATAATGTCTACCTTTGGGGATGAAAACCAGTATTTTGTTTAGAAAATGCTATTTTTAGGAATGAAAAGCATTAGTTTGGTAAGAAAATGAAATATTTGAAAGGATAATTAGTGATACTTATGAGATTCCTTTTTATTTCTGAGATAAGCAAGGATATTAGTGTGAAAGTTTTCTACATTATGACACAACTTGATATTTCTGGTGGGAATGTCCTTATTTTGTAGAGGAATTTGGGAATTCTTGAATCACTGTATTCTATTAGGCTCCAAAGCATCATTCTGTAGGGATAAAGTCTTTCTTTGTGTATGAAAACCAGTGTTTTGTTTAGAAATGCTATTTTTAGGAATGAAATGCTTTATTTTTGAAAGAAAATGAAATTTTTGCAAGGATAATTAGTGATACTTCAGTGATAACTTTTTATTTCTGGTATGTGTAGTGATATTCGTGTGAAAATTTTTAATGTTTTGACAGAAATTGATATTTCGGGTGGAACTGTCCTTATTTTGTAGAGTAAAACTGGTGTTCTGGAAACAATGTGTCATATTATGCTCCTAAGTATCATTTAGTAGAGAGAATATCTTCTTTTGGGAATTAAAAACCATATGTTGTTTAGAGCATACTATTCTCAGGAATGAAAAGCATTTTCTTAGGTAAGAAAAATGTATTTTTGCCAGAATACGGAGTGATACTTAAGAGAGAACTTCTTATTTCTGGAAGAAGTGGTGATATTCATGTGTAAATAGTAAAAATTTTAACAGAAACTGTCATTTTGGGTGGAAATGTCCATAATTTGTAGAGGAAAACGGGTATTCTGGTAGAAATGCATCCTATAATGCTACAGTGCATCATTTTCTAGAGAAAATATCTTCTTTTGGTTATGAAAACAGGTATTAGGTTTAGAAAATGCTATTTTTAGTGAAGAAAATTCATATTTTCAAAAGAAACTCAAATATTTGCCAGGATAAATGGTGATGCTTTAGAGAGAACTTATTATTTCTGGTCTATGTAGTGAAAGTCGTGTGTAAATTTCAAAAATTAGAACAGAAATTGATCTTTAGGGGGGAAGTGTCCTTATTTGAAAGAGGAATTCCGGTATTCTGTAAACAGTGTATCATATTATGCTGCAAATATTCATTTTTTAGAGGAACTGTCTTCTTTTGAGGATGAAACCCAGTATTTTGGGGAGAAAATGATATTTTTAGGGCTGAAAAGCATTGTATTTGTTAAGAAAAATGTATTTTTGCAAGGATAAGAAGTGATACTCAAGAATGTACCTTTTTTTTTTTCTGGGATAAGTACTGCTATTAATGTCAAAGTTCTCTAAATCTTGACAGAAATTGATAGTTTGGGCGGAAATGTCCTTATTTTGTAGAGGAATACAGGAATTCATGAAACACTGTATTCTATTATGCTCCAAAGGAACATTCTGTAGAGATAATGTCTACCTTTGGGGATGAAAACCAGTATTTTGTTTAGAAAATGCTATTTTTAGGAATGAAAAGCATTAGTTTGGTAAGAAAATGAAATATTTGAAAGGATAATTAGTGATACTTATGAGATTCCTTTTTATTTCTGAGATAAGCAAGGATATTAGTGTGAAAGTTTTCTACATTATGACACAACTTGATATTTCTGGTGGGAATGTCCTTATTTTGTAGAGGAATTTGGGAATTCTTGAATCACTGTATTCTATTAGGCTCCAAAGCATCATTCTGTAGGGATAAAGTCTTTCTTTGTGTATGAAAACCAGTGTTTTGTTTAGAAATGCTATTTTTAGGAATGAAATGCTTTATTTTTGAAAGAAAATGAAATTTTTGCAAGGATAATTAGTGATACTTCAGTGATAACTTTTTATTTCTGGTATGTGTAGTGATATTCGTGTGAAAATTTTTAATGTTTTGACAGAAATTGATATTTCGGGTGGAACTGTCCTTATTTTGTAGAGTAAAACTGGTGTTCTGGAAACAATGTGTCATATTATGCTCCTAAGTATCATTTAGTAGAGAGAATATCTTCTTTTGGGAATTAAAAACCATATGTTGTTTAGAGCATACTATTCTCAGGAATGAAAAGCATTTTCTTAGGTAAGAAAAATGTATTTTTGCCAGAATACGGAGTGATACTTAAGAGAGAACTTCTTATTTCTGGAAGAAGTGGTGATATTCATGTGTAAATAGTAAAAATTTTAACAGAAATTGTCATTTTGGGTGGAAATGTCCATAATTTGTAGAGGAAAACGGGTATTCTGGTAGAAATGCATCCTATAATGCTACAGTGCATCATTTTCTAGAGAAAATATCTTCTTTTGGTTATGAAAACAGGTATTAGGTTTAGAAAATGCTATTTTTAGTGAAGAAAATTCATATTTTCAAAAGAAACTCAAATATTTGCCAGGATAAATGGTGATGCTTTAGAGAGAACTTATTATTTCTGGTCTATGTAGTGAAAGTCGTGTGTAAATTTCAAAAATTAGAACAGAAATTGATCTTTAGGGGGGAAGTGTCCTTATTTGAAAGAGGAATTCCGGTATTCTGTAAACAGTGTATCATATTATGCTGCAAATATTCATTTTTTAGAGGAACTGTCTTCTTTTGAGGATGAAACCCAGTATTTTGGGGAGAAAATGATATTTTTAGGGCTGAAAAGCATTGTATTTGTTAAGAAAAATGTATTTTTGCAAGGATAAGAAGTGATACTCAAGAATGTACCTTTTTTTTTTTTTCTGGGATAAGTACTGCTATTAATGTCAAAGTTCTCTAAATCTTGACAGAAATTGATAGTTTGGGCGGAAATGTCCTTATTTTGTAGAGGAATACAGGAATTCATGAAACACTGTATTCTATTATGCTCCAAAGGAACATTCTGTAGAGATAATGTCTACCTTTGGGGATGAAAACCAGTATTTTGTTTAGAAAATGCTATTTTTAGGAATGAAAAGCATTAGTTTGGTAAGAAAATGAAATATTTGAAAGGATAATTAGTGATACTTATGAGATTCCTTTTTATTTCTGAGATAAGCAAGGATATTAGTGTGAAAGTTTTCTACATTATGACACAACTTGATATTTCTGGTGGGAATGTCCTTATTTTGTAGAGGAATTTGGGAATTCTTGAATCACTGTATTCTATTAGGCTCCAAAGCATCATTCTGTAGGGATAAAGTCTTTGTGTATGAAAACCAGTGTTTTGTTTAGAAATGCTATTTTTAGGAATGAAATGCTTTATTTTTGAAAGAAAATGAAATTTTTGCAAGGATAATTAGTGATACTTCAGTGATAACTTTTTATTTCTGGTATGTGTAGTGATATTCGTGTGAAAATTTTTAATGTTTTGACAGAAATTGATATTTCGGGTGGAACTGTCCTTATTTTGTAGAGTAAAACAGGTGTTCTGGAAACAATGTGTCATATTATGCTCCTAAGTATCATTTAGTAGAGAGAATATCTTCTTTTGGGAATTAAAAACCATATGTTGTTTAGAACATACTATTCTCAGGAATGAAAAGCATTTTCTTAGGTAAGAAAAATGTATTTTTGCCAGAATACGGAGTGATACTTAAGAGAGAACTTCTTATTTCTGGAAGAAGTGGTGATATTCATGTGTAAATGGTAAAAATTTTAACAGAAACCGTCATTTTGGGTGGAAATGTCCATAATTTGTAGAGGAAAACGGGTATTCTGGTAGAAATGCATCCTATAATGCTACAGTGCATCATTTTCTAGAGAAAATATCTTCTTTTGGTTATGAAAACAGGTATTAGGTTTAGAAAATGCTATTTTTAGTGAAGAAAATTCATATTTTCGAAAGAAACTGAAATATTTGCCAGGATAAATGGTGATGCTTTAGAGAGAACTTATTATTTCTGGTCTATGTAGTGAAAGTCGTGTGTAAATTTCAAAAATTAGAACAGAAATTGATCTTTAGGGGGGCAGTGTCCTTATTTGAAAGAGGAATTCCGGTATTCTGTAAACAGTGTATCATATTATGCTGCAAATATTCATTTTTTAGAGGAACTGTCTTCTTTTGAGGATGAAACCCAGTATTTTGGGGAGAAAATGATATTTTTAGGGCTGAAAAGCATTGTATTTGTTAAGAAAAATGTATTTTTGCAAGGATAAGAAGTGATACTCAAGAATGTACCTTTTTTTTTTTCTGGGATAAGTACTGCTATTAATGTCAAAGTTCTCTAAATCTTGACAGAAATTGATAGTTTGGGCGGAAATGTCCTTATTTTGTAGAGGAATACAGGAATTCATGAAACACTGTATTCTATTATGCTCCAAAGGAACATTCTGTAGAGATAATGTCTACCTTTGGGGATGAAAACCAGTATTTTGTTTAGAAAATGCTATTTTTAGGAATGAAAAGCATTAGTTTGGTAAGAAAATGAAATATTTGAAAGGATAATTAGTGATACTTATGAGATTCCTTTTTATTTCTGAGATAAGCAAGGATATTAGTGTGAAAGTTTTCTACATTATGACACAACTTGATATTTCTGGTGGGAATGTCCTTATTTTGTAGAGGAATTTGGGAATTCTTGAATCACTGTATTCTATTAGGCTCCAAAGCATCATTCTGTAGGGATAAAGTCTTTCTTTGTGTATGAAAACCAGTGTTTTGTTTAGAAATGCTATTTTTAGGAATGAAATGCTTTATTTTTGAAAGAAAATGAAATTTTTGCAAGGATAATTAGTGATACTTCAGTGATAACTTTTTATTTCTGGTATGTGTAGTGATATTCGTGTGAAAATTTTTAATGTTTTGACAGAAATTGATATTTCGGGTGGAACTGTCCTTATTTTGTAGAGTAAAACAGGTGTTCTGGAAACAATGTGTCATATTATGCTCCTAAGTATCATTTAGTAGAGAGAATATCTTCTTTTGGGAATTAAAAACCATATGTTGTTTAGAACATACAATTCTCAGGAATGAAAAGCATTTTCTTAGGTAAGAAAAATGTATTTTTGCCAGAATACGGAGTGATACTTAAGAGAGAACTTCTTATTTCTGGAAGAAGTGGTGATATTCATGTGTAAATGGTAAAAATTTTAACAGAAACTGTCATTTTGGGTGGAAATGTCCATAATTTGTAGAGGAAAACGGGTATTCTGGTAGAAATGCATCCTATAATGCTACAGTGCATCATTTTCTAGAGAAAATATCTTCTTTTGGTTATGAAAACAGGTATTAGGTTTAGAAAATGCTATTTTTAGTGAAGAAAATTCATATTTTCAAAAGAAACTCAAATATTTGCCAGGATAAATGGTGATGCTTTAGAGAGAACTTATTATTTCTGGTCTATGTAGTGAAAGTCGTGTGTAAATTTCAAAAATTAGAACAGAAATTGATCTTTAGGGGGAAAGTGTCCTTATTTGAAAGAGGAATTCCGGTATTCTGTAAACAGTGTATCATATTATGCTGCAAATATTCATTTTTTAGAGGAACTGTCTTCTTTTGAGGATGAAACCCAGTATTTTGGGGAGAAAATGATATTTTTAGGGCTGAAAAGCATTGTATTTGTTAAGAAAAATGTATTTTTGCAAGGATAAGAAGTGATACTCAAGAATGTACCTTTTTTTTTTTTCTGGGATAAGTACTGCTATTATTGTCAAAGTTCTCTAAATCTTGACAGAAATTGATAGTTTGGGCGGAAATGTCCTTATTTTGTAGAGGAATACAGGAATTCATGAAACACTGTATTCTATTATGCTCCAAAGGAACATTCTGTAGAGATAATGTCTACTTTTGGGGATGAAAACCAGTATTTTGTTTAGAAAATGCTATTTTTAGGAATGAAAAGCATTAGTTTGGTAAGAAAATGAAATATTTGAAAGGATAATTAGTGATACTTATGAGATTCCTTTTTATTTCTGAGATAAGCAAGGATATTAGTGTGAAAGTTTTCTACATTATGACACAACTTGATATTTTTGGTGGGAATGTCCTTATTTTGTAGAGGAATTTGGGAATTCTTGAATCACTGTATTCTATTAGGCTCCAAAGCATCATTCTGTAGGGATAAAGTCTTTCTTTGTGTATGAAAACCAGTGTTTTGTTTAGAAATGCTATTTTTAGGAATGAAATGCTTTATTTTTGAAAGAAAATGAAATTTTTGCAAGGATAATTAGTGATACTTCAGTGATAACTTTTTATTTCTGGTATGTGTAGTGATATTCGTGTGAAAATTTTTAATGTTTTGACAGAAATTGATATTTCGGGTGGAACTGTCTTTATTTTGTAGAGTAAAACTGGTGTTCTGGAAACAATGTGTCACATTATGCTCCTAAGTATCATTTAGTAGAGAGAATATCTTCTTTTGGGAATTAAAAACCATATGTTGTTTAGAACATACTATTCTCAGGAATGAAAAGCATTTTCTTAGGTAAGAAAAATGTATTTTTGCCAGAATACGGAGTGATACTTAAGAGAGAACTTCTTATTTCTGGAAGAAGTGGTGATATTCATGTGTAAATGGTAAAAATTTTAACAGAAATTGTCATTTTGGGTGGAAATGTCCATAATTTGTAGAGGAAAACGGGTATTCTGGTAGAAATGCATCCTATAATGCTACAGTGCATCATTTTCTAGAGAAAATATCTTCTTTTGGTTATGAAAACAGGTATTAGGTTTAGAAAATGCTATTTTTAGTGAAGAAAATTCATATTTTCAAAAGAAACTCAAATATTTGCCAGGATAAATGGTGATGCTTTAGAGAGAACTTATTATTTCTGGTCTATGTAGTGAAAGTCGTGTGTAAATTTCAAAAATTAGAACAGAAATTGATCTTTAGGGGGGAAGTGTCCTTATTTGAAAGAGGAATTCCGGTATTCTGTAAACAATGTATCAAATTATGCTGCAAATATTCATTTTTTAGAGGAACTGTCTTCTTTTGAGGATGAAACCCAGTATTTTGGGGAGAAAATGATATTTTTAGGGCTGAAAAGCATTGTATTTGTTAAGAAAAATGTATTTTTGCAAGGATAAGAAGTGATACTCAAGAATGTACCTTTTTTTTTTTTCTGGGATAAGTACTGCTATTAATGTCACAGTTCTCTAAATCTTGACAGAAATTGATATTTTGGGTGGAAATGTCCTTATTTTGTAGGGGAATACAGGAATTCATGAAACACTGTATTCTATTATGCTCCAAAGGAACATTCTGTAGAGATAATGTCTACCTTTGGGAATGAAAACCAGTATTTTGTTTAGAAAATGCTATTTTTAGGAATGAAAAGCATTAGTTTGGTAAGAAAATGAAATATTTGAAAGGATAATTAGTGATACTTATGAGATTCCTTTTTATTTCTGAGATAAGCAAGGATATTAGTGTGAAAGTTTTCTACATTATGACACAACTTGATATTTCTGGTGGGAATGTCCTTATTTTGTAGAGGAATTTGGGAATTCTTGAATCACTGTATTCTATTAGGCTCCAAAGCATCATTCTGTAGGGATAAAGTCTTTGTGTATGAAAACCAGTGTTTTGTTTAGAAATGCTATTTTTAGGAATGAAATGCTTTATTTTTGAAAGAAAATGAAATTTTTGCAAGGATAATTAGTGATACTTCAGTGATAACTTTTTATTTCTGGTATGTGTAGTGATATTCGTGTGAAAATTTTTAATGTTTTGACAGAAATTGATATTTCGGGTGGAACTGTCCTTATTTTGTAGAGTAAAACAGGTGTTCTGGAAACAATGTGTCATATTATGCTCCTAAGTATCATTTAGTAGAGAGAATATCTTCTTTTGGGAATTAAAAACCATATGTTGTTTAGAACATACTATTCTCAGGAATGAAAAGCATTTTCTTAGGTAAGAAAAATGTATTTTTGCCAGAATACGGAGTGATACTTAAGAGAGAACTTCTTATTTCTGGAAGAAGTGGTGATATTCATGTGTAAATGGTAAAAATTTTAACAGAAACTGTCATTTTGGGTGGAAATGTCCATAATTTGTAGAGGAAAACGGGTATTCTGGTAGAAATGCATCCTATAATGCTACAGTGCATCATTTTCTAGAGAAAATATCTTCTTTTGGTTATGAAAACAGGTATTAGGTTTAGAAAATGCTATTTTTAGTGAAGAAAATTCATATTTTCAAAAGAAACTCAAATATTTGCCAGGATAAATGGTGATGCTTTAGAGAGAACTTATTATTTCTGGTCTATGTAGTGAAAGTCGTGTGTAAATTTCAAAAATTAGAACAGAAATTGATCTTTAGGGGGAAAGTGTCCTTATTTGAAAGAGGAATTCCGGTATTCTGTAAACAGTGTATCATATTATGCTGCAAATATTCATTTTTTAGAGGAACTGTCTTCTTTTGAGGATGAAACCCAGTATTTTGGGGAGAAAATGATATTTTTAGGGCTGAAAAGCATTGTATTTGTTAAGAAAAATGTATTTTTGCAAGGATAAGAAGTGATACTCAAGAATGTACCTTTTTTTTTTTCTGGGATAAGTACTGCTATTATTGTCAAAGTTCTCTAAATCTTGACAGAAATTGATAGTTTGGGCGGAAATGTCCTTATTTTGTAGAGGAATACAGGAATTCATGAAACACTGTATTCTATTATGCTCCAAAGGAACATTCTGTAGAGATAATGTCTACTTTTGGGGATGAAAACCAGTATTTTGTTTAGAAAATGCTATTTTTAGGAATGAAAAGCATTAGTTTGGTAAGAAAATGAAATATTTGAAAGGATAATTAGTGATACTTATGAGATTCCTTTTTATTTCTGAGATAAGCAAGGATATTAGTGTGAAAGTTTTCTACATTATGACACAACTTGATATTTTTGGTGGGAATGTCCTTATTTTGTAGAGGAATTTGGGAATTCTTGAATCACTGTATTCTATTAGGCTCCAAAGCATCATTCTGTAGGGATAAAGTCTTTCTTTGTGTATGAAAACCAGTGTTTTGTTTAGAAATGCTATTTTTAGGAATGAAATGCTTTATTTTTGAAAGAAAATGAAATTTTTGCAAGGATAATTAGTGATACTTCAGTGATAACTTTTTATTTCTGGTATGTGTAGTGATATTCGTGTGAAAATTTTTAATGTTTTGACAGAAATTGATATTTCGGGTGGAACTGTCTTTATTTTGTAGAGTAAAACTGGTGTTCTGGAAACAATGTGTCACATTATGCTCCTAAGTATCATTTAGTAGAGAGAATATCTTCTTTTGGGAATTAAAAACCATATGTTGTTTAGAACATACTATTCTCAGGAATGAAAAGCATTTTCTTAGGTAAGAAAAATGTATTTTTGCCAGAATACGGAGTGATACTTAAGAGAGAACTTCTTATTTCTGGAAGAAGTGGTGATATTCATGTGTAAATGGTAAAAATTTTAACAGAAACTGTCATTTTGGGTGGAAATGTCCATAATTTGTAGAGGAAAACGGGTATTCTGGTAGAAATGCATCCTATAATGCTACAGTGCATCATTTTCTAGAGAAAATATCTTCTTTTGGTTATGAAAACAGGTATTAGGTTTAGAAAATGCTATTTTTAGTGAAGAAAATTCATATTTTCGAAAGAAACTCAAATATTTGCCAGGATAAATGGTGATGCTTTAGAGAGAACTTATTATTTCTGGTCTATGTAGTGAAAGTCGTGTGTAAATTTCAAAAATTAGAACAGAAATTGATCTTTAGGGGGGAAGTGTCCTTATTTGAAAGAGGAATTCCGGTATTCTGTAAACAATGTATCAAATTATGCTGCAAATATTCATTTTTTAGAGGAACTGTCTTCTTTTGAGGATGAAACCCAGTATTTTGGGGAGAAAATGATATTTTTAGGGCTGAAAAGCATTGTATTTGTTAAGAAAAATGTATTTTTGCAAGGATAAGAAGTGATACTCAAGAATGTACCTTTTTTTTTTTTCTGGGATAAGTACTGCTATTAATGTCACAGTTCTCTAAATCTTGACAGAAATTGATATTTTGGGTGGAAATGTCCTTATTTTGTAGGGGAATACAGGAATTCATGAAACACTGTATTCTATTATGCTCCAAAGGAACATTCTGTAGAGATAATGTCTACCTTTGGGGATGAAAACCAGTATTTTGTTTAGAAAATGCTATTTTTAGGAATGAAAAGCATTAGTTTGGTAAGAAAATGAAATATTTGAAAGGATAATTAGTGATACTTATGAGATTCCTTTTTATTTCTGGGATAAGCAAGGATATTAGTGTGAAAGTTTTCTACATTATGACACAACTTGATATTTCTGGTGGGAATGTCCTTATTTTGTAGAGGAATTTGGGAATTCTTGAATCACTGTATTCTATTAGGCTCCAAAGCATCATTCTGTAGGGATAAAGTCTTTCTTTGTGTATGAAAACCAGTGTTTTGTTTAGAAATGCTATTTTTAGGAATGAAATGCTTTATTTTTGAAAGAAAATGAAATTTTTGCAAGGATAATTAGTGATACTTCAGTGATAACTTTTTATTTCTGGTATGTGTAGTGATATTCGTGTGAAAATTTTTAATGTTTTGACAGAAATTGATATTTCGGGTGGAACTGTCCTTATTTTGTAGAGTAAAACAGGTGTTCTGGAAACAATGTGTCATATTATGCTCCTAAGTATCATTTAGTAGAGAGAATATCTTCTTTTGGGAATTAAAAACCATATGTTGTTTAGAACATACTATTCTCAGGAATGAAAAGCATTTTCTTAGGTAAGAAAAATGTATTTTTGCCAGAATACGGAGTGATACTTAAGAGAGAACTTCTTATTTCTGGAAGAAGTGGTGATATTCATGTGTAAATGGTAAAAATTTTAACAGAAACTGTCATTTTGGGTGGAAATGTCCATAATTTGTAGAGGAAAACGGGTATTCTGGTAGAAATGCATCCTATAATGCTACAGTGCATCATTTTCTAGAGAAAATATCTTCTTTTGGTTATGAAAACAGGTATTAGGTTTAGAAAATGCTATTTTTAGTGAAGAAAATTCATATTTTCAAAAGAAACTCAAATATTTGCCAGGATAAATGGTGATGCTTTAGAGAGAACTTATTATTTCTGGTCTATGTAGTGAAATTCATGTGTAAATTTCAAAAATTAGAACAGAAATTGATCTTTAGGGGGAAAGTGTCCTTATTTGAAAGAGGAATTCCGGTATTCTGTAAACAGTGTATCATATTATGCTGCAAATATTCATTTTTTAGAGGAACTGTCTTCTTTTGAGGATGAAACCCAGTATTTTGGGGAGAAAATGATATTTTTAGGGCTGAAAAGCATTGTATTTGTTAAGAAAAATGTTTTTTTGCAAGGATAAGAAGTGATACTCAAGAATGTACCTTTTTTTTTTTCTGGGATAAGTACTGCTATTATTGTCAAAGTTCTCTAAATCTTGACAGAAATTGATAGTTTGGGCGGAAATGTCCTTATTTTGTAGAGGAATACAGGAATTCATGAAACACTGTATTCTATTATGCTCCAAAGGAACATTCTGTAGAGATAATGTCTACTTTTGGGGATGAAAACCAGTATTTTGTTTAGAAAATGCTATTTTTAGGAATGAAAAGCATTAGTTTGGTAAGAAAATGAAATATTTGAAAGGATAATTAGTGATACTTATGAGATTCCTTATTATTTCTGAGATAAGCAAGGATATTAGTGTGAAAGTTTTCTACATTATGACACAACTTGATATTTTTGGTGGGAATGTCCTTATTTTGTAGAGGAATTTGGGAATTCTTGAATCACTGTATTCTATTAGGCTCCAAAGCATCATTCTGTAGGGATAAAGTCTTTCTTTGTGTATGAAAACCAGTGTTTTGTTTAGAAATGCTATTTTTAGGAATGAAATGCTTTATTTTTGAAAGAAAATGAAATTTTTGCAAGGATAATTAGTGATACTTCAGTGATAACTTTTTATTTCTGGTATGTGTAGTGATATTCGTGTGAAAATTTTTAATGTTTTGACAGAAATTGATATTTCGGGTGGAACTGTCCTTATTTTGTAGAGTAAAACTGGTGTTCTGGAAACAATGTGTCATATTATGCTCCTAAGTATCATTTAGTAGAGAGAATATCTTCTTTTGGGAATTAAAAACCATATGTTGTTTAGAACATACTATTCTTAGGAATGAAAAGCATTTTCTTAGGTAAGAAAAATGTATTTTTGCCAGAATACGGAGTGATACTTAAGAGAGAACTTCTTATTTCTGGAAGAAGTGGTGATATTCATGTGTAAATGGTAAAAATTTTAACAGAAACCGTCATTTTGGGTGGAAATGTCCATAATTTGTAGAGGAAAACGGGTATTCTGGTAGAAATGCATCCTATAATGCTACAGTGCATCATTTTCTAGAGAAAATATCTTCTTTTGGTTATGAAAACAGGTATTAGGTTTAGAAAATGCTATTTTTAGTGAAGAAAATTCATATTTTCAAAAGAAACTCAAATATTTGCCAGGATAAATGGTGATGCTTTAGAGAGAACTTATTATTTCTGGTCTATGTAGTGAAAGTTGTGTGTAAATTTCAAAAATTAGAACAGAAATTGATCTTTAGGGGGGCAGTGTCCTTATTTGAAAGAGGAATTCCGGTATTCTGTAAACAGTGTATCATATTATGCTGCAAATATTCATTTTTTAGAGGAACTGTCTTCTTTTGAGGATGAAACCCAGTATTTTGGGGAGAAAATGATATTTTTAGGGCTGAAAAGCATTGTATTTGTTAAGAAAAATGTATTTTTGCAAGGATAAGAAGTGATACTCAAGAATGTACCTTTTTTTTTTTTTCTGGGATAAGTACTGCTATTATTGTCAAAGTTCTCTAAATCTTGACAGAAATTGATATTTTGGGTGGAAATGTCCTTATTTTGTAGAGGAATACAGGAATTCATGAAACACTGTATTCTATTATGCTCCAAAGGAACATTCTGTAGAGATAATGTCTACCTTTGGGGATGAAAACCAGTATTTTGTTTAGAAAATGCTATTTTTAGGAATGAAAAGCATTAGTTTGGTAAGAAAATGAAATATTTGAAAGGATAATTAGTGATACTTATGAGATTCCTTTTTATTTCTGAGATAAGCAAGGATATTAGTGTGAAAGTTTTCTACATTATGACACAACTTGATATTTTTGGTGGGAATGTCCTTATTTTGTAGAGGAATTTGGGAATTCTTGAATCACTGTATTCTATTAGGCTCCAAAGCATCATTCTGTAGGGATAAAGTCTTTCTTTGTGTATGAAAACCAGTGTTTTGTTTAGAAATGCTATTTTTAGGAATGAAATGCTTTATTTTTGAAAGAAAATGAAATTTTTGCAAGGATAATTAGTGATACTTCAGTGATAACTTTTTATTTCTGGTATGTGTAGTGATATTCGTGTGAAAATTTTTAATGTTTTGACAGAAATTGATATTTCGGGTGGAACTGTCCTTATTTTGTAGAGTAAAACTGGTGTTCTGGAAACAATGTGTCATATTATGCTCCTAAGTATCATTTAGTAGAGAGAATATCTTCTTTTGGGAATTAAAAACCATATGTTGTTTAGAACATACTAATCTCAGGAATGAAAAGCATTTTCTTAGGTAAGAAAAATGTATTTTTGCCAGAATACGGAGTGATACTTAAGAGAGAACTTCTTATTTCTGGAAGAAGTGGTGATATTCATGTGTAAATGGTAAAAATTTTAACAGAAACTGTCATTTTGGGTGGAAATGTCCATAATTTGTAGAGGAAAACGGGTATTCTGGTAGAAATGCATCCTATAATGCTACAGTGCATCATTTTCTAGAGAAAATATCTTCTTTTGGTTATGAAAACAGGTATTAGGTTTAGAAAATGCTATTTTTAGTGAAGAAAATTCATATTTTCAAAAGAAACTCAAATATTTGCCAGGATAAATGGTGATGCTTTAGAGAGAACTTATTATTTCTGGTCTATGTAGTGAAAGTCGTGTGTAAATTTCAAAAATTAGAACAGAAATTGATCTTTAGGGGGGAAGTGTCCTTATTTGAAAGAGGAATTCCGGTATTCTGTAAACAGTGTATCATATTATGCTGCAAATATTCATTTTTTAGAGGAACTGTCTTCTTTTGAGGATGAAACCCAGTATTTTGGGGAGAAAATGATATTTTTAGGGCTGAAAAGCATTGTATTTGTTAAGAAAAATGTATTTTTGCAAGGATAAGAAGTGATACTCAAGAATGTACCTTTTTTTTTTTCTGGGATAAGTACTGCTATTAATGTCAAAGTTCTCTAAATCTTGACAGAAATTGATAGTTTGGGCGGAAATGTCCTTATTTTGTAGAGGAATACAGGAATTCATGAAACACTGTATTCTATTATGCTCCAAAGGAACATTCTGTAGAGATAATGTCTACCTTTGGGGATGAAAACCAGTATTTTGTTTAGAAAATGCTATTTTTAGGAATGAAAAGCACTAGTTTGGTAAGAAAATGAAATATTTGAAAGGATAATTAGTGATACTTATGAGATTCCTTTTTATTTCTGAGATAAGCAAGGATATTAGTGTGAAAGTTTTCTACATTATGACACAACTTGATATTTCTGGTGGGAATGTCCTTATTTTGTAGAGGAATTTGGGAATTCTTGAATCACTGTATTCTATTAGGCTCCAAAGCATCATTCTGTAGGGATAAAGTCTTTCTTTGTGTATGAAAACCAGTGTTTTGTTTAGAAATGCTATTTTTAGGAATGAAATGCTTTATTTTTGAAAGAAAATGAAATTTTTGCAAGGATAATTAGTGATACTTCAGTGATAACTTTTTATTTCTGGTATGTGTAGTGATATTCGTGTGAAAATTTTTAATGTTTTGACAGAAATTGATATTTCGGGTGGAACTGTCCTTATTTTGTAGAGTAAAACTGGTGTTCTGGAAACAATGTGTCATATTATGCTCCTAAGTATCATTTAGTAGAGAGAATATCTTCTTTTGGGAATTAAAAACCATATGTTGTTTAGAGCATACTATTCTCAGGAATGAAAAGCATTTTCTTAGGTAAGAAAAATGTATTTTTGCCAGAATACGGAGTGATACTTAAGAGAGAACTTCTTATTTCTGGAAGAAGTGGTGATATTCATGTGTAAATGGTAAAAATTTTAACAGAAACTGTCATTTTGGGTGGAAATGTCCATAATTTGTAGAGGAAAACGGGTATTCTGGTAGAAATGCATCCTATAATGCTACAGTGCATCATTTTCTAGAGAAAATATCTTCTTTTGGTTATGAAAACAGGTATTAGGTTTAGAAAATGCTATTTTTAGTGAAGAAAATTCATATTTTCAAAAGAAACTCAAATATTTGCCAGGATAAATGGTGATGCTTTAGAGAGAACTTATTATTTCTGGTCTATGTAGTGAAAGTCGTGTGTAAATTTCAAAAATTAGAACAGAAATTGATCTTTAGGGGGGAAGTGTCCTTATTTGAAGGAGGAATTCCGGTATTCTGTAAACAATGTATCAAATTATGCTGCAAATATTCATTTTTTAGAGGAACTGTCTTCTTTTGAGGATGAAACCCAGTATTTTGGGGAGAAAATGATATTTTTAGGGCTGAAAAGCATTGTATTTGTTAAGAAAAATGTATTTTTGCAAGGATAAGAAGTGATACTCAAGAATGTACCTTTTTTATTTTTCTGGGATAAGTACTGCTATTAATGTCAAAGTTCTCTAAATCTTGACAGAAATTGATAGTTTGGGCGGAAATGTCCTTATTTTGTAGAGGAATACAGGAATTCATGAAACACTGTATTCTATTATGCTCCAAAGGAACATTCTGTAGAGATAATGTCTACCTTTTCGGATGAAAACCAGTATTTTGTTTAGAAAATGCTATTTTTAGGAATGAAAAGCATTAGTTTGGTAAGAAAATGAAATATTTGAAAGGATAATTAGTGATACTTATGAGATTCCTTTTTATTTCTGAGATAAGCAAGGATATTAGTGTGAAAGTTTTCTACATTATGACACAACTTGATATTTCTGGTGGGAATGTCCTTATTTTGTAGAGGAATTTGGGAATTCTTGAATCACTGTATTCTATTAGGCTCCAAAGCATCATTCTGTAGGGATAAAGTCTTTCTTTGTGTATGAAAACCAGTGTTTTGTTTAGAAATGCTATTTTTAGGAATGAAATGCTTTATTTTTGAAAGAAAATGAAATTTTTGCAAGGATAATTATTGATACTTCAGTGATAACTTTTTATTTCTGGTATGTGTAGTGATATTCGTGTGAAAATTTTTAATGTTTTGACAGAAATTGATATTTCGGGTGGAACTGTCCTTATTTTGTAGAGTAAAACTGGTGTTCTGGAAACAATGTGTCATATTATGCTCCTAAGTATCATTTAGTAGAGAGAATATCTTCTTTTGGGAATTAAAAACCATATGTTGTTTAGAGCATACTATTCTCAGGAATGAAAAGCATTTTCTTAGGTAAGAAAAATGTATTTTTGCCAGAATACGGAGTGATACTTAAGAGAGAACTTCTTATTTCTGGAAGAAGTGGTGATATTCATGTGTAAATGGTAAAAATTTTAACAGAAATTGTCATTTTGGGTGGAAATGTCCATAATTTGTAGAGGAAAACGGGTATTCTGGTAGAAATGCATCCTATAATGCTACAGTGCATCATTTTCTAGAGAAAATATCTTCTTTTGGTTATGAAAACAGGTATTAGGTTTAGAAAATGCTATTTTTAGTGAAGAAAATTCATATTTTCGAAAGAAACTCAAATATTTGCCAGGATAAATGGTGATGCTTTAGAGAGAACTTATTATTTCTGGTCTATGTAGTGAAAGTCGTGTGTAAATTTCAAAAATTAGAACAGAAATTGATCTTTAGGGGGGAAGTGTCCTTATTTGAAAGAGGAATTCCGGTATTCTGTAAACAATGTATCAAATTATGCTGCAAATATTCATTTTTTAGAGGAACTGTCTTCTTTTGAGGATGAAACCCAGTATTTTGGGGAGAAAATGATATTTTTAGGGCTGAAAAGCATTGTATTTGTTAAGAAAAATGTATTTTTGCAAGGATAAGAAGTGATACTCAAGAATGTACGTTTTTTATTTTTCTGGGATAAGTACTGCTATTAATGTCAAAGTTCTCTAAATCTTGACAGAAATTGATAGTTTGGGCGGAAATGTCCTTATTTTGTAGAGGAATACAGGAATTCATGAAACACTGTATTCTATTATGCTCCAAAGGAACATTCTGTAGAGATAATGTCTACCTTTGGGGATGAAAACCAGTATTTTGTTTAGAAAATGCTATTTTTAGGAATGAAAAGCATTAGTTTGGTAAGAAAATGAAATATTTGAAAGGATAATTAGTGATACTTATGAGATTCCTTTTTATTTCTGAGATAAGCAAGGATATTAGTGTGAAAGTTTTCTACATTATGACACAACTTGATATTTCTGGTGGGAATGTCCTTATTTTGTAGAGGAATTTGGGAATTCTTGAATCACTGTATTCTATTAGGCTCCAAAGCATCATTCTGTAGGGATAAAGTCTTTCTTTGTGTATGAAAACCAGTGTTTTGTTTAGAAATGCTATTTTTAGGAATGAAATGCTTTATTTTTGAAAGAAAATGAAATTTTTGCAAGGATAATTAGTGATACTTCAGTGATAACTTTTTATTTCTGGTATGTGTAGTGATATTCGTGTGAAAATTTTTAATGTTTTGACAGAAATTGATATTTCGGGTGGAACTGTCCTTATTTTGTAGAGTAAAACTGGTGTTCTGGAAACAATGTGTCATATTATGCTCCTAAGTATCATTTAGTAGAGAGAATATCTTCTTTTGGGAATTAAAAACCATATGTTGTTTAGAACATACTAATCTCAGGAATGAAAAGCATTTTCTTAGGTAAGAAAAATGTATTTTTGCCAGAATACGGAGTGATACTTAAGAGAGAACTTCTTATTTCTGGAAGAAGTGGTGATATTCATGTGTAAATGGTAAAAATTTTAACAGAAACTGTCATTTTGGGTGGAAATGTCCATAATTTGTAGAGGAAAACGGGTATTCTGGTAGAAATGCATCCTATAATGCTACAGTGCATCATTTTCTAGAGAAAATATCTTCTTTTGGTTATGAAAACAGGTATTAGGTTTAGAAAATGCTATTTTTAGTGAAGAAAATTCATATTTTCAAAAGAAACTCAAATATTTGCCAGGATAAATGGTGATGCTTTAGAGAGAACTTATTATTTCTGGTCTATGTAGTGAAAGTCGTGTGTAAATTTCAAAAATTAGAACAGAAATTGATCTTTAGGGGGGAAGTGTCCTTATTTGAAAGAGGAATTCCGGTATTCTGTAAACAATGTATCATATTATGCTGCAAATATTCATTTTTTAGAGGAACTGTCTTCTTTTGAGGATGAAACCCAGTATTTTGGGGAGAAAATGATATTTTTAGGGCTGAAAAGCATTGTAATTGTTAAGAAAAATGTATTTTTGCAAGGATAAGAAGTGATACTCAAGAATGTACCTTTTATTTTTTTTCTGGGATAAGTACTGCTATTAATGTCAAAGTTCTCTAAATCTTGACAGAAATTGATATTTTGGGTGGAAATGTCCTTATTTTGTAGAGGAATACAGGAATTCTTGAATCACTGTATTCTATTAGGCTCCAAAGCATCATTCTGTAGGGATAAAGTCTTTCTTTGTGTATGAAAACCAGTGTTTTGTTTAGAAATGCTATTTTTAGGAATGAAATGCTTTATTTTTGAAAGAAAATGAAATTTTTGCAAGGATAATTAGTGATACTTCAGTGATAACTTTTTATTTCTGGTATGTGTAGTGATATTCGTGTGAAAATTTTTAATGTTTTGACAGAAATTGATATTTCGGGTGGAACTGTCCTTATTTTGTAGAGTAAAACTGGTGTTCTGGAAACAATGTGTCATATTATGCTCCTAAGTATCATTTAGTAGAGAGAATATCTTCTTTTGGGAATTAAAAACCATATGTTGTTTAGAACATACTAATCTCAGGAATGAAAAGCATTTTCTTAGGTAAGAAAAATGTATTTTTGCCAGAATACGGAGTGATACTTAAGAGAGAACTTCTTATTTCTGGAAGAAGTGGTGATATTCATGTGTAAATGGTAAAAATTTTAACAGAAACTGTCATTTTGGGTGGAAATGTCCATAATTTGTAGAGGAAAACGGGTATTCTGGTAGAAATGCATCCTATAATGCTACAGTGCATCATTTTCTAGAGAAAATATCTTCTTTTGGTTATGAAAACAGGTATTAGGTTTAGAAAATGCTATTTTTAGTGAAGAAAATTCATATTTTCAAAAGAAACTCAAATATTTGCCAGGATAAATGGTGATGCTTTAGAGAGAACTTATTATTTCTGGTCTATGTAGTGAAAGTTGTGTGTAAATTTCAAAAATTAGAACAGAAATTGATCTTTAGGGGGGAAGTGTCCTTATTTGAAAGAGGAATTCCGGTATTCTGTAAACAATGTATCATATTATGCTGCAAATATTCATTTTTTAGAGGAACTGTCTTCTTTTGAGGATGAAACCCAGTATTTTGGGGAGAAAATGATATTTTTAGGGCTGAAAAGCATCGTATTTGTTAAGAAGATTATACTTTTGCAAGGATAAGAAGTGATACTCAAGAATGTACCTTTTATTTTTTTTCTGGGATAAGTACTGCTATTAATGTCAAAGTTCTCTAAATCTTGACAGAAATTGATATTTTGGGTGGAAATGTCCTTATTTTGTAGAGGAATACAGGAATTCATGAAACACTGTATTCTATTATGCTCCAAAGGAACATTCTGTAGAGATAATGTCTACCTTTGGGGATGAAAACCAGTATTTTGTTTAGAAAATGCTATTTTTAGGAATGAAAAGCATTAGTTTGGTAAGAAAATGAAATATTTGAAAGGATAATTAGTGATACTTATGAGATTCCTTTTTATTTCTGAGATAAGCAAGGATATTAGTGTGAAAGTTTTCTACATTATGACACAACTTGATATTTTTGGTGGGAATGTCCTTATTTTGTAGAGGAATTTGGGAATTCTTGAATCACTGTATTCTATTAGGCTCCAAAGCATCATTCTGTAGGGATAAAGTCTTTCTTTGTGTATGAAAACCAGTGTTTTGTTTAGAAATGCTATTTTTAGGAATGAAATGCTTTATTTTTGAAAGAAAATGAAATTTTTGCAAGGATAATTAGTGATACTTCAGTGATAACTTTTTATTTCTGGTATGTGTAGTGATATTCGTGTGAAAATTTTTAATGTTTTGACAGAAATTGATGTTTCGGGTGGAACTGTCCTTATTTTGTAGAGTAAAACTGGTGTTCTGGAAGCAATGTGTCATATTATGCTCCTAAGTATCATTTAGTAGAGAGAATATCTTCTTTTGGGAATTAAAAACCATATGTTGTTTAGAACATACTATTCTCAGGAATGAAAAGCATTTTCTTAGGTAAGAAAAATGTATTTTTGCCAGAATACGGAGTGATACTTAAGAGAGAACTTCTTATTTCTGGAAGAAGTGGTGATATTCATGTGTAAATGGTAAAAATTTTAACAGAAACTGTCATTTTGGGTGGAAATGTCCATAATTTGTAGAGGAAAACGGGTATTCTGGTAGAAATGCATCCTATAATGCTACAGTGCATCATTTTCTAGAGAAAATATCTTCTTTTGGTTATGAAAACAGGTATTAGGTTTAGAAAATGCTATTTTTAGTGAAGAAAATTCATATTTTCAAAAGAAACTCAAATATTTGCCAGGATAAATGGTGATGCTTTAGAGAGAACTTATTATTTCTGGTCTATGTAGTGAAAGTCGTGTGTAAATTTCAAAAATTAGAACAGAAATTGATCTTTAGGGGGGAAGTGTCCTTATTTGAAAGAGGAATTCCGGTATTCTGTAAACAATGTATCATATTATGCTGCAAATATTCATTTTTTAGAGGAACTGTCTTCTTTTGAGGATGAAACCCAGTATTTGGGGGAGAAAATGATATTTTTGGGGCTGAAAAGCATTGTATTTGTTAAGAAAAATGTATTTTTGCAAGGATAAGAAGTGATACTCAAGAATGTACCTTTTTTTTTTTTTCTGGGATGAGTACTGCTATTATTGTCAAAGTTCTCTAAATCTTGACAGAAATTGATATTTTGGGTGGAAATGTCCTTATTTTGTAGAGGAATACAGGAATTCATGAAACACTGTATTCTATTATGCACCAAAGGAACATTCTGTAGAGATAATGTCTACCTTTGGGGATGAAAACCAGTATTTTGTTTAGAAAATGCTATTTTTAGGAATGAAAAGCATTAGTTTGGTAAGAAAATGAGATATTTGAAAGGATAATTAGTGATACTTATGAGATTCCTTTTTATTTCTGAGATAAGCAAGGATATTAGTGTGAAAGTTTTCTACATTATGACACAACTTGATATTTCTGGTGGGAATGTCCTTATTTTGTAGAGGAATTTGGGAATTCTTGAATCACTGTATTCTATTAGGCTCCAAAGCATCATTCTGTAGGGATAAAGTCTTTCTTTGTGTATGAAAACCAGTGTTTTGTTTAGAAATGCTATTTTTAGGAATGAAATGCTTTATTTTTGAAAGAAAATGAAATTTTTGCAAGGATAATTAGTGATACTTCAGTGATAACTTTTTATTTCTGGTATGTGTAGTGATATTCGTGTGAAAATTTTTAATGTTTTGACAGAAATTGATATTTCGGGTGGAACTGTCCTTATTTTGTAGAGTAAAACTGGTGTTCTGGAAACAATGTGTCATATTATGCTCCTAAGTATCATTTAGTAGAGAGAATATCTTCTTTTGGGAATTAAAAACCATATGTTGTTTAGAACATACTAATCTCAGGAATGAAAAGCATTTTCTTAGGTAAGAAAAATGTATTTTTGCCAGAATACGGAGTGATACTTAAGAGAGAACTTCTTATTTCTGGAAGAAGTGGTGATATTCATGTGTAAATGGTAAAAATTTTAACAGAAATTGTCATTTTGGGTGGAAATGTCCATAATTTGTAGAGGAAAACAGGTATTCTGGTAGAAATGCATCCTATAATGCTACAGTGCATCATTTTCTAGAGAAAATATCTTCTTTTGGTTATGAAAACAGGTATTAGGTTTAGAAAATGCTATTTTTAGTGAAGAAAATTCATATTTTCAAAAGAAACTCAAATATTTGCCCGGATAAATGGTGATGCTTTAGAGAGAACTTATTATTTCTGGTCTATGTAGTGAAAGTCGTGTGTAAATTTCAAAAATTAGAACAGAAATTGATCTTTAGGGGTGAAGTGTCCTTATTTGAAAGAGGAATTCCGGTATTCTGTAAACAATGTATCATATTATGCTGCAAATATTCATTTTTTAGAGGAACTGTCTTCTTTTGAGGATGAAACCCAGTATTTTGGGGAGAAAATGATATTTTTAGGACTGAAAAGCATTGTATTTGTTAAGAAAAATGTATTTTTGCAAGGATAAGAAGTGATACTCAAGAATGTACCTTTTTTTTTTTTCTGGGATAAGTACTGCTATTATTGTCAAAGTTCTCTAAATCTTGACAGAAATTGATATTTTGGGTGGAAATGTCCTTATTTTGTAGGGGAATACAGGAATTCATTAAACACTGTATTCTATTATGCTCCAAAGGAACATTCTGTAGAGATAATGTCTACCTTTGGGGATGAAAACCAGTATTTTGTTTAGAAAATGCTATTTTTAGGAATGAAAAGCATTAGTTTGGTAAGAAAATGAAATATTTGAAAGGATAATTAGTGATACTTATGAGATTCCTTTTTATTTCTGAGATAAGCAAGGATATTAGTGTGAAAGTTTTCTACATTATGACACAACTTGATATTTCTGGTGGGAATGTCCTTATTTTGTAGAGGAATTTGGGAATTCTTGAATCACTGTATTCTATTAGGCTCCAAAGCATCATTCTGTAGGGATAAAGTCTTTCTTTGTGTATGAAAACCAGTGTTTTGTTTAGAAATGCTATTTTTAGGAATGAAATGCTTTATTTTTGAAAGAAAATGAAATTTTTGCAAGGATAATTAGTGATACTTCAGTGATAACTTTTTATTTCTGGTATGTGTAGTGATATTCGTGTGAAAATTTTTAATGTTTTGACAGAAATTGATATTTCGGGTGGAACTGTCCTTATTTTGTAGAGTAAAACTGGTGTTCTGGAAACAATGTGTCATATTATGCTCCTAAGTATCATTTAGTAGAGAGAATATCTTCCTTTGGGAATTAAAAACCATATGTTGTTTAGAACATACTAATCTCAGGAATGAAAAGCATTTTCTTAGGTAAGAAAAATGTATTTTTGCCAGAATACGGAGTGATACTTAAGAGAGAACTTCTTATTTCTGGAAGAAGTGGTGATATTCATGTGTAAATGGTAAAAATTTTAACAGAAATTGTCATTTTGGGTGGAAATGTCCATAATTTGTAGAGGAAAACGGGTATTCTGGTAGAAATGCATCCTATAATGCTACAGTGCATCATTTTCTAGAGAAAATATCTTCTTTTGGTTATGAAAACAGGTATTAGGTTTAGAAAATGCTATTTTTAGTGAAGAAAATTCATATTTTCAAAAGAAACTCAAATATTTGCCAGGATAAATGGTGATGCTTTAGAGAGAACTTATTATTTCTGGTCTATGTAGTGAAAGTCGTGTGTAAATTTCAAAAATTAGAACAGAAATTGATCTTTAGGGGGGAAGTGTCCTTATTTGAAAGAGGAATTCCGGTATTCTGTAAACAATGTATCATATTATGCTGCAAATATTCATTTTTTAGAGGAACTGTCTTCTTTTGAGGATGAAACCCAGTATTTGGGGGAGAAAATGATATTTTTAGGGCTGAAAAGCATTGTATTTGTTAAGAAAAATGTATTTTTGCAAGGATAAGAAGTGATACTCAAGAATGTACCTTTTATTTTTTTCTGGGATAAGTACTGCTATTATTGTCAAAGTTCTCTAAATCTTGACAGAAATTGATATTTTGGGTGGAAATGTCCTTATTTTGTAGAGGAATACAGGAATTCATGAAACACTGTATTCTATTATGCTCCAAAGGAACATTCTGTAGAGATAATGTCTACCTTTTGGGGATGAAAACCAGTATTTTGTTTAGAAAATGCTATTTTTAGGAATGAAAAGCATTAGTTTGGTAAGAAAATGAAATATTTGAAAGGATAATTAGTGATACTTATGAGATTCCTTTTTATTTCTGAGATAAGCAAGGATATTAGTGTGAAAGTTTTCTACATTATGACACAACTGGATATTTTTGGTGGGAATGTCCTTATTTTGTAGAGGAATTTGGGAATTCTTGAATCACTGTATTCTATTAGGCTCCAAAGCATTATTCTGTAGGGATAAAGTCTTTCTTTGTGTATGAAAACCAGTGTTTTGTTTAGAAATGCTATTTTTAGGAATGAAATGCTTTATTTTTGAAAGAAAATGAAATTTTTGCAAGGATAATTAGTGATACTTCAGTGATAACTTTTTATTTCTGGTATGTGTAGTGATATTCGTGTGAAAATTTTTAATGTTTTGACAGAAATTGATGTTTCGGGTGGAACTGTCCTTATTTTGTAGAGTAAAACTGGTGTTCTGGAAACAATGTGTCATATTATGCTCCTAAGTATCATTTAGTAGAGAGAATATCTTCTTTTGGGAATTAAAAACCATATGTTGTTTAGAACATACTATTCTCAGGAATGAAAAGCATTTTGTTAGGTAAGAAAAATGTATTTTTGCCAGAATACGGAGTGATACTTAAGAGAGAACTTCTTATTTCTGGAAGAAGTGGTGATATTCATGTGTAAATGGTAAAAATTTTAACAGAAACTGTCATTTTGGGTGGAAATGTCCATAATTTGTAGAGGAAAACGGGTATTCTGGTAGAAATGCATCCTATAATGCTACAGTGCATCATTTTCTAGAGAAAATATCTTCTTTTGGTTATGAAAACAGGTATTAGTTTTAGAAAATGCTATTTTTAGTGAAGAAAATTCATATTTTCGAAAGAAACTCAAATATTTGCCAGGATAAATGGTGATGCTTTAGAGAGAACTTATTATTTCTGGTCTATGTAGTGAAAGTTGTGTGTAAATTTCAAAAATTAGAACAGAAATTGATCTTTAGGGGGGAAGTGTCCTTATTTGAAAGAGGAATTCCGGTATTCTGTAAACAATGTATCATATTATGCTGCAAATATTCATTTTTTAGAGGAACTGTCTTCTTTTGAGGATGAAACCCAGTATTTTGGGAGAAAATGATATTTTTAGGGCTGAAAAGCATTGTATTTGTTAAGAAAAATGTATTTTTGCAAGGATAAGAAGTGATACTCAAGAATGTACCTTTTATTTTTTTCTGGGATAAGTACTGCTATTAATGTCAAAGTTCTCTAAATCTTGACAGAAATTGATATTTTGGGTGGAAATGTCCTTATTTTGTAGAGGAATACAGGAATTCATGAAACACTGTATTCTATTATGCACCAAAGGAACATTCTGTAGAGATAATGTCTACCTTTGGGGATGAAAACCAGTATTTTGTTTAGAAAATGCTATTTTTAGGAATGAAAAGCATTAGTTTGGTAAGAAAATGAAATATTTGAAAGGATAATTAGTGATACTTATGAGATTCCTTTTTATTTCTGGGATAAGCAAGGATATTAGTGTGAAAGTTTTCTACATTATGACACAACTTGATATTTCTGGTGGGAATGTCCTTATTTTGTAGAGGAATTTGGGAATTCTTGAATCACTGTATTCTATTAGGCTCCAAAGCATCATTCTGTAGGGATAAAGTCTTTCTTTGTGTATGAAAACCAGTGTTTTGTTTAGAAATGCTATTTTTAGGAATGAAATGCTTTATTTTTGAAAGAAAATGAAATTTTTGCAAGGATAATTAGTGATACTTCAGTGATAACTTTTTATTTCTGGTATGTGTAGTGATATTCGTGTGAAAATTTTTAATGTTTTGACAGAAATTGATGTTTCGGGTGGAACTGTCCTTATTTTGTAGAGTAAAACTGGTGTTCTGGAAACAATGTGTCATATTATGCTCCTAAGTATCATTTAGTAGAGAGAATATCTTCTTTTGGGAATTAAAAACCATATGTTGTTTAGAACATACTATTCTCAGGAATGAAAAGCATTTTCTTAGGTAAGAAAAATGTATTTTTGCCAGAATACGGAGTGATACTTAAGAGAGAACTTCTTATTTCTGGAAGAAGTGGTGATATTCATGTGTAAATGGTAAAAATTTTAACAGAAACTGTCATTTTGGGTGGAAATGTCCATAATTTGTAGAGGAAAACGGGTATTCTGGTAGAAATGCATCCTATAATGCTACAGTGCATCATTTTCTAGAGAAAATATCTTCTTTTGGTTATGAAAACAGGTATTAGGTTTAGAAAATGCTATTTTTAGTGAAGAAAATTCATATTTTCAAAAGAAACTCAAATATTTGCCAGGATAAATGGTGATGCTTTAGAGAGAACTTATTATTTCTGGTCTATGTAGTGAAAGTCGTGAGTAAATTTCAAAAATTAGAACAGAAATTGATCTTTAGGGGGAAAGTGTCCTTATTTGAAAGAGGAATTCCGGTATTCTGTAAACAGTGTATCATATTATGCTGCAAATATTCATTTTTTAGAGGAACTGTCTTCTTTTGAGGATGAAACCCAGTATTTTGGGGAGAAAATGATATTTTTAGGGCTGAAAAGCATTGTATTTGTTAAGAAAAATGTATTTTTGCAAGGATAAGAAGTGATACTCAAGAATGTACCTTTTATTTTTTTCTGGGATAAGTACTGCTATTAATGTCAAAGTTCTCTAAATCTTGACAGAAATTGATATTTTGGGTGGAAATGTCCTTATTTTGTAGAGGAATACAGGAATTCATGAAACACTGTATTCTATTATGCTCCAAAGGAACATTCTGTAGAGATAATGTCTACCTTTGGGGATGAAAACCAGTATTTTGTTTAGAAAATGCTATTTTTAGGAATGAAAAGCATTAGTTTGGTAAGAAAATGAAATATTTGAAAGGATAATTAGTGATACTTATGAGATTCCTTTTTATTTCTGAGATAAGCAAGGATATTAGTGTGAAAGTTTTCTACATTATGACACAACTTGATATTTTTGGTGGGAATGTCCTTATTTTGTAGAGGAATTTGGGAATTCTTGAATCACTGTATTCTATTAGGCTCCAAAGCATCATTCTGTAGGGATAAAGTCTTTCTTTGTGTATGAAAACCAGTGTTTTGTTTAGAAATGCTATTTTTAGGAATGAAATGCTTTATTTTTGAAAGAAAATGAAATTTTTGCAAGGATAATTAGTGATACTTCAGTGATAACTTTTTATTTCTGGTATGTGTAGTGATATTCGTGTGAAAATTTTTAATGTTTTGACAGAAATTGATGTTTCGGGTGGAACTGTCCTTATTTTGTAGAGTAAAACTGGTGTTCTGGAAACAATGTGTCATATTATGCTCCTAAGTATCATTTAGTAGAGAGAATATCTTCTTTTGGGAATTAAAAACCATATGTTGTTTAGAACATACTATTCTCAGGAATGAAAAGCATTTTCTTAGGTAAGAAAAATGTATTTTTGCCAGAATACGGAGTGATACTTAAGAGAGAACTTCTTATTTCTGGAAGAAGTGGTGATATTCATGTGTAAATGGTAAAAATTTTAACAGAAACTGTCATTTTGGGTGGAAATGTCCATAATTTGTAGAGGAAAACGGGTATTCTGGTAGAAATGCATCCTATAATGCTACAGTGCATCATTTTCTAGAGAAAATATCTTCTTTTGGTTATGAAAACAGGCATTAGGTTTAGAAAATGCTATTTTTAGTGAAGAAAATTCATATTTTCAAAAGAAACTCAAATATTTGCCAGGATAAATGGTGATGCTTTAGAGAGAACTTATTATTTCTGGTCTATGTAGTGAAAGTTGTGTGTAAATTTCAAAAATTAGAACAGAAATTGATCTTTAGGGGGGAAGTGTCCTTATTTGAAAGAGGAATTCCGGTATTCTGTAAACAGTGTATCATATTATGCTGCAAATATTCATTTTTTAGAGGAACTGTCTTCTTTTGAGGATGAAACCCAGTATTTTGGGAGAAAATGATATTTTTAGGGCTGAAAAGCATCGTATTTGTTAAGAAAAATGTATTTTTGCAAGGATAAGAAGTGATACTCAAGAATGTACCTTTTTTTTTTTTCTGGGATAAGTACTGCTATTAATGTCAAAGTTCTCTAAATCTTGACAGAAATTGATATTTTGGGTGGAAATGTCCTTATTTTGTAGAGGAATACAGGAATTCATGAAACACTGTATTCTATTATGCTCCAAAGGAACATTCTGTAGAGATAATGTCTACCTTTGGGGATGAAAACCAGTATTTTGTTTAGAAAATGCTATTTTTAGGAATGAAAAGCATTAGTTTGGTAAGAAAATGAAATATTTGAAAGGATAATTAGTGATACTTATGAGATTCCTTTTTATTTCTGAGATAAGCAAGGATATTAGTGTGAAAGTTTTCTACATTATGACACAACTTGATATTTTTGGTGGGAATGTCCTTATTTTGTAGAGGAATTTGGGAATTCTTGAATCACTGTATTCTATTAGGCTCCAAAGCATCATTCTGTAGGGATAAAGTCTTTCTTTGTGTATGAAAACCAGTGTTTTGTTTAGAAATGCTATTTTTAGGAATGAAATGCTTTATTTTTGAAAGAAAATGAAATTTTTGCAAGGATAATTAGTGATACTTCAGTGATAACTTTTTATTTCTGGTATGTGTAGTGATATTCATGTGAAAATTTTTAATGTTTTGACAGAAATTGATATTTCGGGTGGAACTGTCCTTATTTTGTAGAGTAAAACTGGTGTTCTGGAAACAATGTGTCATATTATGCTCCTAAGTATCATTTAGTAGAGAGAATATCTTCTTTTGGGAATTAAAAACCATATGATGTTTAGAACATACTATTCTCAGGAATGAAAAGCATTTTCTTAGGTAAGAAAAATGTATTTTTGCCAGAATACGGAGTGATACTTAAGAGAGAACTTCTTATTTCTGGAAGAAGTGGTGATATTCATGTGTAAATGGTAAAAATTTTAACAGAAACTGTCATTTTGGGTGGAAATGTCCATAATTTGTAGAGGAAAACGGGTATTCTGGTAGAAATGCATCCTATAATGCTACAGTGCATCATTTTCTAGAGAAAATATCTTCTTTTGGTTATGAAAACAGGTATTAGGTTTAGAAAATGCTATTTTTAGTGAAGAAAATTCATATTTTCAAAAGAAACTCAAATATTTGCCAGGATAAATGGTGATGCTTTAGAGAGAACTTATTATTTCTGGTCTATGTAGTGAAAGTTGTGTGTAAATTTCAAAAATTAAAACAGAAATTGATCTTTAGGGGGGAAGTGTCCTTATTTGAAAGAGGAATTCCGGTATTCTGTAAACAATGTATCATATTATGCTGCAAATATTCATTTTTTAGAGGAACTGTCTTCTTTTGAGGATGAAACCCAGTATTTTGGGGAGAAAATGATATTTTTAGGGCTGAAAAGCATTGTATTTGTTAAGAAAAATGTACTTTTGCAAGGATAAGAAGTGATACTCAAGAATGTACCTTTTATTTTTTTCTGGGATAAGTACTGCTATTATTGTCAAAGTTCTCTAAATCTTGACAGAAATTGATATTTTGGGTGGAAATGTCCTTATTTTGTAGAGGAATACAGGAATTCATGAAACACTGTATTCTATTATGCTCCAAAGGAACATTCTGTAGAGAGAATGTCTACCTTTGGGGATGAAAACCAGTATTTTGTTTAGAAAATGCTATTTTTAGGAATGAAAAGCATTAGTTTGGTAAGAAAATGAAATATTTGAAAGGATAATTAGTGATACTTATGAGATTCCTTTTTATTTCTGGGATAAGCAAGGATATTAGTGTGAAAGTTTTCTACATTATGACACAACTTGATATTTCTGGTGGGAATGTCCTTATTTTGTAGAGGAATTTGGGAATTCTTGAATCACTGTATTCTATTAGGCTCCAAAGCATCATTCTGTAGGGATAAAGTCTTTCTTTGTGTATGAAAACCAGTGTTTTGTTTAGAAATGCTATTTTTAGGAATGAAATGCTTTATTTTTGAAAGAAAATGAAATTTTTGCAAGGATAATTAGTGATACTTCAGTGATAACTTTTTATTTCTGGTATGTGTAGTGATATTCGTGTGAAAATTTTTAATGTTTTGACAGAAATTGATATTTCGGGTGGAACTGTCCTTATTTTGTAGAGTAAAACTGGTGTTCTGGAAACAATGTGTCATATTATGCTCCTAAGTATCATTTAGTAGAGAGAATATCTTCTTTTGGGAATTAAAAACCATATGTTGTTTAGAACATACTAATCTCAGGAATGAAAAGCATTTTCTTAGATAAGAAAAATGTATTTTTGCCAGAATATGGAGTGATACTTAAGAGAGAACTTCTTATTTCTGGAAGAAGTGGTGATATTCATGTGTAAATGGTAAAAATTTTAACAGAAACTGTCATTTTGGGTGGAAATGTCCATAATTTGTAGAGGAAAACGGGTATTCTGGTAGAAATGCATCCTATAATGCTACAGTGCATCATTTTCTAGAGAAAATATCTTCTTTTGGTTATGAAAACAGGTATTAGGTTTAGAAAATGCTATTTTTAGTGAAGAAAATTCATATTTTCAAAAGAAACTCAAATATTTGCCAGGATAAATGGTGATGCTTTAGAGAGAACTTATTATTTCTGGTCTATGTAGTGAAAGTCGTGTGTAAATTTCAAAAATTAGAACAGAAATTGATCTTTAGGGGGGAAGTGTCCTTATTTGAAAGAGGAATTCCGGTATTCTGTAAACAATGTATCATATTATGCTGCAAATATTCATTTTTTAGAGGAACTGTCTTCTTTTGAGGATGAAACCCAGTATTTTGGGGAGATAATGATATTTTTAGGGCTGAAAAGCATTGTATTTGTTAAGAAAAATGTATTTTTGCAAGGATTAGAAGTGATACTCAAGAATGTACCTTTTATTTTTTTCTGGGATAAGTACTGCTATTAATGTCAAAGTTCTCTAAATCTTGACAGAAATTGATATTTTGGGTGGAAATGTCCTTATTTTGTAGAGGAATACAGGAATTCATGAAACACTGTATTCTATTATGCTCCAAAGGAACATTCTGTAGAGATAATGTCTACCTTTGGGGATGAAAACCAGTATTTTGTTTAGAAAATGCTATTTTAAGGAATGAAAAGCATTAGTTTGGTAAGAAAATGAAATATTTGAAAGGATAATTAGTGATACTTATGAGATTCCTTTTTATTTCTGAGATAAGCAAGGATATTAGTGTGAAAGTTTTCTACATTATGACACAACTTGATATTTTTGGTGGGAATGTCCTTATTTTGTAGAGGAATTTGGGAATTCTTGAATCACTGTATTCTATTAGGCTCCAAAGCATCATTCTGTAGGGATAAAGTCTTTCTTTGTGTATGAAAACCAGTGTTTTGTTTAGAAATGCTATTTTTAGGAATGAAATACTTTATTTTTGAAAGAAAATGAAATTTTTGCAAGGATAATTAGTGATACTTCAGTGATAACTTTTTATTTCTGGTATGTGTAGTGATATTCGTGTGAAAATTTTTAATGTTTTGACAGAAATTGATATTTCGGGTGGAACTGTCCTTATTTTGTAGAGTAAAACTGGTGTTCTGGAAACAATGTGTCATATTATGCTTCTAAGTATCATTTAGTAGAGAGAATATCTTCTTTTGGGAATTAAAAACCATATGTTGTTTAGAGCATACTATTCTCAGGAATGAAAAGCATTTTCTTAGGTAAGAAAAATGTATTTTTGCCAGAATACGGAGTGATACTTAAGAGAGAACTTCTTATTTCTGGAAGAAGTGGTGATATTCATGTGTAAATGGTAAAAATTTTAACAGAAACTGTCATTTTGGGTGGAAATGTCCATAATTTGTAGAGGAAAACGGGTATTCTGGTAGAAATGCATCCTATAATGCTACAGTGCATCATTTTCTAGAGAAAATATCTTCTTTTGGTTATGAAAACAGGTATTAGGTTTAGAAAATGCTATTTTTAGTGAAGAAAATTCATATTTTCAAAAGAAACTCAAATATTTGCCAGGATAAATGGTGATGCTTTAGAGAGAACTTATTATTTCTGGTCTATGTAGTGAAAGTCGTGTGTAAATTTCAAAAATTAGAACAGAAATTGATCTTTAGGGGGGAAGTGTCCTTATTTGAAAGAGGAATTCCGGTATTCTGTAAGCAATGTATCATATTATGCTGCAAATATTCATTTTTTAGAGGAACTGTCTTCTTTTGAGGATGAAACCCAGTATTTTGGGGAGAAAATGATATTTTTAGGGCTGAAAAGCATTGTATTTGTTAAGGAAAATGTATTTTTGCAAGGATAAGAAGTGATACTCAAGAATGTACCTTTTATTTTTTTCTGGGATAAGTACTGCTATTAATGTCAAAGTTCTCTAAATCTTGACAGAAATTGATATTTTGGGTGGAAATGTCCTTATTTTGTAGAGGAATACAGGAATTCATGAAACACTGTATTCTATTATGCTCCAAAGGAACATTCTGTAGAGAGAATGTCTACCTTTGGGGATGAAAACCAGTATTTTGTTTAGAAAATGCTATTTTTAGGAATGAAAAGCATTAGTTTGGTAAGAAAATGAAATATTTGAAAGGATAATTAGTGATACTTATGAGATTCCTTTTTATTTCTGAGATAAGCAAGGATATTAGTGTGAAAGTTTTCTACATTATGACACAACTTGATATTTTTGGTGGGAATGTCCTTATTTTGTAGAGGAATTTGGGAATTCTTGAATCACTGTATTCTATTAGGCTCCAAAGCATCATTCTGTAGGGATAAAGTCTTTCTTTGTGTATGAAAACCAGTGTTTTGTTTAGAAATGCTATTTTTAGGAATGAAATACTTTATTTTTGAAAGAAAATGAAATTTTTGCAAGGATAATTAGTGATACTTCAGTGATAACTTTTTATTTCTGGTATGTGTAGTGATATTCGTGTGAAAATTTTTAATGTTTTGACAGAAATTGATATTTCGGGTGGAACTGTCCTTATTTTGTAGAGTAAAACTGGTGTTCTGGAAACAATGTGTCATATTATGCTCCTAAGTATCATTTAGTAGAGAGAATATCTTCTTTTGGGAATTAAAAACCATATGTTGTTTAGAACATACTATTCTTAGGAATGAAAAGCATTTTCTTAGGTAAGAAAAATGTATTTTTGCCAGAATACGGAGTGATACTTAAGAGAGAACTTCTTATTTCTGGAAGAAGTGGTGATATTCATGTGTAAATGGTAAAAATTTTAACAGAAACTGTCATTTTGGGTGGAAATGTCCATAATTTGTAGAGGAAAACGGGTATTCTGGTAGAAATGCATCCTATAATGCTACAGTGCATCATTTTCTAGAGAAAATATCTTCTTTTGGTTATGAAAACAGGCATTAGGTTTAGAAAATGCTATTTTTAGTGAAGAAAATTCATATTTTCAAAAGAAACTCAAATATTTGCCAGGATAAATGGTGATGCTTTAGAGAGAACTTATTATTTCTGGTCTATGTAGTGAAAGTTGTGTGTAAATTTCAAAAATTAGAACAGAAATTGATCTTTAGGGGGGAAGTGTCCTTATTTGAAAGAGGAATTCCGGTATTCTGTAAACAGTGTATCATATTATGCTGCAAATATTCATTTTTTAGAGGAACTGTCTTCTTTTGAGGATGAAACCCAGTATTTTGGGAGAAGATGATATTTTTAGGGCTGAAAAGCATTGTATTTGTTAAGAAAAATGTATTTTTGCAAGGATAAGAAGTGATACTCAAGAATGTACCTTTCATTTTTTTCTGGGATAAGTACTGCTATTAATGTCAAAGTTCTCTAAATCTTGACAGAAATTGATATTTTGGGTGGAAATATCCATAATTTGTAGAGGAAAACCGGTATTCTGGTAGAAATGCATCCTATAATGCTACAGTGCATCATTTTCTAGAGAAAATATCTTCTTTTGGTTATGAAAACAGGCATTAGGTTTAGAAAATGCTATTTTTAGTGAAGAAAATTAATATTTTCAAAAGAAACTCAAATATTTGCCAGGATAAATGGTGATGCTTTAGAGAGAACTTATTATTTCTGGTCTATGTAGTGAAAGTTGTGTGTAAATTTCAAAAATTAGAACAGAAATTGATCTTTAGGGGGGAAGTGTCCTTATTTGAAAGAGGAATTCCGGTATTCTGTAAACAGTGTATCATATTATGCTGCAAATATTCATTTTTTAGAGGAACTGTCTTCTTTTGAGGATGAAACTCAGTATTTTGGGGAGAAAATGATATTTTTAGGGCTGAAAAGCATTGTATTTGTTAAGAAAAATGTATTTTTGCAAGGATAAGAAGTGATACTCAAGAATGTACCTTTTATTTTTTTCTGGGATAAGTACTGCTATTAATGTCAAAGTTCTCTAAATCTTGACAGAAATTGATATTTTGGGTGGAAATGTCCATATTTTGTAGAGGAATACAGGAATTCATGAAACACTGTATTCTATTATGCTCCAAAGGAACATTCTGTAGAGATAATGTCTACCTTTGGGGATGAAAACCAGTATTTTGTTTAGAAAATGCTATTTTTAGGAATGAAAAGCATTAGTTTGGTAAGAAAATGAAATATTTGAAAGGATAATTAGTGATACTTATGAGATTCCTTTTTATTTCTGAGATAAGCAAGGATATTAGTGTGAAAGTTTTCTACATTATGACACAACTTGATATTTTTGGTGGGAATGTCCTTATTTTGTAGAGGAATTTGGGAATTCTTGAATCACTGTATTCTATTAGGCTCCAAAGCATCATTCTGTAGGGATAAAGTCTTTCTTTGTGTATGAAAACCAGTGTTTTGTTTAGAAATGCTATTTTTAGGAATGAAATGCTTTATTTTTGAAAGAAAATGAAATTTTTGCAAGGATAATTAGTGATACTTCAGTGATAACTTTTTATTTCTGGTATGTGTAGTGATATTCGTGTGAAAATTTTTAATGTTTTGACAGAAATTGATATTTCGGGTGGAACTGTTCTTATTTTGTAAAGTAAAACTGGTGTTCTGGAAACAATGTGTCATATTATGCTCCTAAGTATAATTTAGTAGAGAGAATATCTTCTTTTGGGAATTAAAAACCATATGTTGTTTAGAACATACTATTCTCAGGAATGAAAAGCATTTTGTTAGGTAAGAAAAATGTATTTTTGCCAGAATACGGAGTGATACTTAAGAGAGAACTTCTTATTTCTGGAAGAAGTGGTGATATTCATGTGTAAATGGTAAAAATTTTAACAGAAACTGTCATTTTGGGTGGAAATGTCCATAATTTGTAGAGGAAAATGGGTATTCTGGTAGAAATGCATCCTATAATGCTACAGTGCATCATTTTCTAGAGAAAATATCTTCTTTTGGTTATGAAAACAGGTATTAGGTTTAGAAAATGCTATTTTTAGTGAAGAAAATTCATATTTTCAAAAGAAACTCAAATATTTGCCAGGATAAATGGTGATGCTTTAGAGAGAACTTATTATTTCTGGTCTATGTAGTGAAAGTTGTGTGTAAATTTCAAAAATTAGAACAGAAATTGATCTTTAGGGGGGAAGTGTCCTTATTTGAAAGAGGAATTCCGGTATTCTGTAAACAATGTATCATATTATGCTGCAAATATTCATTTTTTAGAGGAACTGTCTTCTTTTGAGGATGAAACCCAGTATTTTGGGGAGAAAATGATATTTTTAGGGCTGAAAAGCATTGTATTTGTTAAGAAAAATGTACTTTTGCAAGGATAAGAAGTGATACTCAAGAATGTACCTTTTTTTTTTTTCTGGGATAAGTACTGCTATTATTGTCAAAGTTCTCTAAATCTTGACAGAAATTGATATTTTGGGTGGAAATGTCCTTATTTTGTAGAGGAATACAGGAATTCATGAAACACTGTATTCTATTATGCTCCAAAGTAACATTCTGTAGAGAGAATGTCTACCTTTGGGGATGAAAACCAGTATTTTGTTTAGAAAATGCTATTTTTAGGAATGAAATGCTTTATTTTTGAAAGAAAATGAAATTTTTGCAAGGATAATTAGTGATACTTCAGTGATAACTTTTTATTTCTGGTATGTGTAGTGATATTCGTGTGAAAATTTTTAATGTTTTGACAGAAATTGATATTTCGGGTGGAACTGTCCTTATTTTGTAGAGTAAAACTGGTGTTCTGGAAACAATGTGTCATATTATGCTCCTAAGTATCATTTAGTAGAGAGAATATCTTCTTTTGGGAATTAAAAACCATATGTTGTTTAGAACATACTATACTCAGGAATGAAAAGCATTTTCTTAGGTAAGAAAAATGTATTTTTGCCAGATTACGGAGTGATACTTAAGAGAGAACTTCTTATTTCTGGAAGAAGTGGTGATATTCATGTGTAAATGGTAAAAATTTTAACAGAAACTGTCATTTTGGGTGGAAATGTCCATAATTTGTAGAGGAAAACGGGTATTCTGGTAGAAATGCATCCTATAATGCTACAGTGCATCATTTTCTAGAGAAAATATCTTCTTTTGGTTATGAAAACAGGTATTAGGTTTAGAAAATGCTATTTTTAGTGAAGATAATTCATATTTTCAAAAGAAACTCAAATATTTGCCAGGATAAATGGTGATGCTTTAGAGAGAACTTATTATTTCTGGTCTATGTAGTGAAAGTCGTGTGTAAATTTCAAAAATTAGAACAGAAATTGATCTTTAGGGGGAAAGTGTCCTTATTTGAAAGAGGAATTCCGGTATTCTGTAAACAATGTATCATATTATGCTGCAAATATTCATTTTTTAGAGGAACTGTTTTCTTTTGAGGATGAAACCCAGTATTTTGGGGAGAAAATGATATTTTTAGGGCTGAAAAGCATTGTATTTGTTAAGAAAAATGTATTTTTGCAAGGATAAGAAGTGATACTCAAGAATGTACCTTTTATTTTTTTTCTGGGATAAGTACTGCTATTAATGTCAAAGTTCTCTAAATCTTGACAGAAATTGATAGTTTGGGTGGAAATGTCCTTATTTTGTAGAGGAATACAGGAATTCATGAAACACTGTATTCTATTATGCTCCAAAGGAACCTTCTGTAGAGATAATGTCTACCTTTGGGGATGAAAACCAATATTTTGTTTAGAAAATGCTGTTTTTAGGAATGAAAAGCATTAGTTTGGTAAGAAAATGAAATATTTGAAAGGATAATTAGTGATACTTATGAGATTCCTTTTTATTTCTGGGATAAGCAAGGATATTAGTGTGAAAGTTTTCTACATAATGACACAACTTGATATTTCTGGTGGGAATGTCCTTATTTTGTAGAGGAATTTGGGAATTCTTGAATCACTGTATTCTATTAGGCTCCAAAGCATCATTCTGTAGGGATAAAGTCTTTCTTTGTGTATGAAAACCAGTGTTTTGTTTAGAAATGCTATTTTTAGGAATGAAATGCTTTATTTTTGAAAGAAAATGAAATTTTTGCAAGGATAATTAGTGATACTTCAGTGATAACTTTTTATTTCTGGTATGTGTAGTGATATTCGTGTGAAAATTTTTAATGTTTTGACAGAAATTGATATTTCGGGTGGAACTGTCCTTATTTTGTAGAGTAAAACTGGTGTTCTGGAAACAATGTGTCATATTATGCTCCTAAGTATCATTTAGTAGAGAGAATATCTTCTTTTGGGAATTAAAAACCATATGTTGTTTAGAACATACTATTCTTAGGAATGAAAAGCATTTTCTTAGGTAAGAAAAATGTATTTTTGCCAGAATACGGAGTGATACTTAAGAGAGAACTTCTTATTTCTGGAAGAAGTGGTGATATTCATGTGTAAATGGTAAAAATTTTAACAGAAACTGTCATTTTGGGTGGAAATGTCCATAATTTGTAGAGGAAAACGGGTATTCTGGTAGAAATGCATCCTATAATGCTACAGTGCATCATTTTCTAGAGAAAATATCTTCTTTTGGTTATGAAAACAGGTATTAGGTTTAGAAAATGCTATTTTTAGTGAAGAAAATTCATATTTTCAAAAGAAACTCAAATATTTGCCAGGATAAATGGTGATGCTTTAGAGAGAACTTATTATTTCTGGTCTATGTAGTGAAAGTTGTGTGTAAATTTCAAAAATTAGAACAGAAACTGATCTTTAGGGGGAAAGTGTCCTTATTTGAAAGAGGAATTCCGGTATTCTGTAAACAATGTATCATATTATGCTGCAAATATTCATTTTTTAGAGGAACTGTCTTCTTTTGAGGATGAAACCCAGTATTTTGGGGAGAAAATGATATTTTTAGGGCTGAAAAGCATTGTATTTGTTAAGAAAAATGTACTTTTGCAAGGATAAGAAGTGATACTCAAGAATGTACCTTTTATTTTTTCTGGGATAAGTACTGCTATTATTGTCAAAGTTCTCTAAATCTTGACAGAAATTGATATTTTGGGTGGAAATGTCCTTATTTTGTAGAGGAATACAGGAATTCATGAAACAATGTATTCTATTATGCTCCAAAGGAACATTCTGTAGAGATAATGTCTACCTTTGGGGATGAAAACCAGTATTTTGTTTAGAAAATGCTATTTTTAGGAATGAAATGCTTTATTTTTGAAAGAAAATGAAATTTTTACAAGGATAATTAGTGATACATCAGTGATAACTTTTTATTTCTGGTATGTGTAGTGATATTCGTGTGAAAATTTTTAATGTTTTGACAGAAATTGATATTTCGGGTGGAACTGTCCTTATTTTGTAGATTAAAACTGGTGTTCTGGAAACAATGTGTCATATTATGCTCCTAAGTATCGTTAATAGTGAGAATCTCTTCCTTTGGGAATTAAAAACCATATGTTGTTTAGAACATACTATACTCAGGAATGAATAGCATTTTCTTAGTTAAGAAATATGTATTTTTGCCAGAATACGGAGTGATACTTAAGAGAGAACTTCTTATTTCCTGAAGAAGTGGTGATATTCATGTGTAAATGGTAAAAATTTTAACAGAAACTGTCATTTTGTGTATAAATGTCCATAATTTGTAGAGGAAAACGGGTATTCTGGTAGAAATGCATCCTATAATGCTACAGTGCATCATTTTCTAGAGAAAATATCTTCTTTTGGTTATGAAAACAGGTATTAGGTTTAGAAAATGCTATTTTTAGTGAAGAAAATTCATATTTTCAAAAGAAACTCAAATATTTGCCAGGATAAATGGTGATGCTTTAGAGAGAACTTATTATTTCTGGTCTATGTAGTGAAAGTTGTGTGTAAATTTCAAAAATTAGAACAGAAATTGATCTTTAGGGGGGAAGTGTCCTTATTTGAAAGAGGAATTCCGGTATTCTGTAAACAGTGTATCATATTATGCTGCAAATATTCATTTTTTAGAGGAACTGTCTTCTTTTGAGGATGAAACTCAGTATTTTGGGGAGAAAATGATATTTTTAGGGCTGAAAAGCATTGTATTTGTTAAGAAGAATGTATTTTTGCAAGGATAAGAAGTGATACTCAAGAATGTACCTTTTATTTTTTTCTGGGATAAGTACTGCTATTAATGTCAAAGTTCTCTAAATCTTGACAGAAATTGATATTTTGGGTGGAAATGTCCATATTTTGTAGAGGAATACAGGAATTCATGAAACACTGTATTCTATTATGCTCCAAAGGAACATTCTGTAGAGATAATGTCTACCTTTGGGGATGAAAACCAGTATTTTGTTTAGAAAATGCTATTTTTAGGAATGAAAAGCATTAGTTTGGTAAGAAAATGAAATATTTGAAAGGATAATTAGTGATACTTATGAGATTCCTTTTTATTTCTGAGATAAGCAAGGATATTAGTGTGAAAGTTTTCTACATTATGACACAACTTGATATTTTTGGTGGGAATGTCCTTATTTTGTAGAGGAATTTGGGAATTCTTGAATCACTGTATTCTATTAGGCTCCAAAGCATCATTCTGTAGGGATAAAGTCTTTCTTTGTGTATGAAAACCAGTGTTTTGTTTAGAAATGCTATTTTTAGGAATGAAATGCTTTATTTTTGAAAGAAAATGAAATTTTTGCAAGGATAATTAGTGATACTTCAGTGATAACTTTTTATTTCTGGTATGTGTAGTGATATTCGTGTGAAAATTTTTAATGTTTTGACAGAAATTGATATTTCGGGTGGAACTGTTCTTATTTTGTAAAGTAAAACTGGTGTTCTGGAAACAATGTGTCATATTATGCTCCTAAGTATAATTTAGTAGAGAGAATATCTTCTTTTGGGAATTAAAAACCATATGTTGTTTAGAACATACTATTCTCAGGAATGAAAAGCATTTTCTTAGGTAAGAAAAATGTATTTTTGCCAGAATACGGAGTGATACTTAAGAGAGAACTTCTTATTTCTGGAAGAAGTGGTGATATTCATGTGTAAATGGTAAAAATTTTAACAGAAACTGTCATTTTGGGTGGAAATGTCCATAATTTGTAGAGGAAAATGGGTATTCTGGTAGAAATGCATCCTATAATGCTACAGTGCATCATTTTCTAGAGAAAATATCTTCTTTTGGTTATGAAAACAGGTATTAGGTTTAGAAAATGCTATTTTTAGTGAAGAAAATTCATATTTTCAAAAGAAACTCAAATATTTGCCAGGATAAATGGTGATGCTTTAGAGAGAACTTATTATTTCTGGTCTATGTAGTGAAAGTTGTGTGTAAATTTCAAAAATTAGAACAGAAATTGATCTTTAGGGGGGAAGTGTCCTTATTTGAAAGAGGAATTCCGGTATTCTGTAAACAATGTATCATATTATGCTGCAAATATTCATTTTTTAGAGGAACTGTCTTCTTTTGAGGATGAAACCCAGTATTTTGGGGAGAAAATGATATTTTTAGGGCTGAAAAGCATTGTATTTGTTAAGAAAAATGTACTTTTGCAAGGATAAGAAGTGATACTCAAGAATGTACCTTTTTTTTTTTTCTGGGATAAGTACTGCTATTATTGTCAAAGTTCTCTAAATCTTGACAGAAATTGATATTTTGGGTGGAAATGTCCTTATTTTGTAGAGGAATACAGGAATTCATGAAACACTGTATTCTATTATGCTCCAAAGTAACATTCTGTAGAGAGAATGTCTACCTTTGGGGATGAAAACCAGTATTTTGTTTAGAAAATGCTATTTTTAGGAATGAAATGCTTTATTTTTGAAAGAAAATGAAATTTTTGCAAGGATAATTAGTGATACTTCAGTGATAACTTTTTATTTCTGGTATGTGTAGTGATATTCGTGTGAAAATTTTTAATGTTTTGACAGAAATTGATATTTCGGGTGGAACTGTCCTTATTTTGTAGAGTAAAACTGGTGTTCTGGAAACAATGTGTCATATTATGCTCCTAAGTATCATTTAGTAGAGAGAATATCTTCTTTTGGGAATTAAAAACCATATGTTGTTTAGAACATACTATACTCAGGAATGAAAAGCATTTTCTTAGGTAAGAAAAATGTATTTTTGCCAGATTACGGAGTGATACTTAAGAGAGAACTTTTTATTTCTGGAAGAAGTGGTGATATTCATGTGTAAATGGTAAAAATTTTAACAGAAACTGTCATTTTGGGTGGAAATGTCCATAATTTGTAGAGGAAAACGGGTATTCTGGTAGAAATGCATCCTATAATGCTACAGTGCATCATTTTCTAGAGAAAATATCTTCTTTTGGTTATGAAAACAGGTATTAGGTTTAGAAAATGCTATTTTTAGTGAAGATAATTCATATTTTCAAAAGAAACTCAAATATTTGCCAGGATAAATGGTGATGCTTTAGAGAGAACTTATTATTTCTGGTCTATGTAGTGAAAGTCGTGTGTAAATTTCAAAAATTAGAACAGAAATTGATCTTTAGGGGGAAAGTGTCCTTATTTGAAAGAGGAATTCCGGTATTCTGTAAACAATGTATCATATTATGCTGCAAATATTCATTTTTTAGAGGAACTGTTTTCTTTTGAGGATGAAACCCAGTATTTTGGGGAGAAAATGATATTTTTAGGGCTGAAAAGCATTGTATTTGTTAAGAAAAATGTATTTTTGCAAGGATAAGAAGTGATACTCAAGAATGTACCTTTTATTTTTTTTCTGGGATAAGTACTGCTATTAATGTCAAAGTTCTCTAAATCTTGACAGAAATTGATATTTTGGGTGGAAATGTCCTTATTTTGTAGAGGAATACAGGAATTCATGAAACACTGTATTCTATTATGCTCCAAAGGAACCTTCTGTAGAGATAATGTCTACCTTTGGGGATGAAAACCAATATTTTGTTTAGAAAATGCTGTTTTTAGGAATGAAAAGCATTAGTTTGGTAAGAAAATGAAATATTTGAAAGGATAATTAGTGATACTTATGAGATTCCTTTTTATTTCTGGGATAAGCAAGGATATTAGTGTGAAAGTTTTCTACATAATGACACAACTTGATATTTCTGGTGGGAATGTCCTTATTTTGTAGAGGAATTTGGGAATTCTTGAATCACTGTATTCTATTAGGCTCCAAAGCATCATTCTGTAGGGATAAAGTCTTTCTTTGTGTATGAAAACCAGTGTTTTGTTTAGAAATGCTATTTTTAGGAATGAAATGCTTTATTTTTGAAAGAAAATGAAATTTTTGCAAGGATAATTAGTGATACTTCAGTGATAACTTTTTATTTCTGGTATGTGTAGTGATATTCGTGTGAAAATTTTTAATGTTTTGACAGAAATTGATATTTCGGGTGGAACTGTCCTTATTTTGTAGAGTAAAACTGGTGTTCTGGAAACAATGTGTCATATTATGCTCCTAAGTATCATTTAGTAGAGAGAATATCTTCTTTTGGGAATTAAAAACCATATGTTGTTTAGAACATACTATTCTTAGGAATGAAAAGCATTTTCTTAGGTAAGTAAAATGTATTTTTGCCAGAATACGGAGTGATACTTAAGAGAGAACTTCTTATTTCTGGAAGAAGTGGTGATATTCATGTGTAAATGGTAAAAATTTTAACAGAAACTGTCATTTTGGGTGGAAATGTCCATAATTTGTAGAGGAAAACGGGTATTCTGGTAGAAATGCATCCTATAATGCTACAGTGCATCATTTTCTAGAGAAAATATCTTCTTTTGGTTATGAAAACAGGTATTAGGTTTAGAAAATGCTATTTTTAGTGAAGAAAATTCATATTTTCAAAAGAAACTCAAATATTTGCCAGGATAAATGGTGATGCTTTAGAGAGAACTTATTATTTCTGGTCTATGTAGTGAAAGTTGTGTGTAAATTTCAAAAATTAGAACAGAAACTGATCTTTAGGGGGAAAGTGTCCTTATTTGAAAGAGGAATTCCGGTATTCTGTAAACAATGTATCATATTATGCTGCAAATATTCATTTTTTAGAGGAACTGTCTTCTTTTGAGGATGAAACCCAGTATTTTGGGGAGAAAATGATATTTTTAGGGCTGAAAAGCATTGTATTTGTTAAGAAAAATGTACTTTTGCAAGGATAAGAAGTGATACTCAAGAATGTACCTTTTATTTTTTCTGGGATAAGTACTGCTATTATTGTCAAAGTTCTCTAAATCTTGACAGAAATTGATATTTTGGGTGGAAATGTCCTTATTTTGTAGAGGAATACAGGAATTCATGAAACACTGTATTCTATTATGCTCCAAAGGAACATTCTGTAGAGATAATGTCTACCTTTGGGGATGAAAACCAGTATTTTGTTTAGAAAATGCTATTTTTAGGAATGAAATGCTTTATTTTTGAAAGAAAATGAAATTTTTACAAGGATAATTAGTGATACATCAGTGATAACTTTTTATTTCTGGTATGTGTAGTGATATTCGTGTGAAAATTTTTAATGTTTTGACAGAAATTGATATTTCGGGTGGAACTGTCCTTATTTTGTAGATTAAAACTGGTGTTCTGGAAACAATGTGTCATATTATGCTCCTAAGTATCGTTAATAGTGAGAATCTCTTCCTTTGGGAATTAAAAACCATATGTTGTTTAGAACATACTATACTCAGGAATGAATAGCATTTTCTTAGTTAAGAAATATGTATTTTTGCCAGAATACGGAGTGATACTTAAGAGAGAACTTCTTATTTCCTGAAGAAGTGGTGATATTCATGTGTAAATGGTAAAAATTTTAACAGAAACTGTCATTTTGGGTATAAATGTCCATAATTTGTAGAGGAAAACGGGTATTCTGGTAGAAATGCATCCTATAATGCTACAGTGCATCATTTTCTAGAGAAAATATCTTCTTTTGGTTATGAAAACAGGTATTAGGTTTAGAAAATGCTATTTTTAGTGAAGAAAATTCATATTTTCAAAAGAAACTCAAATATTTGCCAGGATAAATGGTGATGCTTTAGAGAGAACTTATTATTTCTGGTCTATGTAGTGAAAGTTGTGTGTAAATTTCAAAAATTAAAACAGAAATTGATCTTTAGGGGGGAAGTGTCCTTATTTGAAAGAGGAATTCCGGTATTCTGTAAACAATGTATCATATTATGCTGCAAATATTCATTTTTTAGAGGAACTGTCTTCTTTTGAGGATGAAACCCAGTATTTTGGGGAGAAAATGATATTTTTAGGGCTGAAAAGCATTGTATTTGTTAAGAAGATTATACTTTTGCAAGGATAAGAAGTGATACTCAAGAATGTACCTTTTATTTTTTTTCTGGGATAAGTACTGCTATTAATGTCAAAGTTCTCTAAATCTTGACAGAAATTGATATTTTGGGTGGAAATGTCCTTATTTTGTAGAGGAATACAGGAATTCATGAAACACTGTATTCTATTATGCTCCAAAGGAACATTCTGTAGAGATAATGTCTACCTTTGGGGATGAAAACCAGTATTTTGTTTAGAAAATGCTATTTTTAGGAATGAAAAGCATTAGTTTGGTAAGAAAATGAAATATTTGAAAGGATAATTAGTGATACTTATGAGATTCCTTTTTATTTCTGGGATAAGCAAGGATATTAGTGTGAAAGTTTTCTACATTATGACACAACTTGATATTTTTGGTGGGAATGTCCTTATTTTGTAGAGGAATTTGGGAATTCTTGAATCACTGTATTCTATTAGGCTCCAAAGCATCATTCTGTAGGGATAAAGTCTTTCTTTGTGTATGAAAACCAGTGTTTTGTTTAGAAATGCTATTTTTAGGAATGAAATGCTTTATTTTTGAAAGAAAATGAAATTTTTGCAAGGATAATTAGTGATACTTCAGTGATAACTTTTTATTTCTGGTATGTGTAGTGATATTCGTGTGAAAATTTTTAATGTTTTGACAGAAATTGATATTTCGGGTGGAACTGTCCTTATTTTGTAGAGTAAAACAGGTGTTCTGGAAACAATGTGTCATATTATGCTCCTAAGTATCATTTAGTAGAGAGAATATCTTCTTTTGGGAATTAAAAACCATATGTTGTTTAGAACATACTATTCTTAGGAATGAAAAGCATTTTCTTAGGTAAGAAAAATGTATTTTTGCCAGAATACGGAGTGATACTTAAGAGAGAACTTCTTATTTCTGGAAGAAGTGGTGATATTCATGTGTAAATGGTAAAAATTTTAACAGAAACTGTCATTTTGGGTGGAAATGTCCATAATCTGTAGAGGAAAATGGGTATTCTGGTAGAAATGCATCCTATAATGCTACAGTGCATCATTTTCTAGAGAAAATATCTTCTTTTGGTTATGAAAACAGGTATTAGGTTTAGAAAATGCTATTTTTAGTGAAGAAAATTCATATTTTCAAAAGAAACTCAAATATTTGCCAGGATAAATGGTGATGCTTTAGAGAGAACTTATTATTTCTGGTCTATGTAGTGAAAGTTGTGTGTAAATTTCAAAAATTAGAACAGAAATTGATCTTTAGGGAGGAGGTGTCCTTATTTGAAAGAGGAATTCCGGTATTCTGTAAACAATGTATCATATTATGCTGCAAATATTCATTTTTTAGAGGAACTGTCTTCTTTTGAGGATGAAACCCAGTATTTGGGGGAGAAAATGATATTTTTAGGGCTGAAAAGCATTGTATTTGTTAAGAAAAATGTACTTTTGCAAGGATAAGAAGTGATACTCAAGAATGTACCTTTTATTTTTCTCTGGGATAAGTACTGCTATTAATGTCAAAGTTCTCTAAATCTTGACAGAAATTGATATTTTGGGTGGAAATGTCCTTATTTTGTAGAGGAATACAGGAATTCATGAAACACTGTATTCTATTATGCTCCAAAGGAACATTCTGTAGAGATAATGTCTACCTTTGGGGATGAAAACCTGTATTTTGTTTAGAAAATGCTATTTTTAGGAATGAAAATCATTAGTTTGGTAAGAAAATGAAATATTTGAAAGGATAATTAGTGATACTTATGAGATTCCTTTTTATTTCTGGGATAAGCAAGGATATTAGTGTGAAAGTTTTCTACATTATGACACAACTTGATATTTCTGGTGGGAATGTCCTTATTTTGTAGAGGAATTTGGGAATTCTTGAATCACTGTATTCTTTTAGGCTCCAAAGCATCATTCTGTAGGGATAAAGTCTTTCTTTGTGTATGAAAACCAGTATTTTGTTTAGAAATGCTATTTTTAGGAATGAAATGCTTTATTTTTGAAAGAAAATGAAATTTTTGCAAGGATAATTAGTGATACTTCAGTGATAACTTTTTATTTCTGGTATGTGTAGTTATATTCGTGTGAAAATTTTTAATGTTTTGACAGAAATTGATATTTCGGGTGGAACTGTCCTTATTTTGTAGAGTAAAACTGGTGTTCTGGAAACAATGTGTCATATTATGCTCCTAAGTATCATTTAGTAGAGAGAATATCTTCTTTTGGGAATTAAAAACCATATGTTGTTTAGAACATACTATACTCAGGAATGAAAAGCATTTTCTTAGGTAAGAAAAATGTATTTTTGCCAGAATACGGAGTGATACTTAAGAGAGAACTTCTTATTTCTGGAAGAAGTGGTGATATTCATGTGTAAATGGTAAAAATTTTAACAGAAACTGTCATTTTGGGTGGAAATGTCCATAATTTGTAGAGGAAAACGGGTATTCTGGTAGAAATGCATCCTATAATGCTACAGTGCATCATTTTCTAGAGAAAATATCTTCTTTTGGTTATGAAAACAGGTATTAGGTTTAGAAAATGATATTTTTAGTGAAGAAAATTCATATTTTCAAAAGAAACTCAAATATTTGCCAGGATAAATGGTGATGCTTTAGAGAGAACTTATTATTTCTGGTCTATGTAGTGAAAGTCGTGTGTAAATTTCAAAAATTAGAACAGAAATTGATCTTTCGGGGGGAAGTGTCCTTATTTGAAAGAGGAATTCCGGTATTCTGTAAACAGTGTATCATATTATGCTGCAAATATTCATTTTTTAGAGGAACTGTCTTCTTTTGAGGATGAAACCCAGTATTTCTGGGAGAAAATGATATTTTTAGGGCTGAAAAGCATTGTATTTGTTAAGGAAAATGTATTTTTGCAAGGATAAGAAGTGATACTCAAGAATGTACCTTTTATTTTTTTTCTGGGATAAGTACTGCTATTAATGTCAAAGTTCTCTAAATCTTGACAGAAATTGATATTTTGGGTGGAAATGTCCTTATTTTGTAGAGGAATACAGGAATTCATGAAACACTGTATTCTATTATGCTCCAAAGGAACCTTCTGTAGAGATAATGTCTACTTTTGGGGATGAAAACCAGTATTTTGTTTAGAAAATGCTAGTTTTAGGAATGAAAAGCATTAGTTTGGTAAGAAAATGAAATATTTGAAAGGATAATTAGTGATACTTATGAGATTCCTTTTTATTTCTGAGATAAGCAAGGATATTAGTGTGAAAGTTTTCTACATTATGACACAACTTGATATTTCTGGTGGAAATGTCCTTATTTTGTAGAGGAATACAGGAATTCATGAAACACTGTATTCTATTATGCTCCAAAGGAACATTCTGTAGAGATAATGTTTACCTTTGGGGATGAAATCCAGTGTTTTGTTTAGAAAATGCTATTTTTAGGAATGAAATGCTTTATTTTTGAAAGAAAATGAAATTTTTGCAAGGATAATTAGTGATACTTCAGTGATAACTTTTTATTTCTGGTATGTGTAGTTATATTCGTGTGAAAATTTTTAATGTTTTGACAGAAATTGATATTTCGGGTGGAACTGTCCTTATTTTGTAGAGTAAAACTGGTGTTCTGGAAACAATGTGTCATATTATGCTCCTAAGTATCATTTAGTAGAGAGAATATCTTCTTTTGGGAATTAAAAACCATATGTTGTTTAGAACATACTATACTCAGGAATGAAAAGCATTTTCTTAGGTAAGAAAAATGTATTTTTGCCAGAATACGGAGTGATACTTAAGAGAGAACTTCTTATTTCTGGAAGAAGTGGTGATATTCATGTGTAAATGGTAAAAATTTTAACAGAAACTGTCATTTTGGGTGGAAATGTCCATAATTTGTAGAGGAAAACGGGTATTCTGGTAGAAATGCATCCTATAATGCTACAGTGCATCATTTTCTAGAGAAAATATCTTCTTTTGGTTATGAAAACAGGTATTAGGTTTAGAAAATGATATTTTTAGTGAAGAAAATTCATATTTTCAAAAGAAACTCAAATATTTGCCAGGATAAATGGTGATGCTTTAGAGAGAACTTATTATTTCTGGTCTATGTAGTGAAAGTCGTGTGTAAATTTCAAAAATTAGAACAGAAATTGATCTTTCGGGGGGAAGTGTCCTTATTTGAAAGAGGAATTCCGGTATTCTGTAAACAGTGTATCATATTATGCTGCAAATATTCATTTTTTAGAGGAACTGTCTTCTTTTGAGGATGAAACCCAGTATTTCTGGGAGAAAATGATATTTTTAGGGCTGAAAAGCATTGTATTTGTTAAGGAAAATGTATTTTTGCAAGGATAAGAAGTGATACTCAAGAATGTACCTTTTATTTTTTTTCTGGGATAAGTACTGCTATTAATGTCAAAGTTCTCTAAATCTTGACAGAAATTGATATTTTGGGTGGAAATGTCCTTATTTTGTAGAGGAATACAGGAATTCATGAAACACTGTATTCTATTATGCTCCAAAGGAACCTTCTGTAGAGATAATGTCTACCTTTGGGGATGAAAACCAGTATTTTGTTTAGAAAATGCTAGTTTTAGGAATGAAAAGCATTAGTTTGGTAAGAAAATGAAATATTTGAAAGGATAATTAGTGATACTTATGAGATTCCTTTTTATTTCTGAGATAAGCAAGGATATTAGTGTGAAAGTTTTCTACATTATGACACAACTTGATATTTCTGGTGGAAATGTCCTTATTTTGTAGAGGAATACAGGAATTCATGAAACACTGTATTCTATTATGCTCCAAAGGAACATTCTGTAGAGATAATGTTTACCTTTGGGGATGAAATCCAGTGTTTTGTTTAGAAAATGCTATTTTTAGGAATGAAATGCTTTATTTTTGAAAGAAAATGAAATTTTTGCAAGGATAATTAGTGATACTTCAGTGATAACTTTTTATTTCTGGTATGTGTAGTGATATTCGTGTGAAAATTTTTAATGTTTTGACAGAAATTGATATTTCGGGTGGAACTGTCCTTATTTTGTAGAGTAAAACAGGTGTTCTGGAAACAATGTGTCATATTATGCTCCTAAGTATCATTTAGTAGAGAGAATATCTTCTTTTGGGAATTAAAAACCATATGTTGTTTAGAACATACTATTCTTAGGAATGAAAAGCATTTTCTTAGGTAAGAAAAATGTATTTTTGCCAGAATACGGAGTGATACTTAAGAGAGAACTTCTTATTTCTGGAAGAAGTGGTGATATTCATGTGTAAATGGTAAAAATTTTAACAGAAACTGTCATTTTGGGTGGAAATGTCCATAATTTGTAGAGGAAAACGGGTATTCTGGTAGAAATGCATCCTATAATGCTACAGTGCATCATTTTCTAGAGAAAATATCTTCTTTTGGTTATGAAAACAGGTATTAGGTTTAGAAAATGCTATTTTTAGTGAAGAAAATTCATATTTTCAAAAGAAACTCAAATATTTGCCAGGATAAATGGTGATGCTTTAGAGAGAACTTATTATTTCTGGTCTATGTAGTGAAAGTCGTGTGTAAATTTCAAAAATTAGAACAGAAATTGATCTTTCGGGGGGAAGTGTCCTTATTTGAAAGAGGAATTCCGGTATTCTGTAAACAGTGTATCATATTATGCTGCAAATATTCATTTTTTAGAGGAACTGTCTTCTTTTGAGGATGAAACCCAGTATTTTGGGGAGAAAATGATATTTTTAGGGCTGAAAAGCATTGTATTTGTTAAGAAAAATGTATTTTTGCAAGGATAAGAAGTGATACTCAAGAATGTACCTTTTATTTTTTTTCTGGGATAAGTACTGCTATTAATGTCAAAGTTCTCTAAATCTTGACAGAAATTGATATTTTGGGTGGAAATGTCCTTATTTTGTAGAGGAATACAGGAATTCATGAAACACTGTATTCTATTATGCTCCAAAGGAACATTCTGTAGAGATAATGTCTACCTTTGGGGATGAAAACCAGTATTTTGTTTAGAAAATGCTATTTTTAGGAATGAAAAGCATTAGTTTGGTAAGAAAATGAAATATTTGAAAGGATAATTAGTGATACTTATGAGATTCCTTTTTATTTCTGGGATAAGCAAGGATATTAGTGTGAAAGTTTTCTACATTATGACACAACTTGATATTTCTGGTGGGAATGTCCTTATTTTGTAGAGGAATTTGGGAATTCTTGAATCACTGTATTCTATTAGGCTCCAAAGCATCATTCTGTAGGGATAAAGTCTTTCTTTGTGTATGAAAACCAGTATTTTGTTTAGAAATGCTATTTTTAGGAATGAAATGCTTTATTTTTGAAAGAAAATGAAATTTTTGCAAGGATAATTAGTGATACTTCAGTGATAACTTTTTATTTCTGGTATGTGTAGTGATATTCGTGTGAAAATTTTTAATGTTTTGACAGAAATTGATATTTCGGGTGGAACTGTCCTTATTTTGTAGAGTAAAACTGGTGTTCTGGAAACAATGTGTCATATTATGCTCCTAAGTATCATTTAGTAGAGAGAATATCTTCTTTTGGGAATTAAAAACCATATGTTGTTTAGAACATACTATTCTTAGGAATGAAAAGCATTTTCTTAGGTAAGAAAAATGTATTTTTGCCAGAATACGGAGTGATACTTAAGAGAGAACTTCTTATTTCTGGAAGAAGTGGTGATATTCATGTGTAAATGGTAAAAATTTTAACAGAAACTGTCATTTTGGGTGGAAATGTCCATAATTTGTAGAGGAAAACGGGTATTCTGGTAGAAATGCATCCTATAATGCTACAGTGCATCATTTTCTAGAGAAAATATCTTCTTTTGGTTATGAAAACAGGTATTAGGTTTAGAAAATGCTATTTTTAGTGAAGAAAATTCATATTTTCAAAAGAAACTCAAATATTTGCCAGGATAAATGGTGATGCTTTAGAGAGAACTTATTATTTCTGGTCTATGTAGTGAAAGTTGTGTGTAAATTTCAAAAATTAGAACAGAAATTGATCTTTAGGGGGGCAGTGTCCTTATTTGAAAGAGGAATTCCGGTATTCTGTAAACAGTGTATCATATTATGCTGCAAATATTCATTTTTTAGAGGAACTGTCTTCTTTTGAGGATGAAACCCAGTATTTTGGGGAGAAAATGATATTTTTAGGGCTGAAAAGCATTGTATTTGTTAAGAAAAATGTATTTTTGCAAGGATAAGAAGTGATACTCAAGAATGTACCTTTTTTTTTTTTTCTGGGATAAGTACTGCTATTATTGTCAAAGTTCTCTAAATCTTGACAGAAATTGATATTTTGGGTGGAAATGTCCTTATTTTGTAGAGGAATACAGGAATTCATGAAACACTGTATTCTATTATGCTCCAAAGGAACATTCTGTAGAGATAATGTCTACCTTTGGGGATGAAAACCTGTATTTTGTTTAGAAAATGCTATTTTTAGGAATGAAAAGCATTAGTTTGGTAAGAAAATGAAATATTTGAAAGGATAATTAGTGATACTTATGAGATTCCTTTTTATTTCTGGGATAAGCAAGGATATTAGTGTGAAAGTTTTCTACATTATGACACAACTTGATATTTCTGGTGGGAATGTCCTTATTTTGTAGAGGAATTTGGGAATTCTTGAATCACTGTATTCTTTTAGGCTCCAAAGCATCATTCTGTAGGGATAAAGTCTTTCTTTGTGTATGAAAACCAGTATTTTGTTTAGAAATGCTATTTTTAGGAATGAAATGCTTTATTTTTGAAAGAAAATGAAATTTTTGCAAGGATAATTAGTGATACTTCAGTGATAACTTTTTATTTCTGGTATGTGTAGTGATATTCGTGTGAAAATTTTTAATGTTTTGACAGAAATTGATATTTCGGGTGGAACTGTCCTTATTTTGTAGAGTAAAACTGGTGTTCTGGAAACAATGTGTCATATTATGCTCCTAAGTATCATTTAGTAGAGAGAATATCTTCTTTTGGGAATTAAAAACCATATGTTGTTTAGAACATACTATACTCAGGAATGAAAAGCATTTTCTTAGGTAAGAAAAATGTATTTTTGCCAGAATACGGAGTGATACTTAAGAGAGAACTTCTTATTTCTGGAAGAAGTGGTGATATTCATGTGTAAATGGTAAAAATTTTAACAGAAACTGTCATTTTGGGTGGAAATGTCCATAATTTGTAGAGGAAAACGGGTATTCTGGTAGAAATGCATCCTATAATGCTACAGTGCATCATTTTCTAGAGAAAATATCTTCTTTTGGTTATGAAAACAGGTATTAGGTTTAGAAAATGCTATTTTTAGTGAAGAAAATTCATATTTTCAAAAGAAACTCAAATATTTGCCAGGATAAATGGTGATGCTTTAGAGAGAACTTATTATTTCTGGTCTATGTAGTGAAAGTCGTGTGTAAATTTCAAAAATTAGAACAGAAATTGATCTTTCGGGGGGAAGTGTCCTTATTTGAAAGAGGAATTCCGGTATTCTGTAAACAGTGTATCATATTATGCTGCAAATATTCATTTTTTAGAGGAACTGTCTTCTTTTGAGGATGAAACCCAGTATTTCTGGGAGAAAATGATATTTTTAGGGCTGAAAAGCATTGTATTTGTTAAGGAAAATGTATTTTTGCAAGGATAAGAAGTGATACTCAAGAATGTACCTTTTATTTTTTTTCTGGGATAAGTACTGCTATTAATGTCAAAGTTCTCTAAATCTTGACAGAAATTGATATTTTGGGTGGAAATGTCCTTATTTTGTAGAGGAATACAGGAATTCATGAAACACTGTATTCTATTATGCTCCAAAGGAACCTTCTGTAGAGATAATGTCTACCTTTGGGGATGAAAACCAGTATTTTGTTTAGAAAATGCTAGTTTTAGGAATGAAAAGCATTAGTTTGGTAAGAAAATGAAATATTTGAAAGGATAATTAGTGATACTTATGAGATTCCTTTTTATTTCTGAGATAAGCAAGGATATTAGTGTGAAAGTTTTCTACATTATGACACAACTTGATATTTCTGGTGGAAATGTCCTTATTTTGTAGAGGAATACAGGAATTCATGAAACACTGTATTCTATTATGCTCCAAAGGAACATTCTGTAGAGATAATGTTTACCTTTGGGGATGAAATCCAGTATTTTGTTTAGAAAATGCTATTTTTAGGAATGAAATGCTTTATTTTTGAAAGAAAATGAAATTTTTGCAAGGATAATTAGTGATACTTCAGTGATAACTTTTTATTTCTGGTATGTGTAGTGATATTCGTGTGAAAATTTTTAATGTTTTGACAGAAATTGATATTTCGGGTGGAACTGTCCTTATTTTGTAGAGTAAAACTGGTGTTCTGGAAACAATGTGTCATATTATGCTCCTAAGTATCATTTAGTAGAGAGAATATCTTCTTTTGGGAATTAAAAACCATGTGTTGTTTAGAACATACTATTCTTAGGAATGAAAAGCATTTTCTTAGGTAAGAAAAATGTATTTTTGCCAGAATACGGAGTGATACTTAAGAGAGAACTTCTTATTTCTGGAAGAAGTGGTGATATTCATGTGTAAATGGTAAAAATTTTAACAGAAACTGTCATTTTGGGTGGAAATGTCCATAATTTGTAGAGGAAAACGGGTATTCTGGTAGAAATGCATCCTATAATGCTACAGTGCATCATTTTCTAGAGAAAATATCTTCTTTTGGTTATGAAAACAGGTATTAGGTTTAGAAAATGCTATTTTTAGTGAAGAAAATTCATATTTTCAAAAGAAACTCAAATATTTGCCAGGATAAATGGTGATGCTTTAGAGAGAACTTATTATTTCTGGTCTATGTAGTGAAAGTTGTGTGTAAATTTCAAAAATTAGAACAGAAATTGATCTTTAGGGGGGCAGTGTCCTTATTTGAAAGAGGAATTCCGGTATTCTGTAAACAGTGTATCATATTATGCTGCAAATATTCATTTTTTAGAGGAACTGTCTTCTTTTGAGGATGAAACCCAGTATTTTGGGGAGAAAATGATATTTTTAGGGCTGAAAAGCATTGTATTTGTTAAGAAAAATGTATTTTTGCAAGGATAAGAAGTGATACTCAAGAATGTACCTTTTTTTTTTTTTCTGGGATAAGTACTGCTATTATTGTCAAAGTTCTCTAAATCTTGACAGAAATTGATATTTTGGGTGGAAATGTCCTTATTTTGTAGAGGAATACAGGAATTCATGAAACACTGTATTCTATTATGCTCCAAAGGAACATTCTGTAGAGATAATGTCTACCTTTGGGGATGAAAACCTGTATTTTGTTTAGAAAATGCTATTTTTAGGAATGAAAAGCATTAGTTTGGTAAGAAAATGAAATATTTGAAAGGATAATTAGTGATACTTATGAGATTCCTTTTTATTTCTGGGATAAGCAAGGATATTAGTGTGAAAGTTTTCTACATTATGACACAACTTGATATTTCTGGTGGGAATGTCCTTATTTTGTAGAGGAATTTGGGAATTCTTGAATCACTGTATTCTTTTAGGCTCCAAAGCATCATTCTGTAGGGATAAAGTCTTTCTTTGTGTATGAAAACCAGTATTTTGTTTAGAAATGCTATTTTTAGGAATGAAATGCTTTATTTTTGAAAGAAAATGAAATTTTTGCAAGGATAATTAGTGATACTTCAGTGATAACTTTTTATTTCTGGTATGTGTAGTGATATTCGTGTGAAAATTTTTAATGTTTTGACAGAAATTGATATTTCGGGTGGAACTGTCCTTATTTTGTAGAGTAAAACTGGTGTTCTGGAAACAATGTGTCATATTATGCTCCTAAGTATCATTTAGTAGAGAGAATATCTTCTTTTGGGAATTAAAAACCATATGTTGTTTAGAACATACTATACTCAGGAATGAAAAGCATTTTCTTAGGTAAGAAAAATGTATTTTTGCCAGAATACGGAGTGATACTTAAGAGAGAACTTCTTATTTCTGGAAGAAGTGGTGATATTCATGTGTAAATGGTAAAAATTTTAACAGAAACTGTCATTTTGGGTGGAAATGTCCATAATTTGTAGAGGAAAACGGGTATTCTGGTAGAAATGCATCCTATAATGCTACAGTGCATCATTTTCTAGAGAAAATATCTTCTTTTGGTTATGAAAACAGGTATTAGGTTTAGAAAATGCTATTTTTAGTGAAGAAAATTCATATTTTCAAAAGAAACTCAAATATTTGCCAGGATAAATGGTGATGCTTTAGAGAGAACTTATTATTTCTGGTCTATGTAGTGAAAGTCGTGTGTAAATTTCAAAAATTAGAACAGAAATTGATCTTTCGGGGGGAAGTGTCCTTATTTGAAAGAGGAATTCCGGTATTCTGTAAACAGTGTATCATATTATGCTGCAAATATTCATTTTTTAGAGGAACTGTCTTCTTTTGAGGATGAAACCCAGTATTTCTGGGAGAAAATGATATTTTTAGGGCTGAAAAGCATTGTATTTGTTAAGGAAAATGTATTTTTGCAAGGATAAGAAGTGATACTCAAGAATGTACCTTTTATTTTTTTTCTGGGATAAGTACTGCTATTAATGTCAAAGTTCTCTAAATCTTGACAGAAATTGATATTTTGGGTGGAAATGTCCTTATTTTGTAGAGGAATACAGGAATTCATGAAACACTGTATTCTATTATGCTCCAAAGGAACATTCTGTAGAGATAATGTCTACCTTTGGGGATGAAAACCAGTATTTTGTTTAGAAAATGCTATTTTTAGGAATGAAAAGCATTAGTTTGGTAAGAAAATGAAATATTTGAAAGGATAATTAGTGATACTTATGAGATTCCTTTTTATTTCTGGGATAAGCAAGGATATTAGTGTGAAAGTTTTCTACATTATGACACAACTTGATATTTCTGGTGGGAATGTCCTTATTTTGTAGAGGAATTTGGGAATTCTTGAATCACTGTATTCTTTTAGGCTCCAAAGCATCATTCTGTAGGGATAAAGTCTTTCTTTGTGTATGAAAACCAGTATTTTGTTTAGAAATGCTATTTTTAGGAATGAAATGCTTTATTTTTGAAAGAAAATGAAATTTTTGCAAGGATAATTAGTGATACTTCAGTGATAACTTTTTATTTCTGGTATGTGTAGTGATATTCGTGTGAAAATTTTTAATGTTTTGACAGAAATTGATATTTCGGGTGGAACTGTCCTTATTTTGTAGAGTAAAACTGGTGTTCTGGAAACAATGTGTCATATTATGCTCCTAAGTATCATTTAGTAGAGAGAATATCTTCTTTTGGGAATTAAAAACCATATGTTGTTTAGAACATACTATTCTTAGGAATGAAAAGCATTTTCTTAGGTAAGAAAAATGTATTTTTGCCAGAATACGGAGTGATACTTAAGAGAGAACTTCTTATTTCTGGAAGAAGTGGTGATATTCATGTGTAAATGGTAAAAATTTTAACAGAAACCGTCATTTTGGGTGGAAATGTCCATAATTTGTAGAGGAAAACGGGTATTCTGGTAGAAATGCATCCTATAATGCTACAGTGCATCATTTTCTAGAGAAAATATCTTCTTTTGGTTATGAAAACAGGTATTAGGTTTAGAAAATGCTATTTTTAGTGAAGAAAATTCATATTTTCAAAAGAAACTCAAATATTTGCCAGGATAAATGGTGATGCTTTAGAGAGAACTTATTATTTCTGGTCTATGTAGTGAAAGTTGTGTGTAAATTTCAAAAATTAGAACAGAAATTGATCTTTAGGGGGGCAGTGTCCTTATTTGAAAGAGGAATTCCGGTATTCTGTAAACAGTGTATCATATTATGCTGCAAATATTCATTTTTTAGAGGAACTGTCTTCTTTTGAGGATGAAACCCAGTATTTTGGGGAGAAAATGATATTTTTAGGGCTGAAAAGCATTGTATTTGTTAAGAAAAATGTATTTTTGCAAGGATAAGAAGTGATACTCAAGAATGTACCTTTTTTTTTTTTTCTGGGATAAGTACTGCTATTATTGTCAAAGTTCTCTAAATCTTGACAGAAATTGATATTTTGGGTGGAAATGTCCTTATTTTGTAGAGGAATACAGGAATTCATGAAACACTGTATTCTATTATGCTCCAAAGGAACATTCTGTAGAGATAATGTCTACCTTTGGGGATGAAAACCTGTATTTTGTTTAGAAAATGCTATTTTTAGGAATGAAAAGCATTAGTTTGGTAAGAAAATGAAATATTTGAAAGGATAATTAGTGATACTTATGAGATTCCTTTTTATTTCTGGGATAAGCAAGGATATTAGTGTGAAAGTTTTCTACATTATGACACAACTTGATATTTCTGGTGGGAATGTCCTTATTTTGTAGAGGAATTTGGGAATTCTTGAATCACTGTATTCTTTTAGGCTCCAAAGCATCATTCTGTAGGGATAAAGTCTTTCTTTGTGTATGAAAACCAGTATTTTGTTTAGAAATGCTATTTTTAGGAATGAAATGCTTTATTTTTGAAAGAAAATGAAATTTTTGCAAGGATAATTAGTGATACTTCAGTGATAACTTTTTATTTCTGGTATGTGTAGTGATATTCGTGTGAAAATTTTTAATGTTTTGACAGAAATTGATATTTCGGGTGGAACTGTCCTTATTTTGTAGAGTAAAACTGGTGTTCTGGAAACAATGTGTCATATTATGCTCCTAAGTATCATTTAGTAGAGAGAATATCTTCTTTTGGGAATTAAAAACCATATGTTGTTTAGAACATACTATACTCAGGAATGAAAAGCATTTTCTTAGGTAAGAAAAATGTATTTTTGCCAGAATACGGAGTGATACTTAAGAGAGAACTTCTTATTTCTGGAAGAAGTGGTGATATTCATGTGTAAATGGTAAAAATTTTAACAGAAACTGTCATTTTGGGTGGAAATGTCCATAATTTGTAGAGGAAAACGGGTATTCTGGTAGAAATGCATCCTATAATGCTACAGTGCATCATTTTCTAGAGAAAATATCTTCTTTTGGTTATGAAAACAGGTATTAGGTTTAGAAAATGCTATTTTTAGTGAAGAAAATTCATATTTTCAAAAGAAACTCAAATATTTGCCAGGATAAATGGTGATGCTTTAGAGAGAACTTATTATTTCTGGTCTATGTAGTGAAAGTCGTGTGTAAATTTCAAAAATTAGAACAGAAATTGATCTTTCGGGGGGAAGTGTCCTTATTTGAAAGAGGAATTCCGGTATTCTGTAAACAGTGTATCATATTATGCTGCAAATATTCATTTTTTAGAGGAACTGTCTTCTTTTGAGGATGAAACCCAGTATTTCTGGGAGAAAATGATATTTTTAGGGCTGAAAAGCATTGTATTTGTTAAGGAAAATGTATTTTTGCAAGGATAAGAAGTGATACTCAAGAATGTACCTTTTATTTTTTTTCTGGGATAAGTACTGCTATTAATGTCAAAGTTCTCTAAATCTTGACAGAAATTGATATTTTGGGTGGAAATGTCCTTATTTTGTAGAGGAATACAGGAATTCATGAAACACTGTATTCTATTATGCTCCAAAGGAACCTTCTGTAGAGATAATGTCTACCTTTGGGGATGAAAACCAGTATTTTGTTTAGAAAATGCTAGTTTTAGGAATGAAAAGCATTAGTTTGGTAAGAAAATGAAATATTTGAAAGGATAATTAGTGATACTTATGAGATTCCTTTTTATTTCTGAGATAAGCAAGGATATTAGTGTGAAAGTTTTCTACATTATGACACAACTTGATATTTCTGGTGGAAATGTCCTTATTTTGTAGAGGAATACAGGAATTCATGAAACACTGTATTCTATTATGCTCCAAAGGAACATTCTGTAGAGATAATGTTTACCTTTGGGGATGAAATCCAGTATTTTGTTTAGAAAATGCTATTTTTAGGAATGAAATGCTTTATTTTTGAAAGAAAATGAAATTTTTGCAAGGATAATTAGTGATACTTCAGTGATAACTTTTTATTTCTGGTATGTGTAGTGATATTCGTGTGAAAATTTTTAATGTTTTGACAGAAATTGATATTTCGGGTGGAACTGTCCTTATTTTGTAGAGTAAAACTGGTGTTCTGGAAACAATGTGTCATATTATGCTCCTAAGTATCATTTAGTAGAGAGAATATCTTCTTTTGGGAATTAAAAACCATATGTTGTTTAGAACATACTATTCTTAGGAATGAAAAGCATTTTCTTAGGTAAGAAAAATGTATTTTTGCCAGAATACGGAGTGATACTTAAGAGAGAACTTCTTATTTCTGGAAGAAGTGGTGATATTCATGTGTAAATGGTAAAAATTTTAACAGAAACTGTCATTTTGGGTGGAAATGTCCATAATTTGTAGAGGAAAACGGGTATTCTGGTAGAAATGCATCCTATAATGCTACAGTGCATCATTTTCTAGAGAAAATATCTTCTTTTGGTTATGAAAACAGGTATTAGGTTTAGAAAATGCTATTTTTAGTGAAGAAAATTCATATTTTCAAAAGAAACTCAAATATTTGCCAGGATAAATGGTGATGCTTTAGAGAGAACTTATTATTTCTGGTCTATGTAGTGAAAGTTGTGTGTAAATTTCAAAAATTAGAACAGAAATTGATCTTTAGGGGGGCAGTGTCCTTATTTGAAAGAGGAATTCCGGTATTCTGTAAACAGTGTATCATATTATGCTGCAAATATTCATTTTTTAGAGGAACTGTCTTCTTTTGAGGATGAAACCCAGTATTTTGGGGAGAAAATGATATTTTTAGGGCTGAAAAGCATTGTATTTGTTAAGAAAAATGTATTTTTGCAAGGATAAGAAGTGATACTCAAGAATGTACCTTTTTTTTTTTTTCTGGGATAAGTACTGCTATTATTGTCAAAGTTCTCTAAATCTTGACAGAAATTGATATTTTGGGTGGAAATGTCCTTATTTTGTAGAGGAATACAGGAATTCATGAAACACTGTATTCTATTATGCTCCAAAGGAACATTCTGTAGAGATAATGTCTACCTTTGGGGATGAAAACCTGTATTTTGTTTAGAAAATGCTATTTTTAGGAATGAAAAGCATTAGTTTGGTAAGAAAATGAAATATTTGAAAGGATAATTAGTGATACTTATGAGATTCCTTTTTATTTCTGGGATAAGCAAGGATATTAGTGTGAAAGTTTTCTACATTATGACACAACTTGATATTTCTGGTGGGAATGTCCTTATTTTGTAGAGGAATTTGGGAATTCTTGAATCACTGTATTCTTTTAGGCTCCAAAGCATCATTCTGTAGGGATAAAGTCTTTCTTTGTGTATGAAAACCAGTATTTTGTTTAGAAATGCTATTTTTAGGAATGAAATGCTTTATTTTTGAAAGAAAATGAAATTTTTGCAAGGATAATTAGTGATACTTCAGTGATAACTTTTTATTTCTGGTATGTGTAGTGATATTCGTGTGAAAATTTTTAATGTTTTGACAGAAATTGATATTTCGGGTGGAACTGTCCTTATTTTGTAGAGTAAAACTGGTGTTCTGGAAACAATGTGTCATATTATGCTCCTAAGTATCATTTAGTAGAGAGAATATCTTCTTTTGGGAATTAAAAACCATATGTTGTTTAGAACATACTATACTCAGGAATGAAAAGCATTTTCTTAGGTAAGAAAAATGTATTTTTGCCAGAATACGGAGTGATACTTAAGAGAGAACTTCTTATTTCTGGAAGAAGTGGTGATATTCATGTGTAAATGGTAAAAATTTTAACAGAAACTGTCATTTTGGGTGGAAATGTCCATAATTTGTAGAGGAAAACGGGTATTCTGGTAGAAATGCATCCTATAATGCTACAGTGCATCATTTTCTAGAGAAAATATCTTCTTTTGGTTATGAAAACAGGTATTAGGTTTAGAAAATGCTATTTTTAGTGAAGAAAATTCATATTTTCAAAAGAAACTCAAATATTTGCCAGGATAAATGGTGATGCTTTAGAGAGAACTTATTATTTCTGGTCTATGTAGTGAAAGTTGTGTGTAAATTTCAAAAATTAGAACAGAAATTGATCTTTCGGGGGGAAGTGTCCTTATTTGAAAGAGGAATTCCGGTATTCTGTAAACAGTGTATCATATTATGCTGCAAATATTCATTTTTTAGAGGAACTGTCTTCTTTTGAGGATGAAACCCAGTATTTCTGGGAGAAAATGATATTTTTAGGGCTGAAAAGCATTGTATTTGTTAAGGAAAATGTATTTTTGCAAGGATAAGAAGTGATACTCAAGAATGTACCTTTTATTTTTTTTCTGGGATAAGTACTGCTATTAATGTCAAAGTTCTCTAAATCTTGACAGAAATTGATATTTTGGGTGGAAATGTCCTTATTTTGTAGAGGAATACAGGAATTCATGAAACACTGTATTCTATTATGCTCCAAAGGAACATTCTGTAGAGATAATGTCTACCTTTGGGGATGAAAACCAGTATTTTGTTTAGAAAATGCTATTTTTAGGAATGAAAAGCATTAGTTTGGTAAGAAAATGAAATATTTGAAAGGATAATTAGTGATACTTATGAGATTCCTTTTTATTTCTGGGATAAGCAAGGATATTAGTGTGAAAGTTTTCTACATTATGACACAACTTGATATTTCTGGTGGGAATGTCCTTATTTTGTAGAGGAATTTGGGAATTCTTGAATCACTGTATTCTATTAGGCTCCAAAGCATCATTCTGTAGGGATAAAGTCTTTCTTTGTGTATGAAAACCAGTATTTTGTTTAGAAATGCTATTTTTAGGAATGAAATGCTTTATTTTTGAAAGAAAATGAAATTTTTGCAAGGATAATTAGTGATACTTCAGTGATAACTTTTTATTTCTGGTATGTGTAGTGATATTCGTGTGAAAATTTTTAATGTTTTGACAGAAATTGATATTTCGGGTGGAACTGTCCTTATTTTGTAGAGTAAAACTGGTGTTCTGGAAACAATGTGTCATATTATGCTCCTAAGTATCATTTAGTAGGGAGAATATCTTCTTTTGGGAATTAAAAACCATATGTTGTTTAGAACATACTATTCTTAGGAATGAAAAGCATTTTCTTAGGTAAGAAAAATGTATTTTTGCCAGAATACGGAGTGATACTTAAGAGAGAACTTCTTATTTCTGGAAGAAGTGGTGATATTCATGTGTAAATGGTAAAAATTTTAACAGAAACTGTCATTTTGGGTGGAAATGTCCATAATTTGTAGAGGAAAACGGGTATTCTGGTAGAAATGCATCCTATAATGCTACAGTGCATCATTTTCTAGAGAAAATATCTTCTTTTGGTTATGAAAACAGGTATTAGGTTTAGAAAATGCTATTTTTAGTGAAGAAAATTCATATTTTCAAAAGAAACTCAAATATTTGCCAGGATAAATGGTGATGCTTTAGAGAGAACTTATTATTTCTGGTCTATGTAGTGAAAGTTGTGTGTAAATTTCAAAAATTAGAACAGAAATTGATCTTTAGGGGGGCAGTGTCCTTATTTGAAAGAGGAATTCCGGTATTCTGTAAACAGTGTATCATATTATGCTGCAAATATTCATTTTTTAGAGGAACTGTCTTCTTTTGAGGATGAAACCCAGTATTTTGGGGAGAAAATGATATTTTTAGGGCTGAAAAGCATTGTATTTGTTAAGAAAAATGTATTTTTGCAAGGATAAGAAGTGATACTCAAGAATGTACCTTTTTTTTTTTTTCTGGGATAAGTACTGCTATTATTGTCAAAGTTCTCTAAATCTTGACAGAAATTGATATTTTGGGTGGAAATGTCCTTATTTTGTAGAGGAATACAGGAATTCATGAAACACTGTATTCTATTATGCTCCAAAGGAACATTCTGTAGAGATAATGTCTACCTTTGGGGATGAAAACCTGTATTTTGTTTAGAAAATGCTATTTTTAGGAATGAAAAGCATTAGTTTGGTAAGAAAATGAAATATTTGAAAGGATAATTAGTGATACTTATGAGATTCCTTTTTATTTCTGGGATAAGCAAGGATATTAGTGTGAAAGTTTTCTACATTATGACACAACTTGATATTTCTGGTGGGAATGTCCTTATTTTGTAGAGGAATTTGGGAATTCTTGAATCACTGTATTCTTTTAGGCTCCAAAGCATCATTCTGTAGGGATAAAGTCTTTCTTTGTGTATGAAAACCAGTATTTTGTTTAGAAATGCTATTTTTAGGAATGAAATGCTTTATTTTTGAAAGAAAATGAAATTTTTGCAAGGATAATTAGTGATACTTCAGTGATAACTTTTTATTTCTGGTATGTGTAGTGATATTCGTGTGAAAATTTTTAATGTTTTGACAGAAATTGATATTTCGGGTGGAACTGTCCTTATTTTGTAGAGTAAAACTGGTGTTCTGGAAACAATGTGTCATATTATGCTCCTAAGTATCATTTAGTAGAGAGAATATCTTCTTTTGGGAATTAAAAACCATATGTTGTTTAGAACATACTATACTCAGGAATGAAAAGCATTTTCTTAGGTAAGAAAAATGTATTTTTGCCAGAATACGGAGTGATACTTAAGAGAGAACTTCTTATTTCTGGAAGAAGTGGTGATATTCATGTGTAAATGGTAAAAATTTTAACAGAAACTGTCATTTTGGGTGGAAATGTCCATAATTTGTAGAGGAAAACGGGTATTCTGGTAGAAATGCATCCTATAATGCTACAGTGCATCATTTTCTAGAGAAAATATCTTCTTTTGGTTATGAAAACAGGTATTAGGTTTAGAAAATGCTATTTTTAGTGAAGAAAATTCATATTTTCAAAAGAAACTCAAATATTTGCCAGGATAAATGGTGATGCTTTAGAGAGAACTTATTATTTCTGGTCTATGTAGTGAAAGTTGTGTGTAAATTTCAAAAATTAGAACAGAAATTGATCTTTAGGGGGGCAGTGTCCTTATTTGAAAGAGGAATTCCGGTATTCTGTAAACAGTGTATCATATTATGCTGCAAATATTCATTTTTTAGAGGAACTGTCTTCTTTTGAGGATGAAACCCAGTATTTCTGGGAGAAAATGATATTTTTAGGGCTGAAAAGCATTGTATTTGTTAAGGAAAATGTATTTTTGCAAGGATAAGAAGTGATACTCAAGAATGTACCTTTTATTTTTTTTCTGGGATAAGTACTGCTATTAATGTCAAAGTTCTCTAAATCTTGACAGAAATTGATATTTTGGGTGGAAATGTCCTTATTTTGTAGAGGAATACAGGAATTCATGAAACACTGTATTCTATTATGCTCCAAAGGAACCTTCTGTAGAGATAATGTCTACCTTTGGGGATGAAAACCAGTATTTTGTTTAGAAAATGCTAGTTTTAGGAATGAAAAGCATTAGTTTGGTAAGAAAATGAAATATTTGAAAGGATAATTAGTGATACTTATGAGATTCCTTTTTATTTCTGAGATAAGCAAGGATATTAGTGTGAAAGTTTTCTACATTATGACACAACTTGATATTTCTGGTGGAAATGTCCTTATTTTGTAGAGGAATACAGGAATTCATGAAACACTGTATTCTATTATGCTCCAAAGGAACATTCTGTAGAGATAATGTTTACCTTTGGGGATGAAATCCAGTATTTTGTTTAGAAAATGCTATTTTTAGGAATGAAATGCTTTATTTTTGAAAGAAAATGAAATTTTTGCAAGGATAATTAGTGATACTTCAGTGATAACTTTTTATTTCTGGTATGTGTAGTGATATTCGTGTGAAAATTTTTAATGTTTTGACAGAAATTGATATTTCGGGTGGAACTGTCCTTATTTTGTAGAGTAAAACTGGTGTTCTGGAAACAATGTGTCATATTATGCTCCTAAGTATCATTTAGTAGAGAGAATATCTTCTTTTGGGAATTAAAAACCATATGTTGTTTAGAACATACTATTCTTAGGAATGAAAAGCATTTTCTTAGGTAAGAAAAATGTATTTTTGCCAGAATACGGAGTGATACTTAAGAGAGAACTTCTTATTTCTGGAAGAAGTGGTGATATTCATGTGTAAATGGTAAAAATTTTAACAGAAACTGTCATTTTGGGTGGAAATGTCCATAATTTGTAGAGGAAAACGGGTATTCTGGTAGAAATGCATCCTATAATGCTACAGTGCATCATTTTCTAGAGAAAATATCTTCTTTTGGTTATGAAAACAGGTATTAGGTTTAGAAAATGCTATTTTTAGTGAAGAAAATTCATATTTTCAAAAGAAACTCAAATATTTGCCAGGATAAATGGTGATGCTTTAGAGAGAACTTATTATTTCTGGTCTATGTAGTGAAAGTTGTGTGTAAATTTCAAAAATTAGAACAGAAATTGATCTTTAGGGGGGCAGTGTCCTTATTTGAAAGAGGAATTCCGGTATTCTGTAAACAGTGTATCATATTATGCTGCAAATATTCATTTTTTAGAGGAACTGTCTTCTTTTGAGGATGAAACCCAGTATTTTGGGGAGAAAATGATATTTTTAGGGCTGAAAAGCATTGTATTTGTTAAGAAAAATGTATTTTTGCAAGGATAAGAAGTGATACTCAAGAATGTACCTTTTTTTTTTTTTCTGGGATAAGTACTGCTATTATTGTCAAAGTTCTCTAAATCTTGACAGAAATTGATATTTTGGGTGGAAATGTCCTTATTTTGTAGAGGAATACAGGAATTCATGAAACACTGTATTCTATTATGCTCCAAAGGAACATTCTGTAGAGATAATGTCTACCTTTGGGGATGAAAACCTGTATTTTGTTTAGAAAATGCTATTTTTAGGAATGAAAAGCATTAGTTTGGTAAGAAAATGAAATATTTGAAAGGATAATTAGTGATACTTATGAGATTCCTTTTTATTTCTGGGATAAGCAAGGATATTAGTGTGAAAGTTTTCTACATTATGACACAACTTGATATTTCTGGTGGGAATGTCCTTATTTTGTAGAGGAATTTGGGAATTCTTGAATCACTGTATTCTTTTAGGCTCCAAAGCATCATTCTGTAGGGATAAAGTCTTTCTTTGTGTATGAAAACCAGTATTTTGTTTAGAAATGCTATTTTTAGGAATGAAATGCTTTATTTTTGAAAGAAAATGAAATTTTTGCAAGGATAATTAGTGATACTTCAGTGATAACTTTTTATTTCTGGTATGTGTAGTGATATTCGTGTGAAAATTTTTAATGTTTTGACAGAAATTGATATTTCGGGTGGAACTGTCCTTATTTTGTAGAGTAAAACTGGTGTTCTGGAAACAATGTGTCATATTATGCTCCTAAGTATCATTTAGTAGAGAGAATATCTTCTTTTGGGAATTAAAAACCATATGTTGTTTAGAACATACTATACTCAGGAATGAAAAGCATTTTCTTAGGTAAGAAAAATGTATTTTTGCCAGAATACGGAGTGATACTTAAGAGAGAACTTCTTATTTCTGGAAGAAGTGGTGATATTCATGTGTAAATGGTAAAAATTTTAACAGAAACTGTCATTTTGGGTGGAAATGTCCATAATTTGTAGAGGAAAACGGGTATTCTGGTAGAAATGCATCCTATAATGCTACAGTGCATCATTTTCTAGAGAAAATATCTTCTTTTGGTTATGAAAACAGGTATTAGGTTTAGAAAATGCTATTTTTAGTGAAGAAAATTCATATTTTCAAAAGAAACTCAAATATTTGCCAGGATAAATGGTGATGCTTTAGAGAGAACTTATTATTTCTGGTCTATGTAGTGAAAGTTGTGTGTAAATTTCAAAAATTAGAACAGAAATTGATCTTTCGGGGGGAAGTGTCCTTATTTGAAAGAGGAATTCCGGTATTCTGTAAACAGTGTATCATATTATGCTGCAAATATTCATTTTTTAGAGGAACTGTCTTCTTTTGAGGATGAAACCCAGTATTTCTGGGAGAAAATGATATTTTTAGGGCTGAAAAGCATTGTATTTGTTAAGGAAAATGTATTTTTGCAAGGATAAGAAGTGATACTCAAGAATGTACCTTTTATTTTTTTTCTGGGATAAGTACTGCTATTAATGTCAAAGTTCTCTAAATCTTGACAGAAATTGATATTTTGGGTGGAAATGTCCTTATTTTGTAGAGGAATACAGGAATTCATGAAACACTGTATTCTATTATGCTCCAAAGGAACATTCTGTAGAGATAATGTCTACCTTTGGGGATGAAAACCAGTATTTTGTTTAGAAAATGCTATTTTTAGGAATGAAAAGCATTAGTTTGGTAAGAAAATGAAATATTTGAAAGGATAATTAGTGATACTTATGAGATTCCTTTTTATTTCTGGGATAAGCAAGGATATTAGTGTGAAAGTTTTCTACATTATGACACAACTTGATATTTCTGGTGGGAATGTCCTTATTTTGTAGAGGAATTTGGGAATTCTTGAATCACTGTATTCTATTAGGCTCCAAAGCATCATTCTGTAGGGATAAAGTCTTTCTTTGTGTATGAAAACCAGTATTTTGTTTAGAAATGCTATTTTTAGGAATGAAATGCTTTATTTTTGAAAGAAAATGAAATTTTTGCAAGGATAATTAGTGATACTTCAGTGATAACTTTTTATTTCTGGTATGTGTAGTGATATTCGTGTGAAAATTTTTAATGTTTTGACAGAAATTGATATTTCGGGTGGAACTGTCCTTATTTTGTAGAGTAAAACTGGTGTTCTGGAAACAATGTGTCATATTATGCTCCTAAGTATCATTTAGTAGGGAGAATATCTTCTTTTGGGAATTAAAAACCATATGTTGTTTAGAACATACTATTCTTAGGAATGAAAAGCATTTTCTTAGGTAAGAAAAATGTATTTTTGCCAGAATACGGAGTGATACTTAAGAGAGAACTTCTTATTTCTGGAAGAAGTGGTGATATTCATGTGTAAATGGTAAAAATTTTAACAGAAACTGTCATTTTGGGTGGAAATGTCCATAATTTGTAGAGGAAAACGGGTATTCTGGTAGAAATGCATCCTATAATGCTACAGTGCATCATTTTCTAGAGAAAATATCTTCTTTTGGTTATGAAAACAGGTATTAGGTTTAGAAAATGCTATTTTTAGTGAAGAAAATTCATATTTTCAAAAGAAACTCAAATATTTGCCAGGATAAATGGTGATGCTTTAGAGAGAACTTATTATTTCTGGTCTATGTAGTGAAAGTTGTGTGTAAATTTCAAAAATTAGAACAGAAATTGATCTTTAGGGGGGCAGTGTCCTTATTTGAAAGAGGAATTCCGGTATTCTGTAAACAGTGTATCATATTATGCTGCAAATATTCATTTTTTAGAGGAACTGTCTTCTTTTGAGGATGAAACCCAGTATTTTGGGGAGAAAATGATATTTTTAGGGCTGAAAAGCATTGTATTTGTTAAGAAAAATGTATTTTTGCAAGGATAAGAAGTGATACTCAAGAATGTACCTTTTTTTTTTTTTCTGGGATAAGTACTGCTATTATTGTCAAAGTTCTCTAAATCTTGACAGAAATTGATATTTTGGGTGGAAATGTCCTTATTTTGTAGAGGAATACAGGAATTCATGAAACACTGTATTCTATTATGCTCCAAAGGAACATTCTGTAGAGATAATGTCTACCTTTGGGGATGAAAACCTGTATTTTGTTTAGAAAATGCTATTTTTAGGAATGAAAAGCATTAGTTTGGTAAGAAAATGAAATATTTGAAAGGATAATTAGTGATACTTATGAGATTCCTTTTTATTTCTGGGATAAGCAAGGATATTAGTGTGAAAGTTTTCTACATTATGACACAACTTGATATTTCTGGTGGGAATGTCCTTATTTTGTAGAGGAATTTGGGAATTCTTGAATCACTGTATTCTTTTAGGCTCCAAAGCATCATTCTGTAGGGATAAAGTCTTTCTTTGTGTATGAAAACCAGTATTTTGTTTAGAAATGCTATTTTTAGGAATGAAATGCTTTATTTTTGAAAGAAAATGAAATTTTTGCAAGGATAATTAGTGATACTTCAGTGATAACTTTTTATTTCTGGTATGTGTAGTGATATTCGTGTGAAAATTTTTAATGTTTTGACAGAAATTGATATTTCGGGTGGAACTGTCCTTATTTTGTAGAGTAAAACTGGTGTTCTGGAAACAATGTGTCATATTATGCTCCTAAGTATCATTTAGTAGAGAGAATATCTTCTTTTGGGAATTAAAAACCATATGTTGTTTAGAACATACTATACTCAGGAATGAAAAGCATTTTCTTAGGTAAGAAAAATGTATTTTTGCCAGAATACGGAGTGATACTTAAGAGAGAACTTCTTATTTCTGGAAGAAGTGGTGATATTCATGTGTAAATGGTAAAAATTTTAACAGAAACTGTCATTTTGGGTGGAAATGTCCATAATTTGTAGAGGAAAACGGGTATTCTGGTAGAAATGCATCCTATAATGCTACAGTGCATCATTTTCTAGAGAAAATATCTTCTTTTGGTTATGAAAACAGGTATTAGGTTTAGAAAATGCTATTTTTAGTGAAGAAAATTCATATTTTCAAAAGAAACTCAAATATTTGCCAGGATAAATGGTGATGCTTTAGAGAGAACTTATTATTTCTGGTCTATGTAGTGAAAGTCGTGTGTAAATTTCAAAAATTAGAACAGAAATTGATCTTTCGGGGGGAAGTGTCCTTATTTGAAAGAGGAATTCCGGTATTCTGTAAACAGTGTATCATATTATGCTGCAAATATTCATTTTTTAGAGGAACTGTCTTCTTTTGAGGATGAAACCCAGTATTTCTGGGAGAAAATGATATTTTTAGGGCTGAAAAGCATTGTATTTGTTAAGGAAAATGTATTTTTGCAAGGATAAGAAGTGATACTCAAGAATGTACCTTTTATTTTTTTTCTGGGATAAGTACTGCTATTAATGTCAAAGTTCTCTAAATCTTGACAGAAATTGATATTTTGGGTGGAAATGTCCTTATTTTGTAGAGGAATACAGGAATTCATGAAACACTGTATTCTATTATGCTCCAAAGGAACCTTCTGTAGAGATAATGTCTACCTTTGGGGATGAAAACCAGTATTTTGTTTAGAAAATGCTAGTTTTAGGAATGAAAAGCATTAGTTTGGTAAGAAAATGAAATATTTGAAAGGATAATTAGTGATACTTATGAGATTCCTTTTTATTTCTGAGATAAGCAAGGATATTAGTGTGAAAGTTTTCTACATTATGACACAACTTGATATTTCTGGTGGAAATGTCCTTATTTTGTAGAGGAATACAGGAATTCATGAAACACTGTATTCTATTATGCTCCAAAGGAACATTCTGTAGAGATAATGTTTACCTTTGGGGATGAAATCCAGTATTTTGTTTAGAAAATGCTATTTTTAGGAATGAAATGCTTTATTTTTGAAAGAAAATGAAATTTTTGCAAGGATAATTAGTGATACTTCAGTGATAACTTTTTATTTCTGGTATGTGTAGTGATATTCGTGTGAAAATTTTTAATGTTTTGACAGAAATTGATATTTCGGGTGGAACTGTCCTTATTTTGTAGAGTAAAACTGGTGTTCTGGAAACAATGTGTCATATTATGCTCCTAAGTATCATTTAGTAGAGAGAATATCTTCTTTTGGGAATTAAAAACCATATGTTGTTTAGAACATACTATTCTTAGGAATGAAAAGCATTTTCTTAGGTAAGAAAAATGTATTTTTGCCAGAATACGGAGTGATACTTAAGAGAGAACTTCTTATTTCTGGAAGAAGTGGTGATATTCATGTGTAAATGGTAAAAATTTTAACAGAAACTGTCATTTTGGGTGGAAATGTCCATAATTTGTAGAGGAAAACGGGTATTCTGGTAGAAATGCATCCTATAATGCTACAGTCCATCATTTTCTAGAGAAAATATCTTCTTTTGGTTATGAAAACAGGTATTAGGTTTAGAAAATGCTATTTTTAGTGAAGAAAATTCATATTTTCAAAAGAAACTCAAATATTTGCCAGGATAAATGGTGATGCTTTAGAGAGAACTTATTATTTCTGGTCTATGTAGTGAAAGTTGTGTGTAAATTTCAAAAATTAGAACAGAAATTGATCTTTAGGGGGGCAGTGTCCTTATTTGAAAGAGGAATTCCGGTATTCTGTAAACAGTGTATCATATTATGCTGCAAATATTCATTTTTTAGAGGAACTGTCTTCTTTTGAGGATGAAACCCAGTATTTTGGGGAGAAAATGATATTTTTAGGGCTGAAAAGCATTGTATTTGTTAAGAAAAATGTATTTTTGCAAGGATAAGAAGTGATACTCAAGAATGTACCTTTTTTTTTTTTTCTGGGATAAGTACTGCTATTATTGTCAAAGTTCTCTAAATCTTGACAGAAATTGATATTTTGGGTGGAAATGTCCTTATTTTGTAGAGGAATACAGGAATTCATGAAACACTGTATTCTATTATGCTCCAAAGGAACATTCTGTAGAGATAATGTCTACCTTTGGGGATGAAAACCTGTATTTTGTTTAGAAAATGCTATTTTTAGGAATGAAAAGCATTAGTTTGGTAAGAAAATGAAATATTTGAAAGGATAATTAGTGATACTTATGAGATTCCTTTTTATTTCTGGGATAAGCAAGGATATTAGTGTGAAAGTTTTCTACATTATGACACAACTTGATATTTCTGGTGGGAATGTCCTTATTTTGTAGAGGAATTTGGGAATTCTTGAATCACTGTATTCTTTTAGGCTCCAAAGCATCATTCTGTAGGGATAAAGTCTTTCTTTGTGTATGAAAACCAGTATTTTGTTTAGAAATGCTATTTTTAGGAATGAAATGCTTTATTTTTGAAAGAAAATGAAATTTTTGCAAGGATAATTAGTGATACTTCAGTGATAACTTTTTATTTCTGGTATGTGTAGTGATATTCGTGTGAAAATTTTTAATGTTTTGACAGAAATTGATATTTCGGGTGGAACTGTCCTTATTTTGTAGAGTAAAACTGGTGTTCTGGAAACAATGTGTCATATTATGCTCCTAAGTATCATTTAGTAGAGAGAATATCTTCTTTTGGGAATTAAAAACCATATGTTGTTTAGAACATACTATACTCAGGAATGAAAAGCATTTTCTTAGGTAAGAAAAATGTATTTTTGCCAGAATACGGAGTGATACTTAAGAGAGAACTTCTTATTTCTGGAAGAAGTGGTGATATTCATGTGTAAATGGTAAAAATTTTAACAGAAACTGTCATTTTGGGTGGAAATGTCCATAATTTGTAGAGGAAAACGGGTATTCTGGTAGAAATGCATCCTATAATGCTACAGTGCATCATTTTCTAGAGAAAATATCTTCTTTTGGTTATGAAAACAGGTATTAGGTTTAGAAAATGCTATTTTTAGTGAAGAAAATTCATATTTTCAAAAGAAACTCAAATATTTGCCAGGATAAATGGTGATGCTTTAGAGAGAACTTATTATTTCTGGTCTATGTAGTGAAAGTCGTGTGTAAATTTCAAAAATTAGAACAGAAATTGATCTTTCGGGGGGAAGTGTCCTTATTTGAAAGAGGAATTCCGGTATTCTGTAAACAGTGTATCATATTATGCTGCAAATATTCATTTTTTAGAGGAACTGTCTTCTTTTGAGGATGAAACCCAGTATTTCTGGGAGAAAATGATATTTTTAGGGCTGAAAAGCATTGTATTTGTTAAGGAAAATGTATTTTTGCAAGGATAAGAAGTGATACTCAAGAATGTACCTTTTATTTTTTTTCTGGGATAAGTACTGCTATTAATGTCAAAGTTCTCTAAATCTTGACAGAAATTGATATTTTGGGTGGAAATGTCCTTATTTTGTAGAGGAATACAGGAATTCATGAAACACTGTATTCTATTATGCTCCAAAGGAACCTTCTGTAGAGATAATGTCTACCTTTGGGGATGAAAACCAGTATTTTGTTTAGAAAATGCTAGTTTTAGGAATGAAAAGCATTAGTTTGGTAAGAAAATGAAATATTTGAAAGGATAATTAGTGATACTTATGAGATTCCTTTTTATTTCTGAGATAAGCAAGGATATTAGTGTGAAAGTTTTCTACATTATGACACAACTTGATATTTCTGGTGGAAATGTCCTTATTTTGTAGAGGAATACAGGAATTCATGAAACACTGTATTCTATTATGCTCCAAAGGAACATTCTGTAGAGATAATGTTTACCTTTGGGGATGAAATCCAGTATTTTGTTTAGAAAATGCTATTTTTAGGAATGAAATGCTTTATTTTTGAAAGAAAATGAAATTTTTGCAAGGATAATTAGTGATACTTCAGTGATAACTTTTTATTTCTGGTATGTGTAGTGATATTCGTGTGAAAATTTTTAATGTTTTGACAGAAATTGATATTTCGGGTGGAACTGTCCTTATTTTGTAGAGTAAAACTGGTGTTCTGGAAACAATGTGTCATATTATGCTCCTAAGTATCATTTAGTAGAGAGAATATCTTCTTTTGGGAATTAAAAACCATATGTTGTTTAGAACATACTATTCTTAGGAATGAAAAGCATTTTCTTAGGTAAGAAAAATGTATTTTTGCCAGAATACGGAGTGATACTTAAGAGAGAACTTCTTATTTCTGGAAGAAGTGGTGATATTCATGTGTAAATGGTAAAAATTTTAACAGAAACTGTCATTTTGGGTGGAAATGTCCATAATTTGTAGAGGAAAACGGGTATTCTGGTAGAAATGCATCCTATAATGCTACAGTGCATCATTTTCTAGAGAAAATATCTTCTTTTGGTTATGAAAACAGGTATTAGGTTTAGAAAATGCTATTTTTAGTGAAGAAAATTCATATTTTCAAAAGAAACTCAAATATTTGCCAGGATAAATGGTGATGCTTTAGAGAGAACTTATTATTTCTGGTCTATGTAGTGAAAGTCGTGTGTAAATTTCAAAAATTAGAACAGAAATTGATCTTTCGGGGGGAAGTGTCCTTATTTGAAAGAGGAATTCCGGTATTCTGTAAACAGTGTATCATATTATGCTGCAAATATTCATTTTTTAGAGGAACTGTCTTCTTTTGAGGATGAAACCCAGTATTTTGGGGAGAAAATGATATTTTTAGGGCTGAAAAGCATTGTATTTGTTAAGAAAAATGTATTTTTGCAAGGATAAGAAGTGATACTCAAGAATGTACCTTTTATTTTTTTTCTGGGATAAGTACTGCTATTAATGTCAAAGTTCTCTAAATCTTGACAGAAATTGATATTTTGGGTGGAAATGTCCTTATTTTGTAGAGGAATACAGGAATTCATGAAACACTGTATTCTATTATGCTCCAAAGGAACATTCTGTAGAGATAATGTCTACCTTTGGGGATGAAAACCAGTATTTTGTTTAGAAAATGCTATTTTTAGGAATGAAAAGCATTAGTTTGGTAAGAAAATGAAATATTTGAAAGGATAATTAGTGATACTTATGAGATTCCTTTTTATTTCTGGGATAAGCAAGGATATTAGTGTGAAAGTTTTCTACATTATGACACAACTTGATATTTCTGGTGGGAATGTCCTTATTTTGTAGAGGAATTTGGGAATTCTTGAATCACTGTATTCTTTTAGGCTCCAAAGCATCATTCTGTAGGGATAAAGTCTTTCTTTGTGTATGAAAACCAGTATTTTGTTTAGAAATGCTATTTTTAGGAATGAAATGCTTTATTTTTGAAAGAAAATGAAATTTTTGCAAGGATAATTAGTGATACTTCAGTGATAACTTTTTATTTCTGGTATGTGTAGTGATATTCGTGTGAAAATTTTTAATGTTTTGACAGAAATTGATATTTCGGGTGGAACTGTCCTTATTTTGTAGAGTAAAACTGGTGTTCTGGAAACAATGTGTCATATTATGCTCCTAAGTATCATTTAGTAGAGAGAATATCTTCTTTTGGGAATTAAAAACCATATGTTGTTTAGAACATACTATACTCAGGAATGAAAAGCATTTTCTTAGGTAAGAAAAATGTATTTTTGCCAGAATACGGAGTGATACTTAAGAGAGAACTTCTTATTTCTGGAAGAAGTGGTGATATTCATGTGTAAATGGTAAAAATTTTAACAGAAACTGTCATTTTGGGTGGAAATGTCCATAATTTGTAGAGGAAAACGGGTATTCTGGTAGAAATGCATCCTATAATGCTACAGTGCATCATTTTCTAGAGAAAATATCTTCTTTTGGTTATGAAAACAGGTATTAGGTTTAGAAAATGCTATTTTTAGTGAAGAAAATTCATATTTTCAAAAGAAACTCAAATATTTGCCAGGATAAATGGTGATGCTTTAGAGAGAACTTATTATTTCTGGTCTATGTAGTGAAAGTCGTGTGTAAATTTCAAAAATTAGAACAGAAATTGATCTTTCGGGGGGAAGTGTCCTTATTTGAAAGAGGAATTCCGGTATTCTGTAAACAGTGTATCATATTATGCTGCAAATATTCATTTTTTAGAGGAACTGTCTTCTTTTGAGGATGAAACCCAGTATTTCTGGGAGAAAATGATATTTTTAGGGCTGAAAAGCATTGTATTTGTTAAGGAAAATGTATTTTTGCAAGGATAAGAAGTGATACTCAAGAATGTACCTTTTATTTTTTTTCTGGGATAAGTACTGCTATTAATGTCAAAGTTCTCTAAATCTTGACAGAAATTGATATTTTGGGTGGAAATGTCCTTATTTTGTAGAGGAATACAGGAATTCATGAAACACTGTATTCTATTATGCTCCAAAGGAACCTTCTGTAGAGATAATGTCTACCTTTGGGGATGAAAACCAGTATTTTGTTTAGAAAATGCTAGTTTTAGGAATGAAAAGCATTAGTTTGGTAAGAAAATGAAATATTTGAAAGGATAATTAGTGATACTTATGAGATTCCTTTTTATTTCTGAGATAAGCAAGGATATTAGTGTGAAAGTTTTCTACATTATGACACAGCTGGATATTTCTGGTGGAAATGTCCTTATTTTGTAGAGGAATACAGGAATTCATGAAACACTGTATTCTATTATGCTCCAAAGGAACATTCTGTAGAGATAATGTCTACCTTTGGGGATGAAAACCAGTATTTTGTTTAGAAAATGCTATTTTTAGGAATGAAATGCTTTATTTTTGAAAGAAAATGAAATTTTTGCAAGGATAATTAGTGATACTTCAGTGATAACTTTTTATTTCTGGTATGTGTAGTGATATTCGTGTGAAAATTTTTAATGTTTTGACAGAAATTGATATTTCGGGTGGAACTGTCCTTATTTTGTAGAGTAAAACTGGTGTTCTGGAAACAATGTGTCATATTATGCTCCTAAGTATCATTTAGTAGAGAGAATATCTTCTTTTGGGAATTAAAAACCATATGTTGTTTAGAACATACTATTCTTAGGAATGAAAAGCATTTTCTTAGGTAAGAAAAATGTATTTTTGCCAGAATACGGAGTGATACTTAAGAGAGAACTTCTTATTTCTGGAAGAAGTGGTGATATTCATGTGTAAATGGTAAAAATTTTAACAGAAACTGTCATTTTGGGTGGAAATGTCCATAATTTGTAGAGGAAAACGGGTATTCTGGTAGAAATGCATCCTATAATGCTACAGTGCATCATTTTCTAGAGAAAATATCTTCTTTTGGTTATGAAAACAGGTATTAGGTTTAGAAAATGCTATTTTTAGTGAAGAAAATTCATATTTTCAAAAGAAACTCAAATATTTGCCAGGATAAATGGTGATGCTTTAGAGAGAACTTATTATTTCTGGTCTATGTAGTGAAAGTCGTGTGTAAATTTCAAAAATTAGAACAGAAATTGATCTTTAGGGGGGCAGTGTCCTTATTTGAAAGAGGAATTCCGGTATTCTGTAAACAATGTATCATATTATGCTGCAAATATTCATTTTTTAGAGGAACTGTCTTCTTTTGAGGATGAAACCCAGTATTTTGGGGAGAAAATGATATTTTTAGGGCTTAAAAGCATTGTATTTGTTAAGAAAAATGTATTTTTGCAAGGATAAGAAGTGATACTCAAGAATATAACTTTTTTTTTTTTTTTCTGGGATAAGTACTGCTATTATTGTCAAAGTTCTCTAAATCTTGACAGAAATTGATATTTTGGGTGGAAATGTCCTTATTTTGTAGAGGAATACAGGAATTCATGAAACACTGTATTCTATTATGCTCCAAAGGAACATTCTGTAGAGATAATGTCTACCTTTGGGGATGAAAACCTGTATTTTGTTTAGAAAATGCTATTTTTAGGAATGAAAAGCATTAGTTTGGTAAGAAAATGAAATATTTGAAAGGATAATTAGTGATACTTATGAGATTCCTTTTTATTTCTGGGATAAGCAAGGATATTAGTGTGAAAGTTTTCTACATTATGACACAACTTGATATTTCTGGTGGGAATGTCCTTATTTTGTAGAGGAATTTGGGAATTCTTGAATCACTGTATTCTTTTAGGCTCCAAAGCATCATTCTGTAGGGATAAAGTCTTTCTTTGTGTATGAAAACCAGTATTTTGTTTAGAAATGCTATTTTTAGGAATGAAATGCTTTATTTTTGAAAGAAAATGAAATTTTTGCAAGGATAATTAGTGATACTTCAGTGATAACTTTTTATTTCTGGTATGTGTAGTGATATTCGTGTGAAAATTTTTAATGTTTTGACAGAAATTGATATTTCGGGTGGAACTGTCCTTATTTTGTAGAGTAAAACTGGTGTTCTGGAAACAATGTGTCATATTATGCTCCTAAGTATCATTTAGTAGAGAGAATATCTTCTTTTGGGAATTAAAAACCATATGTTGTTTAGAACATACTATACTCAGGAATGAAAAGCATTTTCTTAGGTAAGAAAAATGTATTTTTGCCAGAATACGGAGTGATACTTAAGAGAGAACTTCTTATTTCTGGAAGAAGTGGTGATATTCATGTGTAAATGGTAAAAATTTTAACAGAAACTGTCATTTTGGGTGGAAATGTCCATAATTTGTAGAGGAAAACGGGTATTCTGGTAGAAATGCATCCTATAATGCTACAGTGCATCATTTTCTAGAGAAAATATCTTCTTTTGGTTATGAAAACAGGTATTAGGTTTAGAAAATGCTATTTTTAGTGAAGAAAATTCATATTTTCAAAAGAAACTCAAATATTTGCCAGGATAAATGGTGATGCTTTAGAGAGAACTTATTATTTCTGGTCTATGTAGTGAAAGTCGTGTGTAAATTTCAAAAATTAGAACAGAAATTGATCTTTCGGGGGGAAGTGTCCTTATTTGAAAGAGGAATTCCGGTATTCTGTAAACAGTGTATCATATTATGCTGCAAATATTCATTTTTTAGAGGAACTGTCTTCTTTTGAGGATGAAACCCAGTATTTCTGGGAGAAAATGATATTTTTAGGGCTGAAAAGCATTGTATTTGTTAAGGAAAATGTATTTTTGCAAGGATAAGAAGTGATACTCAAGAATGTACCTTTTATTTTTTTTCTGGGATAAGTACTGCTATTAATGTCAAAGTTCTCTAAATCTTGACAGAAATTGATATTTTGGGTGGAAATGTCCTTATTTTGTAGAGGAATACAGGAATTCATGAAACACTGTATTCTATTATGCTCCAAAGGAACATTCTGTAGAGATAATGTCTACCTTTGGGGATGAAAACCAGTATTTTGTTTAGAAAATGCTAGTTTTAGGAATGAAAAGCATTAGTTTGGTAAGAAAATGAAATATTTGAAAGGATAATTAGTGATACTTATGAGATTCCTTTTTATTTCTGAGATAAGCAAGGATATTAGTGTGAAAGTTTTCTACATTATGACACAGCTGGATATTTCTGGTGGAAATGTCCTTATTTTGTAGAGGAATACAGGAATTCATGAAACACTGTATTCTATTATGCTCCAAAGGAACATTCTGTAGAGATAATGTCTACCTTTGGGGATGAAAACCAGTATTTTGTTTAGAAAATGCTATTTTTAGGAATGAAATGCTTTATTTTTGAAAGAAAATGAAATTTTTGCAAGGATAATTAGTGATACTTCAGTGATAACTTTTTATTTCTGGTATGTGTAGTGATATTCGTGTGAAAATTTTTAATGTTTTGACAGAAATTGATATTTCGGGTGGAACTGTCCTTATTTTGTAGAGTAAAACTGGTGTTCTGGAAACAATGTGTCATATTATGCTCCTAAGTATCATTTAGTAGAGAGAATATCTTCTTTTGGGAATTAAAAACCATATGTTGTTTAGAACATACTATTCTTAGGAATGAAAAGCATTTTCTTAGGTAAGAAAAATGTATTTTTGCCAGAATACGGAGTGATACTTAAGAGAGAACTTCTTATTTCTGGAAGAAGTGGTGATATTCATGTGTAAATGGTAAAAATTTTAACAGAAACTGTCATTTTGGGTGGAAATGTCCATAATTTGTAGAGGAAAACGGGTATTCTGGTAGAAATGCATCCTATAATGCTACAGTGCATCATTTTCTAGAGAAAATATCTTCTTTTGGTTATGAAAACAGGTATTAGGTTTAGAAAATGCTATTTTTAGTGAAGAAAATTCATATTTTCAAAAGAAACTCAAATATTTGCCAGGATAAATGGTGATGCTTTAGAGAGAACTTATTATTTCTGGTCTATGTAGTGGAAGTCGTGTGTAAATTTCAAAAATTAGAACAGAAATTGATCTTTAGGGGGGCAGTGTCCTTATTTGAAAGAGGAATTCCGGTATTCTGTAAACAATGTATCATATTATGCTGCAAATATTCATTTTTTAGAGGAACTGTCTTCTTTTGAGGATGAAACCCAGTATTTTGGGGAGAAAATGATATTTTTAGGGCTTAAAAGCATTGTATTTGTTAAGAAAAATGTATTTTTGCAAGGATAAGAAGTGATACTCAAGAATATAACTTTTTTTTTTTTTTTTCTGGGATAAGTACTGCTATTATTGTCAAAGTTCTCTAAATCTTGACAGAAATTGATATTTTGGGTGGAAATGTCCTTATTTTGTAGAGGAATACAGGAATTCATGAAACACTGTATTCTATTATGCTCCAAAGGAACATTCTGTAGAGATAATGTCTACCTTTGGGGATGAAAACCTGTATTTTGTTTAGAAAATGCTATTTTTAGGAATGAAAAGCATTAGTTTGGTAAGAAAATGAAATATTTGAAAGGATAATTAGTGATACTTATGAGATTCCTTTTTATTTCTGGGATAAGCAAGGATATTAGTGTGAAAGTTTTCTACATTATGACACAACTTGATATTTCTGGTGGGAATGTCCTTATTTTGTAGAGGAATTTGGGAATTCTTGAATCACTGTATTCTTTTAGGCTCCAAAGCATCATTCTGTAGGGATAAAGTCTTTCTTTGTGTATGAAAACCAGTATTTTGTTTAGAAATGCTATTTTTAGGAATGAAATGCTTTATTTTTGAAAGAAAATGAAATTTTTGCAAGGATAATTAGTGATACTTCAGTGATAACTTTTTATTTCTGGTATGTGTAGTGATATTCGTGTGAAAATTTTTAATGTTTTGACAGAAATTGATATTTCGGGTGGAACTGTCCTTATTTTGTAGAGTAAAACTGGTGTTCTGGAAACAATGTGTCATATTATGCTCCTAAGTATCATTTAGTAGAGAGAATATCTTCTTTTGGGAATTAAAAACCATATGTTGTTTAGAACATACTATACTCAGGAATGAAAAGCATTTTCTTAGGTAAGAAAAATGTATTTTTGCCAGAATACGGAGTGATACTTAAGAGAGAACTTCTTATTTCTGGAAGAAGTGGTGATATTCATGTGTAAATGGTAAAAATTTTAACAGAAACTGTCATTTTGGGTGGAAATGTCCATAATTTGTAGAGGAAAACGGGTATTCTGGTAGAAATGCATCCTATAATGCTACAGTGCATCATTTTCTAGAGAAAATATCTTCTTTTGGTTATGAAAACAGGTATTAGGTTTAGAAAATGCTATTTTTAGTGAAGAAAATTCATATTTTCAAAAGAAACTCAAATATTTGCCAGGATAAATGGTGATGCTTTAGAGAGAACTTATTATTTCTGGTCTATGTAGTGAAAGTCGTGTGTAAATTTCAAAAATTAGAACAGAAATTGATCTTTCGGGGGGAAGTGTCCTTATTTGAAAGAGGAATTCCGGTATTCTGTAAACAGTGTATCATATTATGCTGCAAATATTCATTTTTTAGAGGAACTGTCTTCTTTTGAGGATGAAACCCAGTATTTCTGGGAGAAAATGATATTTTTAGGGCTGAAAAGCATTGTATTTGTTAAGGAAAATGTATTTTTGCAAGGATAAGAAGTGATACTCAAGAATGTACCTTTTATTTTTTTTCTGGGATAAGTACTGCTATTAATGTCAAAGTTCTCTAAATCTTGACAGAAATTGATATTTTGGGTGGAAATGTCCTTATTTTGTAGAGGAATACAGGAATTCATGAAACACTGTATTCTATTATGCTCCAAAGGAACCTTCTGTAGAGATAATGTCTACCTTTGGGGATGAAAACCAGTATTTTGTTTAGAAAATGCTAGTTTTAGGAATGAAAAGCATTAGTTTGGTAAGAAAATGAAATATTTGAAAGGATAATTAGTGATACTTATGAGATTCCTTTTTATTTCTGAGATAAGCAAGGATATTAGTGTGAAAGTTTTCTACATTATGACACAACTTGATATTTCTGGTGGAAATGTCCTTATTTTGTAGAGGAATACAGGAATTCATGAAACACTGTATTCTATTATGCTCCAAAGGAACATTCTGTAGAGATAATGTCTACCTTTGGGGATGAAAACCAGTATTTTGTTTAGAAAATGCTATTTTTAGGAATGAAATGCTTTATTTTTGAAAGAAAATGAAATTTTTGCAAGGATAATTAGTGATACTTCAGTGATAACTTTTTATTTCTGGTATGTGTAGTGATATTCGTGTGAAAATTTTTAATGTTTTGACAGAAATTGATATTTCGGGTGGAACTGTCCTTATTTTGTAGAGTAAAACTGGTGTTCTGGAAACAATGTGTCATATTATGCTCCTAAGTATCATTTAGTAGAGAGAATATCTTCTTTTGGGAATTAAAAACCATATGTTGTTTAGAACATACTATTCTTAGGAATGAAAAGCATTTTCTTAGGTAAGAAAAATGTATTTTTGCCAGAATACGGAGTGATACTTAAGAGAGAACTTCTTATTTCTGGAAGAAGTGGTGATATTCATGTGTAAATGGTAAAAATTTTAACAGAAACTGTCATTTTGGGTGGAAATGTCCATAATTTGTAGAGGAAAACGGGTATTCTGGTAGAAATGCATCCTATAATGCTACAGTGCATCATTTTCTAGAGAAAATATCTTCTTTTGGTTATGAAAACAGGCATTAGGTTTAGAAAATGCTATTTTTAGTGAAGAAAATTCATATTTTCAAAAGAAACTCAAATATTTGCCAGGATAAATGGTGATGCTTTAGAGAGAACTTATTATTTCTGGTCTATGTAGTGAAAGTCGTGTGTAAATTTCAAAAATTAGAACAGAAATTGATCTTTAGGGGGGAAGTGTCCTTATTTGAAAGAGGAATTCCGGTATTCTGTAAACAATGTATCATATTATGCTGCAAATATTCATTTTTTAGAGGAACTGTCTTCTTTTGAGGATGAAACCCAGTATTTTGGGGAGAAAATGATATTTTTAGGTCTGAAAAGCATTGTATTTGTTAAGAAAAATGTACTTTTGCAAGGATAAGAAGTGATACTCAAGAATGTACCTTTTTTTTTTTTCTGGGATAAGTACTGCTATTATTGTCAAAGTTCTCTAAATCTTGACAGAAATTGATATTTTGGGTGGAAATGTCCTTATTTTGTAGAGGAATACAGGAATTCATGAAACACTGTATTCTATTATGCTCCAAAGGAACATTCTGTAGAGATAATGTCTACCTTTGGGGATGAAAACCAGTATTTTGTTTAGAAAATGCTATTTTTATGAATGAAAAGCATTAGTTTGGTAAGAAAATGAAATATTTGAAAGGATAATTAGTGATACTTATGAGATTCCTTTTTATTTCTGGGATAAGCAAGGATATTAGTGTGAAAGTTTTCTACATTATGACACAACTTGATATTTCTGGTGGGAATGTCCTTATTTTGTAGAGGAATTTGGGAATTCTTGAATCACTGTATTCTTTTAGGCTCCAAAGCATCATTCTGTAGGGATAAAGTCTTTCTTTGTGTATGAAAACCAGTATTTTGTTTAGAAATGCTATTTTTAGGAATGAAATGCTTTATTTTTGAAAGAAAATGAAATTTTTGCAAGGATAATTAGTGATACTTCAGTGATAACTTTTTATTTCTGGTATGTGTAGTGATATTCGTGTGAAAATTTTTAATGTTTTGACAGAAATTGATATTTCGGGTGGAACTGTCCTTATTTTGTAGAGTAAAACTGGTGTTCTGGAAACAATGTGTCATATTATGCTCCTAAGTATCATTTAGTAGAGAGAATATCTTCTTTTGGGAATTAAAAACCATATGTTGTTTAGAACATACTATACTCAGGAATGAAAAGCATTTTCTTAGGTAAGAAAAATGTATTTTTGCCAGAATACGGAGTGATACTTAAGAGAGAACTTCTTATTTCTGGAAGAAGTGGTGATATTCATGTGTAAATGGTAAAAATTTTAACAGAAACTGTCATTTTGGGTGGAAATGTCCATAATTTGTAGAGGAAAACGGGTATTCTGGTAGAAATGCATCCTATAATGCTACAGTGCATCATTTTCTAGAGAAAATATCTTCTTTTGGTTATGAAAACAGGTATTAGGTTTAGAAAATGCTATTTTTAGTGAAGAAAATTCATATTTTCAAAAGAAACTCAAATATTTGCCAGGATAAATGGTGATGCTTTAGAGAGAACTTATTATTTCTGGTCTATGTAGTGAAAGTCGTGTGTAAATTTCAAAAATTAGAACAGAAATTGATCTTTCGGGGGGAAGTGTCCTTATTTGAAAGAGGAATTCCGGTATTCTGTAAACAGTGTATCATATTATGCTGCAAATATTCATTTTTTAGAGGAACTGTCTTCTTTTGAGGATGAAACCCAGTATTTCTGGGAGAAAATGATATTTTTAGGGCTGAAAAGCATTGTATTTGTTAAGGAAAATGTATTTTTGCAAGGATAAGAAGTGATACTCAAGAATGTACCTTTTATTTTTTTTCTGGGATAAGTACTGCTATTAATGTCAAAGTTCTCTAAATCTTGACAGAAATTGATATTTTGGGTGGAAATGTCCTTATTTTGTAGAGGAATACAGGAATTCATGAAACACTGTATTCTATTATGCTCCAAAGGAACCTTCTGTAGAGATAATGTCTACCTTTGGGGATGAAAACCAGTATTTTGTTTAGAAAATGCTAGTTTTAGGAATGAAAAGCATTAGTTTGGTAAGAAAATGAAATATTTGAAAGGATAATTAGTGATACTTATGACATTCCTTTTTATTTCTGAGATAAGCAAGGATATTAGTGTGAAAGTTTTCTACATTATGACACAACTTGATATTTCTGGTGGAAATGTCCTTATTTTGTAGAGGAATACAGGAATTCATGAAACACTGTATTCTATTATGCTCCAAAGGAACATTCTGTAGAGATAATGTCTACCTTTGGGGATGAAAACCAGTATTTTGTTTAGAAAATGCTATTTTTAGGAATGAAATGCTTTATTTTTGAAAGAAAATGAAATTTTTGCAAGGATAATTAGTGATACTTCAGTGATAACTTTTTATTTCTGGTATGTGTAGTGATATTCGTGTGAAAATTTTTAATGTTTTGACAGAAATTGATATTTCGGGTGGAACTGTCCTTATTTTGTAGAGTAAAACTGGTGTTCTGGAAACAATGTGTCATATTATGCTCCTAAGTATCATTTAGTAGAGAGAATATCTTCTTTTGGGAATTAAAAACCATATGTTGTTTAGAACATACTATTCTTAGGAATGAAAAGCATTTTCTTAGGTAAGAAAAATGTATTTTTGCCAGAATACGGAGTGATACTTAAGAGAGAACTTCTTATTTCTGGAAGAAGTGGTGATATTCATGTGTAAATGGTAAAAATTTTAACAGAAACTGTCATTTTGGGTGGAAATGTCCATAATTTGTAGAGGAAAACGGGTATTCTGGTAGAAATGCATCCTATAATGCTACAGTGCATCATTTTCTAGAGAAAATATCTTCTTTTGGTTATGAAAACAGGTATTAGGTTTAGAAAATGCTATTTTTAGTGAAGAAAATTCATATTTTAAAAAGAAACTAAAATATTTGCCAGGATAAATGGTGATGCTTTAGAGAGAACTTATTATTTCTGGTCTATGTAGTGAAAGTTGTGTGTAAATTTCAAAAATTAGAACAGAAATTGATCTTTAGGGGGGCAGTGTCCTTATTTGAAAGAGGAATTCCGGTATTCTGTAAACAATGTATCATATTATGCTGCAAATATTCATTTTTTAGAGGAACTGTCTTCTTTTGAGGATGAAACCCAGTATTTTGGGGAGAAAATGATATTTTTAGGGCTTAAAAGCATTGTATTTGTTAAGAAAAATGTACTTTTGCAAGGATAAGAAGTGATACTCAAGAATGTACCTTTTTTTTTTTTCTGGGATAAGTACTGCTATTATTGTCAAAGTTCTCTAAATCTTGACAGAAATTGATATTTTGGGTGGAAATGTCCTTATTTTGTAGTGGAATACAGGAATTCATGAAACACTGTATTCTATTATGCTCCAAAGGAACATTCTGTAGAGATAATGTTTACCTTTGGGGATGAAAACCAGTATTTTGTTTAGAAAATGCTATGTTTAGGAATGAAATGGTTTATTTATGAAAGAAAATGAAATTTTTGCAAGGATAATTAGTGATACTTCAGTGAAAACTTTTTATTTCTGGTATGTGTAGTGATATTCGTGTGAAAATTTTTAATGTTTTGACAGAAATTGATATTTCGGGTGGAACTGTCCTTATTTTGTAGAGTAAAACTGGTGTTCTGGAAACAATGTGTCATATTATGCTCCTAAGTATCATTTAGTAGAGAGAATATCTTCTTTTGGGAATTAAAAACCATATGTTGTTTAGAACATACTATACTCAGGAATGAAAAGCATTTTCTTAGGTAAGTAAAATGTATTTTTGCCAGAATACGGAGTGATACTTAAGAGAGAACTTCTTATTTCTGGAAGAAGTGGTGATATTCATGTGTAAATGGTAAAAATTTTAACAGAAACTGTCATTTTGGGTGGAAATGTCCATAATTTGTAGAGGAAAACGGGTATTCTGGTAGAAATGCATCCTATAATGCTACAGTGCATCATTTTCTAGAGAAAATATCTTCTTTTGGTTATGAAAACAGGTATTAGGTTTAGAAAATGCTATTTTTAGTGAAGAAAATTCATATTTTAAAAAGAAACTCAAATATTTGCCAGGATAAATGGTGATGCTTTAGAGAGAACTTATTATTTCTGGTCTATGTAGTGAAAGTTGTGTGTAAATTTCAAAAATTAGAACAGAAATTGATCTTTAGGGGGGCAGTGTCCTTATTTGAAAGAGGAATTCCAGTATTCTGTAAACAATGTATCATATTATGCTGCAAATATTCATTTTTTAGAGGAACTGTCTTCTTTTGAGGATGAAACCCAGTATTTTGGGGAGAAAATGATATTTTTAGGGCTGAAAAGCATTGTATTTGTTAAGAAAAATGTACTTTTGCAAGGATAAGAAGTGATACTCAAGAATGTACCTTTTTTTTTTTTCTGGGATAAGTACTGCTATTATTGTCAAAGTTCTCAAAATCTTGACAGAAATTGATATTTTGGGTGGAAACGTCCTTATTTTGTAGAGGAATACAGGAATTCATGAAACACTGTATTCTATTATGCTCCAAAGGAACATTCTGTAGAGATAATGTCTACCTTTGGGGATGAAAACCAGTATTTTGTTTAGAAAATGCTATTTTTAGGAATGAAAAGCATTAGTTTGGTAAGAAAATGAAATATTTGAAAGGATAATTAGTGATACTTATGAGATTCCTTTTTATTTCTGAGATAAGCAAGGATATTAGTGTGAAAGTTTTCTACATTATGACACAACTTGATATTTCTGGTGGGAATGTCCTTATTTTGTAGAGGAATTTGGGAATTCTTGAATCACTGTATTCTATTAGGCTCCAAAGCATCATTCTGTAGGGATAAAGTCTTCCTTTGTGTATGAAAACCAGTATTTTGTTTAGAAATGCTATTTTTAGGAATGAAATGCTTTATTTTTGAAAGAAAATGAAATTTTTGCAAGGATAATTAGTGATACTTCAGTGATAACTTTTTATTTCTGGTATGTGTAGTGATATTCGTGTGAAAATTTTTAATGTTTTGACAGAAATTGATATTTCGGGTGGAACTCTCCTTATTTTGTAGAGTAAAACTGGTGTTCTGGAAACAATGTGTCATATTATGCTCCTAAGTATCATTTAGTAGAGAGAATATCTTCTTTTGGGAATTAAAAACCATATGTTGTTTAGAACATACTATTCTTAGGAATGAAAAGCATTTTCTTAGGTAAGAAAAATGTATTTTTGCCAGAATACGGAGTGATACTTAAGAGAGAACTTCTTATTTCTGGAAGAAGTGGTGATATTCATGTGTAAATGGTAAAAATTTTAACAGAAACTGTCATTTTGGGTGGAAATGTCCATAATTTGTAGAGGAAAACGGGTATTCTGGTAGAAATGCATCCTATAATGCTACAGTCCATCATTTTCTAGAGAAAATATCTTCTTTTGGTTATGAAAACAGGTATTAGGTTTAGAAAATGCTATTTTTAGTGAAGAAAATTCATATTTTCAAAAGAAACTCAAATATTTGCCAGGATAAATGGTGATGCTTTAGAGAGAACTTATTATTTCTGGTCTATGTAGTGAAAGTCGTGTGTAAATTTCAAAAATTAGAACAGAAATTGATCTTTAGGGGGGCAGTGTCCTTATTTGAAAGAGGAATTCCGGTATTCTGTAAACAATGTATCATATTATGCTGCAAATATTCATTTTTTAGAGGAACTGTCTTCTTTTGAGGATGAAACCCAGTATTTTGGGGAGAAAATGATATTTTTAGGGCTTAAAAGCATTGTATTTGTTAAGAAAAATGTATTTTTGCAAGGATAAGAAGTGATACTCAAGAATGTACCTTTTTTTTTTTTCTGGGATAAGTACTGCTATTATTGTCAAAGTTCTCTAAATCTTGACAGAAATTGATATTTTGGGTGGAAATGTCCTTATTTTGTAGTGGAATACAGGAATTCATGAAACACTGTATTCTATTATGCTCCAAAGGAACATTCTGTAGAGATAATGTTTACCTTTGGGGATGAAATCCAGTATTTTGTTTAGAAAATGCTCTGTTTAGGAATGAAATGCTTTATTTTTGAAAGAAAATGAAATTTTTGCAAGGATAATTAGTGATACTTCAGTGATAACTTTTTATTTCTGGTATGTGTAGTGATATTCGTGTGAAAATTTTTAATGTTTTGACAGAAATTGATATTTCGGGTGGAACTGTCCTTATTTTGTAGAGTAAAACTGGTGTTCTGGAAACAATGTGTCATATTATGCTCCTAAGTATCATTTAGTAGAGAGAATATCTTCTTTTGGGAATTAAAAACCATATGTTGTTTAGAACATACTATACTCAGGAATGAAAAGCATTTTCTTAGGTAAGTAAAATGTATTTTTGCCAGAATACGGAGTGATACTTAAGAGAGAACTTCTTATTTCTGGAAGAAGTGGTGATATTCATGTGTAAATGGTAAAAATTTTAACAGAAACTGTCATTTTGGGTGGAAATGTCCATAATTTGTAGAGGAAAACGGGTATTCTGGTAGAAATGCATCCTATAATGCTACAGTGCATCATTTTCTAGAGAAAATATCTTCTTTTGGTTATGAAAACAGGTATTAGGTTTAGAAAATGCTATTTTTAGTGAAGAAAATTCATATTTTAAAAAGAAACTCAAATATTTGCCAGGATAAATGGTGATGCTTTAGAGAGAACTTATTATTTCTGGTCTATGTAGTGAAAGTTGTGTGTAAATTTCAAAAATTAGAACAGAAATTGATCTTTAGGGGGGCAGTGTCCTTATTTGAAAGAGGAATTCCAGTATTCTGTAAACAATGTATCATATTATGCTGCAAATATTCATTTTTTAGAGGAACTGTCTTCTTTTGAGGATGAAACCCAGTATTTTGGGGAGAAAATGATATTTTTAGGGCTGAAAAGCATTGTATTTGTTAAGAAAAATGTACTTTTGCAAGGATAAGAAGTGATACTCAAGAATGTACCTTTTTTTTTTTTCTGGGATAAGTACTGCTATTATTGTCAAAGTTCTCAAAATCTTGACAGAAATTGATATTTTGGGTGGAAACGTCCTTATTTTGTAGAGGAATACAGGAATTCATGAAACACTGTATTCTATTATGCTCCAAAGGAACATTCTGTAGAGATAATGTCTAACTTTGGGGATGAAAACCAGTATTTTGTTTAGAAAATGCTATTTTTAGGAATGAAAAGCATTAGTTTGGTAAGAAAATGAAATATTTGAAAGGATAATTAGTGATACTTATGAGATTCCTTTTTATTTCTGGGATAAGCAAGGATATTAGTGTGAAAGTTTTCTACATTATGACACAACTTGATATTTCTGGTGGGAATGTCCTTATTTTGTAGAGGAATTTGGGAATTCTTGAATCACTGTATTCTATTAGGCTCCAAAGCATCATTCTGTAGGGATAAAGTCTTCCTTTGTGTATGAAAACCAGTATTTTGTTTAGAAATGCTATTTTTAGGAATGAAATGCTTTATTTTTGAAAGAAAATGAAATTTTTGCAAGGATAATTAGTGATACTTCAGTGATAACTTTTTATTTCTGGTATGTGTAGTGATATTCGTGTGAAAATTTTTAATGTTTTGACAGAAATTGATATTTCGGGTGGAACTCTCCTTATTTTGTAGAGTAAAACTGGTGTTCTGGAAACAATGTGTCATATTATGCTCCTAAGTATCATTTAGTAGAGAGAATATCTTCTTTTGGGAATTAAAAACCATATGTTGTTTAGAACATACTATTCTTAGGAATGAAAAGCATTTTCTTAGGTAAGAAAAATGTATTTTTCCCAGAATACGGAGTGATACTTAAGAGAGAACTTCTTATTTCTGGAAGAAGTGGTGATATTCATGTGTAAATGGTAAAAATTTTAACAGAAACTGTCATTTTGGGTGGAAATGTCCATAATTTGTAGAGGAAAATGGGTATTCTGGTAGAAATGCATCCTATAATGCTACAGTCCATCATTTTCTAGAGAAAATATCTTCTTTTGGTTATGAAAACAGGTATTAGGTTTAGAAAATGCTATTTTTAGTGAAGAAAATTCATATTTTCAAAAGAAACTCAAATATTTGCCAGGATAAATGGTGATGCTTTAGAGAGAACTTATTATTTCTGGTCTATGTAGTGAAAGTCGTGTGTAAATTTCAAAAATTAGAACAGAAATTGATCTTTAGGGGGGCAGTGTCCTTATTTGAAAGAGGAATTCCGGTATTCTGTAAACAATGTATCATATTATGCTGCAAATATTCATTTTTTAGAGGAACTGTCTTCTTTTGAGGATTAAACCCAGTATTTTCGGGAGAAAATGATATTTTTAGGGCTTAAAAGCATTGTATTTGTTAAGAAAAATGTATTTTTGCAAGGATAAGAAGTGATACTCAAGAATGTACCTTTTTTTTTTTTTCTGGGATAAGTACTGCTATTATTGTCAAAGTTCTCTAAATCTTGACAGAAATTGATATTTTGGGTGGAAATGTCCTTATTTTGTAGAGGAATACAGGAATTCATGAAACACTGTATTCTATTATGCTCCAAAGGAACATTCTGTAGAGATAATGTTTACCTTTGGGGATGAAAACCAGTATTTTGTTTAGAAAATGCTATTTTTAGGAATGAAATGCTTTATTTTTGAAAGAAAATGAAATTTTTGCAAGGATAATTAGTGATACTTCAGTGATAACTTTTTATTTCTGGTATGTGTAGTGATATTCGTGTGAAAATTTTTAATGTTTTGACAGAAATTTATATTTCGGGTGGAACTGTCCTTATTTTGTAGAGTAAAACTGGTTTTCTGGAAACAGTGTGTCATATTATGCTCCTAAGTATCATTTAGTAGAGAGAATATCTTCTTTTGGGAATTAAAAACCATATGTTGTTTAGAACATACTATACTCAGGAATGAAAAGCATTTTCTTAGGTAAGAAAAATGTATTTTTGCCAGAATACGGAGTGATACTTAAGAGAGAACTTCTTATTTCTGGAAGAAGTGGTGATATTCATGTGTAAATGGTAAAAATTTTAACAGAAACTGTCATTTTGGGTGGAAATGTCCATAATTTGTAGAGGAAAACGGGTATTCTGGTAGAAATGCATCCTATAATGCTACAGTGCATCATTTTCTAGAGAAAATATCTTCTTTTGGTTATGAAAACAGGTATTAGGTTTAGAAAATGCTATTTTTAGTGAAGAAAATTCATATTTTCAAAAGAAACTCAAATATTTGCCAGGATAAATGGTGATGCTTTAGAGAGAACTTATTATTTCTGGTCTATGTAGTGAAAGTCGTGTGTAAATTTCAAAAATTAGAACAGAAATTGATCTTTAGGGGGGAAGTGTCCTTATTTGAAAGAGGAATTCCGGTATTCTGTAAACAGTGTATCATATTATGCTGCAAATATTCATTTTTTAGAGGAACTGTCTTCTTTTGAGGATGAAACCCAGTATTTTGGGGAGAAAATGATATTTTTAGGGCTGAAAAGCATTGTATTTGTTAAGAAAAATGTATTTTTGCAAGGATAAGAAGTGATACTCAAGAATGTACCTTTTATTTTTTTTCTGGGATAAGTACTGCTATTAATGTCAAAGTTCTCTAAATCTTGACAGAAATTGATATTTTGGGTGGAAATGTCCTTATTTTGTAGAGGAATACAGGAATTCATGAAACACTGTATTCTATTATGCTCCAAAGGAACATTCTGTAGAGATAATGTCTACCTTTGGGGATGAAAACCAATATTTTGTTTAGAAAATGCTATTTTTAGGAATGAAAAGCATTAGTTTGGTAAGAAAATGAAATATTTGAAAGGATAATTAGTGATACTTATGAGATTCCTTTTTATTTCTGGGATAAGCAAGGATATTAGTGTGAAAGTTTTCTACATTATGACACAACTTGATATTTCTGGTGGGAATGTCCTTATTTTGTAGAGGAATTTGGGAATTCTTGAATCACTGTATTCTATTAGGCTCCAAAGCATCATTCTGTAGGGATAAAGTCTTTCTTTGTGTATGAAAACCAGGCTTTTGTTTAGAAATGCTATTTTTAGGAATGAAATGCTTTATTTTTGAAAGAAAATGAAATTTTTGCAAGGATAATTAGTGATACTTCAGTGGTAACTTTTTATTTCTGGTATGTGTAGTGATATTCGTGTGAAAATTTTTAATGTTTTGACAGAAATTGATATTTCGGGTGGAACTGTCCTTATTTTGTAGAGTAAAACTGGTGTTCTGGAAACAATGTGTCATATTATGCTCCTAAGTATCATTTAGTAGAGAGAATATCTTCTTTTGGGAATTCAAAACCATATGTTGTTTAGAACATACTATTCTTAGGAATGAAAAGCATTTTCTTAGGTAAGAAAAATGTATTTTTGCCAGAATACGGAGTGATACTTAAGAGAGAACTTCTTATTTCTGGAAGAAGTGGTGATATTCATGTGTAAATGGTAAAAATTTTAACAGAAACTGTCATTTTGGGTGGAAATGTCCATAATTTGTAAAGGAAAACGGGTATTCTGGTAGAAATGCATCCTATAATGCTACAGTGCATCATTTTCTAGAGAAAATATCTTCTTTTGGTTATGAAAACAGGTATTAGGTTTAGAAAATGCTATTTTTAGTGAAGAAAATTCATATTTTCAAAAGAAACTCAAATATTTGCCAGGATAAATGGTGATGCTTTAGAGAGAACTTATTATTTCTGGTCTATGTAGTGAAAGTCGTGTGTAAATTTCAAAAATTAGAACAGAAATTGATCTTTAGGGGGGCAGTGTCCTTATTTGAAAGAGGAATTCCGGTATTCTGTAAACAGTGTATCATATTATGCTGCAAATATTCATTTTTTAGAGGAACTGTCTTCTTTTGAGGATGAAACCCAGTATTTTGGGGAGAAAATGATATTTTTAGGGCTGAAAAGCATTGTATTTGTTAAGAAAAATGTATTTTTGCAAGGATAAGAAGTGATACTCAAGAATGTACCTTTTATTTTTTTTCTGGTATAAGTACTGCTATTAATGTCAAAGTTCTCTAAATCTTGACAGAAATTGATATTTTGGGTGGAAATGTCCTTATTTTGTAGAGGAATACAGGAATTAATGAAACACTGTATTCTATTATGCTCCAAAGGAACATTCTGTAGAGATAATGTCTACATTTGGGGATGAAAACCAATATTTTGTTTAGAAAATGCTATTTTTAGGAATGAAAAGCATTAGTTTGGTAAGAAAATGAAATATTTGAAAGGATAATTAGTGATACTTATGAGATTCCTTTTTATTTCTGGGATAAGCAAGGATATTAGTGTGAAAGTTTTCTACATTATGACACAACTTGATATTTCTGGTGGGAATGTCCTTATTTTGTAGAGGAATTAGGGAATTCTTGAATCACTGTATTCTATTAGGCTCCAAAGCATCATTCTGTAGGGATAAAGTCTTTCTTTGTGTATGAAAACCAGTATTTTGTTTAGAAATGCTATTTTTAGGAATGAAATGCTTTATTTTTGAAAGAAAATGAAATTTTTGCAAGGATAATTAGTGATACTTCAGTGATAACTTTTTATTTCTGGTATGTGTAGTGATATTCGTGTGAAAATTTTTAATGTTTTGACAGAAATTGATATTTCGGGTGGAACTGTCCTTATTTTGTAGAGTAAAACTGGTGTTCTGGAAACAATGTGTCATATTATGCTCCTAAGTATCATTTAGTAGAGAGAATATCTTCTTTTGGGAATTAAAAACCATATGTTGTTTAGAACATACTAATCTCAGGAATGAAAAGCATTTTCTTAGGTAAGAAAAATGTATTTTTGCCAGAATACGGAGTGATACTTAAGAGAGAACTTCTTATTTCTGGAAGAAGTGGTGATATTCATGTGTAAATGGTAAAAATTTTAACAGAAACTGTCATTTTGGGTGGAAATGTCCATAATTTGTAAAGGAAAACGGGTATTCTGGTAGAAATGCATCCTATAATGCTACAGTGCATCATTTTCTAGAGAAAATATCTTCTTTTGGTTATGAAAACAGGTATTAGGTTTAGAAAATGCTATTTTTAGTGAAGAAAATTCATATTTTCAAAAGAAACTCAAATATTTGCCCGGATAAATGGTGATGCTTTAGAGAGAACTTATTATTTCTGGTCTATGTAGTGAAAGTCGTGTGTAAATTTCAAAAATTAGAACAGAAATTGATCTTTAGGGGGGCAGTGTCCTTATTTGAAAGAGGAATTCCGGTATTCTGTAAACAATGTATCATATTATGCTGCAAATATTCATTTTTTAGAGGAACTGTCTTCTTTTGAGGATGAAACCCAGTATTTTGGGGAGAAAATGATATTTTTAGGGCTGAAAAGCATTGTATTTGTTAAGAAAAATGTATTTTTGCAAGGATAAGAAGTGATACTCAAGAATGTACCTTTTTTTTTTTTCTGGGATAAGTACTGCTATTAATGTCAAAGTTCTCTAAATCTTGACAGAAATTGATATTTTGGGTGGAAATGTCCTTATTTTGTAGAGGAATACAGGAATTCATGAAACACTGTATCCTATTATGCTCCAAAGGAACATTCTGTAGAGATAATGTCTACCTTTGGGGATGAAAACCAGTATTTTGTTTAGAAAATGCTATTTTTAGGAATGAAAAGCATTAGTTTGGTAAGAAAATGAAATATTTGAAAGGATAATTAGTGATACTTATGAGATTCCTTTTTATTTCTGGGATAAGCAAGGATATTAGTGTGAAAGTTTTCTACATTATGACATAACTTGATATTTCTGGTGGGAATGTCCTTATTTTGTAGAGGAATTTGGGAATTCTTGAATCACTGTATTCTATTAGGCTCCAAAGCATCATTCTGTAGGGATAAAGTCTTCCTTTGTGTATGAAAACCAGTATTTTGTTTAGAAATGCTATTTTTAGGAATGAAATGCTTTATTTTTGAAAGAAAATGAAATTTTTGCAAGGATAATTAGTGATACTTCAGTGATAACTTTTTATTTCTGGTATGTGTAGTGATATTCGTGTGAAAATTTTTAATGTTTTGACAGAAATTGATATTTCGGGTGGAACTGTCCTTATTTTGTAGAGTAAAACAGGTGTTCTGGAAACAATGTGTCATATTATGCTCCTAAGTATCATTTAGTAGAGAGAATATCTTCTTTTGGGAATTCAAAAACATATGTTGTTTAGAACATACTATTCTTAGGAATGAAAAGCATTTTCTTAGGTAAGAAAAATGTATTTTTGCCAGAATACGGAGTGATACTTAAGAGAGAACTTCTTATTTCTGGAAGAAGTGGTGATATTCATGTGTAAATGGTAAAAATTTTAACAGAAACTGTCATTTTGGGTGGAAATGTCCATAATTTGTAGAGGGAAACGGGTATTCTGGTAGAAATGCATCCTATAATGCTACAGTGCATCATTTTCTAGAGAAAATATCTTCTTTTGGTTATGAAAACAGGTATTAGGTTTAGAAAATGCTATTTTTAATGAAGAAAATTCATATTTTCAAAAGAAATTTAAATATTTGCCAGGATAAATGGTGATGCTTTAGAGAGAACTTATTATTTCTGGTCTATGTAGTGAAAGTCGTGTGTAAATTTCAAAAATTAGAACAGAAATTGATCTTTAGGGGGGAAGTGTCCTTATTTGAAAGAGGAATTCCGGTATTCTGTAAACAGTGTATCATATTATGCTGCAAATATTCATTTTTTAGAGGAACTGTCTTCTTTTGAGGATGAAACCCAGTATTTTGGGGAGAAAATGATATTTTTAGGGCTGAAAAGCATTGTATTTGTTAAGAAAAATGTATTTTTGCAAGGATAAGAAGTGATACTCAAGAATATAACTTTTTTTTTTTTTTTCTGGGATAAGTACTGCTATTAATGTCAAAGTTCTCAAAATCTTGACAGAAATTGATAGTTTGGGTGGAAATGTCCTTATTTTGTAGAGGAATACAGGAATTAATGAAACACTGTATTCTATTATGCTCCAAAGGAACATTCTGTAGAGATAATGTCTACCTTTGGGGATGAAAACCAATATTTTGTTTAGAAAATGCTATTTTTAGGAATGAAAAGCATTAGTTTGGTAAGAAAATGAAATATTTGAAAGGATAATTAGTGATACTTATGAGATTCCTTTTTATTTCTGGGATAAGCAAGTATATTAGTGTGAAAGTTTTCTACATTATGACACAACTTGATATTTCTGGTGGGAATATCCTTATTTTGTAGAGGAATTAGGGAATTCTTGAATCACTGTATTCTATTAGGCTCCAAAGCATCATTCTGTAGGGATAAAGTCTTTCTTTGTGTATGAAAACCAGTATTTTGTTTAGAAATGCTATTTTTAGGAATGAAATGCTTTATTTTTAAAGAAAATGAAATTTTTGCAAGGATAATTAGTGATACTTCAGTGGTAACTTTTTATTTCTGGTATGTGTAGTGATATTCGTGTGAAAATTTTTAATGTTTTGACAGAAATTGATATTTCGGGTGGAACTGTCCTTATTTTGTAGAGTAAAACTGGTGTTCTGGAAACAATGTGTCATATTATGCTCCTAAGTATCATTTAGTAGAGAGAATATCTTCTTTTGGGAATTAAAAACCATATGTTGTTTAGAACATACTAATCTCAGGAATGAAAAGCATTTTCTTAGGTAAGAAAAATGTATTTTTGCCAGAATACGGAGTGATACTTAAGAGAGAACTTCTTATTTCTGGAAGAAGTGGTGATATTCATGTGTAAATGGTAAAAATTTTAACAGAAACTGTCATTTTGGGTGGAAATGTCCATAATTTGTAGAGGAAAACGGGTATTCTGGTAGAAATGCATCCTATAATGCTACAGTGCATCATTTTCTAGAGAAAATATCTTCTTTTGGTTATGAAAACAGGTATTAGGTTTAGAAAATGCTATTTTTAGTGAAGAAAATTCATATTTTCAAAAGAAACTCAAATATTTGCCAGGATAAATGGTGATGCTTTAGAGAGAACTTATTATTTCTGGTCTATGTAGTGAAAGTCGTGTGTAAATTTCAAAAATTAGAACAGAAATTGATCTTTCGGGGGGAAGTGTCCTTATTTGAAAGAGGAATTCCGGTATTCTGTAAACAGTGTATCATATTATGCTGCAAATATTCATTTTTTAGAGGAACTGTCTTCTTTTGAGGATGAAACCCAGTATTTTGGGGAGAAAATGATATTTTTAGGGCTGAAAAGCATTGTATTTGTTAAGGAAAATGTATTTTTGCAAGGATAAGAAGTGATACTCAAGAATGTACCTTTTATTTTTTTTCTGGGATAAGTACTGCTATTAATGTCAAAGTTCTCTAAATCTTGACAGAAATTGATATTTTGGGTGGAAATGTCCTTATTTTGTAGAGGAATACAGGAATTCATGAAACACTGTATTCTATTATGCTCCAAAGGAACATTCTGTAGAGATAATGTCTACCTTTGGGGATGAAAACCAGTATTTTGTTTAGAAAATGCTATTTTTAGGAATGAAAAGCATTAGTTTGGTAAGAAAATGAAATATTTGAAAGGATAATTAGTGATACTTATGAGATTCCTTTTTATTTCTGGGATAAGCAAGTATATTAGTGTGAAAGATAGGGATGCCGTCCGAACTTGCAGATGTGGGATCAGGAAAGCCAAGGCGCAGGCAGAACTGAACTTGGCGAGGGATGTGAAAAACAATAAGAAAACCTTCTACAGGTACATTGGCCAGAAGAGACAGGCCAAAATGGGCGTACCTACTCTGGTAAATTCAAAAGGAGAAATGGCTTCAACAGATGAAGAGAAAGCTGAGGTGCTGAATGAGTTCTTCACCTCGGTCTTCACTGGTGGTCAGGATTCTAGTCTTTTTCACGTCCCTAAGTCTTGCACCCCCATCCCTCCATGTGGGGACCAAGGAGGTAAATCCCTCCCCACTGTAAGGGTAGAGCAAGTCCGAGAGTGCCTCCTTAGACTGAATGAGTATAAGTCTATGGGGCCAGATGGCGTGCATCCCAGGGTCCTGAAGGAGCTGGCTGAGGTGGTTGCTGAGCCGCTCTCCATCATATTTGAGAAGTCGTGGCTGTCAGGTGAGGTCCCGGATGATTGGAGGAAGGGTCACGTCACTCCCATTTACAAGAAGGGGAGCAGGGACGACCCGGGTAACTACAGGCCGGTGAGTCTCACCTCCGTGCCTGGGAAGATTATGGAACAGATCCTCCTGGACAACATGCTTGATCACATAAAGAACAAGCATGTGATCCGAGACAGCCAGCACGGCTTCACCAGGGGAAGGTCATGCTTAACTAATCTTGTGGCCTTCTATGATGGAGTGACGGCGTTGGTGGATGAAGGGAAGGCGACCGATGTCATTTACCTGGACCTGAGCAAGGCCTTTGACATGGTTCCCCATCACATCCTCATCTCCAAATTGGAGGGAGGTGGATTTGATGGGTGGACAACTAGATGGATAAGCAATTGGTTGAAAGGCCGGAGACAGAGGGTGGTGGTCAATGGCTCTATGTCCAGGTGGAGGCCGGTAACGAGCGGCGTCCCTCAAGGGTCTGTCTTGGGACCGGTGCTCTTTAACATCTTTATTAATGACATCGATGAGGGAATGGAGTGCACCCTCAGCAAGTTTGCTGATGACACCAAGCTGAGTGGTGCAGTTGATACGGTGGAGGGAACAGATGCCATTCAGAGGGACCTTGACAGGCTGGAAAGCTGGGCTCGGGTGAACCTAATGAGGTTCAACATGGCAAAGTGCAAGGTTTTGCACTTGGGCCGGAAGAACCCCAGGCACCTGTACAGGCTGGGAGGAGTTGTCCTTGAGAGCAGCTCGGCTGAAAAAGACCTAGGGGTCCTGATAGATGAGAAACTTAACATGAGCCAGCAGTGCGCTCTGGCAGCCCGGAGAGCAAATGGGATCCTGGGCTCCATCAGGAGAGGGGTGGTCAGCAGGGATAGGGAGGTGATCGTCCCTCTCTACTCTGCTCTTGTGAGGCCCCATCTGGAGTACTGTGTCCAGGTGTGGAGCCCTCAGTACAAAAAAGATATGGAGATTTTGGAAAGGGTCCAGAGGAGGGCCACAAAGATGATCAGGGGGCTGGAGCACCTCCCCTATGAGGACAGGCTGAGGGAGTTGGGTTTGTTCAGCCTGGAGAAGAGAAGGTTGCGGGGTGACCTCATTGCAGCCTTTCAGTACCTGAAGGGAACTTACTCCCAGGAGGGGAGTAAACTCTTCGAAAGGGCTGATAATAGCAGGACTAGGGGAAATGGTTTTAAGTTGAAGGAGGGAAGATTTAGGTTGGATGTTAGGGGTAAGTTCTTTACTAGAAGGGTGGTTAGGTCCTGGAACAGGCTGCCCAGTGAGGTTGTGGATGCCCCGTCCTTGGAGGTGTTCAAGACCAGGTTGGACGGGGCCCTGGGCAACCTGATCTAGTAAATGCGTATGTTTGGTGGCCCTGCTAGGCAGGGGGGTTGGAACTACATGATCCTTGAGGTCCCTTCCAACCCGGGTAATTCTGTGATTCTGTGATTCTGTGAAAGTTTTCTACATTATGACACAACTTGATATTTCTGGTGGGAATATCCTTATTTTGTAGAGGAATTAGGGAATTCTTGAATCACTGTATTCTATTAGGCTCCAAAGCATCATTCTGTAGGGATAAAGTCTTTCTTTGTGTATGAAAACCAGGCTTTTGTTTAGAAATGCTATTTTTAGGAATGAAATGCTTTATTTTTGAAAGAAAATGAAATTTTTGCAAGGATAATTAGTGATACTTCAGTGGTAACTTTTTATTTCTGGTATGTGTAGTGATATTCGTGTGAAAATTTTTAATGTTTTGACAGAAATTGATATTTCGGGTGGAACTGTCCTTATTTTGTAGAGTAAAACTGGTGTTCTGGAAACAATGTGTCATATTATGCTCCTAAGTATCATTTAGTAGAGAGAATATCTTCTTTTGGGAATTCAAAACCATATGTTGTTTAGAACATACTATTCTTAGGAATGAAAAGCATTTTCTTAGGTAAGAAAAATGTATTTTTGCCAGAATACGGAGTGATACTTAAGAGAGAACTTCTTATTTCTGGAAGAAGTGGTGATATTCATGTGTAAATGGTAAAAATTTTAACAGAAACTGTCATTTTGGGTGGAAATGTCCATAATTTGTAGAGGAAAACGGGTACTCTGGTAGAAATGCATCCTATAATGCTACAGTGCATCATTTTCTAGAGAAAATATCTTCTTTTGGTTATGAAAACAGGTATTAGGTTTAGAAAATGCTATTTTTAGTGAAGAAAATTCATATTTTCAAAAGAAACTCAAATATTTGCCAGGATAAATGGTGATGCTTTAGAGAGAACTTATTATTTCTGGTCTATGTAGTGAAAGTCGTGTGTAAATTTCAAAAATTAGAACAGAAATTGATCTTTAGGGGGGAAGTGTCCTTATTTGAAAGAGGAATTCCGGTATTCTGTAAACAGTGTATCATATTATGCTGCAAATATTCATTTTTTAGAGGAACTGTCTTCTTTTGAGGATGAAACCCAGTATTTTGGGGAGAAAATGATATTTTTAGGGCTGAAAAGCATTGTATTTGTTAAGAAAAATGTATTTTTGCAAGGATAAGAAGTGATACTCAAGAATGTACCTTTTATTTTTTTTCTGGGATAAGTACTGCTATTAATGTCAAAGTTCTCTAAATCTTGACAGAAATTGATATTTTGGGTGGAAATGTCCTTATTTTGTAGAGGAATACAGGAATTCATGAAACACTGTATCCTATTATGCTCCAAAGGAACATTCTGTAGAGATAATGTCTACCTTTGGGGATGAAAACCAGTATTTTGTTTAGAAAATGCTATTTTTAGGAATGAAAAGCATTAGTTTGGTAAGAAAATGAAATATTTGAAAGGATAATTAGTGATACTTATGAGATTCCTTTTTATTTCTGGGATAAGCAAGGATATTAGTGTGAAAGTTTTCTACATTATGACACAACTTGATATTTCTAGTGGGAATGTCCTTATTTTGTAGAGGAATTTGGGAATTCTTGAATCACTGTATTCTATTAGGCTCCAAAGCATCATTCTGTAGGGATAAAGTCTTTCTTTGTGTATGAAAACCAGACTTTTGTTTAGAAATGCTATTTTTAGGAATGAAATGCTTTATTTTTGAAAGAAAATGAAATTTTTGCAAGGATAATTAGTGATACTTCAGTGGTAACTTTTTATTTCTGGTATGTGTAGTGATATTCGTGTGAAAATTTTTAATGTTTTGACAGAAATTGATATTTCGGGTGGAACTGTCCTTATTTTGTAGAGTAAAACTGGTGTTCTGGAAACAATGTGTCATATTATGCTCCTAAGTATCATTTAGTAGAGAGAATATCTTCTTTTGGGAATTCAAAACCATATGTTGTTTAGAACATACTATTCTTAGGAATGAAAAGCATTTTCTTAGGTAAGAAAAATGTATTTTTGCCAGAATACGGAGTGATACTTAAGAGAGAACTTCTTATTTCTGGAAGAAGTGGTGATATTCATGTGTAAATGGTAAAAATTTTAACAGAAACTGTCATTTTGGGTGGAAATGTCCATAATTTGTAGAGGAAAACGGGTATTCTGGTAGAAATGCATCCTATAATGCTACAGTGCATCATTTTCTAGAGAAAATATCTTCTTTTGGTTATGAAAACAGGTATTAGGTTTAGAAAATGCTATTTTTAGTGAAGAAAATTCATATTTTCAAAAGAAACTCAAATATTTGCCAGGATAAATGGTGATGCTTTAGAGAGAACTTATTATTTCTGGTCTATGTAGTGAAAGTCGTGTGTAAATTTCAAAAATTAGAACAGAAATTGATCTTTCGGGGGGAAGTGTCCTTATTTGAAAGAGGAATTCCGGTATTCTGTAAACAGTGTATCATATTATGCTGCAAATATTCATTTTTTAGAGGAACTGTCTTCTTTTGAGGATGAAACCCAGTATTTGGGGGAGAAAATGATATTTTTAGGGCTGAAAAGCATTGTATTTGTTAAGAAAAATGTATTTTTGCAAGGATAAGAAGTGATACTCAAGAATGTACCTTTTATTTTTTTTCTGGGATAAGTACTGCTATTAATGTCAAAGTTCTCTAAATCTTGACAGAAATTGATATTTTGGGTGGAAATGTCCTTATTTTGTAGAGGAATACAGGAATTCATGAAACACTGTATCCTATTATGCTCCAAAGGAACATTCTGTAGAGATAATGTCTACCTTTGGGGATGAAAACCAGTATTTTGTTTAGAAAATGCTATTTTTAGGAATGAAAAGCATTAGTTTGGTAAGAAAATGAAATATTTGAAAGGATAATTAGTGATACTTATGAGATTCCTTTTTATTTCTGGGATAAGCAAGGATATTAGTGTGAAAGTTTTCTACATTATGACACAACTTGATATTTCTAGTGGGAATGTCCTTATTTTGTAGAGGAATTTGGGAATTCTTGAATCACTGTATTCTATTAGGCTCCAAAGCATCATTCTGTAGGGATAAAGTCTTTCTTTGTGTATGGAAACCAGACTTTTGTTTAGAAATGCTATTTTTAGGAATGAAATGCTTTATTTTTGAAAGAAAATGAAATTTTTGCAAGGATAATTAGTGATACTTCAGTGGTAACTTTTTATTTCTGGTATGTGTAGTGATATTCGTGTGAAAATTTTTAATGTTTTGACAGAAATTGATATTTCGGGTGGAACTGTCCTTATTTTGTAGAGTAAAACTGGTGTTCTGGAAACAATGTGTCATATTATGCTCCTAAGTATCATTTAGTAGAGAGAATATCTTCTTTTGGGAATTAAAAACCATATGTTGTTTAGAACATACTATACTCAGGAATGAAAAGCATTTTCTTAGGTAAGAAAAATGTATTTTTGCCAGAATACGGAGTGATACTTAAGAGAGAACTTCTTATTTCTGGAAGAAGTGGTGATATTCATGTGTAAATGGTAAAAATTTTAACAGAAACTGTCATTTTGGGTGGAAATGTCCATAATTTGTAGAGGAAAACGGGTATTCTGGTAGAAATGCATCCTATAATGCTACAGTGCATCATTTTCTAGAGAAAATATCTTCTTTTGGTTATGAAAACAGGTATTAGGTTTAGAAAATGCTATTTTTAGTGAAGAAAATTCATATTTTCAAAAGAAACTCAAATATTTGCCAGGATAAATGGTGATGCTTTAGAGAGAACTTATTATTTCTGGTCTATGTAGTGAAAGTCGTGTGTAAATTTCAAAAATTAGAACAGAAATTGATCTTTCGGGGGGAAGTGTCCTTATTTGAAAGAGGAATTCCGGTATTCTGTAAACAGTGTATCATATTATGCTGCAAATATTCATTTTTTAGAGGAACTGTCTTCTTTTGAGGATGAAACCCAGTATTTGGGGGAGAAAATGATATTTTTAGGGCTGAAAAGCATTGTATTTGTTAAGAAAAATGTATTTTTGCAAGGATAAGAAGTGATACTCAAGAATGTACCTTTTATTTTTTTTCTGGGATAAGTACTGCTATTAATGTCAAAGTTCTCTAAATCTTGACAGAAATTGATATTTTGGGTGGAAATGTCCTTATTTTGTAGAGGAATACAGGAATTAATGAAACACTGTATTCTATTATGCTCCAAAGGAACATTCTGTAGAGATAATGTCTACATTTGGGGATGAAAACCAATATTTTGTTTAGAAAATGCTATTTTTAGGAATGAAAAGCATTAGTTTGGTAAGAAAATGAAATATTTGAAAGGATAATTAGTGATACTTATGAGATTCCTTTTTATTTCTGGGATAAGCAAGGATATTAGTGTGAAAGTTTTCTACATTATGACACAACTTGATATTTCTGGTGGGAATGTCCTTATTTTGTAGAGGAATTAGGGAATTCTTGAATCACTGTATTCTATTAGGCTCCAAAGCATCATTCTGTAGGGATAAAGTCTTTCTTTGTGTATGAAAACCAGTATTTTGTTTAGAAATGCTATTTTTAGGAATGAAATGCTTTATTTTTGAAAGAAAATGAAATTTTTGCAAGGATAATTAGTGATACTTCAGTGATAACTTTTTATTTCTGGTATGTGTAGTGATATTCGTGTGAAAATTTTTAATGTTTTGACAGAAATTGATATTTCGGGTGGAACTGTCCTTATTTTGTAGAGTAAAACTGGTGTTCTGGAAACAATGTGTCATATTATGCTCCTAAGTATCATTTAGTAGAGAGAATATCTTCTTTTGGGAATTAAAAACCATATGTTGTTTAGAACATACTATACTCAGGAATGAAAAGCATTTTCTTAGGTAAGAAAAATGTATTTTTGCCAGAATACGGAGTGATACTTAAGAGAGAACTTCTTATTTCTGGAAGAAGTGGTGATATTCATGTGTAAATGGTAAAAATTTTAACAGAAACTGTCATTTTGGGTGGAAATGTCCATAATTTGTAAAGGAAAACGGGTATTCTGGTAGAAATGCATCCTATAATGCTACAGTGCATCATTTTCTAGAGAAAATATCTTCTTTTGGTTATGAAAACAGGTATTAGGTTTAGAAAATGCTATTTTTAGTGAAGAAAATTCATATTTTCAAAAGAAACTCAAATATTTGCCCGGATAAATGGTGATGCTTTAGAGAGAACTTATTATTTCTGGTCTATGTAGTGAAAGTCGTGTGTAAATTTCAAAAATTAGAACAGAAATTGATCTTTAGGGGGGAAGTGTCCTTATTTGAAAGAGGAATTCCGGTATTCTGTAAACAATGTATCATATTATGCTGCAAATATTCATTTTTTAGAGGAACTGTCTTCTTTTGAGGATGAAACCCAGTATTTTGGGGAGAAAATGATATTTTTAGGGCTGAAAAGCATTGTATTTGTTAAGAAAAATGTATTTTTGCAAGGATAAGAAGTGATACTCAAGAATGTACCTTTTTTTTTTTTCTGGGATAAGTACTGCTATTAATGTCAAAGTTCTCTAAATCTTGACAGAAATTGATATTTTGGGTGGAAATGTCCTTATTTTGTAGAGGAATACAGGAATTCATGAAACACTGTATCCTATTATGCTCCAAAGGAACATTCTGTAGAGATAATGTCTACCTTTGGGGATGAAAACCAGTATTTTGTTTAGAAAATGCTATTTTTAGGAATGAAAAGCATTAGTTTGGTAAGAAAATGAAATATTTGAAAGGATAATTAGTGATACTTATGAGATTCCTTTTTATTTCTGGGATAAGCAAGGATATTAGTGTGAAAGTTTTCTACATTATGACATAACTTGATATTTCTGGTGGGAATGTCCTTATTTTGTAGAGGAATTTGGGAATTCTTGAATCACTGTATTCTATTAGGCTCCAAAGCATCATTCTGTAGGGATAAAGTCTTCCTTTGTGTATGAAAACCAGTATTTTGTTTAGAAATGCTATTTTTAGGAATGAAATGCTTTATTTTTGAAAGAAAATGAAATTTTTGCAAGGATAATTAGTGATACTTCAGTGATAACTTTTTATTTCTGGTATGTGTAGTGATATTCGTGTGAAAATTTTTAATGTTTTGACAGAAATTGATATTTCGGGTGGAACTGTCCTTATTTTGTAGAGTAAAACAGGTGTTCTGGAAACAATGTGTCATATTATGCTCCTAAGTATCATTTAGTAGAGAGAATATCTTCTTTTGGGAATTCAAAAACATATGTTGTTTAGAACATACTATTCTTAGGAATGAAAAGCATTTTCTTAGGTAAGAAAAATGTATTTTTGCCAGAATACGGAGTGATACTTAAGAGAGAACTTCTTATTTCTGGAAGAAGTGGTGATATTCATGTGTAAATGGTAAAAATTTTAACAGAAACTGTCATTTTGGGTGGAAATGTCCATAATTTGTAGAGGGAAACGGGTATTCTGGTAGAAATGCATCCTATAATGCTACAGTGCATCATTTTCTAGAGAAAATATCTTCTTTTGGTTATGAAAACAGGTATTAGGTTTAGAAAATGCTATTTTTAATGAAGAAAATTCATATTTTCAAAAGAAATTTAAATATTTGCCAGGATAAATGGTGATGCTTTAGAGAGAACTTATTATTTCTGGTCTATGTAGTGAAAGTCGTGTGTAAATTTCAAAAATTAGAACAGAAATTGATCTTTAGGGGGGAAGTGTCCTTATTTGAAAGAGGAATTCCGGTATTCTGTAAACAGTGTATCATATTATGCTGCAAATATTCATTTTTTAGAGGAACTGTCTTCTTTTGAGGATGAAACCCAGTATTTTGGGGAGAAAATGATATTTTTAGGGCTGAAAAGCATTGTATTTGTTAAGAAAAATGTATTTTTGCAAGGATAAGAAGTGATACTCAAGAATATAACTTTTTTTTTTTTTTCTGGGATAAGTACTGCTATTAATGTCAAAGTTCTCTAAATCTTGACAGAAATTGATAGTTTGGGTGGAAATGTCCTTATTTTGTAGAGGAATACAGGAATTAATGAAACACTGTATTCTATTATGCTCCAAAGGAACATTCTGTAGAGATAATGTCTACCTTTGGGGATGAAAACCAATATTTTGTTTAGAAAATGCTATTTTTAGGAATGAAAAGCATTAGTTTGGTAAGAAAATGAAATATTTGAAAGGATAATTAGTGATACTTATGAGATTCCTTTTTATTTCTGGGATAAGCAAGTATATTAGTGTGAAAGTTTTCTACATTATGACACAACTTGATATTTCTGGTGGGAATATCCTTATTTTGTAGAGGAATTAGGGAATTCTTGAATCACTGTATTCTATTAGGCTCCAAAGCATCATTCTGTAGGGATAAAGTCTTTCTTTGTGTATGAAAACCAGTATTTTGTTTAGAAATGCTATTTTTAGGAATGAAATGCTTTATTTTTAAAGAAAATGAAATTTTTGCAAGGATAATTAGTGATACTTCAGTGGTAACTTTTTATTTCTGGTATGTGTAGTGATATTCGTGTGAAAATTTTTAATGTTTTGACAGAAATTGATATTTCGGGTGGAACTGTCCTTATTTTGTAGAGTAAAACTGGTGTTCTGGAAACAATGTGTCATATTATGCTCCTAAGTATCATTTAGTAGAGAGAATATCTTCTTTTGGGAATTAAAAACCATATGTTGTTTAGAACATACTAATCTCAGGAATGAAAAGCATTTTCTTAGGTAAGAAAAATGTATTTTTGCCAGAATACGGAGTGATACTTAAGAGAGAACTTCTTATTTCTGGAAGAAGTGGTGATATTCATGTGTAAATGGTAAAAATTTTAACAGAAACTGTCATTTTGGGTGGAAATGTCCATAATTTGTAGAGGAAAACGGGTATTCTGGTAGAAATGCATCCTATAATGCTACAGTGCATCATTTTCTAGAGAAAATATCTTCTTTTGGTTATGAAAACAGGTATTAGGTTTAGAAAATGCTATTTTTAGTGAAGAAAATTCATATTTTCAAAAGAAACTCAAATATTTGCCAGGATAAATGGTGATGCTTTAGAGAGAACTTATTATTTCTGGTCTATGTAGTGAAAGTCGTGTGTAAATTTCAAAAATTAGAACAGAAATTGATCTTTCGGGGGGAAGTGTCCTTATTTGAAAGAGGAATTCCGGTATTCTGTAAACAGTGTATCATATTATGCTGCAAATATTCATTTTTTAGAGGAACTGTCTTCTTTTGAGGATGAAACCCAGTATTTTGGGGAGAAAATGATATTTTTAGGGCTGAAAAGCATTGTATTTGTTAAGGAAAATGTATTTTTGCAAGGATAAGAAGTGATACTCAAGAATGTACCTTTTATTTTTTTTCTGGGATAAGTACTGCTATTAATGTCAAAGTTCTCTAAATCTTGACAGAAATTGATATTTTGGGTGGAAATGTCCTTATTTTGTAGAGGAATACAGGAATTCATGAAACACTGTATTCTATTATGCTCCAAAGGAACATTCTGTAGAGATAATGTCTACCTTTGGGGATGAAAACCAGTATTTTGTTTAGAAAATGCTATTTTTAGGAATGAAAAGCATTAGTTTGGTAAGAAAATGAAATATTTGAAAGGATAATTAGTGATACTTATGAGATTCCTTTTTATTTCTGGGATAAGCAAGTATATTAGTGTGAAAGATAGGGATGCCGTCCGAACTTGCAGATGTGGGATCAGGAAAGCCAAGGCGCAGGCAGAACTGAACTTGGCGAGGGATGTGAAAAACAATAAGAAAACCTTCTACAGGTACATTGGCCAGAAGAGACAGGCCAAAATGGGCGTACCTACTCTGGTAAATTCAAAAGGAGAAATGGCTTCAACAGATGAAGAGAAAGCTGAGGTGCTGAATGAGTTCTTCACCTCGGTCTTCACTGGTGGTCAGGATTCTAGTCTTTTTCACGTCCCTAAGTCTTGCACCCCCATCCCTCCATGTGGGGACCAAGGAGGTAAATCCCTCCCCACTGTAAGGGTAGAGCAAGTCCGAGAGTGCCTCCTTAGACTGAATGAGTATAAGTCTATGGGGCCAGATGGCGTGCATCCCAGGGTCCTGAAGGAGCTGGCTGAGGTGGTTGCTGAGCCGCTCTCCATCATATTTGAGAAGTCGTGGCTGTCAGGTGAGGTCCCGGATGATTGGAGGAAGGGTCACGTCACTCCCATTTACAAGAAGGGGAGCAGGGACGACCCGGGTAACTACAGGCCGGTGAGTCTCACCTCCGTGCCTGGGAAGATTATGGAACAGATCCTCCTGGACAACATGCTTGATCACATAAAGAACAAGCATGTGATCCGAGACAGCCAGCACGGCTTCACCAGGGGAAGGTCATGCTTAACTAATCTTGTGGCCTTCTATGATGGAGTGACGGCGTTGGTGGATGAAGGGAAGGCGACCGATGTCATTTACCTGGACCTGAGCAAGGCCTTTGACATGGTTCCCCATCACATCCTCATCTCCAAATTGGAGGGAGGTGGATTTGATGGGTGGACAACTAGATGGATAAGCAATTGGTTGAAAGGCCGGAGACAGAGGGTGGTGGTCAATGGCTCTATGTCCAGGTGGAGGCCGGTAACGAGCGGCGTCCCTCAAGGGTCTGTCTTGGGACCGGTGCTCTTTAACATCTTTATTAATGACATCGATGAGGGAATGGAGTGCACCCTCAGCAAGTTTGCTGATGACACCAAGCTGAGTGGTGCAGTTGATACGGTGGAGGGAACAGATGCCATTCAGAGGGACCTTGACAGGCTGGAAAGCTGGGCTCGGGTGAACCTAATGAGGTTCAACATGGCAAAGTGCAAGGTTTTGCACTTGGGCCGGAAGAACCCCAGGCACCTGTACAGGCTGGGAGGAGTTGTCCTTGAGAGCAGCTCGGCTGAAAAAGACCTAGGGGTCCTGATAGATGAGAAACTTAACATGAGCCAGCAGTGCGCTCTGGCAGCCCGGAGAGCAAATGGGATCCTGGGCTCCATCAGGAGAGGGGTGGTCAGCAGGGATAGGGAGGTGATCGTCCCTCTCTACTCTGCTCTTGTGAGGCCCCATCTGGAGTACTGTGTCCAGGTGTGGAGCCCTCAGTACAAAAAAGATATGGAGATTTTGGAAAGGGTCCAGAGGAGGGCCACAAAGATGATCAGGGGGCTGGAGCACCTCCCCTATGAGGACAGGCTGAGGGAGTTGGGTTTGTTCAGCCTGGAGAAGAGAAGGTTGCGGGGTGACCTCATTGCAGCCTTTCAGTACCTGAAGGGAACTTACTCCCAGGAGGGGAGTAAACTCTTCGAAAGGGCTGATAATAGCAGGACTAGGGGAAATGGTTTTAAGTTGAAGGAGGGAAGATTTAGGTTGGATGTTAGGGGTAAGTTCTTTACTAGAAGGGTGGTTAGGTCCTGGAACAGGCTGCCCAGTGAGGTTGTGGATGCCCCGTCCTTGGAGGTGTTCAAGACCAGGTTGGACGGGGCCCTGGGCAACCTGATCTAGTAAATGCGTATGTTTGGTGGCCCTGCTAGGCAGGGGGGTTGGAACTACATGATCCTTGAGGTCCCTTCCAACCCGGGTAATTCTGTGATTCTGTGATTCTGTGAAAGTTTTCTACATTATGACACAACTTGATATTTCTGGTGGGAATATCCTTATTTTGTAGAGGAATTAGGGAATTCTTGAATCACTGTATTCTATTAGGCTCCAAAGCATCATTCTGTAGGGATAAAGTCTTTCTTTGTGTATGAAAACCAGGCTTTTGTTTAGAAATGCTATTTTTAGGAATGAAATGCTTTATTTTTGAAAGAAAATGAAATTTTTGCAAGGATAATTAGTGATACTTCAGTGGTAACTTTTTATTTCTGGTATGTGTAGTGATATTCGTGTGAAAATTTTTAATGTTTTGACAGAAATTGATATTTCGGGTGGAACTGTCCTTATTTTGTAGAGTAAAACTGGTGTTCTGGAAACAATGTGTCATATTATGCTCCTAAGTATCATTTAGTAGAGAGAATATCTTCTTTTGGGAATTCAAAACCATATGTTGTTTAGAACATACTATTCTTAGGAATGAAAAGCATTTTCTTAGGTAAGAAAAATGTATTTTTGCCAGAATACGGAGTGATACTTAAGAGAGAACTTCTTATTTCTGGAAGAAGTGGTGATATTCATGTGTAAATGGTAAAAATTTTAACAGAAACTGTCATTTTGGGTGGAAATGTCCATAATTTGTAGAGGAAAACGGGTACTCTGGTAGAAATGCATCCTATAATGCTACAGTGCATCATTTTCTAGAGAAAATATCTTCTTTTGGTTATGAAAACAGGTATTAGGTTTAGAAAATGCTATTTTTAGTGAAGAAAATTCATATTTTCAAAAGAAACTCAAATATTTGCCAGGATAAATGGTGATGCTTTAGAGAGAACTTATTATTTCTGGTCTATGTAGTGAAAGTCGTGTGTAAATTTCAAAAATTAGAACAGAAATTGATCTTTAGGGGGGAAGTGTCCTTATTTGAAAGAGGAATTCCGGTATTCTGTAAACAGTGTATCATATTATGCTGCAAATATTCATTTTTTAGAGGAACTGTCTTCTTTTGAGGATGAAACCCAGTATTTTGGGGAGAAAATGATATTTTTAGGGCTGAAAAGCATTGTATTTGTTAAGAAAAATGTATTTTTGCAAGGATAAGAAGTGATACTCAAGAATGTACCTTTTATTTTTTTTCTGGGATAAGTACTGCTATTAATGTCAAAGTTCTCTAAATCTTGACAGAAATTGATATTTTGGGTGGAAATGTCCTTATTTTGTAGAGGAATACAGGAATTCATGAAACACTGTATCCTATTATGCTCCAAAGGAACATTCTGTAGAGATAATGTCTACCTTTGGGGATGAAAACCAGTATTTTGTTTAGAAAATGCTATTTTTAGGAATGAAAAGCATTAGTTTGGTAAGAAAATGAAATATTTGAAAGGATAATTAGTGATACTTATGAGATTCCTTTTTATTTCTGGGATAAGCAAGGATATTAGTGTGAAAGTTTTCTACATTATGACACAACTTGATATTTCTAGTGGGAATGTCCTTATTTTGTAGAGGAATTTGGGAATTCTTGAATCACTGTATTCTATTAGGCTCCAAAGCATCATTCTGTAGGGATAAAGTCTTTCTTTGTGTATGAAAACCAGACTTTTGTTTAGAAATGCTATTTTTAGGAATGAAATGCTTTATTTTTGAAAGAAAATGAAATTTTTGCAAGGATAATTAGTGATACTTCAGTGGTAACTTTTTATTTCTGGTATGTGTAGTGATATTCGTGTGAAAATTTTTAATGTTTTGACAGAAATTGATATTTCGGGTGGAACTGTCCTTATTTTGTAGAGTAAAACTGGTGTTCTGGAAACAATGTGTCATATTATGCTCCTAAGTATCATTTAGTAGAGAGAATATCTTCTTTTGGGAATTCAAAACCATATGTTGTTTAGAACATACTATTCTTAGGAATGAAAAGCATTTTCTTAGGTAAGAAAAATGTATTTTTGCCAGAATACGGAGTGATACTTAAGAGAGAACTTCTTATTTCTGGAAGAAGTGGTGATATTCATGTGTAAATGGTAAAAATTTTAACAGAAACTGTCATTTTGGGTGGAAATGTCCATAATTTGTAGAGGAAAACGGGTATTCTGGTAGAAATGCATCCTATAATGCTACAGTGCATCATTTTCTAGAGAAAATATCTTCTTTTGGTTATGAAAACAGGTATTAGGTTTAGAAAATGCTATTTTTAGTGAAGAAAATTCATATTTTCAAAAGAAACTCAAATATTTGCCAGGATAAATGGTGATGCTTTAGAGAGAACTTATTATTTCTGGTCTATGTAGTGAAAGTCGTGTGTAAATTTCAAAAATTAGAACAGAAATTGATCTTTCGGGGGGAAGTGTCCTTATTTGAAAGAGGAATTCCGGTATTCTGTAAACAGTGTATCATATTATGCTGCAAATATTCATTTTTTAGAGGAACTGTCTTCTTTTGAGGATGAAACCCAGTATTTGGGGGAGAAAATGATATTTTTAGGGCTGAAAAGCATTGTATTTGTTAAGAAAAATGTATTTTTGCAAGGATAAGAAGTGATACTCAAGAATGTACCTTTTATTTTTTTTCTGGGATAAGTACTGCTATTAATGTCAAAGTTCTCTAAATCTTGACAGAAATTGATATTTTGGGTGGAAATGTCCTTATTTTGTAGAGGAATACAGGAATTAATGAAACACTGTATTCTATTATGCTCCAAAGGAACATTCTGTAGAGATAATGTCTACATTTGGGGATGAAAACCAATATTTTGTTTAGAAAATGCTATTTTTAGGAATGAAAAGCATTAGTTTGGTAAGAAAATGAAATATTTGAAAGGATAATTAGTGATACTTATGAGATTCCTTTTTATTTCTGGGATAAGCAAGGATATTAGTGTGAAAGTTTTCTACATTATGACACAACTTGATATTTCTAGTGGGAATGTCCTTATTTTGTAGAGGAATTTGGGAATTCTTGAATCACTGTATTCTATTAGGCTCCAAAGCATCATTCTGTAGGGATAAAGTCTTTCTTTGTGTATGAAAACCAGACTTTTGTTTAGAAATGCTATTTTTAGGAATGAAATGCTTTATTTTTGAAAGAAAATGAAATTTTTGCAAGGATAATTAGTGATACTTCAGTGGTAACTTTTTATTTCTGGTATGTGTAGTGATATTCGTGTGAAAATTTTTAATGTTTTGACAGAAATTGATATTTCGGGTGGAACTGTCCTTATTTTGTAGAGTAAAACTGGTGTTCTGGAAACAATGTGTCATATTATGCTCCTAAGTATCATTTAGTAGAGAGAATATCTTCTTTTGGGAATTAAAAACCATATGTTGTTTAGAACATACTATTCTTAGGAATGAAAAGCATTTTCTTAGGTAAGAAAAATGTATTTTTGCCAGAATACGGAGTGATACTTAAGAGAGAACTTCTTATTTCTGGAAGAAGTGGTGATATTCATGTGTAAATGGTAAAAATTTTAACAGAAACTGTCATTTTGGGTGGAAATGTCCATAATTTGTAGAGGAAAACGGGTATTCTGGTAGAAATGCATCCTATAATGCTACAGTGCATCATTTTCTAGAGAAAATATCTTCTTTTGGTTATGAAAACAGGTATTAGGTTTAGAAAATGCTATTTTTAGTGAAGAAAATTCATATTTTCAAAAGAAACTCAAATATTTGCCAGGATAAATGGTGATGCTTTAGAGAGAACTTATTATTTCTGGTCTATGTAGTGAAAGTCGTGTGTAAATTTCAAAAATTAGAACAGAAATTGATCTTTCGGGGGGAAGTGTCCTTATTTGAAAGAGGAATTCCGGTATTCTGTAAACAGTGTATCATATTATGCTGCAAATATTCATTTTTTAGAGGAACTGTCTTCTTTTGAGGATGAAACCCAGTATTTGGGGGAGAAAATGATATTTTTAGGGCTGAAAAGCATTGTATTTGTTAAGAAAAATGTATTTTTGCAAGGATAAGAAGTGATACTCAAGAATGTACCTTTTATTTTTTTTCTGGGATAAGTACTGCTATTAATGTCAAAGTTCTCTAAATCTTGACAGAAATTGATATTTTGGGTGGAAATGTCCTTATTTTGTAGAGGAATACAGGAATTAATGAAACACTGTATTCTATTATGCTCCAAAGGAACATTCTGTAGAGATAATGTCTACATTTGGGGATGAAAACCAATATTTTGTTTAGAAAATGCTATTTTTAGGAATGAAAAGCATTAGTTTGGTAAGAAAATGAAATATTTGAAAGGATAATTAGTGATACTTATGAGATTCCTTTTTATTTCTGAGATAAGCAAGGATATTAGTGTGAAAGTTTTCTACATTATGACACAACTTGATATTTCTGGTGGGAATGTCCTTATTTTGTAGAGGAATTAGGGAATTCTTGAATCACTGTATTCTATTAGGCTCCAAAGCATCATTCTGTAGGGATAAAGTCTTTCTTTGTGTATGAAAACCAGTATTTTGTTTAGAAATGCTATTTTTAGGAATGAAATGCTTTATTTTTGAAAGAAAATGAAATTTTTGCAAGGATAATTAGTGATACTTCAGTGATAACTTTTTATTTCTGGTATGTGTAGTGATATTCGTGTGAAAATTTTTAATGTTTTGACAGAAATTGATATTTCGGGTGGAACTGTCCTTATTTTGTAGAGTAAAACTGGTGTTCTGGAAACAATGTGTCATATTATGCTCCTAAGTATCATTTAGTAGAGAGAATATCTTCTTTTGGGAATTAAAAACCATATGTTGTTTAGAACATACTATACTCAGGAATGAAAAGCATTTTCTTAGGTAAGAAAAATGTATTTTTGCCAGAATACGGAGTGATACTTAAGAGAGAACTTCTTATTTCTGGAAGAAGTGGTGATATTCATGTGTAAATGGTAAAAATTTTAACAGAAACTGTCATTTTGGGTGGAAATGTCCATAATTTGTAAAGGAAAACGGGTATTCTGGTAGAAATGCATCCTATAATGCTACAGTGCATCATTTTCTAGAGAAAATATCTTCTTTTGGTTATGAAAACAGGTATTAGGTTTAGAAAATGCTATTTTTAGTGAAGAAAATTCATATTTTCAAAAGAAACTCAAATATTTGCCCGGATAAATGGTGATGCTTTAGAGAGAACTTATTATTTCTGGTCTATGTAGTGAAAGTCGTGTGTAAATTTCAAAAATTAGAACAGAAATTGATCTTTAGGGGGGCAGTGTCCTTATTTGAAAGAGGAATTCCGGTATTCTGTAAACAATGTATCATATTATGCTGCAAATATTCATTTTTTAGAGGAACTGTCTTCTTTTGAGGATGAAACCCAGTATTTTGGGGAGAAAATGATATTTTTAGGGCTGAAAAGCATTGTATTTGTTAAGAAAAATGTATTTTTGCAAGGATAAGAAGTGATACTCAAGAATGTACCTTTTTTTTTTTTCTGGGATAAGTACTGCTATTAATGTCAAAGTTCTCTAAATCTTGACAGAAATTGATATTTTGGGTGGAAATGTCCTTATTTTGTAGAGGAATACAGGAATTCATGAAACACTGTATCCTATTATGCTCCAAAGGAACATTCTGTAGAGATAATGTCTACCTTTGGGGATGAAAACCAGTATTTTGTTTAGAAAATGCTATTTTTAGGAATGAAAAGCATTAGTTTGGTAAGAAAATGAAATATTTGAAAGGATAATTAGTGATACTTATGAGATTCCTTTTTATTTCTGGGATAAGCAAGGATATTAGTGTGAAAGTTTTCTACATTATGACATAACTTGATATTTCTGGTGGGAATGTCCTTATTTTGTAGAGGAATTTGGGAATTCTTGAATCACTGTATTCTATTAGGCTCCAAAGCATCATTCTGTAGGGATAAAGTCTTCCTTTGTGTATGAAAACCAGTATTTTGTTTAGAAATGCTATTTTTAGGAATGAAATGCTTTATTTTTGAAAGAAAATGAAATTTTTGCAAGGATAATTAGTGATACTTCAGTGATAACTTTTTATTTCTGGTATGTGTAGTGATATTCGTGTGAAAATTTTTAATGTTTTGACAGAAATTGATATTTCGGGTGGAACTGTCCTTATTTTGTAGAGTAAAACAGGTGTTCTGGAAACAATGTGTCATATTATGCTCCTAAGTATCATTTAGTAGAGAGAATATCTTCTTTTGGGAATTCAAAAACTTATGTTGTTTAGAACATACTATTCTTAGGAATGAAAAGCATTTTCTTAGGTAAGAAAAATGTATTTTTGCCAGAATACGGAGTGATACTTAAGAGAGAACTTCTTATTTCTGGAAGAAGTGGTGATATTCATGTGTAAATGGTAAAAATTTTAACAGAAACTGTCATTTTGGGTGGAAATGTCCATAATTTGTAGAGGGAAACGGGTATTCTGGTAGAAATGCATCCTATAATGCTACAGTGCATCATTTTCTAGAGAAAATATCTTCTTTTGGTTATGAAAACAGGTATTAGGTTTAGAAAATGCTATTTTTAATGAAGAAAATTCATATTTTCAAAAGAAATTTAAATATTTGCCAGGATAAATGGTGATGCTTTAGAGAGAACTTATTATTTCTGGTCTATGTAGTGAAAGTCGTGTGTAAATTTCAAAAATTAGAACAGAAATTGATCTTTAGGGGGGAAGTGTCCTTATTTGAAAGAGGAATTCCGGTATTCTGTAAACAGTGTATCATATTATGCTGCAAATATTCATTTTTTAGAGGAACTGTCTTCTTTTGAGGATGAAACCCAGTATTTTGGGGAGAAAATGATATTTTTAGGGCTGAAAAGCATTGTATTTGTTAAGAAAAATGTATTTTTGCAAGGATAAGAAGTGATACTCAAGAATATAACTTTTTTTTTTTTTTTCTGGGATAAGTACTGCTATTAATGTCAAAGTTCTCTAAATCTTGACAGAAATTGATAGTTTGGGTGGAAATGTCCTTATTTTGTAGAGGAATACAGGAATTAATGAAACACTGTATTCTATTATGCTCCAAAGGAACATTCTGTAGAGATAATGTCTACCTTTGGGGATGAAAACCAATATTTTGTTTAGAAAATGCTATTTTTAGGAATGAAAAGCATTAGTTTGGTAAGAAAATGAAATATTTGAAAGGATAATTAGTGATACTTATGAGATTCCTTTTTATTTCTGGGATAAGCAAGTATATTAGTGTGAAAGTTTTCTACATTATGACACAACTTGATATTTCTGGTGGGAATATCCTTATTTTGTAGAGGAATTAGGGAATTCTTGAATCACTGTATTCTATTAGGCTCCAAAGCATCATTCTGTAGGGATAAAGTCTTTCTTTGTGTATGAAAACCAGTATTTTGTTTAGAAATGCTATTTTTAGGAATGAAATGCTTTATTTTTAAAGAAAATGAAATTTTTGCAAGGATAATTAGTGATACTTCAGTGGTAACTTTTTATTTCTGGTATGTGTAGTGATATTCGTGTGAAAATTTTTAATGTTTTGACAGAAATTGATATTTCGGGTGGAACTGTCCTTATTTTGTAGAGTAAAACTGGTGTTCTGGAAACAATGTGTCATATTATGCTCCTAAGTATCATTTAGTAGAGAGAATATCTTCTTTTGGGAATTAAAAACCATATGTTGTTTAGAACATACTAATCTCAGGAATGAAAAGCATTTTCTTAGGTAAGAAAAATGTATTTTTGCCAGAATACGGAGTGATACTTAAGAGAGAACTTCTTATTTCTGGAAGAAGTGGTGATATTCATGTGTAAATGGTAAAAATTTTAACAGAAACTGTCATTTTGGGTGGAAATGTCCATAATTTGTAGAGGAAAACGGGTATTCTGGTAGAAATGCATCCTATAATGCTACAGTGCATCATTTTCTAGAGAAAATATCTTCTTTTGGTTATGAAAACAGGTATTAGGTTTAGAAAATGCTATTTTTAGTGAAGAAAATTCATATTTTCAAAAGAAACTCAAATATTTGCCAGGATAAATGGTGATGCTTTAGAGAGAACTTATTATTTCTGGTCTATGTAGTGAAAGTCGTGTGTAAATTTCAAAAATTAGAACAGAAATTGATCTTTCGGGGGGAAGTGTCCTTATTTGAAAGAGGAATTCCGGTATTCTGTAAACAGTGTATCATATTATGCTGCAAATATTCATTTTTTAGAGGAACTGTCTTCTTTTGAGGATGAAACCCAGTATTTTGGGGAGAAAATGATATTTTTAGGGCTGAAAAGCATTGTATTTGTTAAGGAAAATGTATTTTTGCAAGGATAAGAAGTGATACTCAAGAATGTACCTTTTATTTTTTTTCTGGGATAAGTACTGCTATTAATGTCAAAGTTCTCTAAATCTTGACAGAAATTGATATTTTGGGTGGAAATGTCCTTATTTTGTAGAGGAATACAGGAATTCATGAAACACTGTATTCTATTATGCTCCAAAGGAACATTCTGTAGAGATAATGTCTACCTTTGGGGATGAAAACCAGTATTTTGTTTAGAAAATGCTATTTTTAGGAATGAAAAGCATTAGTTTGGTAAGAAAATGAAATATTTGAAAGGATAATTAGTGATACTTATGAGATTCCTTTTTATTTCTGGGATAAGCAAGTATATTAGTGTGAAAGATAGGGATGCCGTCCGAACTTGCAGATGTGGGATCAGGAAAGCCAAGGCGCAGGCAGAACTGAACTTGGCGAGGGATGTGAAAAACAATAAGAAAACCTTCTACAGGTACATTGGCCAGAAGAGACAGGCCAAAATGGGCGTACCTACTCTGGTAAATTCAAAAGGAGAAATGGCTTCAACAGATGAAGAGAAAGCTGAGGTGCTGAATGAGTTCTTCACCTCGGTCTTCACTGGTGGTCAGGATTCTAGTCTTTTTCACGTCCCTAAGTCTTGCACCCCCATCCCTCCATGTGGGGACCAAGGAGGTAAATCCCTCCCCACTGTAAGGGTAGAGCAAGTCCGAGAGTGCCTCCTTAGACTGAATGAGTATAAGTCTATGGGGCCAGATGGCGTGCATCCCAGGGTCCTGAAGGAGCTGGCTGAGGTGGTTGCTGAGCCGCTCTCCATCATATTTGAGAAGTCGTGGCTGTCAGGTGAGGTCCCGGATGATTGGAGGAAGGGTCACGTCACTCCCATTTACAAGAAGGGGAGCAGGGACGACCCGGGTAACTACAGGCCGGTGAGTCTCACCTCCGTGCCTGGGAAGATTATGGAACAGATCCTCCTGGACAACATGCTTGATCACATAAAGAACAAGCATGTGATCCGAGACAGCCAGCACGGCTTCACCAGGGGAAGGTCATGCTTAACTAATCTTGTGGCCTTCTATGATGGAGTGACGGCGTTGGTGGATGAAGGGAAGGCGACCGATGTCATTTACCTGGACCTGAGCAAGGCCTTTGACATGGTCCCCCATCACATCCTCATCTCCAAATTGGAGGGAGGTGGATTTGATGGGTGGACAACTAGATGGATAAGCAATTGGTTGAAAGGCCGGAGACAGAGGGTGGTGGTCAATGGCTCTATGTCCAGGTGGAGGCCGGTAACGAGCGGCGTCCCTCAAGGGTCTGTCTTGGGACCGGTGCTCTTTAACATCTTTATTAATGACATCGATGAGGGAATGGAGTGCACCCTCAGCAAGTTTGCTGATGACACCAAGCTGAGTGGTGCAGTTGATACGGTGGAGGGAACAGATGCCATTCAGAGGGACCTTGACAGGCTGGAAAGCTGGGCTCGGGTGAACCTAATGAGGTTCAACATGGCAAAGTGCAAGGTTTTGCACTTGGGCCGGAAGAACCCCAGGCACCTGTACAGGCTGGGAGGAGTTGTCCTTGAGAGCAGCTCGGCTGAAAAAGACCTAGGGGTCCTGATAGATGAGAAACTTAACATGAGCCAGCAGTGCGCTCTGGCAGCCCGGAGAGCAAATGGGATCCTGGGCTCCATCAGGAGAGGGGTGGTCAGCAGGGATAGGGAGGTGATCGTCCCTCTCTACTCTGCTCTTGTGAGGCCCCATCTGGAGTACTGTGTCCAGGTGTGGAGCCCTCAGTACAAAAAAGATATGGAGATTTTGGAAAGGGTCCAGAGGAGGGCCACAAAGATGATCAGGGGGCTGGAGCACCTCCCCTATGAGGACAGGCTGAGGGAGTTGGGTTTGTTCAGCCTGGAGAAGAGAAGGTTGCGGGGTGACCTCATTGCAGCCTTTCAGTACCTGAAGGGAACTTACTCCCAGGAGGGGAGTAAACTCTTCGAAAGGGCTGATAATAGCAGGACTAGGGGAAATGGTTTTAAGTTGAAGGAGGGAAGATTTAGGTTGGATGTTAGGGGTAAGTTCTTTACTAGAAGGGTGGTTAGGTCCTGGAACAGGCTGCCCAGTGAGGTTGTGGATGCCCCGTCCTTGGAGGTGTTCAAGACCAGGTTGGACGGGGCCCTGGGCAACCTGATCTAGTAAATGCGTATGTTTGGTGGCCCTGCTAGGCAGGGGGGGTGGAACTACATGATCCTTGAGGTCCCTTCCAACCCGGGTAATTCTGTGATTCTGTGATTCTGTGAAAGTTTTCTACATTATGACACAACTTGATATTTCTGGTGGGAATATCCTTATTTTGTAGAGGAATTAGGGAATTCTTGAATCACTGTATTCTATTAGGCTCCAAAGCATCATTCTGTAGGGATAAAGTCTTTCTTTGTGTATGAAAACCAGGCTTTTGTTTAGAAATGCTATTTTTAGGAATGAAATGCTTTATTTTTGAAAGAAAATGAAATTTTTGCAAGGATAATTAGTGATACTTCAGTGGTAACTTTTTATTTCTGGTATGTGTAGTGATATTCGTGTGAAAATTTTTAATGTTTTGACAGAAATTGATATTTCGGGTGGAACTGTCCTTATTTTGTAGAGTAAAACTGGTGTTCTGGAAACAATGTGTCATATTATGCTCCTAAGTATCATTTAGTAGAGAGAATATCTTCTTTTGGGAATTCAAAACCATATGTTGTTTAGAACATACTATTCTTAGGAATGAAAAGCATTTTCTTAGGTAAGAAAAATGTATTTTTGCCAGAATACGGAGTGATACTTAAGAGAGAACTTCTTATTTCTGGAAGAAGTGGTGATATTCATGTGTAAATGGTAAAAATTTTAACAGAAACTGTCATTTTGGGTGGAAATGTCCATAATTTGTAGAGGAAAACGGGTACTCTGGTAGAAATGCATCCTATAATGCTACAGTGCATCATTTTCTAGAGAAAATATCTTCTTTTGGTTATGAAAACAGGTATTAGGTTTAGAAAATGCTATTTTTAGTGAAGAAAATTCATATTTTCAAAAGAAACTCAAATATTTGCCAGGATAAATGGTGATGCTTTAGAGAGAACTTATTATTTCTGGTCTATGTAGTGAAAGTCGTGTGTAAATTTCAAAAATTAGAACAGAAATTGATCTTTAGGGGGGAAGTGTCCTTATTTGAAAGAGGAATTCCGGTATTCTGTAAACAGTGTATCATATTATGCTGCAAATATTCATTTTTTAGAGGAACTGTCTTCTTTTGAGGATGAAACCCAGTATTTTGGGGAGAAAATGATATTTTTAGGGCTGAAAAGCATTGTATTTGTTAAGAAAAATGTATTTTTGCAAGGATAAGAAGTGATACTCAAGAATGTACCTTTTATTTTTTTTCTGGGATAAGTACTGCTATTAATGTCAAAGTTCTCTAAATCTTGACAGAAATTGATATTTTGGGTGGAAATGTCCTTATTTTGTAGAGGAATACAGGAATTCATGAAACACTGTATCCTATTATGCTCCAAAGGAACATTCTGTAGAGATAATGTCTACCTTTGGGGATGAAAACCAGTATTTTGTTTAGAAAATGCTATTTTTAGGAATGAAAAGCATTAGTTTGGTAAGAAAATGAAATATTTGAAAGGATAATTAGTGATACTTATGAGATTCCTTTTTATTTCTGGGATAAGCAAGGATATTAGTGTGAAAGTTTTCTACATTATGACACAACTTGATATTTCTAGTGGGAATGTCCTTATTTTGTAGAGGAATTTGGGAATTCTTGAATCACTGTATTCTATTAGGCTCCAAAGCATCATTCTGTAGGGATAAAGTCTTTCTTTGTGTATGAAAACCAGACTTTTGTTTAGAAATGCTATTTTTAGGAATGAAATGCTTTATTTTTGAAAGAAAATGAAATTTTTGCAAGGATAATTAGTGATACTTCAGTGGTAACTTTTTATTTCTGGTATGTGTAGTGATATTCGTGTGAAAATTTTTAATGTTTTGACAGAAATTGATATTTCGGGTGGAACTGTCCTTATTTTGTAGAGTAAAACTGGTGTTCTGGAAACAATGTGTCATATTATGCTCCTAAGTATCATTTAGTAGAGAGAATATCTTCTTTTGGGAATTCAAAACCATATGTTGTTTAGAACATACTATTCTTAGGAATGAAAAGCATTTTCTTAGGTAAGAAAAATGTATTTTTGCCAGAATACGGAGTGATACTTAAGAGAGAACTTCTTATTTCTGGAAGAAGTGGTGATATTCATGTGTAAATGGTAAAAATTTTAACAGAAACTGTCATTTTGGGTGGAAATGTCCATAATTTGTAGAGGAAAACGGGTATTCTGGTAGAAATGCATCCTATAATGCTACAGTGCATCATTTTCTAGAGAAAATATCTTCTTTTGGTTATGAAAACAGGTATTAGGTTTAGAAAATGCTATTTTTAGTGAAGAAAATTCATATTTTCAAAAGAAACTCAAATATTTGCCAGGATAAATGGTGATGCTTTAGAGAGAACTTATTATTTCTGGTCTATGTAGTGAAAGTCGTGTGTAAATTTCAAAAATTAGAACAGAAATTGATCTTTAGGGGGGAAGTGTCCTTATTTGAAAGAGGAATTCCGGTATTCTGTAAACAGTGTATCATATTATGCTGCAAATATTCATTTTTTAGAGGAACTGTCTTCTTTTGAGGATGAAACCCAGTATTTGGGGGAGAAAATGATATTTTTAGGGCTGAAAAGCATTGTATTTGTTAAGAAAAATGTATTTTTGCAAGGATAAGAAGTGATACTCAAGAATGTACCTTTTATTTTTTTTCTGGGATAAGTACTGCTATTAATGTCAAAGTTCTCTAAATCTTGACAGAAATTGATATTTTGGGTGGAAATGTCCTTATTTTGTAGAGGAATACAGGAATTCATGAAACACTGTATCCTATTATGCTCCAAAGGAACATTCTGTAGAGATAATGTCTACCTTTGGGGATGAAAACCAGTATTTTGTTTAGAAAATGCTATTTTTAGGAATGAAAAGCATTAGTTTGGTAAGAAAATGAAATATTTGAAAGGATAATTAGTGATACTTATGAGATTCCTTTTTATTTCTGGGATAAGCAAGGATATTAGTGTGAAAGTTTTCTACATTATGACACAACTTGATATTTCTAGTGGGAATGTCCTTATTTTGTAGAGGAATTTGGGAATTCTTGAATCACTGTATTCTATTAGGCTCCAAAGCATCATTCTGTAGGGATAAAGTCTTTCTTTGTGTATGAAAACCAGACTTTTGTTTAGAAATGCTATTTTTAGGAATGAAATGCTTTATTTTTGAAAGAAAATGAAATTTTTGCAAGGATAATTAGTGATACTTCAGTGGTAACTTTTTATTTCTGGTATGTGTAGTGATATTCGTGTGAAAATTTTTAATGTTTTGACAGAAATTGATATTTCGGGTGGAACTGTCCTTATTTTGTAGAGTAAAACTGGTGTTCTGGAAACAATGTGTCATATTATGCTCCTAAGTATCATTTAGTAGAGAGAATATCTTCTTTTGGGAATTCAAAACCATATGTTGTTTAGAACATACTATTCTTAGGAATGAAAAGCATTTTCTTAGGTAAGAAAAATGTATTTTTGCCAGAATACGGAGTGATACTTAAGAGAGAACTTCTTATTTCTGGAAGAAGTGGTGATATTCATGTGTAAATGGTAAAAATTTTAACAGAAACTGTCATTTTGGGTGGAAATGTCCATAATTTGTAGAGGAAAACGGGTATTCTGGTAGAAATGCATCCTATAATGCTACAGTGCATCATTTTCTAGAGAAAATATCTTCTTTTGGTTATGAAAACAGGTATTAGGTTTAGAAAATGCTATTTTTAGTGAAGAAAATTCATATTTTCAAAAGAAACTCAAATATTTGCCAGGATAAATGGTGATGCTTTAGAGAGAACTTATTATTTCTGGTCTATGTAGTGAAAGTCGTGTGTAAATTTCAAAAATTAGAACAGAAATTGATCTTTCGGGGGGAAGTGTCCTTATTTGAAAGAGGAATTCCGGTATTCTGTAAACAGTGTATCATATTATGCTGCAAATATTCATTTTTTAGAGGAACTGTCTTCTTTTGAGGATGAAACCCAGTATTTGGGGGAGAAAATGATATTTTTAGGGCTGAAAAGCATTGTATTTGTTAAGAAAAATGTATTTTTGCAAGGATAAGAAGTGATACTCAAGAATGTACCTTTTATTTTTTTTCTGGGATAAGTACTGCTATTAATGTCAAAGTTCTCTAAATCTTGACAGAAATTGATATTTTGGGTGGAAATGTCCTTATTTTGTAGAGGAATACAGGAATTCATGAAACACTGTATTCTATTATGCTCCAAAGGAACATTCTGTAGAGATAATGTCTACCTTTGGGGATGAAAACCAGTATTTTGTTTAGAAAATGCTATTTTTAGGAATGAAAAGCATTAGTTTGGTAAGAAAATGAAATATTTGAAAGGATAATTAGTGATACTTATGAGATTCCTTTTTATTTCTGAGATAGGCAAGGATATTAGTGTGAAAGTTTTCTACATTATGACACAACTTGATATTTCTGGTGGGAATGTCCTTATTTTGTAGAGGAATTAGGGAATTCTTGAATCACTGTATTCTATTAGGCTCCAAAGCATCATTCTGTAGGGATAAAGTCTTTCTTTGTGTATGAAAACCAGTATTTTGTTTAGAAATGCTATTTTTAGGAATGAAATGCTTTATTTTTGAAAGAAAATGAAATTTTTGCAAGGATAATTAGTGATACTTCAGTGATAACTTTTTATTTCTGGTATGTGTAGTGATATTCGTGTGAAAATTTTTAATGTTTTGACAGAAATTGATATTTCGGGTGGAACTGTCCTTATTTTGTAGAGTAAAACTGGTGTTCTGGAAACAATGTGTCATATTATGCTCCTAAGTATCATTTAGTAGAGAGAATATCTTCTTTTGGGAATTAAAAACCATATGTTGTTTAGAACATACTATACTCAGGAATGAAAAGCATTTTCTTAGGTAAGAAAAATGTATTTTTGCCAGAATACGGAGTGATACTTAAGAGAGAACTTCTTATTTCTGGAAGAAGTGGTGATATTCATGTGTAAATGGTAAAAATTTTAACAGAAACTGTCATTTTGGGTGGAAATGTCCATAATTTGTAAAGGAAAACGGGTATTCTGGTAGAAATGCATCCTATAATGCTACAGTGCATCATTTTCTAGAGAAAATATCTTCTTTTGGTTATGAAAACAGGTATTAGGTTTAGAAAATGCTATTTTTAGTGAAGAAAATTCATATTTTCAAAAGAAACTCAAATATTTGCCAGGATAAATGGTGATGCTTTAGAGAGAACTTATTATTTCTGGTCTATGTAGTGAAAGTCGTGTGTAAATTTCAAAAATTAGAACAGAAATTGATCTTTCGGGGGGAAGTGTCCTTATTTGAAAGAGGAATTCCGGTATTCTGTAAACAGTGTATCATATTATGCTGCAAATATTCATTTTTTAGAGGAACTGTCTTCTTTTGAGGATGAAACCCAGTATTTTGGGGAGAAAATGATATTTTTAGGGCTGAAAAGCATTGTATTTGTTAAGAAAAATGTATTTTTGCAAGGATAAGAAGTGATACTCAAGAATGTACCTTTTATTTTTTTTCTGGGATAAGTACTGCTATTAATGTCAAAGTTCTCTAAATCTTGACAGAAATTGATATTTTGGGTGGAAATGTCCTTATTTTGTAGAGGAATACAGGAATTAATGAAACACTGTATTCTATTATGCTCCAAAGGAACATTCTGTAGAGATAATGTCTACCTTTGGGGATGAAAACCAGTATTTTGTTTAGAAAATGCTATTTTTAGGAATGAAAAGCATTAGTTTGGTAAGAAAATGAAATATTTGAAAGGATAATTAGTGATACTTATGAGATTCCTTTTTATTTCTGGGATAAGCAATTATATTAGTGTGAAAGACAGGGATGCCGTCCGAACTTGCAGATGTGGGATCAGGAAAGCCAAGGCGCAGGCAGAACTGAACTTGGCGAGGGATGTGAAAAACAATAAGAAAACCTTCTACAGGTACATTGGCCAGAAGAGACAGGCCAAAATGGGCGTACCTACTCTGGTAAATTCAAAAGGAGAAATGGCTTCAACAGATGAAGAGAAAGCTGAGGTGCTGAATGAGTTCTTCACCTCGGTCTTCACTGGTGGTCAGGATTCTAGTCTTTTTCACGTCCCTAAGTCTTGCACCCCCATCCCTCCATGTGGGGACCAAGGAGGTAAATCCCTCCCCACTGTAAGGGTAGAGCAAGTCCGAGAGTGCCTCCTTAGACTGAATGAGTATAAGTCTATGGGGCCAGATGGCGTGCATCCCAGGGTCCTGAAGGAGCTGGCTGAGGTGGTTGCTGAGCCGCTCTCCATCATATTTGAGAAGTCGTGGCTGTCAGGTGAGGTCCCGGATGATTGGAGGAAGGGTCACGTCACTCCCATTTACAAGAAGGGGAGCAGGGACGACCCGGGTAACTACAGGCCGGTGAGTCTCACCTCCGTGCCTGGGAAGATTATGGAACAGATCCTCCTGGACAACATGCTTGATCACATAAAGAACAAGCATGTGATCCGAGACAGCCAGCACGGCTTCACCAGGGGAAGGTCATGCTTAACTAATCTTGTGGCCTTCTATGATGGAGTGACGGCGTTGGTGGATGAAGGGAAGGCGACCGATGTCATTTACCTGGACCTGAGCAAGGCCTTTGACATGGTCCCCCATCACATCCTCATCTCCAAATTGGAGGGAGGTGGATTTGATGGGTGGACAACTAGATGGATAAGCAATTGGTTGAAAGGCCGGAGACAGAGGGTGGTGGTCAATGGCTCTATGTCCAGGTGGAGGCCGGTAACGAGCGGCGTCCCTCAAGGGTCTGTCTTGGGACCGGTGCTCTTTAACATCTTTATTAATGACATCGATGAGGGAATGGAGTGCACCCTCAGCAAGTTTGCTGATGACACCAAGCTGAGTGGTGCAGTTGATACGGTGGAGGGAACAGATGCCATTCAGAGGGACCTTGACAGGCTGGAAAGCTGGGCTCGGGTGAACCTAATGAGGTTCAACATGGCAAAGTGCAAGGTTTTGCACTTGGGCCGGAAGAACCCCAGGCACCTGTACAGGCTGGGAGGAGTTGTCCTTGAGAGCAGCTCGGCTGAAAAAGACCTAGGGGTCCTGATAGATGAGAAACTTAACATGAGCCAGCAGTGCGCTCTGGCAGCCCGGAAAGCAAATGGGATCCTGGGCTCCATCAGGAGAGGGGTGGTCAGCAGGGATAGGGAGGTGATCGTCCCTCTCTACTCTGCTCTTGTGAGGCCCCATCTGGAGTACTGTGTCCAGGTGTGGAGCCCTCAGTACAAAAAAGATATGGAGATTTTGGAAAGGGTCCAGAGGAGGGCCACAAAGATGATCAGGGGGCTGGAGCACCTCCCCTATGAGGACAGGCTGAGGGAGTTGGGTTTGTTCAGCCTGGAGAAGAGAAGGTTGCGGGGTGACCTCATTGCAGCCTTTCAGTACCTGAAGGGAACTTACTCCCAGGAGGGGAGTAAACTCTTCGAAAGGGCTGATAATAGCAGGACTAGGGGAAATGGTTTTAAGTTGAAGGAGGGAAGATTTAGGTTGGATGTTAGGGGTAAGTTCTTTACTAGAAGGGTGGTTAGGTCCTGGAACAGGCTGCCCAGTGAGGTTGTGGATGCCCCGTCCTTGGAGGTGTTCAAGACCAGGTTGGACGGGGCCCTGGGCAACCTGATCTAGTAAATGCGTAGGTTTGGTGGCCCTGCTAGGCAGGGGGGTTGGAACTACATGATCCTTGAGGTCCCTTCCAACCCGGGTAATTCTGTGATTCTGTGATTCTGTGAAAGTTTTCTACATTATGACACAACTTGATATTTCTGGTGGGAATATCCTTATTTTGTAGAGGAATTAGGGAATTCTTGAATCACTGTATTCTATTAGGCTCCAAAGCATCATTCTGTAGGGATAAAGTCTTTCTTTGTGTATGAAAACCAGTATTTTGTTTAGAAATGCTATTTTTAGGAATGAAATGCTTTATTTTTAAAGAAAATGAAATTTTTGCAAGGATAATTAGTGATACTTCAGTGATAACTTTTTATTTCTGGTATGTGTAGTGATATTCGTGTGAAAATTTTTAATGTTTTGACAGAAATTGATATTTCGGGTGGAACTGTCCTTATTTTGTAGAGTAAAACTGGTGTTCTGGAAACAATGTGTCATATTATGCTCCTAAGTATCATTTAGTAGAGAGAATATCTTCTTTTGGGAATTAAAAACCATATGTTGTTTAGAACATACTATTCTTAGGAATGAAAAGCATTTTCTTAGGTAAGAAAAATGTATTTTTGCCAGAATACGGAGTGATACTTAAGAGAGAACTTCTTATTTCTGGAAGAAGTGGTGATATTCATGTGTAAATGGTAAAAATTTTAACAGAAACTGTCATTTTGGGTGGAAATGTCCATAATTTGTAGAGGAAAACGGGTATTCTGGTAGAAATGCATCCTATAATGCTACAGTGCATCATTTTCTAGAGAAAATATCTTCTTTTGGTTATGAAAACAGGTATTAGGTTTAGAAAATGCTATTTTTAGTGAAGAAAATTCATATTTTCAAAAGAAACTCAAATATTTGCCAGGATAAATGGTGATGCTTTAGAGAGAACTTATTATTTCTGGTCTATGTAGTGAAAGTCGTGTGTAAATTTCAAAAATTAGAACAGAAATTGATCTTTAGGGGGGAAGTGTCCTTATTTGAAAGAGGAATTCCGGTATTCTGTAAGCAATGTATCATATTATGCTGCAAATATTCATTTTTTAGAGGAACTGTCTTCTTTTGAGGATGAAACCTAGTATTTTGGGGAGAAAATGATATTTTTAGGGCTGAAAAGCATTGTATTTGTTAAGGAAAATGTACTTTTGCAAGGATAAGAAGTGATACTCAAGAATGTACCTTTTATTTTTTTTCTGGGATAAGTACTGCTATTAATGTCAAAGTTCTCTAAATCTTGACAGAAATTGATATTTTGGGTGGAAATGTCCTTATTTTGTAGAGGAATACAGGAATTCATGAAACACTGTATTCTATTATGCTCCAAAGGAACATTCTGTAGAGATAATGTCTACCTTTGGGGATGAAAACCAATATTTTGTTTAGAAAACGCTATTTTTAGGAATGAAAAGCATTAGTTTGGTAAGAAAATGGAATATTTGAAAGGATAATTAGTGATACTTATGAGATTCCTTTTTATTTCTGGGATAAGCAAGGATATTAGTGTGAAAGTTTTCTACATTATGACACAACTTGATATTTCTGGTGGGAATGTCCTTATTTTGTAGAGGAATTAGGGAATTCTTGAATCACTGTATTCTATTAGGCTCCAAAGCATCATTCTGTAGGGATAAAGTCTTTCTTTGTGTATGAAAACCAGTATTTTGTTTAGAAATGCTATTTTTAGGAATGAAATGCTTTATTTTTGAAAGAAAATGAAATTTTTGCAAGGATAATTAGTGATACTTCAGTGGTAACTTTTTATTTCTGGTATGTGTAGTGATATTCGTGTGAAAATTTTTAATGTTTTGACAGAAATTGATATTTCGGGTGGAACTGTCCTTATTTTGTAGAGTAAAACTGGTGTTCTGGAAACAATGTGTCATATTATGCTCCTAAGTATCATTTAGTAGAGAGAATATCTTCTTTTGGGAATTAAAAACCATATGTTGTTTAGAACATACTATACTCAGGAATGAAAAGCATTTTCTTAGGTAAGAAAAATGTATTTTTGCCAGAATACGGAGTGATACTTAAGAGAGAACTTCTTATTTCTGGAAGAAGTGGTGATATTCATGTGTAAATGGTAAAAATTTTAACAGAAACTGTCATTTTGGGTGGAAATGTCCATAATTTGTAAAGGAAAACGGGTATTGTCACGGGTTACTTAGATTTACCTATGCCCGTGACAGGGGAAGCCACCCCACGCCCCCCCCCCGGGGCCCGGAAAGGAGGGGGAAAAGGGGAGTGGGATAAAACAGCGACAATCTAAGGAGGAAAAACTTATTTTACTAAATATGATATCGAAATACAAGATAACACAATATAATATAATTAAGGCTAACAAAATCGAACGAAACAGAGAGAGAGAGTCTCCGAAAACCGAGAGGCCTACTGTGAACTCTAGGCGACACGGCTGGAACGCTTCCCACTCTCCGAGAAGTTCGAGAGAAGAAGGAGGGCACTCCAGCCTGGGAACGAGATTATATAGAGTCCTGGTCCCGTGACTTATTGTTACTCCTGTTGTTCTCTGGGATATGTAGTCTTCTTCTGTGGACTGCACATTCAACAGAAGTATCCATACTTGACATGATGTTATGATGTGGAATACTGATAGCAAAATTACAAAATTACAAAACCATGACATTCCACCCCTTATTCTACATTATTACATCATGGTTAATATATACATATATATACATATATATACACGTATGTAAAATTGTGATAGCTAAATAGTAGAATTGCATGTAACATAACTAAATGTACAACTATAATAACTAAAATACACTACACATGCAAACATATATATATATATATAGATACATAAAATTATTGACTGCACTCCCCCAGCATCAAATTCCCTTGTGGCACACATTGAACATCCCCATCCTTCTGCATTACCCACCAAGTGCACCCAGGTCCCTGGGCAAAGACAGTTCCACGGATAGGTTTGCCCTTTCCAGAAGCTGGAAGGACCCAAACAGCTTTTCCCAACATGTTCTTTACATGTATAACAGGGACCTTATCTCCTTCTACAGTGTGTAGGGGGCTAGATTGACTAGGACCATCACGATTGACAGATCCTCTAGTATTGACCAACCAAGTGGCTTCTGCCAGATTCTTCTCCCAGTGCTTAAATGTTCCACCACCCATTGCTTTCAACATAGTTTTCAACAACCCATTATATCGTTCAATTTTACCAGAAGCTGGTGCATGGTAGGGAATATGATAAATCCACTCAATGCCATGATCTTTGGCCCAAGTATTTATAAGAGAATTTTTGAAATGTGTCCCATTATCAGATTCAATTCTTTCTGGGGTGCCATGTCGCCACAAGACTTGTTTCTCAAGACCTAATATGGTGTTTCGAGCAGTTGCATGGGGTACTGCGTATGTTTCAAGCCACCCAGTGGTTGCCTCTACCATAGTGAGTACATAACACTTACCACTGCGAGATCGTGGCAAGGTGATATAATCAACCTGCCACGCCTCCCCATATTTATACTTTTGCCATCGCCCTTCCTCCCAGAGAGGTTTCATCCTTCTGGCTTGTTTAATTATGGCACATGTTTCACAATCATGAATAATGTGCGCAATAGCGTCCATGGTTAAGTCCACCCCTCGGTCTCTGGCCCACTTATATGTTGCGTCTCTTCCTTGATGGCCTGAGGTCTCATGAGCCCATCGAGCTAGAAATAATTCACCCTTATTCTGCCAGTCCAAGTCAATTTGAGCCACCTCAATTTTGGCAGCTTTATCTACCTGATGGTTGTTTTGTTGTTCTTCAGTAGCCCGACTTTTGGGCACATGTGCATCCACATGACGCACCTTTACAACCATATTCTTTGTTCGGGAAGCAATGTCCTTCCATAGTTCAGCGGCCCAAACAGATTTTCCCCTCCGTTGCCAGTTATTTTGTTCCCACCGCTGTAACCACCCCCATAAGGCATTTGCCACCATCCATGAGTCAGTATAAAGATACAGCATTGGCCACCTCTCCCGTTCAGCAACATCTAAGGCCAGCTGGACAGCTTTTACCTCTGCAAACTGACTTGATTCTCCCTTACCTTCAGTGGCCTCTGCAACCTGTCGTGTGGGGCTCCACACAGCAGCTTTCCATTTGCGATGCTTCCCTACAATGCGACATGATCCGTCAGTGAATAGGGCATATTTCTTTTCATTTTCTGGTAATTCGTTGTATGGTGGGGCCTCTTTAGCACGTGATACCTCTTCTGCTGGTGATGTTCCAAACTTTTTATCTTCAGGCCAGTCCATGATTACCTCTAGGATTCCTGGACGATTGAGGTTTCCCATTCGCGCTCGCTGTGTAATCAGCGTAATCCACTTGCTCCAGGTGACATCGGTAGCATGATGGGTGGAGGGAACCTGTCCTTTGAACATCCAGTTCAGCACTGGCAGTCGAGGTGCCAAAAGGAGCTGTGTTTCAGTCCCGACTACTTCGGAAGCAGCCCGAACCCCCTCATACGCGGCTAAGATCTCCTTCTCAGTTGGAGTGTAGCACTCTTCAGACCCCTTATATGATCGACTCCAGAATCCCAGGGGTCGGCCTCGGGTCTCTCCTGAGGCTCTTTGCCACAAACTCCAAGTGGGGCCTTTCTCTCCAGCAGCAGTATAGAGGATGTTCTTTACATCCTGTCCAGTCCGTACTGGCCCTAGGGCTACAGCACGGGCTATCTCTTGTTTAATCTGTTCAAAAGCCTGCTGCTGCTCAGGGCCCCATGCAAAATCATTCTTCTTCCGCGTTACCTGATAAAGAGGGCTTACAATGAGGCTGTAGTTTGGAATGTGCATCCTCCAAAAGCCCACTGCACCCAGGAAAAATTGTGTCTCTTTCTTGCTAGTTGGTGGAGACATGGCAGTGATTTTGTCGATCACATCTGCTGGGATGTGACGACGTCCATCCTGCCACTTTATACCTAAGAACTGAATTTCCTGGGCAGGTCCTTTTACTTTGCTTCGCTTAATAGCAAAGCCAGCTTGTAGAAGAATCCGGATTATCTGCTCTCCTTTTGTGAAAACTTCTTCTGCTGTATCACCCCACACAACAATGTCATCAATGTACTGCAGGTGTTCAGGAGCACCACCCTGTTCCAGTACAGTTTGAACCAACCCATGGCAAATGGTTGGGCTGTGTTTCCACCCCTGGGGCAAACGGTTCCAAGTATACTGAATGCCCCTCCAGGTGAAGGCAAACTGTGGCTTGCATTCTGCGGCCAAAGGAATAGAAAAGAAGGCATTGGCAATGTCAATGGTGGCATACCATTTGGCTGCTTTTGACTCCAGCTCGTACTGGAGTTCCAACATGTCCGGCACAGCAGCGCTCAATGGGGGTGTGACCTCATTCAGGCCACGGTAGTCTACTGTCAGCCTCCATTCTCCACTGGCTTTACGCACTGGCCATATGGGGCTGTTAAAAGGTGAGTGAGTTTTACTGATCACTCCCTGATTCTCCAACTGGCGAATCAAATCATGAGTGGGGAGCAAGGAATCCCTGTTGGTGCGATACTGCCGTCTGTGCACTGTCTTTGTAGCAATCGGTACCTGCTGCTCTTTTACTCGTAGCAGCCCCACAACAGACGGGTCCTCTGACAGGCCAGGCAAAACAGACAGCTGCTTAATGTTGTCCATGTCTACAGCAGCTATCCCAAAGGCCCATCGATACCCCTTAGGATCCTTGAAATGCCCCCTTCTGAGGTAATCAATACCCAGTATACATGGAGCCCCTGGGCCAGTCACAATAGGATGTTTTTGCCAGTCTTTGCCAGTGAGGCTTATTTCAGCCTCCAGCACAGTCAATTCTTGAGAGCCCCCAGTCACTCCAGAAATATGGATTGATTCTGTCCCTTCATGACTGGAGGGCATTAGGGTGCACTGTGCACCGGTATCCACCAGCGCCTTATATTCCTGTGGTTCTGATGTGCCAGGCCATCGAATCCACACAGTCCAATAAACTCTATTATCCCTTTCCCTCCCCTGACTGAGGGCAAGGCCCCTCTATTGGTTACCTGTGATGACTGGAGCAACTCCACTGGTGGTTGGTATGTCTAGTAGTTCTTTCACCCGTGCTCGTAGTGCAGACGTGGGCTGATCATGCCACTTCCTCATGTCTTCTCCACGGTCACATAGGTAGCGCCACATGGAAACACGCGGTGCAATCGTACTGTTGTTCTTTGCTCGAGCTGGGAAGCGTGTGCGTTTAACAGCTGAGACTTTTGATGATGCAGGTGGGGAGTAGGACTGGACTAGTTTGATCAGATCCTTCATTAGACCTGGTGGCCCGTACGAGGATTGACCTTCATCAGTTGTTTCTGATACTATTACGGGATCATTACAATTAGTTGATGGAAACAATTTCTTGCACATTTCATCTACTCAGTTTTCTAGCCGTGAGATGGCAGAAACTGCGGCATGCAGTTGGGGGAGCTGCTGATCGATGGTTTGAAGCATTATAATCAGCTCAACAACTCGGGGCCATCTGTCCACGAATCCTTTAGATCCTGATACCAATGACTGTGCAATTCTCTCTGGTGCTGTACTTGTGATTTTCTGCCACATGTCAGGATCGGCCCTCACTCTCTCAGGGTCAAGTTCGCTTGGATCAGGGCTGTACAACATTTTCGCCATGGCCAATTCCCTCAGGCGCTGAATACCTTTTTGGACGGTATTCCAACTATCAAATTTAGGCTTCAAAGCATCCTTATAGGGGTACCTTTCTCTCACGGCTTCTAACAGCCGCAACCAGAGAGTAGCAGCTCCATCCGAACATCTGCTAATCCCTCTGTCGATACCTGCATCTTGGGCAATGCTTCCTAGTTGGCGAGCTTCATTACCATCTAGAGACAAGCTGTTGGCCCCGTTGTCCCAGCAGCGAAGCAACCAAGCAAGGATACCTTCATCTTGACGCCGTGTGAACTCCTTTCTTGAGCCTTGGATTTCAGTCAGCTTCAGAGGTCGACAATAGGTGATTTCCTCCTCATCATCAGTCTCTTCTTCATGCCTCTTGGTTTTTGCCTTTGCTTTTTTCGGTACTGCTCCATGCCCGGCACCTGGGTCTTCTGCTGCCCCCCCCTGTGCTTCTCCTTCTTTTCGTTCTAGACGCGTGGACACCCGTTTCCATTTCTTGCCTTCCACAGGGGCAACTGATATTGCTACTGATGCCTCCTGTGACTGATCAGAATTAACTTGGGCTTGAATCTCAGATCGGAAACTCTCTCTCTCCAGAATAGTATGATACAAAGCACGGTATGCATAAGCCAAACCCCACATAAGGTTTACCTCCTTAGATCTCTGACCCAAATACTCACTTAATTTCTTAGGGTCCCTTAGGTGTTCAAGAGTGAAATCCCATGACACTGCGGGTCCCCATGCTTCTAAGACTTTTCCTAAACCTTTCCATATTCCCTGCCAGTCATCATTCTCTGGTTCTGGAGGAGACTTCCGCATAGAACGAATGCATAGGAACATATATGCATGCATTGATAGTGATAACATGAATGCAAGTATGAACCCTATCTCAGTTATTGAAAAGCGTGTGGAAATCTGAGAGTACAACCTAAATAAAAAGGGTTTTTTTTTAGCCTGTACAATGAATTAAACATGGTGGTGTTTGTAAAATTGCCTGTTCCATCTGGGATGCAAGTATTTGTAAAATTGCCTGTTCCATCTGGGATGCAAGTGTTAGTAAGATTCACAATTGCATCTGAGGTGTAGATGCCAAAATTCTGACCATACCACATCTCGTAAAAGTACCAGGCAGGTGTCTCCATCAGTATCCACCTTATTAGGCTATATATCTGCACAATTCCACAACACCAAATTATGGTGTTAATAGTTGACCAATACTTTAAGAAGATCATAATTGCTTTCAATCCCTTAAACAGAGCAACTGGGATGAAGAGTGGATTCATAGCTGGCAGGCTCTGTAAAAGTCAGAGCTAGCTAGCTTTGCTCTAAGGGAGAAAGAAATCCCTTTGTTTTCTACACAAAAGTTAGATAGCAATGCTGAGAATGTGCAGCAGCCCTTAATGTTGACAATTTGTCTGGTATTTCAAGGTCACGTTCTCCGTGAGCAGCTACGGAAAGATAACACTCCGAACACTCCCGTAACGAAGCTCTTTAAGAGCAAAGAGAGAGTTGTTCTAAAAGCTAAAAAGCTCTATGCCCGCATTCTCCACCAAAAAATCTGTCACGGGTTACTTAGATTTACCTATGCCCGTGACAGGGGAAGCCACCCCACGCCCCAACCCGGGGCCCGGAAAGGAGGGGGAAAAGGGGAGTGGGATAAAACAGCGACAATCTAAGGAGGAAAAACTTATTTTACTAAATATGATATCGAAATACAAGATAACACAATATAATATAATTAAGGCTAACAAAATCGAACGAAACAGAGAGAGAGAGTCTCCGAAAACCGAGAGGCCTACTGTGAACTCTAGGCGACACGGCTGGAACGCTTCCCACTCTCCGAGAAGTTCGAGAGAAGAAGGAGGGCACTCCAGCCTGGGAACGAGATTATATAGAGTCCTGGTCCCGTGACTTATTGTTACTCCTGTTGTTCTCTGGGATATGTAGTCTTCTTCTGTGGACTGCACATTCAACAGAAGTATCCATACTTGACATGATGTTATGATGTGGAATACTGATAGCAAAATTACAAAATTACAAAACCATGACAGGTATTCTGGTAGAAATGCATCCTATAATGCTACAGTGCATCATTTTCTAGAGAAAATATCTTCTTTTGGTTTTGAAAACAGGTATTAGGTTTAGAAAATGCTATTTTTAGTGAAGAAAATTCATATTTTCAAAAGAAACTCAAATATTTGCCAGGATAAATGGTGATGCTTTAGAGAGAACTTATTATTTCTGGTCTATGTAGTGAAAGTCGTGTGTAAATTTCAAAAATTAGAACAGAAATTGATCTTTAGGGGGGAAGTGTCCTTATTTGAAAGAGGAATTCCGGTATTCTGTAAGCAATGTATCATATTATGCTGCAAATATTCATTTTTTAGAGGAACTGTCTTCTTTTGAGGATGAAACCCAGTATTTTGGGGAGAAAAAGATATTTTTAGGGCTGAAAAGCATTGTATTTGTTAAGAAAAATGTATTTTTGCAAGGATAAGAAGTGATACTCAAGAATGTACCTTTTATTTTTTTTCTGGGATAAGTACTGCTATTAATGTCAAAGTTCTCTAAATCTTGACAGAAATTGATATTTTGGGTGGAAATGTCCTTATTTTGTAGAGGAATACAGGAATTCATGAAACACTGTATTCTATTATGCTCCAAAGGAACATTCTGTAAAGATAATGTCTACCTTTGGGGATGAAAACCAGTATTTTGTTTAGAAAATGCTATTTTTAGGAATGAAAAGCATTAGTTTGGTAAGAAAATGAAATATTTGAAAGGATAATTAGTGATACTTATGAGATTCCTTTTTATTTCTGGGATAAGCAAGGATATTAGTGTGAAAGTTTTCTACATTATGACACAACTTGATATTTTTGGTGGGAATGTCCTTATTTTGTAGAGGAATTTGGGAATTCTTGAATCACTGTATTCTATTAGGCTCCAAAGCATCATTCTGTAGGGATAAAGTCTTTCTTTGTGTATGAAAACCAGTATTTTGTTTAGAAATGCTATTTTTAGGAATGAAATGCTTTATTTTTGAAAGAAAATGAAATTTTTGCAAGGATAATTAGTGATACTTCAGTGATAACTTTTTATTTCTGGTATGTGTAGTGATATTCGTGTGAAAATTTTTAATGTTTTGACAGAAATTGATATTTCGGGTGGAACTCTCCTTATTTTGTAGAGTAAAACTGGTGTTCTGGAAACAATGTGTCATATTATGCTCCTAAGTATCATTTAGTAGAGAGAATATCTTCTTTTGGGAATTCAAAACCATATGTTGTTTAGAACATACTATTCTTAGGAATGAAAAGCATTTTCTTAGGTAAGAAAAATGTATTTTTGCCAGAATACGGAGTGATACTTAAGAGAGAACTTCTTATTTCTGGAAGAAGTGGTGATATTCATGTGTAAATGGTAAAAATTTTAACAGAAACTGTCATTTTGGGTGGAAATGTCCATAATTTGTAGAGGAAAACGGGTATTCTGGTAGAAATGCATCCTATAATGCTACAGTGCATCATTTTCTAGAGAAAATATCTTCTTTTGGTTATGAAAACAGGTATTAGGTTTAGAAAATGCTATTTTTAGTGAAGAAAATTCATATTTTCAAAAGAAACTCAAATATTTGCCAGGATAAATGGTGATGCTTTAGAGAGAACTTATTATTTCTGGTCTATGTAGTGAAAGTCGTGTGTAAATTTCAAAAATTAGAACAGAAATTGATCTTTAGGGGGGAAGTGTCCTTATTTGAAAGAGGAATTCCGGTATTCTGTAAACAGTGTATCATATTATGCTGCAAATATTCATTTTTTAGAGGAACTGTCTTCTTTTGAGGATGAAACCCAGTATTTTGGGGAGAAAATGATATTTTTAGGGCTGAAAAGCATTGTATTTGTTAAGAAAAATGTATTTTTGCAAGGATAAGAAGTGATACTCAAGAATGTACCTTTTATTTTTTTTCTGGGATAAGTACTGCTATTAATGTCAAAGTTCTCTAAATCTTGACAGAAATTGATATTTTGGGTGGAAATGTCCTTATTTTGTAGAGGAATACAGGAATTCATGAAACACTGTATTCTATTATGCTCCAAAGGAACATTCTGTAGAGATAATGTCTACCTTTGGGGATGAAAACCAGTATTTTGTTTAGAAAATGCTATTTTTAGGAATGAAAAGCATTAGTTTGGTAAGAAAATGAAATATTTGAAAGGATAATTAGTGATACTTATGAGATTCCTTTTTATTTCTGGGATAAGCAAGGATATTAGTGTGAAAGTTTTCTACATTATGACACAACTTGATATTTCTGGTGGGAATGTCCTTATTTTGTAGAGGAATTAGGGAATTCTTGAATCACTGTATTCTATTAGGCTCCAAAGCATCATTCTGTAGGGATAAAGTCTTTCTTTTTGTATGAAAACCAGTATTTTGTTTAGAAATGCTATTTTTAGGAATGAAATGCTTTATTTTTGAAAGAAAATGAAATTTTTGCAAGGATAATTAGTGATACTTCAGTGATAACTTTTTATTTCTGGTATGTGTAGTGATATTCGTGTGAAAATTTTTAATGTTTTGACAGAAATTGATATTTCGGGTGGAACTGTCCTTATTTTGTAGAGTAAAACTGGTGTTCTGGAAACAATGTGTCATATTATGCTCCTAAGTATCATTTAGTAGAGAGAATATCTTCTTTTGGGAATTAAAAACCATATGTTGTTTAGAACATACTATTCTTAGGAATGAAAAGCATTTTCTTAGGTAAGAAAAATGTATTTTTGCCAGAATACGGAGTGATACTTAAGAGAGAACTTCTTATTTCTGGAAGAAGTGGTGATATTCATGTGTAAATGGTAAAAATTTTAACAGAAACTGTCATTTTGGGTGGAAATGTCCATAATTTGTAGAGGAAAACGGGTATTCTGGTAGAAATGCATCCTATAATGCTACAGTGCATCATTTTCTAGAGAAAATATCTTCTTTTGGTTATGAAAACAGGTATTAGGTTTAGAAAATGCTATTTTTAGTGAAGAAAATTCATATTTTCAAAAGAAACTCAAATATTTGCCAGGATAAATGGTGATGCTTTAGAGAGAACTTATTATTTCTGGTCTATGTAGTGAAAGTCGTGTGTAAATTTCAAAAATTAGAACAGAAATTGATCTTTAGGGGGGAAGTGTCCTTATTTGAAAGAGGAATTCCGGTATTCTGTAAACAGTGTATCATATTATGCTGCAAATATTCATTTTTTAGAGGAACTGTCTTCTTTTGAGGATGAAACCCAGTATTTTGGGGAGAAAATGATATTTTTAGGGCTGAAAAGCATTGTATTTGTTAAGAAAAATGTATTTTTGCAAGGATAAGAAGTGATACTCAAGAATGTACCTTTTATTTTTTTTCTGGGATAAGTACTGCTATTAATGTCAAAGTTCTCTAAATCTTGACAGAAATTGATATTTTGGGTGGAAATGTCCTTATTTTGTAGAGGAATACAGGAATTCATGAAACACTGTATTCTATTATGCTCCAAAGGAACATTCTGTAGAGATAATGTCTACCTTTGGGGATGAAAACCAGTATTTTGTTTAGAAAATGCTATTTTTAGGAATGAAAAGCATTAGTTTGGTAAGAAAATGAAATATTTGAAAGGATAATTAGTGATACTTATGAGATTCCTTTTTATTTCTGGGATAAGCAAGGATATTAGTGTGAAAGTTTTCTACATTATGACACAACTTGATATTTCTGGTGGGAATGTCCTTATTTTGTAGAGGAATTAGGGAATTCTTGAATCACTGTATTCTATTAGGCTCCAAAGCATCATTCTGTAGGGATAAAGTCTTTCTTTTTGTATGAAAACCAGTATTTTGTTTAGAAATGCTATTTTTAGGAATGAAATGCTTTATTTTTGAAAGAAAATGAAATTTTTGCAAGGATAATTAGTGATACTTCAGTGATAACTTTTTATTTCTGGTATGTGTAGTGATATTCGTGTGAAAATTTTTAATGTTTTGACAGAAATTGATATTTCGGGTGGAACTGTCCTTATTTTGTAGAGTAAAACTGGTGTTCTGGAAACAATGTGTCATATTATGCTCCTAAGTATAATTTAGTAGAGAGAATATCTTCTTTTGGGAATTCAAAACCATATGTTGTTTAGAACATACTATTCTTAGGAATGAAAAGCATTTTCTTAGGTAAGAAAAATGTATTTTTGCCAGAATACGGAGTGATACTTAAGAGAGAACTTCTTATTTCTGGAAGAAGTGGTGATATTCATGTGTAAATGGTAAAAATTTTAACAGAAACTGTCATTTTGGGTGGAAATGTCCATAATTTGTAGAGGAAAACGGGTATTCTGGTAGAAATGCATCCTATAATGCTACAGTGCATCATTTTCTAGAGAAAATATCTTCTTTTGGTTATGAAAACAGGTATTAGGTTTAGAAAATGCTATTTTTAGTGAAGAAAATTCATATTTTCAAAAGAAACTCAAATATTTGCCAGGATAAATGGTGATGCTTTAGAGAGAACTTATTATTTCTGGTCTATGTAGTGAAAGTCGTGTGTAAATTTCAAAAATTAGAACAGAAATTGATCTTTAGGGGGGAAGTGTCCTTATTTGAAAGAGGAATTCCGGTATTCTGTAAACAGTGTATCATATTATGCTGCAAATATTCATTTTTTAGAGGAACTGTCTTCTTTTGAGGATGAAACCCAGTATTTTGGGGAGAAAAAGATATTTTTAGGGCTGAAAAGCATTGTATTTGTTAAGAAAAATGTATTTTTGCAAGGATAAGAAGTGATACTCAAGAATGTACCTTTTATTTTTTTTCTGGGATAAGTACTGCTATTAATGTCAAAGTTCTCTAAATCTTGACAGAAATTGATATTTTGGGTGGAAATGTCCTTATTTTGTAGAGGAATACAGGAATTCATGAAACACTGTATTCTATTATGCTCCAAAGGAACATTCTGTAGAGATAATGTCTACCTTTGGGGATGAAAACCAATATTTTGTTTAGAAAATGCTATTTTTAGGAATGAAAAGCATTAGTTTGGTAAGAAAATGAAATATTTGAAAGGATAATTAGTGATACTTATGAGATTCCTTTTTATTTCTGAGATAAGCAAGGATATTAGTGTGAAAGTTTTCTACATTATGACACAACTTGATATTTTTGGTGGGAATGTCCTTATTTTGTAGAGGAATTAGGGAATTCTTGAATCACTGTATTCTATTAGGCTCCAAAGCATCATTCTGTAGGGATAAAGTCTTTCTTTGTGTATGAAAACCAGTATTTTGTTTAGAAATGCTATTTTTAGGAATGAAATGCTTTATTTTTGAAAGAAAATGAAATTTTTGCAAGGATAATTAGTGATACTTCAGTGATAACTTTTTATTTCTGGTATGTGTAGTGATATTCGTGTGAAAATTTTTAATGTTTTGACAGAAATTGATATTTCGGGTGGAACTGTCCTTATTTTGTAGAGTAAAACTGGTGTTCTGGAAACAATGTGTCATATTATGCTCCTAAGTATCATTTAGTAGAGAGAATATCTTCTTTTGGGAATTAAAAACCATATGTTGTTTAGAACATACTATTCTTAGGAATGAAAAGCATTTTCTTAGGTAAGAAAAATGTATTTTTGCCAGAATACGGAGTGATACTTAAGAGAGAACTTCTTATTTCTGGAAGAATTGGTGATATTCATGTGTAAATGGTAAAAATTTTAACAGAAACTGTCATTTTGGGTGGAAATGTCCATAATTTGTAGAGGAAAACGGGTATTCTGGTAGAAATGCATCCTATAATGCTACAGTGCATCATTTTCTAGAGAAAATATCTTCTTTTGGTTATGAAAACAGGTATTAGGTTTAGAAAATGCTATTTTTAGTGAAGAAAATTCATATTTTCAAAAGAAACTCAAATATTTGCCAGGATAAATGGTGATGCTTTAGAGAGAACTTATTATTTCTGGTCTATGTAGTGAAAGTCGTGTGTAAATTTCAAAAATTAGAACAGAAATTGATCTTTAGGGGGGAAGTGTCCTTATTTGAAAGAGGAATTCCGGTATTCTGTAAACAGTGTATCATATTATGCTGCAAATATTCATTTTTTAGAGGAACTGTCTTCTTTTGAGGATGAAACCCAGTATTTTGGGGAGAAAATGATATTTTTAGGGCTGAAAAGCATTGTATTTGTTAAGAAAAATGTATTTTTGCAAGGATAAGAAGTGATACTCAAGAATGTACCTTTTATTTTTTTTCTGGGATAAGTACTGCTATTAATGTCAAAGTTCTCTAAATCTTGACAGAAATTGATATTTTGGGTGGAAATGTCCTTATTTTGTAGAGGAATACAGGAATTCATGAAACACTGTATTCTATTATGCTCCAAAGGAACATTCTGTAGAGATAATGTCTACCTTTGGGGATGAAAACCAGTATTTTGTTTAGAAAATGCTATTTTTAGGAATGAAAAGCATTAGTTTGGTAAGAAAATGAAATATTTGAAAGGATAATTAGTGATACTTATGAGATTCCTTTTTATTTCTGGGATAAGCAAGGATATTAGTGTGAAAGTTTTCTACATTATGACACAACTTGATATTTCTGGTGGGAATGTCCTTATTTTGTAGAGGAATTAGGGAATTCTTGAATCACTGTATTCTATTAGGCTCCAAAGCATCATTCTGTAGGGATAAAGTCTTTCTTTTTGTATGAAAACCAGTATTTTGTTTAGAAATGCTATTTTTAGGAATGAAATGCTTTATTTTTGAAAGAAAATGAAATTTTTGCAAGGATAATTAGTGATACTTCAGTGATAACTTTTTATTTCTGGTATGTGTAGTGATATTCGTGTGAAAATTTTTAATGTTTTGACAGAAATTGATATTTCGGGTGGAACTGTCCTTATTTTGTAGAGTAAAACTGGTGTTCTGGAAACAATGTGTCATATTATGCTCCTAAGTATCATTTAGTAGAGAGAATATCTTCTTTTGGGAATTCAAAACCATATGTTGTTTAGAACATACTATTCTTAGGAATGAAAAGAATTTTCTTAGGTAAGAAAAATGTATTTTTGCCAGAATACGGAGTGATACTTAAGAGAGAACTTCTTATTTCTGGAAGAAGTGGTGATATTCATGTGTAAATGGTAAAAATTTTAACAGAAACTGTCATTTTGGGTGGAAATGTCCATAATTTGTAGAGGAAAACGGGTATTCTGGTAGAAATGCATCCTATAATGCTACAGTGCATCATTTTCTAGAGAAAATATCTTCTTTTGGTTATGAAAACAGGTATTAGGTTTAGAAAATGCTATTTTTAGTGAAGAAAATTCATATTTTCAAAAGAAACTCAAATATTTGCCAGGATAAATGGTGATGCTTTAGAGAGAACTTATTATTTCTGGTCTATGTAGTGAAAGTCGTGTGTAAATTTCAAAAATTAGAACAGAAATTGATCTTTAGGGGGGAAGTGTCCTTATTTGAAAGAGGAATTCCGGTATTCTGTAAACAGTGTATCATATTATGCTGCAAATATTCATTTTTTAGAGGAACTGTCTTCTTTTGAGGATGAAACCCAGTATTTTGGGGAGAAAATGATATTTTTAGGGCTGAAAAGCATTGTATTTGTTAAGAAAAATGTATTTTTGCAAGGATAAGAAGTGATACTCAAGAATGTACCTTTTATTTTTTTTCTGGGATAAGTACTGCTATTAATGTCAAAGTTCTCTAAATCTTGACAGAAATTGATATTTTGGGTGGAAATGTCCTTATTTTGTAGAGGAATACAGGAATTCATGAAACACTGTATTCTATTATGCTCCAAAGGAACATTCTGTAGAGATAATGTCTACCTTTGGGGATGAAAACCAGTATTTTGTTTAGAAAATGCTATTTTTAGGAATGAAAAGCATTAGTTTGGTAAGAAAATGAAATATTTGAAAGGATAATTAGTGATACTTATGAGATTCCTTTTTATTTCTGGGATAAGCAAGGATATTAGTGTGAAAGTTTTCTACATTATGACACAACTTGATATTTCTGGTGGGAATGTCCTTATTTTGTAGAGGAATTAGGGAATTCTTGAATCACTGTATTCTATTAGGCTCCAAAGCATCATTCTGTAGGGATAAAGTCTTTCTTTGTGTATGAAAACCAGTATTTTGTTTAGAAATGCTATTTTTAGGAATGAAATGCTTTATTTTTGAAAGAAAATGAAATTTTTGCAAGGATAATTAGTGATACTTCAGTGATAACTTTTTATTTCTGGTATGTGTAGTGATATTCGTGTGAAAATTTTTAATGTTTTGACAGAAATTGATATTTCGGGTGGAACTGTCCTTATTTTGTAGAGTAAAACTGGTGTTCTGGAAACAATGTGTCATATTATGCTCCTAAGTATCATTTAGTAGAGAGAATATCTTCTTTTGGGAATTAAAAACCATATGTTGTTTAGAACATACTATTCTTAGGAATGAAAAGCATTTTCTTAGGTAAGAAAAATGTATTTTTGCCAGAATACGGAGTGATACTTAAGAGAGAACTTCTTATTTCTGGAAGAAGTGGTGATATTCATGTGTAAATGGTAAAAATTTTAACAGAAACTGTCATTTTGGGTGGAAATGTCCATAATTTGTAGAGGAAAACGGGTATTCTGGTAGAAATGCATCCTATAATGCTACAGTGCATCATTTTCTAGAGAAAATATCTTCTTTTGGTTATGAAAACAGGTATTAGGTTTAGAAAATGCTATTTTTAGTGAAGAAAATTCATATTTTCAAAAGAAACTCAAATATTTGCCAGGATAAATGGTGATGCTTTAGAGAGAACTTATTATTTCTGGTCTATGTAGTGAAAGTCGTGTGTAAATTTCAAAAATTAGAACAGAAATTGATCTTTCGGGGGGAAGTGTCCTTATTTGAAAGAGGAATTCCGGTATTCTGTAAACAGTGTATCATATTATGCTGCAAATATTCATTTTTTAGAGGAACTGTCTTCTTTTGAGGATGAAACCCAGTATTTTGGGGAGAAAATGATATTTTTAGGGCTGAAAAGCATTGTATTTGTTAAGAAAAATGTATTTTTGCAAGGATAAGAAGTGATACTCAAGAATGTACCTTTTATTTTTTTTCTGGGATAAGTACTGCTATTAATGTCAAAGTTCTCTAAATCTTGACAGAAATTGATATTTTGGGTGGAAATGTCCTTATTTTGTAGAGGAATACAGGAATTCATGAAACACTGTATTCTATTATGCTCCAAAGGAACATTCTGTAGAGATAATGTCTACCTTTGGGGATGAAAACCAGTATTTTGTTTAGAGAATGCTATTTTTAGGAATGAAAAGCATTAGTTTGGTAAGAAAATGAAATATTTGAAAGGATAATTAGTGATACTTATGAGATTCCTTTTTATTTCTGGGATAAGCAAGGATATTAGTGTGAAAGTTTTCTACATTATGACACAACTTGATATTTCTGGTGGGAATGTCCTTATTTTGTAGAGGAATTAGGGAATTCTTGAATCACTGTATTCTATTAGGCTCCAAAGCATCATTCTGTAGGGATAAAGTCTTTCTTTGTGTATGAAAACCAGTATTTTGTTTAGAAATGCTATTTTTAGGAATGAAATGCTTTATTTTTGAAAGAAAATGAAATTTTTGCAAGGATAATTAGTGATACTTCAGTGATAACTTTTTATTTCTGGTATGTGTAGTGATATTCGTGTGAAAATTTTTAATGTTTTGACAGAAATTGATATTTCGGGTGGAACTGTCCTTATTTTGTAGAGTAAAACTGGTGTTCTGGAAACAATGTGTCATATTATGCTCCTAAGTATCATTTAGTAGAGAGAATATCTTCTTTTGGGAATTAAAAACCATATGTTGTTTAGAACATACTATTCTTAGGAATGAAAAGCATTTTCTTAGGTAAGAAAAATGTATTTTTGCCAGAATACGGAGTGATACTTAAGAGAGAACTTCTTATTTCTGGAAGAAGTGGTGATATTCATGTGTAAATGGTAAAAATTTTAACAGAAACTGTCATTTTGGGTGGAAATGTCCATAATTTGTAAAGGAAAACGGGTATTCTGGAAGAAATGCATCCTATAATGCTACAGTGCATCATTTTCTAGAGAAAATATCTTCTTTTGGTTATGAAAACAGGTATTAGGTTTAGAAAATGCTATTTTTAGTGAAGAAAATTCATATTTTCAAAAGAAACTCAAATATTTGCCAGGATAAATGGTGATGCTTTAGAGAGAACTTATTATTTCTGGTCTATGTAGTGAAAGTCGTGTGTAAATTTCAAAAATTAGAACAGAAATTGATCTTTAGGGGGGAAGTGTCCCTATTTGAAAGAGGAATTCCGGTATTCTGTAAACAGTGTATCATATTATGCTGCAAATATTCATTTTTTAGAGGAACTGTCTTCTTTTGAGGATGAAACCCAGTATTTTGGGGAGAAAATGATATTTTTAGGGCTGAAAAGCATTGTATTTGTTAAGAAAAATGTATTTTTGCAAGGATAAGAAGTGATACTCAAGAATGTACCTTTTATTTTTTTTCTGGGATAAGTACTGCTATTAATGTCAAATTCTCTAAATCTTGACAGAAATTGATATTTTGGGTGGAAATGTCCTTATTTTGTAGAGGAATACAGGAATTCATGAAACACTGTATTCTATTATGCTCCAAAGGAACATTCTGTAGAGATAATGTCTACCTTTGGGGATGAAAACCAGTATTTTGTTTAGAAAATGCTATTTTTAGGAATGAAAAGCATTAGTTTGGTAAGAAAATGAAATATTTGAAAGGATAATTAGTGATACTTATGAGATTCCTTTTTATTTCTGGGATAAGCAAGGATATTAGTGTGAAAGTTTTCTACATTATGACACAACTTGATATTTCTGGTGGGAATGTCCTTATTTTGTAGAGGAATTAGGGAATTCTTGAATCACTGTATTCTATTAGGCTCCAAAGCATCATTCTGTAGGGATAAAGTCTTTCTTTGTGTATGAAAACCAGTATTTTGTTTAGAAATGCTATTTTTAGGAATGAAATGCTTTATTTTTGAAAGAAAATGAAATTTTTGCAAGGATAATTAGTGATACTTCAGTGATAACTTTTTATTTCTGGTATGTGTAGTGATATTCGTGTGAAAATTTTTAATGTTTTGACAGAAATTGATATTTCGGGTGGAACTGTCCTTATTTTGTAGAGTAAAACTGGTGTTCTGGAAACAATGTGTCATATTATGCTCCTAAGTATCATTTAGTAGAGAGAATATCTTCTTTTGGGAATTCAAAACCATATGTTGTTTAGAACATACTATTCTTAGGAATGAAAAGCATTTTCTTAGGTAAGAAAAATGTATTTTTGCCAGAATACGGAGTGATACTTAAGAGAGAACTTCTTATTTCTGGAAGAAGTGGTGATATTCATGTGTAAATGGTAAAAATTTTAACAGAAACTGTCATTTTGGGTGGAAATGTCCATAATTTGTAAAGGAAAACGGGTATTCTGGTAGAAATGCATCCTATAATGCTACAGTGCATCATTTTCTAGAGAAAATATCTTCTTTTGGTTATGAAAACAGGTATTAGGTTTAGAAAATGCTATTTTTAGTGAAGAAAATTCATATTTTCAAAAGAAACTCAAATATTTGCCAGGATAAATGGTGATGCTTTAGAGAGAACTTATTATTTCTGGTCTATGTAGTGAAAGTCGTGTGTAAATTTCAAAAATTAGAACAGAAATTGATCTTTAGGGGGGAAGTGTCCTTATTTGAAAGAGGAATTCCGGTATTCTGTAAACAGTGTATCATATTATGCTGCAAATATTCATTTTTTAGAGGAACTGTCTTCTTTTGAGGATGAAACCCAGTATTTTGGGGAGAAAATGATATTTTTAGGGCTGAAAAGCATTGTATTTGTTAAGAAAAATGTATTTTTGCAAGGATAAGAAGTGATACTCAAGAATGTACCTTTTATTTTTTTTCTGGGATAAGTACTGCTATTAATGTCAAAGTTCTCTAAATCTTGACAGAAATTGATATTTTGGGTGGAAATGTCCTTATTTTGTAGAGGAATACGGGAATTCATGAAACACTGTATTCTATTATGCTCCAAAGGAACATTCTGTAGAGATAATGTCTACCTTTGGGGATGAAAACCAATATTTTGTTTAGAAAATGCTATTTTTAGGAATGAAAAGCATTAGTTTGGTAAGAAAATGAAATATTTGAAAGGATAATTAGTGATACTTATGAGATTCCTTTTTATTTCTGAGTTAAGCAAGGATATTAGTGTGAAAGTTTTCTACATTATGACACAACTTGATATTTCTGGTGGGAATGTCCTTATTTTGTAGAGGAATTTGGGAATTCTTGAATCACTGTATTCTATTAGGCTCCAAAGCATCATTCTGTAGGGATAAAGTCTTTCTTTGTGTATGAAAACCAGTATTTTGTTTAGAAATGCTATTTTTAGGAATGAAATGCTTTATTTTTGAAAGAAAATGAAATTTTTGCAAGGATAATTAGTGATACTTCAGTGATAACTTTTTATTTCTGGTATGTGTAGTGATATTCGTGTGAAAATTTTTAATGTTTTGACAGAAATTGATATTTCGGGTGGAACTGTCCTTATTTTGTAGAGTAAAACTGGTGTTCTGGAAACAATGTGTCATATTATGCTCCTAAGTATCATTTAGTAGAGAGAATATCTTCTTTTGGGAATTAAAAACCATATGTTGTTTAGAACATACTATTCTTAGGAATGAAAAGCATTTTCTTAGGTAAGAAAAATGTATTTTTGCCAGAATACGGAGTGATACTTAAGAGAGAACTTCTTATTTCTGGAAGAAGTGGTGATATTCATGTGTAAATGGTAAAAATTTTAACAGAAACTGTCATTTTGGGTGGAAATGTCCATAATTTGTAAAGGAAAACGGGTATTCTGGTAGAAATGCATCCTATAATGCTACAGTGCATCATTTTCTAGAGAAAATATCTTCTTTTGGTTATGAAAACAGGTATTAGGTTTAGAAAATGCTATTTTTAGTGAAGAAAATTCATATTTTCAAAAGAAACTCAAATATTTGCCAGGATAAATGGTGATGCTTTAGAGAGAACTTATTATTTCTGGTCTATGTAGTGAAAGTCGTGTGTAAATTTCAAAAATTAGAACAGAAATTGATCTTTAGAGGGGAAGTGTCCTTATTTGAAAGAGGAATTCCGGTATTCTGTAAACAGTGTATCATATTATGCTGCAAATATTCATTTTTTAGAGGAACTGTCTTCTTTTGAGGATGAAACCCAGTATTTTGGGGAGAAAATGATATTTTTAGGGCTGAAAAGCATTGTATTTGTTAAGAAAAATGTATTTTTGCAAGGATAAGAAGTGATACTCAAGAATGTACCTTTTATTTTTTTTCTGGGATAAGTACTGCTATTAATGTCAAAGTTCTCTAAATCTTGACAGAAATTGATATTTTGGGTGGAAATGTCCTTATTTTGTAGAGGAATACAGGAATTCATGAAACACTGTATTCTATTATGCTCCAAAGGAACACTCTGTAGAGATAATGTCTACCTTTGGGGATGAAAACCAGTATTTTGTTTAGAAAATGCTATTTTTAGGAATGAAAAGCATTAGTTTGGTAAGAAAATGAAATATTTGAAAGGATAATTAGTGATACTTATGAGATTCCTTTTTATTTCTGAGATAAGCAAGGATATTAGTGTGAAAGTTTTCTACATTATGACACAACTTGATATTTCTGGTGGGAATGTCCTTATTTTGTAGAGGAATTTGGGAATTCTTGAATCACTGTATTCTATTAGGCTCCAAAGCATCATTCTGTAGGGATAAAGTCTTTCTTTGTGTATGAAAACCAGTGTTTTGTTTAGAAATGCTATTTTTAGGAATGAAATGCTTTATTTTTGAAAGAAAATGAAATTTTTGCAAGGATAATTAGTGATACTTCAGTGATAACTTTATTTCTGGTATGTGTAGTGATATTCGTGTGAAAATTTTTAATGTTTTGACAGAAATTGATATTTCGGGTGGAACTGTCCTTATTTTGTAGAGTAAAACTGGTGTTCTGGAAACAATGTGTCATATTATGCTCCTAAGTATCATTTAGTAGAGAGAATATCTTCTTTTGGGAATTAAAAACCATATGTTGTTTAGAACATACTATTCTCAGGAATGAAAAGCATTTTCTTAGGTAAGAAAAATGTATTTTTGCCAGAATACGGAGTGATACTTAAGAGAGAACTTCTTATTTCTGGAAGAAGTGGTGATATTCATGTGTAAATGGTAAAAATTTTAACAGAAACTGTCATTTTGGGTGGAAATGTCCATAATTTGTAGAGGAAAACGGGTATTCTGGTAGAAATGCATCCTATAATGCTACAGTGCATCATTTTCTAGAGAAAATATCTTCTTTTGGTTATGAAAACAGGTATTAGGTTTAGAAAATGCTATTTTTAGTGAAGAAAATTCATATTTTCAAAAGAAACTCAAATATTTGCCAGGATAAATGGTGATGCTTTAGAGAGAACTTATTATTTCTGGTCTATGTAGTGAAAGTCGTGTGTAAATTTCAAAAATTAGAACAGAAATTGATCTTTAGGGGGGAAGTGTCCTTATTTGAAAGAGGAATTCCGGTATTCTGTAAACAGTGTATCATATTATGCTGCAAATATTCATTTTTTAGAGGAACTGTCTTCTTTTGAGGATGAAACCCAGTATTTTGGGGAGAAAATGATATTTTTAGGGCTGAAAAGCATTGTATTTGTTAAGAAAAATGTATTTTTGCAAGGATAAGAAGTGATACTCAAGAATGTACCTTTTATTTTTTTTCTGGGATAAGTACTGCTATTAATGTCAAAGTTCTCTAAATCTTGACAGAAATTGATATTTTGGGTGGAAATGTCCTTATTTTGTAGAGGAATACAGGAATTCATGAAACACTGTATTCTATTATGCTCCAAAGGAACATTCTGTAGAGATAATGTCTACCTTTGGGGATGAAAACCAGTATTTTGTTTAGAAAATGCTATTTTTAGGAATGAAAAGCATTAGTTTGGTAAGAAAATGAAATATTTGAAAGGATAATTAGTGATACTTATGAGATTCCTTTTTATTTCTGAGATAAGCAAGGATATTAGTGTGAAAGTTTTCTACATTATGACACAACTTGATATTTCTGGTGGGAATGTCCTTATTTTGTAGAGGAATTAGGGAATTCTTGAATCACTGTATTCTATTAGGCTCCAAAGCATCATTCTGTAGGGATAAAGTCTTTCTTTGTGTATGAAAACCAGTGTTTTGTTTAGAAATGCTATTTTTAGGAATGAAATGCTTTATTTTTGAAAGAAAATGAAATTTTTGCAAGGATAATTAGTGATACTTCAGTGATAACTTTTTATTTCTGGTATGTGTAGTGATATTCGTGTGAAAATTTTTAATGTTTTGACAGAAATTGATATTTCGGGTGGAACTGTCCTTATTTTGTAGAGTAAAACTGGTGTTCTGGAAACAATGTGTCATATTATGCTCCTAAGTATCATTTAGTAGAGAGAATATCTTCTTTTGGGAATTAAAAACCATATGTTGTTTAGAACATACTATTCTTAGGAATGAAAAGCATTTTCTTAGGTAAGAAAAATGTATTTTTGCCAGAATACGGAGTGATACTTAAGAGAGAACTTCTTATTTCTGGAAGAAGTGGTGATATTCATGTGTAAATGGTAAAAATTTTAACAGAAACTGTCATTTTGGGTGGAAATGTCCATAATTTGTAAAGGAAAACGGGTATTCTGGAAGAAATGCATCCTATAATGCTACAGTGCATCATTTTCTAGAGAAAATATCTTCTTTTGGTTATGAAAACAGGTATTAGGTTTAGAAAATGCTATTTTTAGTGAAGAAAATTCATATTTTCAAAAGAAACTCAAATATTTGCCAGGATAAATGGTGATGCTTTAGAGAGAACTTATTATTTCTGGTCTATGTAGTGAAAGTCGTGTGTAAATTTCAAAAATTAGAACAGAAATTGATCTTTAGGGGGGAAGTGTCCTTATTTGAAAGAGGAATTCCGGTATTCTGTAAACAGTGTATCATATTATGCTGCAAATATTCATTTTTTAGAGGAACTGTCTTCTTTTGAGGATGAAACCCAGTATTTTGGGGAGAAAATGATATTTTTAGGGCTGAAAAGCATTGTATTTGTTAAGAAAAATGTATTTTTGCAAGGATAAGAAGTGATACTCAAGAATGTACCTTTTATTTTTTTTCTGGGATAAGTACTGCTATTAATGTCAAAGTTCTCTAAATCTTGACAGAAATTGATATTTTGGGTGGAAATGTCCTTATTTTGTAGAGGAATACAGGAATTAATGAAACACTGTATTCTATTATGCTCCAAAGGAACATTCTGTAGAGATAATGTCTACCTTTGGGGATGAAAACCAGTATTTTGTTTAGAAAATGCTATTTTTAGGAATGAAAAGCATTAGTTTGGTAAGAAAATGAAATATTTGAAAGGATAATTAGTGATACTTATGAGATTCCTTTTTATTTCTGAGATAAGCAAGGATATTAGTGTGAAAGTTTTCTACATTATGACACAACTTGATATTTCTGGTGGGAATGTCCTTATTTTGTAGAGGAATTAGGGAATTCTTGAATCACTGTATTCTATTAGGCTCCAAAGCATCATTCTGTAGGGATAAAGTCTTTCTTTGTGTATGAAAACCAGTGTTTTGTTTAGAAATGCTATTTTTAGGAATGAAATGCTTTATTTTTGAAAGAAAATGAAATTTTTGCAAGGATAATTAGTGATACTTCAGTGATAACTTTATTTCTGGTATGTGTAGTGATATTCGTGTGAAAATTTTTAATGTTTTGACAGAAATTGATATTTCGGGTGGAACTGTCCTTATTTTGTAGAGTAAAACTGGTGTTCTGGAAACAATGTGTCATATTATGCTCCTAAGTATCATTTAGTAGAGAGAATATCTTCTTTTGGGAATTAAAAACCATATGTTGTTTAGAACATACTATTCTCAGGAATGAAAAGCATTTTCTTAGGTAAGAAAAATGTATTTTTGCCAGAATACGGAGTGATACTTAAGAGAGAACTTCTTATTTCTGGAAGAAGTGGTGATATTCATGTGTAAATGGTAAAAATTTTAACAGAAACTGTCATTTTGGGTGGAAATGTCCATAATTTGTAGAGGAAAACGGGTATTCTGGTAGAAATGCATCCTATAATGCTACAGTGCATCATTTTCTAGAGAAAATATCTTCTTTTGGTTATGAAAACAGGTATTAGGTTTAGAAAATGCTATTTTTAGTGAAGAAAATTCATATTTTCAAAAGAAACTCAAATATTTGCCAGGATAAATGGTGATGCTTTAGAGAGAACTTATTATTTCTGGTCTATGTAGTGAAAGTCGTGTGTAAATTTCAAAAATTAGAACAGAAATTGATCTTTAGGGGGGAAGTGTCCTTATTTGAAAGAGGAATTCCGGTATTCTGTAAACAATGTATCATATTATGCTGCAAATATTCATTTTTTAGAGGAACTGTCTTCTTTTGAGGATGAAACCCAGTATTTTGGGGAGAAAATGATATTTTTAGGGCTGAAAAGCATTGTATTTGTTAAGAAAAATGTATTTTTGCAAGGATAAGAAGTGATACTCAAGAATGTACCTTTTATTTTTTTTCTGGGATAAGTACTGCTATTAATGTCAAAGTTCTCTAAATCTTGACAGAAATTGATATTTTGGGTGGAAATGTCCTTATTTTGTAGAGGAATACAGGAATTCATGAAACACTGTATTCTATTATGCTCCAAAGGAACATTCTGTAGAGATAATGTCTACCTTTGGGGATGAAAACCAATATTTTGTTTAGAAAATGCTATTTTTAGGAATGAAAAGCATTAGTTTGGTAAGAAAATGAAATATTTGAAAGGATAATTAGTGATACTTATGAGATTCCTTTTTATTTCTGAGATAAGCAAGGATATTAGTGTGAAAGTTTTCTACATTATGACACAACTTGATATTTCTGGTGGGAATGTCCTTATTTTGTAGAGGAATTAGGGAATTCTTGAATCACTGTATTCTATTAGGCTCCAAAGCATCATTCTGTAGGGATAAAGTCTTTCTTTGTGTATGAAAACCAGTGTTTTGTTTAGAAATGCTATTTTTAGGAATGAAATGCTTTATTTTTGAAAGAAAATGAAATTTTTGCAAGGATAATTAGTGATACTTCAGTGATAACTTTTTATTTCTGGTATGTGTAGTGATATTCGTGTGAAAATTTTTAATGTTTTGACAGAAATTGATATTTCGGGTGGAACTGTCCTTATTTTGTAGAGTAAAACTGGTGTTCTGGAAACAATGTGTCATATTATGCTCCTAAGTATCATTTAGTAGAGAGAATATCTTCTTTTGGGAATTAAAAACCATATGTTGTTTAGAACATACTATTCTTAGGAATGAAAAGCATTTTCTTAGGTAAGAAAAATGTATTTTTGCCAGAATACGGAGTGATACTTAAGAGAGAACTTCTTATTTCTGGAAGAAGTGGTGATATTCATGTGTAAATGGTAAAAATTTTAACAGAAACTGTCATTTTGGGTGGAAATGTCCATAATTTGTAGAGGAAAACGGGTATTCTGGTAGAAATGCATCCTATAATGCTACAGTGCATCATTTTCTAGAGAAAATATCTTCTTTTGGTTATGAAAACAGGTATTAGGTTTAGAAAATGCTATTTTTAGTGAAGAAAATTCATATTTTCAAAAGAAACTCAAATATTTGCCAGGATAAATGGTGATGCTTTAGAGAGAACTTATTATTTCTGGTCTATGTAGTGAAAGTCGTGTGTAAATTTCAAAAATTAGAACAGAAATTGATCTTTAGGGGGATAGTGTCCTTATTTGAAAGAGGAATTCCGGTATTCTGTAAACAATGTATCATATTATGCTGCAAATATTCATTTTTTAGAGGAACTGTCTTCTTTTGAGGATGAAACCCAGTATTTTGGGGAGAAAATGATATTTTTAGGGCTGAAAAGCATTGTATTTGTTAAGAAAAATGTATTTTTGCAAGGATAAGAAGTGATACTCAAGAATGTACCTTTTATTTTTTTTCTGGGATAAGTACTGCTATTAATGTCAAAGTTCTCTAAATCTTGACAGAAATTGATATTTTGGGTGGAAATGTCCTTATTTTGTAGAGGAATACAGGAATTCATGAAACACTGTATTCTATTATGCTCCAAAGGAACATTCTGTAGAGATAATGTCTACCTTTGGGGATGAAAACCAGTATTTTGTTTAGAAAATGCTATTTTTAGGAATGAAAAGCATTAGTTTGGTAAGAAAATGAAATATTTGAAAGGATAATTAGTGATACTTATGAGATTCCTTTTTATTTCTGAGATAAGCAAGGATATTAGTGTGAAAGTTTTCTACATCATGACACAACTTGATATTTTTGGTGGGAATGTCCTTATTTTGTTGAGGAATTTGGGAATTCTTGAATCACTGTATTCTATTAGGCTCCAAAGCATCATTCTGTAGGGATAAAGTCTTTCTTTGTGTATGAAAACCAGTGTTTTGTTTAGAAATGCTATTTTTAGGAATGAAATGCTTTATTTTTGAAAGAAAATGAAATTTTTGCAAGGATAATCAGTGATACTTCAGTGATAACTTTTTATTTCTGGTATGTGTAGTGATATTCGTGTGAAAATTTTTAATGTTTTGACAGAAATTGATATTTCGGGTGGAACTGTCCTTATTTTGTAGAGTAAAACTGGTGTTCTGGAAACAATGTGTCATATTATGCTCCTAAGTATCATTTAGTAGAGAGAATATCTTCTTTTGGGAATTAAAAACCATATGTTGTTTAGAACATACTATTCTCAGGAATGAAAAGCATTTTCTTAGGTAAGAAAAATGTATTTTTGCCAGAATACGGAGTGATACTTAAGAGAGAACTTCTTATTTCTGGAAGAAGTGGTGATATTCATGTGTAAATGGTAAAAATTTTAACAGAAACTGTCATTTTGGGTGGAAATGTCCATAATTTGTAGAGGAAAACGGGTATTCTGGTAGAAATGCATCCTATAATGCTACAGTGCATCATTTTCTAGAGAAAATATCTTCTTTTGGTTATGAAAACAGGTATTAGGTTTAGAAAATGCTATTTTTAGTGAAGAAAATTCATATTTTCAAAAGAAACTCAAATATTTGCCAGGATAAATGGTGATGCTTTAGAGAGAACTTATTATTTCTGGTCTATGTAGTGAAAGTCGTGTGTAAATTTCAAAAATTAGAACAGAAATTGATCTTTAGGGGGATAGTGTCCTTATTTGAAAGAGGAATTCCGGTATTCTGTAAACAATGTATCATATTATGCTGCAAATATTCATTTTTTAGAGGAACTGTCTTCTTTTGAGGATGAAACCCAGTATTTTGGGGAGAAAATGATATTTTTAGGGCTGAAAAGCATTGTATTTGTTAAGAAAAATGTATTTTTGCAAGGATAAGAAGTGATACTCAAGAATGTACCTTTTATTTTTTTTCTGGGATAAGTACTGCTATTATTGTCAAAGTTCTCTAAATCTTGACAGAAATTGATATTTTGGGTGGAAATGTCCTTATTTTGTAGAGGAATACAGGAATTCATGAAACACTGTATTCTATTATGCTCCAAAGGAACATTCTGTAGAGATAATGTCTACCTTTGGGGATGAAAACCAGTATTTTGTTTAGAAAATGCTATTTTTAGGAATGAAAAGCATTAGTTTGGTAAGAAAATGAAATATTTGAAAGGATAATTAGTGATACTTATGAGATTCCTTTTTATTTCTGAGATAAGCAAGGATATTAGTGTGAAAGTTTTCTACATTATGACACAACTTGATATTTTTGGTGGGAATGTCCTTATTTTGTAGAGGAATTTGGGAATTCTTGAATCACTGTATTCTATTAGGCTCCAAAGCATCATTCTGTAGGGATAAAGTCTTTCTTTGTGTATGAAAACCAGTGTTTTGTTTAGAAATGCTATTTTTAGGAATGAAATGCTTTATTTTTGAAAGAAAATGAAATTTTGCAAGGATAATTAGTGATACTTCAGTGATAACTTTTTATTTCTGGTATGTGTAGTGATATTCGTGTGAAAATTTTTAATGTTTTGACAGAAATTGATATTTCGGGTGGAACTGTCCTTATTTTGTAGAGTAAAACTGGTGTTCTGGAAACAATGTGTCATATTATGCTCCTAAGTATCATTTAGTAGAGAGAATATCTTCTTTTGGGAATTAAAAACCATATGTTGTTTAGAACATACTATACTCAGGAATGAAAAGCATTTTCTTAGGTAAGTAATATGTATTTTTGCCAGAATACGGAGTGATATTTAAGAGAGAACTTCTTATTTCTGGAAGAAGTGGTGATATTCATGTGTAAATGGTAAAAATTTTAACAGAAACTGTCATTTTGGGTGGAAATGTCCATAATTTGTAAAGGAAAACGGGTATTCTGGTAGAAATGCATCCTATAATGCTACAGTGCATCATTTTCTAGAGAAAATATCTTCTTTTGGTTATGAAAACAGGTATTAGGTTTAGAAAATGCTATTTTTAGTGAAGAAAATTCATATTTTCAAAAGAAACTCAAATATTTGCCAGGATAAATGGTGATGCTTTAGAGAGAACTTATTATTTCTGGTCTATGTAGTGAAAGTTGTGTGTAAATTTCAAAAATTAGAACAGAAATTGATCTTTAGGGGGGAAGTGTCCTTATTTGAAAGAGGAATTCCGGTATTCTGTAAACAATGTATCATATTATGCTGCAAATATTCATTTTTTAGAGGAACTGTCTTCTTTTGAGGATGAAACCCAGTATTTTGGGGAGAAAATGATATTTTTAGGGCTGAAAAGCATTGTACTTGTTAAGAAAAATGTATTTTTGCAAGGATAAGAAGTGATACTCAAGAATGTACCTTTTATTTTTTTTCTGGGATAAGTACTGCTATTAATGTCAAAGTTCTCTAAATCTTGACAGAAATTGATATTTTGGGTGGAAATGTCCTTATTTTGTAGAGGAATACAGGAATTCATGAAACACTGTATTCTATTATGCTCCAAAGGAACATTCTGTAGAGATAATGTCTACCTTTGGGGATGAAAACCAGTATTTTGTTTAGAAAATGCTATTTTTAGGAATGAAAAGCATTAGTTTGGTAAGAAAATGAAATATTTGAAAGGATAATTAGTGATACTTATGAGATTCCTATTTATTTCTGAGATAAGCAAGGATATTAGTGTGAAAGTTTTCTACATTATGACACAACTTGATATTTCTGGTGGGAATGTCCTTATTTTGTAGAGGAATTTGGGAATTCTTGAATCACTGTATTCTATTAGGCTCCAAAGCATCATTCTGTAGGGATAAAGTCTTTCTTTGTGTATGAAAACCAGTATTTTGTTTAGAAATGCTATTTTTAGGAATGAAATGGTTTATTTTTGAAAGAAAATGAAATTTTTGCAAGGATAATTAGTGATACTTCAGTGATAACTTTTTATTTCTGGTATGTGTAGTGATATTCGTGTGAAAATTTTTAATGTTTTGACAGAAATTGATATTTCGGGTGGAACTGTCCTTATTTTGTAGAGTAAAACTGGTGTTCTGGAAACAATGTGTCATATTATGCTCCTAAGTATCATTTAGTAGAGAGAATATCTTCTTTTGGGAATTAAAAACCATATGTTGTTTAGAACATACTATACTCAGGAATGAAAAGCATTTTCTTAGGTAAGAAAAATGTATTTTTGCCAGAATACGGAGTGATACTTAAGAGAGAACTTCTTATTTCTGGAAGAAGTGTGATATTCATGTGTAAATGGTAAAAATTTTAACAGAAACTGTCATTTTGGGTGGAAATGTCCATAATTTGTAGAGGAAAACGGGTATTCTGGTAGAAATGCATCCTATAATGCTACAGTGCATCATTTTCTAGAGAAAATATCTTCTTTTGGTTATGAAAACAGGTATTAGGTTTAGAAAATGCTATTTTTAGTGAAGAAAATTCATATTTTCAAAAGAAACTCAAATATTTGCCAGGATAAATGGTGATGCTTTAGAGAGAACTTATTATTTCTGGTCTATGTAGTGAAAGTCGTGTGTAAATTTCAAAAATTAGAACAGAAATTGATCTTTAGGGGGAAAGTGTCCTTATTTGAAAGAGGAATTCCGGTATTCTGTAAACAATGTATCATATTATGCTGCAAATATTCATTTTTTAGAGGAACTGTCTTCTTTTGAGGATGAAACCCAGTATTTTGGGGAGAAAATGATATTTTTAGGGCTGAAAAGCATTGTATTTGTTAAGAAAAATGTATTTTTGCAAGGATAAGAAGTGATACTCAAGAATGTACCTTTTATTTTTTTTCTGGGATAAGTACTGCTATTAATGTCAAAGTTCTCTAAATCTTGACAGAAATTGATATTTTGGGTGGAAATGTCATTATTTTGTAGAGGAATTCAGGAATTCATGAAACACTGTATTCTATTATGCTCCAAAGGAACATTCTGTAGAGATAATGTCTACCTTTGGGGATGAAAACCAATATTTTGTTTAGAAAATGCTATTTTTAGGAATGAAAAGCATTAGTTTGGTAAGAAAATGAAATATTTGAAAGGATAATTAGTGATACTTATGAGATTCCTTTTTATTTCTGAGATAAGCAAGGATATTAGTGTGAAAGTTTTCTACATTATGACACAACTTGATATTTCTGGTGGGAATGTCTTTATTTTGTAGAGGAATTAGGGAATTCTTGAATCACTGTATTCTATTAGGCTCCAAAGCATCATTCTGTAGGGATAAAGTCTTTCTTTGTGTATGAAAACCAGTATTTTGTTTAGAAATGCTATTTTTAGGAATGAAATGCTTTATTTTTGAAAGAAAATGAAATTTTTGCAAGGATAATTAGTGATACTTCAGTGATAACTTTTTATTTCTGGTATGTGTAGTGATATTCGTGTGAAAATTTTTAATGTTTTGACAGAAATTGATATTTCGGGTGGAACTGTCCTTATTTTGTAGAGTAAAACTGGTGTTCTGGAAACAATGTGTCATATTATGCTCCTAAGTATCATTTAGTAGAGAGAATATCTTCTTTTGGGAATTAAAAACCATATGTTGTTTAGAACATACTATTCTTAGGAATGAAAAGCATTTTCTTAGGTAAGAAAAATGTATTTTTGCCAGAATACGGAGTGATACTTAAGAGAGAACTTCTTATTTCTGGAAGAAGTGGTGATATTCATGTGTAAATGGTAAAAATTTTAACAGAAACTGTCATTTTGGGTGGAAATGTCCATAATTTGTAGAGGAAAACGGGTATTCTGGTAGAAATGCATCCTATAATGCTACAGTGCATCATTTTCTAGAGAAAATATCTTCTTTTGGTTATGAAAACAGGTATTAGGTTTAGAAAATGCTATTTTTAGTGAAGAAAATTCATATTTTCAAAAGAAACTCAAATATTTGCCAGGATAAATGGTGATGCTTTAGAGAGAACTTATTATTTCTGGTCTATGTAGTGAAAGTTGTGTGTAAATTTCAAAAATTAGAACAGAAATTGATCTTTAGGGGGGAAGTGTCCTTATTTGAAAGAGGAATTCCGGTATTCTGTAAACAATGTATCATATTATGCTGCAAATATTCATTTTTTAGAGGAACTGTCTTCTTTTGAGGATGAAACCCAGTATTTTGGGGAGAAAATGATATTTTTAGGGCTGAAAAGCATTGTATTTGTTAAGAAAAATGTACTTTTGCAAGGATAAGAAGTGATACTCAAGAATGTACCTTTTATTTTTTTTCTGGGATAAGTACTGCTATTATTGTCAAAGTTCTCTAAATCTTGACAGAAATTGATATTTTGGGTGGAAATGTCCTTATTTTGTAGAGGAATACAGGAATTCATGAAACACTGTATTCTATTATGCTCCAAAGGAACATTCTGTAGAGATAATGTCTACCTTTGGGGATGAAAACCAGTATTTTGTTTAGAAAATGCTATTTTTAGGAATGAAAAGCATTAGTTTGGTAAGAAAATGAAATATTTGAAAGGATAATTAGTGATACTTATGAGATTCCTTTTTATTTCTGGGATAAGCAAGGATATTAGTGTGAAAGTTTTCTACATTATGACACAACTTGATATTTCTGGTGGGAATGTCCTTATTTTGTAGAGGAATTTGGGAATTCTTGAATCACTGTATTCTATTAGGCTCCAAAGCATCATTCTGTAGGAATAAAGTCTTTCTTTGTGTATGAAAACCATTGTTTTGTTTAGAAATGCTATTTTTAGGAATGAAATGCTTTATTTTTGAAAGAAAATGAAATTTTTGCAAGGATAATCAGTGATACTTCAGTGATAACTTTTTATTTCTGGTATGTGTAGTGATATTCGTGTGAAAATTTTTAATGTTTTGACAGAAATTTATATTTCGGGTGGAACTGTCCTTATTTTGTAGAGTAAAACTGGTGTTCTGGAAACAATGTGTCATATTATGCTCCTAAGTATTATTTAGTAGAGAGAATATCTTCTTTTGGGAATTAAAAACCATATGTTGTTTAGAACATACTATACTCAGGAATGAAAAGCATTTTCTTAGGTAAGAAATATGTATTTTTGCCAGAATACGGAGTGATACTTAAGAGAGAACTTCTTATTTCTGGAAGAAGTGGTGATATTCATGTGTAAATGGTAAAAATTTTAACAGAAACTGTCATTTTGGGTGGAAATGTCCATAATTTGTAGAGGAAAACGGGTATTCTGGTAGAAATGCATCCTATAATGCTACAGTGCATCATTTTCTAGAGAAAATATCTTCTTTTGGTTATGAAAACAGGTATTAGGTTTAGAAAATGCTATTTTTAGTGAAGAAAATTCATATTTTCAAAAGAAACTCAAATATTTGCCAGGATAAATGGTGATGCTTTAGAGAGAACTTATTATTTCTGGTCTATGTAGTGAAAGTTGTGTGTAAATTTCAAAAATTAGAACAGAAATTGATCTTTAGGGGGGAAGTGTCCTTATTTGAAAGAGGAATTCCGGTATTCTGTAAACAATGTATCATATTATGCTGCAAATATTCATTTTTTAGAGGAACTGTCTTCTTTTGAGGATGAAACCCAGTATTTTGGGGAGAAAATGATATTTTTAGGGCTGAAAAGCATTGTATTTGTTAAGAAAAATGTACTCTTGCAAGGATAAGAAGTGATACTCAAGAATGTACCTTTTATTTTTTTTCTGGGATAAGTACTGCTATTAATGTCAAAGTTCTCTAAATCTTGACAGAAATTGATATTTTGGGTGGAAATGTCCTTATTTTGTAGAGGAATACAGGAATTCATGAAACACTGTATTCTATTATGCTCCAAAGGAACATTCTGTAGAGATAATGTCTACCTTTGGGGATGAAAACCAGTATTTTGTTTAGAAAATGCTATTTTTAGGAATGAAATGCTTTATTTTTGAAAGAAAATGAAATTTTTGCAAGGATAATTAGTGGTACTTCAGTGATAACTTTTTATTTCTGGTATGTGTAGTGATATTCGTGTGAAAATTTTTAATGTTTTGACAGAAATTGATATTTCGGGTGGAACTGTCCTTATTTTGTAGAGTAAAACTGGTGTTCTGGAAACAATGTGTCATATTATGCTCCTAAGTATCATTTAGTAGAGAGAATATCTTCTTTTGGGAATTAAAAACCATATGTTGTTTAGAACATACTATACTCAGGAATGAAAAGCATTTTCTTAGGTAAGAAAAATGTATTTTTGCCAGAATACGGAGTGATACTTAAGAGAGAACTTCTTATTTCTGGAAGAAGTGGTGATATTCATGTGTAAATGGTAAAAATTTTAACAGAAACTGTCATTTTGGGTGGAAATGTCAATAATTTGTAGAGGAAAACGGGTATTCTGGTAGAAATGCATCCTATAATGCTACAGTGCATCATTTTCTAGAGAAAATATCTTCTTTTGGTTATGAAAACAGGTATTAGGTTTAGAAAATGCTATTTTTAGTGAAGAAAATTCATATTTTCAAAAGAAACTCATATATTTGCCAGGATAAATGGTGATGCTTTAGAGAGAACTTATTATTTCTGGTCTATGTAGTGAAAGTTGTGTGTAAATTTCAAAAATTAGAACAGAAATTGATCTTTAGGGGGGAAGTGTCCTTATTTGAAAGAGGAATTCCGGTATTCTGTAAACAATGTATCATATTATGCTGCAAATATTCATTTTTTAGAGGAACTGTCTTCTTTTGAGGATGAAACCCAGTATTTTGGGGAGAAAATGATATTTTTAGGGCTGAAAAGCATTGTATTTGTTAAGAAAAATGTATTTTTGCAAGGATAAGAAGTGATACTCAAGAATGTACCTTTTATTTTTTTTCTGGGATAAGTACTGCTATTAATGTCAAAGTTCTCTAAATCTTGACAGAAATTGATATTTTGGGTGGAAATGTCCTTATTTTGTAGAGGAATACAGGAATTCATGAAACACTGTATTCTATTATGCTCCAAAGGAACATTCTGTAGAGATAATGTCTACCTTTGGGGATGAAAACCAATATTTTGTTTAGAAAATGCTATTTTTAGGAATGAACAGCATTAGTTTGGTAAGAAAATGAAATATTTGAAAGGATAATTAGTGATACTTATGAGATTCCTTTTTATTTCTGAGATAAGCAAGGATATTAGTGTGAAAGTTTTCTACATTATGACACAACTTGATATTTCTGGTGGGAATGTCTTTATTTTGTAGAGGAATTTGGGAATTCTTGAATCACTGTATTCTATTAGGCTCCAAAGCATCATTCTGTAGGGATAAAGTCTTTCTTTGTGTATGAAAACCAGTATTTTGTTTAGAAATGCTATTTTTAGGAATGAAATGCTTTATTTTTGAAAGAAAATGAAATTTTTGCAAGGATAATTAGTGATACTTCAGTGATAACTTTTTATTTCTGGTATGTGTAGTGATATTCGTGTGAAAATTTTTAATGTTTTGACAGAAATTGATATTTCGGGTGGAACTGTCCTTATTTTGTAGAGTAAAACTGGTGTTCTGGAAACAATGTGTCATATTATGCTCCTAAGTATCATTTAGTAGAGAGAATATCTTCTTTTGGGAATTAAAAACCATATGTTGTTTAGAACATACTATTCTTAGGAATGAAAAGCATTTTCTTAGGTAAGAAAAATGTATTTTTGCCAGAATACGGAGTGATACTTAAGAGAGAACTTCTTATTTCTGGAAGAAGTGGTGATATTCATGTGTAAATGGTAAAAATTTTAACAGAAACTGTCATTTTGGGTGGAAATGTCCATAATTTGTAGAGGAAAACGGGTATTCTGGTAGAAATGCATCCTATAATGCTACAGTGCATCATTTTCTAGAGAAAATATCTTCTTTTGGTTATGAAAACAGGTATTAGGTTTAGAAAATGCTATTTTTAGTGAAGAAAATTCATATTTTCAAAAGAAACTCAAATATTTGCCAGGATAAATGGTGATGCTTTAGAGAGAACTTATTATTTCTGGTCTATGTAGTGAAAGTTGTGTGTAAATTTCAAAAATTAGAACAGAAATTGATCTTTAGGGGGGAAGTGTCCTTATTTGAAAGAGGAATTCCGGTATTCTGTAAACAATGTATCATATTATGCTGCAAATATTCATTTTTTAGAGGAACTGTCTTCTTTTGAGGATGAAACCCAGTATTTTGGGGAGAAAATGATATTTTTAGGGGTGAAAAGATTTGTATTTGTTAAGAAAAATGTACTTTTGCAAGGATAAGAAGTGATACTCAAGAATGTACCTTTTATTTTTTTTCTGGGATAAGTACTGCTATTATTGTCAAAGTTCTCTAAATCTTGACAGAAATTGATATTTTGGGTGGAAATGTCCTTATTTTGTAGAGGAATACAGGAATTCATGAAAGACTGTATTCTATTATGCTCCAAAGGAACATTCTGTAGAGATAATGTCTACCTTTGGGGATGAAAACCAGTATTTTGTTTAGAAAATGCTATTTTTAGGAATGAAAAGCATTAGTTTGGTAAGAAAATGAAATATTTGAAAGGATAATTAGTGATATTTATGAGATTCCTTTTTATTTCTGGGATAAGCAAGGATATTAGTGTGAAAGTTTTCTACATTATGACACAACTTGATATTTCTGGTGGGAATGTCCTTATTTTGTAGAGGAATTTGGGAATTCTTGAATCACTGTATTCTATTAGGCTCCAAAGCATCATTCTGTAGGAATAAAGTCTTTCTTTGTGTATGAAAACCATTGTTTTGTTTAGAAATGCTATTTTTAGGAATGAAATGCTTTATTTTTGAAAGAAAATGAAATTTTTGCAAGGATAATCAGTGATACTTCAGTGATAACTTTTTATTTCTGGTATGTGTAGTGATATTCGTGTGAAAATTTTTAATGTTTTGACAGAAATTTATATTTCGGGTGGAACTGTCCTTATTTTGTAGAGTAAAACTGGTGTTCTGGAAACAATGTGTCATATTATGCTCCTAAGTATTATTTAGTAGAGAGAATATCTTCTTTTGGGAATTAAAAACCATATGTTGTTTAGAACATACTATACTCAGGAATGAAAAGCATTTTCTTAGGTAAGAAAAATGTATTTTTGCCAGAATACGGAGTGATACTTAAGAGAGAACTTCTTATTTCTGGAAGAAGTGGTGATATTCATGTGTAAATGGTAAAAATTTTAACAGAAACTGTCATTTTGGGTGGAAATGTCCATAATTTGTAGAGGAAAACGGGTATTCTGGTAGAAATGCATCCTATAATGCTACAGTGCATCATTTTCTAGAGAAAATATCTTCTTTTGGTTATGAAAACAGGTATTAGGTTTAGAAAATGCTATTTTTAGTGAAGAAAATTCATATTTTCAAAAGAAACTCAAATATTTGCCAGGATAAATGGTGATGCTTTAGAGAGAACTTATTATTTCTGGTCTATGTAGTGAAAGTTGTGTGTAAATTTCAAAAATTAGAACAGAAATTGATCTTTAGGGGGGAAGTGTCCTTATTTGAAAGAGGAATTCCGGTATTCTGTAAACAATGTATCATATTATGCTGCAAATATTCATTTTTTAGAGGAACTGTCTTCTTTTGAGGATGAAACCCAGTATTTTGGGGAGAAAATGATATTTTTAGGGCTGAAAACATTGTATTTGTTAAGAAAAATGTACTTTTGCAAGGATAAGAAGTGATACTCAAGAATGTACCTTTTATTTTTTTTCTGGGATAAGTACTGCTATTATTGTCAAAGTTCTCTAAATCTTGACAGAAATTGATATTTTGGGTGGAAATGTCCTTATTTTGTAGAGGAATACAGGAATTCATGAAACACTGTATTCTATTATGCTCCAAAGGAACATTCTGTAGAGATAATGTCTACCTTTGGGGATGAAAACCAGTATTTTGTTTAGAAAATGCTATTTTTAGGAATGAAATGCTTTATTTTTGAAAGAAAATGAAATTTTTGCAAGGATAATTAGTGATACTTCAGTGATAACTTTTTATTTCTGGTATGTGTAGTGATATTCGTGTGAAAATTTTTAATGTTTTGACAGAAATTGATATTTCGGGTGGAACTGTCCTTATTTTGTAGAGTAAAACTGGTGTTCTGGAAACAATGTGTCATATTATGCTTCTAAGTATCATTTAGTAGAGAGAATATCTTCTTTTGGGAATTAAAAACCATATGTTGTTTCGAGCATACTATTCTCAGGAATGAAAAGCATTTTCTTAGCTAAGAAAAATGTATTTTTGCCAGAATACGGAGTGATACTTAAGAGAGAACTTCTTATTTCTGGAAGAAGTGGTGATATTCATGTGTAAATGGTAAAAATTTTAACAGAAACTGTCATTTTGGGTGGAAATGTCCATAATTTGTAGAGGAAAACGGGTATTCTGGTAGAAATGCATCCTATAATGCTACAGTGCATCATTTTCTAGAGAAAATATCTTCTTTTGGTTATGAAAACAGGTATTAGGTTTAGAAAATGCTATTTTTAGTGAAGAAAATTCATATTTTCAAAAGAAACTCAAATATTTGCCAGGATAAATGGTGATGCTTTAGAGAGAACTTATTATTTCTGGTCTATGTAGTGAAAGTTGTGTGTAAATTTCAAAAATTAGAACAGAAATTGATCTTTAGGGGGGAAGTGTCCTTATTTGAAAGAGGAATTCCGGTATTCTGTAAACAATGTATCATATTATGCTGCAAATATTCATTTTTTAGAGGAACTGTCTTCTTTTGAGGATGAAACCCAGTATTTTGGGGAGAAAATGATATTTTTAGGGCTGAAAAGCATTGTATTTGTTAAGAAAAATGTACTTTTGCAAGGATAAGAAGTGATACTCAAGAATGTACCTTTTATTTTTTTTCTGGGATAAGTACTGCTATTATTGTCAAAGTTCTCTAAATCTTGACAGAAATTGATATTTTGGGTGGAAATGTCCTTATTTTGTAGAGGAATACAGGAATTCATGAAACACTGTATTCTATTATGCTCCAAAGGAACATTCTGTAGAGATAATGTCTACCTTTGGGGATGAAAACCAGTATTTTGTTTAGAAAATGCTATTTTTAGGAATGAAATGCTTTATTTTTGAAAGAAAATGAAATTTTTGCAAGGATAATTAGTGATACTTCAGTGATAACTTTTTATTTCTGGTATGTGTAGTGATATTCGTGTGAAAATTTTTAATGTTTTGACAGAAATTGATATTTCGGGTGGAACTGTCCTTATTTTGTAGAGTAAAACTGGTGTTCTGGAAACAATGTGTCATATTATGCTTCTAAGTATCATTTAGTAGAGAGAATATCTTCTTTTGGGAATTAAAAACCATATGTTGTTTCGAGCATACTATTCTCAGGAATGAAAAGCATTTTCTTAGCTAAGAAAAATGTATTTTTGCCAGAATACGGAGTGATACTTAAGAGAGAACTTCTTATTTCTGGAAGAAGTGGTGATATTCATGTGTAAATGGTAAAAATTTTAACAGAAACTGTCATTTTGGGTGGAAATGTCCATAATTTGTAGAGGAAAACGGGTATTCTGGTAGAAATGCATCCTATAATGCTACAGTGCATCATTTTCTAGAGAAAATATCTTCTTTTGGTTATGAAAACAGGTATTAGGTTTAGAAAATGCTATTTTTAGTGAAGAAAATTCATATTTTCAAAAGAAACTCAAATATTTGCCAGGATAAATGGTGATGCTTTAGAGAGAACTTATTATTTCTGGTCTATGTAGTGAAAGTTGTGTGTAAATTTCAAAAATTAGAACAGAAATTGATCTTTAGGGGGGAAGTGTCCTTATTTGAAAGAGGAATTCCGGTATTCTGTAAACAATGTATCATATTATGCTGCAAATATTCATTTTTTAGAGGAACTGTCTTCTTTTGAGGATGAAACCCAGTATTTTGGGGAGAAAATGATATTTTTAGGGCTGAAAAGCATTGTATTTGTTAAGAAAAATGTACTTTTGCAAGGATAAGAAGTGATACTCAAGAATGTACCTTTTATTTTTTTTCTGGGATAAGTACTGCTATTATTGTCAAAGTTCTCTAAATCTTGACAGAAATTGATATTTTGGGTGGAAATGTCCTTATTTTGTAGAGGAATACAGGAATTCATGAAACACTGTATTCTATTATGCTCCAAAGGAACATTCTGTAGAGATAATGTCTACCTTTGGGGATGAAAACCAGTATTTTGTTTAGAAAATGCTATTTTTAGGAATGAAAAGCATTAGTTTGGTAAGAAAATGAAATATTTGAAAGGATAATTAGTGATACTTATGAGATTCCTTTTTATTTCTGGGATAAGCAAGGATATTAGTGTGAAAGTTTTCTACATTATGACACAACTTGATATTTCTGGTGGGAATGTCCTTATTTTGTAGAGGAATTTGGGAATTCTTGAATCACTGTATTCTATTAGGCTCCAAAGCATCATTCTGTAGGAATAAAGTCTTTCTTTGTGTATGAAAACCATTGTTTTGTTTAGAAATGCTATTTTTAGGAATGAAATGCTTTATTTTTGAAAGAAAATGAAATTTTTGCAAGGATAATCAGTGATACTTCAGTGATAACTTTTTATTTCTGGTATGTGTAGTGATATTCGTGTGAAAATTTTTAATGTTTTGACAGAAATTTATATTTCGGGTGGAACTGTCCTTATTTTGTAGAGTAAAACTGGTGTTCTGGAAACAATGTGTCATATTATGCTCCTAAGTATCATTTAGTAGAGAGAATATCTTCTTTTGGGAATTAAAAACCATATGTTGTTTAGAACATACTATACTCAGGAATGAAAAGCATTTTCTTAGGTAAGAAAAATGTATTTTTGCCAGAATACGGAGTGATACTTAAGAGAGAACTTCTTATTTCTGGAAGAAGTGGTGATATTCATGTGTAAATGGTAAAAATTTTAACAGAAACTGTCATTTTGGGTGGAAATGTCCATAATTTGTAGAGGAAAACGGGTATTCTGGTAGAAATGCATCCTATAATGCTACAGTGCATCATTTTCTAGAGAAAATATCTTCTTTTGGTTATGAAAACAGGTATTAGGTTTAGAAAATGCTATTTTTAGTGAAGAAAATTCATATTTTCAAAAGAAACTCAAATATTTGCCAGGATAAATGGTGATGCTTTAGAGAGAACTTATTATTTCTGGTCTATGTAGTGAAAGTTGTGTGTAAATTTCAAAAATTAGAACAGAAATTGATCTTTAGGGGGGAAGTGTCCTTATTTGAAAGAGGAATTCCGGTATTCTGTAAACAATGTATCATATTATGCTGCAAATATTCATTTTTTAGAGGAACTGTCTTCTTTTGAGGATGAAACCCAGTATTTTGGGGAGAAAATGATATTTTTAGGGCTGAAAAGCATTGTATTTGTTAAGAAAAATGTACTTTTGCAAGGATAAGAAGTGATACTCAAGAATGTACCTTTTATTTTTTTTCTGGGATAAGTACTGCTATTATTGTCAAAGTTCTCTAAATCTTGACAGAAATTGATATTTTGGGTGGAAATGTCCTTATTTTGTAGAGGAATACAGGAATTCATGAAACACTGTATTCTATTATGCTCCAAAGGAACATTCTGTAGAGATAATGTCTACCTTTGGGGATGAAAACCAGTATTTTGTTTAGAAAATGCTATTTTTAGGAATGAAATGCTTTATTTTTGAAAGAAAATGAAATTTTTGCAAGGATAATTAGTGATACTTCAGTGATAACTTTTTATTTCTGGTATGTGTAGTGATATTCGTGTGAAAATTTTTAATGTTTTGACAGAAATTGATATTTCGGGTGGAACTGTCCTTATTTTGTAGAGTAAAACTGGTGTTCTGGAAACAATGTGTCATATTATGCTTCTAAGTATCATTTAGTAGAGAGAATATCTTCTTTTGGGAATTAAAAACCATATGTTGTTTCGAGCATACTATTCTCAGGAATGAAAAGCATTTTCTTAGGTAAGAAAAATGTATTTTTGCCAGAATACGGAGTGATACTTAAGAGAGAACTTCTTATTTCTGGAAGAAGTGGTGATATTCATGTGTAAATGGTAAAAATTTTAACAGAAACTGTCATTTTGGGTGGAAATGTCCATAATTTGTAGAGGAAAACGGGTATTCTGGTAGAAATGCATCCTATAATGCTACAGTGCATCATTTTCTAGAGAAAATATCTTCTTTTGGTTATGAAAACAGGTATTAGGTTTAGAAAATGCTATTTTTAGTGAAGAAAATTCATATTTTCAAAAGAAACTCAAATATTTGCCAGGATAAATGGTGATGCTTTAGAGAGAACTTATTATTTCTGGTCTATGTAGTGAAAGTTGTGTGTAAATTTCAAAAATTAGAACAGAAATTGATCTTTAGGGGGGAAGTGTCCTTATTTGAAAGAGGAATTCCGGTATTCTGTAAACAATGTATCATATTATGCTGCAAATATTCATTTTTTAGAGGAACTGTCTTCTTTTGAGGATGAAACCCAGTATTTTGGGGAGAAAATGATATTTTTAGGGCTGAAAAGCATTGTATTTGTTAAGAAAAATGTACTTTTGCAAGGATAAGAAGTGATACTCAAGAATGTACCTTTTATTTTTTTTCTGGGATAAGTACTGCTATTATTGTCAAAGTTCTCTAAATCTTGACAGAAATTGATATTTTGGGTGGAAATGTCCTTATTTTGTAGAGGAATACAGGAATTCATGAAACACTGTATTCTATTATGCTCCAAAGGAACATTCTGTAGAGATAATGTCTACCTTTGGGGATGAAAACCAGTATTTTGTTTAGAAAATGCTATTTTTAGGAATGAAAAGCATTAGTTTGGTAAGAAAATGAAATATTTGAAAGGATAATTAGTGATACTTATGAGATTCCTTTTTATTTCTGGGATAAGCAAGGATATTAGTGTGAAAGTTTTCTACATTATGACACAACTTGATATTTCTGGTGGGAATGTCCTTATTTTGTAGAGGAATTTGGGAATTCTTGAATCACTGTATTCTATTAGGCTCCAAAGCATCATTCTGTAGGGATAAAGTCTTTCTTTGTGTATGAAAACCAGTGTTTTGTTTAGAAATGCTATTTTTAGGAATGAAATGCTTTATTTTTGAAAGAAAATGAAATTTTTGCAAGGATAATTAGTGATACTTCAGTGATAACTTTTTATTTCTGGTATGTGTAGTGATATTCGTGTGAAAATTTTTAATGTTTTGACAGAAATTGATATTTCGGGTGGAACTGTCCTTATTTTGTAGAGTAAAACTGGTGTTCTGGAAACAATGTGTCATATTATGCTCCTAAGTATCATTTAGTAGAGAGAATATCTTCTTTTGGGAATTAAAAACCATATGTTGTTTAGAACATACTATACTCAGGAATGAAAAGCATTTTCTTAGGTAAGAAAAATGTATTTTTGCCAGAATACGGAGTGATACTTAAGAGAGAACTTCTTATTTCTGGAAGAAGTGGTGATATTCATGTGTAAATGGTAAAAATTTTAACAGAAACTGTCATTTTGGGTGGAAATGTCCATAATTTGTAGAGGAAAACGGGTATTCTGGTAGAAATGCATCCTATAATGCTACAGTGCATCATTTTCTAGAGAAAATATCTTCTTTTGGTTATGAAAACAGGTATTAGGTTTAGAAAATGCTATTTTTAGTGAAGAAAATTCATATTTTCAAAAGAAACTCAAATATTTGCCAGGATAAATGGTGATGCTTTAGAGAGAACTTATTATTTCTGGTCTATGTAGTGAAAGTCGTGTGTAAATTTCAAAAATTAGAACAGAAATTGATCTTTAGGGGGGAAGTGTCCTTATTTGAAAGAGGAATTCCGGTATTCTGTAAACAATGTATCATATTATGCTGCAAATATTCATTTTTTAGAGGAACTGTCATCTTTTGAGGATGAAACCCAGTATTTTGGGGAGAAAATGATATTTTTAGGGCTGAAAAGCATTGTATTTGTTAAGAAAAATGTACTTTTGCAAGGATAAGAAGTGATACTCAAGAATGTACCTTTTTTTTTTTTCTGGGATAAGTACTGCTATTATTGTCAAAGTTCTCTAAATCTTGACAGAAATTGATATTTTGGGTGGAAATGTCCTTATTTTGTAGAGGAATACAGGAATTCATGAAACACTGTATTCTATTATGCTCCAAAGGAACATTCTGTAGAGATAATGTCTACCTTTGGGGATGAAAACCAGTATTTTGTTTAGAAAATGCTGTTTTTAGGAATGAAATGCTTTATTTTTGAAAGAAAATGAAATTTTTGCAAGGATAATTAGTGATACTTCAGTGATAACTTTTTATTTCTGGTATGTGTATTGATATTCGTGTGAAAATTTTTAATGTTTTGACAGAAATTGATATTTCTGGTGGAACTGTCCTTATTTTGTAGAGTAAAACTGGTTTTCTGGAAACAGTGTGTCATATTATGCTCCTAAGTATCATTTAGTAGAGAGAATATCTTCTTTTGGGAATTAAAAACCATATGTTGTTTAGAACATACTATTCTTAGGAATGAAAAGCATTTTCTTAGGTAAGAAAAATGTATTTTTGCCAGAATACGGAGTGATACTTAAGAGAGAACTTCTTATTTCTGGAAGAAGTGGTGATATTCATGTGTAAATGGTAAAAATTTTAACAGAAACTGTCATTTTGGGTGGAAATGTCCATAATTTGTAGAGGAAAACGGGTATTCTGGTAGAAATGCATCCTATAATGCTACAGTGCATCATTTTCTAGAGAAAATATCTTCTTTTGGTTATGAAAACAGGTATTAGGTTTAGAAAATGCTATTTTTAGTGAAGAAAATTCATATTTTCAAAAGAAACTCAAATATTTGCCAGGATAAATGGTGATGCTTTAGAGAGAACTTATTATTTCTGGTCTATGTAGTGAAAGTCGTGTGTAAATTTCAAAAATTAGAACAGAAATTGATCTTTAGGGGGGAAGTGTCCTTATTTGAAAGAGGAATTCCGGTATTCTGTAAACAGTGTATCATATTATGCTGCAAATATTCATTTTTTAGAGGAACTGTCTTCTTTTGAGGATGAAACTCAGTATTTTGGGGAGAAAATGATATTTTTAGGGCTGAAAAGCATTGTATTTGTTAAGAAAAATGTATTTTTGCAAGGATAAGAAGTGATACTCAAGAATGTACCTTTTTTTTTTTCTGGGATAAGTACTGCTATTAATGTCAAAGTTCTCTAAATCTTGACAGAAATTGATATTTTGGGTGGAAATGTCCTTATTTTGTAGAGGAATACAGGAATTCATGAAACACTGTATTCTATTATGCTCCAAAGGAACATTCTGTAGAGATAATGTCTACCTTTGGGGATGAAAACCAGTATTTTGTTTAGAAAATGCTATTTTTAGGAATGAAATGCATTAGTTTGGTAAGAAAATGAAATGTTTGAAAGGATAATTAGTGATACTTATGAGATTCCTTTTTATTTCTGGGATAAGCAAGGATATTAGTGTGAAAGTTTTCTACATTATGACACAACTTGATATTTCTGGTGGGAATGTCCTTATTTTGTAGAGGAATTTGGGAATTCTTGAATCACTGTATTCTATTAGGCTCCAAAGCATCATTCTGTAGGGATAAAGTCTTTCTTTGTGTATGAAAACCAGTATTTTGTTTAGAAATGCTATTTTTAGGAATGAAATGCTTTATTTTTGAAAGAAAATGAAATTTTTGCAAGGATAATTAGTGATACTTCAGTGATAACTTTTTATTTCTGGTATGTGTAGTGATATTCGTGTGAAAATTTTTAATGTTTTGACAGAAATTGATATTTCGGGTGGAACTGTCCTTATTTTGTAGAGTAAAACTGGTGTTCTGGAAACAATGTGTCATATTATGCTCCTAAGTATCATTTAGTAGAGAGAATATCTTCTTTTGGGAATTAAAAACCATATGTTGTTTAGAACATACTATACTCAGGAATGAATAGCATTTTCTTAGGTAAGAAAAATGTATTTTTGCCAGAATACGGAGTGATACTTAAGAGAGAACTTCTTATTTCTGGAAGAAGTGGTGATATTCATGTGTAAATGGTAAAAATTTTAACAGAAACTGTCATTTTGGGTGGAAATGTCCATAATTTGTAGAGGAAAACGGGTATTCTGGTAGAAATGCATCCTATAATGCTACAGTGCATCATTTTCTAGAGAAAATATCTTCTTTTGGTTATGAAAACAGGTATTAGGTTTAGAAAATGCTATTTTTAGTGAAGAAAATTCATATTTTCAAAAGAAACTCAAATATTTGCCAGGATAAATGGTGATGCTTTAGAGAGAACTTATTATTTCTGGTCTATGTAGTGAAAGTCGTGTGTAAATTTCAAAAATTAGAACAGAAATTGATCTTTAGGGGGGAAGTGTCCTTATTTGAAAGAGGAATTCCGGTATTCTGTAAACAATGTATCATATTATGCTGCAAATATTCATTTTTTAGAGGAACTGTCTTCTTTTGAGGATGAAACCCAGTATTTTGGGGAGAAAATGATATTTTTAGGGCTGAAAAGCATTGTATTTGTTAAGAAAAATGTATTTTTGCAAGGATAAAAAGTGATACTCAAGAATGTACCTTTTATTTTTTTTCTGGGATAAGTACTGCTATTAATGTCAAAGTTCTCTAAATCTTGACAGAAATTGATATTTTGGGTGGAAATGTCCCTATTTTGTAGAGGAATACAGGAATTAATGAAACACTGTATTCTATTATGCTCCAAAGGAACATTCTGTAGAGATAATGTCTACCTTTGGGGATGAAAACCAGTATTTTGTTTAGAAAATGCTATTTTTAGGAATGAAAAGCATTAGTTTGGTAAGAAAATGAAATATTTGAAAGGATAATTAGTGATACTTATGAGATTCCTTTTTATTTCTGGGATAAGCAAGGATATTAGTGTGAAAGTTTTCTACATTATGACACAACTTGATATTTCTGGTGGGAATGTCCTTATTTTGTAGAGGAATTTGGGAATTCTTGAATCACTGTATTCTATTAGGCTCCAAAGCATCATTCTGTAGGGATAAAGTCTTTCTTTGTGTATGAAAACCAGTATTTTGTTTAGAAATGCTATTTTTAGGAATGAAATGCTTTATTTTTGAAAGAAAATGAAATTTTTGCAAGGATAATTAGTGATACTTCAGTGATAACTTTTTATTTCTGGTATGTGTAGTGATATTCGTGTGAAAATTTTTAATGTTTTGACAGAAATTGATATTTCAGGTGGAACTGTCCTTATTTTGTAGAGTAAAACTGGTGTTCTGGAAACAATGTGTCATATTATGCTCCTAAGTATCATTTAGTAGAGAGAATATCTTCTTTTGGGAATTAAAAACCATATGTTGTTTAGAACATACTATTCTTAGGAATGAAAAGCATTTTCTTAGGTAAGAAAAATGTATTTTTGCCAGAATACGGAGTGATACTTAAGAGAGAACTTCTTATTTCTGGAAGAAGTGGTGATATTCATGTGTAAATGGTAAAAATTTTAACAGAAACTGTCATTTTGGGTGGAAATGTCCATAATTTGTAGAGGAAAACGGGTATTCTGGTAGAAATGCATCCTATAATGCTACAGTGCATCATTTTCTAGAGAAAATATCTTCTTTTGGTTATGAAAACAGGTATTAGGTTTAGAAAATGCTATTTTTAGTGAAGAAAATTCATATTTTCAAAAGAAACTCAAATATTTGCCAGGATAAATGGTGATGCTTTAGAGAGAACTTATTATTTCTGGTCTATGTAGTGAAAGTCGTGTGTAAATTTCAAAAATTAGAACAGAAATTGATCTTTAGGGGGGAAGTGTCCTTATTTGAAAGAGGAATTCCGGTATTCTGTAAACAATGTATCATATTATGCTGCAAATATTCATTTTTTAGAGGAACTGTCTTCTTTTGAGGATGAAACCCAGTATTTTGGGGAGAAAAAGATATTTTTAGGGCTGAAAAGCATTGTATTTGTTAAGAAAAATGTATTTTTGCAAGGATAAGAAGTGATACTCAAGAATGTACCTTTTATTTTTTTTCTGGGATAAGTACTGCTATTATTGTCAGAGTTCTCTAAATCTTGACAGAAATTGATATTTTGGGTGGAAATGTCCTTATTTTGTAGAGGAATACAGGAATTCATGAAACACTGTATTCTATTATGCTCCAAAGGAACATTCTGTAGAGATAATGTCTACCTTTGGGGATGAAAACCAATATTTTGTTTAGAAAATGCTATTTTTAGGAATGAAAAGCATTAGTTTGGTAAGAAAATGAAATATTTGAAAGGATAATTAGTGATACTTATGAGATTCCTTTTTATTTCTGGGATAAGCAAGGATATTAGTGTGAAAGTTTTCTACATTATGACACAACTTGATATTTCTGGTGGGAATGTCCTTATTTTGTAGAGGAATTTGGGAATTCTTGAATCACTGTATTCTGTTAGGCTCCAAAGCATCATTCTGTAGGGATAAAGTCTTTCTTTGTGTATGAAAACCAGTGTTTTGTTTAGAAATGCTATTTTTAGGAATGAAATGCTTTATTTTTGAAAGAAAATGAAATTTTTGCAAGGATAATTAGTGATACTTCAGTGATAACTTTTTATTTCTGATATGTGTAGTGATATTCGTGTGAAAATTTTTAATGTTTTGACAGAAATTGATATTTCGGGTGGAACTGTCCTTATTTTGTAGAGTAAAACTGGTGTTCTGGAAACAATATGTCATATTATGCTCCTAAGTATCATTTAGTAGAGAGAATATCTCCTTTTGGGAATTAAAAACCATATGTTGTTTAGAACATACTATTCTTAGGAATGAAAAGCATTTTCTTAGGTAAGAAAAATGTATTTTTGCCAGAATACAAAGTGATACTTAAGAGAGAACTTCTTATTTCTGGAAGAAGTGGTGATATTCATGTGTAAATGGTAAAAATTTTAACAGAAACTGTCATTTTGGGTGGAAATGTCCATAATTTGTAGAGGAAAACGGGTATTCTGGTAGAAATGCATCCTATAATGCTACAGTGCATCATTTTCTAGAGAAAATATCTTCTTTTGGTTATGAAAACAGGTATTAGGTTTAGAAAATGCTATTTTTAGTGAAGAAAATTCATATTTTCAAAAGAAACTCAAATATTTGCCAGGATAAATGGTGATGCTTTAGAGAGAACTTATTATTTCTGGTCTATGTAGTGAAAGTCGTGTGTAAATTTCAAAAATTAGAACAGAAATTGATCTTTAGGGGGGAAGTGTCCTTATTTGAAAGAGGAATTCCGGTATTCTGTAAACAGTGTATCATATTATGCTGCAAATATTCATTTTTTAGAGGAACTGTCTTCTTTTGAGGATGAAACCCAGTATTTTGGGGAGAAAATGATATTTTTAGGGCTGAAAAGCATTGTATTTGTTAAGAAAAATGTATTTTTGCAAGGATAAGAAGTGATACTCAAGAATGTACCTTTTATTTTTTTCTGTAATAAGTACTGCTATTAATGTCAAAGTTCTCTAAATCTTGACAGAAATTGATATTTTGGGTGGAAATGTCCTTATTTTGTAGAGGAATACAGGAATTCATGAAACACTGTATTCTATTATGCTCCAAAGGAACATTCTGTAGAGATAATGTCTACCTTTGGGGATGAAAACCAGTATTTTGTTTAGAAAATGCTATTTTTAGGAATGAAAAGCATTAGTTTGGTAAGAAAATGAAATATTTGAAAGGATAATTAGTGATACTTATGAGATTCCTTTTTATTTCTGGGATAAGCAAGGATATTAGTGTGAAAGTTTTCTACATAATGACACAACTTGATATTTCTGGTGGGAATGTCCTTATTTTGTAGAGGAATTTGGGAATTCTTGAATCACTGTATTCTATTAGGCTCCAAAGCATCATTCTGTAGGGATAAAGTCTTTCTTTGTGTATGAAAACCAGTATTTTGTTTAGAAATGCTATTTTTAGGAATGAAATGCTTTATTTTTGAAAGAAAATGAAATTTTTGCAAGGATAATTAGTGATACTTCAGTGATAACTTTTTATTTCTGGTATGTGTAGTGATATTCGTGTGAAAATTTTTAATGTTTTGACAGAAATTGATATTTCGGGTGGAACTGTCCTTATTTTGTAGAGTAAAACTGGTGTTCTGGAAACAATGTGTCATATTATGCTCCTAAGTATCATTTAGTAGAGAGAATATCTTCTTTTGGGAATTAAAAACCATATGTTGTTTAGAACATACTATTCTTAGGAATGAAAAGCATTTTCTTAGGTAAGAAATATGTATTTTTGCCAGAATACGGAGTGATACTTAAGAGAGAACTTCTTATTTCTGGAAGAAGTGGTGATATTCATGTGTAAATGGTAAAAATTTTAACAGAAACTGTCATTTTGGGTGGAAATGTCCATAATTTGTAGAGGAAAACGGGTATTCTGGTAGAAATGCATCCTATAATGCTACAGTGCATCATTTTCTAGAGAAAATATCTTCTTTTGGTTATGAAAACAGGTATTAGGTTTAGAAAATGCTATTTTTAGTGAAGAAAATTCATATTTTCAAAAGAAACTCAAATATTTGCCAGGATAAATGGTGATGCTTTAGAGAGAACTTATTATTTCTGGTCTATGTAGTGAAAGTCGTGTGTAAATTTCAAAAATTAGAACAGAAATTGATCTTTAGGGGGGAAGTGTCCTTATTTGAAAGAGGAATTCCGGTATTCTGTAAACAATGTATCATATTATGCTGCAAATATTCATTTTTTAGAGGAACTGTCTTCTTTTGAGGATGAAACCCAGTATTTTGGGGAGAAAATGATATTTTTAGGGGTGAAAAGCATTGTATTTGTTAAGAAAAATGTATTTTTGCAAGGATAAGAAGTGATACTCAAGAATGTACCTTTTATTTTTTTCTGTAATAAGTACTGCTATTAATGTCAAAGTTCTCGAAATCTTGACAGAAATTGATATTTTGGGTGGAAATGTCCTTATTTTGTAGAGGAATACAGGAATTCATGAAACACTGTATTCTATTATGCTCCAAAGGAACACTCTGTAGAGATAATGTCTACCTTTGGGGATGAAAACCAATATTTTGTTTAGAAAATGCTATTTATAGGAATGAAAAGCATTAGTTTGGTAAGAAAATGAAATATTTGAAAGGATAATTAGTGATACTTATGAGATTCCTTTTTATTTCTGAGATAAGCAAGGATATTAGTGTGAAAGTTTTCTACATTATGACACAACTTGATATTTCTGGTGGGAATGTCCTTATTTTGTAGAGGAATTTGGGAATTCTTGAATCACTGTATTCTATTAGGCTCCAAAGCATCATTCTGTAGGGATAAAGTCTTTCTTTGTGTATGAAAACCAGTATTTTGTTTAGAAATGCTATTTTTAGGAATGAAATGCTTTATTTTTGAAAGAAAATGAAATTTTTGCAAGGATAATTAGTGATACTTCAGTGATAACTTTTTATTTCTGGTATGTGTAGTGATATTCGTGTGAAAATTTTTAATGTTTTGACAGAAATTGATATTTCGGGTGGAACTGTCCTTATTTTGTAGAGTAAAACTGGTGTTCTGGAAACAATGTGTCATATTATGCTCCTAAGTATCATTTAGTAGAGAGAATATCTTCTTTTGGGAATTAAAAACCATATGCTGTTTAGAACATACTATTCTTAGGAATGAAAAGAATTTTCTTAGGTAAGAAAAATGTATTTTTGCCAGAATACGGAGTGATACTTAAGAGAGAACTTCTTATTTCTGGAAGAAGTGGTGATATTCATGTGTAAATGGTAAAAATTTTAACAGAAACTGTCATTTTGGGTGGAAATGTCCATAATTTGTAAAGGAAAACGGGTATTCTGGTAGAAATGCATCCTATAATGCTACAGTGCATCATTTTCTAGAGAAAATATCTTCTTTTGGTTATGAAAACAGGTATTAGGTTTAGAAAATGCTATTTTTAGTGAAGAAAATTCATATTTTCAAAAGAAACTCAAATATTTGCCAGGATAAATGGTGATGCTTTAGAGAGAACTTATTATTTCTGGTCTATGTAGTGAAAGTCGTGTGTAAATTTCAAAAATTAGAACAGAAATTGATCTTTAGGGGGGAAGTGTCCTTATTTGAAAGAGGAATTCCGGTATTCTGTAAACAGTGTATCATATTATGCTGCAAATATTCATTTTTTAGAGGAACTGTCTTCTTTTGAGGATGAAACCCAGTATTTTGGGGAGAAAATGATATTTTTAGGGCTAAAAAGCATTGTATTTGTTAAGAAAAATGTATTTTTGCAAGGATAAGAAGTGATACTCAAGAATGTACCTTTTATTTTTTTCTGTGATAAGTACTGCTATTAATGTCAAAGTTCTCTAAATCTTGACAGAAATTGATATTTTGGGTGGAAATGTCCTTATTTTGTAGAGGAATACAGGAATTCATGAAACACTGTATTCTATTATGCTCCAAAGGAACATTCTGTAGAGATAATGTCTACCTTTGGGGATGAAAACCAGTATTTTGTTTAGAAAATGCTATTTTTAGGAATGAAAAGCATTAGTTTGGTAAGAAAATGAAATATTTGAAAGGATAATTAGTGATACTTATGAGATTCCTTTTTATTTCTGAGATAAGCAAGGATATTAGTGTGAAAGTTTTCTACATTATGACACAACTTGATATTTCTGGTGGGAATGTCCTTATTTTGTAGAGGAATTTGGGAATTCTTGAATCACTGTATTCTATTAGGCTCCAAAGCATCATTCTGTAGGGATAAAGTCTTTCTTTGTGTATGAAAACCAGTATTTTGTTTAGAAATGCTATTTTTAGGAATGAAATGCTTTATTTTTGAAAGAAAATGAAATTTTTGCAAGGATAATTAGTGATACTTCAGTGATAACTTTTTATTTCTGGTATGTGTAGTGATATTCGTGTGAAAATTTTTAATGTTTTGACAGAAATTGATATTTCGGGTGGAACTGTCCTTATTTTGTAGAGTAAAACTGGTGTTCTGGAAACAATGTGTCATATTATGCTCCTAAGTATCATTTAGTAGAGAGAATATCTTCTTTTGGGAATTAAAAACCATATGTTGTTTAGAACATACTATTCTTAGGAATGAAAAGAATTTTCTTAGGTAAGAAAAATGTATTTTTGCCAGAATACGGAGTGATACTTAAGAGAGAACTTCTTATTTCTGGAAGAAGTGGTGATATTCATGTGTAAATGGTAAAAATTTTAACAGAAACTGTCATTTTGGGTGGAAATGTCCATAATTTGTAAAGGAAAACGGGTATTCTGGTAGAAATGCATCCTATAATGCTACAGTGCATCATTTTCTAGAGAAAATATCTTCTTTTGGTTATGAAAACAGGTATTAGGTTTAGAAAATGCTATTTTTAGTGAAGAAAATTCATATTTTCAAAAGAAACTCAAATATTTGCCAGGATAAATGGTGATGCTTTAGAGAGAACTTATTATTTCTGGTCTATGTAGTGAAAGTCGTGTGTAAATTTCAAAAATTAGAACAGAAATTGATCTTTAGGGGGGAAGTGTCCTTATTTGAAAGAGGAATTCCGGTATTCTGTAAACAGTGTATCATATTATGCTGCAAATATTCATTTTTTAGAGGAACTGTCTTCTTTTTAGGATGAAACCCAGTATTTTGGGGAGAAAATGATATTTTTAGGGCTGAAAAGCATTGTATTTGTTAAGAAAAATGTATTTTTGCAAGGATAAGAAGTGATACTCAAGAATGTACCTTTTATTTTTTTCTGGGATAAGTACTGCTATTAATGTCAAAGTTCTCTAAATCTTGACAGAAATTGATATTTTGGGTGGAAATGTCCTTATTTTGTAGAGGAATACAGGAATTCATGAAACACTGTATTCTATTATGCTCCAAAGGAACATTCTGTAGAGATAATGTCTACCTTTGGGGATGAAAACCAATATTTTGTTTAGAAAATGCTATTTTTAGGAATGAAAAGCATTAGTTTGGTAAGAAAATGAAATATTTGAAAGGATAATTAGTGATACTTATGAGATTCCTTTTTATTTCTGAGATAAGCAAGGATATTAGTGTGAAAGTTTTCTACATTATGACACAACTTGATATTTCTGGTGGGAATGTCCTTATTTTGTAGAGGAATTTGGGAATTCTTGAATCACTGTATTCTATTAGGCTCCAAAGCATCATTCTGTAGGGATAAAGTCTTTCTTTGTGTATGAAAACCAGTATTTTGTTTAGAAATGCTATTTTTAGGAATGAAATGCTTTATTTTTGAAAGAAAATGAAATTTTTGCAAGGATAATTAGTGATACTTCAGTGATAACTTTTTATTTCTGGTATGTGTAGTGATATTCGTGTGAAAATTTTTAATGTTTTGACAGAAATTGATATTTCGGGTGGAACTGTCCTTATTTTGTAGAGTAAAACTGGTGTTCTGGAAACAATGTGTCATATTATGCTCCTAAGTATCATTTAGTAGAGAGAATATCTTCTTTTGGGAATTAAAAACCATATGTTGTTTAGAACATACTATTCTTAGGAATGAAAAGCATTTTCTTAGGTAAGAAAAATGTATTTTTGCCAGAATACGGAGTGATACTTAAGAGAGAACTTCTTATTTCTGGAAGAAGTGGTGATATTCATGTGTAAATGGTAAAAATTTTAACAGAAACTCTCATTTTGGGTGGAAATGTCCGTAATTTGTAAAGGAAAACGGGTATTCTGGTAGAAATGCATCCTATAATGCTACAGTGCATCATTTTCTAGAGAAAATATCTTCTTTTGGTTATGAAAACAGGTATTAGGTTTAGAAAATGCTATTTTTAGTGAAGAAAATTCATATTTTCAAAAGAAACTCAAATATTTGCCAGGATAAATGGTGATGCTTTAGAGAGAACTTATTATTTCTGGTCTATGTAGTGAAAGTCGTGTGTAAATTTCAAAAATTAGAACAGAAATTGATCTTTAGGGGGGAAGTGTCCTTATTTGAAAGAGGAATTCCGGTATTCTGTAAACAGTGTATCATATTATGCTGCAAATATTCATTTTTTAGAGGAACTGTCTTCTTTTGAGGATGAGACCCAGTATTTTGGGGAGAAAATGATATTTTTAGGGCTGAAAAGCATTGTATTTGTTAAGAAAAATGTATTTTTGCAAGGATAAGAAGTGATACTCAAGAATGTACCTTTTATTTTTTTTCTGGGATAAGTACTGCTATTAATGTCAAAGTTCTCTAAATCTTGACAGAAATTGATATTTTGGGTGGAAATGTCCTTATTTTGTAGAGGAATACAGGAATTCATGAAACACTGTATTCTATTATGCTCCAAAGGAACATTCTGTAGAGATAATGTCTACCTTTGGGGATGAAAACCAGTATTTTGTTTAGAAAATGCTATTTTTAGGAATGAAAAGCATTAGTTTGGTAAGAAAATGAAATATTTGAAAGGATAATTAGTGATACTTATGAGATTCCTTTTTATTTCTGGGATAAGCAAGGATATTATTGTGAAAGTTTTCTACATTATGACACAACTTGATATTTCTGGTGGGAATGTCCTTATTTTGTAGAGGAATTTGGGAATTCTTGAATCAGTGTATTCTATTAGGCTCCAAAGCATCATTCTGTAGGGATAAAGTCTTTCTTTGTGTATGAAAACCAGTATTTTGTTTAGAAATGCTATTTTTAGGAATGAAATGCTTTATTTTTGAAAGAAAATGAAATTTTTGCAAGGATAATTAGTGATACTTCAGTGATAACTTTTTATTTCTGGTATGTGTAGTGATATTCGTGTGAAAATTTTTAATGTTTTGACAGAAATTGATATTTCGGGTGGAACTGTCCTTATTTTGTAGAGTAAAACTGGTGTTCTGGAAACAATGTGTCATATTATGCTCCTAAGTATCATTTAGTAGAGAGAATATCTTCTTTTTGGAATTAAAAACCATATGTTGTTTAGAACATACTATTCTTAGGAATGAAAAGCATTTTCTTAGGTAAGAAAAATGTATTTTTGCCAGAATACGGAGTGATACTTAAGAGAGAACTTCTTATTTCTGGAAGAAGTGGTGATATTCATGTGTAAATGGTAAAAATTTTAACAGAAACTGTCATTTTGGGTGGAAATGTCCATAATTTGTAAAGGAAAACGGGTATTCTGGTAGAAATGCATCCTATAATGCTACAGTGCATCATTTTCTAGAGAAAATATCTTCTTTTGGTTATGAAAACGGGTATTAGGTTTAGAAAATGCTATTTTTAGTGAAGAAAATTCATATTTTCAAAAGAAACTCAAATATTTGCCAGGATAAATGGTGATGCTTTAGAGAGAACTTATTATTTCTGGTCTATGTAGTGAAAGTCGTGTGTAAATTTCAAAAATTAGAACAGAAATTGATCTTTAGGGGGGAAGTGTCCTTATTTGAAAGAGGAATTCCGGTATTCTGTAAACAGTGTATCATATTATGCTGCAAATATTCATTTTTTAGAGGAACTGTCTTCTTTTGAGGATGAGACCCAGTATTTTGGGGAGAAAATGATATTTTTAGGGCTGAAAAGCATTGTATTTGTTAAGAAAAATGTATTTTTGCAAGGATAAGAAGTGATACTCAAGAATGTACCTTTTATTTTTTTTCTGGGTAAGTACTGCTATTAATGTCAAAGTTCTCTAAATCTTGACAGAAATTGATATTTTGGGTGGAAATGTCCTTATTTTGTAGAGGAATACAGGAATTCATGAAACACTGTATTCTATTATGCTCCAAAGGAACATTCTGTAGAGATAATGTCTACCTTTGGGGATGAAAACCAGTATTTTGTTTAGAAAATGCTATTTTTAGGAATGAAAAGCATTAGTTTGGTAAGAAAATGAAATATTTGAAAGGATAATTAGTGATACTTATGAGATTCCTTTTTATTTCTGGGATAAGCAAGGATATTATTGTGAAAGTTTTCTACATTATGACACAACTTGATATTTCTGGTGGGAATGTCCTTATTTTGTAGAGGAATTTGGGAATTCTTGAATCAGTGTATTCTATTAGGCTCCAAAGCATCATTCTGTAGGGATAAAGTCTTTCTTTGTGTATGAAAACCAGTATTTTGTTTAGAAATGCTATTTTTAGGAATGAAATGCTTTATTTTTGAAAGAAAATGAAATTTTTGCAAGGATAATTAGTGATACTTCAGTGATAACTTTTTATTTCTGGTATGTGTAGTGATATTCGTGTGAAAATTTTTAATGTTTTGACAGAAATTGATATTTCGGGTGGAACTGTCCTTATTTTGTAGAGTAAAACTGGTGTTCTGGAAACAATGTGTCATATTATGCTCCTAAGTATCATTTAGTAGAGAGAATATCTTCTTTTTGGAATTAAAAACCATATGTTGTTTAGAACATACTATTCTTAGGAATGAAAAGCATTTTCTTAGGTAAGAAAAATGTATTTTTGCCAGAATACGGAGTGATACTTAAGAGAGAACTTCTTATTTCTGGAAGAAGTGGTGATATTCATGTGTAAATGGTAAAAATTTTAACAGAAACTGTCATTTTGGGTGGAAATGTCCATAACTTGTAAAGGAAAACGGGTATTCTGGTAGAAATGCATCCTATAATGCTACAGTGCATCATTTTCTAGAGAAAATATCTTCTTTTGGTTATGAAAACGGGTATTAGGTTTAGAAAATGCTATTTTTAGTGAAGAAAATTCATATTTTCAAAAGAAACTCAAATATTTGCCAGGATAAATGGTGATGCTTTAGAGAGAACTTATTATTTCTGGTCTATGTAGTGAAAGTCGTGTGTAAATTTCAAAAATTAGAACAGAAATTGATCTTTAGGGGGGAAGTGTCCTTATTTGAAAGAGGAATTCCGGTATTCTGTAAACAGTGTATCATATTATGCTGCAAATATTCATTTTTTAGAGGAACTGTCTTCTTTTGAGGATGAGACCCAGTATTTTGGGGAGAAAATGATATTTTTAGGGCTGAAAAGCATTGTATTTGTTAAGAAAAATGTATTTTTGCAAGGATAAGAAGTGATACTCAAGAATGTACCTTTTATTTTTTTTCTGGGTAAGTACTGCTATTAATGTCAAAGTTCTCTAAATCTTGACAGAAATTGATATTTTGGGTGGAAATGTCCTTATTTTGTAGAGGAATACAGGAATTCATGAAACACTGTATTCTATTATGCTCCAAAGGAACATTCTGTAGAGATAATGTCTACCTTTGGGGATGAAAACCAGTATTTTGTTTAGAAAATGCTATTTTTAGGAATGAAAAGCATTAGTTTGGTAAGAAAATGAAATATTTGAAAGGATAATTAGTGATACTTATGAGATTCCTTTTTATTTCTGGGATAAGCAAGGATATTATTGTGAAAGTTTTCTACATTATGACACAACTTGATATTTCTGGTGGGAATGTCCTTATTTTGTAGAGGAATTTGGGAATTCTTGAATCACTGTATTCTATTAGGCTCCAAAGCATCATTCTGTAGGGATAAAGTCTTTCTTTGTGTATGAAAACCAGTATTTTGTTTAGAAATGCTATTTTTAGGAATGAAATGCTTTATTTTTGAAAGAAAATGAAATTTTTGCAAGGATAATTAGTGATACTTCAGTGATAACTTTTTATTTCTGGTATGTGTAGTGATATTCGTGTGAAAATTTTTAATGTTTTGACAGAAATTGATATTTCGGGTGGAACTGTCCTTATTTTGTAGAGTAAAACTGGTGTTCTGGAAACAATGTGTCATATTATGCTCCTAAGTATCATTTAGTAGAGAGAATATCTTCTTTTGGGAATTAAAAACCATATGTTGTTTAGAACATACTATTCTTAGGAATGAAAAGAATTTTCTTAGGTAAGAAAAATGTATTTTTGCCAGAATACGGAGTGATACTTAAGAGAGAACTTCTTATTTCTGGAAGAAGTGGTGATATTCATGTGTAAATGGTAAAAATTTTAACAGAAACTGTCATTTTGGGTGGAAATGTCCATAATTTGTAAAGGAAAATGGGTATTCTGGTAGAAATGCATCCTATAATGCTACAGTGCATCATTTTCTAGAGAAAATATCTTCTTTTGGTTATGAAAACAGGTATTAGGTTTAGAAAATGCTATTTTTAGTGAAGAAAATTCATATTTTCAAAAGAAACTCAAATATTTGCCAGGATAAATGGTGATGCTTTAGAGAGAACTTATTATTTCTGGTCTATGTAGTGAAAGTCGTGTGTAAATTTCAAAAATTAGAACAGAAATTGATCTTTAGGGGGGAAGTGTCCTTATTTGAAAGAGGAATTCCGGTATTCTGTAAACAGTGTATCATATTATGCTGCAAATATTCATTTTTTAGAGGAACTGTCTTCTTTTGAGGATGAAACCCAGTATTTTGGGGAGAAAAAGATATTTTTAGGGCTGAAAAGCATTGTATTTGTTAAGAAAAATGTATTTTTGCAAGGATAAGAAGTGATACTCAAGAATGTACCTTTTATTTTTTTTCTGGGATAAGTACTGCTATTAATGTCAAAGTTCTCTAAATCTTGACAGAAATTGATATTTTGGGTGGAAATGTCCTTATTTTGTAGAGGAATACAGGAATTCATGAAAGACTGTATTCTATTATGCTCCAAAGGAACATTCTGTAGAGATAATGTCTACCTTTGGGGATGAAAACCAGTATTTTGTTTAGAAAATGCTATTTTTAGGAATGAAAAGCATTAGTTTGGTAAGAAAATGAAATATTTGAAAGGATAATTAGTGATACTTATGAGATTCCTTTTTATTTCTGGGATAAGCAAGGATATTATTGTGAAAGTTTTCTACATTATGACACAACTTGATATTTCTGGTGGGAATGTCCTTATTTTGTAGAGGAATTTGGGAATTCTTGAATCAGTGTATTCTATTAGGCTCCAAAGCATCATTCTGTAGGGATAAAGTCTTTCTTTGTGTATGAAAACCAGTATTTTGTTTAGAAATGCTATTTTTAGGAATGAAATGCTTTATTTTTGAAAGAAAATGAAATTTTTGCAAGGATAATTAGTGATATTTCAGTGATAACTTTTTATTTCTGGTATGTGTAGTGATATTCGTGTGAAAATTTTTAATGTTTTGACAGAAATTGATATTTCGGGTGGAACTGTCCTTATTTTGTAGAGTAAAACTGGTGTTCTGGAAACAATGTGTCATATTATGCTCCTAAGTATCATTTAGTAGAGAGAATATCTTCTTTTGGGAATTAAAAACCATATGTTGTTTAGAACATACTATTCTTAGGAATGAAAAGCATTTTCTTAGGTAAGAAAAATGTATTTTTGCCAGAATACGGAGTGATACTTAAGAGAGAACTTCTTATTTCTGGAAGAAGTGGTGATATTCATGTGTAAATGGTAAAAATTTTAACAGAAACTGTCATTTTGGGTGGAAATGTCCATAATTTGTAAAGGAAAACGGGTATTCTGGTAGAAATGCATCCTATAATGCTACAGTGCATCATTTTCTAGAGAAAATATCTTCTTTTGGTTATGAAAACGGGTATTAGGTTTAGAAAATGCTATTTTTAGTGAAGAAAATTCATATTTTCAAAAGAAACTCAAATATTTGCCAGGATAAATGGTGATGCTTTAGAGAGAACTTATTATTTCTGGTCTATGTAGTGAAAGTCGTGTGTAAATTTCAAAAATTAGAACAGAAATTGATCTTTAGGGGGGAAGTGTCCTTATTTGAAAGAGGAATTCCGGTATTCTGTAAACAGTGTATCATATTATGCTGCAAATATTCATTTTTTAGAGGAACTGTCTTCTTTTGAGGATGAGACCCAGTATTTTGGGGAGAAAATGATATTTTTAGGGCTGAAAAGCATTGTATTTGTTAAGAAAAATGTATTTTTGCAAGGATAAGAAGTGATACTCAAGAATGTACCTTTTATTTTTTTTCTGGGATAAGTACTGCTATTAATGTCAAAGTTCTCTAAATCTTGACAGAAATTGATATTTTGGGTGGAAATGTCCTTATTTTGTAGAGGAATACAGGAATTCATGAAACACTGTATTCTATTATGCTCCAAAGGAACATTCTGTAGAGAGAATGTCTACCTTTGGGGATGAAAACCAGTATTTTGTTTAGAAAATGCTATTTTTAGGAATGAAAAGCATTAGTTTGGTAAGAAAATGAAATATTTGAAAGGATAATTAGTGATACTTATGAGATTCCTTTTTATTTCTGGGATAAGCAAGGATATTAGTGTGAAAGTTTTCTACATTATGACACAACTTGATATTTCTGGTGGGAATGTCCTTATTTTGTAGAGGAATTAGGGAATTCTTGAATCACTGTATTCTATTAGGCTCCAAAGCATCATTCTGTAGGGATAAAGTCTTTCTTTGTGTATGAAAACCAGTATTTTGTTTAGAAATGCTATTTTTAGGAATGAAATGCTTTATTTTTGAAAGAAAATGAAATTTTTGCAAGGATAATTAGTGATACTTCAGTGATAACTTTTTATTTCTGGTATGTGTAGTGATATTCGTGTGAAAATTTTTAATGTTTTGACAGAAATTGATATTTCGGGTGGAACTGTCCTTATTTTGTAGAGTAAAACTGGTGTTCTGGAAACAATGTGTCATATTATGCTCCTAAGTATCATTTAGTAGAGAGAATATCTTCTTTTGGGAATTAAAAACCATATGTTGTTTAGAACATACTATTCTTAGGAATGAAAAGAATTTTCTTAGGTAAGAAAAATGTATTTTTGCCAGAATACGGAGTGATACTTAAGAGAGAACTTCTTATTTCTGGAAGAAGTGGTGATATTCATGTGTAAATGGTAAAAATTTTAACAGAAACTGTCATTTTGGGTGGAAATGTCCATAATTTGTAAAGGAAAACGGGTATTCTGGTAGAAATGCATCCTATAATGCTACAGTGCATCATTTTCTAGAGAAAATATCTTCTTTTGGTTATGAAAACAGGTATTAGGTTTAGAAAATGCTATTTTTAGTGAAGAAAATTCATATTTTCAAAAGAAACTCAAATATTTGCCAGGATAAATGGTGATGCTTTAGAGAGAACTTATTATTTCTGGTCTATGTAGTGAAAGTCGTGTGTAAATTTCAAAAATTAGAACAGAAATTGATCTTTAGGGGGGAAGTGTCCTTATTTGAAAGAGGAATTCCGGTATTCTGTAAACAGTGTATCATATTATGCTGCAAATATTCATTTTTTAGAGGAACTGTCTTCTTTTGAGGATGAAACCCAGTATTTTGGGGAGAAAAAGATATTTTTAGGGCTGAAAAGCATTGTATTTGTTAAGAAAAATGTATTTTTGCAAGGATAAGAAGTGATACTCAAGAATGTACCTTTTATTTTTTTTCTGGGATAAGTACTGCTATTAATGTCAAAGTTCTCTAAATCTTGACAGAAATTGATATTTTGGGTGGAAATGTCCTTATTTTGTAGAGGAATACAGGAATTCATGAAAGACTGTATTCTATTATGCTCCAAAGGAACATTCTGTAGAGATAATGTCTACCTTTGGGGATGAAAACCAGTATTTTGTTTAGAAAATGCTATTTTTAGGAATGAAAAGCATTAGTTTGGTAAGAAAATGAAATATTTGAAAGGATAATTAGTGATACTTATGAGATTCCTTTTTATTTCTGGGATAAGCAAGGATATTAGTGTGAAAGTTTTCTACATTATGACACAACTTGATATTTCTGGTGGGAATGTCCTTATTTTGTAGAGGAATTAGGGAATTCTTGAATCACTGTATTCTATTAGGCTCCAAAGCATCATTCTGTAGGGATAAAGTCTTTCTTTGTGTATGAAAACCAGTATTTTGTTTAGAAATGCTATTTTTAGGAATGAAATGCTTTATTTTTGAAAGAAAATGAAATTTTTGCAAGGATAATTAGTGATACTTCAGTGATAACTTTTTATTTCTGGTATGTGTAGTGATATTCGTGTGAAAATTTTTAATGTTTTGACAGAAATTGATATTTCGGGTGGAACTGTCCTTATTTTGTAGAGTAAAACTGGTGTTCTGGAAACAATGTGTCATATTATGCTCCTAAGTATCATTTAGTAGAGAGAATATCTTCTTTTGGGAATTAAAAACCATATGTTGTTTAGAACATACTATTCTTAGGAATGAAAAGCATTTTCTTATGTAAGAAAAATGTATTTTTGCCAGAATACGGAGTGATACTTAAGAGAGAACTTCTTATTTCTGGAAGAAGTGGTGATATTCATGTGTAAATGGTAAAAATTTTAACAGAAACTGTCATTTTGGGTGGAAATGTCCATAATTTCTAGAGGAAAATGGGTATTCTGGTAGAAATGCATCCTATAATGCTACAGTGCATCATTTTCTAGAGAAAATATCTTCTTTTGGTTATGAAAACAGGTATTAGGTTTAGAAAATGCTACTTTTAGTGAAGAAAATTCATATTTTCAAAAGAAACTCAAATATTTGCCAGGATAAATGGTGATGCTTTAGAGAGAACTTATTATTTCTGGTCTATGTAGTGAAAGTCGTGTGTAAATTTCAAAAATTAGAACAGAAATTGATCTTTAGGGGCGAAGTGCCCTTATTTGAAAGAGGAATTCCGGTATTCTGTAAACAATGTATCATATTATGCTGCAAATATTCATTTTTTAGAGGAACTGTCTTCTTTTGAGGATGAAACCCAGTATTTTGGGGAGAAAATGATATTTTTAGGGCTGAAAAGCATTGTATTTGTTAAGAAAAATGTATTTTTGCAAGGATAAGAAGTGATACTCAAGAATATACCTTTTATTTTTTTCTGGGATAAGTACTGCTATTAATGTCAAAGTTCTCTAAATCTTGACAGAAATTGATATTTTGGGTTGAAATGTCCCTATTTTGTAGAGGAATACAGGAATTCATGAAACACTGTATTCTATTATGCTCCAAAGGAACATTCTGTAGAGATAATGTCTACCTTTGGGGATGAAAACCAGTATTTTGTTTAGAAAATGCTAGTTTTAGGAATGAAAAGCATTAGTTTGGTAAGAAAATGAAATATTTGAAAGGATAATTAGTGATACTTATGAGATTGCTTTTTATTTCTGGGATAAGCAAGGATATTAGTGTGAAAGTTTTCTACATAATGACACAACTTGATATTTCTGGTGGGAATGTCCTTATTTTGTAGAGGAATTTGGGAATTCTTGAATCACTGTATTCTATTAGGCTCCAAAGCATCATTCTGTAGGGATAAAGTCTTTCTTTGTGTATGAAAACCAGTATTTTGTTTAGAAATGCTATTTTTAGGAATGAAATGGTTTATTTTTGAAAGAAAATGAAATTTTTGCAAGGATAATTAGTGATACTTCAGTGATAACTTTTTATTTCTGGTATGTGTAGTGATATTCGTGTGAAAATTTTTAATGTTTTGACAGAAATTGATATTTCGGGTGGAACTGTCCTTATTTTGTAGAGTAAAACTGGTGTTCTGGAAACAATGTGTCATATTATGCTCCTAAGTATCATTTAGTAGAGAGAATATCTTCTTTTGGGAATTAAAAACCATATGTTGTTTAGAACATACTATTCTCAGGAATGAAAAGCATTTTCTCAGGTAAGAAAAATGTATTTTTGCCAGAATACGGAGTGATACTTAAGAGAGAACTTCTTATTTCTGGAAGAAGTGGTGATATTCATGTGTAAATGGTAAAAATTTTAACAGAAACTGTCATTTTGGGTGGAAATGTCCATAATTTGTAGAGGAAAACGGGTATTCTGGTAGAAATGCATCCTATAATGCTACAGTGCATCATTTTCTAGAGAAAATATCTTCTTTTGGTTATGAAAACAGGTATTAGGTTTAGAAAATGCTATTTTTAGTGAAGAAAATTCATATTTTCAAATGAAACTCAAATATTTGCCAGGATAAATGGTGATGCTTTAGAGAGAACTTATTATTTCTGGTCTATGTAGTGAAAGTCGTGTGTAAATTTCAAAAATTAGAACAGAAATTGATCTTTAGGGGGAAAGTGTCCTTATTTGAAAGAGGAATTCCGGTATTCTGTAAACAATGTATCATATTATGCTGCAAATATTCATTTTTTAGAGGAACTGTCATCTTTTGAGGATGAAACCCAGTATTTTGGGGAGAAAATGATATTTTTAGGGCTGAAAAGCATTGTATTTGTTAAGAAAAATGTATTTTTGCAAGGATAAGAAGTGATACTCAAGAATGTACCTTTTATTTTTTTTCTGGGATAAGTACTGCTATTAATGTCAAAGTTCTCTACATCTTGACAGAAATTGATATTTTGGGTGGAAATGTCCCTGTTTTGTAGAGGAATACAGGAATTCATGAAACACTGTATTCTATTATGCTCCAAAGGAACATTCTGTAGAGATAATATCTACCTTTGGGGATGAAAACCAGTATTTTGTTTAGAAAATGCTATTTTTAGGAATGAAAAGCATTAGTTTGGTAAGAAAATGAAATATTTGAAAGGATAATTAGTGATACTTATGAGATTCCTTTTTATTTCTGGGATAAGCAAGGATATTAGTGTGAAAGTTTTCTACATAATGACACAACTTGATATTTCTGGTGGGAATGTCCTTATTTATTATTAGAGGAATTTGGGAATTCTTGAATCACTGTATTCTATTAGGCTCCAAAGCATCATTCTGTAGGGATAAAGTCTTTCTTTGTGTATGAAAACCAGTATTTTGTTTAGAAATGCTATTTTTAGGAATGAAATGCTTTATTTTTGAAAGAAAATGAAATTTTTGCAAGGATAATTAGTGATACTTCAGTGATAACTTTTTATTTCTGGTATGTGTAGTGATATTCGTGTGAAAATTTTTAATGTTTTGACAGAAATTGATATTTCGGGTGGAACTGTCCTTATTTTGTAGAGTAAAACTGGTGTTCTGGAAACAATGTGTCATATTATGCTCCTAAGTATCATTTAGTAGAGAGAATATCTTCTTTTGGGAATTAAAAACCATATGTTGTTTAGAACATACTATTCTCAGGAATGAAAAGCATTTTCTTAGGTAAGAAAAATGTATTTTTGCCAGAATACGGAGTGATACTTAAGAGAGAACTTCTTATTTCTGGAAGAAGTGGTGATATTCATGTGTAAATGGTAAAAATTTTAACTGAAATTGTCATTTTGGGTGGAAATGTCCATAATTTGTAGAGGAAAACGGGTATTCTGGTAGAAATGCATCCTATAATGCTACAGTGCATCATTTTCTAGAGAAAATATCTTCTTTTGGTTATGAAAATGGGTATTAGGTTTAGAAAATGCTATTTTTAGTGAAGAAAATTCGTATTTTCAAAAGAAACTCAAATATTTGCCAGGATAAATGGTGATGCTTTAGAGAGAACTTATTATTTCTGGTCTATGTGGTGAAAGTCATGTGTAAATTTCAAAAATTAGAACAGAAATTGATCTTTAGGGGGGAAGTGTCCTTATTTGAAAGAGGAATTCCGGTATTCTGTAAACAGTGTATCATATTATGCTGCAAATATTCATTTTTTAGAGGAACTGTCATCTTTTGAGGATGAAACCCAGTATTTTGTGGAGAAAATGATATTTTTAGGGCTGAAAAGCATTGTATTTGTTAAGAAAAATGTATTTTTGCAAGGATAAGAAGTGATACTCAAGAATGTACCTTTTTTTTTTTCTGGGATAAGTACTGCTATTATTGTCAAAGTTCTCTACATCTTGACAGAAATTGATATTTTGGGTGGAAATGTCCTTATTTTGTAGAGGAATACAGGAATTCATGAAACACTGTATTCTATTATGCTCCAAAGGAACATTCTGTAGAGATAATGTCTACCTTTGGGGATGAAAACCAGTATTTTGTTTAGAAAATGCTATTTTTAGGAATGAAAAGCATTAGTTTGGTAAGAAAATGAAATATTTGAAAGGATAATTAGTGATACTTATGAGATTCCTTTTTATTTCTGGGATAAGCAAGGATAATAGTGTGAAAGTTTTCTACATAATGACACAACTTGATATTTCTGGTGGGAATGTCCTTATTTTGTAGAGGAATTTGGGAATTCTTGAATCACTGTATTCTATTAGGCTCCAAAGCATCATTCTGTAGGGATAAAGTCTTTCTTTGTGTATGAAAACCAGTATTTTGTTTAGAAATGCTATTTTTAGGAATGAAATGCTTTATTTTTGAAAGAAAATGAAATTTTTGCAAGGATAATTAGTGATACTTCAGTGATAACTTTTTATTTCTGGTATGTGTAGTGATATTCGTGTGAAAATTTTTAATGTTTTGACAGAAATTGATATTTCGGGTGGAACTGTCCTTATTTTGTAGAGTAAAACTGGTGTTCTGGAAACAATGTGTCATATTATGCTCCTAAGTATCATTTAGTAGAGAGAATATCTTCTTTTGGGAATTAAAAACCATATGTTGTTTAGAACATACTATTCTCAGGAATGAAAAGCATTTTCTTAGGTAAGAAAAATGTATTTTTGCCAGAATACGGAGTGATACTTAAGAGAGAACTTCTTATTTCTGGAAGAAGTGGTGATATTCATGTGTAAATGGTAAAAATTTTAACAGAAACTGTCATTTTGGGTGGAAATGTCCATAATTTGTAGAGGAAAACGGGTATTCTGGTAGAAATGCATCCTATAATGCTACAGTGCATCATTTTCTAGAGAAAATATCTTCTTTTGGTTATGAAAACAGGTATTAGGTTTAGAAAATGCTACTTTTAGTGAAGAAAATTCATATTTTCAAAAGAAACTCAAATATTTGCCAGGATAAATGGTGATGCTTTAGAGAGAACTTATTATTTCTGGTCTATGTGGTGAAAGTCGTGTGTAAATTTCAAAAATTAGAACAGAAATTGATCTTTAGGGGGGAAAGTGTCCTTATTTGAAAGAGGAATTCCGGTATTCTGTAAACAGTGTATCATATTATGCTGCAAATATTCATTTTTTAGAGGAACTGTCTTCTTTTGAGGATGAAACCCAGTATTTTGGGGAGAAAATGATATTTTTAGGGCTGAAAAGCATTGTATTTGTTAAGAAAAATGTATTTTTGCAAGGATAAGAAGTGATACTCAAGAATGTACCTTTTATTTTTTTCTGGGATAAGTACTGCTATTAATGTCAAAGTTCTCTAAATCTTGACAGAAATTGATATTTTGGGTGGAAATGTCCTTATTTTGTAGAGGAATACAGGAATTCATGAAACACTGTATTCTATTATGCTCCAAAGGAACATTCTGTAGAGATAATGTCTACCTTTGGGGATGAAAACCAGTATTTTGTTTAGAAAATGCTATTTTTAGGAATGAAAAGCATTAGTTTGGTAAGAAAATGAAATATTTGAAAGGATAATTAGTGATACTTATGAGATTCCTTTTTATTTCTGGGATAAGCAAGGATAATAGTGTGAAAGTTTTCTACATAATGACACAACTTGATATTTCTGGTGGGAATGTCCTTATTTTGTAGAGGAATTTGGGAATTCTTGAATCACTGTATTCTATTAGGCTCCAAAGCATCATTCTGTAGGGATAAAGTCTTTCTTTGTGTATGAAAACCAGTATTTTTTTTAGAAATGCTATTTTTAGGAATGAAATGCTTTATTTTTGAAAGAAAATGAAATTTTTGCAAGGATAATTAGTGATACTTCAGTGATAACTTTTTATTTCTGGTATGTGTAGTGATATTCGTGTGAAAATTTTTAATGTTTTGACAGAAATTGATATTTCGGGTGGAACTGTCCTTATTTTGTAGAGTAAAACTGGTGTTCTGGAAACAATGTGTCATATTATGCTCCTAAGTATCATTTAGTAGAGAGAATATCTTCTTTTGGGAATTAAAAACCATATGTTGTTTAGAACATACTATTCTCAGGAATGAAAAGCATTTTCTTAGGTAAGAAAAATGTATTTTTGCCAGAATACGGAGTGATACTTAAGAGAGAACTTCTTATTTCTGGAAGAAGTGGTGATATTCATGTGTAAATGGTAAAAATTTTAACAGAAACTGTCATTTTGGGTGGAAATGTCCATAATTTGTAGAGGAAAACGGGTATTCTGGTAGAAATGCATCCTATAATGCTACAGTGCATCATTTTCTAGAGAAAATATCTTCTTTTGGTTATGAAAACAGGTATTAGGTTTAGAAAATGCTACTTTTAGTGAAGAAAATTCATATTTTCAAAAGAAACTCAAATATTTGCCAGGATAAATGGTGATGCTTTAGAGAGAACTTATTATTTCTGGTCTATGTGGTGAAAGTCGTGTGTAAATTTCAAAAATTAGAACAGAAATTGATCTTTAGGGGGAAAGTGTCCTTATTTGAAAGAGGAATTCCGGTATTCTGTAAACAGTGTATCATATTATGCTGCAAATATTCATTTTTTAGAGGAACTGTCTTCTTTTGAGGATGAAACCCAGTATTTTGGGGAGAAAATGATATTTTTAGGGCTGAAAAGCATTGTATTTGTTAAGAAAAATGTATTTTTGCAAGGATAAGAAGTGATACTCAAGAATGTACCTTTTATTTTTTTCTGGGATAAGTACTGCTATTAATGTCAAAGTTCTCTAAATCTTGACAGAAATTGATATTTTGGGTGGAAATGTCCTTATTTTGTAGAGGAATACAGGAATTCATGAAACACTGTATTCTATTATGCTCCAAAGGAACATTCTGTAGAGATAATGTCTACCTTTGGGGATGAAAACCAGTATTTTGTTTAGAAAATGCTATTTTTAGGAATGAAAAGCATTAGTTTGGTAAGAAAATGAAATATTTGAAAGGATAATTAGTGATACTTATGAGATTCCTTTTTATTTCTGGGATAAGCAAGGATATTAGTGTGAAAGTTTTCTACATAATGACACAACTTGATATTTCTGGTGCGAATGTCCTTATTTTGTAGAGGAATTTGGGAATTCTTGAATCACTGTATTCTATTAGGCTCCAAAGCATCATTCTGTAGGGATAAAGTCTTTCTTTGTGTATGAAAACCAGTATTTTGTTTAGAAATGCTATTTTTAGGAATGAAATGCTTTATTTTTGAAAGAAAATGAAATTTTTGCAAGGATAATTAGTGATACTTCAGTGATAACTTTTTATTTCTGGTATGTGTAGTGATATTCGTGTGAAAATTTTTAATGTTTTGACAGAAATTGATATTTCGGGTGGAACTGTCCTTATTTTGTAGAGTAAAACTGGTGTTCTGGAAACAATGTGTCATATTATGCTCCTAAGTATCATTTAGTAGAGAGAATATCTTCTTTTGGGAATTAAAAACCATATGTTATTTAGAACATACTATTCTTAGGAATGAAAAGCATTTTCTTAGGTACGAAAAATGTATCTTTGCCAGAATACGGAGTGATACTTAAGAGAGAACTTTTTATTTCTGGAAGAAGTGGTGATATTCATGTGTAAATGGTAAAAATTTTAACAGAAACTGTCATTTTGGGTGGAAATGTCCATAATTTGTAGAGGAAAACGGGTATTCTGGTAGAAATGCATCCTATAATGCTACAGTGCATCATTTTCTAGAGAAAATATCTTCTTTTGGTTATGAAAACAGGTATTAGGTTTAGAAAATGCTATTTTTAGTGAAGAAAATTCATATTTTCAAAAGAAACTCAAATATTTGCCAGGATAAATGGTGATGCTTTAGAGAGAACTTATTATTTCTGGTCTATGTAGTGAAAGTCGTGTGTAAATTTCAAAAATTAGAACAGAAATTGATCTTTAGGGGGGAAGTGTCCTTATTTGAAAGAGGAATTCCGGTATTCTGTAAACAATGTATCATATTATGCTGCAAATATTCATTTTTTAGAGGAACTGTCTCCTTTTGAGGATGAGACCCAGTATTTTGGGGAGAAAATGATATTTTTAGGGCTGAAAAGCATTGTATTTGTTAAGAAAAATGTATTTTTGCAAGGATAAGAAGTGATACTCAAGAATGTACCTTTTATTTTTTTTCTGGGATAAGTACTGCTATTAATGTCAAAGTTCTCTACATCTTGACAGAAATTGATATTTTGGGTGGAAATGTCCCTATTTTGTAGAGGAATACAGGAATTCATGAAACACTGTATTCTATTATGCTCCAACAGAACATTCTGTAGAGATAATATCTACCTTTGGGGATGAAAACCAGTATTTTGTTTAGAAAATGCTATTTTTAGGAATGAAAAGCATTAGTTTGGTAAGAAAATGAAATATTTGAAAGGATAATTAGTGATACTTATGAGATTCCTTTTTATTTCTGGGATAAGCAAGGATATTAGTGTGAAAGTTTTCTACATAATGACACAACTTGATATTTCTGGTGCGAATGTCCTTATTTTGTAGAGGAATTTGGGAATTCTTGAATCACTGTATTCTATTAGGCTCCAAAGCATCATTCTGTAGGGATAAAGTCTTTCTTTGTGTATGAAAACCAGTATTTTGTTTAGAAATGCTATTTTTAGGAATGAAATGCTTTATTTTTGAAAGAAAATGAAATTTTTGCAAGGATAATTAGTGATACTTCAGTGATAACTTTTTATTTCTGGTATGTGTAGTGATATTCGTGTGAAAATTTTTAATGTTTTGACAGAAATTGATATTTCGGGTGGAACTGTCCTTATTTTGTAGAGTAAAACTGGTGTTCTGGAAACAATGTGTCATATTATGCTCCTAAGTATCATTTAGTAGAGAGAATATCTTCTTTTGGGAATTAAAAACCATATGTTGTTTAGAACATACTATTCTTAGGAATGAAAAGCATTTTCTTAGGTAAGAAAAATGTATTTTTGCCAGAATACGGAGTGGTACTTAAGAGAGAACTTCTTATTTCTGGAAGAAGTGGTGATATTCATGTGTAAATGGTAAAAATTTTAACAGAAATTGTCATTTTGGGTGGAAATGTCCATAATTTGTAGAGGAAAATGGGTATTCTGGTAGAAATGCATCCTATAATGCTACAGTGCATCATTTTCTAGAGAAAATATCTTCTTTTGGTTATGAAAATGGGTATTAGGTTTAGAAAATGCTATTTTTAGTGAAGAAAATTCGTATTTTCAAAAGAAACTCAAATATTTGCCAGGATAAATGGTGATGCTTTAGAGAGAACTTATTATTTCTGGTCTATGTGGTGAAAGTCGTGTGTAAATTTCAAAAATTAGAACAGAAATTGATCTTTAGGGGGGAAAGTGTCCTTATTTGAAAGAGGAATTCCGGTATTCTGTAAACAGTGTATCATATTATGCTGCAAATATTCATTTTTTAGAGGAACTGTCTTCTTTTGAGGATGAAACCCAGTATTTTGGGGAGAAAATGATATTTTTAGGGCTGAAAAGCATTGTATTTGTTAAGAAAAATGTATTTTTGCAAGGATAAGAAGTGATACTCAAGAATGTACCTTTTATTTTTTTCTGGGATAAGTACTGCTATTAATGTCAAAGTTCTCTAAATCTTGACAGAAATTGATATTTTGGGTGGAAATGTCCTTATTTTGTAGAGGAATACAGGAATTCATGAAACACTGTATTCTATTATGCTCCAAAGGAACATTCTGTAGAGATAATGTCTACCTTTGGGGATGAAAACCAGTATTTTGTTTAGAAAATGCTATTTTTAGGAATGAAAAGCATTAGTTTGGTAAGAAAATGAAATATTTGAAAGGATAATTAGTGATACTTATGAGATTCCTTTTTATTTCTGGGATAAGCAAGGATAATAGTGTGAAAGTTTTCTACATAATGACACAACTTGATATTTCTGGTGGGAATGTCCTTATTTTGTAGAGGAATTTGGGAATTCTTGAATCACTGTATTCTATTAGGCTCCAAAGCATCATTCTGTAGGGATAAAGTCTTTCTTTGTGTATGAAAACCAGTATTTTTTTTAGAAATGCTATTTTTAGGAATGAAATGCTTTATTTTTGAAAGAAAATGAAATTTTTGCAAGGATAATTAGTGATACTTCAGTGATAACTTTTTATTTCTGGTATGTGTAGTGATATTCGTGTGAAAATTTTTAATGTTTTGACAGAAATTGATATTTCGGGTGGAACTGTCCTTATTTTGTAGAGTAAAACTGGTGTTCTGGAAACAATGTGTCATATTATGCTCCTAAGTATCATTTAGTAGAGAGAATATCTTCTTTTGGGAATTAAAAACCATATGTTGTTTAGAACATACTATTCTCAGGAATGAAAAGCATTTTCTTAGGTAAGAAAAATGTATTTTTGCCAGAATACGGAGTGATACTTAAGAGAGAACTTCTTATTTCTGGAAGAAGTGGTGATATTCATGTGTAAATGGTAAAAATTTTAACAGAAACTGTCATTTTGGGTGGAAATGTCCATAATTTGTAGAGGAAAACGGGTATTCTGGTAGAAATGCATCCTATAATGCTACAGTGCATCATTTTCTAGAGAAAATATCTTCTTTTGGTTATGAAAACAGGTATTAGGTTTAGAAAATGCTACTTTTAGTGAAGAAAATTCATATTTTCAAAAGAAACTCAAATATTTGCCAGGATAAATGGTGATGCTTTAGAGAGAACTTATTATTTCTGGTCTATGTGGTGAAAGTCGTGTGTAAATTTCAAAAATTAGAACAGAAATTGATCTTTAGGGGGAAAGTGTCCTTATTTGAAAGAGGAATTCCGGTATTCTGTAAACAGTGTATCATATTATGCTGCAAATATTCATTTTTTAGAGGAACTGTCTTCTTTTGAGGATGAAACCCAGTATTTTGGGGAGAAAATGATATTTTTAGGGCTGAAAAGCATTGTATTTGTTAAGAAAAATGTATTTTTGCAAGGATAAGAAGTGATACTCAAGAATGTACCTTTTATTTTTTTCTGGGATAAGTACTGCTATTAATGTCAAAGTTCTCTAAATCTTGACAGAAATTGATATTTTGGGTGGAAATGTCCTTATTTTGTAGAGGAATACAGGAATTCATGAAACACTGTATTCTATTATGCTCCAAAGGAACATTCTGTAGAGATAATGTCTACCTTTGGGGATGAAAACCAGTATTTTGTTTAGAAAATGCTATTTTTAGGAATGAAAAGCATTAGTTTGGTAAGAAAATGAAATATTTGAAAGGATAATTAGTGATACTTATGAGATTCCTTTTTATTTCTGGGATAAGCAAGGATATTAGTGTGAAAGTTTTCTACATAATGACACAACTTGATATTTCTGGTGCGAATGTCCTTATTTTGTAGAGGAATTTGGGAATTCTTGAATCACTGTATTCTATTAGGCTCCAAAGCATCATTCTGTAGGGATAAAGTCTTTCTTTGTGTATGAAAACCAGTATTTTGTTTAGAAATGCTATTTTTAGGAATGAAATGCTTTATTTTTGAAAGAAAATGAAATTTTTGCAAGGATAATTAGTGATACTTCAGTGATAACTTTTTATTTCTGGTATGTGTAGTGATATTCGTGTGAAAATTTTTAATGTTTTGACAGAAATTGATATTTCGGGTGGAACTGTCCTTATTTTGTAGAGTAAAACTGGTGTTCTGGAAACAATGTGTCATATTATGCTCCTAAGTATCATTTAGTAGAGAGAATATCTTCTTTTGGGAATTAAAAACCATATGTTATTTAGAACATACTATTCTTAGGAATGAAAAGCATTTTCTTAGGTACGAAAAATGTATCTTTGCCAGAATACGGAGTGATACTTAAGAGAGAACTTTTTATTTCTGGAAGAAGTGGTGATATTCATGTGTAAATGGTAAAAATTTTAACAGAAACTGTCATTTTGGGTGGAAATGTCCATAATTTGTAGAGGAAAACGGGTATTCTGGTAGAAATGCATCCTATAATGCTACAGTGCATCATTTTCTAGAGAAAATATCTTCTTTTGGTTATGAAAACAGGTATTAGGTTTAGAAAATGCTATTTTTAGTGAAGAAAATTCATATTTTCAAAAGAAACTCAAATATTTGCCAGGATAAATGGTGATGCTTTAGAGAGAACTTATTATTTCTGGTCTATGTAGTGAAAGTCGTGTGTAAATTTCAAAAATTAGAACAGAAATTGATCTTTAGGGGGGAAGTGTCCTTATTTGAAAGAGGAATTCCGGTATTCTGTAAACAATGTATCATATTATGCTGCAAATATTCATTTTTTAGAGGAACTGTCTCCTTTTGAGGATGAGACCCAGTATTTTGGGGAGAAAATGATATTTTTAGGGCTGAAAAGCATTGTATTTGTTAAGAAAAATGTATTTTTGCAAGGATAAGAAGTGATACTCAAGAATGTACCTTTTATTTTTTTTCTGGGATAAGTACTGCTATTAATGTCAAAGTTCTCTACATCTTGACAGAAATTGATATTTTGGGTGGAAATGTCCCTATTTTGTAGAGGAATACAGGAATTCATGAAACACTGTATTCTATTATGCTCCAACAGAACATTCTGTAGAGATAATATCTACCTTTGGGGATGAAAACCAGTATTTTGTTTAGAAAATGCTATTTTTAGGAATGAAAAGCATTAGTTTGGTAAGAAAATGAAATATTTGAAAGGATAATTAGTGATACTTATGAGATTCCTTTTTATTTCTGGGATAAGCAAGGATATTAGTGTGAAAGTTTTCTACATAATGACACAACTTGATATTTCTGGTGCGAATGTCCTTATTTTGTAGAGGAATTTGGGAATTCTTGAATCACTGTATTCTATTAGGCTCCAAAGCATCATTCTGTAGGGATAAAGTCTTTCTTTGTGTATGAAAACCAGTATTTTGTTTAGAAATGCTATTTTTAGGAATGAAATGCTTTATTTTTGAAAGAAAATGAAATTTTTGCAAGGATAATTAGTGATACTTCAGTGATAACTTTTTATTTCTGGTATGTGTAGTGATATTCGTGTGAAAATTTTTAATGTTTTGACAGAAATTGATATTTCGGGTGGAACTGTCCTTATTTTGTAGAGTAAAACTGGTGTTCTGGAAACAATGTGTCATATTATGCTCCTAAGTATCATTTAGTAGAGAGAATATCTTCTTTTGGGAATTAAAAACCATATGTTGTTTAGAACATACTATTCTTAGGAATGAAAAGCATTTTCTTAGGTAAGAAAAATGTATTTTTGCCAGAATACGGAGTGGTACTTAAGAGAGAACTTCTTATTTCTGGAAGAAGTGGTGATATTCATGTGTAAATGGTAAAAATTTTAACAGAAATTGTCATTTTGGGTGGAAATGTCCATAATTTGTAGAGGAAAATGGGTATTCTGGTAGAAATGCATCCTATAATGCTACAGTGCATCATTTTCTAGAGAAAATATCTTCTTTTGGTTATGAAAATGGGTATTAGGTTTAGAAAATGCTATTTTTAGTGAAGAAAATTCGTATTTTCAAAAGAAACTCAAATATTTGCCAGGATAAATGGTGATGCTTTAGAGAGAACTTATTATTTCTGGTCTATGTAGTGAAAGTTGTGTGTAAATTTCAAAAATTAGAACAGAAATTGATCTTTAGGGGGGAAGTGTCCTTATTTGAAAGAGGAATTCCGGTATTCTGTAAACAATGTATCATATTATGCTGCAAATATTCATTTTTTAGAGGAACTGTCATCTTTTGAGGATGAAACCCAGTATTTTGGGGAGAAAATGATATTTTTAGGGCTGAAAAGCATTGTATTTGTTAAGAAAAATGTATTTTTGCAAGGATAAGAAGTGATACTCAAGAATGTACCTTTTTTTTTTTTCTGGGATAAGTACTGCTATTATTGTCAAAGTTCTCTACATCTTGACAGAAATTGATATTTTGGGTGGAAATGTCCTTATTTTGTAGAGGAATACAGGAATTCTTGAAACACTGTATTCTATTATGCTCCAACAGAACATTCTGTAGAGATAATGTCTACCTTTGGGGATGAAAACCAGTATTTTGTTTAGAAAATGCTATTTTTAGGAATGAAAAGCATTAGTTTGGTAAGAAAATGAAATATTTGAAAGGATAATTAGTGATACTTATGAGATTCCTTTTTATTTCTGGGATAAGCAAGGATAATAGTGTGAAAGTTTTCTACATAATGACACAACTTGATATTTCTGGTGGGAATGTCCTTATTTTGTAGAGGAATTTGGGAATTCTTGAATCACTGTATTCTATTAGGCTCCAAAGCATCATTCTGTAGGGATAAAGTCTTTCTTTGTGTATGAAAACCAGTATTTTGTTTAGAAATGCTATTTTTAGGAATGAAATGCTTTATTTTTGAAAGAAAATGAAATTTTTGCAAGGATAATTAGTGATACTTCAGTGATAACTTTTTATTTCTGGTATGTGTAGTGATATTCGTGTGAAAATTTTTAATGTTTTGACAGAAATTGATATTTCGGGTGGAACTGTCCTTATTTTGTAGAGTAAAACTGGTGTTCTGGAAACAATGTGTCATATTATGCTCCTAAGTATCATTTAGTAGAGAGAATATCTTCTTTTGGGAATTAAAAACCATATGTTGTTTAGAACATACTATTCTTAGGAATGAAAAGCATTTTCTTAGGTAAGAAAAATGTATCTTTGCCAGAATACGGAGTGATACTTAAGAGAGAACTTTTTATTTCTGGAAGAAGTGGTGATATTCATGTGTAAATGGTAAAAATTTTAACAGAAACTGTCATTTTGGGTGGAAATGTCCATAATTTGTAGAGGAAAACGGGTATTCTGGTAGAAATGCATCCTATAATGCTACAGTGCATCATTTTCTAGAGAAAATATCTTCTTTTGGTTATGAAAATGGGTATTAGGTTTAGAAAATGCTATTTTTAGTGAAGAAAATTCATATTTTCAAAAGAAACTCAAATATTTGCCAGGATAAATGGTGATGCTTTAGAGAGAACTTATTATTTCTGGTCTATGTAGTGAAAGTCGTGTGTAAATTTCAAAAATTAGAACAGAAATTGATCTTTAGGGGGAAAGTGTCCTTATTTGAAAGAGGAATTCCGGTATTCTGTAAACAATGTATCATATTATGCTGCAAGTATTCATTTTTTAGAGGAACTGTCTTCTTTTGAGGATGAAACCCAGTATTTTTGGGAGAAAATGATATTTTTAGGGCTGAAAAGCATTGTATTTGTTAAGAAAAATGTATTTTTGCAGAGATAAGAAGTGATACTCAAGAACGTACCTTTTTTTTTTTTTTTTTCTGGGATAAGTACTGCTATTATTGTCAAAGTTCTCTAAATCTTGACAGAAATTGATATTTTGGGTGGAAATGTCCTTATTTTGTAGAGGAATACAGGAATTCTTGAAACACTGTATTCTATTATGCTCCAAAGGAACATTCTGTAGAGATAATGTCTCCCTTTGGGATGAAAACCAGTATTTTGTTTAGAAAATGCTATTTTTAGGAATGAAAAGCATTAGTTTGGTAAGAAAATGAAATATTTGAAAGGATAATTAGTGATACTTATGAGATTCCTTTTTATTTCTGAGATAAGCAAGGATAATAGTGTGAAAGTTTTCTACATTATGACACAACTTGATATTTCTGGTGGGAATGTCCTTATTTTGTAGAGGAATTTGGGAATTCTTGAATCACTGTATTCTATTAGGCTCCAAAGCATCATTCTGTAGGGATAAAGTCTTTCTTTGTGTATGAAAACCAGTATTTTGTTTAGAAATGCTATTTTTAGGAATGAAATGCTTTATTTTTGAAAGAAAATGAAATTTTTGCAAGGATAATTAGTGATACTTCAGTGATAACTTTTTATTTCTGGTATGTGTAGTGATATTCGTGTGAAAATTTTTAATGTTTTGACAGAAATTGATATTTCGGGTGGAACTGTCCTTATTTTGTAGAGTAAAACTGGTGTTCTGGAAACAATGTGTCATATTATGCTCCTAAGTATCATTTGGTAGAGAGAATATCTTCTTTTGGGAATTAAAAACCATATGTTGTTTAGAACATACTATTCTCAGGAATGAAAAGCATTTTCTTAGGTAAGAAATATGTATTTTTGCCAGAATACGGAGTGATACTTAAGAGAGAACTTACTATTTCTGGTCTATGTGGTGAAAGTCGTGTGTAAATTTCAAAAATTAGAACAGAAATTGATCTTTAGGGGGAAAGTGTCCTTATTTGAAATAGGAATTCCGGTATTCTGTAAACAATGTATCATATTATGCTGCAAATATTCATTTTTTAGAGGAACTGTCTTCTTTTGAGGATGAAACCCAGTATTTTGGGGAGAAAATGATATTTTTAGGGCTGAAAAGCATTGTATTTGTTAAGAAAAATGTATTTTTGCAAGGATAAGAAGTGATACTCAAGAACGTACCTTTTTTTTTTTTTTCTGGGATAAGTACTGCTATTAATGTCAAAGTTCTCTAAATCTTGACAGAAATTGATATTTTGGGTGGAAATGTCCTTATTTTGTAGAGGAATACAGGAATTCTTGAAACACTGTATTCTATTATGCTCCAAAGGAACATTCTGTAGAGATAATGTCTACCTTTGAGGATGAAAACCAGTATTTTGTTTAGAAAATGCTATTTTTAGGAATGAAAAGCATTAGTTTGGTAAGAAAATGAAATATTTGAAAGGATAATTAGTGATACTTATGAGATTCCTTTTTATTTCTGGGATAAGCAAGGATATTATTGTGAAAGTTTTCTACATTATGACACAACTTGATATTTCTGGTGCGAATGTCCTTATTTTGTAGAGGAATTTGGGAATTCTTGAATCACTGTATTCTATTAGGCTCCAAAGCATCATTCTGTAGGGATAAAGTCTTTCTTTGTGTATGAAAACCAGTATTTTGTTTAGAAATGCTATTTTTAGGAATGAAATGCTTTATTTTTGAAAGAAAATGAAATTTTTGCAAGGATAATTAGTGATACTTCAGTGATAACTTTTTATTTCTGGTATGTGTAGTGATATTCGTGTGAAAATTTTTAATGTTTTGACAGAAATTGATATTTCGGGTGGAACTGTCCTTATTTTGTAGAGTAAAACTGGTGTTCTGGAAACAATGTGTCATATTATGCTCCTAAGTATCATTTAGTAGAGAGAATATCTTCTTTTGGGAATTAAAAACCATATGTTGTTTAGAACATACTATTCTCAGGAATGAAAAGCATTTTCTTAGGTAAGAAAAATGCATTTTTGCCAGGATAAATGGTGCTGCTTTAGAGAGAACTTACTATTTCTGGTCTATGTGGTGAAAGTCGTGTGTAAATTTCAAAAATTAGAACAGAAATTGATCTTTAGGGGGAAAGTGTCCTTATTTGAAAGAGGAATTCCGGTATTCTGTAAACAATGTATCATATTATGCTGCAAATATTCATTTTTTAGAGGAACTGTCTTCTTTTGAGGATGAAACCCAGTATTTTGGGGAGAAAATGATATTCTTAGGACTGAAAAGCACTGTATTTGTTAAGAAAAATGTATTTTTGCAAGGATAAGAAGTGATACTCAAGAACGTACATTTTTTTTTTTTTTTTCTGGGATAAGTACTGCTATTAATGTCAAAGTTCTCTAAATCTTGACAGAAATTGATATTTTGGGTGGAAATGTCCTTATTTTGTAGAGGAATACAGGAATTCATGAAACACTGTATTCTATTATGCTCCAAAGGAACATTCTGTAGAGATAATGTCTACCTTTGGGGATGAAAACCAGTATTTTGTTTAGAAAATGCTATTTTTAGGAATGAAAAGCATTAGTTTGGTAAGAAAATGAAATATTTGAAAGGATAATTAGTGATACTTATGAGATTCCTTTTTATTTCTGAGATAAGCAAGGATATTAGTGTGAAAGTTTTCTACATTATGACACAACTTGATATTTCTGGTGGGAATGTCCTTATTTTGTAGAGGAATTTGGGAATTCTTGAATCACTGTATTCTATTAGGCTCCAAAGCATCATTCTGTAGGGATAAAGTCTTTCTTTGTGTATGAAAACCAGTATTTTGTTTAGAAATGCTATTTTTAGGAATGAAATGCTTTATTTTTGAAAGAAAATGAAATTTTTGCAAGGATAATTAGTGATACTTCAGTGATAACTTTTAATTTCTGGTATGTGTAGTGATATTCGTGTGAAAATTTTTAATGTTTTGACAGAAATTGATATTTCGGGTGGAACTGTCCTTATTTTGTAGAGTAAAACTGGTGTTCTGGAAACAATGTGTCATATTATGCTCCTAAGTATCATTTAGTAGAGAGAATATCTTCTTTTGGGAATTAAAAACCATATGTTGTTTAGAACATACTATTCTTAGGAATGAAAAGCATTTTCTTAGGTAAGAAAAATGTATTTTTGCCAGAATACGGAGTGATACTTAAGAGAGAACTTCTTATTTCTGGAAGAAGTGGTGATATTCATGTGTAAATGGTAAAAATTTTAACAGAAACTGTCATTTTGGGTGGAAATGTCCATAATTTGTAGAGGAAAATGGGTATTCTGGTAGAAATGCATCCTATAATGCTACAGTGCATCATTTTCTAGAGAAAATATCTTCTTTTGGTTATGAAAACAGGTATTAGGTTTAGAAAATGCTATTTTTAGTGAAGAAAATTCATATTTTCAAAAGAAACTCAAATATTTGCCAGGATAAATGGTGATGCATTAGAGAGAACTTATTATTTCTGGTCTATGTGGTGAAAGTCGTGTGTAAATTTCAAAAATTAGAACAGAAATTGATCTTTAGGGGGAAAGTGTCCTTATTTGAAAGAGGAATTCCGGTATTCTGTAAACAATGTATCATATTATGCTGCAAATATTCATTTTTTAGAGGAACTGTCTTCTTTTGAGGATGAAACCCAGTATTTTGGGGAGAAAATGATATTTTTAGGGCTGAAAAGCATTGTATTTGTTAAGAAAAATGTATTTTTGCAGAGATAAGAAGTGATACTCAAGAACGTACCTTTTTTTTTTTTTTTTCTGGGATAAGTACTGCTATTAATGTCAAAGTTCTCTACATCTTGACAGAAATTGATATTTTGGGTGGAAATGTCCTTATTTTGTAGAGGAATACAGGAATTCTTGAAACACTGTATTCTATTATGCTCCAAAGGAACATTCTGTAGAGATAATGTCTACCTTTGGGGATGAAAACCAGTATTTTGTTTAGAAAATGCTATTTTTAGGAATGAAAAGCATTAGTTTGGTAAGAAAATGAAATATTTGAAAGGATAATTAGTGATACTTATGAGATTCCTTTTTATTTCTGAGATAAGCAAGGATATTAGTGTGAAAGTTTTCTACATTATGACACAACTTGATATTTCTGGTGGGAATGTCCTTATTTTGTAGAGGAATTTGGGAATTCTTGAATCACTGTATTCTATTAGGCTCCAAAGCATCATTCTGTAGGGATAAAGTCTTTCTTTGTGTATGAAAACCAGTATTTTGTTTAGAAATGCTATTTTTAGGAATGAAATGCTTTATTTTTGAAAGAAAATGAAATTTTTGCAAGGATAATTAGTGATACTTCAGTGATAACTTTTTATTTCTGGTATGTGTAGTGATATTCGTGTGAAAATTTTTAATGTTTTGACAGAAATTGATATTTCGGGTGGAACTGTCCTTATTTTGTAGAGTAAAACTGGTGTTCTGGAAACAATGTGTCATATTATGCTCCTAAGTATCATTTAGTAGAGAGAATATCTTCTTTTGGGAATTAAAAACCATATGTTGTTTAGAACATACTATTCTTAGGAATGAAAAGCATTTTCTTATGTAAGAAAAATGTATTTTTGCCAGAATACGGAGTGATACTTAAGAGAGAACTTCTTATTTCTGGAAGAAGTGGTGATATTCATGTGTAAATAGTAAAAATTTTAACAGAAATTGTCATTTTGGGTGGAAATGTCCATAATTTGTAGAGGAAAATGGGTATTCTGGTAGAAATGCATCCTATAATGCTACAGTGCATCATTTTCTAGAGAAAATATCTTCTTTTGGTTATGAAAACGGGTATTAGGTTTAGAAAATGCTATTTTTAGTGAAGAAAATTCATATTTTCAAAAGAAACTCAAATATTTGCCAGGATAAATGGTGATGCTTTAGAGAGAACTTATTATTTCTGGTCTATGTGGTGAAAGTCGTGTGTAAATTTCAAAAATTAGAACAGAAATTGATCTTTAGGGGGAAAGTGTCCTTATTTGAAAGAGGAATTCCGGTATTCTGTAAACAATGTATCATATTATGCTGCAAATATTCATTTTTTAGAGGAACTGTCTTCTTTTGAGGATGAGACCCAGTATTTTGGGGAGAAAAAGATATTTTTAGGGCTGAAAAGCATTGTATTTGTTAAGAAAAATGTATTTTTGCAAGGATAAGAAGTGATACTCAAGAATGTACCTTTTATTTTTTTCTGGGATAAGTACTGCTATTAATGTCAAAGTTCTCTAAATCTTGACAGAAATTGATATTTTGGGTGGAAATGTCCTTATTTTGTAGAGGAATACAGGAATTAATGAAACACTGTATTCTATTATGCTCCAAAGGAACATTCTGTAGAGATAATGTCTACCTTTGGGGATGAAAACCAGTATTTTGTTTAGAAAATGCTATTTTTAGGAATGAAAAGCATTAGTTTGGTAAGAAAATGAAATATTTGAAAGGATAATTAGTGATACTTATGAGATTCCTTTTTATTTCTGGGATAAGCAAGGATATTAGTGTGAAAGTTTTCTACATTATGACACAACTTGATATTTCTGGTGGGAATGTCCTTATTTTGTAGAGGAATTTGGGAATTCTTGAATCACTGTATTCTATTAGGCTCCAAAGCATCATTCTGTAGGGATAAAGTCTTTCTTTGTGTATGAAAACCAGTATTTTGTTTAGAAATGCTATTTTTAGGAATGAAATGCTTTATTTTTGAAAGAAAATGAAATTTTTGCAAGGATAATTAGTGATACTTCAGTGATAACTTTTTATTTCTGGTATGTGTAGTGATATTCGTGTGAAAATTTTTAATGTTTTGACAGAAATTGATATTTCGGGTGGAACTGTCCTTATTTTGTAGAGTAAAACTGGTGTTCTGGAAACAATGTGTCATATTATGCTCCTAAGTATCATTTAGTAGAGAGAATATCTTCTTTTGGGAATTAAAAACCATATGTTGTTTAGAACATACTATTCTTAGGAATGAAAAGCATTTTCTTATGTAAGAAAAATGTATTTTTGCCAGAATACGGAGTGATACTTAAGAGAGAACTTCTTATTTCTGGAAGAAGTGGTGATATTCATGTGTAAATGGTAAAAATTTTAACAGAAATTGTCATTTTGGGTGGAAATGTCCATAATTTGTAGAGGAAAATGGGTATTCTGGTAGAAATGCATCCTATAATGCTACAGTGCATCATTTTCTAGAGAAAATATCTTCTTTTGGTTATGAAAACGGGTATTAGGTTTAGAAAATGCTATTTTTAGTGAAGAAAATTCATATTTTCAAAAGAAACTCAAATATTTGCCAGGATAAATGGTGATGCTTTAGAGAGAACTTATTATTTCTGGTCTATGTGGTGAAAGTCGTGTGTAAATTTCAAAAATTAGAACAGAAATTGATCTTTAGGGGGGAAGTGTCCTTATTTGAAAGAGGAATTCCGGTATTCTGTAAACAATGTATCATATTATGCTGCAAATATTCATTTTTTAGAGGAACTGTCTTCTTTTGAGGATGAAACCCAGTATTTTGGGGAGAAAATGATATTTTTAGGGCTGAAAAGCATTGTATTTGTTAAGAAAAATGTATTTTTGCAAGGATAAGAAGTGATACTCAAGAATGTACCTTTTATTTTTTTCTGGGATAAGTACTGCTATTAATGTCAAAGTTCTCTAAATCTTGACAGAAATTGATATTTTGGGTGGAAATGTCCTTATTTTGTAGAGGAATACAGGAATTCATGAAAGACTGTATTCTATTATGCTCCAAAGGTACATTCTGTAGAGATAATGTCTACCTTTGGGGATGAAAACCAGTATTTTGTTTAGAAAATGCTATTTTTAGGAATGAAAAGCATTAGTTTGGTAAGAAAATGAAATATTTGAAAGGATAATTAGTGATACTTATGAGATTCCTTTTTATTTCTGAGATAGGCAAGGATATTAGTGTGAAAGTTTTCTACATTATGACACAACTTGATATTTCTGGTGGGAATGTCCTTATTTTGTAGAGGAATTTGGGAATTCTTGAATCACTGTATTCTATTAGGCTCCAAAGCATCATTCTGTAGGGATAAAGTCTTTCTTTGTGTATGAAAACCAGTATTTTGTTTAGAAATGCTATTTTTAGGAATGAAATGCTTTATTTTTGAAAGAAAATGAAATTTTTGCAAGGATAATTAGTGATACTTCAGTGATAACTTTTTATTTCTGGTATGTGTAGTGATATTCGTGTGAAAATTTTTAATGTTTTGACAGAAATTGATATTTCGGGTGGAACTGTCCTTATTTTGTAGAGTAAAACTGGTGTTCTGGAAACAATGTGTCATATTATGCTCCTAAGTATCATTTAGTAGAGAGAATATCTTCTTTTGGGAATTAAAAACCATATGTTGTTTAGAACATACTATTCTTAGGAATGAAAAGCATTTTCTTAGGTAAGAAAAATGTATTTTTGCCAGGATAAATGGTGATGCTTTAGAGAGAACTTATTATTTCTGGTCTATGTGGTGAATGTCTTTTGTAAATTTCAAAAATTAGAACAGAAATTGATCTTTAGGGGTAAAGTGTCCTTATTTAAAATGGAATTCTGGTATTCTGTAAACAATGTATCATATTATGCTGCAAATATTCATTTTTTAGAGGAACTGTCTTCTTTTGAGGATGAGACCCAGTATTTTGGGGAGAAAATGATATTTTTAGGGCTGAAAAGCATTGTATTTGTTAAGAAAAATGTATTTTTGCAAGGATAAGAAGTGATACTCAAGAACGTACCTTTTTTTTTTTTTTTTCTGGGATAAGTACTGCTATTAATGTCAAAGTTCTCTAAATCTTGACAGAAATTGATATTTTGGGTGGAAATGTCCTTATTTTGTAGAGGAATACAGGAATTCATGAAACACTGTATTCTATTATGCTCCAAAGGAACACTCTGTAGAGATAATGTCTACCTTTGGGGATGAAAACCAATATTTTGTTTAGAAAATGCTATTTATAGGAATGAAAAGCATTAGTTTGGTAAGAAAATGAAATATTTGAAAGGATAATTAGTGATACTTATGAGATTCCTTTTTATTTCTGAGATAGGCAAGGATATTAGTGTGAAAGTTTTCTACATTATGACACAACTTGATATTTCTGGTGGGAATGTCCTTATTTTGTAGAGGAATTTGGGAATTCTTGAATCACTGTATTCTATTAGGCTCCAAAGCATCATTCTGTAGGGATAAAGTCTTTCTTTGTGTATGAAAACCAGTATTTTGTTTAGAAATGCTATTTTTAGGAATGAAATGCTTTATTTTTGAAAGAAAATGAAATTTTTGCAAGGATAATTAGTGATACTTCAGTGATAACTTTTTATTTCTGGTATGTGTAGTGATATTCGTGTGAAAATTTTTAATGTTTTGACAGAAATTGATATTTCGGGTGGAACTGTCCTTATTTTGTAGAGTAAAACTGGTGTTCTGGAAACAATGTGTCATATTATGCTCCTAAGTATCATTTAGTAGAGAGAATATCTTCTTTTGGGAATTAAAAACCATATGTTGTTTAGAACATACTATTCTTAGGAATGAAAAGCATTTTCTTAGGTAAGAAAAATGTATTTTTGCCAGGATAAATGGTGATGCTTTAGAGAGAACTTATTATTTCTGGTCTATGTGGTGAATGTCTTGTGTAAATTTCAAAAATTAGAACAGAAATTGATCTTTAGGGGTAAAGTGTCCTTATTTAAAATGGAATTCTGGTATTCTGTAAACAATGTATCATATTATGCTGCAAATATTCATTTTTTAGAGGAACTGTCTTCTTTTGAGGATGAGACCCAGTATTTTGGGGAGAAAATGATATTTTTAGGGCTGAAAAGCATTGTATTTGTTAAGAAAAATGTATTTTTGCAAGGATAAGAAGTGATACTCAAGAACGTACCTTTTTTTTTTTTTTTTCTGGGATAAGTACTGCTATTAATGTCAAAGTTCTCTAAATCTTGACAGAAATTGATATTTTGGGTGGAAATGTCCTTATTTTGTAGAGGAATACAGGAATTCATGAAACACTGTATTCTATTATGCTCCAAAGGAACACTCTGTAGAGATAATGTCTACCTTTGGGGATGAAAACCAATATTTTGTTTAGAAAATGCTATTTATAGGAATGAAAAGCATTAGTTTGGTAAGAAAATGAAATATTTGAAAGGATAATTAGTGATACTTATGAGATTCCTTTTTATTTCTGAGATAGGCAAGGATATTAGTGTGAAAGTTTTCTACATTATGACACAACTTGATATTTCTGGTGGGAATGTCCTTATTTTGTAGAGGAATTTGGGAATTCTTGAATCACTGTATTCTATTAGGCTCCAAAGCATCATTCTGTAGGGATAAAGTCTTTCTTTGTGTATGAAAACCAGTATTTTGTTTAGAAATGCTATTTTTAGGAATGAAATGCTTTATTTTTGAAAGAAAATGAAATTTTTGCAAGGATAATTAGTGATACTTCAGTGATAACTTTTTATTTCTGGTATGTGTAGTGATATTCGTGTGAAAATTTTTAATGTTTTGACAGAAATTGATATTTCGGGTGGAACTGTCCTTATTTTGTAGAGTAAAACTGGTGTTCTGGAAACAATGTGTCATATTATGCTCCTAAGTATCATTTAGTAGAGAGAATATCTTCTTTTGGGAATTAAAAACCATATGTTGTTTAGAACATACTATTCTTAGGAATGAAAAGCATTTTCTTAGGTAAGAAAAATGTATTTTTGCCAGGATAAATGGTGATGCTTTAGAGAGAACTTATTATTTCTGGTCTATGTGGTGAATGTCTTGTGTAAATTTCAAAAATTAGAACAGAAATTGATCTTTAGGGGTAAAGTGTCCTTATTTAAAATGGAATTCTGGTATTCTGTAAACAATGTATCATATTATGCTGCAAATATTCATTTTTTAGAGGAACTGTCTTCTTTTGAGGATGAGACCCAGTATTTTGGGGAGAAAATGATATTTTTAGGGCTGAAAAGCATTGTATTTGTTAAGAAAAATGTATTTTTGCAAGGATAAGAAGTGATACTCAAGAACGTACCTTTTTTTTTTTTTTTTCTGGGATAAGTACTGCTATTAATGTCAAAGTTCTCTAAATCTTGACAGAAATTGATATTTTGGGTGGAAATGTCCTTATTTTGTAGAGGAATACAGGAATTCTTGAAACACTGTATTCTATTATGCTCCAAAGGAACATACTGTAGAGATAATGTCTACCTTTGGGGATGAAAACCAATATTTTGTTTAGAAAATGCTATTTTTAGGAATGAAAAGCATTAGTTTGGTAAGAAAATGAAATATTTGAAAGGATAATTAGTGATACTTATGAGATTCCTTTTTATTTCTGAGATAAGCAAGGATATTAGTGTGAAAGTTTTCTACATTATGACACAACTTGATATTTCTGGTGGGAATGTCCTTATTTTGTAGAGGAATTTGGGAATTCTTGAATCACTGTATTCTATTAGGCTCCAAAGCATCATTCTGTAGGGATAAAGTCTTTCTTTGTGTATGAAAACCAGTATTTTGTTTAGAAATGCTATTTTTAGGAATGAAATGCTTTATTTTTGAAAGAAAATGAAATTTTTGCAAGGATAATTAGTGATACTTCAGTGATAACTTTTTATTTCTGGTATGTGTAGTGATATTCGTGTGAAAATTTTTAATGTTTTGACAGAAATTGATATTTCGGGTGGAACTGTCCTTATTTTGTAGAGTAAAACTGGTGTTCTGGAAACAATGTGTCATATTATGCTCCTAAGTATCATTTAGTAGAGAGAATATCTTCTTTTGGGAATTAAAAACCATATGTTGTTTAGAACATACTATACTCAGGAATGAAAAGCATTTTCTTAGGTAAGAAAAATGTATTTTTGCCTTAATATGGAGTGATACTTAAGAGAGAACTTCTTATTTCTGGAAGAAGTGGTGATATTCATGTGTAAATGGTAAAAATTTTAACAGAAATTGTCATTTTGGGTGGAAATGTCCATCATTTGTAGAGGAAAATGGGTATTCTGGTAGAAATGCATCCTATAATGCTACAGTGCATCATTTTCTAGAGAAAATATCTTCTTTTGGTTATGAAAACGGGTATTAGGTTTAGAAAATGCTATTTTTAGTGAAGAAAATTCATATTTTCAAAAGAAACTCAAATATTTGCCAGGATAATTGGTGATGCATTAGAGAGAACTTATTATTTCTGGTCTATGTGGTGAAAGTCGTGTGTAAATTTCAAAAATTAGAACAGAAATTGATCTTTAGGGGGAAAGTGTCCTTATTTGAAAGAGGAATTCCGGTATTCTGTAAACAATGTATCATATTATGCTGCAAATATTCATTTTTTAGAGGAACTGTCTTCTTTTGAGGATGAAACCCAGTATTTTGGGGAGAAAATGATATTTTTAGGGCTGAAAAGCATTGTATTTGTTAAGAAAAATGTATTTTTGCAGAGATAAGAAGTGATACTCAAGAACGTACCTTTTTTTTTTTTTTCTGGGATAAGTACTGCTATTAATGTCAAAGTTCTCTAAATCTTGACAGAAATTGATATTTTGGGTGGAAATGTCCTTTTTTTGTAGAAGAATACAGGAATTCATGAAACACTGTATTCTATTATGCTCCAAAGGAACATTCTGTAGAGATAATGTCTACCTTTGGGGATGAAAACCAGTATTTTGTTTAGAAAATGCTATTTTTAGGAATGAAAAGCATTAGTTTGGTAAGAAAATGAAATATTTGAAAGGATAATTAGTGATACTTATGAGATTCCTTTTTATTTCTGGGATAAGCAAGGATATTAGTGTGAAAGTTTTCTACATTATGACACAACTTGATATTTCTGGTGGGAATGTCCTTATTTTGTAGACGAATTACATACCTCATTACTGGCTAAAGGCGACAATATCTCATCTCTGGTTAATGGCGACAATATCTCATCTCTGCCTAAAGGCGACAATATCTCTGGCTAGAGGCGGCAATATCTCTGGCTAAAGGCGACAATATCTCATCTCTGGCTAAAGGCGACAATATCTCATCTCTGGCTAAAGGCGACAGTATCTCAACTCTGGCTAAAGGCGTCAATATCTCATCCCTGGCTAAAGGCAACAGTATCTCATCTCTGCCTAAAGGCGAGAGTATCTCATCTCTGGCTTAAGTCGACAGTATCTCAACTCTGACTAAAGGCGACAATATCTCATCTCTGGCTAAAGGTGACTATATCTCATCTATGGCTAAAGGCGACAATATCTCATCTCTGGTTAAAGGCGACAATATCTCATCTCTGGGTAAAGGCGACAATATCTCATCTCTGGGTAAAGGCAACAATATCTCATCTCTGGCTAAAGGCGACAATATCTCATCTCTGGCTAAATGTGACAATGTCTCATCTCTGCCTAAAGGCGACAATATCTCATCTATGCCTAAAGGCGGCAATATCTCATCTCTGGCTAAAGGCGACAATATCTCATCTCTGGCTAAAGGCGACAATGTCTCTGGCTAAAGGCGACAATATCTCATCTCTTGCAAAATGAGACAATATCTCACCTCTGGCTAAAGGCGACAGTATCTCAATTCTGGCTAAATGTGACAATATCTCATCTCTGGATAAAGGCAACAATATCTCATCTCTGGCTAAAGGCGACAATATCTCAACTCTGGCTAAAGGCAACAATATCTCATCACTGGTAAAGGCGACAATACCTCATCTCTGGCTAAAGGCGACAATATATCATCTCTGGCTAAAGGTGACAATATCTCATCTGTGGCCAAAAGGCGACAATATCTCATCTCTGGCTAAAGGCGACAATATCTCATCACTGCCTATAGGCGACAATATCTCATCTCTGGCTAAAGGCGACAATATCTCATCTCTGGCTAAATGCGACAATATCTCATCTCTGGCTAACGGCAACAATATCTCATCTCTGGCTACATGCGACAATATCTCATCTCTGGCTAAAGGCGGCAGTATCTCTGGCTAAAGGAGAAAATATCTCTGGGTGATGTATTAGGCGGCACGAACTCACGGGATGTAACGCGATAGGCCTCCCTGTGCTCGGTAATGTATATGTATGAGGCTGAAATTGGAGCCCTATATAAGGGTCTCACACGGTTCATTAAACGCCATTTTACAGCTCACCATATTGGTGTGATCAGCGTGTAACTTGGTCATGGGGCCGTCAGATGCACATTCTCAATGATGGACGTAGTTCTTTAGGTTACCTTACACAAGGCAACAATTGGTGCCCCGTGTGAGGACGTCCTGAGAGTGAGTGTGCGACGGCTAACCGCGAGACGGACGCGAATCCTACGGTTAGATCCCGTGGAAGCGCCGGAGGGGCGATATATTGACTGCAGCTACTGATTATCCTGCGGTAAGACCGTGGAAGACCGTGGGACTTTGGGCCCGGGTATATATACAAAGGGTGCGAGGACGTACGGTGTCGAGCACCAGAAAAAACATGGATTCCGTCACAAAGGTACTATTACGGGTTTGTAAAACCCACTGCGGTAGGAATGCTCCTTCTAAGAAGGAGATTGTTGCCGTTATTACTTTTTTGCAGGAAGCGGAGCTTTCACCCTCCCCTTGTAATTTGCTCGATTCGGAGCGGTGGGAATCTTTCACCGCTGCCCTGTTCCTAAGAGCAACAAACGATTATAAGGCGGAGGAGTTAAAAACCTGGGTTTTGGTCCTGGGAGCGCTTAAAGCGGCTAAGGAGGAGAAAAAGATCCAGGCAGTCGCGAATGGGGTTTTTGGGGTGGGTTCCGGGACGTCTGGGGTCCCGGAGGGTGCGGAGGAACCGCTCCCTTGCGGCGACTCCGTACCCAAGATGGCGCCGACCACGCCGGCCGTTTTCACAATGGCCATGGCGGCGCCCGAAACAACTCCGGAAGGGATGGCGGAAGTTGCCTCATCTGGGGAGGCGCCGCCATATTATCCCCGCCTATACCCCTGTTTGCAGAGCTTTCGTTCACCTGAGGGGGGTGGGTCCTGTCCGAGGGAGGGAGAGTCATGGGGGGAGGCACGCCGTGGAGGCGTTAAGCCACCCCTAGACCCGCCCCCGGAGGAGGGACCTCATCCCGCGAAAGGGGAGGAACGAAAGGTACTGCCTGCCCCTACCCCTTTGGTTTCGCCTCCCGAGGAGGGGGAGAAGAAAGGGGAGGAACAAAAGGTACTGTCTGCCTTCACCCCGTCGGTTTCGTCTCCCGCGAAGGGGGAGGAGAAAGGGGAGGAACGGAAGGAATTGCCTGTCCCCACCCAGTCGGTCGTGGTTCCCCGGAGGAGGGGGGAGAAGTGGGAGGAGCGAGAGATATCGCGTAAGCCCACTGATTGGACTGACATTTGCGATACAATGCGAGAGGTGGGGCTCAAGGAGCGGGACTGGGCGGTGTTCCCAATTGTAGTCAAACAGGAGGGACCGGTTTGGGTACCTTTGGAAGCAAAAGCAGTTGCTCGGTTTATAGAGGCGATTGACAAAAAGGGATTGAGATCCCCGATGACAATGAGTGCCTTTGAGGCTCTCGTAGCCCCAGGTCCCCTACTCACATATGATATTGAAAGCCTTATGAGAGTAGCCCTCGAACCAGTACAGTTTACTGTGTGGAAGGAGGAGTGGATAATACAACTCAAAGCTGTTTTAGCACAGGCTGCGCGCGATCCACAGCATCCAGCAAATGGGAAGGAGGGAGATCCAAAAACTGATTTAATGAGGCTTTCAGGTTCATCTGCGGATTTGGCTGGATCTGCAGAGAGGCAGCTTAGGGACCTCCGCCCAGGAGAGCTGCTTGCCACCACGGGGGCGGCTACCTCTGCTTTTATACACTTTATAAGAAAAGCAGAGCCTGTAGCCCCGTGGTCAGAGATTATGCAGGGTCCCTCAGAGTCATTCTCTGAGTTTGCCAATCGATTGATACGGGCAGTAGAAGGATCGGAACTGCCTAAGGAAGCGCTGACTTCTGTTACAAAGGATTGCCTGAAGCAAAAGGCCCTAAGAGAAATTGAGAGATTGGCATGCTGGTCCGTGAAGCAAACTAATGTCACCACAGCAGTCCTGTCGGAACTCCTGATGGACGTTAACAACATCAGACACGCTGTTCTTCAAAATAGAGCTGCAATTGACTTTCTGCTGCTTGCTCAAGGGCACGGGTGCAAGGACTTTGAAGGGATGTGTTGTTTCAATCTGAGCGACCACAGCGATTCGATACATAGGAAGTTGGAATGGATGCAAGAACACACGAAGAAGATCGCAATAGATGATGCATTCGGAAGCTGGTTGGAGGGACTGTTTGGTAATCTGGGCCCATGGCTTAAGCAGTTTCTCAAAGTATTAATCATAGGTATTTTATTCTTTTTAGTTTTAATGATTTGCTTACCTTGTTTGTTTCAGTGTGTCCAGGGTTGTTTACAGCGTATGATAGAAAGAATGTTTAATGAAAAAATGGAGTACCAACGGGTATATGATAAACTTTGAGAAGAAGAAGGAACTGTATAAACCCAAGATGCCTTGGATATAATCATTAGAAAACTACTGATGTTATTAGATATTGCACTACCTACCTCTGTAGCTTGTCTACCTCACTTTTTAGATAACTTATTAAGTTTAAATTATAGAGACTAACATTTTTATATTAGGATTAAGGATTAGCGTTCGGGATGTAACGGGGCATACTTTATCGAGCATGGAGAGGGGGAAATGATGTATTAGGCGGCACGAACTCACGGGATGTAACGCGATAGGCCTCCCTGTGCTCGGTAATGTATATGTATGAGGCTGAAATTGGAGCCCTATATAAGGGTCTCACACGGTTCATTAAACGCCATTTTACAGCTCACCATATTGGTGTGATCAGCGTGTAACTTGGTCATGGGGCCGTCAGATGCACATTCTCAATGATGGACGTAGTTCTTTAGGTTACCTTACACAAGGCAACATCTGGGTAAGGCGACAATATCTCTGTCTAAAGGCGACAATATCTCTGGCTAAATTCGGCAATAGCTCATCTCTGCCTAAAGTAGGCAATACCTCATCTCTGGCTAAAGGCGACAATATCTCATCCCTGGCTAAAGGCAACAGTATCTCATCTCTGGCTACAGGCGACAATATCTCATCTCTACCTAAAAGCGACAATATCTCATCTCTGGCAAAAGGCGACAGTATCTCATCTCTGCCTAAAGGCGACACTATCTCTGGCTAAAGGCGACAATATCTCTGGCTAAAGGCGACAATATCTCATCTCTGGCTAAAGGCGACAATACCTCATCTCTGGCTAAAGGCGACAATATCTCACCTCTGCCTAAAGGCGACAATATCTCATCTCTGCCTAAAGGCGACAATAGCTCATCTCTGCCTAAGTTAGACAATACCTCATCTCTGGCTAATAGCGACAATATCTCTGGCTAAAGGCGACAATATCTCATCTCTGCCTAAAGGCGACAATATCTCATCTCTGGCTAAAGGCGACAATATCTCTGGCTAAAGGCGACAATATCTCATCTCTGGATAAAGGCGACATGATCTATCTCTGGCTAAAGGCGACAATATCTCATCTCTGCCTAAAGGCGACAATATCTCATCTCTGCCGAAAGTAGAAAATATCTCTGGCTAAAGGCGACAATATCTCATCTCTGGCTAAAGGTGACAATATCTCATCTCTGGTTAAAGGTGACAATATCTCATCTCTGGCTAAAGGCGACAATATCTTATCTCTGGCTAAAAGCGACAATACCTCATCTCTGGCTAAAGGCGACAATATCTCATCTCTGGCTAAAGGCGACAATATCTCATCTCTGGCTAAAGGCGGCAATATCTCTGGCTAAAGGCGACAATATCTCTGGCTAAAGGCGACAATATCTCTGGCTAAAGGCGACAATATCTCATCTCTGCCTAAAGGCGACAATACCTCATCTCTTGCGACAATATCTCAACTCTGGCTAAAGGCGACAATATCTCATCTCTGGCTAAAGGCGACAATACCACATCTCTGGCTAAAGGCGACAATGTCTCATCTCTGGCTAAAGGCGACAATATCTCATCTCTGGCTAAAGGCGACAATATCTCATCTCTGGCAAAAGGCGACAATACCACATCTCTGGCTAAAGGCGACAATACCTCATCTCTGGCTAAAGGAGACAATATCGTCGCTGGCTAAAGGCGACAATACCTCATCTCTGGCTAAAGGCGACAATATCTCATCTCTGGCTAAAGGCGACAATATCTCATCTCTGGCTATAGGCGGCAATATCTCATCTCTGCCTAAAGGCGACAATATCTCATCTCCGCCTAAAGGCGACAATATCTCATCTCTGGATAAAGGCGACATGATCTATCTCTGGCTAAAGGCGACAATATCTCATCTCTGCCTAAAGGCGACAATATCTCATCTCTGCCGAAAGTAGAAAATATCTCTGGCTAAAGGCGACAATATCTCATCTCTGGCTAAAGGTGACAATATCTCATCTCTGGTTAAAGGTGACAATATCTCATCTCTGGCTAAAGGCGACAATATCTTATCTCTGGCTAAAAGCGACAATACCTCATCTCTGGCTAAAGGCGACAATATCTCATCTCTGGCTAAAGGCGACAATATCTCATCTCTGGCTAAAGGCGGCAATATCTCTGGCTAAAGGCGACAATATCTCTGGCTAAAGGCGACAATATCTCTGGCTAAAGGCGACAATATCTCATCTCTGCCTAAAGGCGACAATACCTCATCTCTTGCGACAATATCTCAACTCAGGCTAAAGGCGACAATATCTCATCTCTGGCTAAAGGCGACAATACCACATCTCTGGCTAAAGGCGACAATGTCTCATCTCTGGCTAAAGGCGACAATATCTCATCTCTGGCTAAAGGCGACAATATCTCATCTCTGCCAAAAGGCGACAATACCACATCTCTGGCTAAAGGCGACAATACCTCATCTCTGGCTAAAGGAGACAATATCGTCGCTGGCTAAAGGCGACAATACCTCATCTCTGGCTAAAGGCGACAATATCTCATCTCTGGCTAAAGGCGACAATATCTCATCTCTGGCTATAGGCGGCAATATCTCATCTCTGCCTAAAGGCGACAATATCTCATCTCCGCCTAAAGGCGACAATATCTCATCTCTGGCTAAATGCGACAATACCTCATTACTGGCTAAAGGCGACAATATCTCATCTCTGGCTAAAGGCGACAATACCTCATCTCTGGCTAAATGAGGCAAAATCTCTGGCTAAAGGAGACAATATCTCTGGCTAAAGGCGACAATATCTCATCTCTGGCTAAAGGCGACAATATCTCATCTCTGGCTAAATGTGACAATATCTCATCTCTGGCTAAAGGCAACAATATCTCTGGCTAAAGGCGAAAATATATCTGGCTAAAGGCGGCAATATCTCATCTGTGGCTAAAGGCGAAAATATCTCATCTCTGGCTAAAGGCGACAATATCTCATCTCTGCCTAAAGGCGACACTATCTCTGGCTAAAGGCGACAGTATCTCTGGCTAAAGGCGACAATATCTCATCTCTGGCTAAAGGCGACAATATCTCATATCTGGCCAAAGGCGACAATATCTCATCTCTGGCTAAAGGCAACAATATCTCATCTCTGCCTAAAGGCGACACTATCTCTGGCTAAAGGCGACAATATCTCTGGCTAAAGGCGACAATATCTCATCTCTGGCTAAAGGCGACAATATCTCATCTCTGGCTAAAGGCGACAATGTCTCATCTCAGGCGAAATGAGGCAATATCTCATCTCTGGCTAAAGGCGACAATATCTCATCTCTACCTAAAGGCGACAATATATCATCTCTGGCTGAAGGCGACAGTATCTCATCTCTGGCTAAAGGCGACAATATCTCATCTCTGGCTAAAGGCGACAATATCTCATCTCTGGCTAAAGGCGACAATAACTCATCTCTGCCTAAAGGCGACAATATCTCAGCTCTGGCTAAAGGCAACAATACCTCATCTCTGGCTAAAGGCGACAATATCTCATCTGTGGCTAAAGGCGACAATATCTCATTTCAGGTTAAAGGCGATAATATCTCATCTCTGGCTAAAGGCGACAATATCTCATCTCTGGCTAAAGGCGACAGTATCTCAACTCTGGCTAAAGGCGACAATATCTCATCCCTGGCTAAAGGCAACAGTATCTCATCCCTGGCTAAAGGCGAGAGTATCTCATCTCTGGCTTAAGTCGACAGTATCTCAACTCTGACTAAAGGCGACAATATCTCATCTCTGGCTAAAGGTGACAATATCTCATCTATGGCTAAAGGCGACAATATCTCATCTCTGGTTAAAGGCGACAATATCTCATCTCTGGGTAAAGGAGACAATATCTCATCTCTGCCGAAAGTAGAAAATATCTCTGGCTAAAGGCGACAATATCTCATCTCTGGCTAAAGGCGACAATATCTCATCTCTGGCCAAAGGCAACAATATCTCATCTCTGCCGAAAGTAGAAAATATCTCTGGCTAAAGGCGACAATATCTCATCTCTGGCTAAAGGCGACAATATCTCATCTCTGCCTAAAGGCGACAATATCTCATCTATGCCTAAAGGCGACAATATCTCATCTCTGGCTAAAGGCGACAATATCTCATCTCTGGCTAAAGGCGACAATATCTCTGGCTAAAGGCGACAATATCTCATCTCTTGCGAAATGAGGCAATATCTCACCTCTGGCTAAAGGCGACAATATCTCATCTCTGGCAAAAGGCGACAATACCACATCTCTGGCTAAAGGCGACAATACCTCATCTCTGGCTAAAGGAGACAATATCGTCGCTGGCTAAAGGCGACAATACCTCATCTCTGGCTAAAGGCGACAATATCTCATCTCTGGCTAAAGGCGACAATATCTCATCTCTGGCTATAGGCGGCAATATCTCATCTCTGCCTAAAGGCGACAATATCTCATCTCCGCCTAAAGGCGACAATATCTCATCTCTGGCTAAATGCGACAATACCTCATTACTGGCTAAAGGCGACAATATCTCATCTCTGGCTAAAGGCGACAATACCTCATCTCTGGCTAAATGAGGCAAAATCTCTGGCTAAAGGAGACAATATCTCTGGCTAAAGGCGACAATATCTCATCTCTGGCTAAAGGCGACAATATCTCATCTCTGGCTAAATGTGACAATATCTCATCTCTGGCTAAAGGCAACAATATCTCTGGCTAAAGGCGAAAATATATCTGGCTAAAGGCGACAATATCTCATCTCTGGCTAAAGGCGAAAATATCTCATCTCTGGCTAAAGGCGACAATATCTCATCTCTGCCTAAAGGCGACACTATCTCTGGCTAAAGGCGACAGTATCTCTGGCTAAAGGCGACAATATCTCATCTCTGGCTAAAGGCGACAATATCTCATATCTGGCCAAAGGCGACAATATCTCATCTCTGGCTAAAGGCAACAATATCTCATCTCTGCCTAAAGGCGACACTATCTCTGGCTAAAGGCGACAATATCTCTGGCTAAAGGCGACAATATCTCATCTCTGGCTAAAGGCGACAATATCTCATCTCTGGCTAAAGGCAACAATATCTCATCTCAGGCGAAATGAGGCAATATCTCATCTCTGACTAAAGGCGACAATATCTCATCTCTACCTAATGGCGACAATATATCATCTCTGGCTGAAGGCGACAGTATCTCATCTCTGGCTAAAGGCGACAATATCTCATCTCTGGCTAAAGGCGACAATATCTCATCTCTGGCTAAAGGCGACAATGTCTCATCTCAGGCGAAATGAGGCAATATCTCATCTCTGGCTAAAGGCGACAATATCTCATCTCTACCTAAAGGCGACAATATATCATCTCTGGCTGAAGGCGACAGTATCTCATCTCTGGCTAAAGGCGACAATATCTCATCTCTGGCTAAAGGCGACAATATCTCATCTCTGGCTAAAGGCGACAATAACTCATCTCTGCCTAAAGGCGACAATATCTCAGCTCTGGCTAAAGGCAACAATACCTCATCTCTGGCTAAAGGCGACAATATCTCATCTGTGGCTAAAGGCGACAATATCTCATTTCAGGTTAAAGGCGACAATATCTCATCTCTGGCTAAAGGCGACAATATCTCATCTCTGGCTAAAGGCGACAGTATCTCAACTCTGGCTAAAGGCGACAATATCTCATCCCTGGCTAAAGGCAACAGTATCTCATCCCTGGCTAAAGGCGAGAGTATCTCATCTCTGGCTTAAGTCGACAGTATCTCAACTCTGACTAAAGGCGACAATATCTCATCTCTGGCTAAAGGTGACAATATCTCATCTATGGCTAAAGGCGACAATATCTCATCTCTGGTTAAAGGCGACAATATCTCATCTCTGGGTAAAGGAGACAATATCTCATCTCTGCCGAAAGTAGAAAATATCTCTGGCTAAAGGCGACAATATCTCATCTCTGGCTAAAGGCGACAATATCTCATCTCTGGCCAAAGGCAACAATATCTCATCTCTGCCGAAAGTAGAAAATATCTCTGGCTAAAGGCGACAATATCTCATCTCTGGCTAAAGGCGACAATATCTCATCTCTGCCTAAAGGCGACAATATCTCATCTATGCCTAAAGGCGACAATATCTCATCTCTGGCTAAAGGCGACAATATCTCATCTCTGGCTAAAGGCGACAATATCTCTGGCTAAAGGCGACAATATCTCATCTCTTGCGAAATGAGGCAATATCTCACCTCTGGCTAAAGGCGACAATATCTCATCTCTGGCAAAAGGCGACAATACCACATCTCTGGCTAAAGGCGACAATACCTCATCTCTGGCTAAAGGAGACAATATCGTCGCTGGCTAAAGGCGACAATACCTCATCTCTGGCTAAAGGCGACAATATCTCATCTCTGGCTAAAGGCGACAATATCTCATCTCTGGCTATAGGCGGCAATATCTCATCTCTGCCTAAAGGCGACAATATCTCATCTCCGCCTAAAGGCGACAATATCTCATCTCTGGCTAAATGCGACAATACCTCATTACTGGCTAAAGGCGACAATATCTCATCTCTGGCTAAAGGCGACAATACCTCATCTCTGGCTAAATGAGGCAAAATCTCTGGCTAAAGGAGACAATATCTCTGGCTAAAGGCGACAATATCTCATCTCTGGCTAAAGGCGACAATATCTCATCTCTGGCTAAATGTGACAATATCTCATCTCTGGCTAAAGGCAACAATATCTCTGGCTAAAGGCGAAAATATATCTGGCTAAAGGCGACAATATCTCATCTCTGGCTAAAGGCGAAAATATCTCATCTCTGGCTAAAGGCGACAATATCTCATCTCTGCCTAAAGGCGACACTATCTCTGGCTAAAGGCGACAGTATCTCTGGCTAAAGGCGACAATATCTCATCTCTGGCTAAAGGCGACAATATCTCATATCTGGCCAAAGGCGACAATATCTCATCTCTGGCTAAAGGCAACAATATCTCATCTCTGCCTAAAGGCGACACTATCTCTGGCTAAAGGCGACAATATCTCTGGCTAAAGGCGACAATATCTCATCTCTGGCTAAAGGCGACAATATCTCATCTCTGGCTAAAGGCAACAATATCTCATCTCAGGCGAAATGAGGCAATATCTCATCTCTGACTAAAGGCGACAATATCTCATCTCTACCTAATGGCGACAATATATCATCTCTGGCTGAAGGCGACAGTATCTCATCTCTGGCTAAAGGCGACAATATCTCATCTCTGGCTAAAGGCGACAATATCTCATCTCTGGCTAAAGGCGACAATAACTCATCTCTGCCTAAAGGCGACAATATCTCAGCTCTGGCTAAAGGCAACAATACCTCATCTCTGGCTAAAGGCGACAATATCTCTTCTGTGGCTAAAGGCGACAATATCTCATTTCAGGTTAAAGGCGACAATATCTCATCTCTGGCTAAAGGCGACAATATCTCATCTCTGGCTAAAGGCGACAGTATCTCAACTCTGGCTAAAGGCGACAATATCTCATCCCTGGCTAAAGGCAACAGTATCTCATCCCTGGCTAAAGGCGAGAGTATCTCATCTCTGGCTTAAGTCGACAGTATCTCAACTCTGACTAAAGGCGACAATATCTCATCTCTGGCTAAAGGTGACAATATCTCATCTATGGCTAAAGGCGACAATATCTCATCTCTGGTTAAAGGCGACAATATCTCATCTCTGGGTAAAGGAGACAATATCTCATCTCTGCCGAAAGTAGAAAATATCTCTGGCTAAAGGCGACAATATCTCATCTCTGGCTAAAGGCGACAATATCTCATCTCTGGCCAAAGGCAACAATATCTCATCTCTGCCGAAAGTAGAAAATATCTCTGGCTAAAGGCGACAATATCTCATCTCTGGCTAAAGGCGACAATATCTCATCTCTGCCTAAAGGCGACAATATCTCATCTATGCCTAAAGGCGGCAATATCTCATCTCTGGCTAAAGGCGACAATATCTCATCTCTGGCTAAAGGCGACAATATCTCTGGCTAAAGGCGACAATATCTCATCTCTTGCGAAATGAGGCAATATCTCACCTCTGGCTAAAGGCGACAATATCTCATCTCTGTCTAAATGTGACAATATCTCATCTCTGGATAAAGGCAACAATATCTCATCTCTGGCTAAAGGCGAAAATATCTCATCTCTTGCTAAAGGCGACAATATCTCATCTCTGGTAAAGGCGACAATACCTCATCTCTGGCTAAAGGCGACAATATCTCATCTCTGGCTAAGGGCGACAATATCTCATCTCCGGCTAAAGGCGACAATATCTCATCTCTGCCTAAAGGCGACAATATCTCATCTCTGGCTAAAGGCGACAATATCTCTGGCTAAAGGTGACATTATCTCATCTCTGGCTAAAAGCAACAATATCTCATCTCTGGCTACAGGCGACAATATCTCATCTCTGGCTAAAGGCGGCAATATCTCTGGCTAAAGGAGACAATATCTCTGGGTAAGGCGACAATATCTCTGGCTAAAGGCGACAATATCTCTGGCTAAATTCGGCAATAGCTCATCTCTACCTAAAGTAGACAATACCTCATCTCTGGCTAAAGGCGACAATATCTCATCCCTGGCTAAAGGCAACAGTATCTCATCTCTGGCTACAGGCGACAATATCTCATCTCTGTCTAAAGGCGACAATATCTCATCTCTGCCTAAAGGCGACACTACCTCTGGCTAAAGGCGAAAATATATCTGGCTAAAGGCGACAATATCTCATCTCTGGCTAAAGGCGAAAATATCTCATCTCTGGATAAAGGAGACAATATCTCATATCTGGCCAAAGGCAACAATATCTCATCTCTGGCTAAAGGCGACAATATCTCATCTCTGCCTAAAGGCGACACTATCTCTGGCTAAAGGCGACAGTATCTCTGGCTAAAGGCGACAATATCTCATCTCTGGCTAAAGGCGACAATATCTCATATCTGGCCAAAGGCGACAATATCTCATCTCTGGCTAAAGGCAACAATATCTCATCTCTGCCTAAAGGCGACACTATCTCTGGCTAAAGGCGACAATATCTCTGGCTAAAGGCGACAATATCTCATCTCTGGCTAAAGGCGACAATATCTCATCTCTGGCTAAAGGCAACAATATCTCATCTCAGGCGAAATGAGGCAATATCTCATCTCTGGCAAAAGGCGACAATATCTCATCTCTACCTAAAGTCGACAATATATCATCTCTGGCTGAAGGCGACAGTATCTCATCTCTGGCTAAAGGCGACAATATCTCATCTCTGGCTAAAGGCAACAATATCTCATCTCTGGCTAAAGGCGACAATAACTCATCTCTGCCTAAAGGCGACAATATCTCAGCTCTGGCTAAAGGCAACAATACCTCATCTCTGGCTAAAGGCGACAATATCTCATCTGAGGCTAAAGGCGACAATATATCATTTCAGGTTAAAGGCGACATTATCTCATCTCTGGCTAAAGGCGACAATATCTCATCTCTGGCTAAAGGCGACAGTATCTCAACTCTGGCTAAAGGCGACAATATCTCATCCCTGGCTAAAGGCAACAGTATCTCATCTCTGCCTAAAGGCGAGAGTATCTCATCTCTGGCTTAAGTCGACAGTATCTCAACTCTGACTAAAGGCGACAATATCTCATCTCTGGCTAAAGGTGACAATATCTCATCTATGGCTAAAGGCGACAATATCTCATCTCTGGTTAAAGGCGACAATATCTCATCTCTGGGTAAAGGCGACAATATCTCATCTCTGGGTAAAGGCAACAATATCTCATCTCTGGCTAAAGGCGACAATATCTCATCTATGCCTAAAGGCGACAATATCTCATCTCTGACTAAAGGCGACAATATCTCTGGCTAAAGGCGACAATATCTCATCTCTTGCGAAATGAGGCAATATCTCACCTCTGGCTAAAGGCGACAATATCTCATCTCTGTCTAAATGTGACAATATCTCATCTCTGGATAAAGGCAACAATATCTCATCTCTGGCTAAAGGCGACAATATCTCATCTCTTGCTAAAGGCGACAATATCTCATCTCTGGTAAAGGCGACAATACCTCATCTCTGGCTAAAGGCGACAATATCTCATCTCTGGCTAAAGGCGACAATATCTCATCTCTGCCTAAAGGCGACAATATCTCATCTCTGCCTAAAGGCGACAATATCTCATCTGAGGATAAAGGCGACAATATATCATTTCAGGTTAAAGGCGACAATATCTCATCTCTGGCTAAAGGCGACAATATCTCATCTCTGGATAAAGGCGACAGTATCTCAACTCTGGCTAAAGGCGACAATATCTCATCCCTGGCTAAAGGCAACAGTATCTCATCTCTGCCTAAAGGCGACAATATCTCATCCCTGGCTAAAGGCAACAGTATCTCATCTCTGCCTAAAGGCGAGAGTATCTCATCTCTGGCTTAAGTCGACAGTATCTCAACTCTGACTAAAGGCGACAATATCTCATCTCTCGCTAAAGGTGACAATATCTCATCTATTGCTAAAGGCGACAATATCTCATCTCTGGTTAAAGGCGACAATATCTCATCTCTGGGTAAAGGCGACAATATCTCATCTCTGGGTAAAGGCAACAATATCTCATCTCTGGCTAAAGGCGACAATATCTCATCTCTGGCAAAAGGCAACAATATCTCATCTCTGCCGAAAGTAGAAAATATCTCTGGCTAAAGGCGACAATATCTCATCTCTGGCTAAAGGCGACAATATCTCATCTCTGCCTAAAGGCGACAATATCTCATCTATGCCTAAAGGCGGCAATATCTCATCTCTGGCTAAAGGCGACAATATCTCATCTCTGACTAAAGGCGACAATATCTCTGGCTAAAGGCGACAATATCTCATCTCTTGCGAAATGAGGCAATATCTCACCTCTGGCTAAAGGCGACAATATCTCATCTCTGTCTAAATGTGACAATATCTCATCTCTGGATAAAGGCAACAGTATCTCATCTCTGGCTAAAGGCGACAATATCTCATCTCTTGATAAAGGCGACAATATCTCATCTCTGGTAAAGGCGACAGTATCTCAACTCTGGCTAAAGGCGACAATATCTCATCCCTGGCTAAAGGCAACAGTATCTCATCTCTGCCTAAAGGCGAGAGTATCTCATCTCTGGCTTAAGTCGACAGTATCTCAACTCTGACTAAAGGCGACAATATCTCATCTCTGGCTAAAGGTGACAATATCTCATCTATGGCTAAAGGCGAGAATATCTCATCTCTGGTTAAAGGCGACAATATCTCATCTCTGGGTAAAGGCGACAATATCTCATCTCTGGGTAAAGGCAACAATATCTCATCTCTGGCTAAAGGCGACAATATCTCATCTCTGGCAAAAGGCAACAATATCTCATCTCTGCCGAAAGTAGAAAATATCTCTGGCTAAAGGCGACAATATCTCTTCTCTGGCTAAAGGCGACAATATCTCATCTATGCCTAAAGGCGGCAATATCTCATCTCTGGCTAAAGGCGACTATATCTCATCTCTGACTAAAGGCGACAATATCTCTGGCTAAAGGCGACAATATCTCATCTCTTGCGAAATGAGGCAATATCTCACCTCTGGCTAAAGGCGACAATATCTCATCTCTGTCTAAATGTGACAATATCTCATCTCTGGATAAAGGCAACAATATCTCATCTCTGGCTAAAGGCGACAATATCTCATCTCTTGCTAAAGGCGACAATATCTCATCTCTGGTAAAGGCGACAATACCTCATCTCTGGCTAAAGGCGACAATATCTCATCTCTGGCTAAAGGCGACAATATCTCATCTCTGCCTAAAGGCGACAATATCTCATCTCTGGCTAAAGGCGACAATATCTCTGGCTAAAGGTGACATTATCTCATCTCTGGCTAAAAGCAACAATATCTCATCTCTGGCTACAGGCGACAATATCTCATCTCTGGCTAAAGGTGGCAATATCGCTGGCTAAAGGAGACAATATCTCTGGGTAAGGCGACAATATCTCTGGCTAAAGGCGACAATATCTCTGGCTAAATTCGGCAATAGCTCATCTCTGCCTAAAGTAGACAATACCTCATCTCTGGCTAAAGGCGACAATATCTCAACCCTGGCTAAAGGCAACAGTATCTCATCTCTGGCTACAGGCGACAATATCTCATCTCTGCCTAAAGGCGACAATATCTCATCTCTGCCTAAAGGCGACACTACCTCTGGCTAAAGGCGACAATATCTCTGCCTAAAGGCGACAATATCTCATCTCTACCTAAAAGCGACAATATCTCATCTCTGGCTAAGGGCGACAATATCTCATCTCTGCCTAAAGGCGACACTATCTCTGGCTAAAGGCGACAATATCTCTGGCTAAATTCGACAATATCTCATCTCTGGCTAAAGGCGACAATATCTCATCTCTGGCTAAAGGCGACAATACCTCATCTCTGGCTAAAGGCGACAATATCTCATCTCTGCCTAAAGGCGACAATAGCTCATCTCTGCCTAAAGGCGACAATAGCTCATCTCTGCCTAAAGTAGACAATACCTCATCTCTGGCTAATAGCGACAATATCTCTGGCTAAAGGCGACAATATCTCATCTCTGCCTAAAGGCGACAATATCTCATCTCTTGCTAAAGGCGACAATATCTCTGGCTAAATGCGACAATATCTCATCTCTGGCTAAAGGCGACATGATCTATCTCTGGATAAAGGCGACAGTATCTCATCTCTTGGTATAGGCGACAATATCTGATCTCAGGATAAAGGCGACAATATCTCATTTCCGGTTAAAGGCGACAATATCTCATCTCTGGCTAAAGGCGACAATATCTCATCTCTGGCTAAAGGCGACAGTATCTCAACTCTGGCTAAAGGCGACAATATCTCAACTCAGGCTAAAGGCAACAATATCTCATCTCTGCCTAAATGCGACAATACCTCATCTCTGCCTAAAGGCGACAATATCTCATCTCTGGCTAAAGGCGACAGTATCTCATCTCTTGGTATAGGCGACAATATCTCATCTCTGCCTAAAGGCGGCAATATCACATCTCTGCCTAAAGGCGACAGTATCTCATCTCTGGCTAAAGGCGACAATATCTCATCTCTGTTTAAAGGCGACAATACCTCATTACTGGCTAAACGCGACAATATCTCATCTCTGGCTAAAGGCGACAATATCCAATCTCTGGCTAAATGCGACAATATCTCTGACTAAAGGCGACAATATCTCTTGCTAAAGGCAACAATATCTCTGGATAAAGGCGACAATATTTCTGGATAAAGGCGACAATATCTCATCTCTGGCTAAAGGCGACAATACCATCTCTGGCTAAAGGCGACAATACCTCATCTCTGGCTAAAGGCGACAATATCTCATCTGTGGCTAAAGGCGACAGTATCTCGTCTCTGGCTATAGGCGACAATATCTCATCTCTGTCTAAATGTGACAATATCTCATCTCTGCCTAAAGGCGACAATATCTCATCTCTGGCTAAAGGCGACAATACCTCATTACTGGCTAAAGGCGACAATATCTCATCTCTGTCTAAAGGCGACAATACCTCATCTCTGGCTAAATGAGGCAAAATCTCTGGTTAAAGGAGACAATATCTCTGGCTAAAGGCGACAATATCTCATCTCTGGATAAAGGCGACATGATCTATCTCTGGCTAAAGGCGACAATATCTCATCTCTGCCTAAAGGCGACAATATCTCATCTCTGCCGAAAGTAGAAAATATCTCTGGCTAAAGGCGACAATATCTCATCTCTGGCTAAAGGTGACAATATCTCATCTCTGGTTAAAGGTGACAATATCTCATCTCTGGCTAAAGGCGACAATATCTTATCTCTGGCTAAAAGCGACAATACCTCATCTCTGGCTAAAGGCGACAATATCTCATCTCTGGCTAAAGGCGACAATATCTCATCTCTGGCTAAAGGCGGCAATATCTCTGGCTAAAGGCGACAATATCTCTGGCTAAAGGCGACAATATCTCTGGCTAAAGGCGACAATATCTCATCTCTGCCTAAAGGCGACAATACCTCATCTCTTGCGACAATATCTCAACTCTGGCTAAAGGCGACAATATCTCATCTCTGGCTAAAGGCGACAATACCACATCTCTGGCTAAAGGCGACAATGTCTCATCTCTGGCTAAAGGCGACAATATCTCATCTCTGGCTAAAGGCGACAATATCTCATCTCTGGCAAAAGGCGACAATACCACATCTCTGGCTAAAGGCGACAATACCTCATCTCTGGCTAAAGGAGACAATATCGTCGCTGGCTAAAGGCGACAATACCTCATCTCTGGCTAAAGGCGACAATATCTCATCTCTGGCTAAAGGCGACAATATCTCATCTCTGGCTATAGGCGGCAATATCTCATCTCTGCCTAAAGGCGACAATATCTCATCTCCGCCTAAAGGCGACAATATCTCATCTCTGGATAAAGGCGACATGATCTATCTCTGGCTAAAGGCGACAATATCTCATCTCTGCCTAAAGGCGACAATATCTCATCTCTGCCGAAAGTAGAAAATATCTCTGGCTAAAGGCGACAATATCTCATCTCTGGCTAAAGGTGACAATATCTCATCTCTGGTTAAAGGTGACAATATCTCATCTCTGGCTAAAGGCGACAATATCTTATCTCTGGCTAAAAGCGACAATACCTCATCTCTGGCTAAAGGCGACAATATCTCATCTCTGGCTAAAGGCGACAATATCTCATCTCTGGCTAAAGGCGGCAATATCTCTGGCTAAAGGCGACAATATCTCTGGCTAAAGGCGACAATATCTCTGGCTAAAGGCGACAATATCTCATCTCTGCCTAAAGGCGACAATACCTCATCTCTTGCGACAATATCTCAACTCAGGCTAAAGGCGACAATATCTCATCTCTGGCTAAAGGCGACAATACCACATCTCTGGCTAAAGGCGACAATGTCTCATCTCTGGCTAAAGGCGACAATATCTCATCTCTGGCTAAAGGCGACAATATCTCATCTCTGCCAAAAGGCGACAATACCACATCTCTGGCTAAAGGCGACAATACCTCATCTCTGGCTAAAGGAGACAATATCGTCGCTGGCTAAAGGCGACAATACCTCATCTCTGGCTAAAGGCGACAATATCTCATCTCTGGCTAAAGGCGACAATATCTCATCTCTGGCTATAGGCGGCAATATCTCATCTCTGCCTAAAGGCGACAATATCTCATCTCCGCCTAAAGGCGACAATATCTCATCTCTGGCTAAAGGCGACAATACCTCATTACTGGCTAAAGGCGACAATATCTCATCTCTGGCTAAAGGCGACAATACCTCATCTCTGGCTAAATGAGGCAAAATCTCTGGCTAAAGGAGACAATATCTCTGGCTAAAGGCGACAATATCTCATCTCTGGCTAAAGGCGACAATATCTCATCTCTGGCTAAATGTGACAATATCTCATCTCTGGCTAAAGGCGACAATATCTCATCTCTGGCAAAAGGCGACAATACCACATCTCTGGCTAAAGGCGACAATACCTCATCTCTGGCTAAAGGAGACAATATCGTCGCTGGCTAAAGGCGACAATACCTCATCTCTGGCTAAAGGCGACAATATCTCATCTCTGGCTAAAGGCGACAATATCTCATCTCTGGCTATAGGCGGCAATATCTCATCTCTGCCTAAAGGCGACAATATCTCATCTCCGCCTAAAGGCGACAATATCTCATCTCTGGATAAAGGCGACATGATCTATCTCTGGCTAAAGGCGACAATATCTCATCTCTGCCTAAAGGCGACAATATCTCATCTCTGCCGAAAGTAGAAAATATCTCTGGCTAAAGGCGACAATATCTCATCTCTGGCTAAAGGTGACAATATCTCATCTCTGGTTAAAGGTGACAATATCTCATCTCTGGCTAAAGGCGACAATATCTTATCTCTGGCTAAAAGCGACAATACCTCATCTCTGGCTAAAGGCGACAATATCTCATCTCTGGCTAAAGGCGACAATATCTCATCTCTGGCTAAAGGCGGCAATATCTCTGGCTAAAGGCGACAATATCTCTGGCTAAAGGCGACAATATCTCATCTCTGCCTAAAGGCGACAATACCTCATCTCTTGCGACAATATCTCAACTCAGGCTAAAGGCGACAATATCTCATCTCTGGCTAAAGGCGACAATACCACATCTCTGGCTAAAGGCGACAATGTCTCATCTCTGGCTAAAGGCGACAATATCTCATCTCTGGCTAAAGGCGACAATATCTCATCTCTGCCAAAAGGCGACAATACCACATCTCTGGCTAAAGGCGACAATACCTCATCTCTGGCTAAAGGAGACAATATCGTCGCTGGCTAAAGGCGACAATACCTCATCTCTGGCTAAAGGCGACAATATCTCATCTCTGGCTAAAGGCGACAATATCTCATCTCTGGCTATAGGCGGCAATATCTCATCTCTGCCTAAAGGCGACAATATCTCATCTCCGCCTAAAGGCGACAATATCTCATCTCTGGCTAAATGCGACAATACCTCATTACTGGCTAAAGGCGACAATATCTCATCTCTGGCTAAAGGCGACAATACCTCATCTCTGGCTAAATGAGGCAAAATCTCTGGCTAAAGGAGACAATATCTCTGGCTAAAGGCGACAATATCTCATCTCTGGCTAAAGGCGACAATATCTCATCTCTGGCTAAATGTGACAATATCTCATCTCTGGCTAAAGGCAACAATATCTCTGGCTAAAGGCGAAAATATATCTGGCTAAAGGCGACAATATCTCATCTCTGGCTAAAGGCGAAAATATCTCATCTCTGGCTAAAGGCGACAATATCTCATCTCTGCCTAAAGGCGACACTATCTCTGGCTAAAGGCGACAGTATCTCTGGCTAAAGGCGACAATATCTCATCTCTGGCTAAAGGCGACAATATCTCATATCTGGCCAAAGGCGACAATATCTCATCTCTGGCTAAAGGCAACAATATCTCATCTCTGCCTAAAGGCGACACTATCTCTGGCTAAAGGCGACAATATCTCTGGCTAAAGGCGACAATATCTCATCTCTGGCTAAAGGCGACAATATCTCATCTCTGGCTAAAGGCGACAATGTCTCATCTCAGGCGAAATGAGGCAATATCTCATCTCTGGCTAAAGGCGACAATATCTCATCTCTACCTAAAGGCGACAATATATCATCTCTGGCTGAAGGCGACAGTATCTCATCTCTGGCTAAAGGCGACAATATCTCATCTCTGGCTAAAGGCGACAATATCTCATCTCTGGCTAAAGGCGACAATAACTCATCTCTGCCTAAAGGCGACAATATCTCAGCTCTGGCTAAAGGCAACAATACCTCATCTCTGGCTAAAGGCGACAATATCTCATCTGTGGCTAAAGGCGACAATATCTCATTTCAGGTTAAAGGCGACAATATCTCATCTCTGGCTAAAGGCGACAATATCTCATCTCTGGCTAAAGGCGACAGTATCTCAACTCTGGCTAAAGGCGACAATATCTCATCCCTGGCTAAAGGCAACAGTATCTCATCCCTGGCTAAAGGCGAGAGTATCTCATCTCTGGCTTAAGTCGACAGTATCTCAACTCTGACTAAAGGCGACAATATCTCATCTCTGGCTAAAGGTGACAATATCTCATCTATGGCTAAAGGCGACAATATCTCATCTCTGGTTAAAGGCGACAATATCTCATCTCTGGGTAAAGGAGACAATATCTCATCTCTGCCGAAAGTAGAAAATATCTCTGGCTAAAGGCGACAATATCTCATCTCTGGCTAAAGGCGACAATATCTCATCTCTGGCCAAAGGCAACAATATCTCATCTCTGCCGAAAGTAGAAAATATCTCTGGCTAAAGGCGACAATATCTCATCTCTGGCTAAAGGCGACAATATCTCATCTCTGCCTAAAGGCGACAATATCTCATCTATGCCTAAAGGCGGCAATATCTCATCTCTGGCTAAAGGCGACAATATCTCATCTCTTGCGAAATGAGGCAATATCTCACCTCTGGCTAAAGGCGACAATATCTCATCTCTGGCAAAAGGCGACAATACCACATCTCTGGCTAAAGGCGACAATACCTCATCTCTGGCTAAAGGAGACAATATCGTCGCTGGCTAAAGGCGACAATACCTCATCTCTGGCTAAAGGCGACAATATCTCATCTCTGGCTAAAGGCGACAATATCTCATCTCTGGCTATAGGCGGCAATATCTCATCTCTGCCTAAAGGCGACAATATCTCATCTCCGCCTAAAGGCGACAATATCTCATCTCTGGCTAAATGCGACAATACCTCATTACTGGCTAAAGGCGACAATATCTCATCTCTGGCTAAAGGCGACAATACCTCATCTCTGGCTAAATGAGGCAAAATCTCTGGCTAAAGGAGACAATATCTCTGGCTAAAGGCGACAATATCTCATCTCTGGCTAAAGGCGACAATATCTCATCTCTGGCTAAATGTGACAATATCTCAACTCTGGCTAAAGGCAACAATATCTCTGGCTAAAGGCGAAAATATATCTGGCTAAAGGCGACAATATCTCATCTCTGGCTAAAGGCGAAAATATCTCATCTCTGGCTAAAGGCGACAATATCTCATCTCTGCCTAAAGGCGACACTATCTCTGGCTAAAGGCGACAGTATCTCTGGCTAAAGGCGACAATATCTCATCTCTGGCTAAAGGCGACAATATCTCATATCTGGCCAAAGGCGACAATATCTCATCTCTGGCTAAAGGCAACAATATCTCATCTCTGCCTAAAGGCGACACTATCTCTGGCTAAAGGCGACAATATCTCTGGCTAAAGGCGACAATATCTCATCTCTGGCTAAAGGCGACAATATCTCATCTCTGGCTAAAGGCAACAATATCTCATCTCAGGCGAAATGAGGCGATATCTCATCTCTGACTAAAGGCGACAATATCTCATCTCTACCTAAAGGCGACAATATATCATCTCTGGCTGAAGGCGACAGTATCTCATCTCTGGCTAAAGGCGACAATATCTCATCTCTGGCTAAAGGCGACAATATCTCATCTCTGGCTAAAGGCGACAATAACTCATCTCTGCCTAAAGGCGACAATATCTCAGCTCTGGCTAAAGGCAACAATACCTCATCTCTGGCTAAAGGCGACAATATCTCATCTGTGGCTAAAGGCGACAATATCTCATTTCAGGTTAAAGGCGACAATATCTCATCTCTGGCTAAAGGCGACAATATCTCATCTCTGGCTAAAGGCGACAGTATCTCAACTCTGGCTAAAGGCGACAATATCTCATCCCTGGCTAAAGGCAACAGTATCTCATCCCTGGCTAAAGGCGAGAGTATCTCATCTCTGGCTTAAGTCGACAGTATCTCAACTCTGACTAAAGGCGACAATATCTCATCTCTGGCTAAAGGTGACAATATCTCATCTATGGCTAAAGGCGACAATATCTCATCTCTGGTTAAAGGCGACAATATCTCATCTCTGGGTAAAGGAGACAATATCTCATCTCTGCCGAAAGTAGAAAATATCTCTGGCTAAAGGCGACAATATCTCATCTCTGGCTAAAGGCGACAATATCTCATCTCTGGCCAAAGGCAACAATATCTCATCTCTGCCGAAAGTAGAAAATATCTCTGGCTAAAGGCGACAATATCTCATCTCTGGCTAAAGGCGACAATATCTCATCTCTGGCAAAAGGCGGCAATATCTCATCTCTGGCTAAAGGCGACAATATCTCATCTCTGGCTAAAGGCGACAATATCTCTGGCTAAAGGCGACAATATCTCATCTCTTGCGAAATGAGGCAATATCTCACCTCTGGCTAAAGGCGACAATATCTCATCTCTGTCTAAATGTGACAATATCTCATCTCTGGATAAAGGCAACAATATCTCATCTCTGGCTAAAGGCGAAAATATCTCATCTCTTGCTAAAGGCGACAATATCTCATCTCTGGTAAAGGCGACAATACCTCATCTCTGGCTAAAGGCGACAATATCTCATCTCTGGCTAAGGGCGACAATATCTCATCTCCGGCTAAAGGCGACAATATCTCATCTCTGCCTAAAGGCGACAATATCTCATCTCTGGCTAAAGGCGACAATATCTCTGGCTAAAGGTGACATTATCTCATCTCTGGCTAAAAGCAACAATATCTCATCTCTGGCTACAGGCGACAATATCTCATCTCTGGCTAAAGGCGGCAATATCTCTGGCTAAAGGAGACAATATCTCTGGGTAAGGCGACAATATCTCTGGCTAAAGGCGACAATATCTCTGGCTAAATTCGGCAATAGCTCATCTCTACCTAAAGTAGACAATACCTCATCTCTGGCTAAAGGCGACAATATCTCATCCCTGGCTAAAGGCAACAGTATCTCATCTCTGGCTACAGGCGACAATATCTCATCTCTGTCTAAAGGCGACAATATCTCATCTCTGCCTAAAGGCGACACTACCTCTGGCTAAAGGCGAAAATATATCTGGCTAAAGGCGACAATATCTCATCTCTGGCTAAAGGCGAAAATATCTCATCTCTGGATAAAGGAGACAATATCTCATATCTGGCCAAAGGCAACAATATCTCATCTCTGGCTAAAGGCGACAATATCTCATCTCTGCCTAAAGGCGACACTATCTCTGGCTAAAGGCGACAGTATCTCTGGCTAAAGGCGACAATATCTCATCTCTGGCTAAAGGCGACAATATCTCATATCTGGCCAAAGGCGACAATATCTCATCTCTGGCTAAAGGCAACAATATCTCATCTCTGCCTAAAGGCGACACTATCTCTGGCTAAAGGCGACAATATCTCTGGCTAAAGGCGACAATATCTCATCTCTGGCTAAAGGCGACAATATCTCATCTCTGGCTAAAGGCAACAATATCTCATCTCAGGCGAAATGAGGCAATATCTCATCTCTGGCAAAAGGCGACAATATCTCATCTCTACCTAAAGTCGACAATATATCATCTCTGGCTGAAGGCGACAGTATCTCATCTCTGGCTAAAGGCGACAATATCTCATCTCTGGCTAAAGGCAACAATATCTCATCTCTGGCTAAAGGCGACAATAACTCATCTCTGCCTAAAGGCGACAATATCTCAGCTCTGGCTAAAGGCAACAATACCTCATCTCTGGCTAAAGGCGACAATATCTCATCTGAGGCTAAAGGCGACAATATATCATTTCAGGTTAAAGGCGACATTATCTCATCTCTGGCTAAAGGCGACAATATCTCATCTCTGGCTAAAGGCGACAGTATCTCAACTCTGGCTAAAGGCGACAATATCTCATCCCTGGCTAAAGGCAACATTATCTCATCTCTGCCTAAAGGCGAGAGTATCTCATCTCTGGCTTAAGTCGACAGTATCTCAACTCTGACTAAAGGCGACAATATCTCATCTCTGGCTAAAGGTGACAATATCTCATCTATGGCTAAAGGCGACAATATCTCATCTCTGGTTAAAGGCGACAATATCTCATCTCTGGGTAAAGGCGACAATATCTCATCTCTGGGTAAAGGCAACAATATCTCATCTCTGGCTAAAGGCGACAATATCTCATCTATGCCTAAAGGCGACAATATCTCATCTCTGATGAAGGCGACAATATCTCTGGCTAAAGGCGACAATATCTCATCTCTTGCGAAATGAGGCAATATCTCACCTCTGGCTAAAGGCGACAATATCTCATCTCTGTCTAAATGTGACAATATCTCATCTCTGGATAAAGGCAACAATATCTCATCTCTGGCTAAAGGCGACAATATCTCATCTCTTGCTAAAGGCGACAATATCTCATCTCTGGTAAAGGCGACAATACCTCATCTCTGGCTAAAGGCGACAATATCTCATCTCTGGCTAAAGGCGACAATATCTCATCTCTGCCTAAAGGCGACAATATCTCATCTCTGCCTAAAGGCGACAATATCTCATCTGAGGATAAAGGCGACAATATATCATTTCAGGTTAAAGGCGACAATATCTCATCTCTGGCTAAAGGCGACAATATCTCATCTCTGGATAAAGGCGACAGTATCTCAACTCTGGCTAAAGGCGACAATATCTCATCCCTGGCTAAAGGCAACAGTATCTCATCTCTGCCTAAAGGCGACAATATCTCATCCCTGGCTAAAGGCAACAGTATCTCATCTCTGCCTAAAGGCGAGAGTATCTCATCTCTGGCTTAAGTCGACAGTATCTCAACTCTGACTAAAGGCGACAATATCTCATCTCTCGCTAAAGGTGACAATATCTCATCTATTGCTAAAGGCGACAATATCTCATCTCTGGTTAAAGGCGACAATATCTCATCTCTGGGTAAAGGCGACAATATCTCATCTCTGGGTAAAGGCAACAATATCTCATCTCTGGCTAAAGGCGACAATATCTCATCTCTGGCAAAAGGCAACAATATCTCATCTCTGCCGAAAGTAGAAAATATCTCTGGCTAAAGGCGACAATATCTCATCTCTTGGTATAGGCGACAATATCTCATCTCTGCCTAAAGGCGACAATATCTCATCTATGCCTAAAGGCGGCAATATCTCATCTCTGGCTAAAGGCGACAATATCTCATCTCTGACTAAAGGCGACAATATCTCTGGCTAAAGGCGACAATATCTCATCTCTTGCGAAATGAGGCAATATCTCACCTCTGGCTAAAGGCGACAATATCTCATCTCTGTCTAAATGTGACAATATCTCATCTCTGGATAAAGGCAACAGTATCTCATCTCTGGCTAAAGGCGACAATATCTCATCTCTTGATAAAGGCGACAATATCTCATCTCTGGTAAAGGCGACAGTATCTCAACTCTGGCTAAAGGCGACAATATCTCATCCCTGGCTAAAGGCAACAGTATCTCATCTCTGCCTAAAGGCGAGAGTATCTCATCTCTGGCTTAAGTCGACAGTATCTCAACTCTGACTAAAGGCGACAATATCTCATCTCTGGCTAAAGGTGACAATATCTCATCTATGGCTAAAGGCGAGAATATCTCATCTCTGGTTAAAGGCGACAATATCTCATCTCTGGGTAAAGGCGACAATATCTCATCTCTGGGTAAAGGCAACAATATCTCATCTCTGGCTAAAGGCGACAATATCTCATCTCTGGCAAAAGGCAACAATATCTCATCTCTGCCGAAAGTAGAAAATATCTCTGGCTAAAGGCGACAATATCTCTTCTCTGGCTAAAGGCGACAATATCTCATCTATGCCTAAAGGCGGCAATATCTCATCTCTGGCTAAAGGCGACTATATCTCATCTCTGACTAAAGGCGACAATATCTCTGGCTAAAGGCGACAATATCTCATCTCTTGCGAAATGAGGCAATATCTCACCTCTGGCTAAAGGCGACAATATCTCATCTCTGTCTAAATGTGACAATATCTCATCTCTGGATAAAGGCAACAATATCTCATCTCTGGCTAAAGGCGACAATATCTCATCTCTTGCTAAAGGCGACAATATCTCATCTCTGGTAAAGGCGACAATACCTCATCTCTGGCTAAAGGCGACAATATCTCATCTCTGGCTAAAGGCGACAATATCTCATCTCTGCCTAAAGGCGACAATATCTCATCTCTGGCTAAAGGCGACAATATCTCTGGCTAAAGGTGACATTATCTCATCTCTGGCTAAAAGCAACAATATCTCATCTCTGGCTACAGGCGACAATATCTCATCTCTGGCTAAAGGTGGCAATATCGCTGGCTAAAGGAGACAATATCTCTGGGTAAGGCGACAATATCTCTGGCTAAAGGCGACAATATCTCTGGCTAAATTCGGCAATAGCTCATCTCTGCCTAAAGTAGACAATACCTCATCTCTGGCTAAAGGCGACAATATCTCAACCCTGGCTAAAGGCAACAGTATCTCATCTCTGGCTACAGGCGACAATATCTCATCTCTGCCTAAAGGCGACAATATCTCATCTCTGCCTAAAGGCGACACTACCTCTGGCTAAAGGCGACAATATCTCTGCCTAAAGGCGACAATATCTCATCTCTACCTAAAAGCGACAATATCTCATCTCTGGCTAAGGGCGACAATATCTCATCTCTGCCTAAAGGCGACACTATCTCTGGCTAAAGGCGACAATATCTCTGGCTAAATTCGACAATATCTCATCTCTGGCTAAAGGCGACAATATCTCATCTCTGGCTAAAGGCGACAATACCTCATCTCTGGCTAAAGGCGACAATATCTCATCTCTGCCTAAAGGCGACAATAGCTCATCTCTGCCTAAAGGCGACAATAGCTCATCTCTGCCTAAAGTAGACAATACCTCATCTCTGGCTAATAGCGACAATATCTCTGGCTAAAGGCGACAATATCTCATCTCTGCCTAAAGGCGACAATATCTCATCTCTTGCTAAAGGCGACAATATCTCTGGCTAAATGCGACAATATCTCATCTCTGGCTAAAGGCGACATGATCTATCTCTGGCTAAAGGCGACAGTATCTCATCTCTTGGTATAGGCGACAATATCTGATCTCAGGATAAAGGCGACAATATCTCATTTCCGGTTAAAGGCGACAATATCTCATCTCTGGCTAAAGGCGACAATATCTCATCTGTGGCTAAAGGCGACAGTATCTCAACTCTGGCTAAAGGCGACAATATCTCAACTCAGGCTAAAGGCAACAATATCTCATCTCTGCCTAAATGCGACAATACCTCATCTCTGCCTAAAGGCGACAATATCTCATCTCTGGCTAAAGGCGACAGTATCTCATCTCTTGGTATAGGCGACAATATCTCATCTCTGCCTAAAGGCGGCAATATCACATCTCTGCCTAAAGGCGACAGTATCTCATCTCTGGCTAAAGGCGACAATATCTCATCTCTGTTTAAAGGCGACAATACCTCATTACTGGCTAAACGCGACAATATCTCATCTCTGGCTAAAGGCGACAATATCCAATCTCTGGCTAAATGCGACAATATCTCTGACTAAAGGCGACAATATCTCTTGCTAAAGGCAACAATATCTCTGGATAAAGGCGACAATATTTCTGGATAAAGGCGACAATATCTCATCTCTGGCTAAAGGCGACAATACCATCTCTGGCTAAAGGCGACAATACCTCATCTCTGGCTAAAGGCGACAATATCTCATCTGTGGCTAAAGGCGACAGTATCTCGTCTCTGGCTATAGGCGACAATATCTCATCTCTGCCTAAAGGCGACAATATCTCATCTCTGCCTAAAGGCGACAATATCTCATCTCTGGCTAAAGGCGACAATACCTCATTACTGGCTAAAGGCGACAATATCTCATCTCTGTCTAAAGGCGACAATACCTCATCTCTGGCTAAATGAGGCAAAATCTCTGGTTAAAGGAGACAATATCTCTGGCTAAAGGCGACAATATCTCATCACTGGTTAATGTCGACAATATCTCATCTCTGACTAAAGGCGACAACATCTCATCTCTGGCTTAAGTTGACAGTATCTCATCTCTGGCTAATGGCGACAATATCTCATCTCAGGTTAAATGCGACAATATCTCATCTCTGGCTAAAGGTGACAATTTCTCATCTCTGCCTAAAGGCGACAATATCTCATCTCTGGCTAAAGGCGACAATATCTCATCTCTGCCTAAAGGCGACAATATCTCATCTCTGGTTAAAGGCGACAATATCTCATCTCTGGCTAAAGGCGAAAATATCTCACTCTGGCTAAAGGCGACAAAATCTCATCTCAGCCTAAAGGCGACAATAGCTCATCTCTTCCTAAAGTAGACAATACCTCATCTCTGGCTAATAGCGACAATATCTCTGGCTAAAGGCGACAATATCTCATCTCTGTCTAAAGGCGACAATATCTCATCTCTTGCTAAAGGCGACAAGATCTCTGGCTAAAGGCGAAAATATCTCATCTCTGGCTAAAGGCGACAATTTCTCTGGCTAAAGGCGACAATATCTCATCTCTGGCTAAGGGCGGCAATATCTCATCTCTGGCTAAAGGCGACAATATCTCATCTCTGCCTAAAGGCGACACTATCTCTGGCTAAAGGCGACAATATCTCTGCCTAAAGGCGACAATATCTCATCTCTACCTAAAAGCGACAATATCTCATCTCTGGCTAAAGGCGACAATATCTCATCTCTGACTAAAGGCGACACTATCTCTGGCTAAAGGCGACAATATCTCTGGCTAAAGGCGACAATATCTCATCTCTGGCTAAAGGCGAAAATATCTCACTCTGGCTAAAGGCGACAAAATCTCATCTCTGCCTAAAGGCGACAATACCTCATCTCTTCCTAAAGTAGACAATACCTCATCTCTGGCTAATAGAGACAATATCTCTGGCTAAAGGCGACAATATCTCATCTCTGTCTAAAGGCGACAATATCTCATCTCTGGCTAAAGGCGACAATATCTCATCTCTGGCTAAAGGCGACATGATCTATCTCTGGCTAAAGGCGACAATATCTCATCTCTGCCTAAAGGCGACAATATCTCTGCCTAACGTAGACAATATCTCTGGCCAAAGGCGACAATATCTCATCTCTGGCTAATGGCGACAATATCACATCTCTAGCTAAAGGCGACAATTTCTCTGGCTAATGGCGACAATATCTCATCTCTGGCTAAGGGCGGCAATATCTCATCTCTGGCTAAAGGCGACAATATCTCATCTCTGCCTAAAGGCGACACTATCTCTGGCTAAAGGCGACAATATCTCTGCCTAAAGGCGACAATATCTCATCTCTACCTAAAAGCGACAATATCTCATCTCTGGCTAAAGGCGACAATATCTCATCTCTGCCTAAAGGCGACACTATCTCTGGCTAAAGGCGACAATATCTCTGGCTAAAGGCGACAATATCTCATCTCTGGCTAAAGGCGAGAATACCTCATCTCTGCCTAAAGGCGACAATATCTCTGGCTAAAGGCGACAATATCTCATCTCTGTTTAAAGGCGACAATACCTCATTACTGGGTAAACGCGACAATATCTCTGGCTAAAGGCGACAATATCTCATCTCTGGCTAAAGGCGACATGATCTATCTCTGGCTAAAGGCGACAATATGTCATCTCTGCCTAAAGGCGACAATATCTCATCTCTGCCGAAAGTAGAAAATATCTCTGGCTAAAGGCGACAATATCTCATCTCTGGCTAAAGGTGACAATATCTCATCTCTGGTTAAAGGTGACAATATCTCATCTCTGGCAAAAGGCGACAATATCTTATCTCTGGCTAAAGGCGACAATACCTCGTATCTGGCTAAAGGCGACAATATCTCATCTCTGGCTAAAGGCGACAATATCTCATCTCTGGCTAAAGGCGGCAATATCTCTGGCTAAAGGCGACAATATCTCTGGCTAAAGGCGACAATATCTCTGGCTAAAGGCGACAATATCTCATCTCTGGCTAAATGTGACAATATCTCATCTCTGGCTAAAGGCAACAATATCTCTGGCTAAAGGCGAAAATATATCTGGCTAAAGGCGACAATATCTCATCTCTGGCTAAAGGCGAAAATATCTCATCTCTGGCTAAAGGCGACAATATCTCATCTCTGCCTAAAGGCGACACTATCTCTGGCTAAAGGCGACAGTATCTCTGGCTAAAGGCGACAATATCTCATCTCTGGCTAAAGGCGACAATATCTCATATCTGGCCAATGGCGACAATATCTCATCTCTGGCTAAAGGCAACAATATCTCATCTCTGCCTAAAGGCGACACTATCTCTGGCTAAAGGCGACAATATCTCTGGCTAAAGGCGACAATATCTCATCTCTGGCTAAAGGCGACAATATCTCATCTCTGGCTAAAGGCAACAATATCTCATCTCTGGCGAAATGAGGCAATATCTCATCTCTGGCTAAAGGCGACAATATCTCATCTCTACCTAAAGGCGACAATATATCATCTCTGGCTGAAGGCGACAGTATCTCATCTCTGGCTAAAGGCGACAATATCTCATCTTTGGCTAAAGGCGACAATATCTCATCTCTGGCTAAAGGCGACAATAACTCATCTCTGCCTAAAGGCGACAATATCTCAGCTCTGGCTAAAGGCAACAATACCTCATCTCTGGCTAAAGGCGACAATATCTCATCTGTGGCTAAAGGCGACAATATCTCATTTCAGGTTAAAGGCGACAATATCTCATCTCTGGCTAAAGGCGACAATATCTCATCTCTGGCTAAAGGCGACAGTATCTCAACTCTGGCTAAAGGCGACAATATCTCATCCCTGGCTAAAGGCAACAGTATCTCATCCCTGGCTAAAGGCGAGAGTATCTCATCTCTGGCTTAAGTCGACTGTATCTCAACTCTGACTAAAGGCGACAATATCTCATCTCTGGCTAAAGGTGACAATATCTCATCTATGGCTAAAGGCGACAATATCTCATCTCTGGTTAAAGGCGACAATATCTCATCTCTGGGTAAAGGAGACAATATCTCATCTCTGCCGAAAGTAGAAAATATCTCTGGCTAAAGGCGACAATATCTCATCTCTGGCTAAAGGCGACAATATCTCATCTCTGGCCAAAGGCAACAATATCTCATCTCTGCCGAAAGTAGAAAATATCTCTGGCTAAAGGCGACAATATCTCATCTCTGGCTAAAGGCGACAATATCTCATCTCTGCCTAAAGGCGACAATATCTCATCTATGCCTAAAGGCGGCAATATCTCATCTCTGGCTAAAGGCGACAATATCTCATCTCTGGCTAAAGGCGACAATATCTCTGGCTAAAGGCGACAATATCTCATCTCTTGCGAAATGAGGCAATATCTCACCTCTGGCTAAAGGCGACAATATCTCATCTCTGTCTAAATGTGACAATATCTCATCTCTGGATAAAGGCAACAATATCTCATCTCTGGCTAAAGGCGACAATATCTCATCTCTTGCTAAAGGCGACAATATCTCATCTCTGGTAAAGGCGACAATACCTCATCTCTGGCTAAAGGCGACAATATCTCATCTCTGCCTAAAGGCAACAATATGTCATCTCTGGCTAAAGGCGACAATATCTCATCTCTGCCTAAAGGCGACAATATCTCATCTCTGCCGAAAGGCGACAATATCTCTGGCTAAATTCGACAATATCTCATCTCTGGCTAAAGGCGACAATATCTCATCTCTGGCTAAAGGCGACAATACCTCATCTCTGGCTAAAGGCGACAATATCTCATCTCTGGCTAAAGGCAACAATATCTCATCTCTGCCTAAATGCGACAATATCTCATCTCTTGCTAAAGGCGACAATATCTCTGGCTAAATGCGACAATATCTCATCTCTGGCTAAAGGCGACATGATCTATCTCTGGCTAAAGGCGACAATACCTCATCTCTGGCTAAAGGCGACAATATCTGATCTCAGGATAAAGGCGACAATATCTCATTTCAGGTTAAAGGCGACAATATCTCATCTCTGGCTAAAGGCGACAATATCTCATCTGTGGCTAAAGGCGACAGTATCTCAACTCTGGCTAAAGGCGACAATATCTCAACTCAGGCTAAAGGCAACAATATCTCATCTCTGCCTAAATGCGACAATACCTCATCTCTGGCTAAAGGCGACAATATCTCATCTCTGGCTAAAGGCGACAGTATCTCATCTCTTGGTATAGGCGACAATATCTCATCTCTGCCTAAAGGCGACAATATCACATCTCTGCCTAAAGGCGACAGTATCTCATCTCTGGCGAAAGGCGACAATATCTCATCTCTGTTTAAAGGCGACAATACCTCATTACTGGCTAAACGCGACAATATCTCATCTCTGGCTAAAGGCGACAATATCCAATCTCTGGATAAAGGCGACAATATCTCTGACTAAAGGCGACAATATCTCTTGCTAAAGGCAACAATATCTCTGGATAAAGGCGACAATATTTCTGGATAAAGGCGACAATATCTCATCTCTGGCTAAAGGCGACAAAATCATCTCTGGCTAAAGGCGACAATACCTCATCTCTGGCTAAAGGCGACAATATCTCATCTCTGGCTAAAGGCGAAAATATCTCGTCTCTGGCTATAGGCGACAATATCTCATCTCTGCCTAAAGGCGACAATATCTCATCTCTGCCTAAAGGCGACAATATCTCATCTCTGGCTAAAGGCGACAATACCTCATTACTGGCTAAAGGCGACAATATCTCATCTCTGGCTAAAGGCGACAATATCTCATCTCTGGTTAAAGGCAACAATATCTCTGGCTAAAGGCGACAATATCTCTGGCTAAAGGCGACAATATCTCATCTCTGGCTAAAGGCGACAATACCTCATCTCTGGCTAAATGAGGCAAAATCTCTGGTTAAAGGAGGCAATATCTCTGGCTAAAGGCGACAATATCTCATCACTGGTTAATGGCCACAATATCTCATCTCTGACTAAAGGCGACAACATCTCATCTCTGGTTTAAGTTGACAGTATCTCATCTCTGGCTAAAGGCGACAATATCTCATCTCAGGTTAAATGCGACAATATCTCATCTCTGGCTAAAGGCGACAATTTCTCATCTCTGCCTAAAGGCGACAATATCTCATCTCTGGCTAAAGGCGACAGTATCTCATCTCTAGCTAAAGGCGACAATATCTCATCTCTGGCGAAATGAGGCAATATCTCATCTCTGGCTAAAGGCGACAATATCTCATCTCTACCTAAAGGCGACAATATATCATCTCTGGCTGAAGGCGACAGTATCTCATCTCTGGCTAAAGGCGACAATATCTCATCTTTGGCTAAAGGCGACAATATCTCATCTCTGGCTAAAGGCGACAATAACTCATCTCTGCCTAAAGGCGACAATATCTCAGCTCTGGCTAAAGGCAACAATACCTCATCTCTGGCTAAAGGCGACAATATCTCATCTGTGGCTAAAGGCGACAATATCTCATTTCAGGTTAAAGGCGACAATATCTCATCTCTGGCTAAAGGCGACAATATCTCATCTCTGGCTAAAGGCGACAGTATCTCAACTCTGGCTAAAGGCGACAATATCTCATCCCTGGCTAAAGGCAACAGTATCTCATCCCTGGCTAAAGGCGAGAGTATCTCATCTCTGGCTTAAGTCGACTGTATCTCAACTCTGACTAAAGGCGACAATATCTCATCTCTGGCTAAAGGTGACAATATCTCATCTATGGCTAAAGGCGACAATATCTCATCTCTGGTTAAAGGCGACAATATCTCATCTCTGGGTAAAGGAGACAATATCTCATCTCTGCCGAAAGTAGAAAATATCTCTGGCTAAAGGCGACAATATCTCATCTCTGGCTAAAGGCGACAATATCTCATCTCTGGCCAAAGGCAACAATATCTCATCTCTGCCGAAAGTAGAAAATATCTCTGGCTAAAGGCGACAATATCTCATCTCTGGCTAAAGGCGACAATATCTCATCTCTGCCTAAAGGCGACAATATCTCATCTATGCCTAAAGGCGGCAATATCTCATCTCTGGCTAAAGGCGACAATATCTCATCTCTGGCTAAAGGCGACAATATCTCTGGCTAAAGGCGACAATATCTCATCTCTTGCGAAATGAGGCAATATCTCACCTCTGGCTAAAGGCGACAATATCTCATCTCTGTCTAAATGTGACAATATCTCATCTCTGGATAAAGGCAACAATATCTCATCTCTGGCTAAAGGCGACAATATCTCATCTCTTGCTAAAGGCGACAATATCTCATCTCTGGTAAAGGCGACAATACCTCATCTCTGGCTAAAGGCGACAATATCTCATCTCTGCCTAAAGGCAACAATATGTCATCTCTGGCTAAAGGCGACAATATCTCATCTCTGCCTAAAGGCGACAATATCTCATCTCTGCCGAAAGGCGACAATATCTCTGGCTAAATTCGACAATATCTCATCTCTGGCTAAAGGCGACAATATCTCATCTCTGGCTAAAGGCGACAATACCTCATCTCTGGCTAAAGGCGACAATATCTCATCTCTGGCTAAAGGCAACAATATCTCATCTCTGCCTAAATGCGACAATATCTCATCTCTTGCTAAAGGCGACAATATCTCTGGCTAAATGCGACAATATCTCATCTCTGGCTAAAGGCGACATGATCTATCTCTGGCTAAAGGCGACAATACCTCATCTCTGGCTAAAGGCGACAATATCTGATCTCAGGATAAAGGCGACAATATCTCATTTCAGGTTAAAGGCGACAATATCTCATCTCTGGCTAAAGGCGACAATATCTCATCTGTGGCTAAAGGCGACAGTATCTCAACTCTGGCTAAAGGCGACAATATCTCAACTCAGGCTAAAGGCAACAATATCTCATCTCTGCCTAAATGCGACAATACCTCATCTCTGGCTAAAGGCGACAATATCTCATCTCTGGCTAAAGGCGACAGTATCTCATCTCTTGGTATAGGCGACAATATCTCATCTCTGCCTAAAGGCGACAATATCACATCTCTGCCTAAAGGCGACAGTATCTCATCTCTGGCGAAAGGCGACAATATCTCATCTCTGTTTAAAGGCGACAATACCTCATTACTGGCTAAACGCGACAATATCTCATCTCTGGCTAAAGGCGACAATATCCAATCTCTGGATAAAGGCGACAATATCTCTGACTAAAGGCGACAATATCTCTTGCTAAAGGCAACAATATCTCTGGATAAAGGCGACAATATTTCTGGATAAAGGCGACAATATCTCATCTCTGGCTAAAGGCGACAAAATCATCTCTGGCTAAAGGCGACAATACCTCATCTCTGGCTAAAGGCGACAATATCTCATCTCTGGCTAAAGGCGAAAATATCTCGTCTCTGGCTATAGGCGACAATATCTCATCTCTGCCTAAAGGCGACAATATCTCATCTCTGCCTAAAGGCGACAATACCTCATTACTGGCTAAAGGCGACAATATCTCATCTCTGGCTAAAGGCGACAATATCTCATCTCTGGTTAAAGGCAACAATATCTCTGGCTAAAGGCGACAATATCTCTGGCTAAAGGCGACAATATCTCATCTCTGGCTAAAGGCGACAATACCTCATCTCTGGCTAAATGAGGCAAAATCTCTGGTTAAAGGAGGCAATATCTCTGGCTAAAGGCGACAATATCTCATCACTGGTTAATGGCCACAATATCTCATCTCTGACTAAAGGCGACAACATCTCATCTCTGGTTTAAGTTGACAGTATCTCATCTCTGGCTAAAGGCGACAATATCTCATCTCAGGTTAAATGAGGCAATATCTCACCTCTGGCTAAAGGCGACAATGTCTCATCTCTGTCTAAATGTGACAATATCTCATCTCTGGATAAAGGCAACAATATCTCATCTCTGGCTAAAGGCGACAGTATCTCATCTCTGCCGAAAGTAGAAAATATCTCTGGCTAAAGGCGACAATATCTCATCTCTGGCTAAAGGCGACAATATCTCATCTCTGCCTAAAGGCGACAATATCTCATCTATGCCTAAAGGCGGCAATATCTCATCTCTGGCTAAAGGCGACAATATCTCATCTCTGGCTAAAGGCGACAATATCTCTGGCTAAAGGCGACAATATCTCATCTCTTGCGAAATGAGGCAATATCTCACCTCTGGCTAAAGGCGACAATGTCTCATCTCTGTCCAAATGTGACAATATCTCATCTCTGGATAAAGGCAACAATATCTCATCTCTGGCTAAATGCGACAGTATCTCATCTCTGGCTAAAGGCGACAATATCTCATCTCTGGTAAAGGCGACAATACCTCATCTCTGGCTAAAGGCGACAATATCTCATCTCTGGCTAAAGGCGACATTATCTCATCTCTGGCTAAAGGCGACAATATCTCATCTCTGCCTAAAGGCGACAATATCTCATCTCTGGCTAAAGGCGACAATATCTCTGGCTAAAGGTGACATTATCTCATCTCTGGCTAAAAGCAACAATATCTCATCTCTGGCTACAGGCGACAATATCTCATCTCTGGGTAAGGCGACAATATCTCTGGCTAAAGGCGACAATATCTCTGGCTAAATTCGGCAATAGCTCATCTCTGCCTAAAGTAGACAATACCTCATCTCTGGCTAAAGGTGACAATATCTCATCCCTGGCTAAAGGCAACAGTATCTCATCTCTGGCTAATGGCGACAATATCTCATCTCTGTCTAAAGGCGACAATATCTCATCTCTGCCTAAAGGCGACACTACCTCTGGCTAAAGGCGACAATATCTCTGCCTAAAGGAGACAATATCTCATCTCTACCTAAAAGCGACAATATCTCATCTCTGGCTAAGGGCGACAATATCTCATCTCTGCCTAAAGGCGACAATATCTCATCTCTGGCTAAAGGCGACAATACCTCATCTCTGGCTAAAGGCGACAATATCTCATCTCTGGCTAAAGGCGACAATATCTCTGGCTAAAGGCGACAATATCTCATCTCTTGCGAAATGAGGCAATATCTCACCTCTGGCTAAAGGCGACAATGTCTCATCTCTGTCTAAATGTGACAATATCTCATCTCTGGATAAAGGCAACAATATCTCATCTCTGGCTAAAGGCGACAGTATCTCATCTCTGGCTAAAGGCGACAATATCTCATCTCTGGTAAAGGCGACAATACCTCATCTCTGGCTAAAGGCGACAATATCTCATCTCTGGCTAAAGGCGACATTATCTCATCTCTGGCTAAAGGCGACAATATCTCATCTCTGCCTAAAGGCGACAATATCTCATCTCTGGCTAAAGGCGACAATATCTCTGGCTAAAGGTGACATTATCTCATCTCTGGCTAAAAGCAACAATATCTCATCTCTGGCTACAGGCGACAATATCTCATCTCTGGGTAAGGCGACAATATCTCTGGCTAAAGGCGACAATATCTCTGACTAAATTCGGCAATAGCTCATCTCTGCCTAAAGTAGACAATACCTCATCTCTGGCTAAAGGTGACAAAATCTCATCCCTGGCTAAAGGCAACAGTATCTCATCTCTGGCTACAGGCGACAATATCTCATCTCTGTCTAAAGGCGACAATATCTCATCTCTGCCTAAAGGCGACACTACCTCTGGCTAAAGGCGACAATATCTCTGCCTAAAGGAGACAATATCTCATCTCTACCTAAAAGCGACAATATCTCATCTCTGGCTAAGGGCGACAATATCTCATCTCTGCCTAAAGGCGACAATATCTCATCTCTGGCTAAAGGCGACAATACCTCATCTCTGGCTAAAGGCGACAATATCTCATCTCTGGCGAAAGGCGACAATATCTCATCTCTGCCTAAAGGCGACAATATCTCATCTCTTGCTAAAGGCGACAATATCTCTGGCTAAATGCGACAATATCTCATCTCTGGCTAAAGGCGACATGATCTATCTCTGGCTAAAGGCGACAATACCTCATCTCTGGCTAAAGGCGACAATATCTGATCTCAGGATAAAGGCGACAATATCTCATTTCAGGTTAAAGGCGACAATATCTCATCTCTGGCTAAAGGCGACAATATCTCATCTGTGGCTAAAGGCGACAGTATCTCAACTCTGGCTAAAGGCGACAATATCTCAACTCAGGCTAAAGGCAACAATATCTCATTTCTGCCTAAATGCGACAATACCTCATCTCTGGCTAAAGGCGACAATATCTCATCTCTTGGTATAGGCGACAATATCTCATCTCTGCCTAAAGGCGACAATATCACATCTCTGCCTAAAGGCGACAGTATCTCATCTCTGGCTAAAGGCGACAATATCTCATCTCTGTTTAAAGGCGACAATACCTCATTACTGGGTAAACGCGACAATATCTCATCTCTGGCTAAAGGCGACAATATCCAATCTCTGGCTAAAGGCGACAATATCTCTGACTAAAGGCGACAATATCTCTTGCTAAAGGCAACAATATCTCTGGATAAAGGCGACAATATTTCTGGATAAAGGCGACAATATCTCATCTCTGGCTAAAGGCGACAAAATCATCTCTGGCTAAAGTCGACAATACCTCATCTCTGGCTAAAGGCGACAATATCTCATCTCTGGCTAAAGGCGACAATATCTCGTCTCTGGCTATAGGCGACAATATCTCATCTCTGCCTAAAGGCGACAATATCTCATCTCTGGCTAAAGGCGACAATACCTCATTACTGGCTAAAGGCGACAATATCTCATCTCTGGCTAAAGGCGACAATATCTCATCTCTGGTTAAAGGCAACAATATCTCTGGCTAAAGGCGACAATATCTCTGGCTAAAGGCGACAATATCTCATCTCTGGCTAAAGGCGACAATACCTCATCTCTGGCTAAATGAGGCAAAATCTCTGGTTAAAGGAGACAATATCTCTGGCTAAAGGCGACAATATCTCATCACTGGTTAATGGCCACAATATCTCATCTCTGACTAAAGGCGACAACATCTCATCTCTGGTTTAAGTTGACAGTATCTCATCTCTGGCTAAAGTCGACAATATCTCATCTCAGGTTAAATGCGACAATATCTCATCTCTGGCTAAAGGCGACAATTTCTCATCTCTGCCTAAAGGCGACAATATCTCATCTCTGGCTAAAGGCGACAATATCTCATCTCTAGCTAAAGGCGACAATATCTCATCTCTGGTTAAAGGCGACAATACCTCATCTCTGGCTAAAGGCGAAAATATCTCACTCTGGCTAAAGGCGACAGTTTCTCATCTCTTGGTATAGGCGACAATATCTCATCTCTGCCTAAAGGCGACAATATCACATCTCTGCCTAAAGGGGACAGTATCTCATCTCTGGCTAAAGGCGACAATATCTCATCTCTGTTTAAAGGCGACAATACCTCATTACTGGCTAAACGCGACAATATCTCATCTCTGGCTAAAGGCGACAATATCTCATCTATGGCTAAAGGTGACAATATCTCATCTATGGCTAAAGGCGACAATATCTCATCTCTGGTTAAAGGCGACAATATCTCATCTATGGCTAAAGGCGACAATATCTCATCTCTGGGTAAAGGCAACAATATCTCATCTCTGGCTAAAGGCGACAATATCTCATCTCTGGCCAAAGGCAACAATATCTCATCTCTGCCGAAAGTAGAAAATATCTCTGGCTAAAGGCGACAATATCTCATCTCTGGCTAAAGGCGACAATATCTCATCTCTGCCTAAAGGCGACAATATCTCATCTATGCCTAAAGGCGGCAATATCTCATCTCTGGCTAAAGGCGACAATATCTCATCTCTGGCTAAAGGCGACAATATCTCTGGCTAAAGGCGACAATATCTCATCTCTTGCGAAATGAGGCAATATCTCACCTCTGGCTAAAGGCGACAATGTCTCATCTCTGTCTAAATGTGACAATATCTCATCTCTGGATAAAGGCAACAATATCTCATCTCTGGCTAAAGGCGACAGTATCTCATCTCTGGCTAAAGGCGACAATATCTCATCTCTGGTAAAGGCGACAATACCTCATCTCTGGCTAAAGGCGACAATATCTCATCTCTGGCTAAAGGCGACATTATCTCATCTCTGGCTAAAGGCGACAATATCTCATCTCTGCCTAAAGGCGACAATATCTCATCTCTGGCTAAAGGCGACAATATCTCTGGCTAAAGGTGACATTATCTCATCTCTGGCTAAAAGCAACAATATCTCATCTCTGGCTACAGGCGACAATATCTCATCTCTGGGTAAGGCGACAATATCTCTGGCTAAAGGCGACAATATCTCTGGCTAAATTCGGCAATAGCTCATCTCTGCCTAAAGTAGACAATACCTCATCTCTGGCTAAAGGTGACAATATCTCATCCCTGGCTAAAGGCAACAGTATCTCATCTCTGGCTACAGGCGACAATATCTCATCTCTGTCTAAAGGCGACAATATCTCATCTCTGCCTAAAGGCGACACTACCTCTGGCTAAAGGCGACAATATCTCTGCCTAAAGGAGACAATATCTCATCTCTACCTAAAAGCGACAATATCTCATCTCTGGCTAAGGGCGACAATATCTCATCTCTGCCTAAAGGCGACAATATCTCATCTCTGGCTAAAGGCGACAATACCTCATCTCTGGCTAAAGGCGACAATATCTCATCTCTGGCTAAAGGCGACAATATCTCATCTCTGCCTAAAGGCGACAATATCTCATCTCTTGCTAAAGGCGACAATATCTCTGGCTAAATGCGACAATATCTCATCTCTGGCTAAAGGCGACATGATCTATCTCTGGCTAAAGGCGACAATACCTCATCTCTGGCTAAAGGCGACAATATCTGATCTCAGGATAAAGGCGACAATATCTCATTTCAGGTTAAAGGCGACAATATCTCATCTCTGGCTAAAGGCGACAATATCTCATCTGTGGCTAAAGGCGACAGTATCTCAACTCTGGCTAAAGGCGACAATATCTCAACTCAGGCTAAAGGCAACAATATCTCATCTCTGCCTAAATGCGACAATACCTCATCTCTGGCTAAAGGCGACAATATCTCATCTCTGGCTAAAGGCGACAGTATCTCATCTCTTGGTATAGGCGACAATATCTCATCTCTGCCTAAAGGCGACAATATCACATCTCTGCCTAAAGGCGACAGTATCTCATCTCTGGCTAAAGGCGACAATATCTCATCTCTGTTTAAAGGCGACAATACCTCATTACTGGGTAAACGCGACAATATCTCATCTCTGGCTAAAGGCGACAATATCCAATCTCTGGCTAAAGGCGACAATATCTCTGACTAAAGGCGACAATATCTCTTGCTAAAGGCAACAATATCTCTGGATAAAGGCGACAATATTTCTGGATAAAGGCGACAATATCTCATCTCTGGCTAAAGGCGACAAAATCATCTCTGGCTAAAGGCGACAATACCTCATCTCTGGCTAAAGGCGACAATATCTCATCTCTGGCTAAAGGCGACAATATCTCGTCTCTGGCTATAGGCGACAATATCTCATCTCTGCCTAAAGGCGACAATATCTCATCTCTGCCTAAAGGCGACAATATCTCATCTCTGGCTAAAGGCGACAATACCTCATTACTGGCTAAAGGCGACAATATCTCATCTCTGGCTAAAGGCGACAATATCTCATCTCTGGTTAAAGGCAACAATATCTCTGGCTAAAGGCGACAATATCTCTGGCTAAAGGCGACAATATCTCATCTCTGGCTAAAGGCGAGAATACCTCATCTCTGGCTAAATGAGGCAAAATCTCTGGTTAAAGGAGACAATATCTCTGGCTAAAGACGACAATATCTCATCACTGGTTAATGGCCACAATATCTCATCTCTGACTAAAGGCGACAACATCTCATCTCTGGTTTAAGTTGACAGTATCTCATCTCTGGCTAAAGGCGACAATATCTCATCTCAGGTTAAATGCGACAATATCTCATCTCTGGCTAAAGGCGACAATATCTCATCTCTGGCTAAAGGCGACAATATCTCATCTCTGCCTAAAGGCGACAATATCTCATCTCTGGTTAAAGGCGACAATATCTCATCTCTGGCTAAAGGCGAAAATATCTCACTCTGGCTAAAGGCGACAAAATCTCATCTCTGCCTAAAGGCGACAATACCTCATCTCTTCCTAAAGTAGACAATACCCCATCTCTGGCTAATAGCGACAATATCTCTGACTAAAGGCGACAATATCTCTTGCTAAAGGCAACAATATCTCTGGATAAAGGCGACAATATTTCTGGATAAAGGCGACAATATCTCATCTCTGGCTAAAGGCGACAAAATCATCTCTGGCTAAAGGCGACAATACCTCATCTCTGGCTAAAGGCGACAATATCTCATCTCTGGCTAAAGGCGAAAATATCTCGTCTCTGGCTAGAGGCGACAATATCTCATCTCTGCCTAAAGGCGACAATATCTCATCTCTGTTTAAAGGCGACAATACCTCATTACTGGCTAAACGCGACAATATCTCATCTCTGGCTAAAGGCGACAATATCTCATCTCTGGCTAAAGGTGACAATATCTCATCTATGGCTAAAGGCGACAATATCTCATCTGTGGTTAAAGGCGACAATATCTCATCTATGGCTAAAGGCGACAATATCTCATCTCTGGCCAAAGGCAACAATATCTCATCTCTGGCTAAAGGCGACAATATCTCATCTCTGGCCAAAGGCAACAATATCTCATCTCTGCCGAAAGTAGAAAATATCTCTGGCTAAAGGCGACAATATCTCATCTCTGGCTAAAGGCGACAATATCTCATCTCTGCCTAAAGGCGATAATATCTCATCTATGCCTAAAGGCGGCAATATCTCATCTCTGGCTAAAGGCGACAATATCTCATCTCTGGCTAAAGGCGACAATATCTCTGGCTAAAGGCGACAATATCTCATCTCTGGTAAAGGCGACAATACCTCATCTCTGGCTAAAGGCGACAATATCTCATCTCTGGCTAAAGGCGACATTATCTCATCTCTGCCTAAAGGCGACAATATCTCATCTCTGCCTAAAGGCGACAATATCTCATCTCTGGCTAAAGTCGACAATATCTCTGGCTAAAGGTGACATTATCTCATCTCTGGCTAAAAGCAACAATATCTCATCTCTGGCTACAGGCGACAATATCTCATCTCTGGTTAAGGCGACAATATCTCTGGCTAAAGGCGACAATATCTCTGGCTAAATTCGGCAATAGCTCATCTCTGCCTAAAGAAGACAATACCTCATCTCTGGCTAAAGGCGACAATATCTCATCCCTGGCTAAAGGCAACAGTATCTCATCTCTGGCTACAGGCGACAATATCTCATCTCTGTCTAAAGGCGACAATATCTCATCTCTGCCTAAAGGCGACACTACCTCTGGCTAAAGGCGACAATATCTCTGCCTAAAAAAGACAATATCTCATCTCTACCTAAAAGCGACAATATCTCATCTCTGGCTAAGGGCGACAATATCTCATCTCTGCCTAAAGGCGACAATATCTCATCTCTGGCTAAAGGCGACAATACCTCATCTCTGGCTAAAGGCGACAATATCTCATCTCTGGCGAAAGGCGACAATATCTCATCTCTTGCTAAAGGCGACAATATCTCTGGCTAAATGCGACAATATCTCATCTCTGGCTAAAGGCGACATGATCTATCTCTGGCTAAAGGCGACAATACCTCATCTCTGGCTAAAGGCGACAATATCTGATCTCAGGATAAAGGCGACAATATCTCATTTCAGGTTAAAGGCGACAATATCTGATCTCTGGCTAAAGGCGACAATATCTCATCTGTGGCTAAAGGCGACAGTATCTCAACTCTGGCTAAAGGCGACAATATCTCAACTCAGGCTAAAGGCAACAATATCTCATCTCTGCCTAAATGCGACAATACCTCATCTCTGGCTAAAGGCGACAATATCTCATCTCTGGCTAAAGGCGACAGTATCTCATCTCTTGGTATAGGCGACAATATCTCATCTCTGCCTAAAGGCGACAATATCACATCTCTGCCTAAAGGCGACAGTATCTCATCTCTGGCTAAAGGCGACAATATCTCATCTCTGTTTAAAGGCGACAATACCTCATTACTGGCTAAACGCGACAATATCTCATCTCTGGCTAAAGGCGACAATATCCAATCTCTGGCTAAAGGCGACAATATCTCTGACTAAAGGCGACAATATCTCTGGCTAAATGCGACAATATCTCATCTCTGGATAAAGGCAACAATATCTCATCTCTGGCTAAAGGCGACAGTATCTCATCTCTGGCTAAAGGCGACAATATCTCATCTCTGGTAAAGGCGACAATACCTCATCTCTGGCTAAAGGCGACAATATCTCATCTCTGGCTAAAGGCGACAATATCCAATCTCTGGCTAAAGGCGACAATATCTCTGACTAAAGGCGTCAATATCTCTTGCTAAATGCGACAATATCTCATCTCTGGCTAAAGGCGACATGATCTATCTCTGGCTAAAGGCGACAATACCTCATCTCTGGCTAAAGGCGACAATATCTGATCTCAGGATAAAGGCGACAATATCTCATTTCAGGTTAAAGGCGACAATATCTCATGTCTGGCTAAAGGCGACAATATCTCATCTGTGGCTAAAGGCGACAGTATCTCAACTCTGGCTAAAGGCGACAATATCTCAACTCAGGCTAAAGGCAACAATATCTCATCTCTGCCTAAATGCGACAATACCTCATCTCTGGCTAAAGTCGACAATATCTCATCTCTGGCTAAAGGCGACAGTATCTCATCTCTTGGTATAGGCGACAATATCTCATCTCTGCCTAAAGGCGACAATATCACATCTCTGCCTAAAGGCGACAGTATCTCATCTCTGGCTAAAGGCGACAATATCTCATCTCTGTTTAAAGGCGACAATACCTCATTACTGGCTAAACGCGACAATATCTCATCTCTGGCTAAAGGCGACAATATCCAATCTCTGGCTAAAGGCGACAATATCTCTGACTAAAGGCGACAATATCTCTTGCTAAAGGCAACAATATCTCTGGATAAAGGCGACAATATTTCTGGATAAAGGCGACAATATCTCATCTCTGGCTAAAGGCGACAAAATCATATCTGGCTAAAGGCGACAATACCTCATCTCTGGCTAAAGGCGACAATATCTCATCTCTGGCTAAAGGCGACAATATCTCGTCTCTGGCTATAGGCGACAATATCTCATCTCTGCCTAAAGGCGACAATATCTCATCTCTACCTAAAGGCGACACTATCTCTGGCTAAAGGCGACAATATCTCTGGCTAAATTCGACAATATCTCATCTCTGGCTAAAGGCGACAATATCTCAGCTCTGCCTAAAGGCGACAATAGCTCATCTCTGCCTAAAGTAGACAATACCTCATCTCTGGCTAATAGCGACAATATCTTTGGCTAAAGGCGACAATATCTCATCTCTGCCTAAAGGCGACAATATCTCATCTCTTGCTAAAGGCGACAATATCTCTGGCTAAATGCGACAATATCTCATCTCTGGCTAAAGGCGACATGATCTATCTCTGGCTAAAGGCGACAATACCTCATCTCTGGCTAAAGGCGACAATATCTGATCTCAGGATAAAGGCGACAATATCTCATTTCAGGTTAAAGGCGACAATATCTGATCTCTGGCTAAAGGCGACAATATCTCATCTGTGGCTAAAGGCGACAGTATCTCAACTCTGGCTAAAGGCGACAATATCTCAACTCAGGCTAAAGGCAACAATATCTCATCTCTGCCTAAATGCGACAATACCTCATCTCTGGCTAAAGGCGACAATATCTCATCTCTGGCTAAAGGCGACAGTATCTCATCTCTTGGTATAGGCGACAATATCTCATCTCTGCCTAAAGGCGACAATATCACATCTCTGCCTAAAGGCGACAATATCTCATCTCTGGCTAAAGGCGACAATATCTCATCTCTGTTTAAAGGCGACAATACCTCATTACTGGCTAAACGCGACAATATCTCATCTCTGGCTAAAGGCGACAATATCCAATCTCTGGCTAAAGGCGAAAATATCTCTGACTAAAGGCGACAATATCTCTTGCTAAAGGCAACAATATCTCTGGATAAAGGCGACAATATTTCTGGATAAATGCGGCAATATCTCATCTCTGGCTAAAGGCGACAAAATCATCTCTGGCTAAAGGCGACAATACCTCATCTCTGGCTAAAGGCGACAATATCTCATCTCTGGCTAAAGGCGACAATATCTCGTCTCTGGCTATAGGCTACAATATCTCATCTCTGCCTAAAGGCGACAATATCTCATCTCTGGCTAAAGGCGACAATACCTCATTACTGGCTAAAGGCGACAATATCTCATCTCTGGCTAAAGGCGACAATATCTCATCTCTGGCTAAACGCAACAATATCTCTGGCTAAAGGCGGCAGAATCTCTGGCTAAAAGCAACAATATCTCTGGCTAAAGGCGACAATATCTCATCTCTGGCTAAAGGCGACAATACCTCATCTCTGGCTAAATGAGGCAAAATCTCTGGTTAAAGGAGACAATATCTCTGGCTAAAGGCGACAATATCTCATCACTGGTTAATGGCGACAATATCTCATCTCTGACTAAAGGCGACAACATCTCATCTCTGGTTTAAGTTGACAGTATCTCATCTCTGGCTAAAGGCGACAATATCTCATCTAAGGTTAAATGCGACAATATCTCATCTCTGGCTAAAGGCGATAATTTCTCATCTCTGCCTAAAGGCGACAATATCTCATCTCTGGCTAAAGGCGACAATATCTCATCTCTGCCTAAAGGCGACAATATCTCATCTCTGGTTAAAGGCGACAATATCTCATCTCTGGCTAAAGGCGAAAATATCTCACTCTGGCTAAAGGCGACAAAATCTCATCTCTGCCTAAAGGCGACAATACCTCATCTCTTCCTAAAGTAGACAATACCTCATCTCTGGCTAAAGGCGACAATATCTCATCTCTGGCTAAAGGCGACAATATCTCATCTCTGGGTAAAGGCAACAATATCTCATCTCTGGCTAAAGGCGACAATATCTCATCTCTGGCCAAAGGCGACAATATCTCATCTCTGCCGAAAGTAGAAAATATCTCTGGCTAAAGGCGACAATATCTCATCTCTGGCTAAAGGCGACAATATCTCATCTCTGCCTAAAGTCGACAATATCTCATCTATGCCTAAAGGCGGCAATATCTCATCTCTGGCTAAAGGCGACAATATCTCATCTCTGGCTAAAGGCGACAATATCTCTGGCTAAAGGCGACAATATCTCATCTCTTGCGAAATGAGGCAATATCTCACCTCTGGCTAAAGGCGACAATGTCTCATCTCTGTCTAAATGTGACAATATCTCATCTCTGGATAAAGGCAACAATATCTCATCTCTGGCTAAAGGCGACAGTATCTCATCTCTGGCTAAAGGCGACAATATCTCATCTCTGGTAAAGGCGACAATACCTCATCTCTGGCTAAAGGCGACAATATCTCATCTCTGGCTAAAGGCGACAATATCTCATCTCTGGCTAAAGGCGACAATATCTCATCTCTGCCTAAAGGCGACAATATCTCATCTCTGGCTAAAGGCGACAATATCTCTGGCTAAAGGTGACATTATCTCATCTCTGGCTAAAAGCAACAATATCTCATCTCTGGCTACAGGCGACAATATCTCATCTCTGGGTAAGGCGACAATATCTCTGGCTAAAGGTGACAATATCTCTGGCTAAATTCGGCAATAGCTCATCTCTGCCTAAAGTAGACAATACCTCATCTCTGGCTAAAGGCGACAATATCTCATCCCTGGCTAAAGGCAACAGTATCTCATCTCTGGCTACAGGCGACAATATCTCATCTCTGTCTAAAGGCGACAATATCTCATCTCTGCCTAAAGGCGACACTACCTCTGGCTAAAGGCGACAATATCTCTGCCTAGAGGCGAAAATATCTCATCTCTACCTAAAAGCGACAATATCTCATCTCTGGCTAAGGGCGACAATATCTCATCTCTGCCTAAAGGCGATACTATCTCTGGCTAAAGGCGACAATATCTCTGGCTAAATTCGACAATATCTCATCTCTGGCTAAAGGAGACAATATCTCATCTCTGGCTAAAGGCGACAATACCTCATCTCTGGCTAAAGGCGACAATATCTCATCTCTGGCTAAAGGCGACAATATCTCATCTCTGCCTAAAGGCGACAATATCTCATCTCTTGCTAAAGGCGACAATATCTCTGGCTAAATGCGACAATATCTCATCTCTGGCTAAAGGCGACATGATATATCTCTGGCTAAAGGCGACAATACCTCATCTCTGGCTAAAGGCGACAATATCTGATCTCAGGATAAAGGCGACAATATCTCATTTCAGGTTAAAGGCGACAATATCTCATCTCTGGCTAAAGGCGACAATATCTCATCTGTGGCTAAAGGCGACAGTATCTCAACTCTGGCTAAAGGCGACAATATCTCAACTCAGGCTAAAGGCAACAATATCTCATCTCTGCCTAAATGCGACAATACCTCATCTCTGGCTAAAGGCGACAATATCTCATCTCTGGCTAAAGGCGACAGTATCTCATCTCTTGGTATAGGCGACAATATCTCATCTCTGCCTAAAGGCGACAATATCTCATCTCTGCCTAAAGGCGACAATATCTCATCTCTGCCTAAAGGCGACAATATCTCATCTCTGGCTAAAGGCGACAATACCTCATTACTGGCTAAAGGCGACAATATCTCATCTCTGGCTAAAGGCGACAATATCTCATCTCTGGCTAAAGGCGACAATATCTCATCTCTGCCTAAAGGCGACAATATCTCAGCTCTGCCTAAAGGCGACAATAGCTCATCTCTGCCTAAAGTAGACAATACCTCATCTCTGGCTAATAGCGACAATATCTTTGGCTAAAGGCGACAATATCTCATCTCTGCCTAAAGGCGACAATATCTCATCTCTTGCTAAAGGCGACAATATCTCTGGCTAAATGCGACAATATCTCATCTCTGGCTAAAGGCGACATGATCTATCTCTGGCTAAAGGCGACAATACCTCATCTCTGGCTAAAGGCGACAATATCTGATCTCAGGATAAAGGCGACAATATCTCATTTCAGGTTAAAGGCGACAATATCTGATCTCTGGCTAAAGGCGACAATATCTCATCTGTGGCTAAAGGCGACAGTATCTCAACTATGGCTAAAGGCGACAATATCTCATCTCAGGCGAAATGAGGCAATACCTCATCTCTGGCTAAAGACGACAATATCTCATCTCTGCCTAAAGGCGACAATATCTCATCTCTGGCTAAAGGCGACAATATCTCATCTCTGTTTAAAGGCGACAATACCTCATTACTGGCTAAACGCGACAATATCTCATCTATGGCTAAAGGCGACAATATTCAATCTCTGGCTAAAGGCGAAAATATCTCTGACTAAAGGCGACAATATCTCTTGCTAAAGGCAACAATATCACTGGATAAAGGCGACAATATTTCTGGCTAAAGGCGACAATATCTCATCTCTGGCTAAAGGCGACAAAATCATCTCTGGCTAAAGGCGACAATACCTCATCTCTGGCTAAAGGCGACAATATCTCATCTCTGGCTAAAGGCGACAATATCTCGTCTCTGGCTATAGGCGACAATATCTCATCTCTGCCTAAAGGCGACAATATCTCATCTCTGCCTAAAGGCGACAATATCTCATCTCTGGCTAAAGGCGACAATACCTCATTACTGGCTAAAGGCGACAATATCTCATCTCTGGCTAAAGGCGACAATATCTCATCTCTGGCTAAAGGCAACAATATCTCTGGCTAAAGGCGGCAGAATCTCTGGCTAAAAGCAACAATATCTCTGGCTAAAGGCGACAATATCTCTGGCTAAAGGCGACAATATCTCATCTCTGGCTAAAGGCGACAATACCTCATCTCTGGCTAAATGAGGCAAAATCTCTGGTTAAAGGAGACAATATCTCTGGCTAAAGGCGACAATATCTCATCACTGGTTAATGGCGACAATATCTCATCTCTGACTAAAGGCGACAACATCTCATCTCTGGTTTAAGTTGACAGTATCTCATCTCTGGCTAAAGGCGACAATATCTCATCTCTGGTTAAATGCGACAATATCTCATCTCTGGCTAAAGGCGACAATTTCTCATCTCTGCCTAAAGGCGACAATATCTCATCTCTGGCTAAAGGCGACAATATCTCATCTCTGCCTAAAGGCGACAATATCTCATCTCTGGTTAAAGGCGACAATATCTCATCTCTGGCTAAAGGCGAAAATATCTCACTCTGGCTAAAGGCGACAAAATCTCATCTCTGCCTAAAGGCGACAATACCTCATCTCTTCCTAAAGTAGACAATACCTCATCTCTGGCTAAAGGCGACAATATCTCATCTCTGGCCAAAGGCGACAATATCTCATCTCTGCCGAAAGTAGAAAATATCTCTGGCTAAAGGCGACAATATCTCATCTCTGGCTAAAGGCGACAATATCTCATCTCTGCCTAAAGGCGACAATATCTCATCTATGCCTAAAGGCGGCAATATCTCATCTATGCCTAAAGGCGGCAATATCTCATATCTGCCTAAAGGCGACACTATCTCTGGCTAAAGGAGACAGTATCTCTGGCTAAATGCGACAATATCTCATCTCTGGCTAAAGGCGACAATATCTCATATCTGGCCAAAGGCGACAATATCTCATCTCTGGCTAAAGGCGACAATATCTCATCTCTGCCTAAAGGCGACACTATCTCTGGCTAAAGGCGACAATATCTCTGGCTAAAGGCGACAATATCTCATCTCTGGCTAAAGGCGACAATATCTCATCTCTGGCTAAAGGCAACAATATCTCATCTCAGGCGAAATGAGGCAATATCTCATCTCTGGCTAAAGGCGACAATATCTCATCTCTACCTAAAGGCGACAATATATCATCTCTGGCTGAAGGCGACAGTATCTCATCTCTGGCTAAAGGCGACAATATCTCATCTCTGGCTAAAGGCGACAATATCTCATCTCTGGCTAAAGGCGACAATAACTCATCTCTGCCTAAAGGCGACAATATCTCAGCTCTGGCTAAAGGCAACAATACCTCATCTCTGGCTAAAGGCGACAATATCTCATCTGTGGCTAAAGGCGACAATATCTCATTTCAGGTTAAAGGCGACAATATCTCATCTCTGGCTAAAGGCGACAATATCTCATCTCTGGCTAAAGGCGACAGTATCTCAACTCTGGCTAAAGGCGACAATATCTCATCCCTGGCTAAAGGCAACAGTATCTCATCTCTGCCTAAAGGCGACAGTATCTCATCTCTGGCTTAAGTCGACAGTATCTCAACTCTGACTAAAGGCGACAATATCTCATCTCTGTCTAAAGGTGACAATATCTCATCTATGGCGAAAGGCGACAATATCTCATCTCTGGTTAAAGGCGACAATATCTCATCTCTGGCTAAAGGCGACAATATCTCATCTCTGGCCAAAGGCGACAATATCTCATCTCTGCCGAAAGTAGAAAATATCTCTGGCTAAAGGCGACAATATCTCATCTCTGGCTAAAGGCGACAATATCTCATCTCTGCCTAAAGGCGACAATATCTCATCTATGCCTAAAGGCGGCAATATCTCATCTCTGGCTAAAGGCGACAATATCTCATCTCTGGCTAAAGGCGACAATATCTCTGGCTAAAGGCGACAATATCTCATCTCTTACGAAATGAGGCAATATCTCACCTCTGGCTAAAGGCGACAATATCTCATCTCTGTCTAAATGTGACAATATCTCATCTCTGGATAAAGGCAACTATATCTCATCACTGGCTAAAGGCGACAATATCTCATCTCTGCCTAAAGGCGACAATATCTCATCTCTTGCTAAAGGCGACAATACCTCATCTCTGGCTAAAGGCGACAATATCTCATCTCTGGCTAAAGGCGACAATATCTCATCTCTGGCTAAAGGCGACAATATCTCATCTCTGCCTAAAGGCGACAATATCTCATCTCTGGTTAAAGGCGACAATATCTCATCTCTGGCTAGAGGCGACAATATCTCTGGCTAAAGGTGACATTATCTCATCTCTGGCTAAAAGCAACAATATCTCATCTCTGGCTACAGGCGACAATATCTCATCTCTGGCTAAAGGCGGCAATATCTCTGGCTAAAGGAGACAATATCTCTGGGTAAGGCGACAATATCTCTGGCTAAAGGCGACAATATCTCTGGCTAAATTCGGCAATAGCTCATCTCTGCCTAAAGTAGACAATACCTCATCTCTGGCTAAAGGCGACAATATCTCATCCCTGGCTAAAGGCAACAGTATCTCATCTCTGGCTACAGGCGAAAATATCTCATCTCTGTCTAAAGGCGACAATATCTCATCTCTGCCTAAAGGCGACACTACCTCTGGCTAAAGGCGACAATATCTCTGCCTAAAGGCGACAATATCTCATCTCTACCTAAAAGCGACAATATCTCATCTCTGGCTAAAGGCGACAATATCTCATCTCTACCTAAAGGCGACACTATCTCTGGCTAAAGGCGACAATATCTCTGGCTAAATTAGACAATATCTCATCTCTGGCTAAAGGCGACAATATCTCATCTCTGGCTAAAGGCGACAATATCTCAGCTCTGCCTAAAGGCGACAATATCTCAGCTCTGCCTAAAGGCGACAATAGCTCATCTCTGCCTAAAGTAGACAATACCTCATCTCTGGCTAATAGCGACAATATCTTTGGCTAAAGGCGACAATATCTCATCTCTGCCTAAAGGCGACAATATCTCATCTCTTGCTAAAGGCGACAATATCTCTGGCTAAATGCGACAATATCTCATCTCTGGCTAAAGGCGACATGATCTATCTCTGGCTAAAGGCGACAATACCTCATCTCTGGCTAAAGGCGACAATATCTGATCTCAGGATAAAGGCGACAATATCTCATTTCAGGTTAAAGGCGACAATATCTGATCTCTGGCTAAAGGCGACAATATCTCATCTGTGGCTAAAGGCGACAGTATCTCAACTCTGGCTAAAGGCGACAATATCTCAACTCAGGCTAAAGGCAACAATATCTCATCTCTGCCTAAATGCGACAATACCTCATCTCTGGCTAAAGGCGACAATATCTCATCTCTGGCTAAAGGCGACAGTATCTCATCTCTTGGTATAGGCGACAATATCTCATCTCTGCCTAAAGGCGACAATATCACATCTCTGCCTAAAGGCGACAATATCTCATCTCTGGCTAAAGGCGCCAATATCTCATCTCTGTTTAAAGGGGACAATACCTCATTACTGGCTAAACGCGACAATATCTCATCTCTGGCTAAAGGCGACAATATCCAATCTCTGGCTGAAGGCGAAAATATCTCTGACTAAAGGCGACAATATCTCTTGCTAAAGGCAACAATATCTCTGGATAAAGGCGACAATATTTCTGGATAAAGGCGACAATATCTCATCTCTGGCTAAAGGCGACAAAATCATCTCTGGCTAAAGGCGACAATACCTCATCTCTGGCTAAAGGCGACAATATCTCATCTCTGGCTAAAGGCGACAATATCTCGTCTCTGGCTATAGGCGACAATATCTCATCTCTGCCTAAAGGCGACAATATCTCATCTCTGCCTAAAGGCGACAATATCTCATCTCTGGCTAAAGGCGACAATACCTCATTACTGGCTAAAGGCGACAATATCTCATCTCTGGCTAAAGGCAACAATATCTCTGGCTAAAGGCGGCAGAATCTCTGGCTAAAAGCAACAATATCTCTGGCTAAAGGCGACAATATCTCTGGCTAAAGGCGAAAATATCTCATCTCTGGCTAAAGGCGAGAATACCTCATCTCTGGCTAAATGAGGCAAAATCTCTGGTTAAAGGAGACAATATCTCTGGCTAAAGGCGACAATATCTCATCACTGGTTATTGGCGACAATATCTCACCTCTGACTAAAGGCGACAACATCTCATCTCTGGTTTAAGTTGACAGTATCTCATCTCTGGCTAAAGGCGACAATATCTCATCTCAGGTTAAATGCGACAATATCTCATCTCTGGCTAAAGGCGACAATTTCTCATCTCTGCCTAAAGGCGACAATATCTCATCGCTGGCTAAAGGCGACAATATCTCATCTCTGCCTAAAGGCGACAATATCTCATCTCTGGTTAAAGGCGACAATATCTCATCTCTGGCTAAAGGCGAAAATATCTCACTCTGGCTAAAGTCGAAAAAATCTCATCTCTGCCTAAAGGCGACAATACCTCATCTCTTCCTAAAGTAGACAAAACCTCATCTCTGGCTAAAGGCGACAATATCTCATCTCTGGCAAAAGGCGACAATATCTCATCTCTGGGTAAAGGCAACAATATCTCATCTCTGGCTAAAGGCGACAATATCTCATCTCTGGCCAAAGGCGACAATATCTCATCTCTGCCGAAAGTAGAAAATATCTCTGGCTAAACGCGACAATATCTCATCTCTGGCTAAAGGCGACAATATCTCATCTCTGCCTAAAGGCGACAATATCTCATCTATGCCTAAAGGCGGCAATATCTCATCTCTGGCTAAAGGCGACAATATCTCATCTCTGGCTAAAGGCGACAATATCTCTGGATAAAGGCGACAATATCTCATCTCTGGCGAAATGAGGCAATATCTCACCTCTGGCTAAAGGCGACAATGTCTCATCTCTGTCTAAATGTGACAATATCTCATCTCTGGATAAAGGCAACAATATCTCTTCTCTGGCTAAAGGCGACAGTATCTCATCTCTGGCTAAAGGCGACAATATCTCATCTCTGGTAAAGGCGACAATACCTCATCTCTGGCTAAAGGCGACAATATCTCATCTCTGGCTAAAGGCGACAATATCTCATCTCTGGCTAAAGGCGACAATATCTCATCTCTGCCTAAAGGCGACAATATCTCATCTCTGCCTAAAGGCGACAATATCTCTGGCTAAAGGTGACATTATCTCATCTCTGGCTAAAAGCAACAATATCTCATCTCTGGCTACAGGCGACAATATCTCATCTCTGGGTAAGGCGACAATATCTCTGGCTAAAGGCGACAATATCTCTGGCTAAATTCGGCAATAGCTCATCTCTGCCTAAAGTAGACAATACCTCATCTCTGGCTAAAGGCGACAATATCTCATCCCTGGCTAAAGGCAACAGTATCTCATCTCTGGCTACAGGCGACAATATCTCATCTCTGTCTAAAGGCGACAATATCTCATCTCTGCCTAAAGGCGACACTACCTCTGGCTAAAGGCGACAATAGCTCTGCCTAAAGGCGAAAATATCTCATCTCTACCTAAAAGCGACAATATCTCATCTCTGGCTAAGGGCGACAATATCTCATCTCTGCCTAAAGGCGACACTATCTCTGGCTAAAGGCGACAATATCTCTGGCTAAATTCGACAATATCTCATCTCTGGCTAAAGGCGACAATATCTCATCTCTGGCTAAAGGCGACAATACCTCATCTCTGGCTAAAGGCGACAATATCTCATCTCTGCCTAAAGGCGACAATATCTCATCTCTGCCTAAAGGCGACAATATCTCATCTCTTGCTAAAGGCGACAATATCTCTGGCTAAATGCGACAATATCTCATCTCTGGCTAAAGGCGACATGATCTATCTCTGGCTAAAGGCGACAATACCTCATCTCTGGCTAAAGGCGACAATATCTGATCTCAGGATAAAGGCGACAATATCTCATTTCAGGTTAAAGGCGACAATATCTGATCTCTGGCTAAAGGCGACAATATCTCATCTGTGGCTAAAGGCGACAGTATCTCAACTCTGGCTAAAGGCGACAATATCTCAACTCAGGCTAAAGGCAACAATATCTCATCTCTGCCTAAATGCGACAATACCTCATCTCTGGCTAAAGGCGACAATATCTCATCTCTGGCTAAAGGCGACAGTATCTCATCTCTTGGTATAGGCGACAATATCTCATCTCTGCCTAAAGGCGACAATATCACATCTGTGCCTAAAGGCGACAGTATCTCATCTCTGGCTAAAGGCGACAATATCTCATCTCTGTTTAAAGGCGACAATACCTCATTACTGGCTAAACGCGACAATATCTCATCTCTGGGTAAAGGCGACAATATCCAATCTCTGGCTAAAGGCGACAATATCTCTGACTAAAGGCGACAATATCTCTGGCTAAATGCGACAATATCTCATCTCTGGATAAAGGCAACAATATCTCATCTCTGGCTAAAGGCGACAGTATCTCATCTCTGGCTAAAGGCGACAATATCTCATCTCTGGTAAAGGCGACAATACCTCATCTCTGGCTAAAGGCGACAATATCTCATCTCTGGCTAAAGGCGACAATATCCAATCTCTGGCTAAAGGCGACAATATCTCTGACTAAAGGCGTCAATATCTCTTGCTAAATGCGACAATATCTCATCTCTGGCTAAAGGCGACATGATCTATCTCTGGCTAAAGGCGACAATACCTCATCTCTGGCTAAAGGCGACAATATCTGATCTCAGGATAAAGGCGACAATATCTCATTTCAGGTTAAAGGCGACAATATCTCATGTCTGGCTAAAGGCGACAATATCTCATCTGTGGCTAAAGGCGACAGTATCTCAACTCTGGCTAAAGGCGACAATATCTCAACTCAGGCTAAAGGCAACAATATCTCATCTCTGCCTAAATGCGACAATACCTCATCTCTGGCTAAAGTCGACAATATCTCATCTCTGGCTAAAGGCGACAGTATCTCATCTCTTGGTATAGGCGACAATATCTCATCTCTGCCTAAAGGCGACAATATCACATCTCTGCCTAAAGGCGACAGTATCTCATCTCTGGCTAAAGGCGACAATATCTCATCTCTGTTTAAAGGCGACAATACCTCATTACTGGCTAAACGCGACAATATCTCATCTCTGGCTAAAGGCGACAATATCCAATCTCTGGCTAAAGGCGACAATATCTCTGACTAAAGGCGACAATATCTCTTGCTAAAGGCAACAATATCTCTGGATAAAGGCGACAATATTTCTGGATAAAGGCGACAATATCTCATCTCTGGCTAAAGGCGACAAAATCATATCTGGCTAAAGGCGACAATACCTCATCTCTGGCTAAAGGCGACAATATCTCATCTCTGGCTAAAGGCGACAATATCTCGTCTCTGGCTATAGGCGACAATATCTCATCTCTGCCTAAAGGCGACAATATCTCATCTCTACCTAAAGGCGACACTATCTCTGGCTAAAGGCGACAATATCTCTGGCTAAATTCGACAATATCTCATCTCTGGCTAAAGGCGACAATATCTCAGCTCTGCCTAAAGGCGACAATAGCTCATCTCTGCCTAAAGTAGACAATACCTCATCTCTGGCTAATAGCGACAATATCTTTGGCTAAAGGCGACAATATCTCATCTCTGCCTAAAGGCGACAATATCTCATCTCTTGCTAAAGGCGACAATATCTCTGGCTAAATGCGACAATATCTCATCTCTGGCTAAAGGCGACATGATCTATCTCTGGCTAAAGGCGACAATACCTCATCTCTGGCTAAAGGCGACAATATCTGATCTCAGGATAAAGGCGACAATATCTCATTTCAGGTTAAAGGCGACAATATCTGATCTCTGGCTAAAGGCGACAATATCTCATCTGTGGCTAAAGGCGACAGTATCTCAACTCTGGCTAAAGGCGACAATATCTCAACTCAGGCTAAAGGCAACAATATCTCATCTCTGCCTAAATGCGACAATACCTCATCTCTGGCTAAAGGCGACAATATCTCATCTCTGGCTAAAGGCGACAGTATCTCATCTCTTGGTATAGGCGACAATATCTCATCTCTGCCTAAAGGCGACAATATCACATCTCTGCCTAAAGGCGACAATATCTCATCTCTGGCTAAAGGCGACAATATCTCATCTCTGTTTAAAGGCGACAATACCTCATTACTGGCTAAACGCGACAATATCTCATCTCTGGCTAAAGGCGACAATATCCAATCTCTGGCTAAAGGCGAAAATATCTCTGACTAAAGGCGACAATATCTCTTGCTAAAGGCAACAATATCTCTGGATAAAGGCGACAATATTTCTGGATAAATGCGGCAATATCTCATCTCTGGCTAAAGGCGACAAAATCATCTCTGGCTAAAGGCGACAATACCTCATCTCTGGCTAAAGGCGACAATATCTCATCTCTGGCTAAAGGCGACAATATCTCGTCTCTGGCTATAGGCTACAATATCTCATCTCTGCCTAAAGGCGACAATATCTCATCTCTGGCTAAAGGCGACAATACCTCATTACTGGCTAAAGGCGACAATATCTCATCTCTGGCTAAAGGCGACAATATCTCATCTCTGGCTAAACGCAACAATATCTCTGGCTAAAGGCGGCAGAATCTCTGGCTAAAAGCAACAATATCTCTGGCTAAAGGCGACAATATCTCATCTCTGGCTAAAGGCGAAAATACCTCATCTCTGGCTAAATGAGGCAAAATCTCTGGTTAAAGGAGACAATATCTCTGGCTAAAGGCGACAATATCTCATCACTGGTTAATGGCGACAATATCTCATCTCTGACTAAAGGCGACAACATCTCATCTCTGGTTTAAGTTGACAGTATCTCATCTCTGGCTAAAGGCGACAATATCTCATCTCAGGTTAAATGCGACAATATCTCATCTCTGGCTAAAGGCGACAATTTCTCATCTCTGCCTAAAGGCGACAATATCTCATCTCTGGCTAAAGGCGACAATATCTCATCTCTGCCTAAAGGCGACAATATCTCATCTCTGGTTAAAGGCGACAATATCTCATCTCTGGCTAAAGGCGAAAATATCTCACTCTGGCTAAAGGCGACAAAATCTCATCTCTGCCTAAAGGCGACAATACCTCATCTCTTCCTAAAGTAGACAATACCTCATCTCTGGCTAAAGGCGACAATATCTCATCTCTGGCTAAAGGCGACAATATCTCATCTCTGGGTAAAGGCAACAATATCTCATCTCTGGCTAAAGGCGACAATATCTCATCTCTGGCCAAAGGCGACAATATCTCATCTCTGCCGAAAGTAGAAAATATCTCTGGCTAAAGGCGACAATATCTCATCTCTGGCTAAAGGCGACAATATCTCATCTCTGCCTAAAGTCGACAATATCTCATCTATGCCTAAAGGCGGCAATATCTCATCTCTGGCTAAAGGCGACAATATCTCATCTCTGGCTAAAGGCGACAATATCTCTGGCTAAAGGCGACAATATCTCATCTCTTGCGAAATGAGGCAATATCTCACCTCTGGCTAAAGGCGACAATGTCTCATCTCTGTCTAAATGTGACAATATCTCATCTCTGGATAAAGGCAACAATATCTCATCTCTGGCTAAAGGCGACAGTATCTCATCTCTGGCTAAAGGCGACAATATCTCATCTCTGGTAAAGGCGACAATACCTCATCTCTGGCTAAAGGCGACAATATCTCATCCATGGCTAAAGGCGACAATATCTCATCTCTGGCTAAAGGCGACAATATCTCATCTCTGCCTAAAGGCGACAATATCTCATCTCTGGCTAAAGGCGACAATATCTCTGGCTAAAGGTGACATTATCTCATCTCTGGCTAAAAGCAACAATATCTCATCTCTGGCTACAGGCGACAATATCTCATCTCTGGGTAAGGCGACAATATCTCTGGCTAAAGGTGACAATATCTCTGGCTAAATTCGGCAATAGCTCATCTCTGCCTAAAGTAGACAATACCTCATCTCTGGCTAAAGGCGACAATATCTCATCCCTGGCTAAAGGCAACAGTATCTCATCTCTGGCTACAGGCGACAATATCTCATCTCTGTCTAAAGGCGACAATATCTCATCTCTGCCTAAAGGCGACACTACCTCTGGCTAAAGGCGACAATATCTCTGCCTAGAGGCGAAAATATCTCATCTCTACCTAAAAGCGACAATATCTCATCTCTGGCTAAGGGCGACAATATCTCATCTCTGCCTAAAGGCGATACTATCTCTGGCTAAAGGCGACAATATCTCTGGCTAAATTCGACAATATCTCATCTCTGTCTAAAGGAGACAATATCTCATCTCTGGCTAAAGGCGACAATACCTCATCTCTGGCTAAAGGCGACAATATCTCATCTCTGGCTAAAGGCGACAATATCTCATCTCTGCCTAAAGGCGACAATATCTCATCTCTTGCTAAAGGCGACAATATCTCTGGCTAAATGCGACAATATCTCATCTCTGGCTAAAGGCGACATGATCTATCTCTGGCTAAAGGCGACAATACCTCATCTCTGGCTAAAGGCGACAATATCTGATCTCAGGATAAAGGCGACAATATCTCATTTCAGGTTAAAGGCGACAATATCTCATCTCTGGCTAAAGGCGACAATATCTCATCTGTGGCTAAAGGCGACAGTATCTCAACTCTGGCTAAAGGCGACAATATCTCAACTCAGGCTAAAGGCAACAATATCTCATCTCTGCCTAAATGCGACAATACCTCATCTCTGGCTAAAGGCGACAATATCTCATCTCTGGCTAAAGGCGACAGTATCTCATCTCTTGGTATAGGCGACAATATCTCATCTCTGCCTAAAGGCGACAATATCTCATCTCTGCCTAAAGGCGACAATATCTCATCTCTGCCTAAAGGCGACAATATCTCATCTCTGGCTAAAGGCGACAATACCTCATTACTGGCTAAAGGCGACAATATCTCATCTCTGGCTAAAGGCGACAATATCTCATCTCTGGCTAAAGGCGACAATATCTCATCTCTGCCTAAAGGCGACAATATCTCAGCTCTGCCTAAAGGCGACAATAGCTCATCTCTGCCTAAAGTAGACAATACCTCATCTCTGGCTAATAGCGACAATATCTTTGGCTAAAGGCGACAATATCTCATCTCTGCCTAAAGGCGACAATATCTCATCTCTTGCTAAAGGCGACAATATCTCTGGCTAAATGCGACAATATCTCATCTCTGGCTAAAGGCGACATGATCTATCTCTGGCTAAAGGCGACAATACCTCATCTCTGGCTAAAGGCGACAATATCTGATCTCAGGATAAAGGCGACAATATCTCATTTCAGGTTAAAGGCGACAATATCTGATCTCTGGCTAAAGGCGACAATATCTCATCTGTGGCTAAAGGCGACAGTATCTCAACTCTGGCTAAAGGCGACAATATCTCAACTCAGGCTAAAGGCAACAATATCTCATCTCTGCCTAAATGCGACAATACCTCATCTCTTGCTAAAGGCGACAATATCTCATCTCTGGCTAAAGGCGACAGTATCTCATCTCTTGGTATAGGCGACAATATCTCATCTCTGCCTAAAGGCGACAATATCACATCTCTGCCTAAAGGCGACAATATCTCATCTCTGGCTAAAGGCGACAATATCTCATCTCTGTTTAAAGGCGACAATACCTCATTACTGGCTAAACGCGACAATATCTCATCTCTGGCTAAAGGCGACAATATCCAATCTCTGGCTAAAGGCGAAAATATCTCTGACTAAAGGCGACAATATCTCTTGCTAAAGGCAACAATATCTCTGGATAAAGGCGACAATATTTCTGGATAAATGCGGCAATATCTCATCTCTGGCTAAAGGCGACAAAATCATCTCTGGCTAAAGGCGACAATACCTCATCTCTGGCTAAAGGCGACAATATCTCATCTCTGGCTAAAGGCGACAATATCTCGTCTCTGGCTATAGTCTACAATATCTCATCTCTGCCTAAAGGCGACAATATCTCATCTCTGGCTAAAGGCGACAATACCTCATTACTGGCTAAAGGCGACAATATCTCATCTCTGGCTAAAGGCGACAATATCTCATCTCTGGCTAAACGCAACAATATCTCTGGCTAAAGGCGGCAGAATCTCTGGCTAAAAGCAACAATATCTCTGGCTAAAGGCGACAATATCTCATCTCTGGCTAAAGGCGACAATACCTCATCTCTGGCTAAATGAGGCAAAATCTCTGGTTAAAGGAGACAATATCTCTGGCTAAAGGCGACAATATCTCATCACTGGTTAATGGCGACAATATCTCATCTCTGACTAAAGGCGACAACATCTCATCTCTGGTTTAAGTTGACAGTATCTCATCTCTGGCTAAAGGCGACAATATCTCATCTCAGGTTAAATGCGACAATATCTCATCTCTGGCTAAAGGCGACAATTTCTCATCTCTGCCTAAAGGCGACAATATCTCATCTCTGGCTAAAGGCGACAATATCTCATCTCTGCCTAAAGGCGACAATATCTCATCTCTGGTTAAAGGCGACAATATCTCATCTCTGGCTAAAGGCGAAAATATCTCACTCTGGCTAAAGGCGACAAAATCTCATCTCTGCCTAAAGGCGACAATACCTCATCTCTTCCTAAAGTAGACAATACCTCATCTCTGGCTAAAGGCGACAATATCTCATCTCTGGCTAAAGGCGACAATATCTCATCTCTGGGTAAAGGCAACAGTATCTCATCTCTGGCTAAAGGCGACAATATCTCATCTCTGGCCAAAGGCGACAATATCTCATCTCTGCCGAAAGTAGAAAATATCTCTGGCTAAAGGCGACAATATCTCATCTCTGGCTAAAGGCGACAATATCTCATCTCTGCCTAAAGTCGACAATATCTCATCTATGCCTAAAGGCGGCAATATCTCATCTCTGGCTAAAGGCGACAATATCTCATCTCTGGCTAAAGGCGACAATATCTCTGGCTAAAGGCGACAATATCTCATCTCTTGCGAAATGAGGCAATATCTCACCTCTGGCTAAAGGCGACAATGTCTCATCTCTGTCTAAATGTGACAATATCTCATCTCTGGATAAAGGCAACAATATCTCATCTCTGGCTAAAGGCGACAGTATCTCATCTCTGGCTAAAGGCGACAATATCTCATCTCTGGTAAAGGCGACAATACCTCATCTCTGGCTAAAGGCGACAATATCTCATCTCTGGCTAAAGGCGACAATATCTCATCTCTGGCTAAAGGCGACAATATCTCATCTCTGCCTAAAGGCGACTATATCTCATCTCTGGCTAAAGGCGACAATATCTCTGGCTAAAGGTGACATTATCTCATCTCTGGCTAAAAGCAACAATATCTCATCTCTGGCTACAGGCGACAATATCTCATCTCTGGGTAAGGCGACAATATCTCTGGCTAAAGGCGACAATATCTCTGGCTAAATTCGGCAATAGCTCATCTCTGCCTAAAGTAGACAATACCTCATCTCTGGCTAAAGGCGACAATATCTCATCCCTGGCTAAAGGCAACAGTATCTCATCTCTGGCTACAGGCGACAATATCTCATCTCTGTCTAAAGGCGACAATATCTCATCTCTGCCTAAAGGCGACACTACCTCTGGCTAAAGGCGACAATATCTCTGCCTAGAGGCGAAAATATCTCATCTCTACCTAAAAGCGACAATATCTCATCTCTGGCTAAGGGCGACAATATCTCATCTCTGCCTAAAGGCGATACTATCTCTGGCTAAAGGCGACAATATCTCTGGCTAAATTCGACAATATCTCATCTCTGGCTAAAGGCGACAATATCTCATCTCTGGCTAAAGGCGACAATACCTCATCTCTGGCTAAAGGCGACAATATCTCATCTCTGGCTAAAGGCGACAATATCTCATCTCTGCCTAAAGGCGACAATATCTCATCTCTTGCTAAAGGCGACAATATCTCTGGCTAAATGCGACAATATCTCATCTCTGGCTAAAGGCGACATGATCTATCTCTGGCTAAAGGCGACAATACCTCATCTCTGGCTAAAGGCGACAATATCTGATCTCAGGATAAAGGCGACAATATCTCATTTCAGGTTAAAGGCGACAATATCTCATCTCTGGCTAAAGGCGACAATATCTCATCTGTGGCTAAAGGCGACAGTATCTCAACTCTGGCTAAAGGCGACAATATCTCAACTCAGGCTAAAGGCAACAATATCTCATCACTGCCTAAATGCGACAATACCTCATCTCTGGCTAAAGGCGACAATATCTCATCTCTGGCTAAAGGCGACAGTATCTCATCTCTTGGTATAGGCGACAATATCTCATCTCTGCCTAAAGGCGACAATATCACATCTCTGCCTAAAGGCGACAGTATCTCATCTCTAACTAAAGGCGACAATATCTCATCTCTGTTTAAAGGCGACAATACCTCATTACAGGCTAAACGCGACAATATCTCATCTCTGGCTAAAGGCGACAATATCCAATCTCTGGCTAAAGGCGACAATATCTCTGACTAAAGGCGACAATATCTCTGGCTAAATGCGACAATATCTCATCTCTGGATAAAGGCAACAATATCTCATCTCTGGCTAAAGGCGACAGTATCTCATCTCTGGCTAAAGGCGACAATATCTCATCTCTGGTAAAGGCGACAATACCTCATCTCTGGCTAAAGGCGACAATATCTCATCTCTGGCTAAAGGCGACAATATCCAATCTCTGGCTAAAGGCGACAATATCTCTGACTAAAGGCGACAATATCTCTTGCTAAATGCGACAATATCTCATCTCTGGCTAAAGGCGACATGATCTTTCTCTGGCTAAAGGCGACAATACCTCATCTCTGGCTAAAGGCGACAATATCTGATCTCAGGATAAAGGCGACAATATCTCATTTCAGGTTAAAGGCGACAATATCTCATCTCTGGCTAAAGGCGACAATATCTCATCTGTGGCTAAAGGCGACAGTATCTCAACTCTGGCTAAAGGCGACAATATCTCAACTCAGGCTAAAGGCAACAATATCTCATCTCTGCCTAAAGGTGACAGTATCTCATCTCTGGCTAAAGGCGACAATATCTCATCTCTGTTTAACGGCGACAATACCTCATTACTGGCTAAACGCGACAATATCTCATCTCTGGCTAAAGGCGACAATATCCAATCTCTGGCTAAAGGCGACAATATCTCTGAGTAAAGGCGACAATATCTCTTGCTAAAGGCAACAATATCTCTGGATAAAGGCGACAATATTTCTGGATAAATGCGACAATATCTCATCTCTGGCTAAAGGCGACAAAATCATATCTGGCTAAAGGCGATACTATCTCTGGCTAAAGGCGACAATATCTCTGGCTAAATTCGACAATATCTCATCTCTGGCTAAAGGCGACAATATCTCATCTCTGGCTAAAGGCGACAATACCTCATCTCTGGCTAAAGGCGACAATATCTCATCTCTGGCTAAAGGCGACAATATCTCATCTCTGCCTAAAGGCGACAATATCTCATCTCTTGCTAAAGGCGACAATATCTCTGGCTAAATGCGACAATATCTCATCTCTGGCTAAAGGCGACATGATCTATCTCTGGCTAAAGGCGACAATACCTCATCTCTGGCTAAAGGCGACAATATCTGATCTCAGGATAAAGGCGACAATATCTCATTTCAGGTTAAAGGCGACAATATCTCATCTCTGGCTAAAGGCGACAATATCTCATCTGTGGCTAAAGGCGACAGTATCTCAACTCTGGCTAAAGGCGACAATATCTCAACTCAGGCTAAAGGCAACAATATCTCATCTCTGCCTAAATGCGACAATACCTCATCTCTGGCTAAAGGCGACAATATCTCATCTCTGGCTAAAGGCGACAGTATCTCATCTCTTGGTATAGGCGACAATATCTCATCTCTGCCTAAAGGCGACAATATCACATCTCTGCCTAAAGGCGACAGTATCTCATCTCTGGCTAAAGGCGATAATATCTCATCTCTGTTTAAAGGCGACAATACCTCATTACAGGCTAAACGAGACAATATCTCATCTCTGGCTAAAGGCGACAATATCCAATCTCTGGCTAAAGGCGACAATATCTCTGACTAAAGGCGACAATATCTCTGGCTAAATGCGACAATATCTCATCTCTGGATAAAGGCAACAATATCTCATCTCTGGCTAAAGGCGACAGTATCTCATCTCTGGCTAAAGGCGACAATATCTCATCTCTGGTAAAGGCGACAATACCTCATCTCTGGCTAAAGGCGACAATATCTCATCTCTGGCTAAAGGCGACAATATCCAATCTCTGGCTAAAGGCGACAATATCTCTGACTAAAGGCGACAATATCTCTTGCTAAATGCGACAATATCTCATCTCTGGCTAAAGGCGACATGATCTTTCTCTGGCTAAAGGCGACAATACCTCATCTCTGGCTAAAGGCGACAATATCTGATCTCAGGATAAAGGCGACAATATCTCATTTCAGGTTAAAGGCGACAATATCTCATCTCTGGCTAAAGGCGACAATATCTCATCTGTGGCTAAAGGCGACAGTATCTCAACTCTGGCTAAAGGCGACAATATCTCAACTCAGGCTAAAGGCAACAATATCTCATCTCTGCCTAAATGCGACAATACCTCATCTCTGGCTAAAGGCGACAATATCTCATCTCTGGCTAAAGGCGACAGTATCTCATCTCTTGGTATAGGCGACAATATCTCATCTCTGCCTAAAGGCGACAATATCACATCTCTGCCTAAAGGTGACAGTATCTCATCTCTGGCTAAAGGCGACAATATCTCATCTCTGTTTAACGGCGACAATACCTCATTACTGGCTAAACGCGACAATATCTCATCTCTGGCTAAAGGCGACAATATCCAATCTCTGGCTAAAGGCGACAATATCTCTGACTAAAGGCGACAATATCTCTTGCTAAAGGCAACAATATCTCTGGATAAAGGCGACAATATTTCTGGATAAAGGCGACAATATCTCATCTCTGGCTAAAGGCGACAAAATCATATCTGGCTAAAGGCGACAATATCTCATCTCTGGCTAAAGGCGACAATATCTCGTCTCTGGCTATAGGCGACAATATCTCATCTCTGCCTAAAGGCGACAATATCTCATCTCTGCCTAAAGGCGACAATATCTCATCTCTGGCTAAAGGCGACAATATCTCATTACTGGCTAAAGGCGACAATATCTCATCTCTGGCTAAAGGCGACAATATCTCATCTCTGGCTAAAGGCAACAATATCTCTGGCTAAAGGCGGCAGAATCTCTGGCTAAAAGCAACAATATCTCTGGCTAAAGGCGACAATATCTCTGGCTAAAGGCGACAATATCTCATCTCTGGCTAAAGGCGACAATACCTCATCTCTGGCTAAATGAGGCAAAATCTCTGGTTAAAGGAGACAATATCTCTGGCTAAAGGCGACAATATCTCATCACTGGTTAATGGCGACAATATCTCATCTCTGACTAAAGGCGACAACATCTCATCTCTGGTTTAAGTTGACAGTATCTCATCTCTGGCTAAAGGCGACAACATCTCATCTCTGGTTTAAGTTGACAGTATCTCATCTCTGGCTAAAGGCGACAATATCTCATCTCAGGTTAAATGCGACAATATCTCATCTCTGGCTAAAGGCGACAATTTCTCATCTCTGCCTAAAGGCGACAATATCTCATCTCTGGCTAAAGGCGACAATATCTCATCTCTGCCTAAAGGCGACAATATCTCATCTCTGGTTAAAGGCGAAAATATCTCACTCTGGCTAAAGGCGACAAAATCTCATCTCTGCCTAAAGGCGACAATATCACATCTCTGCCTAAAGGCGACAGTATCTCATCTCTGGCTAAAGGCGACAATATCTCATCTCTGTTTAAAGGCGACAATACCTCATTACAGGCTAAACGCGACAATATCTCATCTCTGGCTAAAGGCGACAATATCCAATCTCTGGCTAAAGGCGACAATATCTCTGACTAAAGGCGACAATATCTCTGGCTAAATGCGACAATATCTCATCTCTGGATAAAGGCAACAATATCTCATCTCTGGCTAAAGGCGACAGTATCTCATCTCTGGCTAAAGGCGACAATATCTCATCTCTGGTAAAGGGGACAATACCTCATCTCTGGCTAAAGGCGACAATATCTCATCTCTGGCTAAAGGCGACAATATCCAATCTCTGGCTAAAGGCGACAATATCTCTGACTAAAGGCGACAATATCTCTTGCTAAATGCGACAATATCTCATCTCTGGCTAAAGGCGACATGATCTATCTCTGGCTAAAGGCGACAATACCTCATCTCTGGCTAAAGGCGACAATATCTCATCTGTGGCTAAAGGCGACAGTATCTCAACTCTGGCTAAAGGCGACAATATCTCAACTCAGGCTAAAGGCAACAATATCTCATCTCTGCCTAAATGCGACAATACCTCATCTCTGGCTAAAGGCGACAATATCTCATCTCTGGCTAAAGGCGACAGTATCTCATCTCTTGGTATAGGCGACAATATCTCATCTCTGCCTAAAGGCGACAATATCACATCTCTGCCTAAAGGCGACAGTATCTCATCTCTGGCTAAAGGCGACAATATCTCATCTCTGTTTAACGGCGACAATACCTCATTACTGGCTAAACGCGACAATATCTCATCTCTGGCTAAAGGCGACAATATCCAATCTCTGGCTAAAGGCGACAATATCTCTGACTAAAGGCGACAATATCGCTTGCTAAAGGCAACAATATCTCTGGATAAAGGCGACAATATTTCTGGATAAAGGCGAAAATATCTCATCTCTGGCTAAAGGCGACAAAATCATATCTGGCTAAAGGCGACAATATCTCATCTCTGGCTAAAGGCGACAATATCTCGTCTCTGGCTATAGGCGACAATATCTCATCTCTGCCTAAAGGCGACAATATCTCATCTCTGCCTAAAGGCGACAATATCTCATCTCTGGCTAAAGGCGACAATACCTCATTACTGGCTAAAGGCGACAATATCTCATCTCTGGCTAAAGGCGACAATATCTCATCTCTGGCTAAAGGCAACAATATCTCTGGCTAAAGGCGGCAGAATCTCTGGCTAAAAGCAACAATATCTCTGGCTAAAGGCGACAATATCTCTGGCTAAAGGCGACAATATCTCATCTCTGGCTAAAGGCGACAATACCTCATCTCTGGCTAAATGAGGCAAAATCTCTGGTTAAAGGAGACAATATCTCTGGCTAAAGGCGACAATATCTCATCACTGGTTAATGGCAACAATATCTCATCTCTGACTAAAGGCGACAACATCTCATCTCTGGTTTAAGTTGACAGTATCTCATCTCTGGCTAAAGGCGACAACATCTCATCTCTGGTTTAAGTTGACAGTATCTCATCTCTGGCTAAAGGCGACAATATCTCATATCAGGTTAAATGCGACAATATCTCATCTCTGGCTAAAGGCGACAATTTCTCATCTCTGCCTAAAGGCGACAATATCTGATCTCTGGCTAAAGGCGACAATATCTCATCTCTGCCTAAAGGCGACAATATCTCATCTCTGGTTAAAGGCGAAAATATCTCACTCTGGCTAAAGGCGACAAAATCTCATCTCTGCCTAAAGGCGACAATACCTCATCTCTTCCTAAAGTAGAGAATACCTCATCTCTGGCTAATAGCGACAATATCTCTGGCTAAAGGCGACAATATCTCATCTCTGGCTAAAGGCGACATGATCTATCTCTGGCTAAAGGCGACAATATCTCATCTCTGCCTAAAGGCGACAATATCTCTGCCTAACGTAGACAATATCTCTGGCTAAAGGCGACAATATCTCATCTCTGGCTAATGGCGACAATATCACATCTCTAGCTAAAGGCGACAATTTTTCTGGCTAAAGGCGACAATATCTCATCTCTGGCTAAGGGCGGCAATATCTCATCTCTGGCTAAAGGCGACAATATCTCATCTCTGCCTAAAGGCGACACTATCTCTGGCTAAAGGCGACAATATCTCTGCCTAAAGGCGACAATATCTCATCTCTACCTAAAAGCGACAATATCTCATCTCTGGCTAAAGGCGACAATATCTCATCTCTGCCTAAAGTCGACACTATCTCTGGCTAAAGGCAACAATATCTCTGGCTAAAGGCGACAATATCTCATCTCTGGCTAAAGGCGACAATACCTCATCTCTGGCTAAAGGCGACAATATCTCATCTCTGCCTAAAGGCGACAATATCTCATCTCTGCCTAAAGGCGACAATAGCTCATCTCTGCCTAAAGTAGACAATACCTCATCTCTGGCTAATAGCGATAATATCTCTGGCTAAAGGCGACAATATCTCATCTCTGCCTAAAGGCGACAATATCTCATCTCTTGCTAAAGGCGACAATACCTCATTACTGGCTAAAGGCGACAATATCTCATCTCTGGCTAAAGGCGACAATATCTCATCTCTGGCTAAAGGCAACAATATCTCTGGCTAAAGGCGGCAGAATCTCTGGCTAAAAGCAACAATATCTCTGGCTAAAGGCGACAATATCTCTGGCTAAAGGCGACAATATCTCATCTCTGGCTAAAGGCGACTATACCTCATCTCTGGCTAAATGAGGCAAAATCTCTGGTTAAAGGAGACAATATCTCTGGCTAAAGGCGACAATATCTCATCACTGGTTAATGGCGACAATATCTCATCTCTGACTAAAGGCGACAACATCTCATCTCTGGTTTAAGTTGACAGTATCTCATCTCTGGCTAAAGGCGACAACATCTCATCTCTGGTTTAAGTTGACAGTATCTCATCACTGGCTAAAGGCGACAATATCTCATCTCAGGTTAAATGCGACAATATCTCATCTCTGGCTAAAGGCGACAATTTCTCATCTCTGCCTAAAGGCGACAATATCTCATCTCTGGCTAAAGGCGACAATATCTCATCTCTGCCTAAAGGCGACAATATCTCATCTCTGGTTAAAGGCGAAAATATCTCACTCTGGCTAAAGGCGACAAAATCTCATCTCTGCCTATAGGCGACAATACCTCATCTCTTCCTAAAGTAGACAATACCTCATCTCTGGCTAATAGCGACAATATCTCTGGCTAAAGGCGACAATATATCATCTCTGGCTAAAGGCGACAATATCTCATCTCTGGCTAAAGGCGACATGATCTATCTCTGGCTAAAGGCGACAATATCTCATCTCTGCCTAAAGGCGACAATATCTCTGCCTAACGTAGACAATATCTCTGGCTAAAGGCGACAATATCTCATCTCTGGCTAATGGCGACAATATCACATCTCTAGCTAAAGGCGACAATTTTTCTGGCTAAAGGCGACAATATCTCATCTCTGGCTAAGGGCGGCAATATCTCATCTCTGGCTAAAGGCGACAATATCTCATCTCTGCCTAAAGGCGACACTATCTCTGGCTAAAGGCGACAATATCTCTGCCTAAAGGCGACAATATCTCATCTCTACCTAAAAGCGACAATATCTCATCTCTGGCTAAAGGCGACAATATCTCATCTCTGCCTAAAGTCGACACTATCTCTGGCTAAAGGCAACAATATCTCTGGCTAAAGGCGACAATATCTCATCTCTGGCTAAAGGCGACAATACCTCATCTCTGGCTAAAGGCGACAATATCTCATCTCTGCCTAAAGGCGACAATATCTCATCTCTGCCTAAAGGCGACAATAGCTCATCTCTGCCTAAAGGAGACAATACCTCATCTCTGGCTAATAGCGATAATATCTCTGGCTAAAGGTGACAATATCTCATCTCTGCCTAAAGGCGACAATATCTCATCTCTTGCTAAAGGCGACAATATCTCTGGCTAAAGGCGACAATATCTCATCTCTGGCTAAAGGCGACATGATCTATCTCTGGCTAAAGGCGACAATATCTCATCTCTGCCTAAAGGCGACAATATCTCATCTCTGCCGAAAGTAGAAAATATCTCTGGCTAAAGGCGACAATACCTCATCTCTGGCTAAAGGCGACAATATCTCATCTCTGGCTAAAGGCGACAATATCTCATCTCTGGCTAAAGGCGGCAATATCTCATCTCTGGTTTAAGTTGACAGTATCTCATCTCTGGCTAAAGGCGACAATATCTCATATCAGGTTAAATGCGACAATATCTCATCTCTGGCTAAAGGCGACAATTTCTCATCTCTGCCTAAAGGCGACAATATCTGATCTCTGGCTAAAGGCGACAATATCTCATCTCTGCCTAAAGGCGACAATATCTCATCTCTGGTTAAAGGCGAAAATATCTCACTCTGGCTAAAGGCGACAAAATCTCATCTCTGCCTAAAGGCGACAATACCTCATCTCTTCCTAAAGTAGAGAATACCTCATCTCTGGCTAATAGCGACAATATCTCTGGCTAAAGGCGACAATATCTCATCTCTGGCTAAAGGCGACATGATCTATCTCTGGCTAAAGGCGACAATATCTCATCTCTGCCTAAAGGCGACAATATCTCTGCCTAACGTAGACAATATCTCTGGCTAAAGGCGACAATATCTCATCTCTGGCTAATGGCGACAATATCACATCTCTAGCTAAAGGCGACAATTTTTCTGGCTAAAGGCGACAATATCTCATCTCTGGCTAAGGGCGGCAATATCTCATCTCTGGCTAAAGGCGACAATATCTCATCTCTGCCTAAAGGCGACACTATCTCTGGCTAAAGGCGACAATATCTCTGCCTAAAGGCGACAATATCTCATCTCTACCTAAAAGCGACAATATCTCATCTCTGGCTAAAGGCGACAATATCTCATCTCTGCCTAAAGTCGACACTATCTCTGGCTAAAGGCAACAATATCTCTGGCTAAAGGCGACAATATCTCATCTCTGGCTAAAGGCGACAATACCTCATCTCTGGCTAAAGGCGACAATATCTCATCTCTGCCTAAAGGCGACAATATCTCATCTCTGCCTAAAGGCGACAATAGCTCATCTCTGCCTAAAGTAGACAATACCTCATCTCTGGCTAATAGCGATAATATCTCTGGCTAAAGGCGACAATATCTCATCTCTGCCTAAAGGCGACAATATCTCATCTCTTGCTAAAGGCGACAATACCTCATTACTGGCTAAAGGCGACAATATCTCATCTCTGGCTAAAGGCGACAATATCTCATCTCTGGCTAAAGGCAACAATATCTCTGGCTAAAGGCGGCAGAATCTCTGGCTAAAAGCAACAATATCTCTGGCTAAAGGCGACAATATCTCTGGCTAAAGGCGACAATATCTCATCTCTGGCTAAAGGCGACTATACCTCATCTCTGGCTAAATGAGGCAAAATCTCTGGTTAAAGGAGACAATATCTCTGGCTAAAGGCGACAATATCTCATCACTGGTTAATGGCGACAATATCTCATCTCTGACTAAAGGCGACAACATCTCATCTCTGGTTTAAGTTGACAGTATCTCATCTCTGGCTAAAGGCGACAACATCTCATCTCTGGTTTAAGTTGACAGTATCTCATCTCTGGCTAAAGGCGACAATATCTCATCTCAGGTTAAATGCGACAATATCTCATCTCTGGCTAAAGGCGACAATTTCTCATCTCTGCCTAAAGGCGACAATATCTCATCTCTGGCTAAAGGCGACAATATCTCATCTCTGCCTAAAGGCGACAATATCTCATCTCTGGTTAAAGGCGAAAATATCTCACTCTGGCTAAAGGCGACAAAATCTCATCTCTGCCTATAGGCGACAATACCTCATCTCTTCCTAAAGTAGACAATACCTCATCTCTGGCTAATAGCGACAATATCTCTGGCTAAAGGCGACAATATATCATCTCTGGCTAAAGGCGACAATATCTCATCTCTGGCTAAAGGCGACATGATCTATCTCTGGCTAAAGGCGACAATATCTCATCTCTGCCTAAAGGCGACAATATCTCTGCCTAACGTAGACAATATCTCTGGCTAAAGGCGACAATATCTCATCTCTGGCTAATGGCGACAATATCACATCTCTAGCTAAAGGCGACAATTTTTCTGGCTAAAGGCGACAATATCTCATCTCTGGCTAAGGGCGGCAATATCTCATCTCTGGCTAAAGGCGACAATATCTCATCTCTGCCTAAAGGCGACACTATCTCTGGCTAAAGGCGACAATATCTCTGCCTAAAGGCGACAATATCTCATCTCTACCTAAAAGCGACAATATCTCATCTCTGGCTAAAGGCGACAATATCTCATCTCTGCCTAAAGTCGACACTATCTCTGGCTAAAGGCAACAATATCTCTGGCTAAAGGCGACAATATCTCATCTCTGGCTAAAGGCGACAATACCTCATCTCTGGCTAAAGGCGACAATATCTCATCTCTGCCTAAAGGCGACAATATCTCATCTCTGCCTAAAGGCGACAATAGCTCATCTCTGCCTAAAGGAGACAATACCTCATCTCTGGCTAATAGCGATAATATCTCTGGCTAAAGGTGACAATATCTCATCTCTGCCTAAAGGCGACAATATCTCATCTCTTGCTAAAGGCGACAATATCTCTGGCTAAAGGCGACAATATCTCATCTCTGGCTAAAGGCGACATGATCTATCTCTGGCTAAAGGCGACAATATCTCATCTCTGCCTAAAGGCGACAATATCTCATCTCTGCCGAAAGTAGAAAATATCTCTGGCTAAAGGCGACAATACCTCATCTCTGGCTAAAGGCGACAATATCTCATCTCTGGCTAAAGGCGACAATATCTCATCTCTGGCTAAAGGCGGCAATATCTCTGGCTAAAGGCGACAATATCTCTGGCTAAAGGCGACAATAGCTCTGGCTAAAGGCGACAATATCTCATCTCTGCCTAAAGGCGACAATACCTCATCTCTTGCGACAATATCTCAACTCTGGCTAAAGGCGACAATATCACATCTCTGGCTAAAGGCGACAATACCACATCTCTAGCTAAAGGCGACAATGTATCATCTCTGGCTAAAGGCGACAATATCTCATCTCTGGCTAAAGGCGACAATATCTCATCTCTGGCAAAAGGCGACAATACCACATCTCTGGCTAAAGGCGAGAATGACTCATCTCTGGCTAAAGGCGACAATATCTCATCTCTGGCTAAATGTGACAATATCTCATCTCTGGCTAAAGGCAACAATATCTCTGGCTAAAGGCGAAAATATATCTGGCTAAAGGCGACAATATCTCATCTCTGGCTAAAGGCGAAAATATCTCATCTCTGGCTAAAGGCGACAATATCTCATATCTGGCCAAAGGCGACAATATCTCATCTCTGGCTAAAGGCGACAATATCTCATCTCTGCCTAAAGGCGACACTATCTCTTGCTAAAGGCGACAGTATCTCTGGCTAAAGGCGACAATATCTCATCTCTGGCTAAAGGCGACAATATCTCATATCTGGCCAAAGGCGACAATATCTCATCTCTGGCTAAAGGCGACAATATCTCATCTCTGCCTAAAGGCGACACTATCTCTGGCTAAAGGCGACAATATCTCTGGCTAAAGGCGACAATATCTCATCTCTGGCTAAAGGCGACAATATCTCATCTCTGGCTAAAGGCAACAATATCTCATCTCAGGCGAAATGAGGCAATATCTCATCTCTGGCTAAAGGCGACAATATCTCATCTCTACCTAAAGGCGACAATATATCATCTCTGGCTGAAGGCGACAGTATCTCATCTCTGGCTAAAGGCGACAATATCTCATCTCTGGCTAAAGGCGACAATATCTCATCTCTGGCTAAAGGCGACAATAACTCATCTCTGCCTAAAGGCGACAATATCTCAGCTCTGGCTAAAGGCAACAATACCTCATCTCTGGCTAAAGGCGACAATATCTCATCTGTGGCTAAAGGCGACAATATCTCATTTCAGGTTAAAGGCGACAATATCTCATCTCTGGCTAAAGGCGACAATATCTCATCTCTGGCTTAAGGCGACAGTATCTCAACTCTGGCTAAAGGCGACAATATCTCATCCCTGGCTAAAGGCAACAGTATCTCATCTCTGCCTAAAGGCGACAGTATCTCATCTCTGGCTTAAGTCGACAGTATCTCAACTCTGACTAAAGGCGACAATATCTCATCTCTGTCTAAAGGTGACAATATCTCATCTATGGCTAAAGGCGACAATATCTCATCTCTGGTTAAAGGAGACAATATCTCATCTCTGGGTAAAGGCGACAATATCTCATCTCTGGGTAAAGGCAACAATATCTCATCTCTGGCTAAAGGCGACAATATCTCATCTCTGGCCAAAGGCGACAATATCTCATCTCTGCCGAAAGTAGAAAATATCTCTGGCTAAAGGCGACAATATCTCATCTCTGCCTAAAGGCGACAATAGCTCATCTATGCCTAAAGGCGGCAATATCTCATCTCTGGCTAAAGGCGACAATATCTCATCTCTGGCTAAAGGCGAAAATATCTCTGGCTAAAGGTGACAATATCTCATCTCTTGCGAAATGAGGCAATATCTCACCTCTGGCTAAAGGCGACAATATCTCATGTCTGTCTAAATGTGACAATATCTCATCTCTGGATAAAGGCAACTATATCTCATCTCTGGCTAAAGGCGACAGTATCTCATCTCTGGCTAAAGGCGACAATATCTCATCTCTGGTAAAGGCGACAATACCTCATCTCTGGCTAAAGGCGACAATATCTCATCTCTGGCTAAAGGCGACAATATCTCATCTCTGGCTAAAGGCGACAATATCTCATCTCTGCCTAAAGGCGACAATATCTCATCTCTGGTTAAAGGCGACAATATCTCATCTCTGGCTAAAGGCGACAATATCTCTGGCTAAAGGTGACATTATCTCATCTCTGGCTAAAAGCAACAATATCTCATCTCTGGCTACAGGCGACAATATCTCATCTCTGGCTAAAGGCGGCAATATCTCTGGCTAAAGGAGACAATATCTCTGGGTAAGGCGACAATATCTCTGGCTAAAGGCGACAATATCTCTGGCTAAATTCGGCAATAGCTCATCTCTGCCTAAAGTAGACAATACCTCATCTCTGGCTAAAGGCGACAATATCTCATCCCTTGCTAAAGGCAACAGTATCTCATCTCTGGCTACAGGCGACAATACCTCATCTCTGTCTAAAGGCGACAATATCTCATCTCTGCCTAAAGGCGACACTACCTCTGGCTAAAGGCGACAATATCTCTGGCTAAAGGCGACAATATCTCATCTCTGGCTAAAGGCGACAATATCTCATCTCTGGCTAAAGGCGACAATATCTCATCTCTACCTAAAGGCGACACTATCTCTGGCTAAAGGCGACAATATCTCTGGCTAAATTCGACAATATCTCATCTCTGGCTAAAGGCGACAATATCTCATCTCTGGCTAAAGGCGACAATATCTCATCTCTGCCTAAAGGCGACAATAGCTCATCTCTGCCTAAAGTAGACAATACCTCATCTCTGGCTAATAGCGACAATATCTTTGGCTAAAGGCGACAATATTTCATCTCTGCCTAAAGGCGACAATATCTCATCTCTTGCTAAAGGCGACAATATCTCTGGCTAAATGCGACAATATCTCATCTCTGGCTAAAGGCGACATGATCTATCTCTGGCTAAAGGCGACAATACCTCATCTCTGGCTAAAAGCGACAATATCTGATCTCAGGATAAAGGCGACAATATCTCATTTCAGGTTAAAGGCGACAATATCTCATCTCTGGCTAAAGGCGACAATATCTCATCTCTGGCTAAAGGCGACAGTATCTCAACTCTGGCTAAAGGCGACAATGTCTCAACTCAGGCTAAAGGCAACAATATCTCATCTCTGCCTAAATGCGACAATACCTCATCTCTGGCTAAATGCGACAATATCTCATCTCTGGCTAAAGGCAACAGTATCTCATCTCTTGGTATAGGCGACAATATCTCATCTCTGCCTAAAGGCGACAATATCACATCTCTGCCTAAAGGCGACAGTATCTCATCTCTGGCTAAAGGCGACAATATCTCATCTCTGTTTAAAGGCGACAATACCTCATTACTGGCTAAACGCGACAATATCTCATCTCTGGCTAAAGGCGACAATATCCAATCTCTGGCTAAAGGCGACAATAGCTCTGACTAAAGGCGACAATATCTCTTGCTAAAGGCAACAATATCTCTGGATAAAGGCGACAATATTTCTGGATAAAGGCGACAATATCTCATCTCTGTCTAAAGGCGAAAATATCATCTCTGGCTAAAGGCGACAATACCTCATCTCTGGCTAAAGGCGACAATATCTCATCTCTGGCTAAAGGCGACAATATCTCATCTCTGGCTAAAGGCGGCAATATCTCTGGCTAAAGGCGACAATATCTCATCTCTGGCTAAATGCGACAATATCTCATCTCTGGCAAAAGGCGACAATACCACATCTCTGGCTAAAGGCGAGAATGACTCATCTCTGGCTAAAGGCGACAATATCTCATCTCTGGCTAAATGTGACAATATCTCATCTCTGGCTAAAGGCAACAATATCTCTGGCTAAAGGCGATAATATATCTGGCTAAAGGCGACAATATCTCATCTCTGGCTAAAGGCGAAAATATCTCATCTCTGGCTAAAGGCGACAATATCTCATATCTGGCCAAAGGCGACAATATCTCATCTCTGGCTAAAGGCGACAATATCTCATCTCTGCCTAAAGGCGACACTATCTCTTGCTAAAGGCGACAGTATCTCTGGCTAAAGGCGACAATATCTCATCTCTGGCTAAAGGCGACAATATCTCATATCTGGCCAAAGGCGACAATATCTCATCTCTGGCTAAAGGCGACAATATCTCATCTCTGCCTAAAGGCGACACTATCTCTGGCTAAAGGCGACAATATCTCTGGCTAAAGGCGACAATATCTCATCTCTGGCTAAAGGCGACAATATCTCATCTCTGGCTAAAGGCAACAATATCTCATCTCAGGCGAAATGAGGCAATATCTCATCTCTGGCTAAAGGCGACAATATCTCATCTCTACCTAAAGGCGACAATATATCATCTCTGGCTGAAGGCGACAGTATCTCATCTCTGGCTAAAGGCGACAATATCTCATCTCTGGCTAAAGGCGACAATATCTCATCTCTGGCTAAAGGCGACAATAACTCATCTCTGCCTAAAGGCGACAATATCTCAGCTCTGGCTAAAGGCAACAATACCTCATCTCTGGCTAAAGGCGACAATATCTCATCTGTGGCTAAAGGCGACAATATCTCATTTCAGGTTAAAGGCGACAATATCTCATCTCTGGCTAAAGGCGACAATATCTCATCTCTGGCTTAAGGCGACAGTATCTCAACTCTGGCTAAAGGCGACAATATCTCATCCCTGGCTAAAGGCAACAGTATCTCATCTCTGCCTAAAGGCGACAGTATCTCATCTCTGGCTTAAGTCGACAGTATCTCAACTCTGACTAAAGGCGACAATATCTCATCTCTGTCTAAAGGTGACAATATCTCATCTATGGCTAAAGGCGACAATATCTCATCTCTGGTTAAAGGAGACAATATCTCATCTCTGGGTAAAGGCGACAATATCTCATCTCTGGGTAAAGGCAACAATATCTCATCTCTGGCTAAAGGCGACAATATCTCATCTCTGGCCAAAGGCGACAATATCTCATCTCTGCCGAAAGTAGAAAATATCTCTTGCTAAAGGCGACAATATCTCATCTCTGGCTAAAGGCGACAATATCTCATCTCTGCCTAAAGGCGACAATAGCTCATCTATGCCTAAAGGCGGCAATATCTCATCTCTGGCTAAAGGCGACAGTATCTCATCTCTGGCTAAAGGCGAAAATATCTCTGGCTAAAGGCGACAATATCTCATCTCTTGCGAAATGAGGCAATATCTCACCTCTGGCTAAAGGCGACAATATCTCATCTCTGTCTAAATGTGACAATATCTCATCTCTGGATAAAGGCAACTATATCTCATCTCTGGCTAAAGGCGACAGTATCTCATCTCTGGCTAAAGGCGACAATATCTCATCTCTGGTAAAGGCGACAATACCTCATCTCTGGCTAAAGGCGACAATATCTCATCTCTGGCTAAAGGCGACAATATCTCATCTCTGGCTAAAGGCGACAATATCTCATCTCTGCCTAAAGGCGACAATATCTCATCTCTGGTTAAAGGCGACAATATCTCATCTCTGGCTAAAGGCGACAATATCTCTGGCTAAAGGTGACATTATCTCATCTCTGGCTAAAAGCAACAATATCTCATCTCTGGCTACAGGCGACAATATCTCATCTCTGGCTAAAGGCGGCAATATCTCTGGCTAAAGGAGACAATATCTCTGGGTAAGGCGACAATATCTCTGGCTAAAGGCGACAATATCTCTGGCTAAATTCGGCAATAGCTCATCTCTGCCTAAAGTAGACAATACCTCATCTCTGGCTAAAGGCGACAATATCTCATCCCTTGCTAAAGGCAATAGTATCTCATCTCTGGCTACAGGCGACAATATCTCATCTCTGTCTAAAGGCGACAATATCTCATCTCTGCCTAAAGGCGACACTACCTCTGGCTAAAGGCGACAATATCTCTGCCTAAAGGCGACAATATCTCATCTCTACCTAAAAGCGACAATATCTCATCTCTGGCTAAAGGCGACAATATCTCATCTCTGGCTAAAGGCGACAATATCTCATCTCTGGCTAAAGGCGACAATATCTCATCTCTGGCTAAAGGCGACAATAACTCATCTCTGCCTAAAGGCGACAATATCTCAGCTCTGGCTAAAGGCAACAATACCTCATCTCTGGCTAAAGGCGACAATATCTCATCTGTGGCTAAAGGCGACAATATCTCATTTCAGGTTAAAGGCGACAATATCTCATCTCTGGATAAAGGCGACAATATCTCATCTCTGGCTTAAGGTGACAGTATCTCAACTCTGGCTAAAGGCGACAATATCTCATCCCTGGCTAAAGGCAACAGTATCTCATCTCTGCCTAAAGGCGACAGTATCTCATCTCTGGCTTAAGTCGACAGTATCTCAACTCTGACTAAAGGCGACAATATCTCATCTCTGTCTAAAGGTGACAATATCTCATCTATGGCTAAAGGCGACAATATCTCATCTCTGGTTAAAGGAGACAATATCTCATCTCTGGGTAAAGGCGACAATATCTCATCTCTGGGTAAAGGCAACAATATCTCATCTCTGGCTAAAGGCGACAATATCTCATCTCTGGCCAAAGGCGACAATATCTCATCTCTGCCGAAAGTAGAAAATATCTCTTGCTAAAGGCGACAATATCTCATCTCTGGCTAAAGGCGACAATATCTCATCTCTGCCTAAAGGCGACAATAGCTCATCTATGCCTAAAGGCGGCAATATCTCATCTCTGGCTAAAGGCGACAGTATCTCATCTCTGGCTAAAGGCGAAAATATCTCTGGCTAAAGGCGACAATATCTCATCTCTTGCGAAATGAGGCAATATCTCACCTCTGGCTAAAGGCGACAATATCTCATCTCTGTCTAAATGTGACAATATCTCATCTCTGGATAAAGGCAACTATATCTCATCTCTGGCTAAAGGCGAGGTTATCTCATCTCTGGCTAAAGGCGACAATATCTCATCTCTGGTAAAGGCGACAATACCTCATCTCTGGCTAAAGGCGACAATATCTCATCTCTGGCTAAAGGCGACAATATCTCATCTCTGGCTAAAGGCGACAATATCTCATCTCTGCCTAAAGGCGACAATATCTCATCTCTGGTTAAAGGCGACAATATCTCATCTCTGGCTAAAGGCGACAATATCTCTGGCTAAAGGTGACATTATCTCATCTCTGGCTAAAAGCAACAATATCTCATCTCTGGCTACAGGCGACAATATCTCATCTCTGGCTAAAGGCGGCAATATCTCTGGCTAAAGGAGACAATATCTCTGGGTAAGGCGACAATATCTCTGGCTAAAGGCGACAATATCTCTGGCTAAATTCGGCAATAGCTCATCTCTGCCTAAAGTAGACAATACCTCATCTCTGGCTAAAGGCGACAATATCTCATCCCTTGCTAAAGGCAACAGTATCTCATCTCTGGCTACAGGCGACAATATCTCATCTCTGTCTAAAGGCGACAATATCTCATCTCTGCCTAAAGGCGACACTACCTCTGGCTAAAGGCGACAATATCTCTGCCTAAAGGCGACAATATCTCATCTCTACCTAAAAGCGACAATATCTCATCTCTGGCTAAAGGCGACAATATCTCATCTCTACCTAAAGGCGACACTATCTCTGGCTAAAGGCGACAATATCTCTGGCTAAATTCGACAATATCTCATCTCTGGCTAAAGGCGACAATATCTCATCTCTGGCTAAAGGCGACAATATCTCATCTCTGCCTAAAGGCGACAATAGCTCATCTCTGCCTAAAGTAGACAATACCTCATCTCTGGCTAATAGCGACAATATCTCTGGCTAAAGGCGACAATATTTCATCTCTGCCAAAAGGCGACAATATCTCATCTCTTGCTAAAGGCGACAATATCTCTGGCTAAATGCGACAATATCTCATCTCTGGCTAAAGGCGACATGATCTATCTCTGGCTAAAGGCGACAATACCTCATCTCTGGCTAAAGGCGACAATATCTGATCTCAGGATAAAGGCGACAATATCTCATTTCAGGTTAAAGGCGACAATATCTCATCTCTGGCTAAAGGCGACAATATCTCATCTCTGGCTAAAGGCGACAGTATCTCAACTCTGGCTAAAGGCGACAATGTCTCAACTCAGGCTAAAGGCAACAATATCTCATCTCTGCCTAAATGCGACAATACCTCATCTCTGGCTAAAGGCGACAATATCTCATCTCTGGCTAAAGGCAACAGTATCTCATCTCTTGGTATAGGCGACAATATCTCATCTCTGCCTAAAGGCGACAATATCACATCTCTGCCTAAAGGCGACAGTATCTCATCTCTGGCTAAAGGCGACAATATCTCATCTCTGTTTAAAGGCGACAATACCTCATTACTGGCTAAACGCGACAATATCTCATCTCTGGCTAAAGGCGACAATATCCAATCTCTGGCTAAAGGCGACAATAGCTCTGACTAAAGGCGACAATATCTCTTGCTAAAGGCAACAATATCTCTGGATAAAGGCGACAATATTTCTGGATAAAGGCGACAATATCTCATCTCTGTCTAAAGGCGAAAATATCATCTCTGGCTAAAGGCGACAATACCTCATCTCTGGCTAAAGGCGACAATATCTCATCTCTGGCTAAAGGCGACAATATCTCATCTCTGGCTAAAGGCGGCAATATCTCTGGCTAAAGGCGACAATATCTCTGGCTAAAGGCGACAATAGCTCTGGCTAAAGGCGACAATATCTCATCTCTGCCTAAATGCGACAATACCTCATCTCTGGCTAAAGGCGACAATATCTCATCTCTGGCTAAAGGCAACAGTATCTCATCTCTTGGTATAGGCGACAATATCTCATCTCTGCCTAAAGGCGACAATATCACATCTCTGGCTAAAGGCGACAATGTCTCATCTCTGGCTAAAGGCGACAATATCTCATCTCTGGCAAAAATCGACAATATCTCATCTCTGGCAAAAGGCGACAATACCACATCTCTGGCTAAAGGCGAGAATGACTCATCTCTGGCTAAAGGCGACAATATCTCATCTCTGGCTAAATGTGATAATATCTCATCTCAGGCTAAAGGCAACAATATCTCTGGCTAAAGGCGAAAATATATCTGGCTAAAGGCGACAATATCTCATCTCTGGCTAAAAGCGAAAATATCTCATCTCTGGCTAAAGGCGACAATATCTCATATCTGGCCAAAGGCGACAATACCACATCTCTGGCTAAAGGCGAGAATGACTCATCTCTGGCTAAAGGCGACAATATCTCATCTCTGGCTAAATGTGATAATATCTCATCTCAGGCTAAAGGCAACAATATCTCTGGCTAAAGGCGAAAATATATCTGGCTAAAGGCGACAATATCTCATCTCTGGCTAAAAGCGAAAATATCTCATCTCTGGCTAAAGGCGACAATATCTCATATCTGGCCAAAGGCGACAATATCTCATCTCTGGCTAAAGGCGACAATATCTCATCTCTGCCTAAAGGCGACACTATCTCTGGATAAAGGCGACAGTATCTCTGGCTAAAAGCGACAATATCTCATCTCTGGCTAAAGGCGACAATATCTCATATCTGGCCAAAGGCGACAATATCTCATCTCTGGCTAAAGGCGACAATATCTCATCTCTGCCTAAAGGCGACACTATCTCTGGCTAAAGGCGACAATATCTCTGGCTAAAGGCGACAATATCTCATCTCTGGCTAAAGGCGACAATATCTCATCTCTGGCTAAAGGCAACAATATCTCATCTCAGGCGAAATGAGGCAATATCTCATCTCTGGCTAAAGGCGACAATATCTCATCTCTACCTAAAGGCGACAATATATCATCTCTGGCTGAAGGCGACAGTATCTCATCTCTGGCTAAAGGCGACAATATCTCATCTCTGGCTAAAGGCGACAATATCTCATCTCTGGCTAAAGGCGACAATAACTCATCTCTGCCTAAAGGCGACAATATCTCAGCTCTGGCTAAAGGCAACAATACCTCATCTCTGGCTAAAGGCGACAATATCTCATCTGTGGCTAAAGGCGACAATATCTCATTTCAGGTTAAAGGCGACAATATCTCATCTCTGGCTAAAGGCGACAATATCTCATCTCTGGCTTAAGGCGACAGTATCTCAACTCTGGCTAAAGGCGACAATATCTCATCCCTGGCTAAAGGCAACAGTATCTCATCTCTGCCTAAAGGCGACAGTATCTCATCTCTGGCTTAAGTCGACAGTATCTCAACTCTGACTAAAGGCGACAATATCTCATCTCTGTCTAAAGGTGACAATATCTCATCTATGGCTAAAGGCGACAATATCTCATCTCTGGTTAAAGGAGACAATATCTCATCTCTGGGTAAAGGCGACAATATCTCATCTCTGGGTAAAGGCTACAATATCTCATCTCTGGCTAAAGGCGACAATATCTCATCTCTGGCCAAAGGCGACAATATCTCATCTCTGCCGAAAGTAGAAAATATCTCTGGCTAAAGGCGACAATATCTCATCTCTGGCTAAAGGCGACAATATCTCATCTCTGGCTAAAGGCGACAATAGCTCATCTATGCCTAAAGGCGGCAATATCTCATCTCTGGCTAAAGGCGACAATATCTCATCTCTGGCTAAAGGCGAAAATATCTCTGGCTAAAGGCGACAATATCTCATCTCTTGCGAAATGAGGCAATATCTCACCTCTGGCTAAAGGCGACAATATCTCATCTCTGTCTAAATGTGACAATATCTCATCTCTGGATAAAGGCAACTATATCTCATCTCTGGCTAAAGGCGACAGTATCTCATCTCTGGCTAAAGGCGACAATATCTCATCTCTGGTAAAGGCGACAATACCTCATCTCTGGCTAAAGGCGACAATATCTCATCTCTGGCTAAAGGCGACAATATCTCATCTCTGGCTAAAGGCGACAATATCTCATCTCTGCCTAAAGGCGACAATATCTCATCTCTGGTTAAAGGCGACAATATCTCATCTCTGGTTAAAGGCGACAATATCTCTGGCTAAAGCTGACATTATCTCATCTCTGGCTAAAAGCAACAATATCTCATCTCTGGCTACAGGCGACAATATCTCATCTCTGGCTAAAGGCGGCAATATCTCTGGCTAAAGGAGACAATATCTCTGGGTAAGGCGACAATATCTCTGGCTAAAGGCGACAATATCTCTGGCTAAATTCGGCAATAGCTCATCTCTGCCTAAAGTAGACAATACCTCATCTCTGGCTAAAGGCGACAATATCTCATCCCTTGCTAAAGGCAACAGTATCTCATCTCTGGCTACAGGCGACAATATCTCATCTCTGTCTAAAGGCGACAATATCTCATCTCTGCCTAAAGGCGACACTACCTCAGGCTAAAGGCGACAATATCTCTGCCTAAAGGCGACAATATCTCATCTCTACCTAAAAGCGACAATATCTCATCTCTGGCTAAAGGCGACAATATCTCATCTCTACCTAAAGGCGACACTATCTCTGGCTAAAGGCGACAATATCTCTGGCTAAATTCGACAATATCTCATCTCTGGCTAAAGGCGACAATATCTCATCTCAGCCTAAAGGCGACAATACCTCATCTCTGCCTAAAGTAGACAATACCTCATCTCTGGCTAATAGCGACAATATCTTTGGCTAAAGGCGACAATATCTCATCTCTGCCTAAAGGCGACAATATCTCATCTCTTGCTAAAGGCGAAAATATCTCTGGCTAAATGCGACAATATCTCATCTCTGGCTAAAGGCGACATGATCTATCTCTGGCTAAAGGCGACAATACCTCATCTCTGGCTAAAGGCGACAATATCTGATCTCAGGATAAAGGCGACAATATCTCATTTCAGGTTAAAGGCGACAATATCTCATCTCTGGCTAAAGGCGACAATATCTCATCTCTGGCTAAAGGCGACAGTATCTCAACTCTGGCTAAAGGCGACAATGTCTCAACTCAGGCTAAAGGCAACAATATCTCATCTCTGCCTAAATGCGACAATACCTCATCTCTGGCTAAAGGCGACAATATCTCATCTCTGGCTAAAGGCAACAGTATCTCATCTCTTGGTATAGGCGACAATATCTCAACTCTGCCTAAAGGCGACAATATCACATCTCTGCCTAAAGGCGACAGTATCTCATCTCTGGCTAAAGGCGACAATATCTCATCTCTGTTTAAAGGCGACAATACCTCATTACTGGCTAAACGCGACAATATCTCATCTCTGGCTAAAGGCGACAATATCCAATCTCTGGCTAAAGGCGACAATAGCTCTGACTAAAGGCGACAATATCTCTTGCTAAAGGCAACAATATCTCTGGATAAAGGCGACAATATTTCTGGATAAAGGCGACAATATCTCATCTCTGGCTAAAGGCGACAATATCATCTCTGGCTAAAGGCGACAATACCTCATCTCTGGCTAAAGGCGACAATATCTCATCTCTGGCTAAAGGCGACAATATCTCGTCTCTGGCTATAGGCGACAATATCTCATCTCTGCCTAAAGGCGACAATATCTCATCTCTGCCTAAAGGCGACAATATCTCATCTCTGGGTAAAGGCGACAATATCTCATCTCTGGCTAAAGGCGACAATATCTCATCTCTGGCTAAAGGCAACAATATCTCTGGCTAAAGGCGGCAGAATCTCTGGCTAAAAGCAACAATATCTCTGGCTAAAGGCGACAATATCTCTGGCTAAAGGCGACAATATCTCATCTCTGGCTAAAGGCGACAATACCTCATCTCTGGCTAAATGAGGCAAAATCTCTGGTTAAAGGAGACAATATCTCTGGCTAAAGGTGACAATATCTCATCACTGGTTAATAGCGACAATATCTCATCTCTGGCTAAAGGCGACAATATCTCATCTCAGGTTAAATGCGACAATATCTCATCTCTGGCTAAAGGCGACAATTTCTCATCTCTGCCTAAAGGCGACAATATCTCATCTCTGGCTAAACGCGACAATATCTCATCTCTGCCTAAAGGCGACAATATCTCATCTCTGGTTAAAGGCGACAATATCTCATCTCTGGCTAAAGGCGAAAATATCTCACTCTGGCTAAAGGCGACAAAATCTCATCTCTGCCTAAAGGCGACAATACCTCATCTCTTCCTAAAGTAGTCAATACCTCATCTCTGGCTAATAGCGACAATATCTCTGGCTAAAGGCGACAATATCTCATCTCTGGCTAAAGGCGACAATATCTCATCTCTTGCTAAAAGCGACAAGATCTCTGGCTAAAGGCGACAATATCTCATCTCTGGCTAAAGGCGACATGATCTATCTCTGGCTAAAGGCGACAATATCTCATCTCTGCCTAAAGGCGACAATATCTCAGCCTAAGGTAGACAATATCTCTGGCTAAAGGCGACAATATCTCATCTCTGGCTAAAGGCGACAATATCTCATCTCTAGCTAAAGGCGACAATTTCTCTGGCTAAAGGCGACAATATCTCATCTCTGGTTAACGGCGACAATATCTCATCTCGGGCTAAAGGCGACAATAGCTCATCTCTGGATAAAGGCGACAATATCTCATCTCTGGCTAAAGGCGACAATACCACATCTCTGGCTAAAGGCGACAATGACTCATCTCTGGCTAATGGCGACAATATCTCATCTCTGGCTAAAGGCGACAATACCACATCTCTGGCTAAAGTCGACAATGTATCATCTCTGTCTAAAGGCGACAATATCTCATCTCTGGCTAAATGTGACAATATCTCATCTCTGGCTAAAGGCGACAATAACTCTGGCTAAAGGCGGCAATATCTCTGGCTAAAGGAAACAATATCTCTGGCTAAAGGCAAAAATATATCTGGCTAAAGGCGACAATATGTCATCTCTTGCTAAAGGCGAAAATATCTCATCTCTGGCTGAAGGCGACAATATCTCATATCTGGCCAAAGGCGACAATATCTCATCTCTGGCTAAAGGCGACAGTATTTCATCTCTGCCTAAAAGCGACACTATCTCTGGCTAATGGTGAGAATATCTCTGGCTAAAGACGACAATATCTCATCTCTGGCTAAAGGCGACAATATCTCATCTCAGGAGAAATGAGGCAATATCTCATCAATGGCTAAAGGCGGCAGTATCTCATCTCTGGCTAAAGGCGACAATATCTGATCTCATGCGAAATGAGGCAATATCTATGGCTAAAGGCGACAATATCTCATCTCTGGCTAAAGGCGACAATATCTCATCTCTACCTAAAGGCGACAATATCTCATCTCTGGCTAAAGGCGACAATATCTCATCTCTGCCTAAAGGCGACAATATCTCATCTCTGGCTATAGGCGACAATATCTCATCTCTGGCTAAAGGCGACAATATCTCATCTCTGGCTAAAGGCAACAATACCTCATTACTGGATAAACGCGACAATATCTCATCACTGGCTAAAGGCGACAATATCTCTGGCTAAAGTCGACAATATCTCATCTCTTGCGAAATGAGGCAATATCTCACCTCTGGCTAAAGGCGACAATATCATCTCTGGCTAAAGGCGACAATACCTCATCTCTGGCTAAAGGCGACAATATCTCATCTCTGGCTAAAGGCGACAGTATATCATCTCTGGCTATAGGCGACAATATCTCATCTCTGGCTAAAGGCGACAATACCTCATCTCTGCCTAACGTAGACAATAACTCACCTCTGGCTAAAGGCAACAGTATCTCATCTTTGGTAAAGGCGACAACATCTCATGTCTGGCTTAAGGTGACAGTATCTCATCTCTGGCTAAAGGGGACAATATCTCATCTCTGCCTAAAGGCGACAATATCTCATCTCTGGCTAAAGGCGACAATACCTCATCTCTGGCTAAAGGCGACAGTATTTCAACACTGGCTAAAGGCGACAATATCTAATCTCTGGCTAAAGGCGACATTATCTCATCTCTGGCTAAAGGCGGCAATACCTCATCTCTGGCTAAAGGCGACAATATCTCATCTCTGGCTAAAGGCGACAATATCTCATCTCTGGCTAAAGGCGACAGTATCTCATCTCTGGCTAAAGGCAACATTACCTCATCTCTGGCGACAATATCTCATCTCTGGCAAAAGGCGACAATATCTCATCTCTGGCTAAAGGTGACAATATCTCTGGATAAAGGCGACAATATCTCTGGCTAAAGGCGACAATATCTCATCTCTGCCTAAAGGCGACAATATCATCTCTGGCTAAAGGCGACAATACCTCATCTCTGGCTAAAGGCGACAATATCTAACCTCTGCCTAAAGGCGACAATATCTCATCTCTGGCTAAAGGCGACAATATCTCATCTCTGGCTAAAGGCGACAATATCTCATCTGTGGTTAAAGGCGACAATATCTCATCTCTGGCTAAAGGCGAAAATATCTCATCTGTGGTTAAAGGCGACAATATCTCATCTCTGGCTAAAGGCGAAAATATCTCATCTCTGGCTAAAGGCGACAGTATCTCATCTCTGGCTAAAGTCGACAATATCTCATCTCAGGTGAAATGAGGCAATATCTCTGGCTAAAGGCGGCAATATCTCATCTCTGGCTAAAGGCGACATGATCTATCTCTGGCTAAACGCGACAATATCTCATCTCTGCCTAAAGGCGACAATATCTCATCTCTTCCTAAAGTAGACAATATCTCTGGCTAAAGGCGACAATATCTCATCTCTGGATAAAGGTGACAATATCTCATCTCTAGCCAAATGCGACAATTTCTCTGGCTATAGGGGACAATATCTCATCTCTGGCTAAAGGCGACAATATGTCATCTCTGCCTAAAGGCGACAATATTTCATCTCTGCCTAAAGTAGACAATGCCTCATCTCTGGATAAAGGGGACAATATCTCATTTCTGGCTAAAGGCGACAATATCTCATCTCTGGCTAATGTCAACAATACCTCATCTCTGGCTAAATGCGACAGTATCTCAACTCTGGCTAAAGGCGACAATATCTCATCTCTGGCTAAAGGTGTCAATATCTCATCTCTGGCTAAAGGCGACAATATCTCATCTCTTGCTAAAGGCGACAATATCTCATCTCTGGCTAAAGGCGACAATATCTCATCTCTGCCTAAAGGCGACAATACCTCATCTCTGGCTAAATGAGGCAAAATCTCTGGTTAAAGGAGACAATATCTCTGGCTAAAGGCGACAATATCTCATCTCTGCCTAAAAGCGACAATATCTCATCTCTGGCTAAAGGCGACAATAGCTCATCTCTGGCTAGAGGCGACAATATCTCATCTCTGGCTAAAGGCGATAGTACCACATCTCTGGCTAAAGGCGACAATGTCTCATCTCTGGCTAAAGGCGACAATATCATCTCTGGCTAAATGTGACAATATCTCATCTCTGGCTAAAGGCGATAATAACTCTGGTTAAGGCGGCAATATCTCTGGCTAAAGGCGACAATATCTTTGACTAAAGGCGAAAATATATCTGGCTAAAGGCGACAATATCTCATCTCTGCCTAAAGGCGACAATACCTCATCTCTTCCTAAAGTAGTCAATACCTCATCTCTGGCTAATAGCGACAATATCTCTGGCTAAAGGCGACAATATCTCATCTCTGGCTAAAGGCGACAATACCTCATTACTGGCTAAAGGCGACAATATCTCTGGTTAAAGGCGGCAGTATCTCTGGCTAAAGGCAACAATATCTCTGGCTAAACGTGACAATATCTCTGGCTAAAGGCGACAATATCTCATCTCTGGCTAAAGGCGACAATATCTCATCTCTGGCTAAATGAGGCAAAATCTCTGGCTAAAGGAGACAATTTCTCTGGCTAAAGGCGACAATATCTCATCTCTGGATAATGGCGACAATATCTCATCTCTGCCTAAAGGCGACAATATATCTGGCTAAAGGCGACAATATCTCTTGCTAAAGGCGCCAATATCTCTGGCTAAAGGCAACAATATCTCTGGCTAAAGTCGGCAAAACCTCATCTCTGCCTAACGTAGACAATAACTCACCTCTGGCTAAAGGCAACAGTATCTCATCTTTGGTAAAGGCGACAACATCTCATGTCTGGCTTAAGGTGACAGTATCTCATCTCTGGCTAAAGGGGACAATATCTCATCTCTGCCTAAAGGCGACAATATCTCATCTCTGGCTAAAGGCGACAATACCTCATCTCTGGCTAAAGGCGACAGTATTTCAACACTGGCTAAAGGCGACAATATCTATTCTCTGGCTAAAGGCGACATTATCTCATCTCTGGCTAAAGGCGGCAATATCTCATCTCTGGCTAAAGGCGACAATATCTCATCTCTGGCTAAAGGCGACAATATCTCATCTCTGGCTAAAGGCGACAGTATCTCATCTCTGGCTAAAGGCAACATTACCTCATCTCTGGCGACAATATCTCATCTCTGGCAAAAGGCGACAATATCTCATCTCTGGCTAAAGGTGACAATATCTCTGGCTAAAGGCGACAATATCTCTGGCTAAAGGCGACAATATCTCATCTCTGCCTAAAGGCAACAATATCATCTCTGGCTGAAGGCGACAATACCTCATCTCTGGCTAAAGGCGACAATATCTAACCTCTGCCTAAAGGCGACAATATCTCATCTCTGGCTAAAGGCGACAATATCTCATCTCTGGCTAAAGGCGACAATATCTCATCTGTGGTTAAAGGCGACAATATCTCATCTCTGGCTAAAGGCGAAAATATCTCATCTCTGGCTAAAGGCGACAGTATCTCATCTCTGGCTAAAGTCGACAATATCTCATCTCAGGTGAAATGAGGCAATATCTCTGGCTAAAGGCGGCAATATCTCATCTCTGGCTAAAGGCGACAATATCTCATCTCTGCCTAAAGGCGACAATACCTCATCTCTGCCTAAAGCAGACAATGCCTCATCTCTGGCTAAAGGCAACAATACATCATCTCTGGATAAAGGCGACAATATCTCTGGCTAAAGGCGACAATATCTCATCTCTGGCTAAAGGCGACTATATCTCATCTCTTGCTAAAGGCGACAATATCTCTGGCTAAAGGCGGCAATATCTCATCTCTGGCTAAAGGCGACATGATCTATCTCTGGCTAAACGCGACAATATCTCATCTCTGCCTAAAGGCGAATATATCTCATCTCTTCCTAAAGTAGACAATATCTCTGTCTAAAGGCGACAATATCTCATCTCTGGATAAAGGTGACAATATCTCATCTCTAGCCAAATGCGACAATTTCTCTGGCTATAGGGGACAATATCTCATCTCTGGCTAAAGGCGACAATATGTCATCTCTGCCTAAAGGCGACAGTATCTCAACTCTGGCTAAAGGCGACAATATCTCATCTCTGGCTAAAGGTGTCAATATCTCATCTCTGGCTAAAGGCGACAATATCTCATCTCTGGCTAAAGGCGACAATATCTCATCTCTGGCTAATGTCAACAATACCTCATCTCTGGCTAAATGCGACAGTATCTCAACTCTGGCTAAAGGCGACAATATCTCATCTCTGGCTAAAGGTGTCAATATCTCATCTCTGGCTAAAGGCGACAATATCTCATCTCTTGCTAAAGGCGACAATATCTCATCTCTGGCTAAAGGCGACAATATCTCATCTCTGCCTAAAGGCGACAATACCTCATCTCTGGCTAAATGAGGCAAAATCTCTGGTTAAAGGAGACAATATCTCTGGCTAAAGGCGACAATATCTCATCTCTGCCTAAAAGCGACAATATCTCATCTCTGGCTAAAGGCGACAATATCTCATCTCTGGCTAGAGGCGACAATATCTCATCTCTGGCTAAAGGCGATAGTACCACATCTCTGGCTAAAGGCGACAATGTCTCATCTCTGGCTAAAGGCGACAATATCATCTCTGGCTAAATGTGACAATATCTCATCTCTGGCTAAAGGCGACAATAACTCTGGCTAAAGGCGGCAATATCTCTGGCTTAAGGCGACAATATCTTTGACTAAAGGCGAAAATATATCTGGCTAAAGGCGACAATATCTCATCTCTGCCTAAAGGCGACAATACCTCATCTCTGCCTAAAGTAGACAATACCTCATCTCTGGCTAATAGCGACAATATCTCTGGCTAAAGGCGACAATATCTCAACTCTGGCTAAAGGCGACAATATCTCATCTCTTGCTAAAGGCGGCAATATCTCTGGCTAAAGGCGACAATATCTCATCTCTGCCTAAAGGCGACAATATCTCATCTCTGCCTAAAGTAGACAATATCTCTGGCTAAAGGCGACAATATCTCATCTCTGGCTACAGGCGACAATATCTCATCTCTAGCTAAAGGCGGCAATTTCTCTGCCTAAAGGCGACAATATCTCATCTCTGGCTAAAGGCGACAATATCTCATCTCTGCCTAAAGGCGACAATATTTCATCTCTGCCTAAAGTAGACAATACCTCATCTCTGGCTAAAGGGGACAATATGTCATCTCTACCTAAAGGCGACATTATCTCATCTCTGGCTAAAGGCGACAATACCTCATCTCTGGCGAAAGGCGACAATATCTCATCTCTGTTTAAAGGCGACAATATCTCATCTCTGGCTTAAGATGACATTATCTCATCTCTGGCTAAAGGCGGCAATATCTCATCTCTGGCTAAAGGCGACAATATCTCATCTCTGGCTAAAGGCGACAATATCTCATGTCTGGCTAAAGGCGGCAATATATCTGGCTAAAGGCGACAATATCTCTGGCTAAAGGCGACAGTATCTCATCTCTGGCTAAAGGCGACATTACCTCATGTCAGGCGAAAATATCTCATCTCTGGCAAAAGGCGACAATATCTCATCTCTGGATAAAGGCGACAATATCTCTGGATAAAGGCGACAATATCTCATCTCTGCCTAAAAGCGACAATATCTCATCTCTGGCTAAAGGCGACAATAGCTCATCTCTGGCTAAAGGCGACAATATCTCATCTCTGGCTAAAGGCGACAATACCACATCTCTGGCTAAAGGCGACAATGTCTCATCTCTGGCTAAAGGCGACAATATCATCTCTGGCTAAATGTGACAATATCTCATCTCTGGCTAAAGGCGACAATAACTCTGGCTAAAGGCGGCAATATCTCTGGCTAAAGGCGATAATATCTCTGGCTAAAGGCGACAGTATCTCATCTCTGGCTAAAGGCGACAATATCTCATCTCTGCCTAAAGGCGACAATACCTCATCTCTGCCTAAAGTAGACAATACCTCATCTCTGGCTAATAGAGACAATATCTCTGGCTAAAGGCGACAATATCTCATCTCTGGCTAAAGGCGACAATATCTCATCTCTTGCTAAAGGCGACAATATCTCTGGCTAAAGGCGACAATATCTCATCTCTGCCTAAAGGCGACAATATCTCATCTCTGCCTAAAGTAGACAATATCTCTGGCTAAAGGCGACAATATCTCATCTCTAGCTAAAGGCGACTATTTCTCTGCCTAAAGGCGACAATATCTCATCTCTGGCTAAAGGGGACAATATGTCATCTCTGCCTAAAGGCGACAATATTTCATCTCTGGCTAAAGGCGACAATACCTCATCTCTGGCTAAAGGAGACAGTATTTCAACTCTGGCTAAAGGCGACAATATCTCATCTCTGGCTAAAAGTGACATTATGTCATCTCTGGCTAAAGGCGGCAATATCTCATCTCTGGCTAAAGGCGGCAATATCTCATCTCTGGCTAAAGGCGACAATATCTCATGTCTGGGTAAAGGCGGCAATATATCTGGCTAAAGGCGACAATATCTCTGGCTAAAGGCGACAGTATCTCATCTCTGGCTAAAGGCGACATTACCTCATCTCTGGCGACAATATCTCATCTCTGGCAAAAGGCGAGAATATCTTATCTCTGGCTAAAGGTGACAATATCTCTGGATAAAGGCGACAATATCTCTTTCTAAAGGCTACAATACCTCATCTCTGGCTAAAGGCGACAATATCTCACCTCTGCCTAAAGGCGACAATATCTCATCTGTGGCTAAAGGCGACAATACCACATCTCTGCCTAATGGCGACAATATCTCACCTGTGGTTAAAGGCGACAATATCTCATCTCTGGCTAAAGGCGAAAATATCTCATCTCTGGCTAAAGGCGACAGTATCTCATCTCTGGCTAAAGGCGACAATATCTCATCTCAGGTGAAATGAGGCAATATCTCTGGCTAAAGGCGACAGTATCTCATCTCTGGCTAAAGGCGACAATATCTCATCTCTGCCTAAAGGCGACAATACCTCATCTATGCCTAAAGTAGACAATACCTCATCTTTGGCTAATAACGACAATATCTCTGGCTAAAGGCGACAATATCTCATCTCTGGCAAGAGGCGACAATATCTCATCTCTTGCTAAAGGCGACAATATCTCTGGCTAAAGGCGACATTATCTCATCTCTGGCTAAAGGCGGCAATATCTCATCTCTGGCTAAAGGCGACAATATCTCATCTCTGGCTAAAGGCGACAATATCTCATCTCTGGCTAAAGGCGACAGTATCTCATCTCTGGCTAAAGGCAACATTACCTCATCTCTGGCGACAATATCTCATCTCTGGCAAAAGGCGACAATATCTCATCTCTGGCTAAAGGTGACAATATCTCTGGATAAAGGCGACAATATCTCTGGCTAAAGGCGACAATATCATCTCTGGCTAAAGGCCACAATATCTCATCTCTGGCTAAAGGCGACAATATCTCATCTCTGGCTAAAGGCGACAGTATCTCATCTCTGGCTAAAGTCGACAATATCTCATCTCAGGTGAAATGAGGCAATATCTCTGGCTAAAGGCGACAATATCTCATCTCTGGCTAAAGGCGACAATACCTCATCTCTGCCTAAAGCAGACAATGCCTCATCTCTGGCTAAAGGCAACAATACATCATCTCTGGATAAAGGGAACAATATCTCTGGCTAAAGGCGACAATATCTCATCTCTGGCTAAAGGCGACAATATCTCATCTCTTGCTTAAGGCGACAATATCTCTGGCTAAAGGCGACAATATCTCATCTCTGGCTAAAGGCGACATGATCTATCTCTGGCTAAACGCGACAATATCTCATCTCTGCCTAAAGGCGACAATATCTCATCTCTTCCTAAAGTAGACAATATCTCTGGCTAAAGGCGACAATATCTCATCTCTGGATAAAGGCGACAATATCTCATCTCTAGCTAAATGCGACAATTTCTCTGGCTATAGGCGACAATATCTCATATCTGGCTAAAGGCGACAATATGTCATCTCTGCCTAAAGGCGACAATATTTCATATCTGCCTAAAGTAGACAATGCCTCATCTCTGGATAAAGGTTACAATATCTCATTTCTGGCTAAAGGCGACAATATCTCATCTCTGGCTAATGTCAACAATACCTCATCTCTGGCTAAAGGCGACAGTATCTCAACTCTGGCTAAAGGCGACAGTATCTCATCTCTGGCTAAAGGTGTCAATATCTCATCTCTGGCTAAAGGCGACAATATCTCATCTCTTGCTAAAGGCGAAAATATCTCATCTCTGGCTAAAGGCGACAATATCTCATCTCTGCCTAAAGGGGACAATAACTCATCTCTGCCTAAAGGCGACAATATCTCATCTCTGGCTAAAGGCAACAATACATCATCTCTGGCTAAAGGCGACAATACCTCATCTCTTGCTAAAGGCGACAATATCTCATCTCTGGCTAAAGGCGACAATATCTCATCTCTGGCTAAAGGCGGCAATATCTCTGGATAAAGGCGACAATATCTCTGGATAAAGGCGACAATATCTCATCTCTGGTTATAGGCGACAATATCTCATCTCTGGCTAAAGGTGACAATATCTCATCTCTGGCTAGAGGTGACAATATCTCATCTATGGCTAAAGGCGACAATACCTCATCTCTGGCTAAAGTCGACAATATCTCATCTCTGGCTAAAGACGACAATATCTCATCTCTGGCAAAATGCGACAATATCTCTGGCTAAAGGCGACAATATCTCATCTCTAGCTAAAGGCGACAATACCTCATCTCTGGCTAAATGAGTCAAAATTTCTGGCTAAAGGAGACAATATCTCTGGCTAAAGGAGACAATATCTCTGGCTAAAGGCGACAATATCTCATCTCTGCCTAAAAGCGACAATATCTCATCTCTGGCTAAAGGCGACAATAGCTCATCTGTGGCTAAAGGCGACAGTATCTCATCTCTTGCTAAAGGCGACAATACCACATCTCTGGCTAAAGGCGACAATGTCTCATCTCTGGCTAAAGGCGACAATATCATCTCTGGCTAAATGTGACAATATCTCATCTCTGGCTAAATGCGACAATATCTCTGGCTAAAGGCGGCAATATCTCTGGCTAAAGGCGACAATATCTCTGGCTAAAGGCGACAATATCTCATCTCTGGCTAAAGGCGACAATATCTCATCTCTGCCTAAAGGCGACAATACCTCATCTCTGCCTAAAGTAGACAATACCTCATCTCTGGCTAATAGCGACAATATCTCTGGCTAAAGGCGACAATACCTCATCTCTGGCTAAATGACGCAAAATCTCTGGCTAAAGGAGACAATATCTCTGGCTAAAGGCGACAATATCTCATCTCTGCCTAAAAGCGACAATATCTCAGCTCTGGCTAAAGGCGACAATATCTCATCTCTGGCTAAAGTCGACAGTACCACATCTCTGGCTTAAGGCGACAATGTCTCATCTCTGGCTAAAGGCGACAATATCATCTCTGGCTAAATGTGACAATATCTCATCTCTGGCTAAAGGCGACAATAACTCTGGCTAAAGGCGGCAATATCTCTGGCTAAAGGCGCAATATCTTTGACTAAAGGCGAAAATATATCTGGCTAAAAAGACAATATCTCATCTCTGCCTAAAGGCGACAATACCTCATCTCTGCCTAAAGTAGACAATACCTCATCACTGGCTAATAGCGACAATATCTCTGGCTAAAGGCGACAATATCTCATCTCTGGCTAAAGGCGACAATATCTCATCTCTTGCTAAAGGCGACAATATCTCTGGCTAAAGGCGACAATATCTCATATCTGCCTAAAGGCGACAATATCTCATCTCTGCCTAAAGTAGGCAATATCTCTGGCTAAAGGCGACAATATCTCATTTCTGGCTACAGGCGACAATATCTCATCTCTAGCTAAAGGCGACAATTTCTCTGCCTAAAGGCGACAATATCTCATCTCTGGCTAAAGGCGACAATATCACATCTCTGCCCAAAGGCGACAATATTTCATCTCTGCCTAAAGTAGAAAATACCTCATCTCTGGCTAAAGGCGACAATATCTCTGGCTAAAAGCGACAGTATCTCATCTCTGGCTAAAGGCGACATTACCTCATCTCTGGCGACAATATCTCATCTCAGGCAAAAGGCGAGAATATCTCATCTCTGGCTAAAGGTGACAATATCTCATATCTGGCCAAAGGCGACAATATCTCATCTCTGGCTAAAGGCGACAATATCTCATCTTTCCCTAAAGGCGACACTATTTCTGGCTAATGGTGACAATATCTCTGGCTAAAGGCGACAATATCTCATCTCTGGCTAAAGGCGACAATATCTCATCTCAGGCGAAATGAGGCAATACCTCATCTCTGGCTAAAGGCGACAATATCTCATCTCAGGCGAAATGAGGCAATAACTATGGCTAAAGGCGACAATAACTCATCTCAGGCGAAATGAGGCAATACCTCATCTCTGGCTAAAGGCGACAATATCTCATCTCTGGCTAAAGGTGACAATATCTCATCTCTACCTAAAGGCGACAATATCTCATCTCTGGCTAAAGGCGACAATACCTCATCTCTGGCTAAATGAGGCAAAATCTCTGGCTAAAGTAGACAATATCTCTGGCTAAAGGCGACAATATCTCATCTCTGGTTAATGGCGACAATATCTCATCTCTGGCTAAAGGCGACAATATCTCATCTCTGGCTAAAGGCGACAGTATCTCATCTCTGGCTAAAGGCAACATTACCTCATCTCTGGCGACAATATCTCATCTCTGGCAAAAGGCGACAATATCTCATCTCTGGCTAAAGGTGACAATATCTCTGGATAAAGGCGACAATATCTCTGGCTAAAGGCGACAATATCTCATCTCTGGCTAAAGGCGACAATATCATCTCTGGCTAAAGGCCACAATATCTCATCTCTGGCTAAAGGCGACAATATCTCATCTCTGGCTAAAGGCGACAATATCTCATCTGTGGTTAAAGGCGACAATATCTCATCTCTGGCTAAAGGCGAAAATATCTCATCTCTGGCTAAAGGCGACAGTATCTCATCTCTGGCTAAAGTCGACAATATCTCATCTCAGGTGAAATGAGGCAATATCTCTGGCTAAAGGCGACAATATCTCATCTCTGGCTAAAGGCGACAATACCTCATCTCTGCCTAAAGCAGACAATGCCTCATCTCTGGCTAAAGGCAACAATACATCATCTCTGGATAAAGGCGACAATATCTCTGGCTAAAGGCGACAATATCTCATCTCTGGCTAAAGGCGACAATATCTCATCTCTTGCTTAAGGCGACAATATCTCTGGCTAAAGGCGACAATATCTCATCTCTGGCTAAAGGCGACATGATCTATCTCTGGCTAAAGGCGACAATATCTCATCTCTGCCTAAAGGCGACAATATCTCATCTCTTCCTAAAGTAGACAATATCTCTGGCTAAAGGCGACAATATCTCATCTCTGGATAAAGGCGACAATATCTCATCTCTAGCTAAATGCGACAATTTCTCTGGCTATAGGCGACAATATCTCATATCTGGCTAAAGGCGACAATATGTCATCTCTGCATAAAGGCGACAATATTTCATATCTGCCTAAAGTAGACAATGCCTCATCTCTGGATAAAGGTTACAATATCTCATTTCTGGCTAAAGGCGACAATATCTCATCTCTGGCTAATGTCAACAATACCTCATCTCTGGCTAAAGGCGACAGTATCTCAACTCTGGCTAAAGGCGACAGTATCTCATCTCTGGCTAAAGGTGTCAATATCTCATCTCTGGCTAAAGGCGACAATATCTCATCTCTTGCTAAAGGCGAAAATATCTCATCTCTGGCTAAAGGCGACAATATCTCATCTCTGCCTAAAGGGGACAATAACTCATCTCTGCCTAAAGGCGACAATATCTCATCTCTGGCTAAAGGCAACAATACATCATCTCTGGCTAAAGGCGACAATACCTCATCTCTTGCTAAAGGCGACAATATCTCATCTCTGGCTAAAGGCGACAATATCTCATCTCTGGCTAAAGGCGGCAATATCTCTGGATAAAGGCGACAATATCTCTGGATAAAGGCGACAATATCTCATCTCTGGTTATAGGCGACAATATCTCATCTCTGGCTAAAGGTGACAATATCTCATCTCTGGCTAGAGGTGACAATATCTAATCTCTGGCTAAAGGCGACAATACCTCATCTCTGGCTAAAGTCGACAATATCTCATCTCTGGCTAAAGACGACAATATCTCATCTCTGGCAAAATGCGACAATATCTCTGGCTAAAGGCGACAATATCTCATCTCTAGCTAAAGGCGACAATACCTCATCTCTGGCTAAATGAGTCAAAATCTCTGGCTAAAGGAGACAATATCTCTGGCTAAAGGCGACAATATCTCATCTCTGCCTAAAAGCGACAATATCTCATCTCTGCCTAAAGGCGACAATACCTCATCTCTGCCTAAAGTAGACAATACCTCATCTCTGGCTAATAGCGACAATATCTCTGGCTAAAGGCGACAATACCTCATCTCTGGCTAAATGACGCAAAATCTCTGGCTAAAGGAGACAATATCTCTGGCTAAAGGCGACAATATCTCATCTCTGCCTAAAAGCGACAATATCTCAGCTCTGGCTAAAGGCGACAATATCTCATCTCTGGCTAAAGGCGACAATATCTCATCTCTGGCTAAAGGCGACAGTACCACATCTCTGGCTTAAGGCGACAATGTCTCATCTCTGGCTAAAGGCGACAATATCATCTCTGGCTAAATGTGACAATATCTCATCTCTGGCTAAAGGCGACAATAACTCTGGCTAAAGGCGGCAATATCTCTGGCTAAAGGCGCAATATCTTTGACTAAAGGCGAAAATATATCTGGCTAAAACGACAATATCTCATCTCTGCCTAAAGGCGAGAATACCTCATCTCTGCCTAAAGTAGACAGTACCTCATCACTGGCTAATAGCGACAATATCTCTGGCTAAAGGCGACAATATCTCATCTCTGGCTAAAGGCGACAATATCTCATCTCTTGCTAAAGGCGACAATATCTCTGGCTAAAGGCGACAATATCTCATATCTGCCTAAAGGCGACAATATCTCATCTCTGCCTAAAGTAGGCAATATCTCTGGCTAAAGGCGACAATATCTCATTTCTGGCTACAGGCGACAATATCTCATCTCTAGCTAAAGGCGACAATTTCTCTGCCTAAAGGCGACAATATCTCATCTCTGGCTAAAGGCGACAATATCACATCTCTGCCCAAAGGCGACAATATCTCATCTCTGGCTAAAGGCGACAATATCTCATCTCTGGCGAAAGGCGACAATATCTCATCTCTGTTTAAAGGCGACAATATCTCATCTCTGGCTTAAGATGACATTATCTCATCTCTGGCTAAAGGCGGCAATATCTCATCTCTGGCTAAAGGCGACAATATCTCATCTCTGGCTAAAGGCGACAATATCTCATGTCTGGCTAAAGGCGGCAATATATCTGGCTAAAGGCGACAATATCTCTGGCTAAGGGCGACAGTATCTCATCTCTGGCTAAAGGCGACATTACCTCATGTCAGGCGAAAATATCTCATCTCTGGCAAAAGGCGACAATATCTCATCTCTGGATAAAGGCGACAATATCTCTGGATAAAGGCGACAATATCTCATCTCTGCCTAAAAGCGACAATATCTCATCTCTGGCTAAAGGCGACAATAGCTCATCTCTGGCTAAAGGCGACAATATCTCATCTCTGGCTAAAGGCGACAATACCACATCTCTGGCTAAAGGCGACAATGTCTCATCTCTGGCTAAAGGCGACAATATCATCTCTGGCTAAATGTGACAATATCTCATCTCTGGCTAAAGGCGACAATAACTCTGGCAAAAGGCGGCAATATCTCTGGCTAAAGGCGATAATATCTCTGGCTAAAGGCGACAGTATCTCATCTCTGGCTAAAGGCGACAATATCTCATCTCTGCCTAAAGGCGACAATACCTCATCTCTGCCTAAAGTAGACAATACCTCATCTCTGGCTAATAGAGACAATATCTCTGGCTAAAGGCGACAATATCTCATCTCTGGCTAAAGGCGACAATATCTCATCTCTTGCTAAAGGCGACAATATCTCTGGCTAAAGGCGACAATATCTCATCTCTGCCTAAAGGCGACAATATCTCATCTCTGCCTAAAGTAGACAATATCTCTGGCTAAAGGCGACAATATCTCATCTCTAGCTAAAGGCGACTATTTCTCTGCCTAAAGGCGACAATATCTCATCTCTGGCTAAAGGGGACAATATGTCATCTCTGCCTAAAGGCGACAATATTTCATCTCTGGCTAAAGGCGACAATACCTCATCTCTGGCTAAAGGAGACAGTATTTCAACTCTGGCTAAAGGCGACAATATCTCATCTCTGGCTAAAAGTGACATTATGTCATCTCTGGCTAAAGGCGGCAATATCTCATCTCTGGCTAAAGGCGGCAATATCTCATCTCTGGCTAAAGGCGACAATATCTCATGTCTGGGTAAAGGCGGCAATATATCTGGCTAAAGGCGACAATATCTCTGGCTAAAGGCGACAGTATCTCATCTCTGGCTAAAGGCGACATTACCTCATCTCTGGCGACAATATCTCATCTCTGGCAAAAGGCGAGAATATCTTATCTCTGGCTAAAGGTGACAATATCTCTGGATAAAGGCGACAATATCTCTGTCTAAAGGCTACAATACCTCATCTCTGGCTAAAGGCGACAATATCTCACCTCTGCCTAAAGGCGACAATATCTCATCTGTGGCTAAAGGCGACAATACCACATCTCTGCCTAATGGCGACAATATCTCACCTGTGGTTAAAGGCGACAATATCTCATCTCTGGCTAAAGGCGAAAATATCTCATCTCTGGCTAAAGGCGACAGTATCTCATCTCTGGCTAAAGGCGACAATATCTCATCTCAGGTGAAATGAGGCAATATCTCTGGCTAAAGGCGACAGTATCTCATCTCTGGCTAAAGGCGACAATATCTCATCTCTGCCTAAAGGCGACAATACCTCATCTATGCCTAAAGTAGACAATACCTCATCTTTGGCTAATAACGACAATATCTCTGGCTAAAGGCGACAATATCTCATCTCTGGCAAGAGGCGACAATATCTCATCTCTTGCTAAAGGCGACAATATCTCTGGCTAAAGGCGACATTATCTCATCTCTGGCTAAAGGCGGCAATATCTCATCTCTGGCTAAAGGCGACAATATCTCATCTCTGGCTAAAGGCGACAATATCTCATCTCTGGCTAAAGGCGACAGTATCTCATCTCTGGCTAAAGGCAACATTACCTCATCTCTGGCGACAATATCTCATCTCTGGCAAAAGGCGACAATATCTCATCTCTGGCTAAAGGTGACAATATCTCTGGATAAAGGCGACAATATCTCTGGCTAAAGGCGACAATATCATCTCTGGCTAAAGGCCACAATATCTCATCTCTGGCTAAAGGCGACAATATCTCATCTCTGGCTAAAGGCGACAGTATCTCATCTCTGGCTAAAGTCGACAATATCTCATCTCAGGTGAAATGAGGCAATATCTCTGGCTAAAGGCGACAATATCTCATCTCTGGCTAAAGGCGACAATACCTCATCTCTGCCTAAAGCAGACAATGCCTCATCTCTGGCTAAAGGCAACAATACATCATCTCTGGATAAAGGGAACAATATCTCTGGCTAAAGGCGACAATATCTCATCTCTGGCTAAAGGCGACAATATCTCATCTCTTGCTTAAGGCGACAATATCTCTGGCTAAAGGCGACAATATCTCATCTCTGGCTAAAGGCGACATGATCTATCTCTGGCTAAACGCGACAATATCTCATCTCTGCCTAAAGGCGACAATATCTCATCTCTTCCTAAAGTAGACAATATCTCTGGCTAAAGGCGACAATATCTCATCTCTGGATAAAGGCGACAATATCTCATCTCTAGCTAAATGCGACAATTTCTCTGGCTATAGGCGACAATATCTCATATCTGGCTAAAGGCGACAATATGTCATCTCTGCCTAAAGGCGACAATATTTCATATCTGCCTAAAGTAGACAATGCCTCATCTCTGGATAAAGGTTACAATATCTCATTTCTGGCTAAAGGCGACAATATCTCATCTCTGGCTAATGTCAACAATACCTCATCTCTGGCTAAAGGCGACAGTATCTCAACTCTGGCTAAAGGCGACAGTATCTCATCTCTGGCTAAAGGTGTCAATATCTCATCTCTGGCTAAAGGCGACAATATCTCATCTCTTGCTAAAGGCGAAAATATCTCATCTCTGGCTAAAGGCGACAATATCTCATCTCTGCCTAAAGGGGACAATAACTCATCTCTGCCTAAAGGCGACAATATCTCATCTCTGGCTAAAGGCAACAATACATCATCTCTGGCTAAAGGCGACAATACCTCATCTCTTGCTAAAGGCGACAATATCTCATCTCTGGCTAAAGGCGACAATATCTCATCTCTGGCTAAAGGCGGCAATATCTCTGGATAAAGGCGACAATATCTCTGGATAAAGGCGACAATATCTCATATCTGGTTATAGGCGACAATATCTCATCTCTGGCTAAAGGTGACAATATCTCATCTCTGGCTAGAGGTGACAATATCTCATCTATGGCTAAAGGCGACAATACCTCATCTCTGGCTAAAGTCAACAATATCTCATCTCTGGCTAAAGACGACAATATCTCATCTCTGGCAAAATGCGACAATATCTCTGGCTAAAGGCGACAATATCTCATCTCTAGCTAAAGGCGACAATACCTCATCTCTGGCTAAATGAGTCAAAATTTCTGGCTAAAGGAGACAATATCTCTGGCTAAAGGAGACAATATCTCTGGCTAAAGGCGACAATATCTCATCTCTGCCTAAAAGCGACAATATCTCATCTCTGGCTAAAGGCGACAATAGCTCATCTGTGGCTAAAGGCGACAGTATCTCATCTCTTGCTAAAGGCGACAATACCACATCTCTGGCTAAAGGCGACAATGTCTCATCTCTGGCTAAAGGCGACAATATCATCTCTGGCTAAATGTGACAATATCTCATCTCTGGCTAAATGCGACAATATCTCTGGCTAAAGGCGGCAATATCTCTGGCTAAAGGCGACAATATCTCTGGCTAAAGGCGACAATATCTCATCTCTGGCTAAAGGCGACAATATCTCATCTCTGCCTAAAGGCGACAATAACTCATCTCTGCCTAAAGTAGACAATACCTCATCTCTGGCTAATAGCGACAATATCTCTGGCTAAAGGCGACAATACCTCATCTCTGGCTAAATGACGCAAAATCTCTGGCTAAAGGAGACAATATCTCTGGCTAAAGGCGACAATATCTCATCTCTGCCTAAAAGCGACAATATCTCAGCTCTGGCTAAAGGCGACAATATCTCATCTCTGGCTAAAGGCGACAATATCTCATCTCTGGCTAAAGTCGACAGTACCACATCTCTGGCTTAAGGCGACAATGTCTCATCTCTGGCTAAAGGCGACAATATCATCTCTGGCTAAATGTGACAATATCTCATCTCTGGCTAAAGGCGACAATAACTCTGGCTAAAGGCGGCAATATCTCTGGCTAAAGGCGCAATATCTTTGACTAAAGGCGAAAATATATCTGGCTAAAACGACAATATCTCATCTCTGCCTAAAGGCGAGAATACCTCATCTCTGCCTAAAGTAGACAATACCTCATCACTGGCTAATAGCGACAATATCTCTGGCTAAAGGCGACAATATCTCATCTCTGGCTAAAGGCGACAATATCTCATCTCTTGCTAAAGGCGACAATATCTCTGGCTAAAGGCGACAATATCTCATATCTGCCTAAAGGCGACAATATCTCATCTCTGCCTAAAGTAGGCAATATCTCTGGCTAAAGGCGACAATATCTCATTTCTGGCTACAGGCGACAATATCTCATCTCTAGCTAAAGGCAACAATTTCTCTGCCTAAAGGCGACAATATCTCATCTCTGGCTAAAGGCGACAATATCACATCTCTGCCCAAAGGCGACAATATTTCATCTCTGCCTAAAGTAGAAAATACCTCATCTCTGGCTAAAGGCGACAATATCTCTGGCTAAAAGCGACAGTATCTCATCTCTGGCTAAAGGCGACATTACCTCATCTCTGGCGACAATATCTCATCTCAGGCAAAAGGCGAGAATATCTCATCTCTGGCTAAAGGTGACAATATCTCATATCTGGCCAAAGGCGACAATATCTCATCTCTGGCTAAAGGCGACAATATCTCATCTTTCCCTAAAGGCGACACTATTTCTGGCTAATGGTGACAATATCTCTGGCTAAAAGCGACAATATCTCATCTCTGGCTAAAGGCGACAATATCTCATCTCAGGCGAAATGAGGCAATACCTCATCTCTGGCTAAAGGCGACAATATCTCATCTCAGGCGAAATGAGGCAATAACTATGGCTAAAGGCGACAATAACTCATCTCAGGCGAAATGAGGCAATACCTCATCTCTGGCTAAAGGCGACAATATCTCATCTCTGGCTAAAGGCGACAATATCTCATCTCTGGCTAAAGGCGACAATACCTCATCTCTGGCTAAATGAGGCAAAATCTCTGGCTAAAGTAGACAATATCTCTGGCTAAAGGCGACAATATCTCATCTCTGGTTAATGGCGACAATATCTCATCTCTGGCTAAAGGCGACAATATCTCATCTCTGGCTAAAGGCGACAGTATCTCATCTCTGGCTAAAGGCAACATTACCTCATCTCTGGCGACAATATCTCATCTCTGGCAAAAGGCGACAATATCTCATCTCTGGCTAAAGGTGACAATATCTCTGGATAAAGGCGACAATATCTCTGGCTAAAGGCGACAATATCTCATCTCTGGCTAAAGGCGACAATATCATCTCTGGCTAAAGGCCACAATATCTCATCTCTGGCTAAAGGCGACAATATCTCATCTCTGGCTAAAGGCGACAATATCTCATCTGTGGTTAAAGGCGACAATATCTCATCTCTGGCTAAAGGCGAAAATATCTCATCTCTGGCTAAAGGCGACAGTATCTCATCTCTGGCTAAAGTCGACAATATCTCATCTCAGGTGAAATGAGGCAATATCTCTGGCTAAAGGCGACAATATCTCATCTCTGGCTAAAGGCGACAATACCTCATCTCTGCCTAAAGCAGACAATGCCTCATCTCTGGCTAAAGGCAACAATACATCATCTCTGGATAAAGGCGACAATATCTCTGGCTAAAGGCGACAATATCTCATCTCTGGCTAAAGGCGACAATATCTCATCTCTTGCTTAAGGCGACAATATCTCTGGCTAAAGGCGACAATATCTCATCTCTGGCTAAAGGCGACATGATCTATCTCTGGCTAAAGGCGACAATATCTCATCTCTGCCTAAAGGCGACAATATCTCATCTCTTCCTAAAGTAGACAATATCTCTGGCTAAAGGCGACAATATCTCATCTCTGGATAAAGGCGACAATATCTCATCTCTAGCTAAATGCGACAATTTCTCTGGCTATAGGCGACAATATCTCATATCTGGCTAAAGGCGACAATATGTCATCTCTGCATAAAGGCGACAATATTTCATATCTGCCTAAAGTAGACAATGCCTCATCTCTGGATAAAGGTTACAATATCTCATTTCTGGCTAAAGGCGACAATATCTCATCTATGGCTAATGTCAACAATACCTCATCTCTGGCTAAAGGCGACAGTATCTCAACTCTGGCTAAAGGCGACAGTATCTCATCTCTGGCTAAAGGTGTCAATATCTCATCTCTGGCTAAAGGCGACAATATCTCATCTCTTGCTAAAGGCGAAAATATCTCATCTCTGGCTAAAGGCGACAATATCTCATCTCTGCCTAAAGGGGACAATAACTCATCTCTGCCTAAAGGCGACAATATCTCATCTCTGGCTAAAGGCAACAATACATCATCTCTGGCTAAAGGCGACAATACCTCATCTCTTGCTAAAGGCGACAATATCTCATCTCTGGCTAAAGGCGACAATATCTCATCTCTGGCTAAAGGCGGCAATATCTCTGGATAAAGGCGACAATATCTCTGGATAAAGGCGACAATATCTCATCTCTGGTTATAGGCGACAATATCTCATCTCTGGCTAAAGGTGACAATATCTCATCTCTGGCTAGAGGTGACAATATCTAATCTCTGGCTAAAGGCGACAATACCTCATCTCTGGCTAAAGTCGACAATATCTCATCTCTGGCTAAAGACGACAATATCTCATCTCTGGCAAAATGCGACAATATCTCTGGCTAAAGGCGACAATATCTCATCTCTAGCTAAAGGCGACAATACCTCATCTCTGGCTAAATGAGTCAAAATCTCTGGCTAAAGGAGACAATATCTCTGGCTAAAGGCGACAATATCTCATCTCTGCCTAAAAGCGACAATATCTCATCTCTGGCTAAAGGCGACAATAGCTCATCTGTGGCTAAAGGCGACAATATCTCATCTCTTGCTAAAGGCGACAATACCACATCTCTGGCTAAAGGCGACAATGTCTCATCTCTGGCTAAAGGCGACAATATCATCTCTGGCTAAATGTGACAATATCTCATCTCTGGCTAAATGCAACAATAACTCTGGCTAAAGGCGGCAATATCTCTGGCTAAAGGCGACAATATCTCTGGCTAAAGGCGACAATATCTCATCTCTGGCTAAAGGCGACAATATCTCATCTCTGCCTAAAGGCGACAATACCTCATCTCTGCCTAAAGTAGACAATACCTCATCTCTGGCTAATAGCGACAATATCTCTGGCTAAAGGCGACAATACCTCATCTCTGGCTAAATGACGCAAAATCTCTGGCTAAAGGAGACAATATCTCTGGCTAAAGGCGACAATATCTCATCTCTGCCTAAAAGCGACAATATCTCAGCTCTGGCTAAAGGCGACAATATCTCATCTCTGGCTAAAGGCGACAATATCTCATCTCTGGCTAAAGGCGACAGTACCACATCTCTGGCTTAAGGCGACAATGTCTCATCTCTGGCTAAAGGCGACAATATCATCTCTGGCTAAATGTGACAATATCTCATCTCTGGCTAAAGGCGACAATAGCTCTGGCTAAAGGCGGCAATATCTCTGGCTAAAGGCGCAATATCTTTGACTAAAGGCGAAAATATATCTGGCTAAAACGACAATATCTCATCTCTGCCTAAAGGCGACAATACCTCATCTCTGCCTAAAGTAGACAGTACCTCATCACTGGCTAATAGCGACAATATCTCTGGCTAAAGGCGACAATATCTCATCTCTGGCTAAAGGCGACAATATCTCATCTCTTGCTAAAGGCGACAATATCTCTGGCTAAAGGCGACAATATCTCATATCTGCCTAAAGGCGACAATATCTCATCTCTGCCTAAAGTAGGCAATATCTCTGGCTAAAGGCGACAATATCTCATTTCTGGCTACAGGCGACAATATCTCATCTCTAGCTAAAGGCGACAATTTCTCTGCCTAAAGGCGACAATATCTCATCTCTGGCTAAAGGCGACAATATCACATCTCTGCCCAAAGGCGACAATATTTCATCTCTGCCTAAAGTAGAAAATACCTCATCTCTGGCTAAAGGCGACAATATCTCTGGCTAAAAGCGACAGTATCTCATCTCTGGCTAAAGGCGACATTACCTCATCTCTGCCTAAAGGGGACAATATCTCATCTCTGGCAAAAGGTGAGAATATCTCATCTCTGGCTAAAGGTGACAATATCTCATATCTGGCCAAAGGCGACAATATCTCATCTCTGGCTAAAGGCGACAATATCTCATCTCTGGCTAAAGGCGACAATATCTCATCTCAGGCAAAATGAGGCAATACCTCATCTCTGGCTAAATGCGGCAATATCTCATCTCTGGCTAAAGGCGACAATATCTCATCTCAGGCGAAATGAGGCAATAACTATGGCTAAAGGCGACAATATCTCATCTCAGGCGAAATGAGGCAATACCTCATCTCTGGCTAAAGACGACAATATCTCATCTCTGGCTAAAGGCGACAATATCTCATCTCTACCTAAAGGCGACAATATCTCATCTCTGGCTAAAGGCGACAATACCTCATCTCTGGCTAAATGAGGCAAAATCTCTGGATAAAGTAGACAATATCTCTGGCTAAAGGCGACAATATCTCATCTCTTGCTAAAGGCGAAAATATCTCATCTCTGGCTAAAGGCGACAATATCTCATCTCTGCCTAAAGGGGACAATAACTCATCTCTGCCTAAAGGCGACAATATCTCATCTCTGGCTAAAGGCAACAATACATCATCTCTGGCTAAAGGCGACAATACCTCATCTCTTGCTAAAGGCGACAATATCTCATCTCTGGCTAAAGGCGACAATATCTCATCTCTGGATAAAGGCGGCAATATCTCTGGATAAAGGCGACAATATCTCTGGATAAAGGCGACAATATCTCATCTCTGGTTATAGGCGACAATATCTCATCTCTGGCTAAAGGTGACAATATCTCATCTCTGGCTAGAGGTGACAATATCTCATCTCTGGCTAAAGGCGACAATACCTCATCTCTGGCTAAAGTCGACAATATCTCATCTCTGGCTAAAGACGACAATATCTCATCTCTGGCAAAATGCGACAATATCTCTGGCTAAAGGCGACAATATCTCATCTCTAGCTAAAGGCGACAATACCTCATCTCTGGCTAAATGAGTCAAAATCTCTGGCTAAAAGAGACAATATCTCTGGCTAAAGGCGACAATATCTCATCTCTGCCTAAAAGCGACAATATCTCATCTCTGGCTAAAGGCGACAATAGCTCATCTGTGGCTAAAGGCGACAATATCTCATCTCTTGCTAAAGGCGACAATACCACATCTCTGGCTAAAGGCGACAATGTCTCATCTCTGGCTAAAGGCGACAATATCATCTCTGGCTAAATGTGACAATATCTCATCTCTGGCTAAATGCGACAATAACTCTGGCTAAAGGCGGCAATATCTCTGGCTAAAGGCGACAATATCTCTGGCTAAAGGCGACAATATCTCATCTCTGGCTAAAGGCGACAATATCTCATCTCTGCCTAAAGGCGACAATACCTCATCTCTGCCTAAAGTAGACAATACCTCATCTCTGGCTAATAGCGACAATATCTCTGGCTAAAGGCGACAATACCTCATCTCTGGCTAAATGACGCAAAATCTCTGGCTAAAGGAGACAATATCTCTGGCTAAAGGCGACAATATCTCATCTCTGCCTAAAAGCGACAATATCTCAGCTCTGGCTAAAGGCGACAATATCTCATCTCTGGCTAAAGGCGACAATATCTCATCTCTGGCTAAAGGCGACAGTACCACATCTCTGGCTTAAGGCGACAATGTCTCATCTCTGGCTAAAGGCGACAATATCATCTCTGGCTAAATGTGACAATATCTCATCTCTGGCTAAAGGCGACAATAACTCTGGCTAAAGGCGGCAATATCTCTGGCTAAAGGCGCAATATCTTTGACTAAAGGCGAAAATATATCTGGCTAAAACGACAATATCTCATCTCTGCCTAAAGGCGACAATACCTCATCTCTGCCTAAAGTAGACAGTACCTCATCACTGGCTAATAGCGACAATATCTCTGGCTAAAGGCGACAATATCTCATCTCTGGCTAAAGGCGACAATATCTCATCTCTTGCTAAAGGCGACAATATCTCTCGCTAAAGGCGACAATATCTCATATCTGCCTAAAGGCAACAATATCTCATCTCTGCCTAAAGTAGGCAATATCTCTGGCTAAAGGCGACAATATCTCATTTCTGGCTACAGGCGACAATATCTCATCTCTAGCTAAAGGCGACAATTTCTCTGCCTAAAGGCGACAATATCTCATCTCTGGCTAAAGGCGACAATATCACATCTCTGCCCAAAGGCGACAATATTTCATCTCTGCCTAAAGTAGAAAATACCTCATCTCTGGCTAAAGGCGACAATATCTCTGGCTAAAAGCGACAGTATCTCATCTCTGGCTAAAGGCGACATTACCTCATCTCTGGCGACAATATCTCATCTCTGGCAAAAGGCGAGAATATCTCATCTCTGGCTAAAGGTGACAATATCTCATATCTGGCCAAAGGCGACAATATCTCATCTCTGGCTAAAGGCGACAATATCTCATCTCTAGCTAAAGGCGACAATATCTCATCTCAGGCGAAATGAGGCAATACCTCATCTCTGGCTAAATGCGGCAATATCTCATCTCTGGCTAAAGGCGACAATATCTCATCTCAGGCGAAATGAGGCAATAACTATGGCTAAAGGCGACAATATCTCATCTCAGGCGAAATGAGGCAATACCTCATCTCTGGCTAAAGACGACAATATCTCATCTCTGGCTAAAGGCGACAATATCTCATCTCTACCTAAAGGCGACAATATCTCATCTCTGGCTAAAGGCGACAATACCTCATCTCTGGCTAAATGAGGCAAAATCTCTGGCTAAAGTAGACAATATCTCTGGCTAAAGGCGACAATATCTCATTTCTGGTTAATGGCGACAATATCTCATCTCTGGCTAAAGGCGACAATATCTCATCTCTGGCTAGAGGCGACAATATCTCATCTCTGGCTAAAGGCGACAATATCATCTCTGGCTAAAGGCGAAAATACCTCATCTCTGGCTAAAGGCGACAATATCTCACCTCTGCCTAAAGGCGACAATATCTCATCTCTGGCTAAAGGCGACAATAACACATCTCTGCCTAAAGGCGACAATATCTCATCTCTGGCTAAAGGCGACAATATCTCATCTCTGACTAAAGACGAAAATATCACATCTCTGGCTAAATGCGACAGTATCTCATCTCTGGCTAAAGGCGACAATATCTCATCTCAGGTGAAATGAGGCAATATCTCTGGCTAAAGGCGACAGTATCTCATCTCTGGCTAAAGGCGACAATAGCTCATCTATGCCTAAAGTAGACAATACCTCATCTCTGGCTAATAACGACAATATCTCTGGCTAAAGGCGACAATATCTCATCTCTGGCTAAAGGCGACAATATCTCATCTCTTGCTAAAGGCGACAATATCTCTGGCTAAAGGCGACAATATCTCATCTCTGGCTAAAGGCGACAATATGTCATCTCTGCCTAAAGGCGACAATATTTCATCTCTGCCTAAAGTAGACAATAACTCATCTCTGGATAAAGGGGACAATATCTCATCTCTGGCTAAAGGCGACAATATCTCATCTCTGGCTAAAGGCAACAATACCTCATCTCTGGCTAAAGGCGACAGTATCTCAACTCTGGCTAAAGGCGACAATATCTCATCTCTGGCTAAAGGTGTCAATATCTCATCTCTGGCTAAAGGCGACAATATCTCATCTCTGGCTCAAGGCGACAATACCTCATCTCTGGTGACAATATCTCATCTCTGGCTAAAGGCGACAATATCTCATCTCTGGCTAAAGGTGACAATATCACACCACTGGCTAAAGGTGACAATATCTCATCTCTGGCTAAAGGCGACAATACCTCATCTCTGGCTAAAGGCGACAATATCTCATCTCTGGCTAAAGACGACAATATCTCATCTCTGGCTAAAGGCAACAATATCTCTGGCTAAAGGCGACAATATCTCATCTCTAGCTAAAGGCGACAATACCTCATCTCTGGCTAAATGAGGCAAAATCTCTGGCTGAAGGAGACAATATCTCTGGCTAAAGGCGACAATATCTCATCTCTTCCTAAAAGCGACAATATCTCATCTCTGGCTAAAGGCGTCAATATCTCATCTCTGGCTAAAGGCGACAGTACCACATCTCTGGCTAAAGGCGACAATGTCTCATCTCTGGCTAAAGGCGACAATATCATATCTGGCTAAATGTGACAATATCTCATCTCTGCCTAAAGGGGACAATATCTCATCTCTGCCTAAAGGCAACAATACCTCATCTCTGGCTAAAGGCGACAATACCTCATCTCTGGCTAAAGGCGACAATATCTCATCTCTGGCTAAAGGCGACAATATCTCATCTCTGGCTAAAGGCGGTAATATCTCTGGCTAAAGACGACAATATCTCTGGATAAAGGCGGCAATATCTCATCTCTGGCTAAAGGCGACAATACCTCATCTCTGGTGACAATATCTCATCTCTGGCTAAAGGCGACAATATCTCATCTCTGGCTAAAGGTGACAATATCTCACCACTGGCTAAAGGTGACAATATCTCATCTCTGGCTAAAGGCGACAATACCTCATCTCTGGCTAAAGGCGACAATATCTCATCTCTGGCTAAAGACGACAATATCTCATCTCTGGCTAAAGGCAACAATATCTCTGGCTAAAGGCGACAATATCTCATCTCTAGCTAAAGGCGACAATACCTCATCTCTGGCTAAATGAGGCAAAATCTCTGGCTGAAGGAGACAATATCTCTGGCTAAAGGCGACAATATCTCATCTCTTCCTAAAAGCGACAATATCTCATCTCTGGCTAAAGGCGTCAATATCTCATCTCTGGCTAAAGGCGACAGTACCACATCTCTGGCTAAAGGCGACAATGTCTCATCTCTGGCTAAAGGCGACAATAACTCTGGCTAAAGGCGAAAATATATCTGGCTAAAAGCGACAATATCTCATCTCTGGCTAAAGGCGAAAATATCTCATCTCTGGCTAAAGGCGACAATATCTCATATCTGGCCAAAGGCGACAATATCTCATCTCTGGCTAAAGGCGACAATATCTCATCTCTGCCTAAAGGCGACACTATTTCTGGCTAATGGTGACAATATCTCTGGCTAAAGGCGTCAATATCTCATCTCTCGCTAAAGGCGACAATATCTCATCTCAGGCGAAATGAGGCAATATCTCATCTCTGGCTAAAGGCGGCAATATCTCATCTCTGGCTAAAGGCGACAATATCTCATCTCAGGCGAAATGAGGCAATAACTATGGCTAAAGGCGACAATATCTCTGGCTAAAGGCGACAATATCTCATCTCTGGTTAAAGGCGACAATATCTCATCTCTGGCTAAAGGCGACAATATCCCATCTCTACCTAAAGGCGACAATATCTTATCTCTGGCTAAAGGCGACAATACCTCATCTCTGGCTAAATGAGGCAAAATCTCTGGCTAAAGGAGACAATATCTCTGTCTAAAGGCGACAATATCTCATCTCTGGTTAATGGCGACAATATCTCATCTCTGCCTAAAGGCGACAATATCTCTGGCTAAAGGCGACAATATTTCTGTCTAAAAGCGACAATATCTCATCTCTGGCTAAAGGCGACAATATGTCATCTCTGCCTAAAGGCGACAATATTTCATCTCTGCCTAAAGTAGACAATACCTCATCTGTGTATAAAGGGGACAATATCTCATCTCTGGCTAAAGGCGACAATATCTCATCTCTGACTAAAGGCGACAATGTCTCATCTCTGGCTAAAGGCGACAATATCATCTCTGGCTAAAAGCGACAATATCTCATCTCTGGCTAAAGGCGAAAATATCTCATCTCTGGCTAAAGGCGAGAATATCTCATATCTGGCCAAAGGCGACAATATCTCATCTATGGCGAAAGGCGACAATATCTCATATCTGGACAAAGGCGACAATATCTCATCTCTGGCTAAAGGCGACAATATCTCATCTCTGGTTAAAGGCGACAATATCTCAACTCTGGCTAAATGTGACAATATCTCATCTCTGGCTAAAGGCGACAATATCTCATCTCTACCTAAAGGCGACAATATCTCATCTCTGGCTAAAGGCGACAATATCATCTCTGGCTAAAGGCGACAACACCTCATCTCTGGCTAAAGGAGACAATATCGTCTCTGGCTAAAGGCGACAATACCTCATCTCTGGATAAAGGCGACAATATCTCATCTCTGGCTAAAGGCGACAATATCTCATCTCTGGCTATAGGCGGCAATATCTCATCTCTGGCTAAAGGCGACAATATCTCATCTCCGCCTAAAGGCCACAATATCTCATCTCTGGCTAAATGCGACAATACCTCATTACTGGCTAAAGGCGACAATATCTCATCTCTGGCTAAAGGCGACAATACCTCATCTCTGGCTAAATGAGGCAAAATCTCTGGCTAAAGGAGACAATATCTCTGGCTAAAGGCGACATTATCTCATCTCTGGCTAAAGGCGACAATATCTCATCTCTGGCTAAAGGCGATAATATCTATACTCTGGCTAAAGGCGACAATATCTCATCTCTGGCTATAGGCGACAATATCTCATCTCTGGCTAAAGGCGACAATACCTCATCTCTGGCTAACTGCGACAATATCTCATCTCTGGCTAAAGGCGACAATATCTCTGGCTAAAGGCGACAATATCTCTGGCTAAAGGCAACAATATCTCTGGCTAAAGGCGACAATATCATCTCTGGCTAAATGTGACAATATCTCATCTCTGGCTAAAGGCGACAATATCTCTGGCTAAAGGCGACAATATCTCTGGCTAAAGGCAACAATATCTCTGGCTAAATGCGACAATATCTCTGGCTAAAGGCGACAATATCTCAACTCTGGCTAAAGGCGACAATATCATCTCTGGCTAAAGGCGACAATACCTCATCTCTGGCTAAAGGAGACAATATCGTTTCTGGCTAAAGGCGACAATACCTCATCTCTGGCTAAAGGCGACAATATCTCATCTCTGGCTAAAGGCGACAATATCTCTGTCGAAATGAGGTAATATCTCATCTCTGGCTTAAGGCGACAGTATCTCAACTCTGGCTAAAGGCGACAACATCTCATCTCTGGCTAAAGGCGACAATATCTCATCTATGGCTAAAGGCGACAATATCTCATCTCTGGCTATAGGCGACAATATCTCATCTCTGCCTAAAGGCGACAATATCTCATCTCTGCCTAAAGGCGACAATATCTCATCTCTGGCTAAAGGCGACAATACCTCATTACTGGCTAAAGGCGACAATATCTCATCTCTGGCTAAAGGCGACAATATCTCATCTCTGGCTAAAGGCGACAATATGTCATCTCTGGCTAAAGGCGATAATATCTCAACTCTGGCTAAAGGTGACAATATCTCATCTCTGGCTAAAGGCGACAATACCTCATCTCTGGCTAACTGCGACAATATCTCATCTCTGGCTAAAGGCGACAATATCTATGGCTAAAGGCGCCAATATCTCTGGCTAAATGCAACAATATCTCTGGCTAAAGGCGACAATATCTCATCTCTGGCTAAAGGCGACAATATCTCATCTCTGGCTAAAGGCGACAACATCGTCTCTGGCTAAAGGCGACAATATCTCATCTCTGGCTAAAGGCGAAAATATCTCATCTGTAGCTAAAGGCTACTATTTCTCTGCCTAAAGGCGAAAATATCTCATCTCTGGCTAAAGGCGACAATATCTCATCTCTGGCTAAAGGCGACAATATCCCATCTCTACCTAAAGGCGACAATATCTTATCTCTGGCTAAAGGCGACAATACCTCATCTCTGGCTAAATGAGGCAAAATCTCTGGCTAAAGGAGACAATATCTCATCTCTGGCTAAAGGCGACAATATCTCATATCTGGCCAAAGGCGACAATATCTCATCTCTGGCTAAAGGCGACAATATCTCATCTCTGGCTAAAGGCGACAATATCTCATATCTGGCCAAAGGCGACAATATCTCATCTCTGCCTAAAGGCGACAATATCTCATCTCTGCCTAAAGGCGACACTATTTCTGGCTAATGGTGACAATATCTCTGGCTAAAGGCGTCAATATCTCATCTCTCGCTAAAGGCGACAATATCTCATCTCAGGCGAAATGAGGCAATATCTCATCTCTGGCTAAAGGCGGCAATATCTCATCTCTGGCTAAAGGCGACAATATCTCATCTCAGGCGAAATGAGGCAATAACTATGGCTAAAGGCGACAATATCTCTGGCTAAAGGCGACAATATCTCATCTCTAACTAAAGGCGACAATATCTCATCTCTGGCTAAAGGCGACAATATCCCATCTCTACCTAAAGGCGACAATATCTTATCTCTGGCTAAAGGCGACAATACCTCATCTCTGGCTAAATGAGGCAAAATCTCTGGCTAAAGGAGACAATATCTCTGTCTAAAGGCGACAATATCTCATCTCTGGTTAATGGCGACAATATCTCATCTCTGCCTAAAGGCGACAATATCTCTGGCTAAAGGCGACAATATTTCTGTCTAAAAGCGACAATATCTCATCTCTGGCTAAAGGCGACAATATGTCATCTCTGCCTAAAGGCGACAATATTTCATCTCTGCCTAAAGTAGACAATACCTCATCTGTGTATAAAGGGGACAATATCTCATCTCTGGCTAAAGGCGACAATATCTCATCTCTGACTAAAGGCGACAATGTCTCATCTCTGGCTAAAGGCGACAATATCTCTGGCTAAAAGCGACAATATCTCATCTCTGGCTAAAGGCGAAAATATCTCATCTCTGGCTAAAGGCGAGAATATCTCATATCTGGCCAAAGGCGACAATATCTCATCTATGGCGAAATGCGACAATATCTCATATCTGGACAAAGGCGACAATATCTCATCTCTGGCTAAAGGCGACAATATCTCATCTCTGGTTAAAGGCGACAATATCTCAACTCTGGCTAAATGTGACAATATCTCATCTCTGGCTAAAGGCGACAATATCTCATCTCTACCTAAAGGCGACAATATCTCATCTCTGGCTAAAGGCGACAATATCATCTCTGGCTAAAGGCGACAACACCTCATCTCTGGCTAAAGGAGACAATATCGTCTCTGGCTAAAGGCGACAATACCTCATCTCTGGATAAAGGCGACAATATCTCATCTCTGGCTAAAGGCGACAATATCTCATCTCTGGCTATAGGCGGCAATATCTCATCTCTGGCTAAAGGCGACAATATCTCATCTCCGCCTAAAGGCCATGAAGAGTGAGCAAAGCCTCAAAATGGTGGTAAGGTAACACTTTGCTATAGAAAGGGAAAGGGGAACTTCACAGAAACCAAGACAAAGGGTAACTGTACATTTAAAAGTGCAGGGAAAGGGGGAATTGCAGACACTTAGTCAAAATAAAGCCAGAGAAGAGGGCAATAAAGATAAGAAGAAACTGTCCGGAGACCTCTGACAAGAAGGATTAGATCCCCCCCCCCGGGCAAGATGATGCCGACATGGGAGAACAATAACAGCAGATAACACCAAGAAGAAAACAGAAGAAGAATTTCACCCCAAAACATCGGCAAGGGTCACGGGGAATGGTGTCAGGGGGAATGAGGGAATGGGGTCGCGGGGAACGGGGCCATAGGGAATGTAATGAATATGTAATCAAACTGAGGAGGAGACTATTGATTATGTATTAGCTTAACCTATATCTGTAACACACTTTTCTCTTTACGGTGTGCAAGTTTGGTGGAGCTATCCCCCTTGCACCCGGCGCTGCGCAACGCTGGAATAAACATACCTGCTTTATAACCCATCTCTGGATTATAGAGTTTGATTCCGCAAGTCAATTTGGCACCCCAGATGGGACCCTCTCTGTTCGGCTGCAGGACCAGCTGAGAAGGGGGACGCCTTTGGCGCGCCCCGAGATTTCTCGGAAGGACTCCCCTCCCTCATCTGATCACTGCAGGAGCAGACAAGAACCATCTATCGGCGGACCAGGTATGTGAAATGGGGGACCCGTAAGTCGTGAGGAGACGTCCTGCGCAGGGCACAGTGGAGTCGGCGTGCTCCCCCCCAGGGATGTGAGCTCACGGGTTAGGTTAGGTTGCCGGCTGGGTTAGGAGGACTCCCTAGGGAGTGCCTACAAAGGGGCCAGTAAGTCGTACGCATGGTAAAAGAGCTATTGCTCACATTCAGGTGATTGCTAATTGGGCAGAGCTTGTCTGCTTTCTCTGGTACAGGGTGATTTGTGTAATCCTGGGATAATTGGTATCGTACAGCGCTGTCTATATAGGTGGCCTAAGTCAACAACTAGCACCGGTGTTCTTAACATCTTTGGTTAAGCTTAACAAATGATATATTGTAATTCTGTTTGAATTGTCGTGTGAGTGTGGTGTGAGTGAGACGCAGCACAGCTGCGGGGCGAGTGCGGAGTCCCGACCCGCGGTTCCGTCCTCCCGCGAGGGAAACGGCCGGGGACGGACGAAGCGAAAGTTGTCTCCAATACTTGTTTATCTTTGTTATAATACATGTTTATTTTGTATTATTAATTACTGGTTGTTGTAAAGTATGTGGTCATAAGTCATAACAATGCTGTTGTGTCAGAAGTGGTTTTACTTATAAAAGAATACGGTGGTTTATATTAAGTTACGATGGGAAAATCACAGAGCAAAGAGGTCCCTGCGCGCTCACCCCTGGGGTGTATACTGGCACATTGGCGAGATATCGCTGGGGAACCAGGAGGAACCCTGAGCCGAAAAAAAAAATTCTGATTAAATATTGTAATCAGTGGTTGTTGATGTATAAGCTAGAGGACAGGGACAATGAACATATAGAGGGATGTCTGTGTGGAATGAGTATCAAGCCATTTATGTGATACTGTGTTCTGCCTGCGAAGAGGTGTAAGGGAGGTGGGTCAGTCAGTGCTGGCTCTGTGGCGAGAGGTTTATAACTGAACGATATGGATTGCTAAGGGAAAGTTATAAGGTAGTAAGGGTGTTTATGGAAACTGAAGAACTGTGTTGCTTGATTTGTGGGTTTTGAAGGGAATGGGACAAACTGTTTTGCTGGTATAAGAAAGTGTAGTTGTTAATGGCATACGGAAGTATAGTTGAGGGTATGTGGAAGTGTAACTGAGGGTACAAATAGTGGAATAGTGTACAGAGGAAAAAGGGTTAAAGAGAAAGTGAGTTTATCTGTGCTGGCATGAGAACAACCCCCCTGCACCGTTCCCCTGCAATCAGAACTCTCAGAGTGGGAGAGGGAGCCAGGGTCAGAGACTGCTGCTGTAAACTGCAAAGGGGGAGGTGGAGAGGACAGGGCATTGGAAGTGAGAATAGCCTTCATGTGCAGAGATGTGGGAAATCTGAAATCTGGGCAGCACTGGATGGCTCTGGAGAGGAGGTGAAATGTAATGATTAGAGTTTGGAAAGTGAGAAAGTTTGGGAAGGACAAAAGTTGAGGAAGGCAAAGATAAAAACAGGGATGTCAGGTCTGAAGAGAGGTGTACAATAAGAAGAAAACAAACAAACAACAACAACAACAACAAATAACAAAACAAACACCTGATTGAGAATCAGAGATGTTCAGGGAATTGAGAATAATAACAGCTGTTACTGTTGTGGTGCTAGAGTAGGGCCATAGGACCCAGGGATCCCCCACGAGGAAAGGGGGGGGAGGGAGGCTTGAGGAGCCCAGGGAGGGCTCTGCCCCGCTGGAATGAAAGCAGTGTGCAAATGCAGTGGGACACTGGTAGAGAAATCCGACCAAGCTGAGTGAGAAGGAATTGCCTCTGATTGCAGAACTGAACAATGAGAACTTGGGAAGTTAACCCTAGCAGATACACCGATGAAACTGCAGCTAAGGAAGCAGGATAAAGTAGTTCATTTTCTGATGGATATGGGAGCTTCTTACTACCCATAGATGGTTTTGTAACAGTAGTAGGTGCTACTGCCCAACAAGAAAAGGCTTACTTTTGGAATTAATTAAATATAAGCTAAGAAAACAAGTAGGAATACAGAAATTCTTGTACCTGTCAGGTTACCCTGGCAAGAAATTTAATAAAACTGGAGCTAAGGGTCAAACAATATTGGCTGATTAAGAATTGTAAGTCTGACTATTAACACAAACTGGGAAAAACAATGTTATACCCCCAGGAGCCACAGCAATCTCAATTAAGACACACTTAGGGGTGTGGGCATCAGGGCCAAAAATTAAGCCCTAAATACAAGTTAAAAGCAAGAGCTCACCCACTCAGGGTAAAGTGGTGCCCTTTGAGGATATGTGACTGTAGAAGGACAAAAGAAATAATAGATAATTTTTTGAGTTTGAATTACTAATTGAATGGGAATCCAAGTACAAAACTCCAATTTTGCCAATTTGCTAGCTTTTCGGATAGCAAGTGCTTTAGTTTTGTAGAAGACATGAGGACAAGTAATGGAATTGTTGAATGGATACACTCAGTGATGGAAAATCCATGCACTTTATCAACCAAGTTAAGGAATGAATAGGTGGAGTTTGCCTTCTGGATTTGAGGGATGTCTCTTCTGCCTGGTTTGACTAAAGGAAGCCTAAGGTTATTTGCCTTTGAATAGGAAAACCCTAATAGAGGGAGAAGAGACTCAGTTAACCTGGACAGTGTTACCCAGGGTTGTGAGAACAGCTTAATGATCTTTGAGAACTGGTCAACTCATGAGCCTGAGACCTGGGATCCTCCATCCTAGGGTGGAACTTTACTGGAGCATGTGGATGCCACAGCAACAAAAGGACTGTGTACAATAGACTGAGAGTTTGCTGAGTTTCTTGGTTTACAGAAAGCACAAATAACTCAGAAATTACAGCTGGACTTTGGACCTTAAGGACTGCCAGGAAAGAAGCCATCTGCTAAGCCCCTGAGCTGCAAACTGCCAAGGAACTCCATACGTTCCCAGGAATGACAGGAGGGTGCTGACCATGGATACACAGCTATGGACTTCTGGTAAAACCACTCTTTGCACTTTTAAAAACTAACCCCAATACTCTCACTTGGGATGGGGAAAGCAGAAGAGCTTTTAAACAGTTAAAGCGTGAGCTCATGCAGGCTCCTGCCTTAGGGTTGCCAGACACAACAAAACCATTCTGGCTATTCTCATATGAAAAACAAGGAATAGCCTTGGGAGTCCTGGCTCAGAACTTGGGGCCTTATCGAAGAGCAGTAGCATACTTTTCTAAACAACTGGATGAAGTAAGCAGGGGGTGGCCGAGCTGCTTGAGAGCAATAGCTGCACTGGTATTAAACGTTCAGGAAGCACGTAAATTTACTTTAGGGCAGAAAATTACAGTCTTGACATCTCACACTGTTTCAACTGTGTTAGAAGTGAAGGGTGGGCACTGGCTCTCACCACAGAGACTCCTTAAGTATCAAGCTATCCTGATGGAACAAGATGATGTGGAAATAAAAGTAACTAATATTGTTAACCCAGCATCCTTCCTTAGTGGGACCTCGGGAGAACCAGTACTGCATGATTGCCTGGAAACCATTGATGCGGTGTGTTCCAGCCGACCAGACCTGAAAGAAGAACCACTAGAAGATGCTGAGGACTCTTGGTATACTGACGGTAGCAGCTTTGTGCTGCAGGGGGTACGCAAAGCAGGCTATGCTGTGACAACTACAAACAAGGTAATAGAATCAAAAGCCTTGACCCCAAATACCTCTGCACAAAAGGCAGAAATCATAGCTCTAACTCGAGCATTAGAGCTGGCAGAGGGAAAGAGAATCAACATATGGACAGATTCAAAGTATGCTTTTAGTGTGATACATGCCCATGGAGCAATATGGAAGGAGAGAGGACTATTATCAACACAAGGAAAGGGCATTAAGCATGCCGAGGAAATTTTAAAGCTCCTGGAAGCAGTTCATCGACCAAGAAAGGTGGCTATTATGCATTGCAGAGCACACCAGAAAGGAAAGATGCCGGAAGAAGTAGGAAATGCTTTTGCAGATCGAGAGGCAAAACGAGCAGCAAGGGAAGACCCGGTGGAAATGCATTCTTTAATTCCAGACGGTAAAATCCAAATTGATAGTGAACCCAGATACTCAAAGGAAGATAAAATTCTCATAGAAGATCTAGGAGGGCAAGTGGGAGAGGGAGGATGGGCCACTACCCCACAAGGTAAAATCATTATTCCCACGGCTATACTGTGGGCAGTGATAATGGCTGAACACAGAAAAACTCATTGGGGAGTGGAGGCACTGCATAAATATTTAGCCCAAAGAATAATTGCCCGGAACTTGTATTCCACAATTAGGCAGGTGACACAACAATGCGAGATATGTTTACAGAATAACCCCAAGTCAGGTCATAAAGTCACCCTAGGGCAGATAGGGAAAGGGAATTACCCGGGACAACAGTGGCAAATTGATTTCTCAGAACTCCCAAGAAAAGGGGGGTTCAGATATTTATTGGTATTAACAGACACCTTTTCGGGATGGCCAGAAGCGTACCCCTGTAGGACTAACAAGGCTCGAGAGGTAACAAAGGCTCTGTTACATGAGATCATTCCGAGGTTTGGGGTCCCTGCAGCAATTTCATCAGATCGTGGCCCACACTTTAATGCTAAAGTGGTCCAACAAGTAAGTTCACTATTGGGAATTGATTGGCAGCTACATACACCATACAGGCCGCAGTCCAGCGGTCAGGTGGAAAAAATGAATCACCTAATCAAATTACAGATAGTGAAATTGGGCCAAGAGGCTGGGATACCCTGGCCTCAGGCATTACCACTGGCACTCTTACGAGTTCGTACCAAACCCCGAACCAAGGAAGGACTGAGCCCATTCGAAATCCTTTATGGGAGGCCTTACCCTGTACAAAAGGGAATCTCTATGCAAACTGGGGAAGAAGTATTGAATGAATACATGGTAAATCTGACAAAGCAACTAAAGAAAATTGAAAAAACAGTACTTGGGGCCAGGGCACGGGGCCTAGATAGCCCAGTGCATAATATACTACCAGGCGACTATGTTTATGTTAAATCCCTCTCAGATTCACCTCTGGAACCAAAGTGGAGTGGGCCCTACCAAGTGCTCCTGACCACCCACACGGCAGCAAAGGTGAAAGGACTGACGCCTTGGATACACCACACCCGCCTGAAGAAAGCTCCCAGACAACAGTGGACGGTGAAAGAGGAAGGACCACTGAAGATCAAAATCCAAAAACATGTATAACAGCTTGGTAATTTTTAGCATGACCGTGACAACAGTCGTAGCCTGGCATGGGAACAGCTACCTGAAAATGACTGAGAAAATTGGCCAGGCTTTCAATAAATCTTGCTGGATATGCACGGCCCTCCCTAGAGGAGAGGGAAGAGTACCTATGTATGGGGTGGCAACACTAAACTGGACAATTCCAAGCTGGGTGGAATATGGGAAATGTAAGTTTGGTCTAGAAGACAAACAAGACAAACCACAGAAAGGTCCTAGGTTTGAGTTGCTAATCTTAGATTCTACTAGGTCAATCTTTGTAGATAGAAAATTTGATAAGGGGGTGGGGGTGGGATGGCGAAACTTAACGGGCATAGGGTGTAGTTGGGAATATGGGAATTCAGGAATAGTAACAGGGATTGTTAGAATTGGGAAATGGGCACAAGGCACGGGATGCGACCCTAGAACAGATGAGGCATCATACTGGGTCTCAGATAAGAATATTCTCGGAATTGCAAGGATGGCTACATCATTTGCCTATCAAGAAAAGATGCCCAAGCCATGTAAATTACCAAATGGGTATTGGTGGCTGTGTGGGGATGGGCATGCTCGAAAAGCATTACCTATAAATTGGACAGGGACATGTACTGTAGGATATTTGGTACCTCAAACTACAGTACATGAAGACACCCCACGAGGACTTTTAAGAACTCCCTGGATTCGAACTAGGCGCACATACAATCCCTTAGTGCACAGCACAGGCTTTCATAGCTTCTTAAGAATTCTCATTCCATCTCTAGGGGTGACACAACTAGAACAGGCAATTGTGAATATCTCAGCTACTTTAGAAATAGTAGAAAATGCCACAACAGATGCATTGCGAGCAATCCAAGAAGAGGTATCCTCCTTATCCAAGGTGGTGATTCAAAACAGGATGGCACTGGATATATTAACAGCCAAAGAAGGGGGGGTATGCACAATAATAAATCAGAGCTGCTGTGTGTACCTAAACAAAGACCTAAGAATTGAAACCGACTTGAGGAAAATTTGGGAACAAACAAAGGTGTTGCACAAGGCAAGTCAGGATAACATAGGTTGGGAAAAAGGATTGTGGGATACACTCACTAGCTGGTTACCAAATTTAGGATGGGTAAAGCAGCTCTTTTTGGTCGGAATCATTATAGCCATCTTGGTGCTGTTAATAAGTTTTACCTGTATAGTAGTAAAGTGCTCTATGTGCTTGTACCAAGGTACCGGAAGGGAATACGAGGTTTGGAAGAGACATGAGCTGAGACAAAAGGTAGAGAGCGGAGCCTATTTTGAGACCCATTAAGAATCTAGCAGGTAAAAGCCTGCTAGATTAAAGAAAAGGGGGGAATTGAAGAGTGAGCAAAGCCTCAAAATGGTGGTAAGGTAACACTTTGCTATAGAAAGGGAAAGGGGAACTTCACAGAAACCAAGACAAAGGGTAACTGTACATTTAAAAGTGCAGGGAAAGGGGGAATTGCAGACACTTAGTCAAAATAAAGCCAGAGAAGAGGGCAATAAAGATAAGAAGAAACTGTCCGGAGACCTCTGACAAGAAGGATTAGATCCCCCCCCCCGGGCAAGATGATGCCGACATGGGAGAACAATAACAGCAGATAACACCAAGAAGAAAACAGAAGAAGAATTTCACCCCAAAACATCGGCAAGGGTCACGGGGAATGGTGTCAGGGGGAATGAGGGAATGGGGTCGCGGGGAACGGGGCCATAGGGAATGTAATGAATATGTAATCAAACTGAGGAGGAGACTATTGATTATGTATTAGCTTAACCTATATCTGTAACACACTTTTCTCTTTACGGTGTGCAAGTTTGGTGGAGCTATCCCCCTTGCACCCGGCGCTGCGCAACGCTGGAATAAACATACCTGCTTTATAACCCATCTCTGGATTATAGAGTTTGATTCCGCAAGTCAGCCACAATATCTCATCTCTGGCTAAATGCGACAATACCTCATTACTGGCTAAAGGCGACAATATCTCATCTCTGGCTAAAGGCGACAATACCTCATCTCTGGCTAAATGAGGCAAAATCTCTGGCTAAAGGAGACAATATCTCTGGCTAAAGGCGACATTATCTCATCTCTGGCTAAAGGCGACAATATCTCATCTCTGGCTAAAGGCGACAATATCTCATCTCTGGCTAAAGGCGATAATATCTATACTCTGGCTAAAGGCGACAATATCTCATCTCTGGCTATAGGCGACAATATCTCATCTCTGGCTAAAGGCGACAATACCTCATCTCTGGCTAACTGCGACAATATCTCATCTCTGGCTAAAGGCGACAATATCTCTGGCTAAAGGCGACAATATCTCTGGCTAAAGGCAACAATATCTCTGGCTAAAGGCGACAATATCATCTCTGGCTAAATGTGACAATATCTCATCTCTGGCTAAAGGCGACAATATCTCTGGCTAAAGGCGACAATATCTCTGGCTAAAGGCAACAATATCGCTGGCTAAATGCGACAATATCTCTGGCTAAAGGCGACAATATCTCAACTCTGGCTAAAGGCGACAATATCATCTCTGGCTAAAGGCGACAATACCTCATCTCTGGCTAAAGGAGACAATATCGTTTCTGGCTAAAGGCGACAATACCTCATCTCTGGCTAAAGGCGACAATATCTCATCTCTGGCTAAAGGCGACAATATCTCTGTCGAAATGAGGTAATATCTCATCTCTGGCTTAAGGCGACAGTATCTCAACTCTGGCTAAAGGCGACAACATCTCATCTCTGGCTAAAGGCGACAATATCTCATCTATGGCTAAAGGCGACAATATCTCATCTCTGGCTATAGGCGACAATATCTCATCTCTGCCTAAAGGCGACAATATCTCATCTCTGCCTAAAGGCGACAATATCTCATCTCTGGCTAAAGGCGACAATACCTCATTACTGGCTAAAGGCGACAATATCTCATCTCTGGCTAAAGGCGACAATATCTCATCTCTGGCTAAAGGCGACAATATGTCATCTCTGGCTAAAGGCGATAATATCTCAACTCTGGCTAAAGGTGACAATATCTCATCTCTGGCTAAAGGCGACAATACCTCATCTCTGGCTAACTGCGACAATATCTCATCTCTGGCTAAAGGCGACAATATCTATGGCTAAAGGCGCCAATATCTCTGGCTAAATGCAACAATATCTCTGGCTAAAGGCGACAATATCTCATCTCTGGCTAAAGGCGACAATATCTCATCTCTGGCTAAAGGCGACAACATCGTCTCTGGCTAAAGGCGACAATATCTCATCTCTGGCTAAAGGCGAAAATATCTCATCTGTAGCTAAAGGCTACTATTTCTCTGCCTAAAGGCGAAAATATCTCATCTCTGGCTAAAGGCGACAATATCTCATCTATGCCTAAAGGCGGCAATATTTCATCTCTGCCTAAAGTAGACAATACCTCATCTCTGGCTAAAGGGGACAATATGTCATCTCTGCCTAAAGGCGACAATATTTCATCTCTGGCTAAAGGCGACAATACCTCATCTCTGGCTAAAGGCGACAGTATTTCAACTCTGGCTAAAGGCGACAATATCTCATCTCTGGCTAAAAGTGACATTATCTCATCTCTGGCTAAAGGCAGCAATATCTCATCTCTGGCTAAAGGCGACAATATCTCATCTCTGGCTAAAGGCGACAATATCTCATGTCTGGCTAAAGGCGGCAATATATCTGGCTAAAGGCGACAATATCTCTGGCTAAAGGCGACAGTATCTCATCTCTGGCTAAAGGCGACATTACCTCATCTCTGGCGACAATATCTCATCTCTGGCAAAAGGCGAGAATATCTCATCTCTGGCTAAATGTGAAAATATCTCTGGATAAAGGCGACAATATCTCTGGCTAAAGGCGACAATATCTCATCTCTGGCTAAAGGCGACAATATCATCTCTGGCTAAAGGCTACAATACCTCATCTCTGGCTAAAGGCGACACTATCTCACCTCTGCCTAAAGGCGACAATATCTCATCTGTGGCTAAAGGCGACAATACCACATCTCTACCTAAAGGCGACAATATCTCATCTGTGGTTAAAGGCGACAATATCTCATCTCTGGCTAAAGGCGACAATATCTCATCTCTGGCTAAAGGCGACAGTATCTCATCTCTGGCTAAAGGCGACAATATCTCATCTCAGGTGAAATGAGGCAATATCTCTGGCTAAAGTCGACAGTATCTCATCTCTGGCTAAAGGCGACAATATCTCATCTCTGCCTAAAGGCGACAATACCTCATCTATGCCTAAAGTAGACAATATCTCATCTTTGGCTAATAACGACAATATCTCTGGCTAAAGGCGACAATATCTGATCTCTGGCTAAAGGCGACAATATCTCATCTCTTGCTAAAGGTGACAATATCTCTGGCTAAAGGCGACAATATCTCATCTCTGGCTAAAGGCGACATGATCTATCTCTGGCTAAACGCGACAATATCTCATCTCTGCCTAAAGGCGACAATATCTCATCTCTGCCTAAAGTAGACAATATCTCTGGCTAAAGGCGACAATACCTCATCTTAGGCTAAAGGCGACAATATCTCATCTCTAGCTAAAGGCGACAATTTTTCTGGCTAAAGGCGACAATGTCTCATATCTGGCTAAAGGCGACAATATGTCATCTCTGCCTAAAGGCGACAATATTTCATCTCTGCCTAAAGTAGACAATATCTCTGGCTAAAGGCGACAATATCTCATCTCTGGATAAAGGGGACAATATCTCATCTCTGGCTAAAGGCGACGATATCTCATCTCTGCCTAAAGGCGACAATATCTCATCTCTGCCTAAAGTAGACAATATCTCTGGCTAAAGGCGACAATATCTCATCTCTGGATAAAGGGGACAATATCTCATCTCTGGCTAAAGGCGACAATATCTCATCTCTGGCTAAAGGCAACAATACCTCATCTCTGGCTAAAGGAGACAGTATCTCCACTCTGGCTAAAGGCGACAATATCTCATCTCTGGCTAAAGGTGTCAATATCTCATCTCTGGCTAAAGGCGACAATATCTCATCTCTGGCTAAAGGCGACAATATCTCATCTCTGGCTAAAGGCGACAGTATCTCATCTCTGCCTAAAGGGGACAATATCTCATCTCTGCCTAAAGGCGACAATATCTCATCTCTGGCTAAAGGCGACAATACCTCATCTCTGGCTAAAGGCGACAATATCTCATCTCTGGCTTAAGGCGGCAATATCCCTGGCTAAAGGCGACAATATCTCTGGATAAAGGCGACAATATCTCATCTCTGGCTAAAGGCGACAATACCTCATCTCTGGCGACAATATCTCATCTCTGGCTAAAGGCGACAATACCTCATCTCTGGCTAAAGGCGACAATACCTCATCTCTGGCTAAAGGCGACAATATCATCTCTGGCTAAAGGCTACAATACCTCATCTCTGGCTAAAGGCGACACTATCTCACCTCTGCCTAAAGGCGACAATATCTCATCTGTGGCTAAAGGCGACAATACCACATCTCTACCTAAAGGCGACAATATCTCATCTGTGGTTAAAGGCGACAATATCTCATCTCTGGCTAAAGGCGACAATATCTCATCTCTGGCTAAAGGCGACAGTATCTCATCTCTGGCTAAAGGCGACAATATCTCATCTCAGGTGAAATGAGGCAATATCTCTGGCTAAAGTCGACAGTATCTCATCTCTGGCTAAAGGCGACAATATCTCATCTCTGCCTAAAGGCGACAATACCTCATCTATGCCTAAAGTAGACAATATCTCATCTTTGGCTAATAACGACAATATCTCTGGCTAAAGGCGACAATATCTGATCTCTGGCTAAAGGCGACAATATCTCATCTCTTGCTAAAGGTGACAATATCTCTGGCTAAAGGCGACAATATCTCATCTCTGGCTAAAGGCGACATGATCTATCTCTGGCTAAACGCGACAATATCTCATCTCTGCCTAAAGGCGACAATATCTCATCTCTGCCTAAAGTAGACAATATCTCTGGCTAAAGGCGACAATACCTCATCTTAGGCTAAAGGCGACAATATCTCATCTCTAGCTAAAGGCGACAATTTTTCTGGCTAAAGGCGACAATGTCTCATATCTGGCTAAAGGCGACAATATGTCATCTCTGCCTAAAGGCGACAATATTTCATCTCTGCCTAAAGTAGACAATATCTCTGGCTAAAGGCGACAATATCTCATCTCTGGATAAAGGGGACAATATCTCATCTCTGGCTAAAGGCGACGATATCTCATCTCTGCCTAAAGGCGACAATATCTCATCTCTGCCTAAAGTAGACAATATCTCTGGCTAAAGGCGACAATATCTCATCTCTGGATAAAGGGGACAATATCTCATCTCTGGCTAAAGGCGACAATATCTCATCTCTGGCTAAAGGCAACAATACCTCATCTCTGGCTAAAGGAGACAGTATCTCCACTCTGGCTAAAGGCGACAATATCTCATCTCTGGCTAAAGGTGTCAATATCTCATCTCTGGCTAAAGGCGACAATATCTCATCTCTGGCTAAAGGCGACAATATCTCATCTCTGGCTAAAGGCGACAGTATCTCATCTCTGCCTAAAGGGGACAATATCTCATCTCTGCCTAAAGGCGACAATATCTCATCTCTGGCTAAAGGCGACAATACCTCATCTCTGGCTAAAGGCGACAATATCTCATCTCTGGCTTAAGGCGGCAATATCCCTGGCTAAAGGCGACAATATCTCTGGATAAAGGCGACAATATCTCATCTCTGGCTAAAGGCGACAATACCTCATCTCTGGCGACAATATCTCATCTCTGGCTAAAGGCGACAATACCTCATCTCTGGCTAAAGGCGACAATACCTCATCTCTGGCTAAAGGCGACAATATCTCATCTCTGGCTAAAGACGACAATATCTTATCTCTGGCTAAAGGCGACAATATCTCTCGCTAAAGGCGACAATATCTCATCTCTAGCTAAAGGCGACAATACCTCATCTCTGGCTAAATGAGGCAAAATCTCTGGCTAAAGGAGACCATATCTCTGGCTAAAGGCGACAATATCTCATCTCTGCCTAAAAGCGACAATATCTCATCTCAGGCTAAAGGCGACAATATCTCATATCTGGCTAGAGGCGACAATATCTCATCTCTGGCTAAAGGCGACAGTACCACATCTCTGGCTAAAGGCGACAATGTCTCATCTCTGGCTAAAGGCGACAATATCATCTCTGGCTAAATGTGACAATATCTCATCTCTGGCTAAAGGCGACAATAACTCTGGCTAAAGGCGGCAATATCTCTGGCTAAAGGCGACAATATCTTTGACTAAAGGCGAAAATATACCTGGCTAAAGGCGACAATATCTCATCTCTGGCTAAAGGCGACAATACCACATCTCTGCCTAAAGGCGACAATATCTCATCTGTGGTTAAAGGCGACAATATCTCATCTCTGGCTAAAGGCGAAAATATCTCATCTCTGGCTAAAGGCGACAGTATCTCATCTCTGGCTAAAGGCGACAATATCTCATCTCAGGTGAAATGAGGCAATATCTCTGGCTAAAGGCGACAGTATCTCATCTCTGCCTAAAGGCGACAATACCTCATCTATGCCTAAAGTAGACAATACCTCATCTCTGGCTAATAACGACAATATATCTGGCTAAAGGCGACAATATCTCATCTCTGTCTAAAGGCGACAATATCTCAACTCTTGCTAAAGGCGACAATATCTCTGGCTAAAGGCGACAATATCTCATCTCTGGCTAAAGGCGACAATATGTCATCTCTGCCTAAAGGCGACAATATTTCATCTCTGCCTAAAGAAGACAATACCTCATCTCTGGATAAAGGGGACAATATCTCATCTCTGGCTAAAGGCGACAATATCTCATCTCTGGCTAAAGGCAACAATACCTAATCTCTGGCTAAAGGCGACAGTATCTCAACTCTGGCTAAAGGCGACAATATCTCATCTCTGGCTAAAGGTGTCAATATCTCATCTCTGGCTAAAGGCGACAATATCTCATCTCTGGCTAAAGGCGACAATATCTCATCTCTGCCTAAAGGCGACAATATCTCATCTCTGCCTAAAGGGGACAATATCTCATCTCTGCCTAAAGGCAACAATACCTCATCTCTGGCTAAAGGCGACAATACCTCATCTCTGGCTAAAGGCGACAATATCTCATCTCTGGCTAAAGGCGGCAATATCTCTGGCTAAAGGCGACAATATCTCTGGATAAAGGCGACAATATCTCATCTCTGGCTAAAGGCGACAATACCTCATCTCTGGCGACAATATCTAATCTCTGGCTAAAGGCGACAATATCTCATCTCTGGCTAAAGGCGACAATATCTCATCTCTGGCTAAAGGCAACAATATCTCATCTCTGGTTAAAGGCGACAATATCTCATCTCTGGCTAAAGGCGAAAATACCTCATCTCTGGCTAAAGGCGACAATATCTCATCTCTGGCCAAATGCGACAATATCTCATCTCTGGCTGAAAGCTACAATATCTCTGGCTAAAAGCGACAATGTCTCTTCTCTTGCGAAATGAGGCAATATCTCATCTCTGGCTAAAGGCGACAATATCTCTGGCTAAAGGCGACAATATCTCGTGCTAAGGGCAACAATATCTCAGGCTAAAGGCGACAATAGATCTGGCTAAAGGCGACAATATCTCATCTCTTCCGAAATGAGGCAATATCTCATCTCTGGCTAAAGGCGACAATATCTCATATCTGTCCAAAGGCGACAATATCTCATCTCTTGCTAAAGGTGACAATATCTCATCTCTGGCTAAAGGCAACAATATCTCATCTCTGCCTAAAGGCGACAATATGTCATCTCTGCCTAAAGTCGACAATATCTCATCTCTGCCTAAAGGCGACAATATCTCATCTCTGGCTAAAGGCGACAATTTCTCATCTCTGGCTAAAGGCGACAATATCTCTGTCGAAATGAGGTAATATCTCATCTCTGGCTTAAGGCGACAGTATCTCAACTCTGGCTAAAGGCGACAACATCTCATCTCTGGATAAAGGTGACATTATCTCATCTCTGGCTAAAGGCGACAATATCTCATCTCTGGCTAAAGGCAACAATATCGTCTCTGGCTAAAGGCGACAATACCTCATCTCTGGCTAAAGGCGACAATATCTCATCTCTGGCTAAAGGCGACAATATCTCATCTCTGGCTAAAGGCGACAATATCTCTGGCGAAATGAGGCAATATCTCATCTCTGGCTAAAGGCGACAATATCTCATCTCTGCCTAAAGGCGACAATATCTCTGGTTGAAGGCGGCAATATCTTTGGCTATAGGAGACAATATCTCTGGCTAAAGGCGAAAATATCTCATCTCTGCCTAAAGGCGACAATATCTCATCACTGGCTAATAGCGACAATATCTCTGGCTAAAGGCGACAATATCTCATCTCTGGCTAAAGGCGACAATATCTCATCTCTTGCTAAAGGCGACAATATCTCTGGCTAAAGGCGACAATATCTCATATCTGCCTAAAGGCGACAATATCTCATCTCTGCCTAAAGTAGACTATATCTCTGGCTAAAGGCGACAATATCTCATTTCTGGCTACAGGCGACAATATCTCATCTCTAGCTAAAGGCGACAATATCACATCTCTGCCTAAAGGCGACAATATTTCATCTCTGCCTAAAGTAGAAAATACCTCATCTCTGGCTAAAGGCGACAATATCTCTGGCTAAAAGCGACAGTATCTCATCTCTGGCTAAAGGCGACATTACCTCATCTCTGGCGACAATATCTCATCTCAGGCAAAAGGCGAGAATATCTCATCTCTGGCTAAAGGTGACAATATCTCATATCTGGCCAAAGGCGACAATATCTCATCTCTGGCTAAAGGCGACAATATCTCATCTTTCCCTAAAGGCGACACTATTTCTGGCTAATGGTGACAATATCTCTGGCTAAGGGCGACAATATCTCATCTCTGGCTAAAGGCGACAATATCTCATCTCAGGCGAAATGAGGCAATACCTCATCTCTGGCTAAATGCGGCAATATCTCATCTCTGGCTAAAGGCGACAATATCTCATCTCAGGCGAAATGAGGCAATAACTATGGCTAAAGGCGACAATATCTCTGGCTAAAGGCGACAATATCTCATCTCTGGCTAAAGGCGACAATATCTCATCTCTGGCTAAAGGCGACAATATCTCATCTCTACCTAAAGGCGACAATATCTCATCTCTGGCTAAAGGCGACAATACCTCATCTCTGGCTAAATGAGGCAAAATCTCTGGCTAAAGTAGACAATATCTCTGGCTAAAGGCGACAATATCTCATCTCTGGTTAATGGGGGCAATATCTCATCTCTGGCTAAAGGCGACAATATCTCATCTCTGGCTAGAGGCGACAATATCTCATCTCTGGCTAAAGGCGACAATATCATCTCTGGCTAAAGGCGAAAATACCTCATCTCTGGCTAAAGGCGACAATATCTCACCTCTGCCTAAAGGCGACAATATCTCATCTCTGGCTAAAGGCGACAATAACACATCTCTGCCTAAAGACGACAATATCTCATCTGTGGTTAAAGGCGACAATATCTCATCTCTGACTAAAGACGAAAATATCACATCTCTGGCTAAATGCGACAGTATCTCATCTCTGGCTAAAGGCGACAATATCTCATCTCAGGTGAAATGAGGCAATATCTCTGGCTAAAGGCGACAGTATCTCATCTCTGGCTAAAGGCGAAAATATCTCATCTCTGCCTAAAGGCGACAATACCTCATCTATGCCTAAAGTAGACAATACCTCATCTCTGGCTAATAACGACAATATCTCTGGCTAAAGGCGACAATATCTCATCTCTGGCTAAAGGCGACAATATCTCATCTCTTGCTAAAGGCGACAATATCCCTGGCTAAAGGCGACAATATCTCATCTCTGGCTAAAGGCGACAATATGTCATCTCTGCCTAAAGGCGGCAATATTTCATCTCTGCCTAAATCAGACAATAACTCATCTCTGGATAAAGGGGTCAATATCTCATCTCTGGCTAAAGGCGACAATATCTCATCTCTGGCTAAAGGCAACAATACCTCATCTCTGGCTAAAGGCGACAGTATCTCCACTCTGGCTAAAGGTGTCAATATCTCATCTCTGGCTAAAGGCGACAATATCTCATCTCTGGCTAAAGGCGACAATATGTCATCTCTGCCTAAAGGCGACAATATTTCATCTCTGCCTAAAGTAGACAATAACTCATCTCTGGATAAAGGGGTCAATATCTCATCTCTGGCTAAAGGCGACAATATCTCATCTCTGGCTAAAGGCAACAATACCTCATCTCTGGCTAAAGGCGACAGTATCTCAACTCTGGCTAAAGGCGACAATATCTCATCTCTTGCTAAAGGTGTCAATATCTCATCTCTGGCTAAAGGCGACAATATCTCATCTCTGGCTAAAGGCGACAATATCTCATCTCTGCCTAAAGGCGACAATATTTCATCTCTGCCTAAAGTAGACAATAACTCATCTCTGGATAAAGGGGTCAATATCTCATCTCTGGCTAAAGGCGACAATATCTCATCTCTGGCTAAAGGCAACAATAACTCATCTCTGGCTAAAGGCGACAGTATCTCAACTCTGGCTAAAGGCGACAATATCTCATCTCTGGCTAAAGGTGTCAATATCTCATCTCTGGCTAAAGGCGACAATATCTCATCTCTGGCTCAAGGCGACAATATCTCATCTCTGGCTAAAGGCGACAATATCTCATCTCTGCCTAAAGGGGACAATATCTCATCTCTGCCTAAAGGCAACAATACCTCATCTCTGGCTAAAGGCGACAATACCTCATATCTGGCTAAAGGCGACAATATCTCATCTCTGGTTAAGGCGACAATATCTCATTTCTGGCTAAAGGCGGCAATATCTCTGGCTAAAGGCGACAATATCTCTGGATAAAGGCGACAATATCTCATCTCTGGCTAAAGGCGACAATACCTCATCTCTGGCGACAATATCTCATCTCTGGCTAAAGGCGACAATATCTCATCTCTGGCTAAAGGTGACAATATCTCATCACTGGCTAAAGGTGACAATATCTCATCTCTGGCTAAAGGCGACAATACCTCATCTCTGGCTAAAGGCGACAATATCTCATCTCTGGCTAAAGACGACAATATCTCATCTCTGGCTAAAGGCGACAATATCTCTGGCTAAACGCGACAATATCTCATCTCTGCCTAAAGGGGACAATATCTCATCTCTGCCTAAAGGCAACAATACCTCATCTCTGGCTAAAGGCGACAATACCTCATCTCTGGCTAAAGGCGACAATATCTCATCTCTGGCTAAAGGCGACAATATCTCATCTCTGGCTAAAGGCGACAATATCTCATATCTGGCCAAAGGCGACAATATCTCATCTCTGGCTAAAGGTGACAATATCTCATCTCTGGCTAAAGGCAACAATATCTCATCTCTGCCTAAAGGTGACAATATGTCATCTCTGCCTAAAGTCGACAATATCTCATCTCTGCCTAAAGGCGACAATATCTCATCTCTGGCTAAAGGCGACAATTTCTCATCTCTGGCTAAAGGCGACAATATCTCTGTCGAAATGAGGTAATATCTCATCTCTGGCTTAAGACGACAGTATCTCAACTCTGGCTAAAGGCGACAACATCTCATCTCTGGATAAAGGTGACAATATCTCATCTCTGGCTAAAGGCGACAATATCTCATCTCTGGCTAAAGGCAACAATATCGTCTCTGGCTAAAGGCGACAATACCTCATCTCTGGCTAAAGGCGACAATATCTCATCTCTGGCTAAAGGCGACAATACCTCATCTCTGGCTAAATGAGACAAAATCTCTGGCTTAAGGAGACAATATATCTGGCTAAAGGCGACAATATCTCATCTCTGGCTAATGGCGACAATATCTCATCTCTGCCTAAAGGCGACAATATCTCTGGCTAAAGGCGGCAATATCTCATGCTAAAGGCGACAATATCTCTGGCTAAAGGCGGCAATATCTCTGGATAAAGGCGACAATATCTTTGACTAAATGCGAAAATATATCTGGCTAAAACGACAATATCTCATCTCTGCCTAAAGGCGACAATACCTCATCTCTGCCTAAAGTAGACAATACCTCATCACTGGCTAATAGCGACAATATCTCTGGCTAAAGGCGACAATATCTCATCTCTGGCTAAAGGCGACAATATCTCATCTCTTGCTAAAGGCGACAATATCTCTGGCTAAAGGCGACAATATCTCATATCTGCCTAAAGGCGACAATATCTCATCTCTGCCTAAAGTAGACAATATCTCTGGCTAAAGGCGACAATATCTCATTTCTGGCTACAGGCGACAATATCTCATCTCTAGCTAAAGGCGACAATTTCTCTGCCTAAAGGCGACAATATCTCATCTCTGGCTAAAGGCGACAATATCACATCTCTGCCTAAAGGCGACAATATTTCATCTCTGCCTAAAGTAGAAAATACCTCATCTCTGGCTAAAGGCGACATTACCTCATCTCTGGCGACAATATCTCATCTCTGGCAAAAGGCGAGAATATCTCATCTCTGGCTAAAGGTGACAATATCTCATATCTGACCAAACGCGACAATATCTCATCTCTGGCTAAAGGCGACAATATCTCATCTTTCCCTAAAGGCGACACTATTTCTGGCTAATGGTGACAATATCTCTTTCTAAAGGCGACAATATCTCATCTCTGGCTAAAGGCGACAATATCTCATCTCAGGCGAAATGAGGCAATACCTCATCTCTGGCTAAATGCGGCAATATCTCATCTCTGGCTAAAGGCGACAATATCTCATCTCAGGCGAAATGAGGCAATAACTATGGCTAAAGGCGACAATATCTCTGGCTAAAGGCGACAATATCTCATCTCTGGCTAAAGGCGACAATATCTCATCTCTGGCTAAAGGCGACAATATCTCATCTCTACCTAAAGGCGACAATATCTCATCTCTGGCTAAACGCGACAATACCTCATCTCTGGCTAAATGAGGCAAAATCTCTGGCTAAAGTAGACAATATCTCTGGCTAAAGGCGACAATATCTCATCTCTGGTTAATGGCGACAATATCTCATCTCTGGCTAAAGGCGACAATATCTCATCTCTGGCTAGAGGCGACAATATCTCATCTCTGGCTAAAGGCGACAATATCTCATCTCTGCCTAAAGACGACAATATCTCATCTGTGGTTAAAGGCGACAATATCTCATCTCTGACTAAAGAAGAAAATATCACATCTCTGGCTAAATGCGACAGAATCTCATCTCTGGCTAAAGGCGACAATATCTCATCTCAGGTGAAATGAGGCAATATCTCTGGCTAAAGGCGACAGTATCTCATCTCTGGCTAAAGGCGAAAATATCTCATCTATGCCTAAAGGCGACAATACCTCATCTATGCCTAAAGTAGACAATACCTCATCTCTGGCTAATAACGACAATATCTCTGGCTAAAGCCGACAATATCTCATCTCTGGCTAAAGGCGACAATATCTCATCTCTTGCTAAAGGCGACAATATCCCTGGCTAAAGGCGACAATATCTCATCTCTGGCTAAAGGCGACAATATGTCATCTCTGCCTAAAGGCGACAATATATCATCTCTGCCTAAATCAGACAATAACTCATCTCTGGATAAAGGGGTCAATATCTCATCTCTGGCTAAAGGCGACAATATCTCATCTCTGGCTAAAGGCAACAATACCTCATCTCTGGCTAAAGGCGACAGTATCTCAACTCTGGCTAAAGGTGTCAATATCTCATCTCTGGCTAAAGGCGACAATATCTCATCTCTGGCTAAAGGCGACAATATGTCATCTCTGCCTAAAGGCGACAATATTTCATCTCTGCCTAAAGTAGACAATAACTCATCTCTGGATAAAGGGGTCAATATCTCATCTCTGGCTAAAGGCGACAATATCTCATCTCTGGCTAAAGGCAACAATACCTCATCTCTGGCTAAAGGCGACAGTATCTCAACTCTGGCTAAAGGCGACAATATCTCATCTCTGGCTAAGGGTGTCAATATCTCATCTCTGGCTAAAGGCGACAATATCTCATCTCTGGCTAAAGGCGACAATATCTCATCTCTGCCTAAAGGCGACAATATTTCATCTCTGCCTAAAGTAGACAATAACTAATCTCTGGATAAAGGGGTCAATATCTCATCTCTGGCTAAAGGCGACAATATCTCATCTCTGGCTAAAGGCAACAATACCTCATCTCTGGCTAAAGGCGACAGTATCTCAACTCTGGCTAAAGGCGACAATATCTCATCTCTGGCTAAAGGTGTCAATATCTCATCTCTGGCTAAAGGCGACAATATCTCATCTCTGGCTCAAGGCGATAATATCTCATCTCTGGCTAAAGGCGACAATATCTCATCTCTGCCTAAAGGGGACAATATCTCATCTCTGCCTAAAGGCAACAATACCTCATCTCTGGCTAAAGGCGACAATACCTCATATCTGGCTAAAGGCGAAAATATCTCATCTCTGGCTAAAGGCGACAATATCTCATCTCTGGCTAAAGGCGGCAATATCTCTGGCTAAAGGCGACAATATCTCTGGATAAAGGCGACAATATCTCATCTCTGGCTAAAGGCGACAATACCTCATCTCTGGCGACAATATCTCATCTCTGGCTAAAGGCGACAATATCTCATCTCTGGCTAAAGGTGACAATATCTCATCACTGGCTAAAGGTGACAATATCTCATCTCTGGCTAAAGGCGACAATACCTCATCTCTGGCTAAAGGCGACAATATCTCATCTCTGGCTAAAGACGACAATATCTCATCTCTGGCTAAAGGCGACAATATCTCTGGCTAAACGCGACAATATCTCATCTCTAGCTAAAGGCGACAATACCTCATCTCTGGCTAAATGAGGCAAAATCTCTGGCTAAAGGAGACAATATCTCTGGCTAAAGGCGACAATATCTCATCTCTTCCTAAAAGCGACAATATCTCATCTCTGGCTAAAGGCGTCAATATCTCATCTCTGGCTAAAGGCGACAGTACCACATCTCTGGCTAAAGGCGACAATGTCTCATCTCTGGCTAAAGGAGACAATATCGTCTCTGGCTAAAGGCGACAATACCTCATCTCTGGCTAAAGGCGACAATATCTCATCTCTGGCTAAAGGCGACAATATCTCATCTCTGGCTCAAGGCGACAATATCTCATCTCTGGCTAAAGGCGACAATATCTCATCTCTGCCTAAAGGGGACAATATCTCATCTCTGCCTAAAGGCAACAATACCTCATCTCTGGCTAAAGGCGACAATACCTCATCTCTGGCTAAAGGCGACAATATCTCATCTCAGGCTAAAGGCGACAATATCTCATCTCTGGCTAAAGGCGGCAATATCTCTGGCTAGAGGCGACAATATCTCTGGATAAAGGCGACAATATCTCATCTCTGGCTAAAGGCGACAATACCTCATCTCTGGCGACAATATCTCATCTCTGTCTAAAGGCGACAATATCTCATCTCTGGCTAAAGGTGGAAATATCTCATCACTGGCTAAAGGCGACAATATCTCATCTCTGGCTAAAGGCGACAATACCTCATCTCTGGCGACAATATCTCATCTCTGGCTAAAGACGATAATATCTCATCTCTGGCTAAAGGCGACAATATCTCTGGCTAAACGCGACAATATCTCATCTCTAGCTAAAGGCGACAATACCTCATCTCTGGCTAAATGAGGCAAAATCTCTGGCTACAGGAGACAATATCTCTGGCTAAAGGCGACAATATCTCATCTCTTCCTAAAAGCGACAATATCTCATCTCTGGCTAAAGGCGTCAATATCTCATCTCTGGCTAAAGGCGACAGTACCACATCTCTGGCTAAAGGCGACAATGTCTCATCTCTGGCTAAAGGCGACAATATCATCTCTGGCTAAATGTGACAATATCTCATCTCTGGCTAAAGGCGACAATAACTCTGGCTAAAGGCGAAAATATATCTGGCTAAAAGCGACAATATCTCATCTCTGGCTAATGGTGAAAATATCTCATCTCTGGCTAAAGGCGACAATATCTCATATCTGGCCAAAGGCGACAATATCTCATCTCTGGCTAAAGGCGACAATATCTCATCTCTGCCTAAAGGCGACACTATTTCTGGCTAATGGTTACAATATCTCTGGCTAAAGGCGTCAATATCTCATCTCTCGCTAGAGGCGACAATATCTCATCTCAGGCGAAATGAGGCAATATCTCATCTCTGGCTAAAGGCGGCAATATCTCATCTCTGGCTAAAGGCGACAATATCTCATCTCAGGCGAAATGAGGCAATAACTATGGCTAAAGGCGACAATATCTCTGGCTAAAGGCGACAATAACTCATCTCTACCTAAAGGCGACAATATCTCATCTCTGTCTAAAGGCGACAATATCCCATCTCTACCTAAAGGCCACAATATCTCATCTCTGGCTAAAGGCGACAATACCTCATCTCTGGCTAAATGAGGCAAAATCTCTGGCTAAAGGAGACAATATCTCTGGCTAAAGGCGACAATATCTCATCTCTAGTTAATGGCGACAATATCTCATCTCTGCCTAAAGGCGACAATATCTCTGGCTAAAGGCGACAATATCTCTGGCTAAAAGCGACAATATCTCATCTCTGGCTAAAGGCGACAATATGTCATCTCTGCCTAAAGGCGACAATATTTCATCTCTGCCTAAAGTAGACAATACCTCATCTGTGGATAAAGGGGACAATATCTCATCTCTGGCTAAAGGCGACAATATCTCATCTCTGGCTAAAGGCGACAATGTCTCATCTCTGGCTAAAGGCGACAATATCATCTCTGGCTAAATGTGACAATATCTCATCTCTGGCTAAAGGCGACAATAACTCTGGCTAAAGGCGAAAATATATCTGGCTAAAAGCGACAATATCTCATCTCTGGCTAAAGGCGAAAATATCTCATCTCTGGCTAAAGGCGAGAATATCTCATATCTGGCCAAAGGCGACAATATCTCATCTCTGGCTAAAGGCGACAATACCTCATCTCTGGCGACAATATCTCATATCTGGCTAAAGGCGACAATATCTCATCTCTGGCTAAAGGCAACAATACCTCATCTTTTGCTAAAGGCGACAGTATCTCAACTCTGGCTAAAGGTGTCAATATCTCATCTCTGGCTAAAGGCGACAATATCTCATCTCTGGCTAAAGGCGACAATATGTCATCTCTGCCTAAAGGCGACAATATTTCATCTCTGCCTAAAGTAGACAATAACTCATCTCTGGATAAAGGGGTCAATATCTCATCTCTGGCTAAAGGCGACAATATCTCATCTCTGGCTAAAGGCAACAATACCTCATCTCTGGCTAAAGGCGACAGTATCTCAACTCTGGCTAAAGGCGACAATATCTCATCTCTGGCTAAGGGTGTCAATATCTCATCTCTGGCTAAAGGCGACAATATCTCATCTCTGGCTAAAGGCGACAATATCTCATCTCTGCCTAAAGGCGACAATATTTCATCTCTGCCTAAAGTAGACAATAACTCATCTCTGGATAAAGGGGTCAATATCTCATCTCTGGCTAAAGGCGACAATATCTCATCTCTGGCTAAAGGCAACATTACCTCATCTCTGGCTAAAGGCGACAGTATCTCAACTCTGGCTAAAGGCGACAATATCTCATCTCTGGCTAAAGGTGTCAATATCTCATCTCTGGCTAAAGGCGACAATATCTCATCTCTGGCTCAAGGCGACAATATCTCATCTCTGGCTAAAGGCGACAATATCTCATCTCTGCCTAAAGGGGACAATATCTCATCTCTGCCTAAAGGCAACAATACCTCATCTCTGGCTAAAGGCGACAATACCTCATATCTGGCTAAAGGCGACAATATCTCATCTCTGGCTAAAGGCGACAATATCTCATCTCTGGCTAAAGGCGGCAATATCTCTGGATAAAGGCGGCAATATCTCTGGATAAAGGCGACAATATCTCATCTCTGGCTAAAGGCGACAATACCTCATCTCTGGCGACAATATCTCATCTCTGGCTAAAGGCGACAATATCTCATCTCTGGCTAAAGGTGACAATATCTCATCACTGGCTAAAGGTGACAATATCTCATCTCTGGCTAAAGGCGACAATACCTCATCTCTGGCTAAAGGCGACAATATCTCATCTCTGGCTAAAGACGACAATATCTCATCTCTGGCTAAAGGCGACAATATCTCTGGCTAAACGCGACAATATCTCATCTCTAGCTAAAGGCGACAATACCTCATCTCTGGCTAAATGAGGCAAAATCTCTGGCTAAAGGAGACAATATCTCTGGCTAAAGGCTACAATATCTCATCTCTTCCTAAAAGCGACAATATCTCATCTCTGTCTAAAGGCGTCAATATCTCATCTCTGGCTAAAGGCGACAGTACCACATCTCTGGCTAAAGGCGACAATGTCTCATCTCTGGCTAAAGGAGACAATATCGTCTCTGGCTAAAGGCGACAATACCTCATCTCTGGCTAAAGGCGACAATATCTCATCTCTGGCTAAAGGCGACAATATCTCATCTCTGGCTCAAGGCGACAATATCTCATCTCTGGCTAAAGGCGACAATATCTCATCTCTGCCTAAAGGGGACAATATCTCAGCTCTGCCTAAAGGCAACAATACCTCATCTCTGGCTAAAGGCGACAATACCTCATCTCTGGCTAAAGGCGACAATATCTCATCTCTGGCTAAAGGCGACAATATCTCATCTCTGGCTAAAGGCGGCAATATCTCTGGCTAGAGGCGACAATATCTCTGGATAAAGGCGACAATATCTCATCTCTGGCTAAAGGCGACAATACCTCATCTCTGGCGACAATATCTCATCTCTGGCTAAAGGCGACAATATCTCATTTCTGGCTAAAGGTGACAATATCTCATCACTGGCTAAAGGTGACAATATCTCATCTCTGGCTAAAGGCGACAATACCTCATCTCTGGCTAAAGGCGACAATATCTCATCTCTGGCTAAAGACGATAATATCTCATCTCTGGCTAAAGGCGACAATATCTCTGGCTAAACGCGACAATATCTCATCTCTAGCTAAAGGCGACAATACCTCATCTCTGGCTAAATGAGGCAAAATCTCTGGCTAAAGGAGACAATATCTCTGGCTAAAGGCGACAATATCTCATCTCTTCCTAAAAGCGACAATATCTCATCTCTGGCTAAAGGCGTCAATATCTCATCTCTGGCAAAAGGCGACAGTACCACATCTCTGGCTAAAGGCGACAATGTCTCATCTCTGGCTAAAGGCGACAATATCATCTCTGGCTAAATGTGACAATATCTCATCTCTGGCTAAAGGCAACAATAACTCTGGCTAAAGGCGAAAATATATCTGGCTAAAAGCGACAATATCTCATCTCTGGCTAATGGTGAAAATATCTCATCTCTGGCTAAAGGCGACAATATCTCATATCTGGCCAAAGGCGACAATATCTCATCTCTGGCTAAAGGCGACAATATCTCATCTCTGCCTAAAGGCGACACTATTTCTGGCTAATGGTTACAATATCTTTGGCTAAAGGCGTCAATATCTCATCTCTCGCTAGAGGCGACAATATCTCATCTCAGGCGAAATGAGGCAATATCTCATCTCTGGCTAAAGGCGGCAATATCTCATCTCTGGCTAAAGGCGACAATATCTCATCTCAGGCGAAATGAGGCAATAACTATGGCTAAAGGCGACAATATCTCTGGCTAAAGGCGACAATAACTCATCTCTACCTAAAGGCGACAATATCTCATCTCTGTCTAAAGGCGACAATATCCCATCTCTACCTAAAGGCGACAATATCTCATCTCTGGCTAAAGGCGACAATACCTCATCTCTGGCTAAATGAGGCAAAATCTCTGGCTAAAGGAGACAATATCTCTGGCTAAAGGCGACAATATCTCATCTCTGGTTAATGGCGACAATATCTCATCTCTGCCTAAAGGCGACAATATCTCTGGCTAAAGGCGACAATGTCTCTGGCTAAAAGCGAAAATATCTCATCTCTGGCTAAAGGCGACAATATGTCATCTCTGCCTAAAGGCGACAATATTTCATCTCTGCCTAAAGTAGACAATACCTCATCTGTGGATAAAGGGGACAATATCTCATCTCTGGCTAAAGGCGACAATATCTCATCTCTGGCTAAAGGCGACAATGTCTCATCTCTGGCTAAAGGTGACAATATCATCTCTGGCTAAATGTGACAATATCTCATCTCTGGCTAAAGGCGACAATAACTCTGGCTAAAGGCGAAAATATATCTGGCTAAAAGCGACAATATCTCATCTCTGGCTAAAGGCGAAAATATCTCATCTCTGGCTAAAGGCGAGAATATCTCATATCTGGCCAAAGGCGACAATATCTCATCTCTGGCTAAAGGCGACAATACCTCATCTCTGGCGACAATATCTCATCTCTGGCTAAAGGCGACAATATCTCATCTCTACCTAAAGGCGACAATATCTCATCTCTGGCTAAAGGCGACAATATCTCATCTCTGGTTAAAGGCGACAATATCTCATCTCTGGCTAAAGGCGACAATACCTCATCTCTGGCTAAATGAGGCAAAATCTCTGGCTAAAGGAGACAATATCTCATCTCAGGCGAAATGAGGCAATAACTATGGCTAAAGGCGACAATATCTCTGGCTAAAGGCGACAATATCTCATCTGTACCTAAAGGCGACAATATCTCATCTCTGGCTAAAGGCGACAATATCCCATCTCTACCTAAAGGCAACAATATCTCATCTCTGGCTAAAGGCGACAATACCTCATCTCTGGCTAAATGAGGCAAAATCTCTGGCTAAAGGAGACAATATCTCTGGCTAAAGGCGACAATATCTCATCTCTGGTTAATGGCGACAATATCTCATCTCTGCCTAAAGGCGACAATATCTCTGGCTAAAGGCGACAATATCTCTGGCTAAAAGCGACAATATCTCATCTCTGGCTAAAGGCGACAATATGTCATCTCTGCCTAAAGGCGACAATATTTCATCTCTGCCTAAAGTAGACAATACCTCATCTGTGGATAAAGGGGACAATATCTCATCTCTGGCTAAAGGCGACAATATCTCATCTCTGGCTAAAGGCGACAATGTCTCATCTCTGGCTAAAGGCGACAATATCATCTCTGCCTAAATGTGACAATATCTCATCTCTGGCTAAAGGCGACAATAACTCTGGCTAAAGGCGAAAATATATCTGGCTAAAAGCGACAATATCTCATCTCTGGCTAAAGGCGAAAATATCTCATCTCTGGCTAAAGGCGAGAATATCTCATATCTGGCCAAAGGCGACAATATCTCATCTCTGGCTAAAGGCGACAATACCTCATCTCTGGCGACAATATCTCATCTCTGGCTAAAGGCGACAATATCTCATCTCTACCTAAAGGCGACAATATCTCATCTCTGGCTAAAGGCGACAATATCCCATCTCTACCTAAAGGCGACAATATCTCATCTCTGGCTAAAGGCGACAATACCTCATCTCTGGCTAAATGAGGCAAAATCTCTGGCTAAAGGAGACAATATCTCTGGCTAAAGGCGACAATATCTCATCTCTGGTTAATGGCGACAATATCTCATCTCTGCCTAAAGGCGACAATATCTCTGGCTAAAGGCGACAATATCTCTGGCTAAAAGCGACAATATCTCATCTCTGGCTAAAGGCGACAATATGTCATCTCTGCCTAAAGGCGACAATATTTCATCTCTGCCTAAAGTAGACAATACCTCATCTGTGGATAAAGGGGACAATATCTCATCTCTGGCTAAAGGCGACAATATCTCATCTCTGGCTAAAGGCGACAATGTCTCATCTCTGGCTAAAGGCGACAATATCATCTCTGGCTAAATGTGACAATATCTCATCTCTGGCTAAAGGCGACAATAACTCTGGCTAAAGGCGAAAATATATCTGGCAAAAGCGGCAATATCTCATCTCTGGCTAAAGGCGAAAATATCTCATCTCTGGCTAAAGGCGAGAATATCTCATATCTGGCCAAAGGCGACAATATCTCATCTATGGCGAAAGGCGACAATATCTCATATCTGGCCAAAGGCGACAATATCTCATCTCTGGCTAAAGGCGACAATATCTCATCTCTGGTTAAAGGCGACAATATCTCAACACAGGCGAAATGAGGCAATATCTCATATCTGGCTAAAGGCGACAATATCTCATCTCAGGCGAAATGAGGCAATATCTATGGCTAAAGGCGACAATATCTCATCTCTGGCTAAATGTGACAATATCTCATCTCTGGCTAAAGGTGACAGTATCTCATCTCTACCTAAAGGCGACAATATCTCATCTCTGGCTAAAGGCGACAATATCATCTCTGGCTAAAGGCGACAATACCTCATCTCTGGCTAAAGGAGACAATATCGTCTCTGGCTAAAGGCGACAATACCTCATCTCTGGCTAAAGGCGACAATATCTCATCTCTGGCTAAAGGCGACAATATCTCATCTCTGGCTATAGGCGGCAATATCTCATCTCTGCCTAAAGGCGACAATATCTCATCTCCGCCTAAAGGCGACAATATCTCATCTCTGGCTAAATGCGACAATACCTCATTACTGGCTAAAGGCGACAATATCTCATCTCTGGCTAAAGGCGACAATACCTCATCTCTGGCTAAATGAGGCAAAATCTCTGGCTAAAGGAGACAATATCTCTGGCTAAAGGCGACAATATCTCATCTCTGGCTAAAGGCGACAATATCTCATCTCTGGCTAAAGGCGATAATATCTCAACTCTGGCTAAAGGCGACAATATCTCATCTCTGGCTATAGGCGACAATATCTCATCTCTGGCTAAAGGCGACAATACCTCATCTCTGGCTAACTGCGACAATATCTCATCTCTGGCTAAAGGCGACAATATCTCTGGGTAAGGCGACAATATCTCTGGCTAAAGGCAACAATATCTCTGGCTAGAGGCGACAATATCATCTCTGGCTAAATGTGACAATATCTCATCTCTGGCTAAAGGCGACAATATCTCTGGCTAAAGGCGACAATATCTCTGGCTAAAGGCGACAATATCTCTGGCTAAAGGCGACAATATCTCAACTCTGGCTAAAGGCGACAATATCATCTCTGGCTAAAGGCGACAATACCTCATCTCTGGCTAAAGGAGACAATATCGTTTCTGGCTAATGGCGACAATACCTCATCTCTGGCTAAAGGCGACAATATCTCATCTCTGGCTAAAGGCGACAATATGTCATCTCTGGCTAAAGGCGATAATATCTCAACTCTGGCTAAAGGTGACAATATCTCATCTCTGGCTAAAGGCGCCAATATCTCATCTCTGGCTAAAGGCGACAATACCTCATCTCTGGCTAACTGCGACAATATCTCATCTCTGGCTAAAGGCGACAATATCTATGGCTAGAGGCGACAATATCTCTGGCTAAAGGCGACGATATCTCTGGCTAAAGGCGACAATATCTCATCTCTGGCTAAAGGCGACAATATCTCATCTCTGGCTAAAGGCGACAACATCGTCTCTGGCTAAAGGCGACAATATCTCATCTCTGGCTAAAGGCGACAATATCTCATCTCTAGCTAAAGGCGACTATTTCTCTGCCTAAAGGCGACAATATCTCATCTCTGGCTAAAGGCGGCAATATCTCATCTATGCCTAAAGGCGGCAATATTTCATCTCTGCCTAAAGTAGAGAATACCTCATCTCTGGCTAAAGGGGACAATATGTCATCTCTGCCTAAAGGCGACAATATTTCATCTCTGGCTAAAGGCGACAATACCTCATCTCTGGCTAAAGGCGACAGTATTTCAACTCTGGCTAAAGGCGACAATATCTCATCTCTGGCTAAATGTGACAATATCTCATCTCTGGCTAAAGGTGACAGTATCTCATCTCTACCTAAAGGCGACAATATCTCATCTCTGGCTAAAGGCGACAATATCATCTCTGGCTAAAGGCGACAATACCTCATCTCTGGCTAAAGGAGACAATATCGTCTCTGGCTAAAGGCGACAATACCTCATCTCTGGCTAAAGGCGACAATATCTCATCTCTGGCTAAAGGCGACAATATCTCATCTCTGGCTATAGGCGGCAATATCTCATCTCTGCCTAAAGGCGACAATATCTCATCTCCGCCTAAAGGCGACAATATCTCATCTCTGGCTAAATGCGACAATACCTCATTACTGGCTAAAGGCGACAATATCTCATCTCTGGCTAAAGGCGACAATACCTCATCTCTGGCTAAATGAGGCAAAATCTCTGGCTAAAGGAGACAATATCTCTGGCTAAAGGCGACAATATCTCATCTCTGGCTAAAGGCGACAATATCTCATCTCTGGCTAAAGGCGATAATATCTCAACTCTGGCTAAAGGCGACAATATCTCATCTCTGGCTATAGGCGACAATATCTCATCTCTGGCTAAAGGCGACAATACCTCATCTCTGGCTAACTGCGACAATATCTCATCTCTGGCTAAAGGCGACAATATCTCTGGGTAAGGCGACAATATCTCTGGCTAAAGGCAACAATATCTCTGGCTAGAGGCGACAATATCATCTCTGGCTAAATGTGACAATATCTCATCTCTGGCTAAAGGCGACAATATCTCTGGCTAAAGGCGACAATATCTCTGGCTAAAGGCGACAATATCTCTGGCTAAAGGCGACAATATCTCAACTCTGGCTAAAGGCGACAATATCATCTCTGGCTAAAGGCGACAATACCTCATCTCTGGCTAAAGGAGACAATATCGTTTCTGGCTAATGGCGACAATACCTCATCTCTGGCTAAAGGCGACAATATCTCATCTCTGGCTAAAGGCGACAATATGTCATCTCTGGCTAAAGGCGATAATATCTCAACTCTGGCTAAAGGTGACAATATCTCATCTCTGGCTAAAGGCGCCAATATCTCATCTCTGGCTAAAGGCGACAATACCTCATCTCTGGCTAACTGCGACAATATCTCATCTCTGGCTAAAGGCGACAATATCTATGGCTAGAGGCGACAATATCTCTGGCTAAAGGCGACGATATCTCTGGCTAAAGGCGACAATATCTCATCTCTGGCTAAAGGCGACAATATCTCATCTCTGGCTAAAGGCGACAACATCGTCTCTGGCTAAAGGCGACAATATCTCATCTCTGGCTAAAGGCGACAATATCTCATCTCTAGCTAAAGGCGACTATTTCTCTGCCTAAAGGCGACAATATCTCATCTCTGGCTAAAGGCGGCAATATCTCATCTATGCCTAAAGGCGGCAATATTTCATCTCTGCCTAAAGTAGAGAATACCTCATCTCTGGCTAAAGGGGACAATATGTCATCTCTGCCTAAAGGCGACAATATTTCATCTCTGGCTAAAGGCGACAATACCTCATCTCTGGCTAAAGGCGACAGTATTTCAACTCTGGCTAAAGGCGACAATATCTCATCTCTGGCTAAAAGTGACATTATCTCATCTCTGGCTAAAGACAGCAATATCTCATCTCTGGCTAAAGGCGACAATATCTCATCTCTGGCTAAAGGCGACAATATCTCATGTCTGGCTAAAGGCGGCAATATATCTGGCTAAAGGCGACAATATCTCTGGCTAAAGGCGACAGTATCTCATCTCTGGCTAAAGGCGACATTACCTCATCTCTGGCGACAATATCTCATCTTGGCAAAAGGCGAGAATATCTCATCTCTGGCTAAATGTGACAATATCTCTGGATAAAGGCGACAATATCTCTGGCTAAAGGCGACAATATCTCATCTCTGGCTAAAGGCGACAACATCATCTCTGGCTAAATGCTACAATACCTCATCTCTGGCTAAAGGCGACAATATCTCACCTCTGCCTAAAGGCGACAATATCTCATCTGTGGCTAAAGGCGACAATACCACATCTCTACCTAAAGGCGACAATATCTCATCTGTGGTTAAAGGCGACAATATCTCATCTCTGGCTAAAGGCGAAAATATCTCATCTCTGGCTAAAGGAGACAGTATCTCATCTCTGGCTAAAGGCGACAATATCTCATCTCAGGTGAAATGAGGCAATATCTCTGGCTAAAGTCGACAGTATCTCATCTCTGGCTAAAGGCGACAATATCTCATCTCTGCCTAAAGGCGACAATACCTCATCTATGCCTAAAGTAGACAATACCTCATCTTTGGATAATAACGACAATATCTCTGGCTAAAGGCGACAATATCTCATCTCTGCCTAAAGGCGACAATATCTCATCTCTTGCTAATGGTGACAATATCTCTGGCTAAAGGCGACAATATCTCATCTCTGGCTAAAGGCGACATGATCTATCTCTGGCTAAACGCGACAATATCTCATCTCTGCCTAAAGGCGACAATATCTCATCTCTGCCTAAAGTAGACAATATCTCTGGCTAAAGGCGACAATATCTCATCTCTGGCTAAAGGCGACAATATCTCATCTCTAGCTAAAGGCGACAATTTTTCTGGCTAAAGGCGACAATGTCTCATATCTGGCTAAAGGCGACAATATGTCATCTCTGGCTAAAGGCGACAATATTTCATCTCTGCCTAAAGTAGACAATATCTCTGGCTAAAGGCGACAATATCTCATCTCTGGCTAAAGGCGACAATATCTCATCTCAGGCGAAATGAGGCAATATCTATGGCTAAAGGCGACAATATCTCATCTCTGGCTAAATGTGACAATATCTCATCTCTGGCTAAAGATGACAATATCTCATCTCTACCTAAAGGCGACAATATCTCATCTCTGGCTAAAGGCGACAATATCATCTCTGGCTAAAGGCGACAATACCTCATCTCTGGCTAAAGGCGACAATATCTCTGGGTAAGGCGACAATATCTCTGGCTAAAGGCAACAATATCTCTGGCTAGAGGCGACAATATCATCTCTGGCTAAATGTGACAATATCTCATCTCTGGCTAAAGGCGACAATATCTCTGGCTAAAGGCGACAATATCTCTGGCTAAAGGCGACAATATCTCAACTCTGGCTAAAGGCGACAATATCATCTCTGGCTAAAGGCGACAATACCTCATCTCTGGCTAAAGGAGACAATATCGTTTCTGGCTAATGGCGACAATACCTCATCTCTGGCTAAAGGCGATAATATGTCAACTCTGGCTAAAGGTGACAATATCTCATCTCTGGCTAAAGGCGCCAATATCTCATCTCTGGCTAAAGGCGACAATACCTCATCTCTGGCTAACTGCGACAATATCTCATCTCTGGCTAAAGGCGACAATATCTATGGCTAGAGGCGACAATATCTCTGGCTAAATGCAACAATATCTCTGGCTAAAGGCGACAATATCTCATCTCTGGCTAAAGGCGACAATATCTCATCTCTGGCTAAAGGCGACAACATCGTCTCTGGCTAAAGGAGACAATATCTCATCTCTGGCTAAAGCCGACAATATCTCATCTCTAGCTAAAGGCGACTATTTCTCTGCCTAAAGGCGACAATATCTCATCTCTGGCTAAAGGCGGCAATATCTCATCTATGCCTAAAGGCGGCAATATTTCATCTCTGCCTAAAGTAGAGAATACCTCATCTCTGGCTAAAGGGGACAATATGTCATCTCTGCCTAAAGGCGACAATATTTCATCTCTGGCTAAAGGCGACAATACCTCATCTCTGGCTAAAGGCGACAGTATTTCAACACTGGCTAAAGGCGACAATATCTCATCTCTGGCTAAAAGTGACATTATCTCATCTCTGGCTAAAGGCAGCAATATCTCATCTCTGGCTAAAGGCGACAATATCTCATCTCTGGCTAAAGGCGACAATGTCTCATCTCTGGCTAAAGGTGACAATATCATCTCTGGCTAAATGTGACAATATCTCATCTCTGGCTAAAGGCGACAATAACTCTGGCTAAAGGCGAAAATATATCTGGCTAAAAGCGACAATATCTCATCTCTGGCTAAAGGCGAAAATATCTCATCTCTGGCTAAAGGCGAGAATATCTCATATCTGGCCAAAGGCGACAATATCTCATCTCTGGCTAAAGGCGACAATACCTCATCTCTGGCGACAATATCTCATCTCTGGCTAAAGGCGACAATATCTCATCTCTACCTAAAGGCGACAATATCTCATCTCTGGCTAAAGGCGACAATATCTCATCTCTGGTTAAAGGCGACAATATCTCATCTCTGGCTAAAGGCGACAATACCTCATCTCTGGCTAAATGAGGCAAAATCTCTGGCTAAAGGAGACAATATCTCATCTCAGGCGAAATGAGGCAATAACTATGGCTAAAGGCGACAATATCTCTGGCTAAAGGCGACAATATCTCATCTGTACCTAAAGGCGACAATATCTCATCTCTGGCTAAAGGCGACAATATCCCATCTCTACCTAAAGGCAACAATATCTCATCTCTGGCTAAAGGCGACAATACCTCATCTCTGGCTAAATGAGGCAAAATCTCTGGCTAAAGGAGACAATATCTCTGGCTAAAGGCGACAATATCTCATCTCTGGTTAATGGCGACAATATCTCATCTCTGCCTAAAGGCGACAATATCTCTGGCTAAAGGCGACAATATCTCTGGCTAAAAGCGACAATATCTCATCTCTGGCTAAAGGCGACAATATGTCATCTCTGCCTAAAGGCGACAATATTTCATCTCTGCCTAAAGTAGACAATACCTCATCTGTGGATAAAGGGGACAATATCTCATCTCTGGCTAAAGGCGACAATATCTCATCTCTGGCTAAAGGCGACAATGTCTCATCTCTGGCTAAAGGCGACAATATCATCTCTGCCTAAATGTGACAATATCTCATCTCTGGCTAAAGGCGACAATAACTCTGGCTAAAGGCGAAAATATATCTGGCTAAAAGCGACAATATCTCATCTCTGGCTAAAGGCGAAAATATCTCATCTCTGGCTAAAGGCGAGAATATCTCATATCTGGCCAAAGGCGACAATATCTCATCTCTGGCTAAAGGCGACAATACCTCATCTCTGGCGACAATATCTCATCTCTGGCTAAAGGCGACAATATCTCATCTCTACCTAAAGGCGACAATATCTCATCTCTGGCTAAAGGCGACAATATCCCATCTCTACCTAAAGGCGACAATATCTCATCTCTGGCTAAAGGCGACAATACCTCATCTCTGGCTAAATGAGGCAAAATCTCTGGCTAAAGGAGACAATATCTCTGGCTAAAGGCGACAATATCTCATCTCTGGTTAATGGCGACAATATCTCATCTCTGCCTAAAGGCGACAATATCTCTGGCTAAAGGCGACAATATCTCTGGCTAAAAGCGACAATATCTCATCTCTGGCTAAAGGCGACAATATGTCATCTCTGCCTAAAGGCGACAATATTTCATCTCTGCCTAAAGTAGACAATACCTCATCTGTGGATAAAGGGGACAATATCTCATCTCTGGCTAAAGGCGACAATATCTCATCTCTGGCTAAAGGCGACAATGTCTCATCTCTGGCTAAAGGCGACAATATCATCTCTGGCTAAATGTGACAATATCTCATCTCTGGCTAAAGGCGACAATAACTCTGGCTAAAGGCGAAAATATATCTGGCAAAAGCGGCAATATCTCATCTCTGGCTAAAGGCGAAAATATCTCATCTCTGGCTAAAGGCGAGAATATCTCATATCTGGCCAAAGGCGACAATATCTCATCTATGGCGAAAGGCGACAATATCTCATATCTGGCCAAAGGCGACAATATCTCATCTCTGGCTAAAGGCGACAATATCTCATCTCTGGTTAAAGGCGACAATATCTCAACACAGGCGAAATGAGGCAATATCTCATCTCTGGCTAAAGGCGACAATATCTCATCTCAGGCGAAATGAGGCAATATCTATGGCTAAAGGCGACAATATCTCATCTCTGGCTAAATGTGACAATATCTCATCTCTGGCTAAAGGTGACAGTATCTCATCTCTACCTAAAGGCGACAATATCTCATCTCTGGCTAAAGGCGACAATATCATCTCTGGCTAAAGGCGACAATACCTCATCTCTGGCTAAAGGAGACAATATCGTCTCTGGCTAAAGGCGACAATACCTCATCTCTGGCTAAAGGCGACAATATCTCATCTCTGGCTAAAGGCGACAATATCTCATCTCTGGCTATAGGCGGCAATATCTCATCTCTGCCTAAAGGCGACAATATCTCATCTCCGCCTAAAGGCGACAATATCTCATCTCTGGCTAAATGCGACAATACCTCATTACTGGCTAAAGGCGACAATATCTCATCTCTGGCTAAAGGCGACAATACCTCATCTCTGGCTAAATGAGGCAAAATCTCTGGCTAAAGGAGACAATATCTCTGGCTAAAGGCGACAATATCTCATCTCTGGCTAAAGGCGACAATATCTCATCTCTGGCTAAAGGCGATAATATCTCAACTCTGGCTAAAGGCGACAATATCTCATCTCTGGCTATAGGCGACAATATCTCATCTCTGGCTAAAGGCGACAATACCTCATCTCTGGCTAACTGCGACAATATCTCATCTCTGGCTAAAGGCGACAATATCTCTGGGTAAGGCGACAATATCTCTGGCTAAAGGCAACAATATCTCTGGCTAGAGGCGACAATATCATCTCTGGCTAAATGTGACAATATCTCATCTCTGGCTAAAGGCGACAATATCTCTGGCTAAAGGCGACAATATCTCTGGCTAAAGGCGACAATATCTCTGGCTAAAGGCGACAATATCTCAACTCTGGCTAAAGGCGACAATATCATCTCTGGCTAAAGGCGACAATACCTCATCTCTGGCTAAAGGAGACAATATCGTTTCTGGCTAATGGCGACAATACCTCATCTCTGGCTAAAGGCGACAATATCTCATCTCTGGCTAAAGGCGACAATATGTCATCTCTGGCTAAAGGCGATAATATCTCAACTCTGGCTAAAGGTGACAATATCTCATCTCTGGCTAAAGGCGCCAATATCTCATCTCTGGCTAAAGGCGACAATACCTCATCTCTGGCTAACTGCGACAATATCTCATCTCTGGCTAAAGGCGACAATATCTATGGCTAGAGGCGACAATATCTCTGGCTAAAGGCGACGATATCTCTGGCTAAAGGCGACAATATCTCATCTCTGGCTAAAGGCGACAATATCTCATCTCTGGCTAAAGGCGACAACATCGTCTCTGGCTAAAGGCGACAATATCTCATCTCTGGCTAAAGGCGACAATATCTCATCTCTAGCTAAAGGCGACTATTTCTCTGCCTAAAGGCGACAATATCTCATCTCTGGCTAAAGGCGGCAATATCTCATTTATGCCTAAAGGCGGCAATATTTCATCTCTGCCTAAAGTAGAGAATACCTCATCTCTGGCTAAAGGGGACAATATGTCATCTCTGCCTAAAGGCGACAATATTTCATCTCTGGCTAAAGGCGACAATACCTCATCTCTGGCTAAAGGCGACAGTATTTCAACTCTGGCTAAAGGCGACAATATCTCATCTCTGGCTAAAAGTGACATTATCTCATCTCTGGCTAAAGACAGCAATATCTCATCTCTGGCTAAAGGCGACAATATCTCATCTCTGGCTAAAGGCGACAATATCTCATGTCTGGCTAAAGGCGGCAATATATCTGGCTAAAGGCGACAATATCTCTGGCTAAAGGCGACAGTATCTCATCTCTGGCTAAAGGCGACATTACCTCATCTCTGGCGACAATATCTCATCTCTGGCAAAAGGCGAGAATATCTCATCTCTGGCTAAATGTGACAATATCTCTGGATAAAGGCGACAATATCTCTGGCTAAAGGCGACAATATCTCATCTCTGGCTAAAGGCGACAACATCATCTCTGGCTAAATGCTACAATACCTCATCTCTGGCTAAAGGCGACAATATCTCACCTCTGCCTAAAGGCGACAATATCTCATCTGTGGCTAAAGGCGACAATACCACATCTCTACCTAAAGGCGACAATATCTCATCTGTGGTTAAAGGCGACAATATCTCATCTCTGGCTAAAGGCGAAAATATCTCATCTCTGGCTAAAGGAGACAGTATCTCATCTCTGGCTAAAGGCGACAATATCTCATCTCAGGTGAAATGAGGCAATATCTCTGGCTAAAGTCGACAGTATCTCATCTCTGGCTAAAGGCGACAATATCTCATCTCTGCCTAAAGGCGACAATACCTCATCTATGCCTAAAGTAGACAATACCTCATCTTTGGATAATAACGACAATATCTCTGGCTAAAGGCGACAATATCTCATCTCTGCCTAAAGGCGACAATATCTCATCTCTTGCTAATGGTGACAATATCTCTGGCTAAAGGCGACAATATCTCATCTCTGGCTAAAGGCGACATGATCTATCTCTGGCTAAACGCGACAATATCTCATCTCTGCCTAAAGGCGACAATATCTCATCTCTGCCTAAAGTAGACAATATCTCTGGCTAAAGGCGACAATATCTCATCTCTGGCTAAAGGCGACAATATCTCATCTCTAGCTAAAGGCGACAATTTTTCTGGCTAAAGGCGACAATGTCTCATATCTGGCTAAAGGCGACAATATGTCATCTCTGGCTAAAGGCGACAATATTTCATCTCTGCCTAAAGTAGACAATATCTCTGGCTAAAGGCGACAATATCTCATCTCTGGCTAAAGGCGACAATATCTCATCTCAGGCGAAATGAGGCAATATCTATGGCTAAAGGCGACAATATCTCATCTCTGGCTAAATGTGACAATATCTCATCTCTGGCTAAAGATGACAATATCTCATCTCTACCTAAAGGCGACAATATCTCATCTCTGGCTAAAGGCGACAATATCATCTCTGGCTAAAGGCGACAATACCTCATCTCTGGCTAAAGGCGACAATATCTCTGGGTAAGGCGACAATATCTCTGGCTAAAGGCAACAATATCTCTGGCTAGAGGCGACAATATCATCTCTGGCTAAATGTGACAATATCTCATCTCTGGCTAAAGGCGACAATATCTCTGGCTAAAGGCGACAATATCTCTGGCTAAAGGCGACAATATCTCAACTCTGGCTAAAGGCGACAATATCATCTCTGGCTAAAGGCGACAATACCTCATCTCTGGCTAAAGGAGACAATATCGTTTCTGGCTAATGGCGACAATACCTCATCTCTGGCTAAAGGCGATAATATGTCAACTCTGGCTAAAGGTGACAATATCTCATCTCTGGCTAAAGGCGCCAATATCTCATCTCTGGCTAAAGGCGACAATACCTCATCTCTGGCTAACTGCGACAATATCTCATCTCTGGCTAAAGGCGACAATATCTATGGCTAGAGGCGACAATATCTCTGGCTAAATGCAACAATATCTCTGGCTAAAGGCGACAATATCTCATCTCTGGCTAAAGGCGACAATATCTCATCTCTGGCTAAAGGCGACAACATCGTCTCTGGCTAAAGGAGACAATATCTCATCTCTGGCTAAAGCCGACAATATCTCATCTCTAGCTAAAGGCGACTATTTCTCTGCCTAAAGGCGACAATATCTCATCTCTGGCTAAAGGCGGCAATATCTCATCTATGCCTAAAGGCGGCAATATTTCATCTCTGCCTAAAGTAGAGAATACCTCATCTCTGGCTAAAGGGGACAATATGTCATCTCTGCCTAAAGGCGACAATATTTCATCTCTGGCTAAAGGCGACAATACCTCATCTCTGGCTAAAGGCGACAGTATTTCAACACTGGCTAAAGGCGACAATATCTCATCTCTGGCTAAAAGTGACATTATCTCATCTCTGGCTAAAGGCAGCAATATCTCATCTCTGGCTAAAGGCGACAATATCTCATCTCTGGCTAAAGGCGACAATATCTCATGTCTGGCTAAAGGCGGCAATATATCTGGCTAAAGGCGACAATATCTCTGGCTAAAGGCGACAGTATCTCATCTCTGGCTAAAGGCGACAATATCTCATCTCAGGTGAAATGAGGCAATATCTCTGGCTAAAGTAGACAGTATCTCATCTCTGGCTAAAGGCGACAATATCTCATCTCTGCCTAAAGGCGACAATACCTCATCTATGCCTAAAGTAGACAATACCTCATCTTTGGATAATAACGACAATATCTCTGGCTAAAGGCGACAATATCTCATCTCTGGCTAAAGGCGACAATATCTCATCTCTTGCTAAAGGTGACAATATCTCTGGCTAAAGGCGACAATATCTCATCTCTGGCTAATGGCGACATGATCTATCTCTGGCTAAACGCGACAATATCTCATCTCTGCCTAAAGGCGACAATATCTCATCTCTGCCTAAAGTAGACAATATCTCTGGCTAAAGGCGACAATATCTCATCTCTGGCTAAAGGCGACAATATCTCATCTCTAGCTAAAGGTGACAATTTTTCTGGCTAAAGGCGACAATGTCTCATATCTGGCTAAAGGCGACAATATGTCATCTCTGGCTAAAGGCGACAATATTTCATCTCTGCCTAAAGTAGACAATATCTCTGGCTAAAGGCGACAATATCTCATCTCTGGATAAAGGGGACAATATCTCATCTCTGGCTAAAGGCGACGATATCTCATCTCTGCCTAAAGACGACAATATCTCATCTCTGCCTAAAGTAGACAATATCTCTGGCTAAAGGCGACAATATCTCATCTCTGGATAAAGGCGACAATATCTCATCTCTGGCTAAAAACGACAATACCTCATCTCTGGCGACAATATCTCATCTCTGGCTAAAGGCGACAATATCTCATCTCTGGCTAAAGGCGACAATACCTCATCTCTGGCTAAAGGCTACAATATCTCATCTCTGGCTAAAGACGACAATATCTCATCTCTGGCTAAAGGCGACAATATCTCTCGCTAAAGGCGACAATATCTCATCTCTAGCTAAAGGCGACAATACCTCATCTCTGGCTAAATGAGGCAAAATCTCTGGCTAAAGGAGACCATATCTCTGGCTAAAGGCGACAATATCTCATCTCTGCCTAAAAGCGACAATATCTCATCTCTGGCTAAAGGCGACAATATCTCATCTCTGGCTAGAGGCGACAATATCTCATCTCTGGCTAAAGGCGACAGTACCACATCTCTGGCTAAAGGCGACAATGTCTCATCTCTGGCTAAAGGCGACAATATCATCTCTGGCTAAATGTGACAATATCTCATCTCTGGCTAAAGGCGACAATAACTCTGGCTAAAGGCGGCAATATCTCTGGCTAAAGGCGACAATATCTTTGACTAAAGGCGAAAATATATCTGGCTAAAGGCGACAATATCTCATCTCTAGCTAAAGGCGAAAATATCTCATCTCTGGATAAAGGCGACAATATCTCATATCTGGCCAAAGGCGACAATATATCATCTCTGCCTAAAGGCGTCAATATTTCTGGCTAATGGTGACAATATCTCTGGCTACAGCCGACAATATCTCATCTCTGGTTAAAGGCGACAATATCTCATCTCAGGCGAAATGAGGCAATATCTCATCTCTGGCTAAAGGTGGCAATATCTCATCTCTGGCTAAAGGCGACAATATCTCATCTCAGGCTAAATGAGGCAATAACTATGGCTAAAGGCGACAATATCTCTGGCTAAAGGCGACAATATCTCATCTCTGGCTAAAGGCGACAATATCTCATCTCTGGCTAAAGGCGACAATATCTCATCTCTGGTTTAAGGCGACAATACCTCATCTCTGGCTAAATGAGGCAAAATCTCTGGCTAAAGTAGACAATATCTCTGGCTAAAGGTGACAATATCTCATCTCTGGTTAATGGCGACAATATCTCATCTCTGCCTAAAGGCGACAATATCTCTGGCTAAAGGCGACAATATCTCATCTCTGGCTAAAGGCGACAATATCATCTCTGGCTAAAGGCGAAAATACCTCATCTCTGGCTAAAGGCGACAATATCTCACCTCTGCCTAAAGGCGACAATATCTCATCTCTGGCTAAAGGCGACAATACCACATCTCTGCCTAAAGGCGACAATATCTCATCTGTGGTTAAAGGCGACAATATCTCATCTCTGGCTAAAGGCGAAAATATCTCATCTCTGGCTAAAGGCGACAGTATCTCATCTCTGGCTAAAGGCGACAATATTTCATCTCAGGTGAAATGAGGCAATATCTCTGGCTAAAGGCGACAATATCTCTGCCTAAAGGCGACAATACCTCATCTATGCCTAAAGTAGACAATACCTCATCTCTGGCTAATAACGACAATATCTCTGGCTAAAGGCGACAATATCTCATCTCTGTCTAAAGGCGACAATATCTCAACTCTTGCTAAAGGCGACAATATCTCTGGCTAAAGGCGACAATATCTCATCTCTGGCTAAAGGCGACAATATGTCATCTCTGCCTAAAGGCGACAATATTTCATCTCTGCCTAAAGTAGACAATACCTCATCTCTGGATAAAGGGGACAATATCTCATCTCTGGCTAAAGGCGACAATATCTCATCTCTGGCTAAAGGCAACAATACCTCATCTCTGGCTAAAGGCGACAGTATCTCAACTCTGGCTAAAGGCGGCAATATCTCATCTCTGGCTAAAGGTGTCAATATCTCATCTCTGACTAAAGGCGACAATATCTCATCTCTGGCTAAAGGCGACAATATCTCATCTCTGCCTAAAGGCGACAATATCTCATCTCTGCCTAAAGGGGACAATATCTCATCTCTGGCTAAAGGCAACAATCCCTCATCTCTGGCTAAAGGCGACAATACCTCATCTCTGGCTAAAGGCGACAATATCTAATCTCTGGCTAAAGGCGGCAATATCTCTGGCTAAAGGCGACAATATCTCTGGATAAAGGCGACAATATCTCATCTCTGGCTAAAGGCGACAATACCTCATCTCTGGCGACAATATCTCATCTCTGGCTAAAGGCGACAATATCTCATCTCTGGCTAAAGGCAACAATATCTCATCTCTGGTTAAAGGCGACAATATCTCATCTCTGGCTAAAGGCGAAAATACCTCATCTCTGGCTAAAGGCGACAATATCTCATCTCTGGCCAAAAGCGACAATATCTCATCTCTGGCTGAAAGCTACAATATCTCTGGCTAAAAGCGACAATGTCTCTTCTCTTGCGAAATGAGGCAATATCTCATCTCTGGCTAAAGGCGACAATATCTCTGGCTAAAGGCGACAATATCTCGTGCTAAGGGCAACAATATCTCAGGCTAAAGGCGACAATAGATCTGGCTAAAGGCGACAATATCTCATCTCTTCCGAAATGAGGCAATATATCATCTCTGGCTAAAGGCGACAATATCTCATATCTGGCCAAAGGCGACAATATCTCATCTCTGGCTAAAGGTGACAATATCTCATCTCTGGCTAAAGGCAACAATATCTCATCTCTGCCTAAAGGCGACAATATGTCATCTCTGCCTAAAGTCGACAATATCTCATCTCTGCCTAAAGGCGACAATATCTCATCTCTGGCTAAAGGCGACAATATCTCATCTCTGCCTAAAGGTGACAATACCTCATCTCTGGCTAAAGGCGACAATATCTCATCTCTGGCTAAAGGCGACAATATCTCATGTCTGGCTATAGGCGACAATCTCTCATCTCTGCCTAAGGGCGACAATATCTCATCTCTGCCTAAAGGCGACAATATCTCATCTCTGGCTAAAGGCGACAATATCTCACCTCTGGCTAAAGGCAACAATACCTCATTACTGGCTAAACGCGACAATATCTTATCTCTGGTTAAAGGCGACAATATCTCATCTCTGGCTAAGGGCGACAATATCTCTGGCTAAGTGCGACAATATCTCTTGCTAAAGGCAACAATATCTCTGGCTAAAGGTGGCAATATCTCTGGCTAAAGTCGGCAAAACCTCATCTCTGCCTAAAGTAGACAATACCTCATCTCAGGCTAAAGGCAACAGTATCTCATCTCTGGCTAAGGGCGACAACATCTCATCTCTGGCTTAAGGCGACATTATCTCATCTCTGGCTAAAGGCGACAATATCTCATCTCTGCCTAAAGGCAACAATATGTCATCTCTGCCTAAAGTCGACAATATCTCATCTCTGGCTAAAGGCGACAATATCTCATCTCTGGCTAAAGGCGACAATTTCTCATCTCTAGCTAAAGGCGACAATATCTCTGTCGAAATGAGGTAATATCTCATCTCTGGCTTAAGGCGACAGTATCTCAACTCTGGCTAAAGGCGACAACATCTCATCTCTGGATAAAGGTGACAATATCTCATCTCTGGCTAAAGGCAACAATATCTCATCTCTGGCTAAAGGCGACAATATCGTCTATGGCTAAAGGCGACAATACCTCATCTCTGGCTAAAGGCGACAATATCTCATCTCTGGCTAAAGGCGACAATATCTCATCTCTGGCTAAAGGCGACAATATCTCTGGCGAAATGAGGCAATATCTCATCTCTGGCTAAAGGCGACAATATCTCATCTCTGCCTAAAGGCGACAATATCTCTGGCTAAAGGCGACAATATCTTTGGCTATAGGAGACAATATCTCTGGCTAAAGGCGAAAATATCTCATCTCTGGCTAAAGGCGAAAAATATCTCATTTCTGGCTAAAGACGACAATATCTCATCTCTGGCTAAAGGCGACAATATCTCATCTCTGGCTAAAGGCGACAATATCTCTGGCTAAAGGCGACAATATCTTTGGCTATAGGAGACAATATCTCTGGCTAAAGGCGACAATATCTCATCTCTGCCTAAAGGCGACAATATCTCATGTCTGCCTAAAGGCGACAATATCTCATCTCTGCCTAAAGTCGACAATATCTCATCTCTGGCTAAAGGCGAAAATATCTCATCTCTTGCTAAAGGCGACAATATCTCAACTCTGGCTAAAGGCGACAATATCTCATCTCAGGTGAAATGAGGCAATATCTCTGGCTAAAGGCTACAATATCTCTGGCTAAATGCGACAATATCTCTTGCTAAAGGCGAAAATATCTCTGGCTAAAGGCGTCAATATCTCTGGCTAAAGTCGGCAAAACCTCATCCCTGCCTTAAGTAGACAATACCTCATCTCTGGCTAAAGGCAACAGTATCTCATCTCTGGCCAAAGGCGACAATATCTCATCTCTAGTTAAAGGCGACAATATCTCCTCTCTGGCTAAAGGCGAAAATACCTCATCTCTGGCTAAAGGCGACAATATCTCATCTCTGGCCAAATGCGACAATATCTCATCTCTGGCTGAAAGCTACAATATCTCTGGCTAAAAGCGACAATGTCTCTTCTCTTGCGAAATGAGGCAATATCTTATCTCTGGCTAAAGGCGACAATATCTCATCTCTGGCTAAAGGCGACAATATCTCTGGCTAAAGGCGACAATATCTCTGGCTAAGGGCAACAATATCTCAGGCTAAATGCGACAATAGGTCTTGCTAAAGGCGACAATATCTCATCTCTTCCGAAATGAGGCAATATCTCATCTCTGGCTAAAGGCGACAATATCTCATATCTGGCCAAAGGCGACAATATCTCATCTCTGGCTAAAGGTGACAATATCTCATCTCTGGCTAAAGGCGACAATATCTCATCTCTGGCTATAGGCGACAATAACTCATCTCTGCCTAAAGGCGTCAATATCTCATCTCTGCCTAAAGGCGACAATATCTCATCTCTGGCTAAAGGCGACAATTTCTCATCTCTGGCTAAAGGCGACAATATCTCTGTCGAAATGAGGTAATATCTCATCTCTGGCTTAAGACGACAGTATCTCAACTCTGGCTAAAGGCGACAACATCTCATCTCTGGATAAAGGTGACAATATCTCATCTCTGGCTAAAGGCGACAATATCTCATCTCTGGCTAAAGGCAACAATATCGTCTCTGGCTAAAGGCGACAATACCTCATCTCTGGCTAAAGGCGACAATATCTCATCTCTGGCTAAAGGCGACAATACCTCATCTCTGGCTAAATGAGACAAAATCTCTGGCTTAAGGAGACAATATATCTGGCTAAAGGCGACAATATCTCATCTCTGGCTAATGGCGACAATATCTCATCTCTGCCTAAAGGCGACAATATCTCTGGTTAAAGGCGGCAATATCTCATGCTAAAGGCGACAATATCTCTGGCTAAAGGCGGCAATATCTCTGGCTAAAGTCAGCAAATCCTCATCTCTGCCTAAAGTAGACAATACCTCACCTCTGGCTAAAGGCAACAGTATCTCATCTCTGGCTAAAGGCGACAACATCTCATCTCTGGCTTAAGGCGACAGTATCTCATCACTGGCTAAAGGCGACAATATCTCATCTCAGGTTAAATGCGACAATATCTCATCTCTGGCTATAGGCGACAATATCTCATCTCTGCCTAAAGGCGACAATATCTCATCTCTGGCTAAAGGCGACAATATCTCATCTCTGCCTAAAGGCGACAATACCTCATCTCTGGTAAAAGGCGACAAAATCTCATCTCTGGCTTAAGGCGAAAATATCTCATCTCTGGCTAACTGCGACAATATCTCATCTCTGGCTAAAGGCGACAATATCTCATCTCTGGCTAAAGGCGACAATATCTCATCTCTGCCTAAAGGTGACAATACCTCATCTCTGGCTAAAGGCGACAATATCTCATCTCTGAAGAAAGGCGACAATATCTCATCTCTGGCTAGAGGCGACAATCTCTCATCTCTGCCTAAGGGCGACAATATCTCATCTCTGCCTAAAGGCGACAATATCTCATCTCTGGCTAAAGGCGACAATATCTCATCTCTGGCTAAAGGCAACAATACCTCATTACTGGCTAAACGCGACAATATCTCATCTCTGGTTAAAGGCGACAATATCTCATCTCTGGCTAAGGGCGACAATATCTCTGGCTAAATGCGACAATATCTCTTGCTAAAGGCGACAATATCTCTGGCTAAAGGTGGTAATATCTCTGGCTAAAGTCGGCAAAACCTCATCTCTGCCTAAAGTAGACTATACTCATCTCAGGCTAAAGGCAACAGTATCTCATCTCTGGCTAAAGGCAACAGTATCTCATCTCTGGCTAAAGGCGACAACATCTCATCTCTGGCTTAAGGCGACATTATCTCATCTCTGGCTAAAGGCGACAATATCTCATCTCAGGTTAAATGCGACAATATCTCATCTCTGGCTAAAGGCGACAACATCTCATCTCTGGCTTAAGGCGACAGTATCTCATCTCTGGCTAAAGGCGACAATATCTCATCTCAGGTTAAATGCGACAATATCTCATCTCTGGCTAAAGGCGACAATATCTCATCTCTGCCTAAAGGCGACAATATCTCATCTCTGGCTAAAGGCGACAATATCTCATCTCTGCCTAAAGGCGACAATATCTCATCTCTGGTTAAAGGCGACAATATCTCATCTCTGGCTAAAGGCGAAAATATCTCATCTCTGGCTATAGGCGACAATATCTCATCTCTGGCTAAAGGCGACAATATCTCATCTCTGGCTAAAGGCGAAAATATCTCATCTCTGGCTAAAGGCGACAATATCTCATCTCTGGCTAAAGGCGACAATATCTCATCTCAGGCGAAATGAGGCAATATCTCATCTCTGGCTAAAGGTAGCAATATCTCATCTCTGGCTAAAGGCGACAATATCTCATCTCTGGTTAAAGGCGACAATATCTTATCTCTGGCTAAAGGCGAAAATACCTCATCTCTGGCTAAAGGCGACAATATCTCATCTCTGGCCAAATGCGACAATATCTCATCTCTGGCTGAAGGCTACAATATTGTTGCAGAACGGCGGGAGAAAAGCAGACGATCACACCTGTCATTGACATATGTTCAGCTATTCTCGTTTATTCCTTGGCTGCGTGTACCTTTATAATACGGATAATTATCTCATACATATTGCAAAAGTGGAGCTCATCATTGGTTCCCAATTACATACCATCCCCGAGTATCTTTGCAGCTTGTTGTTATCATCCTGAAGGTTACTCCCTTGCCGAGTTCACAAAACCATGGCTAGTTTCTCACCATCCCAGGGCATCCTGTTGATCTCACTGTCCTTGCAGGTGGCATGGCTGCTTGATTAACTGCACCGTGTTTATGACCCTTCTCAGCTAGCTGTAAAAAACACTCCCTACATTTCCCCCGTTTTCTTTTAGGATGAAAAAGGGTTTGATTTAACGACCGATTAATCATATTTAACAAGCAGTTCAGTTCATTTGTTCAGTCAGTTCTCATGTAGTTTTATCCTGCTTCATAGCTGCTGTTCTGTGAACTTCTCATCTGGATCCATGACTGACGCTCTGTAGAATCCTTCTTACAATACTGCCTATAGAATAGCAACACTACTTAAATTAATAACATAACTATTATAAATCAATCAAGGCCTCAATTGACAATACTCTAAAAATGAAAAAGAGACAAGTCAAATACAACATAACAACATTACTATTAAATCCACTAAAAAGAACAAACATGTTTGTACTGCAACCTAAGTTTCTGCAACCTGAAAATAAATCCGTGAGGGTCCCATTGTGTTAATCTGTAACTGATCAGGAAAAGTCTTCAATTTTCATATACTCTAATATATTGATTTTAATGACCACTAAAATTTGTGCAATAAATGCTTTTAGGATGCTCATAACCATGCTCTACCAACTGAGTTATCCGGGCTAATAATTGATTAATGATCGCACAATTTAATGGAATAGCATGTCAAATAGAACCAGTTTTAGAGGACAAATGTACTAGAGTATCACTAGGGGCATTAATACTTATTGACCCTTGAGAAACAGCAAGCCATGTTGGTGGTGGATGCGACAGGTAGTGCCAGCAGGGCGTCCCCTGCTTCAAGGTGCACATTTCCTCTCTCACCCATCACAGATTCTCTCCTGCATTCAGGGTCTGAAGGATTTCTTCCAGTTGTACACCATATCTGCATGGCCAGTGCGTGATATAGAGCCCAAGTGGAACACCTGCTTGGAAAACAGAATAAACTATCAAATTTAGTTCTATTAGCGTGCACTTTTGTCTAAAATGATGCATGGTTATATTTTCAGATCCCAATTAATTGGATGTAAAAGAGGTATCCGTTCTATGATACAGGGTCATCTCTTTGCCTGGGATTCCTTTCCAGGTTTTGTCTTTGCAAATTAAGAAAAGCTAACTAATAAGCTAATAACATCATAACCAAACAGTACTAAAACATTAAAAGAGCTATTCCTGTAGATTCTAGCATTAATTAGATCAAATCCTGTTTAATACACATCTGATCTATTACTAAAATAGAAGAAGCACACAACATCCTAGCTAATGCCTTAAACTCTAAATCTTGAGACTGCATTGGTAAAACAGAAAATCACAGAATCACAGAATCACAGAACCATCAAGGTTGGAAAAGACCTAGAAGATCATCTAGTCCAACCATCAGCAATACTTCCTGGCTAAATCATATTCCTCAGTGCCACATCCAAGCGTTTCTTGAACACTCCCGTGGTCGGTGACTTCACCACCTCCCTGGGCAGTGCATTCCAATGCCTGACTACCCTTTCTGAGAAGTAATACTTTCTAATGTCCAGCCTGAATCTCCCCTGATGCAGCTTAAAACCATTCCCTCTAGTTCTATCACTATCACACACTATGTCAGACTATTACTAATAATATCTATAACACAGCAAGTTACAAAGCAATACCACTAAGTAAGAAACACACAATTACAATTACTATAAAGGCTGGATGCTATTTTCTGCCTTCAGATGAGACCGAAGATATCATGCTGGAACCCACATAGGGCCAGTCCCTGTGGAAATACGAGCATATTCATGACCCCAAGTTGTCAGTGGTAGGGAACAGTCCCAAAGTCCTGTGGCCATATTCCAAACATTAACCATAGGCTGTTCCTTTAGCACTGGGGAAGCCTCAAAATGACGATCCACATAAGCTGTATCTGTATGAACACGATTCAAAAACTTCAGCACAAGCAAAACAAGCAAAATCTTACATAATATTTTCAAAAAATTCAGCACAAGCAAAACAAGCAAAACCTTGCATAATATTTCTTGTAGTGTGTCTCCCATATTCCCCCTTTTTTGTTTAATAATAAGAATGGATTTCAATGTTTGATAAATGTGATCAGTGATAGCTTGTTCAGTGGGAGAATGAGCAATGGCTGTAGTATGTTTAACACACCCTTCTTGGAGGAAAGTTCGAGTGGCCTTAGAGGTATATGCAGGCCCATTATCTGTTTTTGTAGTATGTGGGATTCCCATAGCAGCAGAAGCAGATAACCAGTGTTTACGGGTATCATGACTGTGTTCACCTGTATGTGCTGTGGCAAATACATAAGAAGAATGAGTGTCTATCGTTACATGTGCATATTTTAGACAGCCGAATTCAGGAACGTGAGTGACATTTGTCTGACACAGTTGAAGAGGTGCTGTGCCACATGGATGTGTCCCAATTTGAGGCAAAGAGGTATCAGTCAAATTATGTAGCCGGTATTCAATCATAAACTCAGCGTATTGCATAGCAGAGAGGATCATTCTTAACACAGTTTTCCAATCGTGAGGGGTCATAGAGCAACTGTCACTGTTTGCAACCAAAAGATTGTATGTAAAGGCTGACTGAACTCCGTATGTTCTCACTGACTCCCTTAGCTCCTTCACTGCCTCACATGGCAGGGATTCCAAATGGGGGACCTGATTAGGAAAGCTTTGCAACGTGTCAGCATCGCCCCTTAATATTGTTTCTTTTTTGCATTGCTCTAAGACATCACAGTACGCTGTAGGGAAATTTGTCATTCCTGCTCCAAACAAAGTATCAAGAGGAAATGCGTCCGATTCGCTTTCTGGATCTACAGGACCGGGGTCACAACGATCCTCTGGTTTCGGTCCATCCGTGTCTTTAACCACGTTATACACGGGCTGCACAGACGCAGCCGCACACGTCGAGGAGGGGGCGGCATGGAGAGGCGCAGAGAACAACGTGGGCGAAGCAGAGGGCGGGGGTGCTGTAGAGACCAACAACGCGGCGAGAGACGTGTGCGGGGGGGCAGGCGGCCGCTGGCTGGGAACGGCAGCTTGTATCGGAGCGCGGCCGCTGTTCTTTCTTGCGCTGGGATGGAGGTTTCTTGACCGGCGACGGCAGGTGACGGTGTTGTGGTTGTCCGAGCGGCAGTTCTGGCACCACACACCGACAGCTTGGCAATTCCGTCGCAAATGTCCTTTAACGCCGCACCGGAAACATTTAAAAGAGGTGCTTGGGCCTGCACTGGTTACCGCAGACGCTTGTAAGGGTGCAAGAGCTGCTAACACTTGATTCTGGGAAGCCTCAGCCTGTGCCTTTAATCCTGCCCCTAGCTCTGTAATAGCCTCAACTATGAAAGCTTGAGCCCCCGTGGGCACACTCGATAATCTGTCTAACGCCTCCTCTATTGTCCAGTTACTCCTCAAAGTACTTAGAATGCCACGAGCTGTAGCATTACAATTCTGAAGTGCACAATGTTTTAGCATTATTTCCCTCATGTACTCTGGTACTCCAGCCTTCTCTATGGCTCCAGCTACCTTATCTAGAAACGCTCCAAAATCCTCATTTCTGCTCTGCTGGATTCCCATATAAGACGGCAGCCCACCTGGCACCTTGATCTTATCCATAGCCTGCCTGGCCAGATACATTGACTCCCTACATTTAGCTGGTCCTAATAAAGCCTGGGCCTCCGTCCGGATGAAAGGACCCACCCCTAAAAGTTCTTCAACGGTGACATTATACAAGGGATCTCCGGGCTGCCTAACTATCACAACGCTCTGTTGGCACATCTCTTCCCAATAAGCATTAAATAGCAATTGTTCGTGCTGCGAAAAAATCAACCTAGCTATAGCCCGACAATCAGATAACAACAAAACCTGAGTACTCCAGATATAATCCAGTATCTGTCTCGCTGGCTCACTTTTTACTCCAAACTGACTGACCGTAGACCGCAATTGTGACAACAACTTCCAATCTAAAGCACTGATAGCAGCCTGTGTCCCGCCTGCAGCATTAGGCGAATACCCCACCGACAGCACCATCTGTGGCACCGCTTCCAACGCCTCACCGTCTCCCGCCTCTAAACAAGCCCGCGCCAGCGCAGCCCAAGCCCCCCCCCGCTCCCGCGCGACGGCCTCCGCCAGGTCACTCTGTGCCCCAGGGAGCGGCTCATTGCAAAGGGGGGTCGAGGGGGCCGGCTGTAGCGCCATGGTCGATGCAGGCGGCTCGTCTGATACAGACGTGCTGGGAGACGGAGACGGGGCACTCGGCTCCGCAGCCACCGGCAACGCAGGCTCGGCGGCCGGCAGCAACTTTACGGTGGACAAAGCAGGGGGTACCGGGTAATCTGACCATTCATTATAATTCTTATTCCTCCCCTGCACAGCACTAGCTTGTTCTGCCGCTTCCTTTTCTGCCTGATGTAGCAACAAATCATTATAAACCACACGCCACCACTTCCCGCATTTTTTAGCTGTTTTCTCCCCATCTAATATTCCCTGAAAAATTGCATCTCCAAATTTACGCCACTCAGCAAGATCATACACTAAATGCGGATTCTGAAATAACCCTTTAGCATACCCATACGCTAATAACTTGGGGAGTTCCTTTTGCAAGTCTGTCCCCTTAACCTGACCCTTTCTTTTCAAAAAGCAAGAAAATACCTGACACCTTTTTTTAAAAAAGCAAGAAAATAATTCATAAACCGCTTGCCTTCCCATACCTATTTGTCAGCACGCTGTTGCAGCCTTAAAGGACGTCGTCGGCCCGTATCGGCTAGGCCCTTCTGTAAGGTCACGTAGAGCACCTGCACCTTCTTTTCCTGGCGCATGCTATCCCCGCTGCTTAAGGATCCGAACACCTTCGCAGCTGCGATCCTTCCTGGTAGGCCATGTCTAGGTCACCAATTGTTGCAGAACGGCGGGAGAAAAGCAGACGACCACACCTGTCATTGACATATGATCAGCTATTCTCGTTTATTCCTTGGCTGCGTGTACCTTTATAATACGGATAATTAGCTCATACATATTGCAAAAGTGGAGCTCATCATTGGCTCCCAATTACATACCATCCCCGAGTATCTTTGCAGCTTGTTGTTATCATCCTGAAAGTTACTCCCTTGCCGAGTTCACAAAACCATGGCTAGTTTCTCACCATCCCAGGGCATCCTGTTGATCTCACTGTCCTTGCAGGTGGCATGGCTGCTTGATTAACTGCACCGTGTTTATGACCCTTCTCAGCTAGCTGTAAAAAACACTCCCTACACAATATCTCTGGCTAAAAGCGACAATGTCTCATCTCTTGCGAAATGAGGCAATATCTCATCTCTGGCTAAAGGCGACAATATCTCATCTCCGGCTAAAGGCGACAATATCTCTGGCTAAAGGCGACAATATCTCTGGCTAAAGGCAACAATATCTCTGGCTAAAGGCGACAATATATCTGGCTAAAGGCGACAATATCTCATCTCTTCCGAAATGAGGCAATATCTCATCTCTGGCTAAAGGCGACAATATCTCATCTCTGAATAAAGGCGACAATATCTCATCTCTGGCTAAAGGTGACAATATGTCATCTCTGCCTAAAGGCGACAATATCTCATCTCTGCCTAAAGGCGACAATATCTCATCTCTGGCTAAAGTTGACATTATCTCATCTCTGGCTAAAGGCAACAATATCTCTGGCGAAATGAGGCAATATCTCATCTCTGGCTAAAGGCGACAATATCTCATCTTTGGATAAAGGTGAAAATATCTCATCTCTGGCTAAAGGCGACAATATCTCTGGATAAAGGCGACAATATCTCTGGCTAAAGGCAACAATATCTCTGGCTAAAGGCGACAATAGATCTGGCTAAAGGAGACAATAGATCTGGCTAAAGGCGACAATATCTCATCTCTTCTGAAATGAGGCAATATCTCATCTCTGGCTAAAGGCGACAGTATCTCTGGCTAAAGGCGACAATATCTCTGGCTAAAGGCAACAATATCTCTGGCTAAAGGCGACAATAGATCTGGCTAAAGGCGACAATATCTCATCTCTTCCGAAATGAGGCAATATCTCATCTCTGGCTAAAGGCGACAATATCTCATATCTGTCCAAAGGCGACAATATCTCATCTCTTGCTAAAGGTGAAAATATCTCATCTCTGGCTAAAGGCGACAATACCACATCTCTGGCTAAAGGCGACAATGTCTCATATCTGGCCAAAGGCGACAATATCTCATCTCTTGCTAAAGGTGAAAATATCTCATCTCTGGCTAAAGGCAACAATACCACATCTCTGGCTAAAGGCGACAATGTCTCATCTCTGGCTAAAGGCGACAATATCTCATCTCTGGCTAAATGCGACAATATCTCATCTCTGGCTAAAGGCGACAATATCTCTGGTTAAAGGCGGCAGTATCTCTGGCTAAAGGCAACAATATCTCTGGCTAAAGGCGACAATATCTCTGGCTAAAGACGAAAATATCTCATCTCTGGCTAAAGGCAACAATATCTCATCTCTGCCTAAAGGCGACAATACCTCATCTCTTGCTAAATGAGGCAAAATCTCTGGCTAAAGGCGACAATATCTCTGGCTAAAGGCGACAATATCTCTGGCTAAAGGCGACAATATCTCATCTCTGGCTAATGGCGACAATATCTCATCTCTGGCTAAAGGCGACAATATCTCATTTCTAGCTAAAGGCGACAATATCTCATCTCTGGCTAAAGGCGACAATATCTCATCTCTGGCTAAAGGCGACAATATCTCTGGCTAAAGGCGACAATATCTTTGGCTAAAGGCGACAATATCTCGTCTCTGGCTAAAGGCGACAATATCTCATCTCTGGCTAAAGGCGACAATATCTCATCTCTGGTTAAAGGCGACAATATCTCATCTCTGGCTAAAGGCGACAATATCTCTGGCTAAAAGCGACAATATCTCTGGCTAAAGGCAACAATATCTCTGGCTAAAGGCGACAGTAGATCTGGCTAAAGGCGACAATAGATCTGGCTAAAGGCGACAATATCTCATCTCTTCCGAAATGAGGCAATATCTCATCTCTGGCTAAAGGTGACAATATCTCTGGCTAAAGGCGACAATATCTCTGGCTAAAGGCAACAATATCTCTGGCTTAAGGGGACAATAGATCTGGCTAAAGGCGACAATATCTCATCTTTTCCGAAATGAGGCAATATCTCATCTCTGGCCAAAGGCGACAATATCTCATCTCTTGCTAAAAGTGAAAATATCTCATCTCTGGCTAAAGGCAACAATACCACATCTTTGCCTAAAGGCGACAATGTCTCATCTCTGGCTAAAGGCGACTATATCTCATCTCTGGCTAAAGGCGACAATATCTCATCTCTGGCTAAAGGCGACAATATCTCTGGCGAAATGAGGCAATATCTCATCTCTGGGTAAAGGCGACAATATCTCATCTCTGCCTAAAGGCGACAATATCTCTGGCTAAAGGCGACAATATTTTTCGCTATAGGAGACAATATCTCTGGCTAAAGGCGACAATATCTCTGGCTAAAGACGAAAATATCTCATCTCTGGCTAAAGGCAACAATATCTCATCTCTGCCTAAAGGCGACAATACCTCATCTCTTGCTAAATGAGGCAAAATCTCTGGCTAAAGGCGACAATATCTCTGGCTAAAGGCGACAATATCTCTGGCTAAAGGCGACAATATCTCATCTCTGGCTAATGGCGACAATATCTCATCTCTGGCTAAAGGCGACAATATCTCATTTCTAGCTAAAGGCGACAATATCTCATCTCTGGCTAAAGGCGACAATATCTCATCTCTGGCTAAAGGCGACAATATCTCTGGCTAAAGGCGACAATATCTTTGGCTAAAGGCGACAATATCTCGTCTCTGGCTAAAGGCGACAATATCTCATCTCTGGCTAAAGGCGACAATATCTCATCTCTGGCTAAAGGCGACAATATCTCATCTCTGGTTAAAGGCGACAATATCTCATCTCTGGCTAAAGGCGACAATATCTCTGGCTAAAAGCGACAATATCTCTGGCTAAAGGCAACAATATCTCTGGCTAAAGGCGACAGTAGATCTGGCTAAAGGCGACAATAGATCTGGCTAAAGGCGACAATATCTCATCTCTTCCGAAATGAGGCAATATCTCATCTCTGGCTAAAGGTGACAATATCTCTGGCTAAAGGCGACAATATCTCTGGCTAAAGGCAACAATATCTCTGGCTTAAGGGGACAATAGATCTGGCTAAAGGCGACAATATCTCATCTTTTCCGAAATGAGGCAATATCTCATCTCTGGCCAAAGGCGACAATATCTCATCTCTTGCTAAAAGTGAAAATATCTCATCTCTGGCTAAAGGCAACAATACCACATCTTTGCCTAAAGGCGACAATGTCTCATCTCTGGCTAAAGGCGACTATATCTCATCTCTGGCTAAAGGCGACAATATCTCATCTCTGGCTAAAGGCGACAATATCTCTGGCGAAATGAGGCAATATCTCATCTCTGGGTAAAGGCGACAATATCTCATCTCTGCCTAAAGGCGACAATATCTCTGGCTAAAGGCGACAATATTTTTCGCTATAGGAGACAATATCTCTGGCTAAAGGCGACAATATCTCATGTCTGGCTAAAGGCGACAATATCTCATTTCTGGCTAAAGGCGACAATATCTCATCTCTGGCTAAAGGCGACAATATCCCTGGCTAAAGGCGACAATATCTTTGGCTAAAGGTGACAATATCTCGTCTCTGGCTAAAGGCGACAATATCTCATCTCAGGTTAAATGCGACAATATCTCATCTCTGGCTAAAGGCGACAATATCTCATCTCTGCCTAAAGGTGACAATATCTCATCTCTGGCTAAAGGCGACAATATCTCATCTCTGCCTAAAGGCGACAATATCTCATCTCTGGTTAAAGGCGACAATATCTCATCTCTGGCTAAAGGCGAAAATATCTCATCTCTGGCCAAAGGCGACAATATCTCATCTCAGGCTAAAGGCGACAATATCTCATCTCTGCCTAAAGGCGACACTATCTCTGGCTATAGGCGACAGTATCTCTGGCTAAAGGCGACAATATCTCATGTCTGGCTAATGGCGACAATATCTCATCTCTGCCTAAAGGCGACAATACCTCTGGCTAAATGCGACAATATCTCTTGCTAAAGGCGACTATATCTCTGGCTAAAGGTGGCAATATCTCTGGCTAAAGTCGGCAAAACCTCATCTCTGCCTATAGAAGACAATACCTCATCTCTGGCTAAAGGAAACAGTATCTCATCTCTGGCTAAAGGTGACAACATCTCATCTCTGGCTTAAGGCGACAGTATCTCATCTCTGGCTAAAGGCGACAATATCTCCTCTCAGGTTAAATGCGACAATATCTCATCTCTGGCTAAAGGCGACAATATCTCATCTCTGGCTAAAGGCGACAATATCTCATCTCAGGTTATATGCGACAATATCTCATCTCTGCCTAAAGGCGACAACATATCATCTCTGGCTTAAGGCGACAGTATCTCATCTCTGGCTAAAGGCGACAATATCTCATCTCAGGTTAAATGCGACAATATCTCATCTCTGGCTAAAGGCGACAATATCTCATCTCTGCCTAAAGGCGACAATATCTCATCTCTGGCTAAAGTTGACATTATCTCATCTCTGGCTAAAGGCAACAATATCTCTGGCGAAATGAGGCAATATCTCATCTCTGGCTAAAGGCGACAATATCTCATCTTTGGATAAAGGTGAAAATATCTCATCTCTGGCTAAAGGCGACAATATCTCTGGATAAAGGCGACAATATCTCTGGCTAAAGGCAACAATATCTCTGGCTAAAGGCGACAATAGATCTGGCTAAAGGAGACAATAGATCTGGCTAAAGGCGACAATATCTCATCTCTTCTGAAATGAGGCAATATCTCATCTCTGGCTAAAGGCGACAGTATCTCTGGCTAAAGGCGACAATATCTCTGGCTAAAGGCAACAATATCTCTGGCTAAAGGCGACAATAGATCTGGCTAAAGGCGACAATATCTCATCTCTTCCGAAATGAGGCAATATCTCATCTCTGGCTAAAGGCGACAATATCTCCTCTCAGGTTAAATGCGACAATATCTCATCTCTGGCTAAAGGCGACAATATCTCATCTCTGGCTAAAGGCGACAATATCTCATCTCAGGTTATATGCGACAATATCTCATCTCTGCCTAAAGGCGACAACATATCATCTCTGGCTTAAGGCGACAGTATCTCATCTCTGGCTAAAGGCGACAATATCTCATCTCAGGTTAAATGCGACAATATGTCATCTCTGCCTAAAGGCGACAATATCTCATCTCTGCCTAAAGGCGACAATATCTCATCTCTGGCTAAAGTTGACATTATCTCATCTCTGGCTAAAGGCAACAATATCTCTGGCGAAATGAGGCAATATCTCATCTCTGGCTAAAGGCGACAATATCTCATCTTTGGATAAAGGTGAAAATATCTCATCTCTGGCTAAAGGCGACAATATCTCTGGATAAAGGCGACAATATCTCTGGCTAAAGGCAACAATATCTCTGGCTAAAGGCGACAATAGATCTGGCTAAAGGAGACAATAGATCTGGCTAAAGGCGACAATATCTCATCTCTTCTGAAATGAGGCAATATCTCATCTCTGGCTAAAGGCGACAGTATCTCTGGCTAAAGGCGACAATATCTCTGGCTAAAGGCAACAATATCTCTGGCTAAAGGCGACAATAGATCTGGCTAAAGGCGACAATATCTCATCTCTTCCGAAATGAGGCAATATCTCATCTCTGGCTAAAGGCGACAATATCTCATATCTGTCCAAAGGCGACAATATCTCATCTCTTGCTAAAGGTGAAAATATCTCATCTCTGGCTAAAGGCGACAATACCACATCTCTGGCTAAAGGCGACAATGTCTCATATCTGGCCAAAGGCGACAATATCTCATCTCTTGCTAAAGGTGAAAATATCTCATCTCTGGCTAAAGGCAACAATACCACATCTCTGGCTAAAGGCGACAATGTCTCATCTCTGGCTAAAGGCGACAATATCTCATCTCTGGCTAAATGCGACAATATCTCATCTCTGGCTAAAGGCGACAATATCTCTGGTTAAAGGCGGCAGTATCTCTGGCTAAAGGCAACAATATCTCTGGCTAAAGGCGACAATATCTCTGGCTAAAGACGAAAATATCTCATCTCTGGCTAAAGGCAACAATATCTCATCTCTGCCTAAAGGCGACAATACCTCATCTCTTGCTAAATGAGGCAAAATCTCTGGCTAAAGGCGACAATATCTCTGGCTAAAGGCGACAATATCTCTGGCTAAAGGCGACAATATCTCATCTCTGGCTAATGGCGACAATATCTCATCTCTGGCTAAAGGCGACAATATCTCATTTCTAGCTAAAGGCGACAATATCTCATCTCTGGCTAAAGGCGACAATATCTCATCTCTGGCTAAAGGCGACAATATCTCTGGCTAAAGGCGACAATATCTTTGGCTAAAGGCGACAATATCTCGTCTCTGGCTAAAGGCGACAATATCTCATCTCTGGCTAAAGGCGACAATATCTCATCTCTGGCTAAAGGCGACAATATCTCATCTCTGGTTAAAGGCGACAATATCTCATCTCTGGCTAAAGGCGACAATATCTCTGGCTAAAAGCGACAATATCTCTGGCTAAAGGCAACAATATCTCTGGCTAAAGGCGACAGTAGATCTGGCTAAAGGCGACAATAGATCTGGCTAAAGGCGACAATATCTCATCTCTTCCGAAATGAGGCAATATCTCATCTCTGGCTAAAGGTGACAATATCTCTGGCTAAAGGCGACAATATCTCTGGCTAAAGGCAACAATATCTCTGGCTTAAGGGGACAATAGATCTGGCTAAAGGCGACAATATCTCATCTTTTCCGAAATGAGGCAATATCTCATCTCTGGCCAAAGGCGACAATATCTCATCTCTTGCTAAAAGTGAAAATATCTCATCTCTGGCTAAAGGCAACAATACCACATCTTTGCCTAAAGGCGACAATGTCTCATCTCTGGCTAAAGGCGACTATATCTCATCTCTGGCTAAAGGCGACAATATCTCATCTCTGGCTAAAGGCGACAATATCTCTGGCGAAATGAGGCAATATCTCATCTCTGGGTAAAGGCGACAATATCTCATCTCTGCCTAAAGGCGACAATATCTCTGGCTAAAGGCGACAATATTTTTCGCTATAGGAGACAATATCTCTGGCTAAAGGCGACAATATCTCATGTCTGGCTAAAGGCGACAATATCTCATTTCTGGCTAAAGGCGACAATATCTCATCTCTGGCTAAAGGCGACAATATCCCTGGCTAAAGGCGACAATATCTTTGGCTAAAGGCGACAATATCTCGTCTCTGGCTAAAGGCGACAATATCTCATCTCAGGTTAAATGCGACAATATCTCATCTCTGGCTAAAGGCGACAATATCTCATCTCTGCCTAAAGGTGACAATATCTCATCTCTGGCTAAAGGCGACAATATCTCATCTCTGCCTAAAGGCGACAATATCTCATCTCTGGTTAAAGGCGACAATATCTCATCTCTGGCTAAAGGCGAAAATATCTCATCTCTGGCCAAAGGCGACAATATCTCATCTCAGGCTAAAGGCGACAATATCTCATCTCTGCCTAAAGGCGACACTATCTCTGGCTATAGGCGACAGTATCTCTGGCTAAAGGCGACAATATCTCATGTCTGGCTAATGGCGACAATATCTCATCTCTGCCTAAAGGCGACAATACCTCTGGCTAAATGCGACAATATCTCTTGCTAAAGGCGACTATATCTCTGGCTAAAGGTGGCAATATCTCTGGCTAAAGTCGGCAAAACCTCATCTCTGCCTATAGAAGACAATACCTCATCTCTGGCTAAAGGAAACAGTATCTCATCTCTGGCTAAAGGTGACAACATCTCATCTCTGGCTTAAGGCGACAGTATCTCATCTCTGGCTAAAGGCGACAATATCTCCTCTCAGGTTAAATGCGACAATATCTCATCTCTGGCTAAAGGCGACAATATCTCATCTCTGGCTAAAGGCGACAATATCTCATCTCAGGTTATATGCGACAATATCTCATCTCTGCCTAAAGGCGACAACATATCATCTCTGGCTTAAGGCGACAGTATCTCATCTCTGGCTAAAGGCGACAATATCTCATCTCAGGTTAAATGCGACAATATCTCATCTCTGGCTAAAGGCGACAATATCTCACCTCTGGCTAAAGGCGACAATATCTCATCTCTGCCTAAAGGCGACAATATCTCATCTCTGGTTAAAGGCTACAATATCTCATCTCTGGCTAAAGGCGAATATATCTCATCTCTGGCTAAAGGCGACAATATCTCATCTCTGGCTAAAGGCGACAATATCTCATCTCTGGCTAAATGAGGCAAAATCTCTGGTTAAAGGCGACAATATCTCTGGCTAAAGGCGACAATATCTCATCTCTGCCAAAAGGCGACAATATCTCATCTCTGGCTAAAGGCGACAATATCTCTTGCTAAAGGCGACTATATCTCTGGCTAAAGGCGGCAATATCTCTGGCTAAAGTCGGCAAAACCTCATCTCTGCCTATAGAAGACAATACCTCATCTCTGGCTAAAGGAAACAGTATCTCATCTCTGGCTAAAGGTGACAACATCTCATCTCTGGCTTAAGGCGACAGTATCTCATCTCTGGCTAAAGGCGACAATATCTCATCTCAGGTTAAATGCGACAATATCTCATCTCTGGCTAAAGGCGACAATATCTCATCTCTGGCTAAAGGCAACAATATCTCATCTCAGGTTATATGCGACAATATCTCATCTCTGCCTAAAGGCGACAACATATCATCTCTGGCTTAAGGCGACAGTATCTCATCTCTGGCTAAAGGCGACAATATCTCATCTCAGGTTAAATGCGACAATATCTCATCTCTGGCTAAAGGCGACAATATCTCATCTCTGGCTAAAGGCGACAATATCTCATCTCTGCCTAAAGGCGACAATATCTCATCTCTGGTTAAAGGCTACAATATCTCATCTCTGGCTAAAGGCGAATATATCTCATCTCTGGCTAAAGGCGACAATATCTCATCTCTGGCTAAAGGCGACAATATCTCATCTCTGGCTAAATGAGGCAAAATCTCTGGTTAAATGTGACAATATCTCTGGCTAAAGGCGACAATATCTCATCTCTGCCAAAAGGCGACAATATCTCATCTCTGGCTAAAGGCGACAATATCTCTTGCTAAAGGCGACAATGTCTCTGGCTAAAGGCGGCAATATCTCTGGCTAAAGTCGGCAAAACCTCATCTCTGCCTAAAGTAGACAATACCTCATCTCTGACTAAAGGCAACAGTATCTCATCTCTGGCTAAAGGCGACAACATCTCATCTCTGGCTTAAGGCGACAGTATCTCATCTCTGGCTAAAGGCGACAATATCTCATTTCTGGCTAAAGGCGGCAATATCTCATCTCTGGTTAAAGGCGACAATATCTCATCTCTGGCTAAAGGCGAAAATACCTCATCTCTGGCTAAAGGCGACAATATCTCATCTCTGGCCAAATGCAACAATATCTCATCTCTGGCTGAAGGCGACAATATCTCTGGCTAAAAGCGACAATGTCTCATCTCTTGCGAAATGAGGCAATATCTCATCTCTGGCTAAAGGCGACAATATCTCATCTCTGGCTAAAGGCGACAATATCTCATCTCTGGCTAAATGAGGCAAAATCTCTGGTTAAAGGCGACAATATCTCTGGCTAAAGTCGACAATATCTCATCTCTGCCAAAAGGCGACAATATCTCATCTCTGGCTAAAGGCGACAATATCTCTTGCTAAAGGCGACAATGTCTCTGGCTAAAGGCGGCAATATCTCTGGCTAAAGTCGGCAAAACCTCATCTCTGCCTAAAGTAGACAATACCTCATCTCTGACTAAAGGCAACAGTATCTCATCTCTGGCTAAAGGCGACAACATCTCATCTCTGGCTTAAGGCGACAGTATCTCATCTCTGGCTAAAGGCGACAATATCTCATCTCTGGCTAAAGGCGGCAATATCTCATCTCTGGTTTAAGGCGACAATATCTCATCTCTGGCTAAAGGCGAAAATACTTCATCTCTGGCTAAAGGCGACAATATCTCATCTCTGGCCAAATGCAACAATATCTCATCTCTGGCTGAAGGCTACAATATCTCTGGCTAAAAGCGACAATGTCTCATCTCTTGCGAAATGAGGCAATATCTCATCTCTGGCTAAAGGCGACAATATCTCATCTCCGGCTATAGGCGACAATATCTCTGGCTAAAGGCGACAATATCTCTTGCTAAAGGCAACAATATCTCTGGCTAAAGGCGACAATAGATCTGGCTAAAGGCGACAATATCTCATCTCTTCCGAAATGAGGCAATATCTCATCTCTGGCTAAAGGTGACAATATCTCATCTCTGGCTAAAGGCGACAATATCTCATCTCTGGCTAAAGGTGACAATATCTCATCTCTGACTAAAGGCAACAATATCTCATCTCTGCCTAAAGGCAACAATATGTCATCTCTGGCTAAAGGCGACAATATCTCATCTCTGCCTAAAGGCGACAATATCTCATCTCTGCCTAAAGGCGACATTATCTCATCTCTGGCTAAAGGCAACAATATCTCTGGCGAAATGAGGCAATATCTCATCTCTGGCTAAAGGCGACAATATCTCATCTCTGGCTTAAGGCGACAGTATCTCATCTCTGGCTAAAGGCGACAATATCTCATCTCAGGTTAAATGCGACAATATCTCATCTCTGCCTAAAGGCGACAATATCTCATCTCTGGCTAAAGGCGACAATATCTCATCTCTGCCTAAAGGAGACAATATCTCATCTCTGGTTAAAGGCGACAATATCTCATCTCTGGCTAAAGGCGAATATATCTCATCTCTGGCTAAAGGCGACAATATCTCATCTCTGGCTAAAGGCGACAATATCTCATCTCTGGCTAAATGAGGCAAAATCTCTGGTTAAAGGCGACAATATCTCTGGCTAAAGGCGACAATATCTCATCTCTGGTTAAAGGCGACAATATCTCATCTCTGCCTAAAGGCGACAATATCTCATCTCTGGCTAAAGGCGACAATATCTCATCTCTGCCTAAAGGCGACAATATCTCATCTCTGGTTAAAGGCGACAATATCTCATCTCTGGCTAAAGGCGAAAATATCTCATCTCTGGCCAAAGGCGACAATATCTCATCTCAGGCTAAAGGCGACAATATCTCATCTCAGCCTAAAGGCGACACTATCTCTGGCTATAGGCGACAGTATCTCTGGCTAAAGGCGACAATATCTCATGTCTGGCTAATGGCGACAATATCTCATCTCTGCCTAAAGGCGACAATACCTCATCTCTTGCTAAAGGCGACAATATCTCATCTCAGCCTAAAGGCGACACTATCTCTGGCTATAGGCGACAGTATCTCTGGCTAAAGGCGACAATATCTCATCTCTGGCTAAAGGCGACAATATCTCATCTCTGGCTAAAGGTGACAATATCTCATCTCTGACTAAAGGCAACAATATCTCATCTCTGCCTAAAGGCAACAATATGTCATCTCTGGCTAAAGGCGACAATATCTCATCTCTGCCTAAAGGCGACAATATCTCATCTCTGCCTAAAGGCGACATTATCTCATCTCTGGCTAAAGGCAACAATATCTCTGGCGAAATGAGGCAATATCTCATCTCTGGCTAAATGCGACAATATCTCATCTCTGGCTAAAGGCGACAATATCTCTGGTTAAAGGCGGCAGTATCTCTGGCTAAAGGCAAGAATATCTCTGGCTAAAGGCGACAATATCTCTGGCTAAAGACGAAAATATCTCATCTCTGGCTAAAGGCGACAATATCTCATCTCTGCCTAAAGGCGACAATACCTCATCTCTTGCTAAATGAGGCAAAATCTCTGGCTAAAGGCGACAATATCTCTGGCTAAAGGCGACAATATCTCATTTCTAGCTAAAGGCGACAATATCTCATCTCTGGCTAAAGGCGACAATATCTCATCTCTGGCTAAAGGCGACAATATCTCTGGCTAAAGGCGACAATATCTTTGGCTAAAGGCGACAATATCTCGTCTCTGGCTAAAGGCGACAATATCTCATCTCTGGCTAAAGGCGACAATATCTCATCTCTGGCTAAAGGCGACAATATCTCATCTCTGGCTAAAGGCGACAATATCTCATCTCTGGCTAAAGGCGACAATATCTCATCTCTGCCTAAAGGCGACAATATCTCATCTCTGGTTAAAGGCGACAATATCTCATCTCTGACTAAAGGCGACAATATCTCTGGCTAAAAGCAACAATATCTCTGGCTAAAGGCAACAATATCTCTGGCTAAAGGCGACAGTAGATCTGGCTAAAGGCGACAACAGATCTGGCTAAAGGCGACAATATCTCATCTCTTTCGAAACGAGGCAATATCTCATCTCTGGCTAAAGGTGACAATATCTCTGGCTAAAGGCGACAATATCTCTGGCTAAAGGCAACAATATCTCTGGCTTAAGGGGACAGTAGATCTGGCTAAAGGCGACAATATCTCATCTTTTCCGAAATGAGGCAATATCTCATCTCTGGCCAAAGGCGACAATATCTCATCTCTTGCTAAAAGTGAAAATATCTCATCTCTGGCTAAAGGCAACAATACCACATCTTTGCCTAAAGGCGACAATGTCTCATCTCTGGCTAAAGGCGACTATATCTCTGGCTAAAAGCGACAATGTCTCATCCATTACGAAATGAGGCAATATCTCATCTCTGGCTAAAGGCGACAATATCTCATCTCTGGCTAAAGGCGACAATATCTCATCTCTGGCTAAATGAGGCAAAATCTCTGGTTAAAGGCGACAATATCTCTTGCTAAAGTCGACAATATCTCATCTCTGCCAAAAGGCGACAATATCTCATCTCTGGCTAAAGGCGACAATATCTCTTGCTAAAGGCGACAATGTCTCTGGCTAAAGGCGGCAATATGTCTGGCTGAAGTCGGCAAAACCTCATTTCTGCCTAAAGTAGACAATACCTCATCTCTGACTAAAGGCAACAGTATCTCATCTCTGGCTAAAGGCGACAACATCTCATCTCTGGCTTAAGGCGACAGTATCTCATCTCTGGCTAAAGGCGACAATCTCTCATCTCTGGCTAAAGGCGGCAATATGTCATCTCTGGTTTAAGGCGACAATATCTCATCTCTGGCTAACGGCGAAAATACTTCATCTCTGGCTAAAGGCGACAATATCTCATCTCTGGCCAAATGCAACAATATCTCATCTCTGGCTGAAGGCTACAATATCTCTGGCTAAAAGCGACAATGTCTCATCTCTTGCGAAATGAGGCAATATCTCATCTCTGGCTAAAGGCGACAATATCTCATCTCCGGCTATAGGCGACAATATCTCTGGCTAAAGGCGACAATATCTCTTGCTAAAGGCAACAATATCTCTGGCTAAAGGCGACAATAGATCTGGCTAAAGGCGACAATATCTCATCTCTTCCGAAATGAGGCAATATCTCATCTCTGGCTAAAGGCGACAATATCTCATCTCTGGCTAAAGGCGACAATATCTCATCTCTGGCTAAAGGCGACAATATCTCATCTCTGACTAAAGGCAACAATATCTCATCTCTGCCTAAAGGCAACAATATGTCATCTCTGGCTAAAGGCGACAATATCTCATCTCTGCCTAAATGCGACAATATCTCATCTCTGCCGAAAGGCGACATTATCTCATCTCTGGCTAAAGGCAACAATATCTCTGGCGAAATGAGGCAATATCTCATCTCTGGCTAAAGGCGACAATATCTCATCTCAGGTTAAATGCGACAATATCTCATCTCTGGCTAAAGGCGACAATATCTCATCTCTGGCTAAAGGCGACAATATCTCATCTCTGCCTAAAGGCGACAATATCTCATCTCTGGTTAAAGGCGACAATATCTCATCTCTGGCTAAAGGAGAATATATCTCATCTCTGGCTAAAGGCGACAATATCTCATCTCTGGCTAAAGGCGACAATATCTCATCTCTGGCTAAAGGCGACAATATCTCATCTCTGACTAAAGGCAACAATATCTCATCTCTGCCTAAAGGCAACAATATGTCATCTCTGGCTAAAGGCGACAATATCTCATCTCTGCCTAAAGGCGACAATATCTCATCTCTGCCGAAAGGCGACATTATCTCATCTCTGGCTAAAGGCAACAATATCTCTGGCGAAATGAGGCAATATCTCATCTCTGGCTAAAGGCGACAATATCTCATCTCTGGCTAAAGGCGACAATATCTCTGGTTAAAGGCGGCAGTATCTCTGGCTAAAGGCAAGAATATCTCTGGCTAAAGGCGACAATATCTCTGGCTAAAGACGAAAATATCTCATCTCTGGCTAAAGGCGACAATATCTCATCTCTGCCTAAAGGCGACAATACCTCATCTCTTGCTAAATGAGGCAAAATCTCTGGCTAAAGGCGACAATATCTCTGGCTAAAGGCGACAATATCTCATTTCTAGCTAAAGGCGACAATATCTCATCTCTGGCTAAAGGCGACAATATCTCATCTCTGGCTAAAGGCGACAATATCTCTGGCTAAAGGCGACAATATCTTTGGCTAAAGGCGACAATATCTCGTCTCTGGCTAAAGGCGACAATATCTCATCTCTGGCTAAAGGCGACAATATCTCATCTCTGGCTAAAGGCGACAATATCTCATCTCTGGCTAAAGGCGACAATATCTCATCTCTGGCTAAAGGCGACAATATCTCATCTCTGCCTAAAGGCGACAATATCTCATCTCTGGTTAAAGGCGACAATATCTCATCTCTGACTAAAGGCGACAATATCTCTGGCTAAAAGCAACAATATCTCTGGCTAAAGGCAACAATATCTCTGGCTAAAGGCGACAGTAGATCTGGCTAAAGGCGACAACAGATCTGGCTAAAGGCGACAATATCTCATCTCTTTCGAAACGAGGCAATATCTCATCTCTGGCTAAAGGTGACAATATCTCTGGCTAAAGGCGACAATATCTCTGGCTAAAGGCAACAATATCTCTGGCTTAAGGGGACAGTAGATCTGGCTAAAGGCGACAATATCTCATCTTTTCCGAAATGAGGCAATATCTCATCTCTGGCCAAAGGCGACAATATCTCATCTCTTGCTAAAAGTGAAAATATCTCATCTCTGGCTAAAGGCAACAATACCACATATTTGCCTAAAGGCGACAATGTCTCATCTCTGGCTAAAGGCGACTATATCTCTGGCTAAAAGCGACAATGTCTCATCCATTACGAAATGAGGCAATATCTCATCTCTGGCTAAAGGCGACAATATCTCATCTCTGGCTAAAGGCGACAATATCTCATCTCTGGCTAAATGAGGCAAAATCTCTGGTTAAAGGCGACAATATCTCTTGCTAAAGTCGACAATATCTCATCTCTGCCAAAAGGCGACAATATCTCATCTCTGGCTAAAGGCGACAATATCTCTTGCTAAAGGCGACAATGTCTCTGGCTAAAGGCGGCAATATGTCTGGCTGAAGTCGGCAAAACCTCATTTCTGCCTAAAGTAGACAATACCTCATCTCTGACTAAAGGCAACAGTATCTCATCTCTGGCTAAAGGCGACAACATCTCATCTCTGGCTTAAGGCGACAGTATCTCATCTCTGGCTAAAGGCGACAATCTCTCATCTCTGGCTAAAGGCGGCAATATGTCATCTCTGGTTTAAGGCGACAATATCTCATCTCTGGCTAACGGCGAAAATACTTCATCTCTGGCTAAAGGCGACAATATCTCATCTCTGGCCAAATGCAACAATATCTCATCTCTGGCTGAAGGCTACAATATCTCTGGCTAAAAGCGACAATGTCTCATCTCTTGCGAAATGAGGCAATATCTCATCTCTGGCTAAAGGCGACAATATCTCATCTCCGGCTATAGGCGACAATATCTCTGGCTAAAGGCGACAATATCTCTTGCTAAAGGCAACAATATCTCTGGCTAAAGGCGACAATAGATCTGGCTAAAGGCGACAATATCTCATCTCTTCCGAAATGAGGCAATATCTCATCTCTGGCTAAAGGCGACAATATCTCATCTCTGGCTAAAGGCGACAATATCTCATCTCTGGCTAAAGGCGACAATATCTCATCTCTGACTAAAGGCAACAATATCTCATCTCTGCCTAAAGGCAACAATATGTCATCTCTGGCTAAAGGCGACAATATCTCATCTCTGCCTAAATGCGACAATATCTCATCTCTGCCGAAAGGCGACATTATCTCATCTCTGGCTAAAGGCAACAATATCTCTGGCGAAATGAGGCAATATCTCATCTCTGGCTAAAGGCGACAATATCTCATCTCAGGTTAAATGCGACAATATCTCATCTCTGGCTAAAGGCGACAATATCTCATCTCTGGCTAAAGGCGACAATATCTCATCTCTGCCTAAAGGCGACAATATCTCATCTCTGGTTAAAGGCGACAATATCTCATCTCTGGCTAAAGGAGAATATATCTCATCTCTGGCTAAAGGCGACAATATCTCATCTCTGGCTAAAGGCGACAATATCTCATCTCTGGCTAAAGGCGACAATATCTCATCTCTGACTAAAGGCAACAATATCTCATCTCTGCCTAAAGGCAACAATATGTCATCTCTGGCTAAAGGCGACAATATCTCATCTCTGCCTAAAGGCGACAATATCTCATCTCTGCCGAAAGGCGACATTATCTCATCTCTGGCTAAAGGCAACAATATCTCTGGCGAAATGAGGCAATATCTCATCTCTGGCTAAAGGCGACAATATCTCATCTCTGGCTTAAGGCGACAGTATCTCATCTCTGGCTAAAGGCGACAATATCTCATCTCAGGTTAAATGCGACAATATCTCATCTCTGGCTAAAGGCGACAATATCTCATCTCTGGCTAAAGGCGACAATATCTCATCTCTGCCTAAAGGCGACAATATCTCATCTCTGGTTAAAGGCGACAATATCTCATCTCTGGCTAAAGGCGAATATATCTCATCTCTGGCTAAAGGCGACAATATCTCATCTCTGGCTAAAGGCGACAATATCTCATCTCTGGCTAAATGAGGCAAAATCTCTGGTTAAAGGCGACAATATCTCTGGCTAAAGGCGACAATATCTCATCTCTGGTTAAAGGCGACAATATCTCATCTCTGGCTAAAGGCGACAATATCTCTTGCTAAAGGCGACAATGTCTCTGGCTAAAGGCGGCAATATCTCTGGCTAAAGTCGGCAAAACCTCATCTCTGCCTAAAGTAGACAATACCTCATCTCTGACTAAAGGCAACAGTATCTCATCTCTGGCTAAAGGCGACAACATCTCATCTCTGGCTTAAGGCGACAGTATCTCATCTCTGGCTAAAGGCGACAATATCTCATTTCTGGCTAAAGGCGGCAATATCTCATCTCTGGTTAAAGGCGACAATATCTCATCTCTGGCTAAAGGCGAAAATACCTCATCTCTGGCTAAAGGCGACAATATCTCATCTCTGGCCAAATGCAACAATATCTCATCTCTGGCTGAAGGCTACAATATCTCTGGCTAAAAGCGACAATGTCTCATCTCTTGCGAAATGAGGCAATATCTCATCTCTGGCTAAAGGCGACAATATCTCATCTCTGGCTAAAGGCGACAATATCTCATCTCTGGCAAAATGAGGCAAAATCTCTGGTTAAAGGCGACAATATCTCTGGCTAAAGTCGACAATATATCATCTCTGCCAAAAGGCGACAATATCTCATCTCTGGCTAAAGGCGACAATATCTCTTGCTAAAGGCGACAATGTCTCTGGCTAAAGGCGGCAATATCTCTGGCTAAAGTCGGCAAAACCTCATCTCTGCCTAAAGTAGACAATACCTCATCTCTGACTAAAGGCAACAGTATCTCATCTCTGGCTAAAGGCGACAACATCTCATCTCTGGCTTAAGGCGACAGTATCTCATCTCTGGCTAAAGGCGACAATATCTCATCTCTGGCTAAAGGCGGCAATATCTCATCTCTGGTTAAAGGCGACAATATCTCATCTCTGGCTAAAGGCGAAAATACCTCATCTCTGGCTAAAGGCGACAATATCTCGTCTCTGGCCAAATGCAACAATATCTCATCTCTGGTTGAGGGCTACAATATCTCTGGCTAAAAGCGACAATGTCTCATCTCTTGCGAAATGAGGCAATATCTCATCTCTGGCTAAAGGCGACAATATCTCATCTCCGGCTATAGGCGACAATATCTCTGCCTAAAGGCGACAATAGATCTGGCTAAAGGCGACAATATCTCATCTCTTCCGAAATGAGGCAATATCTCATCTCTGGCTAAAGGCGACAATATCTCATCTCTGGCTAAAGGCGACAATATCTCATCTCTGGCTAAAGGTGACAATATCTCATCTCTGACTAAAGGCAACAATATCTCATCTCTGCCTAAAGGCAACAATATGTCATCTCTGGCTAAAGGCGACAATATCTCATCTCTGCCTAAAGGCGACAATATCTCATCTCTGCCTAAAGGCGACATTATCTCATCTCTGGCTAAAGGCAACAATATCTCTGGCGAAATGAGGCAATATCTCATCTCTGGCTAAATGCGACAATATCTCATCTCTGGCTAAAGGTGACAATATCTCTGGTTAAAGGCGGCAGTATCTCTGGCTAAAGGCAACAATATCTCTGGCTAAAGGCGACAATATCTCTGGCTAAAGACGAAAATATCTCATCTCTGGCTAAAGGCGACAATATCTCATCTCTGCCTAAAGGCGACAATACCTCATCTCTTGCTAAATGATGCAAAATCTCTGGCTAAAGGCGACAATATCTCTGGCTAAAGGCGACAATATCTCATCTCTGGCTAAAGGCGACAATATCTCATTTCTAGCTAAAGGCGACAATATCTCATCTCTGGCTAAAGGCGACAATATCTCATCTCTGGCTAAAGGCGACAATATCTCTGGCTAAAGGCGACAATATCTTTGGCTAAAGGCGACAATATCTCGTCTCTGGCTAAAGGCGACAATATCTCATCTCTGGCTAAAGGCGACAATATCTCATCTCTGCCTAAAGGCGACAATATCTCATCTCTGGCTAAAGGCGACAATATCTCATCTCTGGCTAAAGGCGACAATATCTCATCTCAGGTTAAATGCGACAATATCTCATCTCTGCCTAAAGGCGACAACATATCATCTCTGGCTAAAGGCGACAATATCTCTGGCTAAAAGCAACAATATCTCTGGCTAAAGGCAACAATATCTCTGGCTAAAGGCGACAGTAGATCTGGCTAAAGTCGACAATAGATCTGGCTAAAGGCGACAATATCTCATCTCTTCCGAAACGAGGCAATATCTCATCTCTGGCTAAAGGTGACAATATCTCTGGCTAAAGGCGACAATATCTCTGGCTAAAGGCAACAATATCTCTGGCTAAAGGCAACAATATCTCTGGCATAAGGGGACAATAGATCTGGCTAAAGGCGACAATATCTCATCTTTTCCGAAATGAGGCAATATCTCATCTCTGGCCAAAGGCGACAATATCTCATCTCTTGCTAAAAGTGAAAATATCTCATCTCTGGCTAAAGGCAACAATACCACATCTTTGCCTAAAGGCGACAATGTCTCATCTCTGGCTAAAGGCGACTATATCTCATCTCTGGCTAAAGGCGACAATATCTCATCTCTGGCTAAAGGCGACAATATCTCTGGCGAAATGAGGCAATATCTCATCTCTGGGTAAAGGCGACAATATCTCATCTCTGCCTAAAGGCGACAATATCTCTGGCTAAAGGCGACAATATTTTTCGCTATAGGAGACAATATCTCTGGCTAAAGGCGACAATATCTCATGTCTGGCTAAAGGCGACAATATCTCATTTCTGGCTAAAGGTGACAATATCTCATCTCTGGCTAAAGGCGACAATATCCCTGGCTAAAGGCGACAATATCTTTGGCTAAAGGCGACAATATCTCGTCTCTGGCTAAAGGCGACAATATCTCATCTCAGGTTAAATGCGACAATATCTCATCTCTGGCTAAAGGCGACAATATCTCATCTCTGCCTAAAGGTGACAATATCTCATCTCTGGCTAAAGGCGACAATATCTCATCTCTGCCTAAAGGCGATAATATCTCATCTCTGGTTAAAGGCGACAATATCTCATCTCTGGCTAAAGGCGAAAATATCTCATCTCTGGCCAAAGGCGACAATATCTCATCTCAGGCTAAAGGCGACAATATCTCATCTCTGCCTAAAGGCAACACTATCTCTGGCTAAAGGCGACAGTATCTCTGGCTAAAGGCGACAATATCTCATGTCTGGCTAATGGCGACAATATCTCATCTCTGCCTAAAGGCGACAATACCTCTGGCTAAATGCGACAATATCTCTTGCTAAAGGCGACTATATCTCTGGCTAAAGGTGGCAATATCTCTGGCTAAAGTCGGCAAAACCTCATCTCTACCTATAGTAGACAATACCTCATTTCTGGCTAAAGGAAACAGTATCTCATCTCTGGCTAAAGGTGACAACATCTCATCTCTGGCTTAAGGCGACAGTATCTCATCTCTGGCTAAAGGCGACAATATCTCATCTCAGGTTAAATGCGACAATATCTCATCTCTGGCTAAAGGCGACAATATCTCATCTCAGGTTAAATGCGACAATATCTCATCTCTGCCTAAAGGCGACAACATATCATCTCTGGCTTAAGGCGACAGTATCTCATCTCTGGCTAAAGGCGACAATATCTCATCTCAGGTTAAATGCGACAATATCTCATCTCTGGCTAAAGGCGACAATATCTCATCTCTGGCTAAAGGCGACAATATCTCATCTCTGCCTAAAGGCGACAATATCTCATCTCTGGTTAAAGGCGACAATATCTCATCTCTGGCTAAAGGCGAATATATCTCATCTCTGGCTAAAGGCGACAATATCTCATCTCTGGCTAAAGGCGACAATATCTCATCTCTGGCTAAATGAGGCAAAATCTCTGGTTAAAGGCGACAATATCTCTGGCTAAAGGCGACAATATCTCATCTCTGCCAAAAGGCGACAATATCTCATCTCTGGCTAAAGGCGACAATATCTCTTGCTAAAGGCGACAATGTCTCTGGCTAAAGGCGGCAATATCTCTGGCTAAAGTCGGCAAAACCTCATCTCTGCATAAAGTAGACAATACCTCATCTCTGACTAAAGGCAACAGTATCTCATCTCTGGCTAAAGGCGACAACATCTCATCTCTGGCTTAAGGCGACAGTATCTCATCTCTGGCTAAAGGCGACAATATCTCATTTCTGGCTAAAGGCGGCAATATCTCATCTCTGGTTAAAGGCGACAATATCTCATCTCTGGCTAAAGGCGAAAATACCTCATCTCTGGCTAAAGGCGACAATATCTCATCTCTGGCCAAATGCAACAATATCTCATCTCTGGCTGAAGGCTACAATATCTCTGGCTAAAAGCGACAATGTCTCATCTCTTGCGAAATGAGGCAATATCTCATCTCTGGCTAAAGGCGACAATATCTCATCTCTGGCTAAAGGCGACAATATCTCATCTCTGGCTAAATGAGGCAAAATCTCTGGTTAAAGGCGACAATATCTCTGGCTAAAGTCGACAATATATCATCTCTGCCAAAAGGCGACAATATCTCATCTCTGGCTAAAGGCGACAATATCTCTTGCTAAAGGCGACAATGTCTCTGGCTAAAGGCGGCAATATCTCTGGCTAAAGTCGGCAAAACCTCATCTCTGCCAAAATAGACAATACCTCATCTCTGACTAAAGGCAACAGTATCTCATCTCTGGCTAAAGGCGACAACATCTCATCTCTGGCTTAAGGCGACAGTATCTCATCTCTGGCTAAAGGCGACAATATCTCATTTCTGGCTAAAGGCGGCAATATCTCATCTCTGGTTAAAGGCGACAATATCTCATCTCTGGCTAATGGCGAAAATACCTCATCTCGGGCTAAAGGCGACAATATCTCATCTCTGGACAAATGCAACAATATCTCATCTCTGGCTGAAGGCTACAATATCTCTGGCTAAAAGCGACAATGTCTCATCTCTTGCGAAATGAGGCAATATCTCATCTCTGGCTAAAGGCGACAATATCTCATCTCCGGCTATAGGCGACAATATCTCTGGCTAAAGGCGACAATATCTCTTGCTAAAGGCAACAATATCTCTGGCTAAAGGCGACAATAGATCTGGCTAAAAGGCGACAATATCTCATCTCTTCCGAAATGAGGCAATATCTCATCTCTGGCTAAAGGCGACAATATCTCATCTCTGGCTAAAGGCGACAATATCTCATCTCTGGCTAAATGTGACAATATATCATCTCTGACTAAAGGCAACAATATCTCATCTCTGCCTAAAGGCAACAATATGTCATCTCTGGCTAAAGGCGACAATATCTCATCTCTGCCTAAAGGCGACAATATCTCATCTCTGCCTAAAGGCGACATTATCTCATCTCTGGCTAAAGGCAACAATATCTCTGGCGAAATGAGGCAATATCTCATCTCTGGCTAAAGGCGACAATATCTCATCTCTGGCTAAAGGTGAAAATATCTCATCTCTTGCTAAAGGCGACAATATCTTTGGCTAAAGGAGACAATATCTCTGGCTAAAGTCGACAATATCTCATCTCTGGCTAATGGCGACAATGTCTCATCTCTGGCCAAAGGCGACAATATCTCATCTCTGGCTGAAGGCTACAATATCTCGGGCTAAAAGCGACAATGTCTCATCCCTTGCGAAATCAGGCAATATCTCATCTCTGGCTAAAGGCGACAATATCTCTGGCTAAAGGCGACAATATCTCTGGCTAAAGGCAACAATATCTCTGGCTAAAGGCGACAATAGATCTGGCTAAAGGTGACAATATCTTTGTCTAAAGGCGACAATATTTCGTCTCTGGCTAAAGGCGACAATATCTCATCTCAGGTTAAATGGGACAATATCTCATCTCTGGCTAAAGGCGACAATATCTCATCTCTGCCTAAAGGCGACAATATCTCATCTCTGGCTAAAGGCGACAATATCTCATCTCTGCCTAAAGGCGACAATATTTCATCTCTGTTTAAAGGCGACAAGATCTCATCTCTGGCTAAAGGCGAAAATATCTCATCTCTGGCTAAAGGCGACAATATCTGATCTCTGGCTAAAGGCGACATCTCATCTCAGGTGAAATGAGGCAATATCTCTGGCTAAAGGCGGCAGTATCTCTGGCTAAAGGCGACAATATCTCATCTCTGGCTAATGGCGACAGTATCTCATCTCTGCCTAAAGGCGACAATATCTCTGGCTAAATGCGGCAATATCTCTGGCTAAAGTCGGCAAAACCTCATCTCTGCCTAAAGTAGACAATACCTCATCTCTGGCTAAAGGCAACAGTATCTCATCTCTGGCTAAAGGCGACAATATCTCATCTCAGGTTAAATGTGACAATATCTCATCTCTGGCTAAAGGTGACAATATCTCATCTCTGCCTAAATGCGACAATATCTCATCTCTGGCTAAAGGCGACAATATCTAAACTCTTCCTAAAGGCGACAGTATCTCATCTCTAGCTAAAGGCGACAATATCTAATCTCCGGCTAATGGCTACAATATCTCATCTCTGCCTAAAGTCGACAATATCTCTGGCTAAAGGCGGCAGTATCTCTTGCTGAAGGCGACAATATCTCTGGCTAAAGGCGGCAATATCTCTGGCTAATGTCGGTAAAACCACATCTCTGACTAATGTAGACAATACTTCACCTCTGGCTAAAGGCAACAGTATCTCATCTCTGGCTAAAGGCGACAATATCTCATCTCTGGCTATTGGCGACAATATCTCATCTCTGCCTAAAGGTGACAATATCTCATCTCTGGCTAAAGGCGACAATATCTCATCTCTGGCTAAAGGCGCCAGTATCTCATCTCTGGCTAAAGGCGACAATACCTCATCTCTGGCTAACTGCGACAATATCTCATCTCTGGCTAAAGGCGACAATATCTCATCTCTGGCTAAAGGCGACACTATCTCATCTCTGGCTAAAGGCGACAATATCTCATCTCTGGCTAAAGGCGACAATATCTCATCTCTGCCTAAAGGCGACACTATCTCTGGCTAAAGGCGACAATACCTCATCTCTGCCTAAAGGCGACAATATCTCATCTCTGGCTAAAGGCGACAATATCTCATCTCTGGCTAAAGGCGACAATATCTCATCTCTGGCTAAGGGCGACAATATCTCTGGCTAAAGGCGATAATATCTCTGGCTAAAGGCAACAATATCTCTGGATAAAGGCGACAATATCTCTGGCTAAAGGCGACAATATCTCATCTCTGTCTAAAGGCAACAATATCGTCTCTGGCTAAAGGCGACAATACCTCATCCCTGGCTAAATGCGAGAATATCTCATCTCTGGTTAAAGGCGACAATATCTCATCTCTGGCTATAGGCGACAATAACTCATCTCTGCCTAAAGGCGTCAATATCTCATCTCTGCCTAAAGGCGACAATATCTCATCTCTGGCTAAAGGCGACAATATCTCTGGCTAAAGGCAACAATATCTCTGGATAAAGGCGACAATATCTCTGGCTAAAGGCGACAATATCTCATCTCTGGCTAAAGGCGACAATATCTCATCTCTGTCTAAAGGCGACAATATCTCATCTCTGCCTAAAGGCGACAATTCCTCATTACTGGCTAAAGGCGACAATATTTCATCTCTGGCTAAAGGGGACAATATCTCATCTCTGGCTAAATGCGACAATATCTCTGGCTAAAGGCTGCAGTATCTCTGGCTAAAGGCAACAATATCTCTTGCTAAATGCGACAATATCTCTGGCTAAAGGCGACAATATCTCATCTCAGGCTAATGGCGACAATATCTCATCTCTGCCTAAAGGCGACAGTACCTCATCTCTGGCTAAATGAGGCAAAATCTCTGGTTAAAGGCGACAATATCTCTGGCTAAAGGCGACAATATCTCATCTCTGCCTAAAGGCGACAATATCTCTGGCTAAAGGCGACAATATCTCTTGCTAAAGGCGACAATGTCTCTGGCTAAAGGCGGCAATATCTCTGGCTAAAGTCGGCAAAACCTCATCTCTGCCTAAAGTAGACAATACCTCATCTCTGACTAAAGGCAACAGTGTCTCATCTCTGGCTAAAGGCGACAACATCTCATCTCTGGCTTAAAGCGACAGTATCTCATCTCTGGCTAAAGGCGACAATATCTCATCTCTGCCTAAAGGCGACAATACCTCATCTATGGTTAAAGGCGACAATATCTCATCTCTGGCTAAAGGTGAAAATATCTCATCTCTGGCTAACTGCGACAATATCTCATCTCTGGCTAAAGGCGACAATATCTCATCTCTGGCTAAAGGCGACAATATCTCATCTCTGCCTAAAGGCGACACTATCTCTGGCTAAATGCGACAATACCTCATCTCTGCCTAAAGGCGACAATATCTCATCTCTGGCTAAAGGCGACAATACCTCATTACTGGCTAAACGCGACAATACCTCATTACTGGCTAAACGCGACAATATCTCATCTCTGGCTAAAGGCGACAATATCTCATCTCTGGCTATAGGCGACAATATCTCATCTCTGGCTAAATGCGACAATATCTCATCTCTGCCTAAAGGCGACAATACCTCATTACTGGCTAAAGGCGACAATATCTCATCTCTGGCTAAAGGCGACAATATCTCATCTCTGGCTAAAGGCAATAATACCTCATTACTGGCTAAACGCGACAATATCTCATCTCTGGCTAAAGGCGACAATATCTCATCTCTGGCTAAGGGCGACAATATCTCTGGCTAAAGGAGATAATATCTCTGGCTAAAGGCAACAATATCTCATCTCTGTCTAAAGGCAACAATATCGTCTCTGGCTAAAGGCGACAATACCTCATCCCTGGCTAAAGGCGAAAATATCTCATCTCTGGCTAAAGGCAACAATATCTCATCTCTGGCTATAGGCGACAATAACTCATCTCTGCCTAAAGGCGTCAATATCTCATCTCTGCCTAACGGCGACAATATCTCATCTCTGGCTAAAGGCGACAATATCTCATCTCTGGCTAAAGGCGACAATATCTCAAATCTGCCTAAAGGCGACGGTATCTCATCTCTGGCTAAAGGCGACAATATCTCATCTCCGGCTAATGGCTACAATATCTCATCTCTGCCTAAAGTCGACAATATCTCTGGCTAAAGGCGGCAATATCTCTTGCTGAAGGCGGCAATATCTCTGGCTAATGTCGGTAAAACCACATCTCTGACTAATGTAGACAATACTTCACCTCTGGCTAAAGGCAACAGTATCTCATCTCTGGCTAAAGGCGACAATATCTCATCTCTGGCTATGGGCGACAATATCTCATCTCTGCCTAAAGGCGACAATATCTCATCTCTGGCTAAAGGCGACAATATCTCACCTCTGGCTAAAGGCGCCAATATTTCATCTCTGGCTAAAGGCGACAATACCTCATCTCTGGCTAACTGCGACAATATCTCATCTCTGGCTAAAGGCGACAATATCTCATCTCTGGCTAAAGGCGACACTATCTCATCTCTGGCTAAAGGCGACAATATCTCATCTCTGGCTAAAGGCGACAATATCTCATCTCTGCCTAAAGGCGACACTATCTCTGGCTAAAGGCGACAATACCTCATCTCTGCCTAAAGGCGACAATATCTCATCTCTGGCTAAAGGCGACAATATCTCATCTCTGTCTAAAGGCAACAATACCTCATTACTGGCTAAACGCGACAATATCTCATCTCTGGCTAAAGGCGACAATATCTCATCTCTGGATAAGGGCGACAATATCTCTGGCTAAAGGCGATAATATCTCTGGCTAAAGGCAACAATATCTCTGGATAAAGGCGACAATATCTCTGGCTAAAGGCGACAATATCTCATCTCTGTCTAAAGGCAACAATATCGTCTCTGGCTAAAGGCGACAATACCTCATCCCTGGCTAAAGGCGAGAATATCTCATCTCTGGCTAAAGGCGACAATATCTCATCTCTGGCTATAGGCGACAATAACTCATCTCTGCCTAAAGGCGTCAATATCTCATCTCTGCCTAAAGGCGACAATATCTCATCTCTGGCTAAAGGCGACAATATCTCTGGCTAAAGGCAACAATATCTCTGGATAAAGGCGACAATATCTCTGGCTAAAGGCGACAATATCTCATCTCTGGCTAAAGGCGACAATATCTCATCTCTGGCTAAAGGCGACAATATCTCATCTCTGCCTAAAGGCGACAATATCTCATCTCTGGTTAAAGGCGACAATATCTCATCTCTGGCTAAAGGCGACAATATCTCTGGCTAAAAGCAACAATATCTCTGGCTAAAGGCAACAATATCTCTGGCTAAAGGCGACAGTAGATCTGGCTAAAGGCGACAATAGATCTGGCTAAAGGCGACAATATCTCATCTCTTCCGAAACGAGGCAATATCTCATCTCTGGCTAACGGTGACAATATCTCTGGCTAAAGGCGACAATATCTCTGGCTAAAGGCAACAATATCTCTGGCTTAAGGGGACAATAGATCTGGCTAAAAGCGACAATATCTCATCTTTTCCGAAATGAGGCAATATCTCATCTCTGGCCAAAGGCGACAATATATCATCTCTTGCTAAAAGTGAAAATATCTCATCTCTGGCTAAAGGCAACAATACCACATCTTTGCCTAAAGGCGACAATGTCTCATCTCTGGCTAAAGGCGACTATATCTCTGGCTAAAAGCGACAATGTCTCATCTCTTGCGAAATGAGGCAATATCTCATCTCTGGCTAAAGGCGACAATATCTCATCTCTGGCTAAAGGCGACAATATCTCATCTCTGGCTAAATGAGGCAAAATCTCTGGTTAAAGGCGACAATATCTCTGGCTAACGTCGACAATATCTCATCTCTGCCAAAAGGCGACAATATCTCATCTCTGGCTAAAGGCGACAATATCTCTTGCTAAAGGCGACAATGTCTCTGGCTAAAGGCGGCAATATCTCTGGCTAAAGTCGGCAAAACCTCATCTCTGCCTAAAGTAGACAATACCTCATCTCTGACTAAAGGCAACAGTATCTCATCTCTGGCTAAAGGCGACAACATCTCATCTCTGGCTTAAGGCGACAGTATCTCATCTCTGGCTAAAGGCGACAATATCTCATCTCTGGCTAAAGGCGGCAATATCTCATCTCTGGTTTAAGGCGACAATATCTCATCTCTGGCTAAAGGCGAAAATACTTCATCTCTGGCTAAAGGCGACAATATCTCATCTCTGGCCAAATGCAACAATATCTCATCTCTGGCTGAAGGCTACAATATCTCTGGCTAAAAGCGACAATGTCTCATCTCTTGCGAAATGAGGCAATATCTCATCTCTGGCTAAAGGCGACAATATCTCATCTCCGGCTATAGGCGACAATATCTCTGGCTAAAGGCGACAATATCTCTTGCTAAAGGCAACAATATCTCTGGCTAAAGGCGACAATAGATCTGGCTAAAGGCGACAATATCTCATCTCTTCCGAAATGAGGCAATATCTCATCTCTGGCTAAAGGCGACAATATCTCATCTCTGGCTAAAGGCGACAATATCTCATCTCTGGCTAAAGGTGACAATATCTCATCTCTGACTAAAGGCAACAATATCTCATCTCTGCCTAAAGGCAACAATATGTCATCTCTGGCTAAAGGCGACAATATCTCATCTCTGGCTAAAGGCGACAATATCTCATCTCTGCCTAAAGGCGACAATATCTCATCTCTGCCTAAAGGCGACATTATCTCATCTCTGGCTAAAGGCAACAATATCTCTGGCGAAATGAGGCAATATCTCATCTCTGGCTAAAGGCGACAATATCTCATCTCTGGCTTAAGGCGACAGTATCTCATCTCTGGCTAAAGGCGACAATATCTCATCTCAGGTTAAATGTGACAATATCTCATCTCTGGCTAAAGGCGACAATATCTCATCTCTGGCTAAAGGCGACAATATCTCATCTCTGCCTAAAGGCGACAATATCTCATCTCTGGTTAAAGGCGACAATATCTCATCTCTGGCTAAAGGCGAATATATCTCATCTCTGGCTAAAGGCGACAATATCTCATCTCTGGCTAAAGGCGACAATATCTCATCTCTGGCTAAATGAGGCAAAAACTCTGGTTAAAGGCGACAATATCTCTGGCTAAAGGCGACAATATCTCATCTCTGGTTAAAGGCGACAATATCTCATCTCTGGCTAAAGGCGACAATATCTCTTGCTAAAGGCGACAATGTCTCTGGCTAAAGGCGGCAATATCTCTGGCTAAAGTCGGCAAAACCTCATCTCTGCCTAAAGTAGACAATACCTCATCTCTGACTAAAGGCAACAGTATCTCATCTCTGGCTAAAGGCGAAAACATCTCATCTCTGGCTTAAGGCGACAGTATCTCATCTCTGGCTAAAGGCGACAATATCTCATTTCTGGCTAAAGGCGGCAATATCTCATCTCTGGTTAAAGGCGACAATATCTCATCTCTGGCTAAAGGCGAAAATACCTCATCTCTGGCTAAAGGCGACAATATCTCATCTCTGGCCAAATGCAACAATATCTCATCTCTGGCTGAAGGCTACAATATCTCTGGCTAAAAGCGACAATGTCTCATCTCTTGCGAAATGAGGCAATATCTCATCTCTGGCTAAAGGCGACAATATCTCATCTCTGGCTAAAGGCGACAATATCTCATCTCTGGCTAAATGAGGCAAAATCTCTGGTTAAAGGCGACAATATCTCTGGCTAAAGTCGACAATATATCATCTCTGCCAAAAGGCGACAATATCTCATCTCTGGCTAAAGGCGACAATATCTCTTGCTAAAGGCGACAATGTCTCTGGCTAAAGGCGGCAATATCTCTGGCTAAAGTCGGCAAAACCTCATCTCTGCCTAAAGTAGACAATACCTCATCTCTGACTAATGGCAACAGTATCTCATCTCTGGCTAAAGGCGACAACATCTCATCTCTGGCTTAAGGCGACAGTATCTCATCTCTGGCTAAAGGCGACAATATCTCATCTCTGGCTAAAGGCGGCAATATCTCATCTCTGGTTAAAGGCGACAATATCTCATCTCTGGCTAAAGGCGAAAATACTTCATCTCTGGCTAAAGGCGACAATATCTCGTCTCTGGCCAAATGCAACAATATCTCATATCTGGTTGAAGGCTATAATATCTCTGGCTAAAAGCGACAATGTCTCATCTCTTGCGAAATGAGGCAATATCTCATCTCTGGCTAAAGGCGACAATATCTCATCTCCGGCTATAGGCGACAATATCTCTGGATAAAGGCGACAATAGATCTGGCTAAAGGCGACAATATCTCATCTCTTCCGAAATGAGGCAATATCTCATCTCTGGCTAAAGGCGACAATATCTCATCTCTGGCTAAAGGCGACAATATCTCATCTCTGGCTAAAGGTGAAAATATCTCATCTCTGACTAAAGGTGACAATATCTCATCTCTGACTAAAGGCAACAAGATCTCATCTCTGCCTAAAGGCAACAATATCTCATCTCTGCCTAAAGGCGACAATATCTCATCTCTGCCTAAAGGCGACATTATCTTATCTCTGGCTAAAGGCAACAATATCTCTGGCGAAATGAGGCAATATCTCATCTCTGGCTAAATGCGACAATATCTCATCTCTGGCTAAAGGCGACAATATCTCTGGTTAAAGGCGGCAGTATCTCTGGCTAAAGGCAACAATATCTCTGGCTAAAGGCGACAATATCTCTGGCTAATGGCGACAATATCTCATCTCTGGCTAAAGGCGACAATATCTCATTTCTAGCTAAAGGCGACAATATCTCATCTCTGGCTAAAGGCGACAATATCTCATCTCTGGCTAAAGGCGACAATATCCCTGGCTAAAGGCGACAATATCTTTGGCTAAAGGCGACAATATCTCATCTCTGGCTAAAGGCGACAATATCTCATCTCTGCCTAAAGGCGACAATATCTCATCTCTGGTTAAAGGCGACAATATCTCATCTCTGGCTAAAGGCGAATATATCTCATCTCTGGCTAAAGGCGACAATATCTCATCTCTGGCTAAAGGCGACAATATCTCATCTCTGGCTAAATGAGGCAAAAACTCTGGTTAAAGGCGACAATATCTCTGGCTAAAGGCGACAATATCTCATCTCTGGTTAAAGGCGACAATATCTCATCTCTGGCTAAAGGCGACAATATCTCTTGCTAAAGGCGACAATGTCTCTGGCTAAAGGCGGCAATATCTCTGGCTAAAGTCGGCAAAACCTCATCTCTGCCTAAAGTAGACAATACCTCATCTCTGACTAAAGGCAACAGTATCTCATCTCTGGCTAAAGGCGACAACATCTCATCTCTGGCTTAAGGCGACAGTATCTCATCTCTGGCTAAAGGCGACAATATCTCATTTCTGGCTAAAGGCGGCAATATCTCATCTCTGGTTAAAGGCGACAATATCTCATCTCTGGCTAAAGGCGAAAATACCTCATCTCTGGCTAAAGGCGACAATATCTCATCTCTGGCCAAATGCAACAATATCTCATCTCTGGCTGAAGGCTACAATATCTCTGGCTAAAAGCGACAATGTCTCATCTCTTGCGAAATGAGGCAATATCTCATCTCTGGCTAAAGGCGACAATATCTCATCTCTGGCTAAATGAGGCAAAATCTCTGGTTAAAGGCGACAATATCTCTGGCTAAAGTCGACAATATATCATCTCTGCCAAAAGGCGACAATATCTCATCTCTGGCTAAAGGCGACAATATCTCTTGCTAAAGGCGACAATGTCTCTGGCTAAAGGCGGCAATATCTCTGGCTAAAGTCGGCAAAACCTCATCTCTGCCTAAAGTAGACAATACCTCATCTCTGACTAAAGGCAACAGTATCTCATCTCTGGCTAAAGGCGACAACATCTCATCTCTGGCTTAAGGCGACAGTATCTCATCTCTGGCTAAAGGCGACAATATCTCATCTCTGGCTAAAGGCGGCAATATCTCATCTCTGGTTAAAGGCGACAATATCTCATCTCTGGCTAAAGGCGAAAATACCTCATCTCTGGCTAAAGGCGACAATATCTCGTCTCTGGCCAAATGCAACAATATCTCATCTCTGGTTGAAGGCTACAATATCTCTGGCTAAAAGCGACAATGTCTCATCTCTTGCGAAATGAGGCAATATCTCATCTCTGGCTAAAGGCGACAATATCTCATCTCCGGCTATAGGCGACAATATCTCTGGCTAAAGGCGACAATAGATCTGGCTAAAGGCGACAATATCTCATCTCTTCCGAAATGAGGCAATATCTCATCTCTGGCTAAAGGCGACAATATCTCATCTCTGGCTAAAGGCGACAATATCTCATCTCTGGCTAAAGGTGACAATATCTCATCTCTGACTAAAGGTGACAATATCTCATCTCTGACTAAAGGCAACAAGATCTCATCTCTGCCTAAAGGCAACAATATCTCATCTCTGCCTAAAGGCGACAATATCTCATCTCTGCCTAAAGGCGACATTATCTTATCTCTGGCTAAAGGCAACAATATCTCTGGCGAAATGAGGCAATATCTCATCTCTGGCTAAATGCGACAATATCTCATCTCTGGCTAAAGGCGACAATATCTCTGGTTAAAGGCGGCAGTATCTCTGGCTAAAGGCAACAATATCTCTGGCTAAAGGCGACAATATCTCTGGCTAATGGCGACAATATCTCATCTCTGGCTAAAGGCGACAATATCTCATTTCTAGCTAAAGGCGACAATATCTCATCTCTGGCTAAAGGCGACAATATCTCATCTCTGGCTAAAGGCGACAATATCTCTGGCTAAAGGCGACAATATCTTTGGCTAAAGGCGACAATATCTCGTCTCTGCCTAAAGGCGACAATATCTCATCTCTGGCTAAAGGCGACAATATCTCATCTCTGGCTAAAGGCGACAATATCTCATCTCTGCATAAAGGCGACAATATCTCATCTCTGCCTAAAGGCGACAATATCTCATCTCTGGTTAAAGGCGACAATATCTCATCTCTGGCTAAAGGCGACAATATCTCTGGCTAAAAGCAACAATATCTCTGGCTAAAGGCAACAATATCTCTGGCTAAAGGCGACAGTAGATCTGGCTAAAGGCGACAATAGATCTGGCTAAAGGCTACAATATCTCATCTCTTCCGAAACGAGGCAATATCTCATCTCTGGCTAAAGGTGACAATATCTCTGGCTAAAGGCGACAATATATCTGGCTAAAGGCAACAATATCTCTGGCTTAAGGGGACAATAGATCTGGCTAAAGGCGACAATATCTCATCTTTTCCGAAATGAGGCAATATCTCATCTCTGGCCAAAGGCGACAATATCTCATCTCTTGCTAAAAGTGAAAATATCTCATCTCTGGCTAAAGGCAACAATACAACATCATTGCCTAAAGGCGACAATGTCTCATCTCTGGCTAAAGGCGACTATATCTCATCTCTGGCTAAAGGCGACAATATCTCATCTCTGGCTAAAGGCGACAATATCTCTGGCGAAATGAGGCAATATCTCATCTCTGGGTAAAGGCGACAATATCTCATCTCTGCCTAAAGGCGACAATATCTCTGGCTAAAGGCGACAATATTTTTCGCTATAGGAGACAATATCTCTGGCTAAAGGCGACAATATCTCATGTCTGGCTAAAGGCGACAATATCTCATTTCTGGCTAAAGGCGACAATATCTCATCTCTGGCTAAAGGCGACAATATCCCTGGCTAAAGGCGACAATATCTTTGGCTAAAGGCGACAATATCTCGTCTCTGGCTAAAGGCGACAATATCTCATCTCAGGTTAAATGCGACAATATCTCATCTCTGGCTAAAGGCGACAATATCTCATCTCTGCCTAAAGGTGACAATATCTCATCTCTGCCTAAAGGCGACAATATCTCATCTCTGCCTAAAGGCGACAATATCTCATCTCTGGTTAAAGGCGACAATATCTCATCTCTGGCTAAAGGCGAAAATATCTCATCTCTGGCCAAAGGCGACAATATCTCATCTCAGGCTAAAGGCGACAATATCTCATCTCTGCCTAAAGGCGACACTATCTCTGGCTAAAGGCGACAGTATCTCTGGCTAAAGGCGACAATATCTCATGTCTGGCTAATGGCGACAATATCTCATCTCTGCCTAAAGGCGACAATACCTCTGGCTAAATGCGATAATATCTCTTGCTAAAGGCGACTATATCTCTGGCTAAAGGTGGCAATATCTCTGGCTAAAGTCGGCAAAACCTCATCTCTGCCTATAGTAGACAATACCTCATCTCTGGCTAAAGGAAACAGTATCTCATCTCTGGCTAAAGGTGACAACATCTCATCTCTGGCTTAAGGCGACAGTATCTCATCTCTGGCTAAAGGCGACAATATCTCATCTCAGGTTAAATGCGACAATATCTCATCTCTGGCTAAAGGCGACAATATCTCATCTCTGGCTAAAGGCGACAATATCTCATCTCAGGTTAAATGCGACAATATCTCATCTCTGCCTAAAGGCGACAACATATCATCTCTGGCTTAAGGCGACAGTATCTCATCTCTGGCTAAAGGCGACAATATCTCATCTCAGGTTAAATGCGACAATATCTCATCTCTGGCTAAAGGCGACAATATCTCATCTCTGGCTAAAGGCGACAATATCTCATCTCTGCCTAAAGGCGACAATATCTCATCTCTGGTTAAAGGCGACAATATCTCATCTCTGGCTAAAGGCGAATATATCTCATCTCTGGCTAAAGGCGACAATATCTCATCTCTGGCTAAAGGCGACTATATCTCATCTCTGGCTAAATGAGGCAAAAACTCTGGTTAAAGGCGACAATATCTCTGGCTAAAGGCGACAATATCTCATCTCTGCCAAAAGGCGACAATATCTCATCTCTGGCTAAAGGCGACAATATCTCTTGCTAAAGGCGACAATGTCTCTGGCTAAAGGCGGCAATATCTCTGGCTAAAGTCGGCAAAACCTCATCTCTGCCTAAAGTAGACAATACCTCATCTCTGACTAAAGGCAACAGTATCTCATCTCTGGCTAAAGGCGACAACATCTCATCTCTGGCTTAAGGCGACAGTATCTCATCTCTGGCTAAAGGCGACAATATCTCATCTCTGGCTAAAGGCGGCAATATCTCATCTCTGGTTAAAGGCGACAATATCTCATCTCTGGCTAAAGGCGAAAATACTTCATCTCTGGCTAAAGGCGACAATATCTCATCTCTGGCCAAATGAAACAATATCTCATCTCTGGCTGAAGGCTACAATATCTCTGGCTAAAAGCGACAATGTCTCATCTCTTGCGAAATGAGGCAATATCTCATCTCTGGCTAAAGGCGACAATATCTCATCTCCGGCTATAGGCGACAATATCTCTGGCTAAAGGCGACAATATCTCTTGCTAAAGGCAACAATATCTCTGGCTAAAGGCGACAATAGATCTGGCTAAAGGCGACAATAGCTCATACCTTCCGAAATGAGGCAATATCTCATCTCTGGCTAAAGGCGACAATATCTCATCTCTGGCTAAAGGCGACAATATCTCATCTCTGGCTAAAGGTGACAATATCTCATCTCTGACTAAAGGCAACAATATCTCATCTCTGCCTAAAGGCAACAATATGTCATCTCTGGCTAAAGGCGACAATATCTCATCTCTGCCTAAAGGCGACAATATCTCATCTCTGCCTAAAGGCGACATTATCTCATCTCTGGCTAAAGGCAACAATATCTCTGGCGAAATGAGGCAATATCTCATCTCTGGCTAAAGGCGACAATATCTCATCTCTGGCTTAAGGCGACAGTATCTCATCTCTGGCTAAAGGCGACAATATCTCATCTCAGGTTAAATGCGACAATATCTCATCTCTGGCTAAAGGCGACAATATCTCATCTCTGGCTAAAGGCGACAATATCTCATCTCTGCCTAAAGGCGACAATATCTCATCTCTGGTTAAAGGCGACAATATCTCATCTCTGGCTAAAGGCGAATATATCTCATCTCTGGCTAAAGGCGACAATATCTCATCTCTGGCTAAAGGCGACAATATCTCATCTCTGGCTAAATGAGGCAAAATCTCTGGTTAAAGGCGACAATATCTCTGGCTAAAGTCGACAATATCTCATCTCTGCCAAAAGGCGACAATATCTCATCTCTGGCTAAAGGCGACAATATCTCTTGCTAAAGGCGACAATGTCTCTGGCTAATGGCGACAATATCTCATCTCTGGCTAAAGGCGACAATATCTCATTTCTAGCTAAAGGCGACAATATCTCATCTCTGGCTAAAGGCGACAATATCTCATCTCTGGCTAAAGGCGACAATATCTCTGGCTAAAGGCGACAATATCTTTGGCTAAAGGCGACAATATCTCGTCTCTGGCTAAAGGCGACAATATCTCATCTCTGGCTAAAGGCGACAATATCTCATCTCTGGCTAAAGGCGACAATATCTCATCTCTGCCTAAAGGCGACAATGTCTCATCTCTGGCTAAAGGCGACAATATCTCATCTCTGCCTAAAGGCGACAATATCTCATCTCTGGTTAAAGGCGACAATATCTCATCTCTGGCTAAAGGCGACAATATCTCTGGCTAAAAGCAACAATATCTCTGGCTAAAGGCAACAATATCTCTGGCTAAAGGCGACAGTAGATCTGGCTAAAGGCGACAATAGATCTGTCTAAAGGCGACAATATCTCATCTCTTCCGAAACGAGGCAATATCTCATCTCTGGCTAAAGGTGACAATATCTCTGGCTAAAGGCGACAATATCTCTGGCTAAAGGCAACAATATCTCTGGCTTAAGGGGACAATAGATCTGGCTAAAGGCGACAATATCTCATCTTTTCCGAAATGAGGCAATATCTCATCTCTGGCCAAAGGCGACAATATCTCATCTCTTGCTAAAAGTGAAAATATCTCATCTCTGGCTAAAGGCAACAATACCACATCTTTGCCTAAAGGCGACAATGTCTCATCTCTGGCTAAAGGCGACTATATCTCATCTCTGGCTAAAGGCGACAATATCTCATCTCTGGCTAAAGGCGACAATATCTCTGGCGAAATGAGGCAATATCTCATCTCTGGGTAAAGGCGACAATATCTCATCTCTGCCTAAAGGCGACAATATCTCTGGCTAAAGGCGACAATATTTTTCGCTATAGGAGACAATATCTCTGGCTAAAGGCGACAATATCTCATGTCTGGCTAAAGGCGACAATATCTCATTTCTGGCTAAAGGCGACAATATCTCATCTCTGGCTAAAGGCGACAATATCCCTGGCTAAAGGCGACAATATCTTTGGCTAAAGGCGACAATATCTCGTCTCTGGCTAAAGGCGACAATATCTCATCTCAGGTTAAATGCGACAATATCTCATCTCTGGCTAAAGGCGACAATATCTCATCTCTGCCTAAAGGTGACAATATCTCATCTCTGGCTAAAGGCGACAATATCTCATCTCTGCCTAAAGGCGACAATATCTCATCTCTGGTTAAAGGCGACAATATCTCATCTCTGGCTAAAGGCGAAAATATCTCATCACTGGCCAAAGGCGACAATATCTCATCTCAGGCTAAAGGCGACAATATCTCATCTCTGCCTAAAGGCGACACTATCTCTGGCTAAAGGCGACAGTATCTCTGGCTAAAGGCGACAATATCTCATGTCTGGCTAATGGCGACAATATCTCATCTCTGCCTAAAGGCGACAATACCTCTTGCTAAATGCGACAATATCTCTTGCTAAAGGCGACTATATCTCTGGCTAAAGGTGGCAATATCTCTGGCTAAAGTCGGCAAAACCTCATCTCTGCCTATAGTAGACAATACCTCATCTCTGGCTAAAGGAAACAGTATCTCATCTCTGGCTAAAGGTGACAACATCTCATCTCTGGCTTAAGGCGACAGTATCTCATCTCTGGCTAAAGGCGACAATATCTCATCTCAGGTTAAATGCGACAATATCTCATCTCTGGCTAAAGGCGACAATATCTCATCTCTGGCTAAAGGCGACAATATCTCATCTCAGGTTAAATGCGACAATATCTCATCTCTGCCTAAAGGCGACCACATATCATCTCTGGCTTAAGGCGACAGTATCTCATCTCTGGCTAAAGGCGACAATATCTCATCTCAGGTTAAATGCGACAATATCTCATCTCTGGCTAAAGGCGACAATATCTCATCTCTGGCTAAAGGCGACAATATCTCATCTCTGCCTAAAGGCGACAATATCTCATCTCTGGTTAAAGGCGACAATATCTCATCTCTGGCTAAAGGCGAATATATCTCATCTCTGGCTAAAGGCGACAATATCTCATCTCTGGCTAAATGAGGCAAAATCTCTGGTTAAAGGCGACAATATCTCTGGCTAAAGGCGACAATATCTCATCTCTGCCAAAAGGCGACAATATCTCATCTCTGGCTAAAGGCGACAATATCTCTTGCTAAAGGCGACAATGTCTCTGGCTAAAGGCGGCAATATCTCTGGCTAAAGTCGGCAAAACCTCATCTCTGCCTAATGTAGACAATACCTCATCTCTGACTAAAGGCAACAGTATCTCATCTCTGGCTAAAGGCGACAACATCTCATCTCTGGCTTAAGGCGACAGTATCTCATCTCTGGCTAAAGGCGACAATATCTCATTTCTGGCTAAAGGCGGCAATATCTCATCTCTGGTTAAAGGCGACAATATCTCATCTCTGGCTAAAGGCGAAAATACCTCATCTCTGGCTAAAGGCGACAATATCTCATCTCTGGCCAAATGCAACAATATCTCATCTCTGGCTGAAGGCTACAATATCTCTGGCTAAAAGCGACAATGTCTCATCTCTTGCGAAATGAGGCAATATCTCATCTCTGGCTAAAGGCGACAATATCTCATCTCTGGCTAAAGGCGACAATATCTCATCTCTGGCTAAATGAGGCAAAATCTCTGGTTAAAGGCGACAATATCTCTGGCTAAAGTCGACAATATCTCATCTCTGCCAAAAGGCGACAATAACTCATCTCTGGCTAAAGGCGACAATATCTCTTGCTAAAGGCGACAATGTCTCTGGCTAAAGGCGGCAATATCTCTGGCTAAAGTCGGCAAAACCTCATCTCTGCCTAAAGTAGACAATACCTCATCTCTGACTAAAGGCAACAGTATCTCATCTCTGGCTAAAGGCGACAACATCTCATCTCTGGCTTAAGGCGACAGTATCTCATCTCTGGCTAAAGGCGACAATATCTCATCTCTGGCTAAAGGCGGCAATATCTCATCTCTGGTTAAAGGCGACAATATCTCATCTCTGGCTAAAGGCGAAAATACTTCATCTCTGGCTAAAGGCGACAATATCTCATCTCTGGCCAAATGAAACAATATCTCATCTCTGGCTGAAGGCTACAATATCTCTGGCTAAAAGCGACAATGTCTCATCTCTTGCGAAATGAGGCAATATCTCATCTCTGGCTAAAGGCGACAATATCTCATCTCCGGCTATAGGCGACAATATCTCTGGCTAAAGGCGACAATATCTCTTGCTAAAGGCAACAATATCTCTGGCTAAAGGCGACAATAGATCTGGCTAAAGGCGACAATAGCTCATACCTTCCGAAATGAGGCAATATCTCATCTCTGGCTAAAGGCGACAATATCTCATCTCTGGCTAAAGGCGACAATATCTCATCTCTGGCTAAAGGTGACAATATCTCATCTCTGACTAAAGGCAACAATATCTCATCTCTGCCTAAAGGCAACAATATGTCATCTCTGGCTAAAGGCGACAATATCTCATCTCTGCCTAAAGGCGACAATATCTCATCTCTGCCTAAAGGCGACATTATCTCATCTCTGGCTAAAGGCAACAATATCTCTGGCGAAATGAGGCAATATCTCATCTCTGGCTAAAGGCGACAATATCTCATCTCTGGCTTAAGGCGACAGTATCTCATCTCTGGCTAAAGGCGACAATATCTCATCTCAGGTTAAATGCGACAATATCTCATCTCTGGCTAAAGGCGACAATATCTCATCTCTGGCTAAAGGCGACAATATCTCATCTCTGCCTAAAGGCGACAATATCTCATCTCTGGTTAAAGGCGACAATATCTCATCTCTGGCTAAAGGCGAATATATCTCATCTCTGGCTAAAGGCGACAATATCTCATCTCTGGCTAAAGGCGACAATATCTCATCTCTGGCTAAATGAGGCAAAATCTCTGGTTAAAGGCGACAATATCTCTGGCTAAAGGCGACAATATCTCATCTCTGCCAAAAGGCGACAATATCTCATCTCTGGATAAAGGCGACAATATCTCTTGCTAAAGGCGACAATGTCTCTGGCTAATGGCGACAATATCTCATCTCTGGCTAAAGGCGACAATATCTCATTTCTAGCTAAAGGCGACAATATCTCATCTCTGGCTAAAGGCGACAATATCTCATCTCTGGCTAAAGGCGACAATATCTCTGGCTAAAGGCGACAATATCTTTGGCTAAAGGCGACAATATCTCGTCTCTGGCTAAAGGCGACAATATCTCACCTCTGGCTAAAGGCGACAATATCTCATCTCTGGCTAAAGGCGACAATATCTCATCTCTGGCTAAAGGCGACAATATCTCATCTCTGGCTAAAGGCGACAATATCTCATCTCTGCCTAAAGGCGACAATATCTCATCTCTGGTTAAAGGCGACAATATCTCATCTCTGGCTAAAGGCGACAATATCTCTGGCTAAAAGCAACAATATCTCTGGCTAAAGGCAACAATATCTCTAGCTAAAGGCGACAGTAGATCTGGCTAAAGGCGACAATAGATCTGGCTAAAGGCGACAATATCTCATCTCTTCCGAAACGAGGCAATATCTCATCTCTGGCTAAAGGTGACAATATCTCTGGCTAAAGGCGACAATATCTCTGGCTAAAGGCAACAATATCTCTGGCTTAAGGGGACAATAGATCTGGCTAAAGGCGACAATATCTCATCTTTTCCGAAATGAGGCAATATCTCATCTCTGGCCAATAGCGACAATATCTCATCTCTTGCTAAAAGTGAAAATATCTCATCTCTGGCTAAAGGCAACAATACCACATCTTTGCCTAAAGGCGACAATGTCTCATCTCTGGCTAAAGGCGACTATATCTCATCTCTGGCTAAAGGCGACAATATCTCATCTCTGGCTAAAGGCGACAATATCTCTGGCGAAATGAGGCAATATCTCATCTCTGGGTAAAGGCGACAATATCTCATCTCTGCCTAAAGGCGACAATATCTCTGGCTAAAGGCGACAATATTTTTCGCTATAGGAGACAATATCTCTGGCTAAAGGCGACAATATCTCATGTCTGGCTAAAGGCGACAATATCTCATTTCTGGCTAAAGGCGACAATATCTCATCTCTGGCTAAAGGCGACAATATCCCTGGCTAAAGGCGACAATATCTTTGGCTAAAGGCGACAATATCTCGTCTCTGGCTAAAGGCGACAATATCTCATCTCAGGTTAAATGCGACAATATCTCATCTCTGGCTAAAGGCGACAATATCTCATCTCTGCCTAAAGGTGACAATATCTCATCTCTGGCTAAAGGCGACAATATCTCATCTCTGCCTAAAGGCGACAATATCTCATCTCTGGTTAAAGGCGACAATATCTCATCTCTGGCTAAAGGCGAAAATATCTCATCACTGGCCAAAGGCGACAATATCTCATCTCAGGCTAAAGGCGACAATATCTCATCTCTGCCTAAAGGCGACACTATCTCTGGCTAAAGGCGACAGTATCTCTGGCTAAAGGCGACAATATCTCATGTCTGGCTAATGGCGACAATATCTCATCTCTGCCTAAAGGCGACAATACCTCTGGCTAAATGCGACAATATCTCTTGCTAAAGGCGACTATATCTCTGGCTAAAGGTGGCAATATCTCTGGCTAAAGTCGGCAAAACCTCATCTCTGCCTATAGTAGACAATACCTCATCTCTGGCTAAAGGAAACAGTATCTCATCTCTGGCTAAAGGTGACAACATCTCATCTCTGGCTTAAGGCGACAGTATCTCATCTCTGGCTAAAGGCGACAATATCTCATCTCAGGTTAAATGCGACAATATCTCATCTCTGGCTAAAGGCGACAATATCTCATCTCTGGCTAAAGGCGACAATATCTCATCTCAGGTTAAATGCGACAATATCTCATCTCTGCCTAAAGGCGACCACATATCATCTCTGGCTTAAGGCGACAGTATCTCATCTCTGGCTAAAGGCGACAATATCTCATCTCAGGTTAAATGCGACAATATCTCATCTCTGGCTAAAGGCGACAATATCTCATCTCTGGCTAAAGGCGACAATATCTCATCTCTGCCTAAAGGCGACAATATCTCATCTCTGGTTAAAGGCGACAATATCTCATCTCTGGCTAAAGGCGAATATATCTCATCTCTGGCTAAAGGCGACAATATCTCATCTCTGGCTAAATGAGGCAAAATCTCTGGTTAAAGGCGACAATATCTCTGGCTAAAGGCGACAATATCTCATCTCTGCCAAAAGGCGACAATATCTCATCTCTGGCTAAAGGCGACAATATCTCTTGCTAAAGGCGACAATGTCTCTGGCTAAAGGCGGCAATATCTCTGGCTAAAGTCGGCAAAACCTCATCTCTGCCTAATGTAGACAATACCTCATCTCTGACTAAAGGCAACAGTATCTCATCTCTGGCTAAAGGCGACAACATCTCATCTCTGGCTTAAGGCGACAGTATCTCATCTCTGGCTAAAGGCGACAATATCTCATTTCTGGCTAAAGGCGGCAATATCTCATCTCTGGTTAAAGGCGACAATATCTCATCTCTGGCTAAAGGCGAAAATACCTCATCTCTGGCTAAAGGCGACAATATCTCATCTCTGGCCAAATGCAACAATATCTCATCTCTGGCTGAAGGCTACAATATCTCTGGCTAAAAGCGACAATGTCTCATCTCTTGCGAAATGAGGCAATATCTCATCTCTGGCTAAAGGCGACAATATCTCATCTCTGGCTAAATGAGGCAAAATCTCTGGTTAAAGGCGACAATATCTCTGGCTAAAGTCGACAATATCTCATCTCTGCCAAAAGGCGACAATAACTCATCTCTGGCTAAAGGCGACAATATCTCTTGCTAAAGGCGACAATGTCTCTGGCTAAAGGCGGCAATATCTCTGGCTAAAGTCGGCAAAACCTCATCTCTGCCTAAAGTAGACAATACCTCATCTCTGACTAAAGGCAACAGTATCTCATCTCTGGCTAAAGGCGACAACATCTCATCTCTGGCTTAAGGCGACAGTATCTCATCTCTGGCTAAAGGCGACAATATCTCATCTCTGGCTAAAGGCGGCAATATCTCATCTCTGGTTAAAGGCGACAATATCTCATCTCTGGCTAAAGGCGAAAATACTTCATCTCTGGCTAAAGGCGACAATATCTCATCTCTGGCCAAATGAAACAATATCTCATCTCTGGCTGAAGGCTACAATATCTCTGGCTAAAAGCGACAATGTCTCATCTCTTGCGAAATGAGGCAATATCTCATCTCTGGCTAAAGGCGACAATATCTCATCTCCGGCTATAGGCGACAATATCTCTGGCTAAAGGCGACAATATCTCTTGCTAAAGGCAACAATATCTCTGGCTAAAGGCGACAATAGATCTGGCTAAAGGCGACAATAGCTCATACCTTCCGAAATGAGGCAATATCTCATCTCTGGCTAAAGGCGACAATATCTCATCTCTGGCTAAAGGCGACAATATCTCATCTCTGGCTAAAGGTGACAATATCTCATCTCTGACTAAAGGCAACAATATCTCATCTCTGCCTAAAGGCAACAATATGTCATCTCTGGCTAAAGGCGACAATATCTCATCTCTGCCTAAAGGCGACAATATCTCATCTCTGCCTAAAGGCGACATTATCTCATCTCTGGCTAAAGGCAACAATATCTCTGGCGAAATGAGGCAATATCTCATCTCTGGCTAAAGGCGACAATATCTCATCTCTGGCTTAAGGCGACAGTATCTCATCTCTGGCTAAAGGCGACAATATCTCATCTCAGGTTAAATGCGACAATATCTCATCTCTGGCTAAAGGCGACAATATCTCATCTCTGGCTAAAGGCGACAATATCTCATCTCTGCCTAAAGGCGACAATATCTCATCTCTGGTTAAAGGCGACAATATCTCATCTCTGGCTAAAGGCGAATATATCTCATCTCTGGCTAAAGGCGACAATATCTCATCTCTGGCTAAAGGCGACAATATCTCATCTCTGGCTAAATGAGGCAAAATCTCTGGTTAAAGGCGACAATATCTCTGGCTAAAGGCGACAATATCTCATCTCTGCCAAAAGGCGACAATATCTCATCTCTGGCTAAAGGCGACAATATCTCTTGCTAAAGGCGACAATGTCTCTGGCTAATGGCGACAATATCTCATCTCTGGCTAAAGGCGACAATATCTCATTTCTAGCTAAAGGCGACAATATCTCATCTCTGGCTAAAGGCGACAATATCTCATCTCTGGCTAAAGGCGACAATATCTCTGGCTAAAGGCGACAATATCTTTGGCTAAAGGCGACAATATCTCGTCTCTGGCTAAAGGCGACAATATCTCATCTCTGGCTAAAGGCGACAATATCTCATCTCTGGCTAAAGGCGACAATATCTCATCTCTGGCTAAAGGCGACAATATCTCATCTCTGGCTAAAGGCGACAATATCTCATCTCTGCCTAAAGGCGACAATATCTCATCTCTGGTTAAAGGCGACAATATCTCATCTCTGGCTAAAGGCGACAATATCTCTGGCTAAAAGCAACAATATCTCTGGCTAAAGGCAACAATATCTCTAGCTAAAGGCGACAGAAGATCTGGCTAAAGGCGACAATAGATCTGGCTAAAGGCGACAATATCTCATCTCTTCCGAAACGAGGCAATATCTCATCTCTGGCTAAAGGTGACAATATCTCTGGCTAAAGGCGACAATATCTCTGGCTAAAGGCAACAATATCTCTGGCTTAAGGGGACAATAGATCTGGCTAAAGGCGACAATATCTCATCTTTTCCGAAATGAGGCAATATCTCATCTCTGGCCAATAGCGACAATATCTCATCTCTTGCTAAAAGTGAAAATATCTCATCTCTGGCTAAAGGCAACAATACCACATCTTTGCCTAAAGGCGACAATGTCTCATCTCTGGCTAAAGGCGACTATATCTCATCTCTGGCTAAAGGCGACAATATCTCATCTCTGGCTAAAGGCGACAATATCTCTGGCGAAATGAGGCAATATCTCATCTCTGGGTAAAGGCGACAATATCTCATCTCTGCCTAAAGGCGACAATATCTCTGGCTAAAGGCGACAATATTTTTCGCTATAGGAGACAATATCTCTGGCTAAAGGCGACAATATCTCATGTCTGGCTAAAGGCGACAATATCTCATTTCTGGCTAAAGGCGACAATATCTCATCTCTGGCTAAAGGCGACAATATCCCTGGCTAAAGGCGACAATATCTTTGGCTAAAGGCGACAATATCTCGTCTCTGGCTAAAGGCGACAATATCTCATCTCAGGTTAAATGCGACAATATCTCATCTCTGGCTAAAGGCGACAATATCTCATCTCTGCCTAAAGGTGACAATATCTCATCTCTGGCTAAAGGCGACAATATCTCATCTCTGCCTAAAGGCGACAATATCTCATCTCTGGTTAAAGGCGACAATATCTCATCTCTGGCTAAAGGCGAAAATATCTCATCACTGGCCAAAGGCGACAATATCTCATCTCAGGCTAAAGGCGACAATATCTCATCTCTGCCTAAAGGCGACACTATCTCTGGCTAAAGGCGACAGTATCTCTGGCTAAAGGCGACAATATCTCATGTCTGGCTAATGGCGACAATATCTCATCTCTGCCTAAAGGCGACAATACCTCTGGCTAAATGCGACAATATCTATTGCTAAAGGCGACTATATCTCTGGCTAAAGGTGGCAATATCTCTGGCTAAAGTCGGCAAAACCTCATCTCTGCCTATAGTAGACAATACCTCATCTCTGGCTAAAGGAAACAGTATCTCATCTCTGGCTAAAGGTGACAACATCTCATCTCTGGCTTAAGGCGACAGTATCTCATCTCTGGCTAAAGGCGACAATATCTCATCTCAGGTTAAATGCGACAATATCTCATCTCTGGCTAAAGGCGACAATATCTCATCTCTGGCTAAAGGCGACAATATCTCATCTCAGGTTAAATGCGACAATATCTCATCTCTGCCTAAAGGCGACAACATATCATCTCTGGCTTAAGGCGACAGTATCTCATCTCTGGCTAAAGGCGACAATATCTCATCGCTGGCTAAAGGCGAATATATCTCATCTCTGGCTAAAGGCGACAATATCTCATCTCTGGCTAAAGGCGACAATATCTCATCTCTGCCTAAAGGCGACAATATCTCATCTCTGGTTAAAGGCGACAATATCTCATCTCTGGCTAAAGGCGAATATATCTCATCTCTGGCTAAAGGCGACAATATCTCATCTCTGGCTAAAGGCGACAATATCTCATCTCTGGCTAAATGAGGCAAAAACTCTGGTTAAAGGCGACAATATCTCTGGCTAAAGGCGACAATATCTCATCTCTGCCAAAAGGCGACAATATCTCATCTCTGGCTAAAGGCGACAATATCTCTTGCTAAAGGCGACAATGTCTCTGGCTAAAGGCGGCAATATCTCTGGCTAAAGTCGGCAAAACCTCATCTCTGCCTAAAGTAGACAATACCTCATCTCTGACTAAAGGCAACAGTATCTCATCTCTGGCTAAAGGCGACAACATCTCATCTCTGGCTTAAGGCGACAGTATCTCATCTCTGGCTAAAGGCGACAATATCTCATTTCTGGCTAAAGGCGGCAATATCTCATCTCTGGTTAAAGGCGACAATATCTCATCTCTGGCTAAAGGCGAAAATACCTCATCTCTGGCTAAAGGCGACAATATCTCATCTCTGGCCAAATGCAACAATATCTCATCTCTGGCTGAAGGCTACAATATCTCTGGCTAAAAGCGACAATGTCTCATCTCTTGCGAAATGAGGCAATATCTCATCTCTGGCTAAAGGCGACAATATCTCATCTCTGGCTAAATGAGGCAAAATCTCTGGTTAAAGGCGACAATATCTCATCTCTGGCTAAAGGCGGCAATATCTCATCTCTGGTTAAAGGCGACAATATCTCATCTCTGGCTAAAGGCGAAAATACTTCATCTCTGGCTAAAGGCGACAATATCTCATCTCTGGCCAAATGAAACAATATCTCATCTCTGGCTGAAGGCTACAATATCTCTGGCTAAAAGCGACAATGTCTCATCTCTTGCGAAATGAGGCAATATCTCATCTCTGGCTAAAGGCGACAATATCTCATCTCCGGCTATAGGCGACAATATCTCTGGCTAAAGGCGACAATATCTCTTGCTAAAGGCAACAATATCTCTGGCTAAAGGCGACAATAGATCTGGCTAAAGGCGACAATAGCTCATACCTTCCGAAATGAGGCAATATCTCATCTCTGGCTAAAGGCGACAATATCTCATCTCTGGCTAAAGGCGACAATATCTCATCTCTGGCTAAAGGTGACAATATCTCATCTCTGACTAAAGGCAACAATATCTCATCTCTGCCTAAAGGCAACAATATGTCATCTCTGGCTAAAGGCGACAATATCTCATCTCTGCCTAAAGGCGACAATATCTCATCTCTGCCTAAAGGCGACATTATCTCATCTCTGGCTAAAGGCAACAATATCTCTGGCGAAATGAGGCAATATCTCATCTCTGGCTAAAGGCGACAATATCTCATCTCTGGCTTAAGGCGACAGTATCTCATCTCTGGCTAAAGGCGACAATATCTCATCTCAGGTTAAATGCGACAATATCTCATCTCTGGCTAAAGGCGACAATATCTCATCTCTGGCTAAAGGCGACAATATCTCATCTCTGCCTAAAGGCGACAATATCTCATCTCTGGTTAAAGGCGACAATATCTCATCTCTGGCTAAAGGCGAATATATCTCATCTCTGGCTAAAGGCGACAATATCTCATCTCTGGCTAAAGGCGACAATATCTCATCTCTGGCTAAATGAGGCAAAATCTCTGGTTAAAGGCGACAATATCTCTGGCTAAAGGCGACAATATCTCATCTCTGCCAAAAGGCGACAATATCTCATCTCTGGCTAAAGGCGACAATATCTCTTGCTAAAGGCGACAATGTCTCTGGCTAATGGCGACAATATCTCATCTCTGGCTAAAGGCGACAATATCTCATTTCTAGCTAAAGGCGACAATATCTCATCTCTGGCTAAAGGCGACAATATCTCATCTCTGGCTAAAGGCGACAATATCTCTGGCTAAAGGCGACAATATCTTTGGCTAAAGGCGACAATATCTCGTCTCTGGCTAAAGGCGACAATATCTCATCTCTGGCTAAAGGCGACAATATCTCATCTCTGGCTAAAGGCGACAATATCTCATCTCTGGCTAAAGGCGACAATATCTCATCTCTGGCTAAAGGCGACAATATCTCATCTCTGCCTAAAGGCGACAATATCTCATCTCTGGTTAAAGGCGACAATATCTCATCTCTGGCTAAAGGCGACAATATCTCTGGCTAAAAGCAACAATATCTCTGGCTAAAGGCAACAATATCTCTAGCTAAAGGCGACAGAAGATCTGGCTAAAGGCGACAATAGATCTGGCTAAAGGCGACAATATCTCATCTCTTCCGAAACGAGGCAATATCTCATCTCTGGCTAAAGGTGACAATATCTCTGGCTAAAGGCGACAATATCTCTGGCTAAAGGCAACAATATCTCTGGCTTAAGGGGACAATAGATCTGGCTAAAGGCGACAATATCTCATCTTTTCCGAAATGAGGCAATATCTCATCTCTGGCCAATAGCGACAATATCTCATCTCTTGCTAAAAGTGAAAATATCTCATCTCTGGCTAAAGGCAACAATACCACATCTTTGCCTAAAGGCGACAATGTCTCATCTCTGGCTAAAGGCGACTATATCTCATCTCTGGCTAAAGGCGACAATATCTCATCTCTGGCTAAAGGCGACAATATCTCTGGCGAAATGAGGCAATATCTCATCTCTGGGTAAAGGCGACAATATCTCATCTCTGCCTAAAGGCGACAATATCTCTGGCTAAAGGCGACAATATTTTTCGCTATAGGAGACAATATCTCTGGCTAAAGGCGACAATATCTCATGTCTGGCTAAAGGCGACAATATCTCATTTCTGGCTAAAGGCGACAATATCTCATCTCTGGCTAAAGGCGACAATATCCCTGGCTAAAGGCGACAATATCTTTGGCTAAAGGCGACAATATCTCGTCTCTGGCTAAAGGCGACAATATCTCATCTCAGGTTAAATGCGACAATATCTCATCTCTGGCTAAAGGCGACAATATCTCATCTCTGCCTAAAGGTGACAATATCTCATCTCTGGCTAAAGGCGACAATATCTCATCTCTGCCTAAAGGCGACAATATCTCATCTCTGGTTAAAGGCGACAATATCTCATCTCTGGCTAAAGGCGAAAATATCTCATCACTGGCCAAAGGCGACAATATCTCATCTCAGGCTAAAGGCGACAATATCTCATCTCTGCCTAAAGGCGACACTATCTCTGGCTAAAGGCGACAGTATCTCTGGCTAAAGGCGACAATATCTCATGTCTGGCTAATGGCGACAATATCTCATCTCTGCCTAAAGGCGACAATACCTCTGGCTAAATGCGACAATATCTATTGCTAAAGGCGACTATATCTCTGGCTAAAGGTGGCAATATCTCTGGCTAAAGTCGGCAAAACCTCATCTCTGCCTATAGTAGACAATACCTCATCTCTGGCTAAAGGAAACAGTATCTCATCTCTGGCTAAAGGTGACAACATCTCATCTCTGGCTTAAGGCGACAGTATCTCATCTCTGGCTAAAGGCGACAATATCTCATCTCAGGTTAAATGCGACAATATCTCATCTCTGGCTAAAGGCGACAATATCTCATCTCTGGCTAAAGGCGACAATATCTCATCTCAGGTTAAATGCGACAATATCTCATCTCTGCCTAAAGGCGACAACATATCATCTCTGGCTTAAGGCGACAGTATCTCATCTCTGGCTAAAGGCGACAATATCTCATCGCTGGCTAAAGGCGAATATATCTCATCTCTGGCTAAAGGCGACAATATCTCATCTCTGGCTAAAGGCGACAATATCTCATCTCTGCCTAAAGGCGACAATATCTCATCTCTGGTTAAAGGCGACAATATCTCATCTCTGGCTAAAGGCGAATATATCTCATCTCTGGCTAAAGGCGACAATATCTCATCTCTGGCTAAAGGCGACAATATCTCATCTCTGGCTAAATGAGGCAAAAACTCTGGTTAAAGGCGACAATATCTCTGGCTAAAGGCGACAATATCTCATCTCTGCCAAAAGGCGACAATATCTCATCTCTGGCTAAAGGCGACAATATCTCTTGCTAAAGGCGACAATGTCTCTGGCTAAAGGCGGCAATATCTCTGGCTAAAGTCGGCAAAACCTCATCTCTGCCTAAAGTAGACAATACCTCATCTCTGACTAAAGGCAACAGTATCTCATCTCTGGCTAAAGGCGACAACATCTCATCTCTGGCTTAAGGCGACAGTATCTCATCTCTGGCTAAAGGCGACAATATCTCATTTCTGGCTAAAGGCGGCAATATCTCATCTCTGGTTAAAGGCGACAATATCTCATCTCTGGCTAAAGGCGAAAATACCTCATCTCTGGCTAAAGGCGACAATATCTCATCTCTGGCCAAATGCAACAATATCTCATCTCTGGCTGAAGGCTACAATATCTCTGGCTAAAAGCGACAATGTCTCATCTCTTGCGAAATGAGGCAATATCTCATCTCTGGCTAAAGGCGACAATATCTCATCTCTGGCTAAATGAGGCAAAATCTCTGGTTAAAGGCGACAATATCTCTGGCTAAAGTCGACAATATCTCATCTCTGCCAAAAGGCGACAATAACTCATCTCTGGCTAAAGGCGACAATATCTCTTGCTAAAGGCGACAATGTCTCTGGCTAAAGGCGGCAATATCTCTGGCTAAAGTCGGCAAAACCTCATCTCTGCCTAAAGTAGACAATACCTCATCTCTGACTAAAGGCAACAGTATCTCATCTCTGGCTAAAGGCGACAACATCTCATCTCTGGCTTAAGGCGACAGTATCTCATCTCTGGCTAAAGGCGACAATATCTCATCTCTGGCTAAAGGCGGCAATATCTCATCTCTGGTTAAAGGCGACAATATCTCATCTCTGGCTAAAGGCGAAAATACTTCATCTCTGGCTAAAGGCGACAATATCTCATCTCTGGCCAAATGCAACAATATCTCATCTCTGGCTGAAGGCTACAATATCTCTGGCTAAAAGCGACAATGTCTCATCTCTTGCGAAATGAGGCAATATCTCATCTCTGGCTAAAGGCGACAATATCTCATCTCCGGCTATAGGCGACAATATCTCTGGCTAAAGGCGACAATATCTCTTGCTAAAGGCAACAATATCTCTGGCTAAAGGCGACAATAGATCTGGCTAAAGGCGACAATAGCTCATCTCTTCCGAAATGAGGCAATATCTCATCTCTGGCTAAAGGCGACAATATCTCATCTCTGGCTAAAGGCGACAATATCTCATCTCTGGCTAAAGGTGACAATATTTCATCTCTGACTAAAGGCAACAATATCTCATCTCTGCCTAAAGGCAACAATATGTCATCTCTGGCTAAAGGCGACAATATCTCATCTCTGCCTAAAGGCGACAATATCTCATCTCTGCCTAAAGGCGACATTATCTCATCTCTGGCTAAAGGCAACAATATCTCTGGCGAAATGAGGCAATATCTCATCTCTGGCTAAAGGCGACAATATCTCATCTCTGGCTTAAGGCGACAGTATCTCATCTCTGGCTAAAGGCGACAATATCTCATCTCAGGTTAAATGCGACAATATCTCATCTCTGGCTAAAGGCGACAATATCTCATCTCTGGCTAAAGGCGACAATATCTCATCTCTGCCTAAAGGCGACAATATCTCATCTCTGGTTAAAGGCGACAATATCTCATCTCTGGCTAAAGGCGAATATATCTCATCTCTGGCTAAAGGCGACAATATCTCATCTCTGGCTAAAGGCGACAATATCTCATCTCTGGCTAAATGAGGCAAAATCTCTGGTTAAAGGCGACAATATCTCTGGCTAAAGGCGACAATATCTCATCTCTGCCAAAAGGCGACAATATCTCATCTCTGGCTAAAGGCGACAATATCTCTTGCTAAAGGCGACAATGTCTCTGGCTAAAGGCGGCAATATCTCTGGCTAAAGTCGGCAAAACCTCATCTCTGCCTAAAGTAGACAATACCTCATCTCTGACTAAAGGCAACAGTATCTCATCTCTGGCTAAAGGCGACAACATCTCATCTCTGGCTTAAGGCGACAGTATCTCATCTCTGGGTAAAGGCGACAATATCTCATTTCTGGCTAAAGGCGGCAATATCTCATCTCTGGTTAAAGGCGACAATATCTCATCTCTGGCTAAAGGCGAAAATACCTCATCTCTGGCTAAAGGCGACAATATCTCATCTCTGGCCAAATGCAACAATATCTCATCTCTGGCTGAAGGCTACAATATCTCTGGCTAAAAGCGACAATGTCTCATCTCTTGCAAAATGAGGCAATATCTCATCTCTGGCTAAAGGCGACAATATCTCATCTCTGGCTAAAGGCGACAATATCTCATCTCTGGCTAAATGAGGCAAAATCTCTGGTTAAAGGCGACAATATCTCTGGCTAAAGTCGACAATATATCATCTCTGCCAAAAGGCGACAATATCTCATCTCTGGCTAAAGGCGACAATATCTCTTGCTAAAGGCGACAATGTCTCTGGCTAAAGGCGGCAATATCTCTGGCTAAAGTCGGCAAAACCTCATCTCTGCCTAAAGTAGACAATACCTCATCTCTGACTAAAGGCAACAGTATCTCATCTCTGGCTAAAGGCGACAACATCTCATCTCTGGCTTACGGCGACAGTATCTCATCTCTGGCTAAAGGCGACAATATCTCATCTCTGGCTAAAGGCGGCAATATCTCATCTCTGGTTAAAGGCGACAATATCTCATCTCTGGCTAAAGGCGAAAATACCTCATCTCTGGCTAAAGGCGACAATATCTCATCTCTGGCCAAATGCAACAATATCTCATCTCTGGCTGAAGGCTACAATATCTCTGGCTAAAAGCGACAATGTCTCATCTCTTGCGAAATGAGGCAATATCTCATCTCTGGCTAAAGGCGACAATATCTCATCTCCGGCTATAGGCGACAATATCTCTGGCTAAAGGCGACAATATCTCTTGCTAAAGGCAACAATATCTCTGGCTAAAGGCGACAATAGATCTGGCTAAAGGCGACAATATCTCATCTCTTCCGAAATGAGGCAATATCTCATCTCTGGCTAAAGGCGACAATATCTCATCTCTGGCTAAAGGCGACAATATCTCATCTCTGGCTAAAGGTGACAATATTTCATCTCTGACTAAAGGCAACAATATCTCATCTCTGCCTAAAGGCAACAATATGTCATCTCTGGCTAAAGGCGACAATATCTCATCTCTGCCTAAAGGCGACAATATCTCATCTCTGCCTAAAGGCGACATTATCTCATCTCTGGCTAAAGGCAACAATATCTCTGGCGAAATGAGGCAATATCTCATCTCTGGCTAAAGGCGACAATATCTATTCTCTGGCTAAAGGTGAAAATATCTCATCTCTTGCTAAAGGCGACAATATCTTTGGCTAAAGGAGACAATATCTCTGGCTAAAGTCGACAATATCTCATCTCTGGCTAATGGCGACAATGTCTCATCTCTGGCCAAAGGCGACAATATCTCATCTCTGTCTGAAGGCTACAATATCTCTGGCTAAAAGCGACAATGTCTCATCTCTTGCGAAATCAGGCAATATCTCATCTCTGGCTAAAGGCGACAATATCTCTGGCTAAAGGCGACAATATCTCTGGCTAAAGGCAACAATATCTCTGGCTAAAGGCGACAATAGATCTGGCTAAAGGCGACAATATCTTTGTCTAAAGGCGACAATATTTCGTCTCTGGCTAAAGGCGACAATATCTCATCTCAGGTTAAATGCGACAATATCTCATCTCTGGCTAAAGGCGACAATATCTCATCTCTGCCTAAAGGCGACAATATCTCATCTCTGGCTAAAGGCGACAATATCTCATCTCTGCCTAAAGGCGACAATATTTCTTCTCTGTTTAAAGGCGACAAGATCTCATCTCTGGCTAAAGGCGAAAATATCTCATCTCTGGCTAAAGGCGACAATATCTGATCGCTGGCTAAAGGCGACAATATCTCATCTCAGGTGAAATGAGGCAATATCTCTGGCTAAAGGCGGCAGTATCTCTAGCTAAAGGCGACAATATCTCATCTCTGGCTAATGGCGACAGTATCTCATCTCTGCCTAAAGGCGACAATATCTCTGGCTAAATGCGGCAATATCTCTGGCTAAAGTCGGCAAACCCTCATCTCAGCCTAAAGTAGACAATACCTCATCTCTGGCTAAAGGCAACAGTATCTCATCTCTGGCAAAAGGCGACAATATCTCATCTCAGGTTAAATGTGACAATATCTCATCTCTGGCTAAAGGTGACAATATCTCATCTCTGCCTAAATGCGACAATATCTCATCTCTGGCTAAAGGCGACAATATCTCAACTCTGCCTAAAGGCGACAGTATCTCATCTCTCTCTAAAGGCGACAATATCTCATCTCCGGCTAATGGCTACAATATCTCATCTCTGCCTAAAGTCGACAATATCTCTGGCTAAAGGCGGCAATATCTCTTGCTGAAGGCGACAATATCTCTGGCTAAAGGCGGCAATATCTCTGGCTAATGTCGGTAAAACCACATCTCTGACTAATGTAGACAATACTTCACCTCTGGCTAAAGGCAACAGTATCTCATCTCTGGCTAAAGGCGGCAATATCTCATCTCTGGCTATGGGCGACAATATCTCATCTCTGCCTAAAGGCGACAATATCTCATCTCTGGCTAAAGGCGACAATATCTCATCTCTGGCTAAAGGCGCCAGTATCTCATCTCTGGCTAAAGGCGACAATACCTCATCTCTGGCTAACTGCGACAATATCTCATCTCTGGCTAAAGGCGACAATATCTCATCTCTGGCTAAAGGCGACACTATCTCATCTCTGGCTAAAGGCGACAATATCGAATCTCTGCCTAAAGGCGACAATATCTCCTCTCTGCCTAAAGGCGACACTATCTCTGGCTAAAGGCGACAATACCTCATCTCTGCCTAAAGGCGACAATATCTCATCTCTGGCTAAAGGCGACAATATCTCATCTCTGGCTAAAGGCAACAATACCTCATTACTGGCTAAACTCGACAATATCTCATCTCTGGCTAAAGGCGACAATATCTCATCTCTGGCTAAGGGCGACAATATCTCTGGCTAAAGGCGATAATATCTCTGGCTAAAGGCAACAATATCTCTGGATAAAGGCGACAATATCTCTGGCTAAAGGCGACAATATCTCATCTCTGTCTAAAGGCAACAATATCGTCTCTGGCTAAAGGCGACAATATCTCATCCCTGGCTAAAGGCGAGAATATCTCATCTCTGGTTAAAGGCGACAATATCTCATCTCTGGCTATAGGCGACAATAACTCATCTCTGCCTAAAGGCGTCAATATCTCATCTCTGCCTAAAGGCGACAATATCTCATCTCTGGCTAAAGGCGACAATATCTCTGGCTAAAGGCAACAATATCTCTGGATAAAGGCAACAATATCTCTGGCTAAAGGCGACAATATCTCATCTCTGGCTAAAGGCGACAATATCTCATCTCTGTCTAAAGGCGACAATATCTCATCTCTGCCTAAAGGCGACAATTCCTCATTACTGGCTAAAGGCGACAATATCTCATCTCTGGCTAAAGGGGACAATATCTCATCTCTGGCTAAATGCGACAATATCTCTGGCTAAAGGCTGCAGTATCTCTGGCTAAAGGCAACAATATCTCTTGCTAAATGCGACAATATCTCTGGCTAAAGGCGACAATATCTCATCTCAGGCTAATGGCGACAATATCTCATCTCTGCCTAAAGGCGACAATACCTCATCTCTGGCTAAATGAGGCAAAATCTCTGGTTAAAGGTGACAATATCTCTGGCTAAAGGCGACAATATCTCATCTCTGCCAAAAGGCGACAATATCTCTGGCTAAAGGCGACAATATCTCTTGCTAAAGGCGACAATGTCTCTGGCTAAAGGCGGCAATATCTCTGGCTAAAGTCGGCAAAACCTCATCTCTGCCTAAAGTAGACAATACCTAATCTCTGACTAAAGGCAACAGTATCTCATCTCTGGCTAAAGGCGACAACATCTCATCTCTGGCTTAAAGCGACAGTATCCCATCTCTGGCTAAAGGCGACAATATCTCATCTCTGCCTAAAGGCGACAATACCTCATCTATGGTTAAAGGCGACAATATCTCATCTCTGGCTAAAGGTGAAAATATCTCATCTCTGGCTAACTGCGACAATATCTCATCTCTGGCTAATGGCGACAATATCTCATCTCTGGCTAAAGGCGACAATATCTCATCTCTGCCTAAAGGCGACACTATCTCTGGCTAAATGCGACAATACCTCATCTCTGCCTAAAGGCGACAATATCTCATCTCTGGCTAAAGGCGACAATACCTCATTACTGGCTAAACGCGACAATACCTCATTACTGGCTAAACGCGACAATATCTCATCTCTGGCTAAAAGCGACAATATCTCATCTCTGGCTATAGGCGACAATATCTCATCTCTGGCTAAAGGCGACAATATCTCATCTCTGCCTAAAGGCGACAATACCTCATTACTGGCTAAAGGCGACAATATCTCATCTCTGGCTAAAGGCGACAATATCTCATCTCTGGCTAAAGGCAACAATACCTCATTACTGGCTAAACGCGACAATATCTCATCTCTGGCTAAAGGCGACAATATCTCATCTCTGGCTAAGGGCGACAATATCTCTGGCTAAAGGAGATAATATCTCTGGCTAAAGGCAACAATATCTCATCTCTGTCTAAAGGCAACAATATCGTCTCTGGCTAAAGGCGACAATACCTCATCCCTGGCTAAAGGCGAAAATATCTCATCTCTGGCTAAAGGCAACAATATCTCATCTCTGGCTATAGGCGACAATAACTCATCTCTGCCTAAAGGCGTCAATATCTCATCTCTGCCTAAAGGCGACAATATCTCATCTCTGGCTAAAGGCGACAATATCTCATCTCTGGCTAAAGGCGACAATATCTCAAATCTGCCTAAAGGCGACGGTATCTCATCTCTGGCTAAAGGCGACAATATCTCATCTCCGGCTAATGGCTACAATATCTCATCTCTGCCTAAAGTCGACAATATCTCTGGCTAAAGGCGGCAATATCTCTTGCTGAAGGCGACAATATCTCTGGCTAAAGGCGGCAATATCTCTGGCTAATGTCGGTAAAACCACATCTCTGACTAATGTAGACAATACTTCACCTCTGGCTAAAGGCAACAGTATCTCATCTCTGGCTAAAGGCGACAATATCTCATCTCTGGCTATGGGCGACAATATCTCATCTCTGCCTAAAGGCGACAATATCTCATCACTGGCTAAAGGCGACAATATCTCATCTCTGGCTAAAGGCGCCAATATCTCATCTCTGGCTAAAGGCGACAATACCTCATCTCTGGCTAAAGGCGACAATATCTCATCTCTGGCTAAAGGCGACAATATCTCATCTCTGGCTAAAGGCGACACTATCTCATCTCTGGCTAAAGGCGACAATATCTCATCTCTGGCTAAAGGCGACAATATCTCATCTCTGGCTAAAGGCGACAATATCTCATCTCTGCCTAAAGGCGACACTATCTCTGGCTAAAGGCGACAATACCTCATCTCTGCCTAAAGGCGACAATATCACATCTCTGGCTAAAGGCGACAATATCTCATCTCTGGCTAAAGGCAACAATACCTCATTACTGGCTAAACGTGACAATATCTCATCTCTGGCTAAAGGCGACAATATCTCATCTCTGGCTAAGGGCGACAATATCTCTGGCTAAAGGCGATAATATCTCTGGCTAAAGGCAACAATATCTCTGGATAAAGGCGACAATATCTCTGGCTAAAGGCGACAATATCTCATCTCTGTCTAAAGGCAACAATATCGTCTCTGGCTAAAGGCGACAATACCTCATCCCTGGCTAAAGGCGAGAATATCTCATCTCTGGCTAAAGGCGACAATATCTCATCTCTGGCTATAGGCGACAATAACTCATCTCTGCCTAAAGGCGTCAATATCTCATCTCTGCCTAAAGGCGACAATATCTCATCTCTGGCTAAAGGCGACAATATCTCTGGCTAAAGGCAACAATATCTCTGGATAAAGGCGACAATATCTCTGGCTAAAGGCGACAATATCTCATCTCTGCCTAAAGGCGACAATACCTCATTACTGGCTAAAGGCGACAATATCTCATCTCTGGCTAAAGGGGACAATATCTCATCTCTGGCTAAATGCGACAATATCTCTGGCTAAAGGCTGCAGTATCTCTGGCTAAAGGCAACAATATCTCTTGCTAAATGCGACAATATCTCTGGCTAAAGGCGACAATATCTCATCTCAGGCTAATGGCGACAATATCTCATCTCTGCCTAAAGGCGACAATACCTCATCTCTGGCTAAATGAGGCAAAATCTCTGGTTAAAGGCGACAATATCTCTGGCTAAAGGCGACAATATCTCATCTCTGCCAAAAGGCGACAATGTCTCTGGCATAAGGCGACAATATCTCTTGCTAAAGGCGACAATGTCTCTGGCTAAAGGCGGCAATATCTCTGGCTAAAGTCGGCAAAACCTCATCTCTGCCTAAAGTAGACAATACCTCATCTCTGACTAAAGGCAACAGTATCTCATCTCTGGCTAAAGGCGACAACATCTCATCTCTGGCTTAAAGCGACAGTATCTCATCTCTGGCTAAAGGCGACAATATCTCATCTCTGCCTAAAGGCGACAATACCTCATCTATGGTTAAAGGCGACAATATCTCATCTCTGGCTAACTGCGACAATATCTCATCTCTGGCTAAAGGCGACAATATCTCATCTCTGGCTAAAGGCGACAATATCTCATCTCTGCCTAAAGGCGACACTATCTCTGGCTAAAGGCGACAATACCTCATCTCTGCCTAAAGGCGACAATATCTCATCTCTGGCTAAAGGCGACAATATCTCATCTCTGGCTAAAGGCAACAATACCTCATTACTGGCTAAACGCGACAATATCTCATCTCTGGCTAAAGGCGACAATATCTCATCTCTGGCTAAGGGCTACAATATCTCATCTCTGGCTAAAGGCGACAATATCTCATCTCTGCCTAAAGGCGACAATACCTCATTACTGGCTAAAGGCGACAAGATCTCATCTATGGCTAAATGAGGCAAAATCTCTGGCTAAAGGCGACAATATCTCTGGCTAAAGGCGACAATATCTCATCTCTGGCTAAAGGCGACAATATCTTATCTCTGGCTAAGGGCGACAATATCTCTGGCTAAAGGAGATAATATCTCTGGCTAAAGGCAACAATATCTCATCTCTGTCTAAAGGCAACAATATCGTCTCTGGCTAAAGGCGACAATACCTCATCCCTGGCTAAAGGCGAAAATATCTCATCTCTGGCTAAAGGCAACAATATCTCATCTCTGGCTATAGGCAACAATAACTCATCTCTGCCTAAAGGCGTCAATATCTCATCTCTGCCTAAAGGCGACAATATCTCATCTCTGGCTAAAGGCGACAATATCTCTGGCTAAAGGCAACAATATCTCTGGATAAAGGCGACAATATCTCTGGCTAAAGGCGACAATATCTCATCTCTGGATAAAGGCAACAATATCTCATCTCTGCCTAAAGGCGACAATACCTCATTACTGGCTAAAGGCGACAATATCTCATCTCTGGCTAAAGGGGACAATATCTCATCTCAGGCTAAAGGCGGCAATATCTCTGGCTAAAGGCTGCAGTATCTCTGGCTAAAGGCAACAATATCTCTGGCTAAATGCGACAATATCTCTGGCTAAAGGCGACAATATCTCATCTCAGGCTAATGGCGACAATATCTCATCTCTGCCTAAAGGCGACAATACCTCATCTCTGGCTAAAGGCGACAATATCTCTGGCTAAAGGCAACAATATCTCTGGATAAAGGCAACAATATCTCTAGATAAAGGCGACAATATCTCTGGCTAAAGGCGACAATATCTCATCTCTGGCTAAAGGCGACAATATCTCATCTCTGTCTAAAGGTGAAAATATCTCATCTCTGCCTAAAGGCGACAATACCTCATCTCTGGCTAAATGCGACAGTATCTCTGGCTAAAGGCGACAATATCTCGTCTCTGGATAAAGGCGACAATATCTAATCTTAGGTTAAATGCGACAATATCTCATCTCTGCCTAAAGGCGATAATATCTCATCTCTGCCTAAAGGCGACAATTTCTCATCTCTGGCTAAAGGCGACAATATCTCATCTCTGGTTAAAGGCGACAATATCTCATCTCTGGCTAAAGGCGACAATATCTCTGGCTAAAGGCGACAATATCTCTTGATAAAGGCAACAATATCTCTGGCTAAAGGCAACAATAGATCTGGCTAAAGGCGACAATAGATCTGGCTAAAGGCGACAATATCTCATCTCTTCCGAAATGAGGCAATATCTCATCTCTGGCTAAAGGCGACAATATCTCTAGCTAAAGTCGACAATATCTCTGGCTAAAGGCAACAATATCTCTGGCTAAAGGCGACAATAGATCTGGCTAAAGGCGACAATATCTCATCTCTTCCGAAATGAGGCAATATCTCATCTCTGGCTAAAGGCGACAATATCTCATATCTGTCCAAAGGCGACAATATCTCATCTCTTGCTAAAGGTGAAAATATCTCATCTCTGGCTAAAGGCAACAATACCTCATCTCTGGCTAAAGGCGACAATATCTCATCTCTGGCTATAGGCGACAATATCTCATCTTTGCCTAAGGGCGACAATATCTCATCTCTGCCTAAAGGCGACAATAACTCATCTCTGGCTAATGGCAACAATACCTAATTACTGGCTAAACGCGACAATATCTCATCTCTGGCTAAAGGCGACAATATCTCATCTCTGGCTAAGGGCGACAATATCTCTGGCTAAAGGCGATAATATCTCTGGCTAAAGGCAACAATATCTCTGGATAAAGGCGACAATATCTCTGGCTAAAGGCGACAATATCTCATCTCTGTCTAAAGGCAACAATATCAACTCTGGCTAAAGGCGACAATACCTCATCCCTGGCTAAAGGCGAGAATATCTCATCTCTGGCTAAAGGCAACAATATCTCATCTCTGGCTATAGGCGACAATAACTCATCTCTGCCTAAAGGCGTCAATATCTCATCTCTGCCTAAAGGCGACAATATCTCATCTGTGGCTAAAGGCGACAATATCTCTGGCTAAAGGCAACAATATCTCTGGATAAAGGCGAAAATATCTCTGGCTAAAGGCGACAATATCTCATCTCTGGCTAAAGGCGACAATAACTCATCTCTGGCTATAGGCGACAATATCTCATCTCTGCCTAAAGGCGACAATACCTCATTACTGGCTAAAGGCGACAATATCTCATCTCTGGCTAAAGGCGACAATATCTCTGGCGAAAGGCTGCAGTATCTCTGGCTAAAGGCAACAATATCTCTGGCTAAATGCGACAATATCTCTGGCTAAAGGCGACAATATCTCATCTCAGGCTAATGGCGACAATATCTCATCTCTGCCTAAAGGCGACAATACCTCATCTCTGGCTAAATGAGGCAAAATCTCTGGTTAAAGGCGACAATATCTCTGGCTAAAGGCGACAATATCTCATCTCTGCCAAAAGGCGACAATATCTCTGGCTAAAGGCGACAATATCTCCTGCTAAAGGCGACAATGTCTCTGGCTAAAGGCGGCAATATCTCTGGCTAAAGTCGGCAAAACCTCATCTCTGCCTAAAGTAGACAATACCTCATCTCTGACTAAAGGCAACAGTATCTCATCTCTGACTAAAGGCGACAACATCTCATCTCTGGCTTAAGGCGACAGTATCTCATCTCTGGCTAAAGGCGACAATATCTCATCTCTGCCTAAAGGCGACAATACCTCATCTATGGTTAAAGGCGACAATATCTCATCTCTGGCTAAAGGTGAAAATATCTCATCTCTGGCTAACTGCGACAATATCTCATCTCTGGCTAAAGGCGACAATATCTCATCTCTGGCTAAAGGCGACAATATCGTCTCTGGCTAAAGGCGACAATACCTCATCTCTGGCTAAAGGCCACAATACCTCATCTCTGACTAAAGGCGACAATACCTACTCTCTGGCTAAAGGCGACAATATCTCATCTCTGCCTAAGGGCGACAATATCTCATCTCTGCTTAAAGGCGACAATATCTCATCTCTGGCTAAAGGCAACAATTCCTCATTACTGGCTAAAAGCGACAATATCTCATCTCTGGCTAAAGGCGACAATATCTCATCTCTGGCTAATGGCGACAATATCTCTGGCTAAAGGCAACAATATCTCTGGGTAAGGGCGACAATATCTCATCTCTGGCTAAAGGCGGCAATATCGTCTCTGGCTAAAGGCGACAATACCTCATCTCTGGCTAAAGGCAACAATATCTCATCTCTGGCTAAAGGCGACAATATATCATCTCTGGCTATAGGCGACAATATCTCATCTCTGCCTAAAGGCGACAATATCTCATCTCTGCCTAAAGGCGACAATACCTCATCTCTGGCTAAAGGCGACAATACCTCATTACTGGCTAAAGGTGACAATATCTCATCTCTGGCTAAATGGGACAATATCTCATCTCTGGCTAAAGGCGACAATATCTCTGGTTAAAGGCGGCAGTATCTCTTGCTAAAGGCAACAATATCTCTGACTAAAGGCGACAATATCTCTGGCTAAAGACGAAAATATCTCATCTCTGGCTAAAGGCGACAATATCTCATCTCTGCCTAAAGGCGACAATACCTCATCCTGGCTAAATGAGGCAAAATCTCTGGCTAAAGGCGACAATATCTCTGGCTAAAGGCGACAATATCTCATCTATGGCTAATGGCGACAATATCTCATCTCTGGCTAAAGGCGACAATATCTCATTTCTGGCTAAAGGCGACAATATCTCATCTCTGGCTAAAGGCGACAATATCTCTGGCTAAAGGCGACAATATCTCATCTCTGGCTAATGGCGACAATATCTCATCTCTGGCTAAAGGCGACAATATCTCATTTCTGGCTAAAGGCGACAATATCTCATCTCTGGCTAAAGGCGACAATATCTCATCTCTGGCTAAAGGCGACAATATCTCATCTCTGGCTAAATGCGACAATATCTCATCTCTGCCTAAAGGCGATAATATCTCATCTCTGGCTAAAGGCGACAATATCTCATCTCTGCCTAAAGGCGACAATATCTCACCTCTGGTTAAAGGCGACAATATCTCATCTCTGGCTAAAGGTGACAATATCTCTGGCTAAAGGCGACAATATCTCTGGCTAAAGGCAACAACATCTCTGGCTAAAGGCGACAATAGATCTGGCTAAAGGCGGCAATAGATCTGGCTAAAGGCGACAATATCTCATCTCTTCCGAAATGAGGCAATATCTCATCTCTGGCTAAAGGCGACAATATCTCTGGCTAAAGGCGACAATATCTCTGGCTAAAGGCAACAATATCTCTGGCTAAAGGGGACAATAGATCTGGCTAAATGCGACAATATCTCATCTCTTCCGAAATGAGGCAATATCTCATCTCTGGCTAAAGGCGACAATATCTCATATCTGTCCAAAGGCGGCAATATCTCATCTCTTGATAAAGGTGAAAATATCTCATCTCTGGCTAAAAGCAACAATACCACATCTCTGGCTAAAGGCGACAATGTCTCATCTCTGGCTAAAGGCGACAATATCTCATCTCTGGCTAAAGGCGACAATATCTCATCTCTGCCTAAAGGCGACAATATGTCATCTCTGGCTAACGGCGACAATATCTTTGGCTATAGGAGACAATATCTCTGGCTAAAGGCAACAATATCTCTGGCTAAAGGCGACAATACATCTGGCTAAATCGACAATATCTCATCTCTTCCGAAATGAGGCAATATCTCATCTCTGGCTAAAGGTGACAATATCTCATCTCTGCCTAAAGGCGACAATATCTCATCACTGGCTAAAGGCGACAATATCTCATCTCTGGCTAAATGCGACAATATCTCATCTCTGCCTAAAGGCGATAATATCTCATCTCTGGCTAAAGGCGACAATATCTCATCTCTGCCTAAAGGCGACAATATCTCACCTCTGGTTAAAGGCGACAATATCTCATCTCTGGCTAAAGGTGACAATATCTCTGGCTAAAGGCGACAATATCTCTGGCTAAAGGCAACAACATCTCTGGCTAAAGGCGACAATAGATCTGGCTAAAGGCGGCAATAGATCTGGCTAAAGGCGACAATATCTCATCTCTTCCGAAATGAGGCAATATCTCATCTCTGGCTAAAGGCGACAATATCTCTGGCTAAAGGCGACAATATCTCTGGCTAAAGGCAACAATATCTCTGGCTAAAGGGGACAATAGATCTGGCTAAATGCGACAATATCTCATCTCTTCCGAAATGAGGCAATATCTCATCTCTGGCTAAAGGCGACAATATCTCATATCTGTCCAAAGGCGGCAATATCTCATCTCTTGATAAAGGTGAAAATATCTCATCTCTGGCTAAAAGCAACAATACCACATCTCTGGCTAAAGGCGACAATGTCTCATCTCTGGCTAAAGGCGACAATATCTCATCTCTGGCTAAAGGCGACAATATCTCATCTCTGCCTAAAGGCGACAATATGTCATCTCTGGCTAACGGCGACAATATCTTTGGCTATAGGAGACAATATCTCTGGCTAAAGGCAACAATATCTCTGGCTAAAGGCGACAATACATCTGGCTAAATCGACAATATCTCATCTCTTCCGAAATGAGGCAATATCTCATCTCTGGCTAAAGGTGACAATATCTCATCTCTGCCTAAAGGCGACAATATCTCATCTCTGGCTAAAGGCGACAATATCTCATCTCTGGCTATAGGCGACAATAACTCATCTCTGCCTAAGGGCATCAATATCTCATCTGTGCCTAAAGGCGACAATATCTCATCTCTGGCTAAAGGCGACAATATCTCATCTCTGGCTAAAGGCAACAATTCCTCATTACTGGCTAAACGCGACAATATCTCATCTCTGGCTAAAGGCGACAATATCTCATCTCTGGCTAAATGCGACAGTATCTCTGGATAAAGGCGACAATATCTCTGGCTAAAGGCGACAATATCTCATCTCTGGCTAAAGGCGACAATATCGTCTCTGGCTAAAGGCGACAATACCTCATCTCTGGCTAAAGGCGACAATATCTCATCTCTGGCTATAGTCGACAATATCTCATCTTTGCCTAAGGGCGACAATATCTCATCTCTGCTTAAAGGCGACAATATCTCATCTCTGGCTAAAGGCAACAATTCCTCATTACTGGCTAAAGGCGACAATATCTCATCTCTGGCTAAACGCGACAATATCTCATCTCTGGCTAAAGGCTACAATATCTCTGGCTAAAGGCAACAATATCTCTGGCTAAAGGCGACAATATCTCATCTCTGGCTAAAGGCGGCAATATCGTCTCTGGCTAAAGGCAACAATATCTCATCTCTGGCTAAAGGCGAAAATATATCTTCTCTGGCTATAGGCGACAATATCTCATCTCTGCCTAAAGGCGACAATATCTCATCTCTGCCTAAAGGCGACAATACCTCATCTCTGGCTAAAGGCGACAATACCTCATTACTGGCTAAAGGTGACAATATCTCATCTCTGGCTAAATGGGACAATATCTCATCTCTGGCTAAAGGCGACAATATCTCTGGTTAAAGGCGGCAGTATCTCTGGCTAAAGGCAACAATATCTCTGACTAAAGGCGACAATATCTCTGGCTAAAGACGAAAATATCTCATCTCTGGCTAAAGGCAACAATATCTCATCTCTGCCTAAAGGCGACAATACCTCATCTATGGCTAAATGAGGCAAAATCTCTGGCTAAAGGCGACAATATCTCTGGCTAAAGGCGACAATATCTCATCTCTGGCTAATGGCGACAATATCTCATCTCTTGCTAAAGACGACAATATCTCATTTCTGGCTAAAGGCGACAATATCTCATCTCTGGCTAAAAGCGACAATATCTCATCTCTGGCTAAAGGCGACAATATCTCTGGCTAAAGGCGACAATATCTTTGGCTAAAGGCGACAATATCTCGTCTCTGGCTAAAGGCGACAATATCTCATCTCTGGCTAAAGGCGACAATATCTCATCTCTGCCTAAAGGCGACAATATCTCATCTCTGGCTAAAGGCGACAATATCTCATCTCTGCCTAAATACGACAATATCTCATCTCTGGTTAAAGGCGACAATATCTCATCTCTGGCTAAAGGCGACAATATCTCTGGATAAAGGCGACAATATCTCTGGTTAAGGCAACAATATCTCTGGCTAAAGGCGACAATAGATCTGGCTAAAGGCGACAATAGATCTGGCTAAAGGCGACAATATCTCATCTCTTCAGAAATGAGGCAATATCTCATCTCTGGCTAAAGGCGACAATACCTCTGGCTAAAGGCGACAATATCTCTGGCTAAAGGCAACAATATCTCTGGCTAAAGGCGACAATATATCTGGCTAAATGCAACAATATCTCATCTCTTCAGAAATGAGGCAATATCTCATCTCTGGTTAAAGGCGACAATATCTCATCTCTGGCTAAAGGCGACAATATCTCTGGCTAAAGGCGACAATATCTCTGGCTAAAGGCAACAATATCTCTGGCTAAAGGCGACAATAGATCTGGCTAAAGGCGACAATAGATCTGGCTAAAGGCGACAATATCTCATCTCTTCCGAAATGAGGCAATATCTCATCTCTGGCTAAAGGCGACAATATCTCTGGCTAAAGGCGACAATATCTCTGGCTAAAGGCAACAATATCTCTGGCTAAAGGGGACAATAGATCTGGCTAAATGCGACAATATCTCATCTCTTCCGAAATGAGGCAATATCTCATCTCTGGCTAAAGGCGACAATGTCTCATATCTGTCCAAAGGCGGCAATATCTCATCTCTTGCTAAAGGTGAAAATATCTCATCTCTGGCTAAAGGCAACAATACCACATCTCTGGCTAAAGGCGACAATGTCTCATCTCTGGCTAAAGGCGACAATATCTCATCTCTGCCTAAAGGCGACAATATGTCATCTCTGGCTAAAGGCGACAATATCTTTGGCTATAGGAGACAATATCTCTGGCTAAAGGCAACAATATCTCTGGCTAAAGGCGACAATACATCTGGCTAAATCGACAATATCTCATCTCTTCCGAAATGAGGCAATATCTCATCTCTGGCTAAAGGTGACAATATCTCATCTCTGCCTAAAGGCGACAATATCTCATCTCTGGCTAAAGGCGACAATATCTCATCTCTGGCTATAGGCGACAATATCTCATCTCTGCCTAAGGGCATCAATATCTCATCTGTGCCTAAAGGCGACAATATCTCATCTCTAGCTAAAGGCGACAATATCTCATCTCTGGCTAAAGGCAACAATTCCTCATTACTGGCTAAACGCGACAATATCTCATCTCTGGCTAAATGGGACAATATCTCATCTGTGGCTAAAGGCGACAATATCTCTGGTTAAAGGCGGCAGTATCTCTGGCTAAAGGCAACAATATCTCTGACTAAAGGCGACAATATCTCTTGCTAAAGGCGACAATATCTCTGGCTAAAGGCAACAATATCTCTGGATAAAGGCGAAAATATCTCTGGCTAAAGGCGACAATATCTCATCTCTGGCTAAAGGCGACAATAACTCATCTCTGGCTATAGGCGACAATATCTCATCTCTGCCTAAAGGCGACAATACCTCATTACTGGCTAAAGGCGACAATATCTCATCTCTGGCTAAAGGCGACAATATCTCTGGCGAAAGGCTGCAGTATCTCTGGCTAAAGGCAACAATATCTCTGGCTAAATGCGACAATATCTCTGGCTAAAGGCGACAATATCTCATCTCAGGCTAATGGCGACAATATCTCATCTCTGCCTAAAGGCGACAATACCTCATCTCTGGCTAAATGAGGCAAAATCTCTGGTTAAAGGCGACAATATCTCTGGCTAAAGGCGACAATATCTCATCTCTGCCAAAAGGCGACAATATCTCTGGCTAAAGGCGACAATATCTCTTGCTAAAGGCGACAATGTCTCTGGCTAAAGGCGGCAATATCTCTGGCTAAAGTCGGCAAAACCTCATCTCTGCCTAAAGTAGACAATACCTCATCTCTGACTAAAGGCAACAGTATCTCATCTCTGACTAAAGGCGACAACATCTCATCTCTGGCTTAAGGCGACAGTATCTCATCTCTGGCTAAAGGCGACAATATCTCATCTCTGCCTAAAGGCGACAATACCTCATCTATGGTTAAAGGCGACAATATCTCATCTCTGGCTAAAGGTGAAAATATCTCATCTCTGGCTAACTGCGACAATACCTCATCTCTGACTAAAGGCGACAATACCTCATCTCTGGCTAAAGGCGACAATATCTCATCTCTGCCTAAGGGCGACAATATCTCATCTCTGCTTAAAGGCGACAATATCTCATCTCTGGCTAAAGGCAACAATTCCTCATTACTGGCTAAAAGCGACAATATCTCATCTCTGGCTAAAGGCGACAATATCTCATCTCTGGCTAATGGCGACAATATCTCTGGCTAAAGGCAACAATATCTCTGGCTAAGGGCGACAATATCTCATCTCTGGCTAAAGGCGGCAATATCGTCTCTGGCTAAAGGCGACAATACCTCATCTCTGGCTAAAGGCAACAATATCTCATCTCTGGCTAAAGGCGACAATATATCATCTCTGGCTATAGGCGACAATATCTCATCTCTGCCTAAAGGCGACAATATCTCATCTCTGCCTAAAGGCGACAATACCTCATCTCTGGCTAAAGGCGACAATACCTCATTACTGGCTAAAGGTGACAATATCTCATCTCTGGCTAAATGGGACAATATCTCATCTCTGGCTAAAGGCGACAATATCTCTGGTTAAAGGCGGCAGTATCTCTTGCTAAAGGCAACAATATCTCTGACTAAAGGCGACAATATCTCTGGCTAAAGACGAAAATATCTCATCTCTGGCTAAAGGCGACAATATCTCATCTCTGCCTAAAGGCGACAATACCTCATCCTGGCTAAATGAGGCAAAATCTCTGGCTAAAGGCGACAATATCTCTGGCTAAAGGCGACAATATCTCATCTATGGCTAATGGCGACAATATCTCATCTCTGGCTAAAGGCGACAATATCTCATTTCTGGCTAAAGGCGACAATATCTCATCTCTGGCTAAAGGCGACAATATCTCTGGCTAAAGGCGACAATATCTCATCTCTGGCTAATGGCGACAATATCTCATCTCTGGCTAAAGGCGACAATATCTCATTTCTGGCTAAAGGCGACAATATCTCATCTCTGGCTAAAGGCGACAATATCTCATCTCTGGCTAAAGGCGACAATATCTCATCTCTGGCTAAATGCGACAATATCTCATCTCTGCCTAAAGGCGACAATATCTCATCTCTGGCTAAAGGCGACAATATCTCATCTCTGCCTAAAGGCGACAATATCTCATCTCTGGTTAAAGGCGACAATATCTCATCTCTGGCTAAAGGTGACAATATCTCTGGCTAAAGGCGACAATATCTCTGGCTAAAGGCAACAATATCTCTGGCTAAAGGCGACAATAGATCTGGCTAAAGGCGACAATAGATCTGGCTAAAGGCGACAATATCTCATCTCTTCCGAAATGAGGCAATATCTCATCTCTGGCTAAAGGCGACAATATCTCTGGCTAAAGGCGACAATATCTCTGGCTAAAGGCAACAATATCTCTGGCTAAAGGGGACAATAGATCTGGCTAAATGCGACAATATCTCATCTCTTCCGAAATGAGGCAATATCTCATCTCTGGCTAAAGGCGACAATATCTCATATCTGTCCAAAGGCGGCAATATCTCATCTCTTGATAAAGGTGAAAATATCTCATCTCTGGCTAAAAGCAACAATACGACATCTCTGGCTAAAGGCGACAATGTCTCATCTCTGGCTAAAGGCGACAATATCTCATCTCTGGCTAAAGGCGACAATATCTCATCTCTGCCTAAAGGCGACAATATGTCATCTCTGGCTAAAGGCGACAATATCTTTGGCTATAGGAGACAATATCTCTGGCTAAAGGCAACAATATCTCTGGCTAAAGGCGACAATACATCTGGCTAAATCGACAATATCTCATCTCTTCCGAAATGAGGCAATATCTCATCTCTGGCTAAAGGTGACAATATCTCATCTCTGCCTAAAGGCGACAATATCTCATCTCTGGCTAAAGGCGACAATATCTCATCTCTGGCTATAGGCGACAATAACTCATCTCTGCCTAAGGGCATCAATATCTCATCTGTGCCTAAAGGCGACAATATCTCATCTCTGGCTAAAGGCGACAATATCTCATCTCTGGCTAAAGGCAACAATTCCTCATTACTGGCTAAACGCGACAATATCTCATCTCTGGCTAAAGGCGACAATATCTCATCTCTGGCTAAATGCGACAGTATCTCTGGATAAAGGCGACAATATCTCTGGCTAAAGGCGACAATATCTCATCTCTGGCTAAAGGCGACAATATCGTCTCTGGCTAAAGGCGACAATACCTCATCTCTGGCTAAAGGCGACAATATCTCATCTCTGGCTATAGTCGACAATATCTCATCTTTGCCTAAGGGCGACAATATCTCATCTCTGCTTAAAGGCGACAATATCTCATCTCTGGCTAAAGGCAACAATTCCTCATTACTGGCTAAAGGCGACAATATCTCATCTCTGGCTAAACGCGACAATATCTCATCTCTGGCTAAAGGCGACAATATCTCTGGCTAAAGGCAACAATATCTCTGGCTAAAGGCGACAATATCTCATCTCTGGCTAAAGGCGGCAATATCGTCTCTGGCTAAAGGCAACAATATCTCATCTCTGGCTAAAGGCGAAAATATATCTTCTCTGGCTATAGGCGACAATATCTCATCTCTGCCTAAAGGCGACAATATCTCATCTCTGCCTAAAGGCGACAATACCTCATCTCTGGCTAAAGGCGACAATACCTCATTACTGGCTAAAGGTGACAATATCTCATCTCTGGCTAAATGGGACAATATATCATCTCTGGCTAAAGGCGACAATATCTCTGGTTAAAGGCGGCAGTATCTCTGGCTAAAGGCAACAATATCTCTGACTAAAGGCGACAATATCTCTGGCTAAAGACGAAAATGTCTCATCTCTGGCTAAAGGCAACAATATCTCATCTCTGCCTAAAGGCGACAATACCTCATCTATGGCTAAATGAGGCAAAATCTCTGGCTAAAGGCGACAATATCTCTGGCTAAAGGCGACAATATCTCATCTCTGGCTAATGGCGACAATATCTCATCTCTTGCTAAAGACGACAATATCTCATTTCTGGCTAAAGGCGACAATATCTCATCTCTGGCTAAAGGCGACAATATCTCATCTCTGGCTAAAGGCGACAATATCTCTGGCTAAAGGCGACAATATCTTTGGCTAAAGGCGACAATATCTCGTCTCTGGCTAAAGGCGACAATATCTCATCTCTGCCTAAAGGCGACAATATCTCATCTCTGGCTAAAGGCGACAATATCTCATCTCTGCCTAAATACGACAATATCTCATCTCTGGTTAAAGGCGACAATATCTCATCTCTGGCTAAAGGCGACAATATCTCTGGCTAAAGGCGACAATATCTCTGGTTAAGGCAACAATATCTCTGGCTAAAGGCGACAATAGATCTGGCTAAAGGCGACAATAGATCTGGCTAAAGGCGACAATATCTCATCTCTTCAGAAATGAGGCAATATCTCATCTCTGGCTAAAGGCGACAATATCTCTGGCTAAAGGCGACAATATCTCTGGCTAAAGGCAACAATATCTCTGGCTAAAGGCGACAATATATCTGGCTAAATGCAACAATATCTCATCTCTTCAGAAATGAGGCAATATCTCATCTCTGGTTAAAGGCGACAATATCTCATCTCTGGCTAAAGGCGACAATATCTCTGGCTAAAGGCGACAATATCTCTGGCTAAAGGCAACAATATCTCTGGCTAAAGGCGACAATAGATCTGGCTAAAGGCGACAATAGATCTGGCTAAAGGCGACAATATCTCATCTCTTCCGAAATGAGGCAATATCTCATCTCTGGCTAAAGGCGACAATATCTCTGGCTAAAGGCGACAATATCTCTGGCTAAAGGCAACAATATCTCTGGCTAAAGGGGACAATAGATCTGGCTAAATGCGACAATATCTCATCTCTTCCGAAATGAGGCAATATCTCATCTCTGGCTAAAGGCGACAATGTCTCATATCTGTCCAAAGGCGGCAATATCTCATCTCTTGCTAAAGGTGAAAATATCTCATCTCTGGCTAAAGGCAACAATACCACATCTCTGGCTAAAGGCGACAATGTCTCATCTCTGGCTAAAGGCGACAATATCTCATCTCTGGCTAAAGGCGACAATATCTCATCTCTGCCTAAAGGCGACAATATGTCATCTCTGGCTAAAGGCGACAATATCTTTGGCTATAGGAGACAATATCTCTGGCTAAAGGCAACAATATCTCTGGCTAAAGGCGACAATACATCTGGCTAAATCGACAATATCTCATCTCTTCCGAAATGAGGCAATATCTCATCTCTGGCTAAAGGTGACAATATCTCATCTCTGCCTAAAGGCGACAATATCTCATCTCTGGCTAAAGGCGACAATATCTCATCTCTGGCTATAGGCGACAATATCTCATCTCTGCCTAAGGGCATCAATATCTCATCTGTGCCTAAAGGCGACAATATCTCATCTCTGGCTAAAGGCGACAATATCTCATCTCTGGCTAAAGGCAACAATTCCTCATTACTGGCTAAACGCGACAATATCTCATCTCTGGCTAAATGGGACAATATCCCATCTGTGGCTAAAGGCGACAATATCTCTTGTTAAAGGCGGCAGTATCTCTGGCTAAAGGCAACAATATCTCTGACTAAAGGCGACAATATCTCTTGCTAAAGGCGACAATATCTCTGGCTAAAGGCAACAATATCTCTGGATAAAGGCGAAAATATCTCTGGCTAAAGGCGACAATATCTCATCTCTGGCTAAAGGCGACAATAACTCATCTCTGGCTATAGGCGACAATATCTCATCTCTGCCTAAAGGCGACAATACCTCATTACTGGCTAAAGGGGACAATATCTCATCTCTGGCTAAAGGCGACAATATCTCTGGCGAAAGGCTGCAGTATCTCTGGCTAAAGGCAACAATATCTCTGGCTAAATGCGACAATATCTCTGGCTAAAGGCGACAATATCTCATCTCAGGCTAATGGCGACAATATCTCATCTCTGCCTAAAGGCGACAATACCTCATCTCTGGCTAAATGAGGCAAAATCTCTGGTTAAAGGCGACAATATCTCTGGCTAAAGGCGACAATATCTCATCTCTGCCAAAAGGCGACAATATCTCTGGATAAAGGCGACAATATCTCTTGCTAAAGGCGACAATGTCTCTGGCTAAAGGCGGCAATATCTCTGGCTAAAGTCGGCAAAACCTCATCTCTGCCTAAAGTAGACAATACCTCATCTCTGACTAAAGGCAACAGTATCTCATCTCTGACTAAAGGCGACAACATCTCATCTCTGGCTTAAGGCGACAGTATCTCATCTCTGGCTAAAGGCGACAATATCTCATCTCTGCCTAAAGGCGACAATACCTCATCTATGGTTAAAGGCGACAATATCTCATCTCTGGCTAAAGGTGAAAATATCTCATCTCTGGCTAACTGCGACAATATCTCATCTCTGGCTAAAGGCGACAATATCTCATCTCTGGCTAAAGGCGACAATATCGTCTCTGGCTAAAGGCGACAATACCTCATCTCTGGCTAAAGGCCACAATACCTCATCTCTGACTAAAGGCGACAATACCTCATCTCTGGCTAAAGGCGACAATATCTCATCTCTGCCTAAGGGCGACAATATCTCATCTCTGCTTAAAGGCGACAATATCTCATCTCTGGCTAAAGGCAACAATTCCTCATTACTGGCTAAAAGCGACAATATCTCATCTCTGGCTAAAGGCGACAATATCTCATCTCTGGCTAATGGCGACAATATCTCTGGCTAAAGGCAACAATATCTCTGGCTAAGGGCGACAATATCTCATCTCTGGCTAAAGGCGGCAATATCGTCTCTGGCTAAAGGCGACAATACCTCATCTCTGGCTAAAGGCAACAATATCTCATCTCTGGCTAAAGGCGACAATATATCATCTCTGGCTATAGGCGACAATATCTCATCTCTGCCTAAAGGCGACAATATCTCATCTCTGCCTAAAGGCGACAATACCTCATCTCTGGCTAAAGGCGACAATACCTCATTACTGGCTAAAGGTGACAATATCTCATCTCTGGCTAAATGGGACAATATCTCATCTCTGGCTAAAGGCGACAATATCTCTGGTTAAAGGCGGCAGTATCTCTTCCTAAAGGCAACAATATCTCTGACTAAAGGCGACAATATCTCTGGCTAAAGACGAAAATATCTCATCTCTGGCTAAATCGACAATATCTCATCTCTGCCTAAAGGCGACAATACCTCATCCTGGCTAAATGAGGCAAAATCTCTGGCTAAAGGCGACAATATCTCTGGCTAAAGGCGACAGTATGTCATCTATGGCTAATGGCGACAATATCTCATCTCTGGCTAAAGGCGACAATATCTCATTTCTGGCTAAAGGCGACAATATCTCATCTCTGGCTAAAGGCGACAATATCTCTGGCTAAAGGCGACAATATCTCATCTCTGGCTAATGGCGACAATATCTCATCTCTGGCTAAAGGCGACAATATCTCATTTCTGGCTAAAGGCGACAATATCTCATCTCTGGCTAAAGGCGACAATATCTCATCTCTGGCTAAAGGCGACAATATCTCATCTCTGCCTAAAGGCGACAATATCTCATCTCTGGCTAAAGGCGACAATATCTCATCTCTGCCTAAAGGCGACAATATCTCATCTCTGGTTAAAGGCGACAATATCTCATCTCTGGCTAAAGGCGACAATATCTCTGGCTAAAGGCGACAATATCTCTGGCTAAAGGCAACAATATCTCTGGCTAAAGGCGACAATAGATCTGGCTAAAGGCGACAATAGATCTGGCTAAAGGCGACAATATCTCATCTCTTCCGAAATGAGGCAATATCTCATCTCTGGCTAAAGGCGACAATATCTCTGGCTAAAGGCGACAATATCTCTGGCTAAAGGCAACAATATCTCTGGCTAAAGGGGACAATAGATCTGGCTAAATGCGACAATATCTCATCTCTTCCGAAATGAGGCAATATCTCATCTCTGGCTAAAGGCGACAATATCTCATATCTGTCCAAAGGCGGCAATATCTCATCTCTTGATAAAGGTGAAAATATCTCATCTCTGGCTAAAAGCAACAATACCACATCTCTGGCTAAAGGCGACAATGTCTCATCTCTGGATAAAGGCGACAATATCTCATCTCTGGCTAAAGGCGACAATATCTCATCTCTGCCTAAAGGCGACAATATGTCATCTCTGGCTAAAGGCGACAATATCTTTGGCTATAGGAGACAATATCTCTGGCTAAAGGCAACAATATCTCTGGCTAAAGGCGACAATACATCTGGCTAAATCGACAATATCTCATCTCTTCCGAAATGAGGCAATATCTCATCTCTGGCTAAAGGCGACAATATCTCATCTCTGCCTAAAGGCGACAATATCTCATCTCTGGCTAAAGGCGACAATATCTCATCTCTGGCTATAGGCGACAATATCTCATCTCTGCCTAAGGGCATCAATATCTCATCTGTGCCTAAAGGCGACAATATCTCATCTCTGGCTAAAGGCGACAATATCTCATCTCTGGCTAAAGGCAACAATTCCTCATTACTGGCTAAACGCGACAATATCTCATCTCTGGCTAAAGGCGACAATATCTCATCTCTGGCTAAATGCGACAGTATCTCTGGATAAAGGCGACAATATCTCTGGCTAAAGGCGACAATATCTCATCTCTGGCTAAAGGCGACAATATCGTCTCTGGCTAAAGGCGACAATACCTCATCTCTGGCTAAAGGCGACAATATCTCATCTCTGGCTATAGTCGACAATATCTCATCTCTGCCTAAGGGCGACAATATCTCATCTCTGCTTAAAGGCGACAATATCTCATCTCTGGCTAAAGGCAACAATTCCTCATTACTGGCTAAAGGCGACAATATCTCATCTCTGGCTAAACGCGACAATATCTCATCTCTGGCTAAAGGCGACAATATCTCTGGCTAAAGGCCACAATATCTCTGGCTAAAGGCGACAATATCTCATCTCTGGCTAAAGGCGGCAATATCGTCTCTGGCTAAAGGCAACAATATCTCATCTCTGGCTAAAGGCGAAAATATATCATCTCTGGCTATAGGCGACAATATCTCATCTCTGCCTAAAGGCGACAATATCTCATCTCTGCCTAAAGGCGACAATACCTCATCTCTGGCTAAAGGCGACAATACCTCATTACTGGCTAAAGGTGACAATATCTCATCTCTGGCTAAATGGGACAATATCTCATCTCTGGCTAAAGGCGACAATATCTCTGTTTAAAGGCGGCAGTATCTCTGGCTAAAGGCAACAATATCTCTGACTAAAGGCGACAATATCTCTGGCTAAAGACGAAAATATCTCATCTCTGGCTAAAGGCTACAATATCTCATCTCTGCCTAAAGGCGACAATACCTCATCTATGGCTAAATGAGGCAAAATCTCTGGCTAAAGGCGACAATATCTCTGGCTAAAGGCGACAATATCTCATCTCTGGCTAATGGCGACAATATCTCATCTCTTGCTAAAGACGACAATATCTCATTTCTGGCTAAAGGCGACAATATCTCATCTCTTCAGAAATGAGGCAATATCTCATCTCTGGCTAAAGGCGACAATATCTCTGGCTAAAGGCGACAATATCTTTGGCTAAAGGCGACAATATCTCGTCTCTGGCTAAAGGCGACAATATCTCATCTCTGGCTAAAGGCGACAATATCTCATCTCTGCCTAAAGGCGACAATATCTCATCTCTGGCTAAAGGCGACAATATCTCATCTCTGCCTAAATACGACAATATCTCATCTCTGGTTAAAGGCGACAATATCTCATCTCTGGCTAAAGGCGACAATATCTCTGGCTAAAGGCGACAATATCTCTGGTTAAGGCAACAATATCTCTGGCTAAAGGCGACAATAGATCTGGCTAAAGGCGACAATAGATCTGGCTAAAGGCGACAATATCTCATCTCTTCCGAAATGAGGCAATATCTCATCTCTGGCTAAAGGCGACAATATCTCTGGCTAAAGGCGACAATATCTCTGGCTAAAGGCAACAATATCTCTGGCTAAAGGCGACAATATATCTGGCTAAATGCAACAATATCTCATCTCTTCAGAAATGAGGCAATATCTCATCTCTGGTTAAAGGCGACAATATCTCATCTCTGGCTAAAGGCGACAATATCTCTGGCTAAAGGCGACAATATCTCTGGCTAAAGGCAACAATATCTCTGGCTAAAGGCGACAATAGATCTGGCTAAAGGCGACAATAGATCTGGCTAAAGGCGACAATATCTCATCTCTTCCGAAATGAGGCAATATCTCATCTCTGGTTAAAGGCGACAATATCTCATATCTGTCCAAAGGCGGCAATATCTCATCTCTTGCTAAAGGTGAAAATATCTCATCTCTGGCTAAAGGCAACAATACCACATCTCTGGCTAAAGGCGACAATGTCTCATCTCTGGCTAAAGGCGACAATATCTCATCTCTGGCTAAAGGCGACAATATCTCATCTCTGCCTAAAGGCGACAATATGTCATCTCTGGCTAAAGGCGACAATATCTTTGGCTATAGGAGACAATATCTCTGGCTAAAGGCAACAATATCTCTGGCTAAAGGCGACAATACATCTGGCTAAATCGACAATATCTCATCTCTTCCGAAATGAGGCAATATCTCATCTCTGGCTAAAGGTGACAATATCTCATCTCTGCCTAAAGGCGACAATATCTCATCTCTGGCTAAAGGCGACAATATCTCATCTCTGGCTATAGGCGACAATATCTCATCTCTGCCTAAGGGCATCAATATCTCATCTGTGCCTAAAGGCGACAATATCTCATCTCTGGCTAAAGGCGACAATATCTCATCTCTGGCTAAAGGCAACAATTCCTCATTACTGGCTAAACGCGACAATATCTCATCTCTGGCTAAATGGGACAATATCTCATCTCTGGCTAAAGGCGACAATATCTCTTGTTAAAGGCGGCAGTATCTCTGGCTAAAGGCAACAATATCTCTGACTAAAGGCGACAATATCTCTTGCTAAAGGCGACAATATCTCTGGCTAAAGGCAACAATATCTCTGGATAAAGGCGAAAATATCTCTGGCTAAAGGCGACAATATCTCATCTCTGGCTAAAGGCGACAATAACTCATCTCTGGCTAGAGGCGACAATATCTCATCTCTGCCTAAAGGCGACAATACCTCATTACTGGCTAAAGGCGATAATATCTCATCTCTGGCTAAAGGCGACAATATCTCTGGCGAAAGGCTGCAGTATCTCTGGCTAAAGGCAACAATATCTCTGGCTAAATGGGACAATAGATCTGGCTAAATGCGACAATATCTCATCTCTTCCGAAATGAGGCAATATCTCATCTCTGGCTAAAGGCGACAATATCTCATATCTGTCCAAAGGCGGCAATATCTCATCTCTTGCTAAAGGTGAAAATATCTCATCTCTGGCTAAAGGCAACAATACCACATCTCTGGCTAAAGGCGACAATGTCTCATCTCTGGCTATAGGCGACAATATCTCATCTCTGCCTAAAGGCGACAATACCTCATTACTGGCTAAAGGCGACAATATCTCATCTCTGGCTAAAGGCGACAATATCTCTGGCGAAAGGCTGCAGTATCTCTGGCTAAAGGCAACAATATCTCTGGCTAAATGGGACAATATCTCTGGCTAAAGGCGACAATATCTCATCTCAGGCTAATGGCGACAATATCTCATCTCTGCCTAAAGGCGACAATACCTCATCTCTGGCTAAATGAGGCAAAATCTCTGGTTAAAGGCGACAATATCTCTGGCTAAAGGCGACAATATCTCATCTCTGCCAAAAGGCGACAATATCTCTGGCTAAAGGCGACAATATCTCTTGCTAAAGGCGACAATGTCTCTGGCTAAAGGCAGCAATATCTCTGGCTAAAGTCGGCAAAACCTCATCTCTGCCTAAAGTAGACAATACCTCATCTCTGACTAAAGGCAACAGTATCTCATCTCTGACTAAAGGCGACAACATCTCATCTCTGGCTTAAGGCGACAGTATCTCATCTCTGGCTAAAGGCGACAATATCTCATCTCTGGCTAAAGGCGACAATATCGTCTCTGGCTAAAGGCGACAATACCTCATCTCTGGCTAAAGGTGAAAATATCTCATCTCTGGCTAACTGCGACAATATCTCATCTCTGGCTAAAGGCGACAATATCTCATCTCTGGCTAAAGGCGACAATATCGTCTCTGGCTAAAGGCGACAATACCTCATCTCTGGCTAAAGGCCACAATACCTCATCTCTGACTAAAGGCGACAATACCTCATCTCTGGCTAAAGGCGACAATATCTCATCTCTGCCTAAGGGCGACAATATCTCATCTCTGCTTAAAGGCGACAATATCTCATCTCTGGCTAAAGGCAACAATTCCTCATTACTGGCTAAAAGCGACAATATCTCATCTCTGGCTAAAGGCGACAATATCTCATCTCTGGCTAATGGCGACAATATCTCTGGCTAAAGGCAACAATATCTCTGGCTAAGGGCGACAATATCTCATCTCTGGCTAAAGGCGGCAATATCGTCTCTGGCTAAAGGCGACAATACCTCATCTCTGGCTAAAGGCAACAATATCTCATCTCTGGCTAAAGGCGACAATATATCATCTCTGGCTATAGGCGACAATATCTCATCTCTGCCTAAAGGCGACAATATCTCATCTCTGCCTAAAGGCGACAATACCTCATCTCTGGCTAAAGGCGACAATACCACATTACTGGCTAAAGATGACAATATCTCATCTCTGGCTAAATGGGACAATATCTCATCTCTGGCTAAAGGCGACAATATCTCTGGTTAAAGGCGACAATATCTCATCTCTGGCTAATGGCGACAATATCTCATCTCTGGCTAAAGGCGACAATATCTCATTTCTGGCTAAAGGCGACAATATCTCATCTCTGGCTAAAGGCGACAATAACTCATCTCTGGCTAAAGGCGACAATATCTCATCTCTGGCTAAAGGCGACAATATCTCATCTCTGCCTAAAGGCGACAATATCTCATCTCTGGCTAAAGGCGACAATATCTCATCTCTGCCTAAAGGCGACAATATCTCATCTCTTCAGAAATGAGGCAATATCTCATCTCTGGCTAAAGGCGACAATATCTCTGGCTAAAGGCGACAATATCTCTGGCTAAAGGCAACAATATCTCTGGCTAAAGGCGACAATAGATCTGGCTAAAGGCGACAATAGATCTGGCTAAAGGCGACAATATCTCATCTCTTCCGAAATGAGGCAATATCTCATCTCTGGCTAAAGGCGACAATATCTCTGGCTAAAGGCGACAATATCTCTGGCTAAAGGCAACAATATCTCTGGCTAAAGGGGACAATAGATCTGGCTAAATGCGACAATATCTCATCTCTTCCGAAATGAGGCAATATCTCATCTCTGGCTAAAGGCGACAATATCTCATATCTGTCCAAAGGCGGCAATATCTCATCTCTTGATAAAGGTGAATATATCTCATCTCTAGCTAAAAGCAACAATACCACATCTCTGGCTAAAGGCGACAATGTCTCATCTCTGGCTAAAGGCGACAATATCTCATCTCTGGCTAAAGGCGACAATATCTCATCTCTGCCTAAAGGCGACAATATGTCATCTCTGGCTAAAGGCGACAATATCTTTGGCTATAGGAGACAATATCTCTGGCTAAAGGCAACAATATCTCTGGCTAAAGGCGACAATACATCTGGCTAAATCGACAATATCTCATCTCTTCCGAAATGAGGCAATATCTCATCTCTGGCTAAAGGTGACAATATCTCATCTCTGCCTAAAGGCGACAATATCACATCTCTGGCTAAAGGCGACAATATCTCATCTCTGCCTAAGGGCATCAATATCTCATCTGTGCCTAAAGGCGACAATATCTCATCTCTGGCTAAAGGCGACAATATCTCATCTCTGGCTAAAGGCAACAATTCCTCATTACTGGCTAAACGCGACAATATCTCATCTCTGGCTAAACGCGACAATATCTCATCTCTGGCTAAAGGCGACAATATCTCTGGCTAAAGGCAACAATATCTCTGGCTAAAGGCGACAATATCTCATCTCTGGCTAAAGGCGGCAATATCGTCTCTGGCTAAAGGCAACAATATCTCATCTCTGGCTAAAGGCGAAAATATATCATCTCTGGCTATAGGCGACAATATCTCATCTCTGCCTAAAGGCGACAATATCTCATCTCTGCCTAAAGGCGACAATACCTCATCTCTGGCTAAAGGCGACAATACCTCATTACTGGCTAAAGGTGACAATATCTCATCTCTGGCTAAAGGCGACAATATCTCATCTCTTGCTAAAAACGACAATATCTCATTTCTGGCTAAAAGCGACAATATCTCATCTCTGGCTAAAGGCGACAATATCTCGTCTCTGGCTAAAGGTGATAATATCTCATCTCTGGCTAAAGGCGACAATATCTCATCTCTGCCTAAAGGTGACAATATCTCATCTCTGGCTAAAGGCGACAATATCTCATCTCTGCCTAAATACGACAATATCTCATCTCTGGTTAAAGGCGACAATATCTCATCTCTGGCTAAAGGCGACAATATCTCTGGCTAAAGGCGACAATATCTCTGGTTAAGGCAACAATATCTCTGGCTAAAGGCGACAATAGATCTGGCTAAAGGCGACAATAGATCTGGCTAAAGGCGACAATATCTCATCTCTTCAGAAATGAGGCAATATCTCATCTCTGGCTAAAGGCGACAATATCTCTGGCTAAAGGCGGCAATATCTCTGGCTAAAGGCAACAATATCTCTGGCTAAAGGCGACAATATATCTGGCTAAATGCAACAATATCTCATCTCTTCAGAAATGAGGCAATATCTCATCTCTGGTTAAAGGCGACAATATCTCATCTCTGGCTAAAGGCGACAATATCTCTGGCTAAAGGCGACAATATCTCTGGCTAAAGGCAACAATATCTCTGGCTAAAGGCGACAATAGATCTGGCTAAAGGCGACAATATCTCATCTCTTCCGAAATGAGGCAATATCTCATCTCTGGCTAAAGGCGACAATATCTCTGCCTAAAGGCGACAATAGGTCATCTCTGGCTAAAGGCGACAATATCTTTGGCTATAGGAGACAATATCTCTGGCTAAAGGCAACAATATCTCTGGCTAAAGGCGACAATACATCTGGCTAAATCGACAATATCTCATCTCTTCCGAAATGAGGCAATATCTCATCTCTGGCTAAAGGCGACAATATCTCATCTCTGGCTAAAAGCGACAATATCTCATCTCTGGCTAAAGGCGACAATATCTCATCTCTGGCTATAGGCGACAATATCTCATCTCTGCCTAAGGGCATCAATATCTCATCTGTGCCTAAAGGCGACAATATCTCATCTCTGGCTAACGACGACAATATCTCATCTCTGGCTAAAGGCAACAATTCCTCATTACTGGCTAAACGCGACAATATCTCATCTCTGGCTAAAGGCGACAATATCTCATCTCTGGCTAAATGCGACAGTATCTCTGGATAAAGGCGACAATATCTCTGGCTAAAGGCGACAATATCTCATCTCTGGCTAAAGGCGACAATATCGTCACTGGCTAAAGGCGACAATACCTCATCTCTGGCTAAAGGCGACAATATCTCATCTCTGGCTATAGGCGACAATATCTCATCTCTGCCTAAGGGCATCAATATCTCATCTGTGCCTAAAGGCGACAATATTTCATCTCTGGCTAAAGGCGACAATATCTCATCTCAGGCTAAAGGCAACAATTCCTCATTACTGGCTAATCGCGACAATATCTCATCTCTGGCTAAATGGGACAATATCTCATCTCTGGCTAAAGGCGACAATATCTCTGGTTAAAGGCAGCAGTATCTCTGGCTAAAGGCAACAATATCTCTGACTAAAGGCGACAATATCTCTGGCTAAAGACGAAAATATCTCATCTCTGGCTAAAGGCAACAATATCTCATCTCTGCCTAAAGGCGACAATACCTCATCTATGGCTAAATGAGGCAAAATCTCTGGCTAAAGGCGACAATATCTCTGGCTAAAGGCGACAATATCTCATCTATGGCTAATGGCGACAATATCTCATCTCTGGCTAAAGGCGACAATATCTCATTTCTGCCTAAAGGCGACAATATCTCATCTCTGGCTAAAGGCGACAATATCTCTGGCTAAAGGCGACAATATCTCATCTCTGGCTAATGGCGACAATATCTCATCTCTGGCTAAAGGCGACAATATCTCATTTCTGGCTAAAGGCGACAATATCTCATCTCTGGCTAAAGGCGACAATATCTCATCTCTGGCTAAAGGCGACAATATCTCATCTCTGCCTAAAGGCGACAATATCTCATCTCTGGCTAAAGGCGACAATATCTCATCTCTGCCTAAAGGCGACAATATCTCATCTCTGGTTAAAGGCGACAATATCTCATCTCTGGCTAAAGGCGACAATATCTCTGGCTAAAGGCGACAATATCTCATCTCTGCCTAAAGGCGACAATATCTCTGGCTAAAGGCGACAATATCTCTGGCTAAAGGCAACAATATCTCTGGCTAAAGGCGACAATAGATCTGGCTAAAGGCGACAATAGATCTGGCTAAAGGCGACAATATCTCATCTCTTCCGAAATGAGGCAATATCTCATCTCTGGCTAAAGGCGACAATATCTCTGGCTAAAGGCGACAATATCTCTGGCTAAAGGCAACAATATCTCTGGCTAAAGGGTACAATAGATCTGGCTAAATGCGACAATATCTCATCTCTTCCGAAATGAGGCAATATCTCATCTCTGGCTAAACGCGACAATATCTCATATCTGTCCAAAGGCGGCAATATCTCATCTCTTGATAAAGGTGAAAATATCTCATCTCTGGCTAAAAGCAACAATACCACATCTCTGGCTAAAGGCGACAATGTCTCATCTCTGGCTAAAGGCGACAATATCTCATCTCTGGCTAAAGGCGACAATATCTCATCTCTGCCTAAAGGCGACAATATGTCATCTCTGGCTAAAGGCGACAATATCTTTGGCTATAGGAGACAATATCTCTGGCTAAAGGCAACAATATCTCTGGCTAAAGGCGACAATACATCTGGCTAAATCGACAATATCTCATCTCTTCCTAAATGAGGCAATATCTCATCTCTGGCTAAAGGCGACAATATCTCATCTCTGGCTAAAGGCGACAATATCTCATCTCTGGCTAAAGGCGACAATATCTCATCTCTGGCTATAGGCGACAATATCTCATCTCTGCCTAAGGGCATCAATATCTCATCTGTGCCTAAAGGCGACAATATCTCATCTCTGGCTAACGGCGACAATATCTCATCTCTGGCTAAAGGCAACAATTCCTCATTACTGGCTAAACGCGACAATATCTCATCTGTGCCTAAAGGCGACAATATCTCATCTCTGGCTAAATGCGACAGTATCTCTGGATAAAGGCGACAATATCTCTGGCTATAGGCGACAATATCTCATCTCTGGCTAAAGGCGACAATATCGTCTCTGGCTAAAGGCGACAATACCTCATCTCTGGCTAAAGACGACAATATCTCATCTCTGGCTATAGGCGACAATATCTCATCTCTGCCTAAGGGCGACAATATCTCATCTCTGCTTAATGGCGACAATATCTCATCTCTGGCTAAAGGCAACAATTCCTCATTACTGGCTAAAGGCGACAATATCTCATCTCTGGCTAAACGCGACAATATCTCATCTCTGGCTAAAGGCGACAATATCTCTGGCTAAAGGCAACAATATCTCTGGCTAAAGGCGACAATATCTCATCTCTGGCTAAAGGCGGCAATATCGTCTCTGGCTAAAGGCAACAATATCTCATCTCTGGCTAAAGGCGAAAATATATCATCTCTGGCTATAGGCGACAATATCTCATCTCTGCCTAAAGGCGACAATATCTCATCTCTGCCTAAAGGCGACAATACCTCATCTCTGGCTAAAGGCGACAATACCTCATTACTGGCTAAAGGTGACAATATCTCATCTCTGGCTAAATGGGACAATATCTCATATCTGGCTAAAGGCGACAATATCTCTGGTTAAAGGCGGCAGTATCTCTGGCTAAAGGCAACAATATCTCTGACTAAAGGCGACAATATCTCTGGCTAAAGACGAAAATATCTCATCTCTGGCTAAAGGCAACAATATCTCATCTCTGCCTAAAGGCGACAATACCTCATCTATGGCTAAATGAGGCAAAATCTCTGGCTAAAGGCGACAATATCTCTGGCTAAAGGCGACAATATCTCATCTTTGGCTAATGGCGACAATATCTCATCTCTTGCTAAAGACGACAATATCTCATTTCTGGCTAAAGGCGACAATATCTCATCTCTTCCGAAATGAGGCAATATCTCATCTCTGGCTAAAGGCGACAATATCTCTGGCTAAAGGCGACAATATCTTTGGCTAAAGGCGACAATATCTCGTCTCTGGCTAAAGGCGACAATATCTCATCTCTGGCTAAAGGCGACAATATCTCTGGCCAAAGGCGACAATATCTCTGGTTAAGGCAACAATATCTCTGGCTAAAGGCGACAATAGATCTGGCTAAAGGCGACAATAGATCTGGCTAAAGGCGACAATATCTCATCTCTTCAGAAATGAGGCAATATCTCATCTCTGGCTAAAGGCGAGAATATCTCTGGCTAAAGGCGACAATATCTCTGGCTAAAGGCAACAATATCTCTGGCTAAAGGCGACAATATATCTGGCTAAATGCAACAATATCTCATCTCTTCAGAAATGAGGCAATATCTCATCTCTGGTTAAAGGCGACAATATCTCATCTCTGGCTAAAGGCGACAATATCTCTGGCTAAAGGCGACAATATCTCTGGCTAAAGGCAACAATATCTCTGGCTAAAGGCGACAATAGATCTGGCTAAAGGCGACAATAGATCTGGCTAAAGGCGACAATATCTCATCTCTTCCGAAATGAGGCAATATCTCATCTCTGGCTAAAGGCGACAATATCTCATATCTGTCCAAAGGCGGCAATATCTCATCTCTTGCTAAAGGTGAAAATATCTCATCTCTGGCTAAAGGCGACAATGTCTCATCTCTGGCTAAAGGCGACAATATCTCATCTCTGGCTAAAGGCGACAATATCTCATCTCTACCTAAAGGCGACAGTATGTCATCTCTGGCTAAAGGCGACAATATCTTTGGCTATAGGAGACAATATCTCTGGCTAAAGGCAACAATATCTCTGGCTAAAGGCGACAATACATCTGGCTAAATCGACAATATCTCATCTCTTCCGAAATGAGGCAATATCTCATCTCTGGCTAAAGGTGACAATATCTCATCTCTGCCTAAAGGCGACAATATCTCATCTCTGGCTAAAGTCGACAATATCTCATCTCTGGCTATAGGCGACAATATCTCATCTCTGCCTAAGGGCATCAATATCTCATCTGTGCCTAAAGGCGACAATATCTCATCTCTGGCTAAAGGCGACAATATCTCATCTCTGGCTAAAGGCAACAATTCCTCATTACTGGCTAAACGCGACAATATCTCATCTCTGGCTAAATGGGACAATATCTCATCTCTGGCTAAAGGCGACAATATCTCTGGTTAAAGGCGGCAGTATCTCTGGCTAAAGGCAACAATATCTCTGACTAAAGGCGACAATATCTCTGGCTAAAGACGAAAATATCTCATCTCTGTCTAAAGGCAACAATATCTCATCTCTGCCTAAAGGCGACAATAACTCATCTATGGCTAAATGAGGCAAAATCTCTGGCTAAAGGCGACAATATCTCATCTCTGGCTAATGGCGACAATATCTCATCTCTTGCTAAAGGCGACAATATCTCATTTCTGGCTAAAGGCGACAATAGCTGATCTCTGGCTAAAGGCGACAATATCTCATCTCTGGCTAAAGGCGACAATATCTCTGGCTAAAGGCGGCAATATCTTTGGCTAAAGGCGACAATATCTCGTCTCTGGATAAAGGCGATAATATCTAGTCTCTGGCTAAAGGCGACAATATCTCATCTCTGGCTAAAGGCGACAATATCTCATCTCTGCCTAAAGGCGACAATATCTCATCTCTGGCTAAAGGCGACAATATCTCATCTCTGCATAAATACGACAATATCTCATCTCTGGTTAAAGGCGACAATATCTCATCTCTGGCTAAAGGCGACAATATCTCTGGCTAAAGGCGACAATATCTCTGGCTAAAGGCAACAATATCTCTGGCTAAAGGCGACAATAGATCTGGCTAAAGGCGACAGTAGATCTGGCTAAAGGCGACAATATCTCATCTCTTCCGAAATGAGGCAATATCTCATCTCTGGCTAAAGGCGACAATACCTCTGGCTAAAGGCGACAATATCTCTGGCTAAAGGCAACAATATCTCTCGCTAAAGGCGACAATATATCTGGCTAAATGCAACAATATCTCATCTCTTCAGAAATGAGGCAATATCTCATCTCTGGCTAAAGGCGACAATATCTCATATCTGTCCAAAGGCGACAATATCTCATCTCTTGCTAAAGGTGAAAATATCTCATCTCTGGCTAAAGGCAACAATACCACATCTCTGGCTAAAAGCGACAATGTCTCATATCTGGCCAAAGGCGACAATATCTCATCTCTTGCTAAAGGTGAAAATATCTCATCTTGGGCTAAAGGCAACAATACCACATCTCTGGCTAAAGGCGACAATGTCTCATCTCTGGCTAAAGATGGCAATATCTCATCTCTGGCTAAAGGCGACAATATCTCATCTCTGGCTAAAGGCGACAATATCTCTGGTTAAAGGCGGCAGTATCTCTGGCTAAAGGCAACAATATCTCTGGCTAAAGGCGACAATATCTCTGGCTAAAGACGAAAATATCTCATCTCTGGCTAAAGGCGACAGTATCTCATCTCTGCCTAAATGCGACAATTCCTCATCTCTGGCTAAATGAGGCAAAATCTCTGGCTAAAGGCGACAATATCTCTGGATAAAGGCGACAATATCTCATCTCTGGCTAATGGCGACAAAATCTCATTTCTGGCTAAAAGCAACAATACCACATCTCTGGCTAAAGGCGACAATGTCTCATCTCTGTCTAAAGGCGACAATATCTCATCTCTGGCTAAAGGCGACAATATCTCATCTCTGCCTAAAGGCGACAATATGTCATCTCTGGCTAAAGGCGACAATATCTTTGGCTATAGGAGACAATATCTCTGGCTAAAGGCAACAATATTTCTGGCTAAAGGCGACAATACATCTGGCTAAATCGACAATATCTCATCTCTTCCGAAATGAGGCAATATCTCATCTCTGGCTAAAGGTGACAATATCTCATCTCTGCCTAAAGGCGACAATATCTCATCTCTGGCTAAAGGCGACAATATCTCATCTCTGGCTATAGGCGACAATATCTCATCTCTGCCTAAGGGCATCAATATCTCATCTGTGCCTAAAGGTGACAATATCTCATCTCTGGCTAAAGGCGACAATATCTCATCTCTGGCTAAATGCGACAGTATCTCTGGATAAAGGCGACAATAACTCTGGCTAAAGGAGACAATATCTAATCTCTGGCTAAAGGCGACAATATCGTCTCTGGCTAAAGGCGACAATACCTCATCTCTGGCTAAAGGCGACAATATCTCATCTCTGGCTAAAGGCGACAATATCTCATCTCTGCCTAAGGGCGACAATATCTCATCTCTGCTTAAAGGCGACAATATCTCATCTCTGCCTAAAGGCGACAATATCTCATCTCTGGCTAAAGGCGACAATATCTCATCTCTGGCTAAACGCGACAATATCTCATCTCTGGCTATAGGCGACAATATCTCATCTCTGCCTAAGGGCGACAATATCTCATCTCTGGCTAAAGGCGACAATATCTCATCTCTGCCTAAAGGCGACAATATCTCATCTCTGGCTAAACGCGACAATATCTCATCTCTGGCTAAAGGCGACAAAATCTCTGGCTAAAGGCGACAATATCTCTGGCTAAAGGCGACAATATCTCATCTCTGGCTATAGGCGACAATATCTCATCTCTGCCTAAAGGCGACAATATCTCATCTCTGCCTAAAGGCGTCAATACCTCATCTCTGGCTAAAGGCGACAATACCTCATTACTGGCTAAAGGTGACAATATCTCATCTCTGGCTAAATGGGACAATATCTCATCTCTGGCTAAAGGCGACAATATCTCTGGTTAAAGGCGGCAGTATCTCTGGCTAAAGGCAACAATATCTCTGACTAAAGGCGACAATATCTCTGGCTAAAGACGAAAATATCTCATCTCTGGCTAAAGGCAACAATATCTCATCTCTGCCTAAAGGCGACAATACCTCATCTATGGCTAAATGAGGCAAAATCTCTGGCTAAAGGCGACAATATCTCTGGCTAAAGGCGACAATATCTCATCTCTGGCTAATGGCGACAATATCTCATCTCTTGCTAAAGGCGACAATATCTCATTTCTGGCTAAAGGCGACAATATCTCATCTCTGGCTAAAGGCGACAATATCTCATCTCTGGCTAAAGGCGACAATATCTCTGGCTAAAGGCGACAATATCTTTGGCTAAAGGCGACAATATCTCGTCTCTGGCTAAAGGCGACAATATCTCATCTCTGGCTAAAGGCGACAATATCTCATCTCTGCCTAAAGGCGACAATATCTCATCTCTGCCTAAAGGCGACAATATCTCATCTCTGCCTAAATGCGACAATATCTCGTCTCTGCCTAAAGGCGACAATATCTCATCTCTGGCTAAAGGCGACAATATCTCTGGCTAAAGGCGACAATATCTCTGGTTAAGGCAACAATATCTCTGGCTAAAGGCGACAATAGATCTGGCTAAAGGCGACAATAGATCTGGCTAAAGGCGACAATATCTCATCTCTTCAGAAATGAGGCAATATCTCATCTCTGGCTAAAGGCGACAATATCTCTGGCTAAAGGCGACGATATCTCTGGCTAAAGGCAACAATATCTCTCGCTAAAGGCGACAATATATCTGGCTAAATGCAACAATATCTCATCTCTTCAGAAATGAGGCAATATCTCATCTCTGGCTAAAGGCGACAATATCTCATATCTGTCCAAAGGCGACAATATCTCATCTCTTGCTAAAGGTGAAAATATCTCATCTCTGGCTAAAGGCAACAATACCACATCTCTGGCTAAAAGCGACAATGTCTCATATCTGGCCAAAGGCGACAATATCTCATCTCTTGCTAAAGGTGAAAATATCTCATCTCTGGCTAAAGGCAACAATACCACATCTCTGGCTAAAGGCGACAATGTCTCATCTCTGGCTAAAGATGGCAATATCTCATCTCTGGCTAAAGGCGACAATATCTCTGGTTAAAGGCGGCAGTATCTCTGGCTAAAGGCAACAATATCTCTGGCTAAAGGCGACAGTATCTCTGGCTAAAGACGAAAATATCTCATCTCTGGCTAAAGGCGACAGTATCTCATCTCTGCCTAAAGGCGACAATACCTCATCTCTGGCTAAATGAGGCAAAATCTCTGGCTAAAGGCGTCAATATCTCTGGCTAAAGGCGACAATATCTCTGGCTAAAGGCGACAATATCTCATCTCTGTCTAAAGGCAACAATATCGTCTCTGGCTAAAGGCGACAATACCTCATCCCTGGCTAAAGGCGAGAATATCTCATCTCTGGCTAAAGGCGACAATATCTCATCTCTGCCTAAAGGCGTCAATATCTCATCTCTACCTAAAGGCGACAATATCTCATCTCTGGTTAAAGGCGACAATATCTCTGGCTAAAGGCAACAATATCTCTGGATAAAGGCGACAATATCTCTGGCAAAAGGCGACAGTATCTCATCTCTGGCTAAAGGCGACAATATCTCATCTCAGGCTATAGGCGTCAATATCTCATCTCTGCCTAAAGGCGACCATACCTCATTACTGGCTAAAAGCGACAATATCTCATCTCTGGCTAAAGGCGACAATATCTCATCTCTGGCTAAATGCGACAATATCTCTGGCTAAAGGCGACAATATCTCATCTCAGGCTAATGGCGACAATATCTCATCTCTGGCTATAGGCGACAATATCTCATCTCTGCCTAAAGGCGACAATACCTCATTACTGGCTAAAGGCGACAATATCTCATCTCTGGCTAAAGGGGACAATATCTCATCTCTGGCTAAATGCGACAATATCTCTGGCTAAAGGCGACAATATCTCATCTCAGGCTAATGGCGACAATATCTCATCTCTGCCAAAAGGCGACAATATCTCTGGCTAAACGCGACAATATCTCTTGCTAAAGGCGACAATGTCTCTGGCTAAAGGCGGCAATATCTCTGGCTAAAGTCGGCAAAACCTCATCTCTGCCTAAAGTAGACAATACCTCATCTCTGACTAAAGGCAACAGTATCTCATCTCTGGCTAAAGGCGACAACATCTCATCTCTGGCTTAAGGCGACAGTATCTCATCTCTGGCTAAAGGCGACAATATCTCATCTCTGCCTAAAGGCGACAATATCTCATCTCTGGCTAAAGGCGACAATATCTCATCTCTGGCTAAAGGCGACAATATCTCATCTCTGGCTAAATGCAACAATTCCTCATTACTGGCAAAACGCGACAATATCTCATCTCTGGCTAAATGCGACAGTATCTCTGGCTAAAGGCGACAATATCGTCTCTGGCTAAAGGTGACAATACCTCATCTCTGGCTAAAGGCGACAATATCTCATCTCTGGCTATAGGCGACAATATCTCATCTCTGCCTAAGGGCGACAATATCTCATCTCTGCTTAAAGGCGACAATATCTCATCTCTGGCTAAAGGCAACAATTCCTCATTACTGGCTAAAGGCGACAATATCTCATCTCTGGCTAAAGGCGACAATATCTCATCTCTGGCTAAAGGCGGCAATATCGTCTCTGGCTAAAGGCGACAATACATCATCTCTGGCTAAAGGCAACAATATCTCCTCTGTGGCTAAAGGCGACAATATATCATCTCTGGCTATAGGCGACAATATCTCATCTCTGCCTAAAGGCGACAATACCTCATCTCTGGATAAAGGTGACAATACCTCATTACTGGCTAAAGGTGACAATATCTCATCTCTGGCTAAATGGGACAATATCTCATCTCTGGCTAAAGGCGACAATATCTCTGGTTAAAGGCGGCAGTATCTCTGGCTAAAGGCAACAATATCTCTGACTAAAGGCGACAATATCTCTGGCTAAAGACGAAAATATCTCATCTCTGGCTAAAGGCGACAATATCTCATCTCTGCCTAAAGGCGACAATACCTCATCTCTGGCTAAATGAGGCAAAATCTCTGGCTAAAGGCGACAATATCTCTGGCTAAAGGCGACAATATCTCATTTCTGGCTAAAGGCGACAATATCATCTCTGGCTAAAGGCGACAATATCTCTGGCTGAAGGCGACAATATCTTAGGCTAAAGGCGACAATATCTCGTCTCTGCCTAAAGGCGACAATATCTCATCTCTGGCTAAAGGCGACAATATCTCATCTCTGCCTAAAGGCGACAATACCTCATTACTGCCTAAAGGCGACAATATCTCATCTCTGGCTAAAGGCGACAATATCTCATCTCTGGCTAAAGGCGACAATATCTCATATCTGCCTAAGGGCGACAATATCTCATCTCTGGCTAAAGGCGACAATATCTCATCTCTGCATAAAGGCGACAATAACTCATCTCTGGCTAAAGGCGACAATATCTCATCTCTGGCTAAGGGCGACAATATCTCTGGCTAAAGGCGATAATATCTCTGGCTAAAGGCAACAATATCTCTGGATAAAGGCGACAATATCTCTGGCTAAAGGCGACAATATCTCATCTCTGTCTAAAGGCAACAATATCGTCTCTGGCTAAAGGCGACAATACCTCATCCCTGGCTAAAGGCGAGAATATCTCATGTCTGGCTAAAGGCGACAATATCTCATCTCTGCCTAAAGGCGTCAATATCTCATCTCTACCTAAAGGCGACAATATCTCATCTCTGGTTAAAGGCGACAATATCTCTGGCTAAAGGCAACAATATCTCTGGATAAAGGCGACAATATCTCTGGCTAAAGGCGACAGTATCGTCTCTGGCTATAGGCGACAATATCTCATCTCTGCCTAAAGGCGACAATACCTCATCTCTGGATAAAGGTGACAATACCTCATTACTGGCTAAAGGTGACAATATCTCATCTCTGGCTAAATGGGACAATATCTCATCTCTGGCTAAAGGCGACAATATCTCTGGTTAAAGGCGGCAGTATCTCTGGCTAAAGGCAACAATATCTCTGACTAAAGGCGACAATATCTCTGGCTAAAGACGAAAATATCTCATCTCTGGCTAAAGGCGACAATATCTCATCTCTGCCTAAAGGCGACAATACCTCATCTCTGGCTAAATGAGGCAAAATCTCTGGCTAAAGGCGACAATATCTCTGGCTAAAGGCGACAATATCTCATTTCTGGCTAAAGGCGACAATATCATCTCTGGCTAAAGGCGACAATATCTCTGGCTGAAGGCGACAATATCTTAGGCTAAAGGCGACAATATCTCGTCTCTGCCTAAAGGCGACAATATCTCATCTCTGGCTAAAGGCGACAATATCTCATCTCTGCCTAAAGGCGACAATACCTCATTACTGCCTAAAGGCGACAATATCTCATCTCTGGCTAAAGGCGACAATATCTCATCTCTGGCTAAAGGCGACAATATCTCATATCTGCCTAAGGGCGACAATATCTCATCTCTGGCTAAAGGCGACAATATCTCATCTCTGCATAAAGGCGACAATAACTCATCTCTGGCTAAAGGCGACAATATCTCATCTCTGGCTAAGGGCGACAATATCTCTGGCTAAAGGCGATAATATCTCTGGCTAAAGGCAACAATATCTCTGGATAAAGGCGACAATATCTCTGGCTAAAGGCGACAATATCTCATCTCTGTCTAAAGGCAACAATATCGTCTCTGGCTAAAGGCGACAATACCTCATCCCTGGTTAAAGGCGAGAATATCTCATGTCTGGCTAAAGGCGACAATATCTCATCTCTGCCTAAAGGCGTCAATATCTCATCTCTACCTAAAGGCGACAATATCTCATCTCTGGTTAAAGGCGACAATATCTCTGGCTAAAGGCAACAATATCTCTGGATAAAGGCGACAATATCTCTGGCTAAAGGCGACAGTATCTCATCTCTGGCTAAAGGCGACAATATCTCATCTCTGGCTATAGGCGTCAATATCTCATCTCTGCCTAAAGGCGACAATACCTCATTACTGGCTAAGAGCGACAATATCTCATCTCTGGCTAAAGGGGACAATATCTCATCTCTGGCTAAATGCGACAATATCTCTGGCTAAAGGCGACAATATCTCATCTCAGGCTAATGGCGACAATATCTCATCTCTGGCTATAGGCGACAATATCTCATCTCTGCCTAAAGGCGACAATACCTCATTACTGGCTAAAGGCGACAATATCTCATCTCTGGCTAAAGGGGACAATATCTCATCTCTGGCTAAATGCGACAATATCTCTGGCTAAAGGCGACAATATCTCATCTCAGGCTAATGGCGACAATATCTCATCTCTGCCAAAAGGCGACAATATCTCTGGCTAAAGGCGACAATATCTCTTGCTAAAGGCGACAATGTCTCTGGCTAAAGGCGGCAATATCTCTGGCTAAAGTCGGCAAAACCGCATCTCTGCCTAAAGTAGACAATACCTCATCTCTGACTAAAGGCAACAGTATCTCATCTTTGGCTAAAGGCGACAACATCTCATCTCTGGCTTAAGGCGACAGTATCTCATCTCTGGCTAAAGGCGACAATATCTCATCTCTGCCTAAAGGCGACAATATCTCATCTGTGCCTAAAGGCGACAATATCTCATCTCTGGCTAAAGGCGACAATATCTCATCTCTGGCTAAAGGCAACAATTCCTCATTACTGGCAAAACGCGACAATATCTCATCTCTGGCTAAATGCGACAGTATCTCTGGCTAAAGGCGACAATATCGTCTCTGGCTAAAGGCGACAATACCTCATCTCTGGCTAAAGGCGACAATATCTCATCTCTGGCTATAGGCGACAATATCTCATCTCTGCCTAGGGGCGACAATATCTCATCTCTGCTTAAAGGCGACAATATCTCATCTCTGGCTAAAGGCAACAATTCCTCATTACTGGCTAAAGGCGACAATATCTCATCTCTGGCTAAAGGCGACAATATCTCATCTCTGGCTAAAGGCGGCAATATCGTCTCTGGCTAAAGGCGACAATACATCATCTCTGGCTAAAGGCAACAATATCTCATCTGTGGCTAAAGGCGACAATATATCATCTCTGGCTATAGGCGACAATATCTCATCTCTGCCTAAAGGCGACAATATCTCATCTCTGCCTAAAGGCGACAATACCTCATCTCTGGATAAAGGTGACAATACCTCATTACTGGCTAAAGGTGACAATATCTCATCTCTGGCTAAATGGGACAATATCTCATCTCTGGCTAAAGGCGACAATATCTCTGGTTAAAGGCGGCAGTATCTCTGGCTAAAGGCAACAATATCTCTGACTAAAGGCGACAATATCTCTGGCTAAAGACGAAAATATCTCATCTCTGGCTAAAGGCGACAATATCTCATCTCTGCCTAAAGGCGACAATACCTCATCTCTGGCTAAATGAGGCAAAATCTCTGGCTAAAGGCGACAATATCTCTGGCTAAAGGCGACAATATCTCATTTCTGGCTAAAGGCGACAATATCATCTCTGGCTAAAGGCGACAATATCTCTGGCTGAAGGCGACAATATCTTTGGCTAAAGGCGACAATATCTCGTCTCTGCCTAAAGGCGACAATATCTCATCTCTGGCTAAAGGCGACAATATCTCATCTCTGCCTAAAGGCGACAATATCTCATCTCTGCCTAAAGGCGACAATATCTCATCTCTGCCTAAAGGCGACAATATCTCATCTCTGGTTAAAGGCGACAATATCTCATCTCTGGCTAAAGGCGACAATATCTCTGGCTAAAGGCGACTATATCTCTGGCTAAAGGCAACAATATCTCTGGCTAAAGGCGACAATAGATCTGGCTAGAGGCGACAATAGATCTGGCTAAAGGCGACAATATCTCATCTCTGCCTAAAGGCGTCAATATCTCATCTCTACCTAAAGGCGACAATATCTCATCTCTGGCTAAAGGCAACAATATCTCTGGCTAAAGGCAACAATATCTCTGGATAAAGGCGACAATATCTCTGACTAAATGCGACAATATCTCATCTCTGTCTAAAGGCGACAATATTTCATCTCTGGCTATAGGAGTCAATATCTCATCTCTGCCTAAAGGCGACAATAACTCATTACTGGCAAAAAGCGACAATATCTCATCTCTGGCTAAAGGGGACAATATCTCATCTCTGGCTAAATGCGACAATATCTCTGGCTAAAGGCGACAATATCTCATCTCTGGCTAATGGCGACAATATCTCATCTCTGGCTATAGGCGACAATATCTCATCTCTGCCTAAAGGCGACAATACCTCATTACTGGCTAAAGGCGACAATATCTCATCTCTGGCTAAAGGGGACAATATCTCATCTCTGGCTAAATGCGACAATATCTCTGGCTAAAGGCGACAATATCTCATCTCAGGCTAATGGCGACAATATCTCATCTCTGCCAAAAGGCGACAATATCTCTGGCTAAAGGCGACAATATCTCTTGCTAAATGCGACAGTGTCTCTGGCTAAAGGCGGCAATATCTCTGGCTAAAGTCGGCAAAACCGCATCTCTGCCTAAAGTAGACAATACCTCATCTCTGACTAAAGGCAACAGTATATAATCTCTGGCCAAAGGCGACAATATCTCATCTCTGCCTAAAGGCGACAATATCTCATCTGTGCCTAAAGGCGACAAGATCTCATCTCTGGCTAAAGGCGACAATATCTCATCTCTGGCTAAAGGCAACAATTCCTCATTACTGGCAAAACGCGACAATATCTCAACTCTGGCTAAAGGCGACAATATCTCATCTCTGGCTAAATGCGACAGTATCTCTGGATAAAGGCGACAATATCTCTGGCTAAATACGAAAATATCTCATCTCTGGCTAAAGGCGACAATATCGTCTCTGGCTAAAGGCGACAATACCTCATCTCTGGCTAAAGGCGACAATATCTCATCTCTGGCTATAGGCGACAATATCTCATCTCTGCCTAAGGGCGACAATATCTCATCTCTGGCTAAAGGCGACAATATCTCATCTCTGGCTAAAGGCAACAATTCCTCATTACTGGCTAAAGGCGACAATATCTCATCTCTGGCTAAAGGCGACAATATCTCATCTCTGGCTAAAGGCGGCAATATCGTCTCTGGCTAAAGGCAACAATTCCTCATTACTGGCTAAAGGCGACAATATCTCATCTCTGTCTAAAGGCGACAATATATCATCTCTGGCTATAGGCGACAATATCTCATCTCTGCCTAAAGGCGACAATATCTCATCTCTGCCTAAAGGCGACAATACCTCATCTCTGGCTAAAGGTGACAATACCTCATTACTGGCTAAAGGCGACAATATCTCATCTCTGGCTAAATGGGACAATATCTCATCTCTGGCTAAAGGCGACAATATCTCTGGTTAAAGGCGGCAGTATCTCTGGCTAAAGGCAACAATATCTCTGACTAAAGGCGACAATATCTCTGGCTAAAGACGAAAATATCTCATCTCTGGCTAAAGGCGACAATATCTCATCTCTGCCTAAAGGCGACAATACCTCATCTCTGGCTAAATGAGGCAAAATCTCTGGCTAAAGGCGACAATATCTCTGGCTAAAGGCGACAATATCTCATTTCTGGCTAAAGGCGACAATATCTCATCTCTGGCTAAAGGCGACAATATCTCTGGCTGAAGGCGACAATATCTTTGGCTAAAGGCGACAATATCTCGTCTCTGCCTAAAGGCGACAATATCTCATCTCTGGCTAAAGGCGAGAATATCTCATCTCTGCCTAAAGGCGACAATATCTCATCTCTGCCTAAAGGCGACAATATCTCATCTCTGCCTAAAGGCGACAATATCTCATCTCTGGTTAAAGGCGACAATATCTCATCTCTGGCTAAAGGCGACAATATCTCTGGCTAAAGGCGACAATATCTCTGGCTAAAGGCAACAATATCTCTGGCTTAAGGCGACAATAGATCTGGCTAGAGGCGACAATAGATCTGGCTAAAGGCGACAATATCTCATCTCTTCCGAAATGAGGCAATATCTCATCTCTGGCTAAAGGCGACAATATCTCATCTCTGGCTAAAGGCGACAATATCTCTGGCTAAAGGCAACAATATCTCTGGCTAAAGGCGACAATAGATCTGGCTAAATGCGACAATATCTCATCTCTTCCGAAATGAGGCAATATCTCATCTCTGGCTAAAGGCGACAATATCTCATATCTGTCCAAAGGCGACAATATCTCATCTCTTGCTAAAGGTGAAAATATCTCATCTCTCGCTAAAGGCAACAGTACCACATCTCTGGCTAAAGGCGACAATGTCTCATGTCTGGCTAAAGATGACAATATCTCATCTCTGGCTAAAGGCGACAATATCTCATCTCTGGCTAAAGGCGACAATATCTCTGGTTAAAGGCGGCAGTATCTCTGGCTAAAGGCAACAATATCTCTGGCTAAAGGCGACAATATCTCTGGCTAAAGACGAAAATATCTCATCTCTGGCTAAAGGCGACAATATCTCATCTCTGCCTAAATGCGACAATACCTCATCTCTGGCTAAATGAGGCAAAATCTCTGGCTAAAGGCGACAATATCTCTGGCTATAGGCAACAATATCTCATCTCTGGCTAATGGCGACAATATCTCATCTCTGGCTAAAGGCGACAATATCTCATTTCTGGCTAAAGGCGACAATATCTCATCTCTGGCTAAAGGCGACAATATCTCTGGCTAAAGGCGACAATATCTTTGGCTAAAGGCGACAATATCTCGTCTCTGGCTAAAGGCGACAATATCTCTGGTTAAAGGCGGCAGTATCTCTGGCTAAAGGCAACAATATCTCTGACTAAAGGCGACAATATCTCTGGCTAAAGACGAAAATATCTCATCTCTGGCTAAAGGCGACAATATCTCATCTCTGCCTAAAGGCGACAATACCTCATCTCTGGCTAAATGAGGCAAAATCTCTGGCTAAATGCGACAATATCTCTGGCTAAAGGCGACAATATCTCATTTCTGGCTAAAGGCGACAATATCTCATCTCTGGCTAAAGGCGACAATATCTCATCTCTGGCTAAAGGCGACAATATCTCTGGCTAAAGGCGACAATATCTTTGGCTAAAGGCGACAATATCTCGTCTCTGGCTAAAGGCGACAATATCTCATCTCTGGCTAAAGGCGACAATATCTCATCTCTGCCTAAAGGCGACAATATCTCATCTCTGGCTAAAGGCGACAATATCTCATCTCTGGCTAAAGGCGACAATATCTCATCTCTGGCTAAAGGCGACAATATCTCTGGCTAAAGGCGACAATATCTCTGGCTAAAGGCAACAATATCTCTGGCTAAAGGCGACAATAGATCTGGCTAGAGGCGACAATAGATCTGGCTAAAGGCGACAATATCTCATCTCTTCCGAAATGAGGCAATATCTCATCTCTGGCTAAAGGCGACAATATCTCTGGCTAAAGGCGACAATATCTGTGGCTAAAGGCAACAATATCTCTGGCTAAAGGCGACAATAGATCTGGCTAAATGCGACAATATCTCATCTCTTCCGAAATGAGGCAATATCTCATCTCTGGCTAAAGGCGACAATATCTCATATCTGTCCAAAGGCGACAATATCTCATCTCTTGCTAAAGGTGAAAATATCTCATCTCTCGCTAAAGGCAACAATATCTCTGGCTAAAGGCAACAATATCTCTGGCTAAAGGCGACAATAGTTCTGGCTAAAGGCGACTATATCTCATCTCTTCCGAAATGAGGCAATATCTCATCTCTGGCTAAAGGCGACAATATCTCATATCTGGCAAAAGGCGACAATATCTCATCTCTGGCTAAAGGTGACAATATCTCATCTCTGACTAAAGGCAACAATATATCATCTCTGCCTAAAGGCAACAATATGTCATCTCTGCCTAAAGTCGACAATATCTCATCTCTGCCTAAAGGCGACAATATCTCATGTCTGGCTAAAGGCGACAATTTCTCATCTCTGGCTAAAGGCAACAATATCTCTGGCGAAATGAGGCAATATCTCATCTCTGGCTAAAGGCGACAATATCTCATCTCTGGCTAAAGGTGACAATATCTCATCTCTGGCTAAAGGCGACAATATCTTTGGCTAAAGGAGACAATATCTCTGGCTAAAGGCGACAATATCTCATCTCTGGCTAATGGCGACAATATCTCATCTCTGGCAAAAGGCGACAATATCTCATCTCTGGCTGAAGGCTACAATATCTCTGGCTAAAAGCGACAATGTCTCATCTCTTGCGAAATGAGGCAATATCTCATCTCTGGCTAAAGGCGACAATATCTCTGGCTAAAGGCGACAATATTTCTGGCTAAAGGCAACAATATCTCTGGCTAAAGGCGACAATATCTCATCTCTGGCTAAAGGCAAAAATATCTCATCTCTGGCTAAAGGCGACAATATCTAATCTCTGCCTAAAGGCGACAATATGTCATCTCTGCCTAAAGGCGACAATATCTCATCTCTGGCTAAAGGCGACAATATCTCTGGCGAAATGAGGCAATATCTCATTACTGGCTAAAGGCGACAATATCTCTGGCTAAAGGCGATAATATCTCTGGCTAAAGGCAACAATATCTCTGGATAAAGACGAAAATATCTCATCTCTGGCTAAAGGCGACAATATCTCATCTCTGCCTAAAGGCGACAATACCTCATCTCTGGCTAAATGAGGCAAAATCTCTGGCTAAATGCGACAATATCTCTGGCTAAAGGCGACAATATCTCATTTCTGGCTAAAGGCGACAATATCTCATCTCTGGCTAAAGGCGACAATATCTCATCTCTGGCTAAAGGCGACAATATCTCTGGCTAAAGGCGACAATATCTTTGGCTAAAGGCGACAATATCTCGTCTCTGGCTAAAGGCGACAATATCTCATCTCTGGCTAAAGGCGACAATATCTCATCTCTGCCTAAAGGCGACAATATCTCATCTCTGGCTAAAGGCGACAATATCTCATCTCTGGCTAAAGGCGACAATATCTCATCTCTGGCTAAAGGCGACAATATCTCTGGCTAAAGGCGACAATATCTCTGGCTAAAGGCAACAATATCTCTGGCTAAAGGCGACAATAGATCTGGCTAGAGGCGACAATAGATCTGGCTAAAGGCGACAATATCTCATCTCTTCCGAAATGAGGCAATATCTCATCTCTGGCTAAAGGCGACAATATCTCTGGCTAAAGGCGACAATATCTGTGGCTAAAGGCAACAATATCTCTGGCTAAAGGCGACAATAGATCTGGCTAAATGCGACAATATCTCATCTCTTCCGAAATGAGGCAATATCTCATCTCTGGCTAAAGGCGACAATATCTCATATCTGTCCAAAGGCGACAATATCTCATCTCTTGCTAAAGGTGAAAATATCTCATCTCTCGCTAAAGGCAACAATATCTCTGGCTAAAGGCAACAATATCTCTGGCTAAAGGCGACAATAGTTCTGGCTAAAGGCGACTATATCTCATCTCTTCCGAAATGAGGCAATATCTCATCTCTGGCTAAAGGCGACAATATCTCATATCTGGCAAAAGGCGACAATATCTCATCTCTGGCTAAAGGTGACAATATCTCATCTCTGACTAAAGGCAACAATATATCATCTCTGCCTAAAGGCAACAATATGTCATCTCTGCCTAAAGTCGACAATATCTCATCTCTGCCTAAAGGCGACAATATCTCATGTCTGGCTAAAGGCGACAATTTCTCATCTCTGGCTAAAGGCAACAATATCTCTGGCGAAATGAGGCAATATCTCATCTCTGGCTAAAGGCGACAATATCTCATCTCTGGCTAAAGGTGACAATATCTCATCTCTGGCTAAAGGCGACAATATCTTTGGCTAAAGGAGACAATATCTCTGGCTAAAGGCGACAATATCTCATCTCTGGCTAATGGCGACAATATCTCATCTCTGGCAAAAGGCGACAATATCTCATCTCTGGCTGAAGGCTACAATATCTCTGGCTAAAAGCGACAATGTCTCATCTCTTGCGAAATGAGGCAATATCTCATCTCTGGCTAAAGGCGACAATATCTCTGGCTAAAGGCGACAATATTTCTGGCTAAAGGCAACAATATCTCTGGCTAAAGGCGACAATATCTCATCTCTGGCTAAAGGCAAAAATATCTCATCTCTGGCTAAAGGCGACAATATCTAATCTCTGCCTAAAGGCGACAATATGTCATCTCTGCCTAAAGGCGACAATATCTCATCTCTGGCTAAAGGCGACAATATCTCTGGCGAAATGAGGCAATATCTCATTACTGGCTAAAGGCGACAATATCTCTGGCTAAAGGCGATAATATCTCTGGCTAAAGGCAACAATATCTCTGGATAAAGGCGACAATATCTCTGGCTAAAGGCGACAATATCTCATCTCTGGCTAAAGGCAACAATATCGTCTCTGGCTAAAGGCGACAATACCTCATCTCTGGCTAAAGGCGACAATATCTCATCTCTGGCTAAAGGCGACAAATCTCATCTCTGGCTATAGGCGACAATAACTCATCTCTGCCTAAAGGCGACAATACCTCATCTCTGCCTAAAGGCGACAACATCTCATCTCTGGCTAAAGGCGACAATATCTCTGGCTAAAGGCAACAATATCTCTGGATAAAGGCGACAATATCTCTGGCTAAAGGCGACAATATCTCATCTCTGGCTAAAGGCGACAATATCTCATCTCTGCCTAAAGGCGACAATATCTCTGGCTAAAGGCGACAATATCTCATCTCTGGCTAAAGGCGACAATATCTCATCTCTGGCTAAAGGCGACAGTATCTCATCTCTTGCTAAAGGCAACAATATCTCTGGCTAAAGGGGACAATATCTCAGGCTAAAGGCGACAATATCTCATTTCTGGCTAAAGGCGACAATACCTCATCTCTGGCTAAAGGCGACTGTAACGGGTTACTTAGATTTACCTATGCCCGTGACAGGGGAAGCCACCCCTTGGGCCCCCACCCCGGGGCCCGGAAAGGAGGGGGAAAAAGGAGTGGGATATAACAGCGACAATCTAAGGAGGATAAACTTATTTTTTTAAATATGATACCGAAATACAAGATAACACAATATAATATAATTAAGGTTAACAGATTGAACGAAACAGAGAGAGAGAGTCTCCGAAAACCGAGAGGCCTACTGTGAACTCTAGGCGACACGGCTGGAACGCTTCCCACTCTCCGAGAAGTTCGAGAGAAGAAGGAGGGCACTCCAGCCTGGAAACGAGATTATATAGAGTCCTGGTCCCGTGACTTATCATTAACCCTGTTGTTCCCTGGGATATGTAGTCTTCTTCTGTGGACTGCACATTCAATAGAAGTATCCATACTTTACATGATGTTATGATGTGGAATACTGATAGCAAAATTACAAAATTACAAAACCATGACATTCCACCCCTTATTCTACGTTATTACATCATGGTAAATATATATATACATATATATACATATATATACACGTATGTAAAATTGTGATAGCTAAATAGTAGAATTGCATGTAACATAACTAAATGTACAACTATAATAACTAAAATACACTACACATGCAAACATATATATATAAATACATAAAATTATTGACTGCACTCCCCCAGCATTAAATTCCCTTGTGGCACACATTGAACATCCCCATCCTTCTGCATTACCCACCAAGTGCACCCAGGTCCCTGGGCAAAGACAGTTCCACGGATAGGTTTGCCCTTTCCAGAAGCTGGAAGGACCCAAACAGCTTTTCCCAACATGTTCTTTACATGTATAACAGGGACCTTATCTCCTTCTACAGTGTGTAGGGGGCTAGATTGACTAGGACCATCACGATTGACAGATCCTCTAGTATTGACCAACCAAGTGGCTTCTGCCAGATTCTTCTCCCAGTGCTTAAATGTTCCACCACCCATTGCTTTCAACATAGTTTTCAACAACCCATTATATCGTTCAATTTTACCAGAAGCTGGTGCATGGTAGGGAATATGATAAATCCACTCAATGCCATGATCTTTGGCCCAAGTATTTATAAGAGAATTTTTGAAATGTGTCCCATTATCAGATTCAATTCTTTCTGGGGTGCCATGTCGCCACAGGACTTGTTTCTCAAGACCTAATATCAATTTGTTTCTCAAGAGCAGTTGCATGGGGTACTGCGTATGTTTCAAGCCACCCAGTGGTTGCCTCTACCATAGTGAGTACATAACACTTACCACTGCGAGATCGTGGCAAGGTGATATAATCAACCTGCCACGCCTCCCCATATTTATACTTTTGCCATCGCCCTTCCTCCCAGAGAGGTTTCATCCTTTTGGCTTGTTTAATTATGGCACATGTTTCACAATCATGAATAATCTGCGCAATAGCGTTCATGGTTAAGTCCACCCCTCGGTCTCTGGCCCTATATGTCGCGTCTCTTCCTTGATGACCTGAGGTCTCATGAGCCCATTGAGCTAGAAATAATTCACTATTATTCTGCCAGTCCAAGTCAATTTGAGCCACCTCAATTTTGGTAGCTTTATCTACCTGATGGTTGTTTTGTTGTTCTTCAGTAGCCCGACTTTTGGGCACATGTGCATCCACATGACGCACCTTTACAACCATATTCTTTGTTCCGGCAGCAATGTCCTTCCATAATTCAGCGGCCCAAACAGATTTACCCTTCCGTTCCCAGTTGTTTTGTTCCCACCTCTGTAACCACCCCCATAAGGCATTTGCCACCATCCATGAGTCAGTATAAAGATACAGCATTGGCCACCTCTCCCGTTCAGCAACATCTAAGGCCAGCTGGACAGCTTTTACCTCTGCAAACTGACTTGATTCTCCCTTACCTTCAGTGGCCTCTGCAACCTGTCGTGTGGGGCTCCACACAGCAGCTTTCCATTTGCGATGCTTCCCTACAATGCGACATGATCCGTCAGTGAATAGGGCATATTTCTTTTCATTTTCTGGTAATTCGTTGTATGGTGGGGCCTCTTTAGCACGTGATACCTCTTCTGCTGGTGATGTTCCAAACCTTTTATCTTCAGGCCAGTCCATGATTACCTCTAGGATTCCTGGACGATTGAGGTTTCCCATTCGCACTCGCTGTGTAATCAGCGTAATCCACTTGCTCCAGGTGACATCGGTAGCATGATGAGTGGAGGGAACCTGTCCTTTGAACATCCAGTTCAGCACTGGCAGTCGAGGTGCCATAAGGAGCTGTGTTTCAGTCCCAACTACTTCGGAAGCAGCCCGAACCCCCTCATACGCGGCTAAGATCTCCTTCTCAGTTGGAGTGTAGCACTCTTCAGACCCCTTATATGATCGACTCCAGAATCCCAGGGGTCGGCCTCGGGTCTCTCCTGAGGCTCTTTGCCACAAACTCCAAGTGGGGCCTTTCTCTCCAGCAGCAGTATAGAGGATGTTCTTTACATCCTGTCAAGTCCTTACTGGCCCCAGAGCTACAGCTCGGGCTATCTCTTGTTTAATCTGTTCGAAAGCCTGCTGCTGCTCAGGGCCCCATGCAAAATCGTTCTTCTTCCGCGTCACCTGATAAAGGGGGCTTACAATGAGGCTGTAGTTTGGAATGTGCATCCTCCAAAAGCCTACTGCACCCAGGAAAGATTGTGTCTCTTTCTTGCTAGTTGGTGGAGACATGGCAGTGATTTTGTCGATCACATCTGTTGGGATGTGACGACGTCCATCCTGCCACTTTATACCTAAGAACTGAATTTCCTGGGCAGGTCCTTTTACTTTGCTTCGCTTAATAGCAAAGCCGGCTTGTAGAAGAATTTGGATCATCTGCTCTCCTTTTGTGAAAACCTCTTCTGCTGTATCACCCCACACAACAATGTCATCAATGTACTGCAGGTGTTCAGGAGCACCACCCTGTTCCAATACAGTTTGGACCAACCCATGGCAAATGGTTGGGCTGTGTTTCCACCCCTGGGGCAAACGGTTCCAAGTATACTGAATGCCCCTCCAGGTGAAGGCAAACCGTGGCTTACATTCTGCAGCCAAAGGAATAGAGAAGAAGACATTGGCAATGTCAATGGTGGCATACCATTTGGCTGCTTTTGACTCCAGCTCGTACTGGAGTTCCAACATGTCCGGCACAGCAGCGCTCAATGGGGGTGTGACCTCATTCAGGCCACGGTAGTCTACTGTCAGCCTCCATTCTCCACTGGCTTTACGCACTGGCCATATGGGACTGTTAAAAGGTGAGTGAGTTTTACTGATCACTCCCTGATTCTCCAACTGGCGAATCAAATCATGAATGGGGAGCAAGGAATCCCTGTTGGTGCGATACTGCCGTCTGTGCAATGTCTTTGTAGCAATCGGTACCTGCTGCTCTTTTACTCATAGCAGCCCCACAACAGACGGGTCCTCTGACAGGCCAGGCAAAACAGACAGCTGCTTAATGTTGTCCATATCTACAGCAGCTATCCCAAAGGCCCATCGATACCCCTTAGGATCCTTGAAATGCCCCCTTCTGAGGTAATCAATACCCAGTATACATGGAGCCCCTGGGCCAGTCACAATAGGATGTTTTTGCCAGTCTTTGCCAGTGAGGCTTATTTCAGCCTCCAGCACAGTCAATTCTTGAGAGCCCCCAGTCACTCCAGAAATATGGATTGATTCTGTCCCTTCATGACTGGAGGGCATTAGGGTGCACTGTGCACCGGTATCCACCAGTTCCTTATATTTCTGTGGTTCTGATGTGCCAGGCCATCGAATCCACACAGTCCAATAAACTCTATTATCCCTTTCCCTCCCCTGACTGAGGGCAGGGCCCCTCTATTGGTTACCTGTGATGACTGGAGCAACTCCACTGGTGGTTGGTATGTCTAGTAGTTCTTTCACCCGTGCTCGTAGTGCAGACGTGGGCTGATCATGCCACTTCCTCATGTCTTCTCCACGGTCACGTAGGTAGCGCCACATGGAAACACGCGGTGCGATCGTACTGTTGTTCTTTGCTCGAGCTGGGAAGCGTGTGCGTTTAACAGCTGAGACTTTTGATGATGCAGGTGAGGAGTAGGACTGGACTAGTTTGATCAGATCCTTCATTAGACCTGGTGGCCCATACGAGGATTGACCTTCATCAGTTGTTTCTGATACTATTACGGGATCATTACGATTAGTTGATGGAAACAATTTCTTTCACATTTCATCTACTCGGTTTTCTAGCCGTGAGATGGCAGAAACTGCGGCATGCAGTTGGGGGAGCTGCTGATCGGTGGTTTGAAGCATTATAATCAGCTCAACAACTCGGGGCCATCTGTCCACGAACCCTTTAGAACCTGTTACCAATGACTGTGCAATTCTCTCTGGTGCTGTACTTGTGATTTTCTGCCACATGTCAGGATCGGCCCTCACTCTCTCAGGGTCAAGTTCGCTTGGATCAGGGCTGTACAACATTTTCGCCATGGCCAATTCCCTCAGGCGCTGAATACCTTTTTGGACGGTATTCCAACTATCAAATTTAGGCTTCAAAGCATCCTTATAGGGGTACCTTTCTCTCATGGCTTCTAACAGCCGCAACCAGAGAGTGGCAGCTCCATCCGAACATCTGCTAATCCCTCTGTCGATACCTGCATCTTGGGCAATGCTTCCTAGTTGGCGAGCTTCATTACCATCTAGAGACAAGCTGTTGGCCCCGTTGTCCCAGCAGCGAAGCAACCAAGCAAGGATACCTTCATCTTGACGCCGTGTGAACTCCTTTCTTGAGCCTTGGATTTCAGTCAGCTTCAGAGGTCGACAATAGGTGATTTCCTCCTCATCATCAGTCTCTTCTTCATGCCTCTTTGCTTTTTTCGGTACTGCTCCATGCCCGGCACCTGGGTCTTCTGCTGCCCCCCCATGTGCTTCTCCTTCTTTTCGTTCTAGACGCATGGACACCCGTTTCCATTTCTTGCCTTCCACAGGGGCAACTGATATTGCTACTGATGCCTCCTGTGACTGATCAGAATTAACTTGGGCTTGAATCTCAGATCGGAAACTCTCTCTCTCCAGAATAGTATGATACAAAGCACGGTATGCATAAGCCAAACCCCACATAAGGTTTACCTCCTTAGATCTCTGACCCAAATACTCACTTAATTTCTTAGGGTCCCTTAGGTGTTCAAGAGTGAAATCCCATGACACTGCGGGTCCCCATGCTTCTAAGACTTTTCCTAAACCTTTCCATATTCCCTGCCAGTCATCATTCTCTGGTTCTGGAGGAGACTTCCGCATAGAACGAATGCATAGGAACATATATGCATTCATTAATAGTGATAACATGGATGCAAGTATGAACCCTATCTCAGTTATTGAAAGGTGTGTGGAAATCTGAGAGTACAACCTAAATAAAAAGGGTTTTTTTAGCCTGTACAATGAATTAAACATGGTGCTGTTTGTAAAATTGCCTGTTCCATCTGGGAAGCAAGTGCTTGTAAGATTCGCAATTCCATCTGGGGTGTAGGTGCCAAAATTCTGACCATACCACATCTCATAAAAGTACCAGGCAGGTGTCTCCATCAGTATCCACCTTATTAGGCTATATACCTGCACAATTCCACAACACCAAATTATGGTGTTAATAGTTGACCAACACTTTAAGAAGATCATAATTGCTTTCAATCCCTTAAACAGAGCAACTGGGATGAAGAGTGGATTCATAGCTGGCAGGCTCTGTAAAAGTCAGAGCTAGCTGGCTTTGCTCTAAGGGAGAAAGAAATCCCTTTTTTCTACACAAAAGTTAGATAGCAATGCTGAGAATGTGCAGCAGCCCTTAATGTTGACAATTTGTCTGGTATTTCAAGGTCACGTTCTACGTGAGCAGCTACGGAAAGATAGCACTCCCAACACTCCCGTAACGAAGCTCTTTAAGAGCAAAGAGAGAGTCATTCTGAAAGCTAAAAAGTGGTTATGGGGTGGTTATGGGGTTATGGGGGGGTTATGGGGTGGTTATGGGGTTATGGGGTGGTTATGGGGTGGTTATGGGGTTATGGGGTGGTTATGGGGTGGTTATGGGGTGGTTATGGGGTTATGGGGTGGTTATGGGGTTATGGGGTTATGGGGTGGTTATGGGGTTATGGGGTTATGGGGTGGTTATGGGGTGGTTATGGGGTTATGGGGTTATGGGGTTATGGGGGGGTTATGGGGTGGTTATGGGGTTATGGGGTGGTTATGGGGTGGTTATGGGGTGGTTATGGGGTTATGGGGTGGTTATTGGGTGGTTATGGGGTGGTTATGGGGTGGTTATGGGGTTATGGGGTGGTTATGGGGTGGTTATGGGGTTATGGGGTTATGGGGTGGTTATGGGGTTAAGGGGTGGTTATGGGGTGGTTATGGGGTGGTTATGGGGTTATGGGGTTATGGGGTGGTTATGGGGTGGTTATGGAGTTATGGGGTGGTTATGGGATTATGGGGTGGTTATGGGGTGGTTATGGGGTTATGGGGTGGCTATGGGGTGGCTATGGGGTCATATGGGGTGGTTATGAGGGGATATGGGGGGTATGGGGCATTCCTAAGGGGGCACTGCGTGTGGGTGAGATATGGGGGAAATAAAGGGGATATGGGGTGGAGATGGGGTGGGTATGGGGGGTATGGGGGGGTTATGGGGGGATATGGGGTCATATGGGGTGGTTATGGGGTGGTTATGGTGTCATATGGGGCCGATATAGGGTCATATAGGGGGATGTGGGGGGGTTATGGGGGTTATGGGGTCATATGGGGGGATATGGGGTCATATGGGGGGATATGGGGTAATATGGGGGGATATGGGGTGGATATATGGGGGTTATGGGGGGATATGGAGCTGGGGGTTGGGGTTATGGGGTGGATATGTGGGGATATGGGGTGGTTATGGGGGAATATGGGGCCATATGGGGGATATAGGGTCATATGGTGGGATATGGGGTGGTTATGGGGGGATATGGGGTCATATGGGGAAGATATGGGGTCATATGGGTGGTTATAGGGGAATATGGGGTCATATGGGGTGGTTATGGGGGGCTGTGGGGTGGTTATGGGGGGATATGGGGTCATATGGGGGAGATATGTGGTGGTTATGGGGGGATATGAGGGGTATGGGGTCATATGGGGGGATATGGGGTGGATATGGGGGGATGTGGGGTAGTTATGGGGCCATATGGGGGATATGGGGGGATATGAGATGGTTATGGGGGGTTATGGGGGATATAGGGGGGTTATGGGGGGATATGGGGCTTGGGGTTGGGGTTATGGGGTGATTATGGGGGGGATATGGGGTGGCTATGGGGTATATGGGTTGGGTATGGGGGGATATGGGGGAGTTATGGGGTCATATAGGGGGCATATCGGGGAGATATGGGGTGGTTATGGCGTCTTATGGGGGGATATGGGATAGTTATGGGGGGATATGGGGTGGGAATGGGGTCATATGGGGGGATATTAGGCCATATGGGGTGGTTATGTGCTCATATAGTGGGGTATGGGGTGGATATGGGGTTATATAGGGGGCTATGGGGTGGTTATGGGGCCATATGGAGGGCTATGGGGTCTTATAGGGGGGGTATGGGGTGGTTATGGGGTCTTATGGGGCCATATGGGGGGATATGGGGTCATATGGGGGTGTATGGGGTGGTTATGGGGTGGGAAATGGGGGGTATGGGGTGGTTATGGGGTCATATGGAGGGATATGGGTGGGTTATGGAGTCATATGGGGGGATATGGGGTCATATGGGGTGGTTATGGGGCCATATGGGGCCATATGGGGGGATATGGGGTCTTATAGTGGGGGTATGGGGTTCTTATGGGGCCATATGGGGTGGTTATGGTGTCATATAGTGGGGTATGGGGTGGATATGGGGTCATATAGGGGGCTATGGGGTGGTTATGGGGTGGGAAATGGTTATGGGGTGGTTATGGGGTGCCCCCCATCTCCCCATAGATTGCCATGGAGTTCTGTGTGGGTTCGGCCGCCGACCTGCTGCAACGTAAGTGGGGGATGGGGGCACATGTGGGGCTATGGGTCTCTATGGGTCTCTATGGTTCCCTATGGGGTGCTATGGGGTCTCTATGGGTCTCTATTGGGTCTCTATGGGTCACTATGGCTCTCTGTGGGTCTCTATGGGTCACTATGGGGTCTCCATGGGTTGCTATGGGTCTTAATGGGGTCTATGGGTCGCTATGAGTCACTGTGGGTCTCTATGGGTCTCTATGGGTCTCTATGGATCTCTATGGGTTTCTATGGATTTCTATGGGTGTCTATGGGGTCTCTATGGGTCTCTATGGGGTCAGTAGGTCTCTATGGGTCTCTATGGGTCTGTGTGTGTCCCTATGGGGTCCCTATGGGGTCTCAATGTGTCCCTATGTGTCCCTATGTGTCCCTATGTGTCTCTATGGGTCTCTGTGGGTCCCAATGGGGTCTTTATGGGTTGCTATGGGGTCTATGAGTCTCTATGGATCTCTATGGGTCCCTATGGGGTCTTTGTGGGTCACTATGGGGTCTCTATGTGTCTCTATGTGTTCCTATGTGTCCCTAAGGGGTCTCTATGGGTCTCTATGGGTCTCTATGGGTCCCTATGTGTCCCTATGTGTCCCTATGGGTCTCTATGGGTCCCTATGGGTCCCTATGGGTCCCTATGGGTCTCTATGGGGTCAGTGGGACTCTATGGGTCTCTATATGTCTCTATGTGACTCTATGTGTCTTTATGTGTCCAATGGGTCTATATGTGTCTCTGTGTGTCCCTATGGGGTCCCTATGGGGTCCCTATGGGGTCTCAATGGGTCTCTTTGGGTCCCTATGGATCTCTATGGGTCTCTATGGGTCTCAATTGGTCTCTATGGGTCCCTATGGGTCTCTATGAGGTCAATGGGTCTCTGTGTGTCCCTATGGTTCCCTATGGGTCCCTATGGGGTCCCTATGGGGTCGCTATGGGTCTCTATGTATCTGTGCCCCACAGCCCAGCACCCGTCGCTGCTGGAGGTTGAGATCGCCGCCATCATCCATGGGGCGCTGCACGGCCTGGCCTACAGGCACCGCATCCACGTCATACACAGGTCAGACCCCATAGCTGCCCCATAGACACCCCATAGAGACCCCATAGCTGCCCCATAGAGACCCCATAGCTGTCCCATAGACACCCCATAGACACCCTATAGCTGCTCCATAGAGACCCCATAGAGACCCCATAGCTGCCCCATAGAGACCCCATAGCTGCCCCATAGCTGCCTCATAGAGACCCCATAGAGACCCCATAGGTCATAGGGTCAGGGGTCTCTATGGGGTCTCTAAGGGTCCCTATGGGGTCTCTATGGGTCTCTATGGGGTCAGGGGTCTCTATGGGTCTCTATGGGGTCAGGGGTCCCTATGGGGTCTCTATGGGTTCCTATCGGGTCCCTATGTGGTCTCTATGGGGTCAGGGGTCTCTATGGGCTATCTATGGGGTCTCTATGGGGTCCCTATGGGGTCTCTATGGGGTCTCTATGGGGTCCCTATGGGGTCTCTATGGGGTCAGGGGTCTCTATGGGGTCCCTATGGGGTCCCTATGGGGTCTCTATGGGTCTCTATGGGGTCAGGGGTCTCTATGGGGTCTCTATGGGGTCTCTATTGGTCCCTATGGGGTCTCTATGGGGTCTGGGGTCTCTACGGATCCCTATAGGGTCCCTATGGGGTCTCTATGGGTCCCTATGGGGTCCTTATGGGGTCTCTATGGGGTCAGGGGTCTGTATGGGGTCACTATGGGGTCTTTATGGGTTCTGTATGGGTCTCTATGGGTTCAGAGGTCCCTATGGGGTCCCTATGGGGTCTCTATGTGTCTCTATGGGGTCAGGGGTCTCTATGGGGTCTCTATGGGTCCCTATGGGGTCCCTATGGGGTCTCTATGGGGTCAGTAGTCTCTATGGGGTCTCTATGGGTCCCTATGGGGTCTCTATGTGTCCCTATAGGGTCCCTATGGTGTCTCTATGGGTCCCTATGGGGTCTCTATGGGTCCTTATGGGGTCTCTATGGGTCCCTATGGGGTCTCTATGGGTCTCTATGGGTCCCTATAGGGTTTCTATGGGGTCAGGGGTCCCTATGGGGTCTCTATGGGTCCCTATGGGGTCTCTATGGGGTCTGGGGTCTCTACGGGTCCCTATAGGGTCCCTATGCGGTCTCTATGGGGTAAAGGGTCTCTATGGGTCCCTATGGGTTCCCTATAGGGTCTCTATGGGGTCAGGGGTCTCTATGTGTCTCTATAGGGTCAGGGGTCTCTATGGGTCACTATGGGTCTCTGTGGGTCCCTATGGGGTCTCTATGGGTCCCTATGGGGTCTCTATGGGTCTCTATGGGTCCCTATGGGGTCTCTATGGGTCCCTATGTGTCTCTATGGGTCCCTATGGGGTCTATATGGGTCCCTATGGGGTCTCTATTGGGTCTCTATGGGTCTCTATGGGTCCTTATGGAATCTGTATGGGTCTCTATGGGTCCCTATGGGTCCCTATAGTGTCCCTATGGGGTCTCTATGGTATCAGGGGTCTCTATGGGTCTCTATGGGTCTCTATGGGTCCTTATGGGGTCTCTATGGGTCTCTATGGGTCTCTATGGGTCTCTATGCGTCCCTATGGGTCTCTATGGGTCCCAATGAGGTCTCTATGGGTCCCTATGGGGTCCCTATGGGGTCTCTATGGGTCCCTATGGGGTCACAGTGGGTCTCTATGGGTCCCTATGGGGTCTCTATGGGTCCCTATAGCGTCCTTATGGGGTCTCTATGGGTACCTATTGGGTCCCTATGGGTCTCTATGGTTCTCTGTGGGTCCCTATGGGGTCAGGGGTCTCTATGGGTCCCTATGGGGTCAGGGGACTCTATGGGTCCCTATAGGGTCCCTATGGGTTCTCTATGGGGTCAGAGGTCTCTATGGGTCTCTATGGGGTCTCTATGGGGTCAGGGGTCTCTATGGGTCCCTATGGGGTCAGGGGACTCTATGGGTCCCTATAGGGTCCCTATGGGTTCTCTATGGGGTCAGAGGTCTCTATGGGTCTCTATGGGGTCTCTCTGGGGTCAGGGGTCACTATGGGTCCCTATGGGGTCTCTATGGGGTCCCTATTGGGTCAGGGGTCTCTATGGGGTCCCTATGGGGTCCCTATGGGGTCTCTATGGGGTCAGGGGTCTCTATGGGGTCCCTATGGGGTCCCTATGGGGTCTCTATGGGTCTCTATGGGGTCAGGGGTCTCTATGGGGTCTCTATTGGTCCCTATGGGGTCTCTATGGGGTCTGGGGTCTCTACGGATCCCTATAGGGTCCCTATGGGGTCTCTATGGGTCCCTATGGGGTCCTTATCGGGTCTCTATGGGTCCCTATGGGGTCCCTATGGGGTCTCTATGGGGTCAGAGTTCTCTATGGGTCCCTATGGGGTCCCTATAGGGTCTCTATGGGGTCAGGGGTCTGTATGGGGTCTCTATGGAGTCTTTATGGGTTCTGTATGGGTCTCTATGGGTTCAGGGGTCCCTATGGGGTGCCTATGGGGTCTCTATGTGTCTCTATGGGGTCAGGGGTCTCTATGGGGTCTCTATGGGTCCCTATGGGGTCCCTATGGGGTCTCTATGGGGTCAGTAGTCTCTATGGGGTCTCTATGGGTCCCTATGGGGTCTCTATGTGTCCCTATAGGGTCCCTATGGTGTCTCTATGGGTCCCTATGGGTTCTCTGTGGGTCCTTATGGGGTCTCTATGGGTCCCTATGGGGTCTCTATGGGTCTCTATGGGCCCCTATAGGGTTTCTATGGGGTCAGGGGTTCCTATGGGGTCTCTATGGGTCCCTATGGGGTCTCTATGGGGTCTGGGGTCTCTACGGGTCCCTATAGGGTCCCTATGCGGTCTCTATGGGGTAAAGGGTCTCTATGGGTCCCTATGGGTTCCCTATAGGGTCTCTATGGGGTCAGGGGTCTCCATGTGTCTCTATAGGGTCAGGGGTCCCTATGGGGTCTCTATGGGTCCCTATGGGTTCTCTATGGGTCCCTATGGGGTCCCTATGGGGTCTCTATGGGGTCAGAGTTCTCTTTGGTTCCCTATGGGGTCCCTATAGGGTCTCTATGGGGTCAGGGGTCTGTATGGGGTCTCTATGGAGTCTTTATGGGTTCTGTATGGGTCTCTATGGGTTCAGGGGTCCCTATGGGGTGCCTATGGGGTCTCTATGTGTCTCTATGGGGTCAGGGGTCTCTATGGGGTCTCTATGGGTCCCTATGGGGTCCCTATGGGGTCTCTATGGGGTCAGTAGTCTCTATGGGGTCTCTATGGGTCCCTATGGGGTCTCTATGGGTCCCTATGGGGTCCTTATGGGGTCTCTATGGGGTCAGGGGTCTGTATGGGGTCACTATGGGGTCTTTATGGGTTCTGTATGGGTCTCTATGGGTTCAGAGGTCCCTATGGGGTCCCTATGTGGTCTCTATGTGTCTCTATGGGGTCAGGGGTCTCTATGGGGTCTCTATGGGTCCCTATGGGGTCCCTATGGGGTCTCTATGGGGTCAGTAGTCTCTATGGGGTCTCTATGGGTCCCTATGGGGTCTCTATGTGTCCCTATAGGGTCCCTATGGTGTCTCTATGGGTCCCTATGGGTTCTCTGTGGGTCCTTATGGGGTCTCTATGGGTCCCTATGGGGTCTCTATGGGTCTCTATGGGCCCCTATAGGGTTTCTATGGGGTCAGGGGTTCCTATGGGGTCTCTATGGGTCCCTATGGGGTCTCTATGGGGTCTGGGGTCTCTACGGGTCCCTATAGGGTCCCTATGCGGTCTCTATGGGGTAAAGGGTCTCTATGGGTCCCTATGGGTTCCCTATAGGGTCTCTATGGGGTCAGGGGTCTCCATGTGTCTCTATAGGGTCAGGGGTCCCTATGGGGTCTCTATGGGTCCCTATGGGGTCTCTATGGGTCCCTATGGGGTCCCTATGGGGTCTCTATGGGGTCAGAGTTCTCTTTGGTTCCCTATGGGGTCCCTATAGGGTCTCTATGGGGTCAGGGGTCTGTATGGGGTCTCTATGGAGTCTTTATGGGTTCTGTATGGGTCTCTATGGGTTCAGGGGTCCCTATGGGGTGCCTATGGGGTCTCTATGTGTCTCTATGGGGTCAGGGGTCTCTATGGGGTCTCTATGGGTCCCTATGGGGTCCCTATGGGGTCTCTATGGGGTCAGTAGTCTCTATGGGGTCTCTATGGGTCCCTATGGGGTCTCTATGTGTCCCTATAGGGTCCCTATGGTGTCTCTATGGGTCCCTATGGGTTCTCTGTGGGTCCTTATGGGGTCTCTATGGGTCCCTATGGGGTCTCTATGGGTCTCTATGGGCCCCTATAGGGTTTCTATGGGGTCAGGGGTTCCTATGGGGTCTCTATGGGTCCCTATGGGGTCTATATGGGTCCTTATGGGGTCTCTATTGGGTCTCTATGGGTCTCTATGGGTCCTTATGGAATCTGTATGGGTCTCTATGGGTCCCTATGGGTCCCTATAGTGTCCCTATGGGGTCTCTATGGTATCAGGGGTCTCTATGGGTCTCTATGGGTCTCTATGGGTCCTTATGGGGTCTCTATGGGTCTCTATGGGTCTCTATGGGTCTCTATGCGTCCCTATGGGTCTCTATGGGTCCCAATGGGGTCTCTATGGGTCCCTATGGGGTCCCTATGGGGTCTCTATGGGTCCCTATGGGGTCACAGTGGGTCTCTATGGGTCCCTATGGGGTCTCTATGGGTCCCTATAGCGTCCTTATGGGGTCTCTATGGGTACCTATTGGGTCCCTATGGGTCTCTATGGTTCTCTGTGGGTCCCTATGGGGTCAGGGGTCTCTATGGGTCCCTATGGGGTCAGGGGACTCTATGGGTCCCTATAGGGTCCCTATGGGTTCTCTATGGGGTCAGAGGTCTCTATGGGTCTCTATGGGGTCTCTATGGGGTCAGGGGTCTCTATGGGTCCCTATGGGGTCAGGGGACTCTATGGGTCCCTATAGGGTCCCTATGGGTTCTCTATGGGGTCAGAGGTCTCTATGGGTCTCTATGGGGTCTCTCTGGGGTCAGGGGTCACTATGGGTCCCTATGGGGTCTCTATGGGGTCCCTATTGGGTCAGGGGTCTCTATGGGGTCCCTATGGGGTCCCTATGGGGTCTCTATGGGGTCAGGGGTCTCTATGGGGTCCCTATGGGGTCCCTATAGGGTCTCTATGGGTCTCTATGGGGTCAGGGGTCTCTATGGGGTCTCTATTGGTCCCTATGGGGTCTCTATGGGGTCTGGGGTCTCTACGGATCCCTATAGGGTCCCTATGGGGTCTCTATGGGTCCCTATGGGATCCTTATGGGGTCTCTATGGGTCCCTATGGGGTCCCTATGGGGTCTCTATGGGGTCAGAGTTCTCTATGGGTCCCTATGGGGTCCCTATAGGGTCTCTATGGGGTCAGGGGTCTGTATGGGGTCTCTATGGAGTCTTTATGGGTTCTGTATGGGTCTCTATGGGTTCAGGGGTCCCTATGGGGTGCCTATGGGGTCTCTATGTGTCTCTATGGGGTCAGGGGTCTCTATGGGGTCTCTATGGGTCCCTATGGGGTCCCTATGGGGTCTCTATGGGGTCAGTAGTCTCTATGGGGTCTCTATGGGTCCCTATGGGGTCTCTATGTGTCCCTATAGGGTCCCTATGGTGTCTCTATGGGTCCCTATGGGTTCTCTGTGGGTCCTTATGGGGTCTCTATGGGTCCCTATGGGGTCTCTATGGGTCTCTATGGGCCCCTATAGGGTTTCTATGGGGTCAGGGGTTCCTATGGGGTCTCTATGGGTCCCTGTGGGGTCTCTATGGGGTCTGGGGTCTCTACGGGTCCCTATAGGGTCCCTATGGGGTCTCTATGGGGTAAAGGGTCTCTATGGGTCCCTATGGGTTCCCTATAGGGTCTCTATGGGGTCAGGGGTCTCCATGTGTCTCTATAGGGTCAGGGGTCCCTATGGGGTCTCTATGGGTCCCTATGGGGTCTCTATGGGTCCCTATGGGGTCCCTATGGGGTCTCTATGGGGTCAGAGTTCTCTTTGGTTCCCTATGGGGTCCCTATGGGGTCTCTATGGGGTCAGGGGTCTGTATGGGGTCTCTATGGAGTCTTTATCGGTTCTGTATGGGTCTCTATGGGTTCAGGGGTCCCTATGGGGTGCCTATGGGGTCTCTATGTGTCTCTATGGGGTCAGGGGTCTCTATGGGGTCTCTATGGGTCCCTATGGGGTCCCTATGGGGTCTCTATGGGGTCAGTAGTCTCTATGGGGTCTCTATGGGTCCCTATGGGGTCTCTATGTGTCCCTATAGGGTCCCTATGGTGTCTCTATGGGTCCCTATGGGTTCTCTGTGGGTCCTTATGGGGTCTCTATGGGTCCCTATGGGGTCTCTATGGGTCTCTATGGGCCCCTATAGGGTTTCTATGGGGTCAGGGGTTCCTATGGGGTCTCTATGGGTCCCTATGGGGTCTCTATGGGGTCTGGGGTCTCTACGGGTCCCTATAGGGTCCCTATGGGGTCTCTATGGGGTAAAGGGTCTCTATGGGTCCCTATGGGTTCCCTATAGGGTCTCTATGGGGTCAGGGGTCTCCATGTGTCTCTATAGGGTCAGGGGTCCCTATGGGGTCTCTATGGGTCCCTATGGGGTCTCTATGGGTCACTATGGGTCCCTATGGGGTCTCTATGGGTCTCTATGGGGTCTCTATGGGGTCTCTATGGGTCCCTGTGGGGTCCCTATGCGGTCTCTATGGGTCCCTGTGGGGTCCCTATGGGGTCTCTATTGGTCCCTATGCGGTCCCTATGGGGTCTCTATGGGTCTCTATGGGTCTCTTTGGGTCCATATGGGGTCTCTATGGGTCCCTATAGGGTCCCTATGGGGTCTCTATGGGTCTCTATGGGGTCTCTATGGGTCCCTGTGGGGTATCTATGGGTCTCTATGGGTCCCTATGGGGACTCTATGGGTCACTATGGGTCTCTATGGGTCTCTATGGTCCCTATGGGGTCTCTATGGGTCGCTATAGTGTCCCTATGGGGTCTCTATGTGTCTCTATGGGTCTCAATGGGGTCTCTATGGGTCCCTATGGGGTCTCTATGGGTCTCTATGGGTCTCTATGGGTCCCTATGGGGTCTCTATGGGTCTCTATGGCTCCCTATGCGGTCTCTATGGGTCTCTATGGGTCCCTATGGGGTCTCTATGGGTCCCTATAGGGTCCCTAATGGGTCTCTATGGGTCCCTATGTGTCTCTATGGGTCCCTATGGGGTCTCTGTGGGTCCTTATGGAGTCCCTATGGGTCCCTATGGGGTCTCTATGGGTCCCTATAGGGTCCATATGGGGTCTCTATGGGTCTCTATGGGTCCCTATGGGGACTCTATGTGTCTCTATGGGTCCTTATGGGGTCTCTATGGGTCCCTATGGGTCTCTATGGGTCCCTATGTGTCTCTATGGGTCTCTATGTGTCCTTATGGGGTCTCTATGGGTCCCTATGGGTCTCTATGGGTCTCTATGGGTCCCTATGGGGTCTCTATGGGTCTCTATGGGTCCCTATGGGTCTCTATGGGTCCCTATGGGGTCAGGGGTCTCTATGGGTCACTATGGTTCACTATGGGGTCTCTATGTGGTAAAGGGTCTCTATGGGTCCCTATGGGTTCCCTATAGGGTCTCTATGGGGTCAGGGGTCTCCAAGTGTCTCTATAGGGTCAGGGGTCCCTATGGGGTCTCTATGGGTCACTATGGGTCCCTATGGGGTCTCTATGGGTCTCTATGGGGTCTCTATGGGGTCTCTATGGGTCCCTGTGGGGTCCCTCTGGGGTCTCTATGGGTCCCTGTGGGGTCCCTATGGGGTCTCTATGGGTCCCTATGCAATCCCTATGGGGTCTCTATGGGTCTCTATGTGTCTCTATGGGTCCCTATGTGTCTCTATGGGTCTCTATGGGTCTCTATGTGTCCTTATGTGGTCTCTATGGGTTCCTATGGGTCTCTATGGGTCTCTATGGGTCCCTATGGGTCCCTATGGGGTATCTATGGGTCTCTATGTGTCTCTATGGTTCCCTATGTGTCTCTATGGGTCCCTATGGGGTCTCTATGGGTCTCTATGGGTCTCTATGGGTCTCTATGTGTCCTTATGGGGTCTCTATGGGTCCCTATGGGTCTCTATGGGTCTCTATGGGTCCCTATGGGGTCTCTATGGGTCTCTATGGGTCCCTATGGGTCTCTATGGGTCCCTATGGGGTCAGGGGTCTCTATGGGTCCCTATGGCGCCTCTAAGGGTCTCTATGGGTCTCTATGGGTCCCTACGGTGTCTCTATGGGTCTCTATGGGTCTCTATGGGGTCTCTATGGGTCCTTATGGGGTCTCCATGGGTCTCTATGAGTCCCTATGGGGTCTCTATGGGTCCCTATAGGGTCCCTATGGGGTCTCTATGGGTCCCTATTGGGTCCCTATGGGGTCTCTATGGGTCTCTATGGGTCCCTATGGGGTCTCTATGGGTTTCTATGGGTCCCTATGGGGTCTCTATGGGTCCCTATGGTGTCTCTGTGAGTCCTTATGTGGTGTCTGTGGGTCCCTATGGGGTCTCTATGGGTCTCTATGGGTTCCTATGGGGTCTCTATGAATCTCTATGGGTCCCTCTGGGTCTCTATGAGTCCCTTTGGGGTCTGGGGTCTTTATGGGTCCCTATGGGGTCTCTATGGGTCTCTATGGGTCCTTATGGGGTCTCTATGGGTCTCTATGGGTCTCTATGGGTCCCTATGGGGTCTCTATGGGTCTCTATGTGTCCCTATGGGGTCTCTGTGGGTCCCTATAGGGTCCCTATGGGGTCTCTATGGGTTTCTATGGGTCTCAATGGGTCTTTATGGGGTCTCTATGGGGTCTCTATGGGTCACTATGGGTCACTATGAGGTCTCTATGGGTCCCTATGGGGACTCTATGGGTCCCTATGGGGTCCCTATGGCTCTCTATGTGGTCAGGGGTCTCTATGGGTCCCTATGGGGTCTCTGTGGGGTCCCTATGGGGTCAGGGGTCTCTATGGGGTCCTTATGGGGTCCCTATGGGGTCTCTATGCGTCTCTATGGGTCTTTATGGGGTCTCTATGGGTCCCTATAGTGTCCCTATGAGGTCTCTATGGTTCCCTATAGGGTCCCTATGGGGTCTCTATGGGTCTCAATGGGTCCCTATGTGGTCTCTATGGATCCCTATAGGGTCCCTATGGGGTCTCTATGGGTCCCTATAGGATCCCTATGGGGTCTCTATGGGTCTCTATGGGTCTCTATGGTCCCTATGGGGTCTCTATGGGTCCCTATAGGGTCCCTATGGGGTCTCTATTTGTCTCTATGGGTCTCTATGTGGTCTCTATGGGTCCCTATGGGGTCTCTATGGGTCCCTATAGGGTCCATACGGGGTTTCTATGGGTATCTATGGGTCTCTATGGGTCCCTATGGGGTCTCTATGTGTCTCTATGGGTCCTTATGGGGTCTCTATGGGTCCCTATGGGTCTCTATGGGTCCCTATGGGTCCCTTTGGGGTCTCTATGGGTCCCTATGGGTCTCTATGGGTCCCTATGGGGTCTCTATGGGGTCAGGGGTCCCTATGGGGTCCCTATGTGGTCCCTATAGGGTCCCTATGGGGTCTCTATGGGTCCCTATGGGTCTCTATGGGTCTCTATGGGTCCCTATGGGGTCTCTATGGGTGTCAATGGGTCCCTATGGGATATCTATGGGTCCCTATGGGTTCCCTGTAGGGTCCCTCTGGGGTCTGTATGGGTCCCTATGGGACTCTATGGGTCCCTATGGGTCCCTATGGGGTCTCTATGGGTCCCTATGGGTCTCTATGGGTCCCTATGGGTCACTATGGGTCACTATGAGGTCTCTATGGGTCCCTATGGGGACTCTATGGGTCCCTATGTGGTCCCTATGGCTCTCTATGTGGTCAGGGGTCTCTATGGGTCCCTATGGGGTCTCTGTGGGGTCCCTATGGGGTCAGGGGTCTCTATGGGTCCCTATAGGGTCCCTATGAGGTCTCTATGGTTCCCTATAGGGTCCCTATGGTGTCTCTATGGGTCTCAATGGGTCCCTATGTGGTCTCTATGGGTCCCTATAGGGTCCCTATATGGTCTCTATGGGTCTCTGTGGGTCTCTATGGGTTCCTATAGGGTCTCTATGGGTCTCTATGGGTCTCTATGGGTCCCTATAGGGTCCCTATGGGGTCTCTATTTGTCTCTATGGGTCTCTATGGGTCTCTATGGGTCCCTACGGTGTCTCTATGGGTCTCTATGGGTCTCTATGGGGTCTCTATGGGTCCTTATGGGGTCTCTATGGGTCTCTATGAGTCCCTATGGGGTCTCTATGGGTCCCTATAGGGTCCCTATGGGGTCTCTATGGGTCCCTATTGGGTCCCTATGGGGTCTCTATGGGTCTCTATGGGTCCCTATGGGGTCTCTATGGGTCTCTATGGGTCCCTATGGGGTCTCTATGGGTCCCTATGGTGTCTCTGTGAGTCCTTATGTGGTGTCTGTAAGTCCCTATGGGGTCTCTATGGGTTCCTATGGGGTCTCTATGAATCTCTATTGGTCCCTCTGGGTCTCTATGAGTCCCTTTGGGGTCTATGGGTCTTTATGGGTCCCTATGGGGTCTCTATGGGTCTCTATGGGGTCAGGGGTCTCTATGGGTCCCTATGGGGTCTCTGTGGGGTCCCTATGAGGTCAGGGGTCTCTATGGGGTCCTTATGGGGTCCCTATGCGGTCTCTATGGGACTCTATGGGTCCTTATGGGGTCTCTATGGGTCCCTATGTGGTCTCTATGGGTCCCTATAGGGTCCTTACGGGGTCTCTATGGGTCTCAATGGGTCCCTATGGGGTCCCTATGTGGTCTCTATAGGGTCAGGGATCTCTATGGGGTCCCTATGGGGTCCCTATGGGGTCTCTATGGGTCCCTATGGGTCCCTATGAGGTTTCTATGGGACTCTATGGGTCCTTATGGGGTCTCTATGGGTCCCTATGGGGTCTCTGTGGGTCCTTATGGGGTCTCTATGGGTCCCTATAGGGTCCCTGTGGGGTCTCTATGGGTCCCTATAGGGTCGCTATGGGGTCTCTATGGGTTCCTATCGGGTCTCTATAGGTCTGTATGGGTCCCTATGGGGTCTCTATGGGTCCCTATGGGGTCCCTATGGGGTTTCTATGGGTCCCTACGGGGTCCCTATGGTGTCTCTGTGGGTCTCTATGGGTCTCTATGGGTCACTATGGGTCTCTATGGGTCTCTATGGGTCCCTATGGGGTCTCTATGGGTCCCTATGGGGTCCCTATGTGGTCTCTATGGGTCCGTTTGCGTCCCTATGGGGTCTCAATGGGTCTCAATGGGTCTCTATGGGTCCGTATGGGTCTCTATGGTTCCATATGGGGTCTCTATGGGTCCCTATGGGTCTCTATGGGTCCCTATGGGGTCTCTATGGGTCACTATGGTTCACTATGGGGTCTCTGTGGGACCTTATGGGGTCTCTATCGGACTCTATGGGTCCCTATGGGTCCCTATGGGTCTTTATGGGTCCCTATGGTGTCTCTATGGGTCTCTATGGGTCTGTATGGGGTCTCTATGGGTCTCTATGGGTCCCTATGGGGCACTATGGGTCCCTATAGGGTCCCTATGGGGTCTCTATGGGCCTCTATGGGTCCCTATAGGTCTCTATGGGTCCCTATGGGGTCTCTATGGGTCCCTATGGGTCTCTATGGGTTCCTATGGGTCCCTTTGGGGTCTCTATGGGTCCCTATGGGGTCTCTATGGGTCCCTATGGGGTCTCTATGTGTCCCTATAGGGTCCCTATGGGGTCCCTATGGGGTCTCTATGGGTCTCTATGGGTCTCTATGGCGTCAGGGGTCTCTATGGGGTCCCTATGGGGTCCCTATGGGGTCTCTATGGGTCCCTATGGGTCTCTATTGGTCCCTATGTGTCCCTATGGAGACTCTATTGGTCCCCATGGGTCTCTATGGGTTCCTATGGGTCCCTATGGGGTCTCTATGGGTCCCTATGTGTCTCTATGTGTCCCTATGGGGTCTCTATGAATCCCTATGGGTCTCTATGGGTTCCTCTGGGTCTGTATGGGTCACTCCGGGGTCTCTATGGATATCTATGGGGACCCTATGGGGTCTGTATGGGTCTCTATGGGTCTCTATGGCGTCAGGGGTCCCTAAGGGTCCCTATGGGGTCTCTATGGGTCTCTATGGGTCCCTATGGGGTCTCTATGTGTCTCTATGGGTCCCTATTGGGTCTCTGTGAGTCCTTATGGGGTCTCTATGGGGTCTCTATGGGGTCTCTATGTGTCCCTATGGGGTCTCTATGTGTCCCTATGGGTCTCTATGGGTCCCTATGGGGTCTCCATAGGTCTCTATGGGTCCCAAAGGGGTCTCTGTGGGTCCCTATGGGGTCTCTATGGGGTCTCTATGGGTCCCTATGGGGTCCCTATTGGGGTCTCTATAGGGCCCTATGGGGCTCTATGGGTCCCTATAGGGTCCCTATGGGGTCTCTATGGGTCCCTATGGGGTCAGGGGTCTCTATGGGTCCCTATAGAGTCCCTATGGTGTCTCTATGGGTCTCTATGGGTCCCTATGGGGTCCCTACGGGGTCTCTATGGCTGTCTATGTATCTCTATGGGTCCCTATGGGGTCGCTATGGGTCTCTATTGGTCCCTATGGGGTCTCTATGGGTCTCTATGGGTCCCTATGGGGTCTCTATGGGTCCCTATAGGGTCCCTATGGGGTCTCTATGGGTCCCTATGGGGTCCATATTGGGGTCTCTATAGGGCCCTATGGGGCTCTATGGGTCCCTATAGGGTCCCTATGGGGTCTCTATGGGTCCCTATGGGGTCAGGGGTCTCTATGGGTCCCTATTAAGTCCCTATGGGGTCTCTATGGGTCTCTATGGGTCCCTATAAGGTCTCTATGGGTCCCTATGGGGTCCCTATGGGGTCTCTATGGGTCCCTATGGTGTCTCTATGGGTCTCTATGGGTCTGTATGGGGTCTCTATGGGTCTCTATGGGTCCCTATGGGGCACTATGGGTCCCTATAGGGTCCCTATGGGGTCTCTATGGGTCCTTATGAGGTCTCTATGGGTCCCTATGGGGTCCCTATGGGGTCTCTATGGGTCCTTATGGGGTCTCTACGGGTCCCTATGTGTCTCTATGGGGTCTCTATGGGCCTCTATGGGTCCCTATAGGTCTCTATGGGTCCCTATGGGGTCTCTATGGGTCCCTATGGGTCTCTATGGGTTCCTATGGGTCCCTTTGGGGTCTCTATGGGTCCCTATCGGGTCTCTATGGGTCCCTATGGGGTCTCTATGTGTCCCTATAGGGTCCCTATGGGGTCCCTATGGGGTCTCTATGGGTCTCTATGGGTCTCTATGGCGTCAGGGGTCTCTATGGGGTCCCTATGGGGTCCCTATGGGGTCTCTATGGGTCCCTATGGATCTCTATTGGTCCCTATGTGTCCCTATGTAGTCTCTATGGGTCCCCATGGGTCTCTATGGGTTCCTATGGGTCCCTATGGGGTCTCTATGGGTCCCTATGTGTCTCTATGTGTCCCTATGGGGTCTCTATGAATCCCTATGTGTCTCTATGGGTTCTTATGGGTCTGTATGGGTCACTCTGGGGTCTCTATGGATATCTATGGGGACCCTATGGGGTCTGTATGGGTCTCTATGGGTCTCTATGGCGTCAGGGGTCCCTAAGGGTCCCTATGGGGTCTCTATGGGTCTCTATGGGTCCCTATGGGGTCTCTATGTGTCTGTATGGGTCCCTATTGGGTCTCTGTGGGTCCTTATGGGGTCTCTATGGGGTCTCTATGGGGTCTCTATGGGTCCCTATGGGGTCTCTATGGGGTCTCCATGGGTTCCAAACGGGTCTCTATGGGTCTCTATGGGTCCCTATGGGGTCTCTATGGGTCCCTATGGGGTCCCTATTGGGTCTCTATGGGTCAGTATGGGTCTCTATGGGTCCCTATGGGGTCCCTATTTGGTCTCTATGGGTCCCTATGGGGTCTCTATGGGTCACTATGGGGTCTCTATGGGTCTCTATCTGTCTCTATGGGTCACTATGGGTCTCTATGGGTCTCTATGGGTCCCTATGTGGTCTCTATGGGTCCCTTTGGGTCTCTATGGGTCCCTATGGGGTCTCTATGGGTCTCTATGGGTCACTATGGGGTATCTATGGGTCTCTATGGGTCCCTATAAGGTCTCTGTGGGTCCATATGGGGTCTCTATGGGTCTCTATGGCTCTCTATGGGTCCCTATGGGGTCTCTATGGTTCCCTATAGTTTCCCTATGGGTCTCTATGGGTCTCTATGGGTCTCTATGTGTCCCTATGGGGTCTCTATGTGTCCCTATGGGTCTCTATGGGTCCCTATGGGGTCTCTATAGGTCTCTATGGGTCCCAAAGGGGTCTCTATGGGTCCCTATGGGGTCTCTATGGGGTCTCTATGGGTCCCTATGGGGTCCCTATTGGGGTCTCTATAGGGCCCTATGGGGCTCTATGGGTCCCTATAGGGTCCCTATGGGGTCTCTATGGGTCCCTATAGAGTCCCTATGGGGTCTCTATGGGTCTCTATGGGTCCCTATGGGGTCCCTACGGGGTCTCTATGGCTGTCTATGTATCTCTATGGGTCCCTATGGGGTCGCTATGGGTCTCTATTGGTCCCTAAGGGGTCTCTATGGGTCTCTATGGGTCCCTATGGGGTCTCTATGGGTCCCTATAGGGTCCCTATGGGGTCTCTATGGGTCCCTACTGGGTCCATATTGGGGTCTCTATAGGGCCCTATGGGGCTCTATGGGTCCCTATAGGGTCCCTATGGGGTCTCTATGGGTCCCTATGGGGTCAGGGGTCTCTATGGGTCCCTATAGAGTCCCTATGGGGTCTCTATGGGTCTCTATGGGTCCCTATAAGGTCTCTATGGGTCCCTATGGGGTTTCTATGGGGTCTCTATGGGTCCCTATGGGTCTCTATGGGTCTCTATGGGTCTCTATGGGCACCTATAAGGTCTCTATGGGTCCCTATGGGGTCCCTATGGGTCCCTATGGGGTCTCTATGGGTCCCTATGGGGTCTCTATGGGTCCTTATGTGTCTCTATGTGTCCCTATGGGGTCTCTATGAATCCCTATGGGTCTCTATGGGTTCCTATGGGTCTGTATGGGTCACTCTGGGGTCTCTATGGATATCTATGGGGACCCTATGGGGTCTGTATGGGTCTCTATGGGTCTCTATGGCGTCAGGGGTCCCTATGGGTCCCAATGGGGTCTCTATGGGTCTCTATGGGTCCATATGGGGTCTCTATGTGTCTCTATGGGTCCCTATTGGGTCTCTGTGGGTCCTTATGGGGTCTCTATGGGGTCTCTATGGGTCCCTATGGGGTCTCTATGGGGTCTCTATGGGTTCCAAACGGGTCTCTATGGGTCTCTATGGGTCCCTATGGGGTCTCTATGGGTCCCTATGGGGTCCCTATGGGGTCTCTATGGGTCAGTATGGGTCTCTATGTGTCCCTATGGGGTCCCTATGGGGTCTCTATGGGTCCCTATGGGGTCTCTATGGGTCACTATGGGGTCTCTATGGGTCTCTATCTGTCTCTATGGGTCACTATGGGTCTCTATGGGTCTCTATGGGTCCCTATGTGGTCTCTATGGGTCCCTTTGGGTCTCTATGGGTCCCTATGGGGTCTCTATGGGTCTCTATTGGTCACTATGGGGTATCTATGGGTCTCTATGGGTCCCTATAAGGTCTCTGTGGGTCCTTATGGGGTCTCTATGGGGTCTCTATGGGTCTCTATGGGCACCTATAAGGTCTCTATGGGTCCCTATGGGGTCCCTATGGGGTCTCTATGGGTCCTTATGGGGTCTCTATGGGTCCCTATGGGGTCTCTATAGGTCCCTATGGGTCTCTATGGGTCCCTATGGGTCTCTATGGTTTCCTATGGGTCCCTATGGGTCTCTATGGGTCCCTATGGGTCACTTTGGGGTCTCTATGAGTCCCTATGGGTCTTAATGGGTCTCTATGGGGTCTCTATGGATATCTATGGGGTCCCTATAGGGTCTGTATGGGTCTCTATGGGTCTCTATGGCGTCAGGGGTCTCTATGGGGTCCCTATGGGGTCCCTATGGGGTCTCTATGTGTCTCTATGGGGTCCCTGTGGGGTCTCTATGGGTCCTTATGGGGTCTCTATGGTTCCCTATGGGGTCTCTATGGGTCCCAAAGGGGTCTCTGTGGGTCCTTATGGAGTCCGTCTGGGTCCCTATGGGGTCTCTATGGGTCTCTATGGCTCTATGGGGTCTCTATGGTTCCATATGGGGTCTCTATGGGTCCCTATGGGGTCTCTGTGGGTCCTTATGGAGTCCCTATTGGTCCCTATGGGGTCCCTATGGGTCTCTATGGGGTCTCTATGAGTCCCTATGGGGTCCCTACGGGGTCTCTATGGCTGTCTATGGGTCTCTATGGTTCCCTATGGGGTCTCTATGGGTCTCTATTGGTCCCTATGGGGTCTCTATGTGTCCCTATGGGGTCTCTATGGGTCCCTATGGGGTCCCTATGGGGTCTCTATAGGGCCCTATGGGGCTCTATGGGTCCCTATAGGGTCCCTATGGGGTCTCTATGGGTCCCTATTGGGTCAGGGGTCTCTATGGGTCCCTATGGGGTCCCTATGGGGTGTCTATGGGTCCCTATGGGGTCTCTATGGGTCCCTATGGGTCCCTATAAGGTCTCTATGGGTCCCTATGGGGTCCCTATAGGGTCTCTATGGGTCCCTAGGGGGTCTCTATGGGTCTCTATGGGTCTCTATGGGCACCTATAAGGTCTCTATGGGTCCCTATGGGGTCCCTATGGAATCTCTATGGGTCCTTATGGGGTCTGTATTGGTCCCTATAGGTCTCTATGGGTCCGTATGGGGTCTCTATGGGTCCCTATGGGTGTCTATGGGTCACTATGGGTCCCTATGGGGTCTCTATGGGTCCCTATGGGTCTCTAGGTGTTCCTATGGGTACCTGTGGGGTCTCTATGGGTCCCTATCGGGTCTCTATGGGGTCAGAGGTCCCTATGGGGTCTCTATGTGTCTCTATGGGTCCCTATGGGGTCTCTGTGGGTCCTTATGGAGTCCCTATGGGTCCCTATGGGGTCTCTATGGGTCTCTATGGCTCTATGGGGTCTCTATGGTTCCCTATGGGGTCTCTATTGGGTCTCTAAGGGTCCCTATGTGTCTCTATGGGTCCCTATGTGTCCCTATAAGGTCTCTATGGGTCCCTATGGGTCTCTATGGGTTCCTATGGGTCCCTATGGGGTCTCTATGGGTCCCTATGGGGTCTCTATGGGTCTCTATGGGTCCCTATGTGTCTCTATGGGTCTCTATGGGTACCTATGGGGTCTCTATGGGTCCCTATCTGGTCCCTATGGGTCTCTATGGGTCCCTATGGGTCTCTATGGTTCTCTATGGGTCCCAATGGGGTCTCTATGGGTCCCTATGGGTCCCTATGGGGTCTCTATGGGTCCCAATGGGGTCCCTATGGGGTCTCTATGGGGTCTATATGGGTCCGTATGGGTCCCTATGGGGTCTCTATGGGTCTCTATGGGTCCTTCTGAAGTCTCTATGGGTCTCTATGGGTCCCTACGGGGTCTCTATGGGTGTCTATGGGTCTCTATGGGTCCCTATGAGGTCTCTATGGGTCTCTATGGGTCCCTATGGGGTCTCTATGGGTCTCTATGGGTCCCTATGGGGTCTCTATGGGGTCCCTATGGGGTCCCTATGGGGTCTCTATGTGTCTCTATGGGGTACCTGTGGGGTCTCTATGGGTCCCTATCGGGTCTCTATGGGGTCAGAGGTCCCTATGGGGTCTCTATGTGTCTCTATGGGTCCCTATGGGGTCTCTGTGGGTCCTTATGGAGTCCCTATGGGTCCCTATGGGGTCTCTATGGATCTCTATGGCTCTATGGGGTCCCTATTGGGTCTCTAAGGGTCCCTATGGGTCTCTATGGGTCCCTATGTGTCCCTATGGGGTCTCTATGGGTCCCTATGGGTCTCTATGGGTTCTTATGGAGCCCCTATGGGTCCCTATTGGGTCTCTATGGGTCTCTATGGGCCTCTATGGGGTCTCTCTGGGTCTCTATGGGTCCCTATGGGTCTCTATGGGTCCCTATGGGGTCTCTATGGGTACCTATGGGGTCTCTATGGGTCCCTATGGGGTCCCTATGGGTCTCTATGGGTCCCTATGGGTCTCTATGGTTCTCTATGGGTCCCAATGGGGTCTCTATGGGTCCCTATGGGTCTCTATGGTTCTCTATGGGTCCCAATGGGGTCTCTATGGGTCCCTATGGGGTCCCTATGGGGTCTCTATGGGTCCCAATGGGGTCCCTATGGGGTCTCTATGGGGTCTATATGGGTCCGTATGGGTCCCTATGGGGTCTCTATGGGTCTCTATGGGTCCTTCTGAAGTCTCTATGGGTCTCTATGGGTCCCTATGGGGTCTCTATGGGTCCCTATAGGGTCGCTATGGGGTCTCCATGGGTCTCTATGGGGTCTCTATGAGTCCCTATGGGGTCACTACGGGGTCTCTATGGGTGTCTATGGGTGTCTATGGGTCCCTATGGGGTCTCTATGGGTCTCTATGGGTCCCTATGGGGTCTCTATGGGTCCCTATAGTGTCCCTATGGGGTCACTATGAGTCCCTATGCGGTCACTATGGGGTCTCTATGGGTCTCTATGGCGTCAGGGGTCTCTATGGGGTCCCTATGGGGTCCCTATGGGGTCTCTATGGGTCCCTATGGATCTCTATTGGTCCCTATGTGTCCCTATGTAGTCTCTATGGGTCCCCATGGGTCTCTATGGGTTCCTATGGGTCCCTATGGGGTCTCTATGGGTCCCTATGTGTCTCTATGTGTCCCTATGGGGTCTCTATGAATCCCTATGTGTCTCTATGGGTTCTTATGGGTCTGTATGGGTCACTCTGGGGTCTCTATGGATATCTATGGGGACCCTATGGGGTCTGTATGGGTCTCTATGGGTCTCTATGGCGTCAGGGGTCCCTAAGGGTCCCTATGGGGTCTCTATGGGTCTCTATGGGTCCCTATGGGGTCTCTATGTGTCTGTATGGGTCCCTATTGGGTCTCTGTGGGTCCTTATGGGGTCTCTATGGGGTCTCTATGGGTCCCTATGGGGTCTCTATGGGGTCTCCATGGGTTCCAAACGGGTCTCTATGGGTCTCTATGGGTCCCTATGGGGTCTCTATGGGTCCCTATGGGGTCCCTATTGGGTCTCTATGGGTCAGTATGGGTCTCTATGGGTCCCTATGGGGTCCCTATTTGGTCTCTATGGGTCCCTATGGGGTCTCTATGGGTCACTATGGGGTCTCTATGGGTCTCTATCTGTCTCTATGGGTCACTATGGGTCTCTATGGGTCTCTATGGGTCCCTATGTGGTCTCTATGGGTCCCTTTGGGTCTCTATGGGTCCCTATGGGGTCTCTATGGGTCTCTATGGGTCACTATGGGGTATCTATGGGTCTCTATGGGTCCCTATAAGGTCTCTGTGGGTCCATATGGGGTCTCTATGGGTCTCTATGGCTCTCTATGGGTCCCTATGGGGTCTCTATGGTTCCCTATAGTTTCCCTATGGGTCTCTATGGGTCTCTATGGGTCTCTATGTGTCCCTATGGGGTCTCTATGTGTCCCTATGGGTCTCTATGGGTCCCTATGGGGTCTCTATAGGTCTCTATGGGTCCCAAAGGGGTCTCTATGGGTCCCTATGGGGTCTCTATGGGGTCTCTATGGGTCCCTATGGGGTCCCTATTGGGGTCTCTATAGGGCCCTATGGGGCTCTATGGGTCCCTATAGGGTCCCTATGGGGTCTCTATGGGTCCCTATAGAGTCCCTATGGGGTCTCTATGGGTCTCTATGGGTCCCTATGGGGTCCCTACGGGGTCTCTATGGCTGTCTATGTATCTCTATGGGTCCCTATGGGGTCGCTATGGGTCTCTATTGGTCCCTAAGGGGTCTCTATGGGTCTCTATGGGTCCCTATGGGGTCTCTATGGGTCCCTATAGGGTCCCTATGGGGTCTCTATGGGTCCCTACTGGGTCCATATTGGGGTCTCTATAGGGCCCTATGGGGCTCTATGGGTCCCTATAGGGTCCCTATGGGGTCTCTATGGGTCCCTATGGGGTCAGGGGTCTCTATGGGTCCCTATAGAGTCCCTATGGGGTCTCTATGGGTCTCTATGGGTCCCTATAAGGTATCTATGGGTCCCTATGGGGTTTCTATGGGGTCTCTATGGGTCCCTATGGGTCTCTATGGGTCTCTATGGGTCTCTATGGGCACCTATAAGGTCTCTATGGGTCCCTATGGGGTCCCTATGGGTCCCTATGGGGTCTCTATGGGTCCCTATGGGGTCTCTATGGGTCCCTATGTGTCTCTATGTGTCCCTATGGGGTCTCTATGAATCCCTATGGGTCTCTATGGGTTCCTATGGGTCCGTATGGGTCCCTATGGGGTCTCTATGGGTCTCTATGTGTCCTTATGAGGTCTCTATGGGTCTCTATGGGTCCATATGGGGTCTCTATGTGTCTCTATGGGTCCCTATTGGGTCTCTGTGGGTCCTTATGGGGTCTCTATGGGGTCTCTATGGGTCCCTATGGGGTCTCTATGGGGTCTCTATGGGTTCCAAACGGGTCTCTATGGGTCTCTATGGGTCCCTATGGGGTCTCTATGGGTCCCTATGGGGTCCCTATGGGGTCTCTATGGGTCAGTATGGGTCTCTATGTGTCCCTATGGGGTCCCTATGGGGTCTCTATGGGTCCCTATGGGGTCTCTATGGGTCACTATGGGGTCTCTATGGGTCTCTATCTGTCTCTATGGGTCACTATGGGTCTCTATGGGTCTCTATGGGTCCCTATGTGGTCTCTATGGGTCCCTTTGGGTCTCTATGGGTCCCTATGGGGTCTCTATGGGTCTCTATTGGTCACTATGGGGTATCTATGGGTCTCTATGGGTCCCTATAAGGTCTCTGTGGGTCCTTATGGGGTCTCTATGGGGTCTCTATGGGTCTCTATGGGCACCTATAAGGTCTCTATGGGTCCCTATGGGGTCCCTATGGGGTCTCTATGGGTCCTTATGGGGTCTCTATGGGTCCCTATGGGGTCTCTATAGGTCCCTATGGGTCTCTATGGGTCCCTATGGGTCTCTATGGTTTCCTATGGGTCCCTATGGGTCTCTATGGGTCCCTATGGGTCACTTTGGGGTCTCTATGAGTCCCTATGGGTCTTAATGGGTCTCTATGGGGTCTCTATGGATATCTATGGGGTCCCTATAGGGTCTGTATGGGTCTCTATGGGTCTCTATGGCGTCAGGGGTCTCTATGGGGTCCCTATGGGGTCCCTATGGGGTCTCTATGTGTCTCTATGGGGTCCCTGTGGGGTCTCTATGGGTCCTTATGGGGTCTCTATGGTTCCCTATGGGGTCTCTATGGGTCCCAAAGGGGTCTCTGTGGGTCCTTATGGAGTCCGTCTGGGTCCCTATGGGGTCTCTATGGGTCTCTATGGCTCTATGGGGTCTCTATGGTTCCATATGGGGTCTCTATGGGTCCCTATGGGGTCTCTGTGGGTCCTTATGGAGTCCCTATTGGTCCCTATGGGGTCCCTATGGGTCTCTATGGGGTCTCTATGAGTCCCTATGGGGTCCCTACGGGGTCTCTATGGCTGTCTATGGGTCTCTATGGTTCCCTATGGGGTCTCTATGGGTCTCTATTGGTCCCTATGGGGTCTCTATGTGTCCCTATGGGGTCTCTATGGGTCCCTATGGGGTCCCTATGGGGTCTCTATAGGGCCCTATGGGGCTCTATGGGTCCCTATAGGGTCCCTATGGGGTCTCTATGGGTCCCTATTGGGTCAGGGGTCTCTATGGGTCCCTATGGGGTCCCTATGGGGTGTCTATGGGTCCCTATGGGGTCTCTATGGGTCCCTATGGGTCCCTATAAGGTCTCTATGGGTCCCTATGGGGTCCCTATAGGGTCTCTATGGGTCCCTAGGGGGTCTCTATGGGTCTCTATGGGTCTCTATGGGCACCTATAAGGTCTCTATGGGTCCCTATGGGGTCCCTATGGAATCTCTATGGGTCCTTATGGGGTCTGTATTGGTCCCTATAGGTCTCTATGGGTCCGTATGGGGTCTCTATGGGTCCCTATGGGTGTCTATGGGTCACTATGGGTCCCTATGGGGTCTCTATGGGTCCCTATGGGTCTCTAGGTGTTCCTATGGGTACCTGTGGGGTCTCTATGGGTCCCTATCGGGTCTCTATGGGGTCAGAGGTCCCTATGGGGTCTCTATGTGTCTCTATGGGTCCCTATGGGGTCTCTGTGGGTCCTTATGGAGTCCCTATGGGTCCCTATGGGGTCTCTATGGGTCTCTATGGCTCTATGGGGTCTCTATGGTTCCCTATGGGGTCTCTATTGGGTCTCTAAGGGTCCCTATGTGTCTCTATGGGTCCCTATGTGTCCCTATAAGGTCTCTATGGGTCCCTATGGGTCTCTATGGGTTCCTATGGGTCCCTATGGGGTCTCTATGGGTCCCTATGGGGTCTCTATGGGTCTCTATGGGTCCCTATGTGTCTCTATGGGTCTCTATGGGTACCTATGGGGTCTCTATGGGTCCCTATCTGGTCCCTATGGGTCTCTATGGGTCCCTATGGGTCTCTATGGTTCTCTATGGGTCCCAATGGGGTCTCTATGGGTCCCTATGGGTCCCTATGGGGTCTCTATGGGTCCCAATGGGGTCCCTATGGGGTCTCTATGGGGTCTATATGGGTCCGTATGGGTCCCTATGGGGTCTCTATGGGTCTCTATGGGTCCTTCTGAAGTCTCTATGGGTCTCTATGGGTCCCTACGGGGTCTCTATGGGTGTCTATGGGTCTCTATGGGTCCCTATGAGGTCTCTATGGGTCTCTATGGGTCCCTATGGGGTCTCTATGGGTCTCTATGGGTCCCTATGGGGTCTCTATGGGGTCCCTATGGGGTCCCTATGGGGTCTCTATGTGTCTCTATGGGGTACCTGTGGGGTCTCTATGGGTCCCTATCGGGTCTCTATGGGGTCAGAGGTCCCTATGGGGTCTCTATGTGTCTCTATGGGTCCCTATGGGGTCTCTGTGGGTCCTTATGGCTCTATGGGGTCCCTATTGGGTCTCTAAGGGTCCCTATGGGTCTCTATGGGTCCCTATGTGTCCCTATGGGGTCTCTATGGGTCCCTATGGGTCTCTATGGGTTCCTATGGGTCCCTATAAGGTCTCTATGGGTCCCTATGTGTCTCTATGGGTCCCTATGGGGTCTCTGTGGGTTCTTATGGAGCCCCTATGGGTCCCTATTGGGTCTCTATGGGTCTCTATGGGCCTCTATGGGGTCTCTCTGGGTCTCTATGGGTCCCTATGGGTCTCTATGGGTCCCTATGGGGTCTCTATGGGTACCTATGGGGTCTCTATGGGTCCCTATGGGGTCCCTATGGGTCTCTATGGGTCCCTATGGGTCTCTATGGTTCTCTATGGGTCCCAATGGGGTCTCTATGGGTCCCTATGGGTCTCTATGGTTCTCTATGGGTCCCAATGGGGTCTCTATGGGTCCCTATGGGGTCCCTATGGGGTCTCTATGGGTCCCAATGGGGTCCCTATGGGGTCTCTATGGGGTCTATATGGGTCCGTATGGGTCCCTATGGGGTCTCTATGGGTCTCTATGGGTCCTTCTGAAGTCTCTATGGGTCTCTATGGGTCCCTATGGGGTCTCTATGGGTCCCTATAGGGTCGCTATGGGGTCTCCATGGGTCTCTATGGGGTCTCTATGAGTCCCTATGGGGTCACTACGGGGTCTCTATGGGTGTCTATGGGTGTCTATGGGTCCCTATGGGGTCTCTATGGGTCTCTATGGGTCCCTATGGGGTCTCTATGGGTCCCTATAGTGTCCCTATGGGGTCACTATGAGTCCCTATGCGGTCACTATGGGGTCTCTATGGGTCCCTATGGGGTCAGGGGTCTCTATGGGTCCCTATGGGTTGTCTATGGGTCCCTATAGTGTCCCTATGGGGTCTCTATGCATCTCTATGGGTCTCTATGGGTCTCTATGCGTCCCTATAAGGTCTCTATGGGTCTTTATGGGGTCCCTATGGGGTTTCTATGGGTCCCTATTGGGTCTCTATGGGTCTCTATGGGGTCTATATGGGTCTCTACTGGTCCCTATGGGGTCTCTATGGGTCCTTATGGGTCTCTATGGTTCCCTATGGGGTCTCTATGTGGTCTCTATGGGGTCCCTATGGGGTCTCTATTGGTCCCTATGGGGTCTCTGTGGGTCCCTATGGGGTCTCTATGGGTCTCTATGGGTCTCTATTGGTCACTATGGGTCCCTATGGGTCTCTATGGGTCCTTATGAGGTCTCTATGGGTCTCTATGGGTCCCTATGGGGTCTCTATGGGTCCCTATAGGGTCGCTATGGGGTCTCCATGGGTCTCTATGGGGTCTCTATGAGTCCCTATGGGGGCCCTATGGGGTCTCTATGGGTGTCTATGGGTCTCTCTGGGTCCCTATGGGGTCTCTATGGGTCTCTATGGGTCCCTATGGGGTCTCTATGGGGTCTCTATGGGTCCCTATGCGGTCACTATGGGGTCTCTATGGGTCCCTATGGGGTCAGGGGTCACTATGGATCCCTATGAGGTCCCTATGGGTTGTCTATGGGTCCCTATAGAGTCCCTATGGGGTCTCTATACATCTCTATGGGTCTCTATGGGTCTCTATGGGTCCCTATAAGGTCTCTATGGGTCCTTATGGGGTCCCTATGGGGTCTCTATGGGTCCTTATGGGGTCTCTATGGGTCCCTATGGGGTCCCTATGGGGTCTCTATAGTACCCTATGGGACTCTATGGGTCCCTATAGGGTCCCTATGTGTCTCTATGGGTCCCTATGGGGTCTCTGTGGGTCTTTATGGAGTCCCTATGTGTCCCTATGGGGTCTCTATGGGTCCCTATGTGTCTCTATGGGTCCCTATGGGGTCTATGTGGGTCATTATGGAGTCCCTATGGGTCCCTATGGGGTCTCTATGGGTCTCTATGGGTCTCTATGGGGTCTCTATGGGTCTCTATGGGTCCCTATGGGTCTCTATGGGTCCCTATGTGGTCTCTATGGGTCTCTATGGGTACCTATGGGGTCGCTATGGGTCCCTATGGGTCTCTATGGATCTCTATGGGTCCCAATGGGGTCTCTATGGGTCCCTATGGGGTCCCTATGGGGTCTCTATGGGTCCCAATGGGGTCCCTATGGGGTCTCTATGGTTCCCTATGGGGTCTATATGGGTTTGTATGGGTCCGTATGGGGTCTCTATGGGTCTCTATGGGTCCCTATAGGGTCGCTATGGGGTCTCCATGGGTCTCTATGGGGTCTCTATGAGTCCCTATGGGGTCCCTATGGGGTCTCTATGGGTCCCTATGGGGTCCCTATGGGGTCTCTATGGGTCACTATGGGTCCCTATGGGGTCTCTATGGGTCCCTATAGGGTCCCTATGGGGTCTCTATGGGTCCCTATGGGGTCAGGGGTCTCTATGGGTCCCTATGGGGTCCCTATGGGTTGTCTATGGTTCCCTATAGAGTCCCTATGGGGTCTCTATGCATCTCTATGGGTCTCTATGGGTCCCTATAAGGTCTCTATTGGTCCTTATGGGGTCCCTATGGGGTCTCTATGGGTCCTTATGGGGTCTCTATGGGGTCTCTATGGGTCTCTATGGGTCCCTATAGGTCTCTATGCGTCCCTATGAGGTCTCTATGGGTCTCTATGGGTCTCTATGGGTCTCTATGGATCCTTATGGGGTCTCTATGGGTCTCTATGGGTCTCTATGGGTCCCTATGGGTCTCTATGGGTCTCTATGGGTTCTCTATGGGTCCCTATGTGTCTCTATGGGGTCCCTATGGGGACTCTATGGGTCCTTATGGGGTCTCTATGGTTCCCTATGGGGTCTCTATGGGTCCCTATGGGGTCTCTCTGGGTCCTTATGGGGTCTCTATGGGTCCCTATGGTGTCTTTATGGGTCTCTATGGGTCCCTATGGGGTCTCTATGTGTCTCTATGGGTCCCTATGGGTCTCTATGGGTCCCTATGGGGTCTCTATGGGGTCCCTATGGGGTCTCTATGGGTCCCTATGGGGTCTCTGTGGGTCCTTATGGGGTCTCTATGGGTCCCTGTGGGGTCTCTATGGGTCCCTATAGGGTCGCTATGGGGTCTCTATGGGTTCCTATCGGGTCTCTATGGGTCTCTATGGGTCCCTATGGGGTCTCTATGGGTCCCTATGGGGTCTCTATGGGGTCTCTATGTGTCTCTATGGGTCTCTATGGGTCTCTATGGGTCCCTATAGGGTCCCTATGGGGTCTCTATGGGTCTCTATGGGTCTCTATGGGTCTCTGTGGGTCTCTATGGGTCTCTATGGGTCCCTATGGGGTCTCTATGAGTCCCTATGGGGTCGCTATGTGGTCTCTATGGGTCCCTATGGGGTCTCTATGGGTCCGTATGGGTCCCTATGGGTTCTCTATGGGTCTCAATGGGTCTCTTTGGGTCCTTATGGGGTCTCTATGGGTCTATATGGGTCCATATGGGTCTCTATGGTTCCTATGGGGTCTCTATGGGTCCCTATGGGTCTCTATGGGTCCCTATGGGGTCTCTATGGGTCCCTATCGGGTCCCTATGGGGTCTCCATGGGTCTCTATGGTGTCTCTATGAGTCACTATGGGGTCCCTACGGGGTCTCTATGCGTGTCTATGGGTCTCTATGGGTCCCTATGGGGTCCCTATGGGGTCTTTATGGGTCCCTATGGGGTCTCTATGGGTCTCTATGGTTCCCTATGGGGTCTCTATTGGTCCCTACAGGGTCCCTATGGGTCTCTATGGTTCCCTATGGGGTCACTATGGGTCCCTATGGGGTCTCTATGGGTCCCTATAGGGTCCCTGTGGGGTCTCTGTGGGTTCTTATGGGGTCTCTGTGGGTCCCTATGGGTCTCTATGGGTCCCTATGTGGTCTCTATGGGTCCCTATGTGTCTGTATGGGTCCCTATGGGGTCAGGGGTCTCTATGGGTCTCTATGGGGTCTCTATGGGTCTCTATGGGTCCCTATGGGGTCTCTATGGTCCCTATGGGGTCCCTAATGGGTCTCTATGGGTCCCTCTGGGGGCTGTATGGGTCCGTATGAGTCCCTATGGCGTCTCTATGAGTCTCTATGGGTCCTTATGGTGTCTCTATGGGTCTCTATGGGTCTCTATGGGTCTCTGTGGTCCCTATGGGGTCTCTATGGATCCCTATAGGGTCCCTATGGTGTCTCTTTGGGTCTCTATGGGTCTCTATGGGTCCTTATGGAGTCTCTATGGGTCTCTATGGGTCTCTATGGGTCCCTATATGGTCCGTATGGTGTCTCTATGGGTCCCTATGGGGTCTCTATGGTCCCTATAGGGTCTCTATGGGGTCTCTATGGGTCTCTATGGGGTCTCTATGGGTCCTTATTGGGTCCCTATGGGGTCTCTATGGGTCTCTATGAGGTCTCTATGAGTCCCTATGGGGTCCCTACGGGGTCTCTATGGGTGTCTATGGGTCTCTATGGGTCCCTATGGGGTCTCTTTAGGTATCTATGGGTCCCTATGGGGTCTCTATGGGTCCCTATAGGGTCCCTATGGGGTCTCTATGGGTCCCTATGGGGTCCCTATGGGGTCCCTATGGGGTCTCTATGGGTCTCTATGGGTCTCTATGGCTTCAGGGGTCTCTATTGGGTCTCTATGGGGTCCCTATGGGGTCTCTATGGGTCCCTATGGGTCTCTATGGGTCCCTATGTGTCCCTATGGGTCTCTATGGTTCTATATGGGTCCCAATGGGGTCTCTATGGGTCCCTATGTGGTCTCTATGGGTCCCTATGTGTCTCTATGGGTCCCTATGGGGTCTCTATGGGTCCCTATGGGTCTCTATGGTTCTATATGGGTCCCAATGGGGTCTCTATGGGTCCCTATGGGGTCCCTATGGGGTCTCTATGGGTCCCAATGGGGTCCCTATGGAGTCTCTATGGGGTCCCTCTGGGGTCTCTATGGGTCCTTATGAGGTCTCTTTGGGTCTCTATGGGTCTCTATGTGTCCCTATGGGGTCTCTATGGGTCCCTATAGGGTCCCTATGGGGTCTCCATGGGTCTCTATGGGGTCTCTATAAGTCCCTATGGGGTCTCTTTGGGTCTCTATGGGTCTCTATGGGTCCTTATGGTGTCTCTATGGGTCTCTATGGGTCTCTATGGGTCCCTATAGGGTCCCTTTGGTGTCTCTATGGGTCCCTATGGGGTCTCTATGGTCCCTATAGGGTCTCTATGGGGTCTCTATGGGTCTCTATGGGGTCTCTATGGGTCCCTATTGTGTCCCTATGGGGTCTCTATGGGTCACTATGGGGTCTCTATGAGTCCCTATGAGGTCCCTACTGGGTCTCTATGGGTTTCTATGGGTCTCTATGGGTCTCTATGGGGTCTCTTTAGGTCTCTATGGGTCCCTATGGGGTCTCTATGGGTCCCTATAGGGTCCCTATGGGGTCTCTATGGGTCCCTATGGGGTCCCTATGGGGTCTCTATGGTTCCTATGGGGTCTCTATGGGTCCCTATGGGTCTCTATGGGTCCCTATGGGGTCTCTATGGGTCCCTATCGGGTCCCTATGGGGTCTCCATGGGTCTCTATGGTGTCTCTATGAGTCACTATGGGGTCCCTACGGGGTCTCTATGCGTGTCTATGGGTCTCTATGGGTCCCTATGGGGTCCCTATGGGGTCTCTATGGGTCCCTATGGGGTCTCTATGGGTCTCTATGGTTCCCTATGGGGTCTCTATGGGTCCCTACAGGGTCCCTATGGGTCTCTATGGTTCCCTATGGGGTCACTATGGGTCCCTATGGGGTCTCTATGGGTCCCTATAGGGTCCCTGTGGGGTCTCTGTGGGTTCTTATGGGGTCTCTGTGGGTCCCTATGGGTCTCTATGGGTCCCTATGTGGTCTCTATGGGTCCCTATGTGTCTGTATGGGTCCCTATGGGGTCAGTGGTCTCTATGGGTCTCTATGGGGTCTCTATGGGTCTCTATGGGTCCCTATGGGGTCTCTATGGTCCCTATGGGGTCCCTAATGGGTCTCTATGGGTCCCTCTGGGGGCTGTATGGGTCCGTATGAGTCCCTATGGCGTCTCTATGAGTCTCTATGGGTCCTTATGGTGTCTCTATGGGTCTCTATGGGTCTCTATGGGTCTCTGTGGTCCCTATGGGGTCTCTATGGATCCCTATAGGGTCCCTATGGTGTCTCTTTGGGTCTCTATGGGTCTCTATCGGTCCTTATGGAGTCTCTATGGGTCTCTATGGGTCTCTATGGGTCCCTATATGGTCCGTATGGTGTCTCTATGGGTCCCTATGGGGTCTCTATGGTCCCTATAGGGTCTCTATGGGGTCTCTATGGGTCTCTATGGGGTCTCTATGGGTCCTTATTGGGTCCCTATGGGGTCTCTATGGGTCTCTATGAGGTCTCTATGAGTCCCTATGGGGTCCCTACGGGGTCTCTATGGGTGTCTATGGGTCTCTATGGGTCCCTATGGGGTCTCTTTAGGTATCTATGGGTCCCTATGGGGTCTCTATGGGTCCCTATGGGGTCCCTATGGGGTCTCTATGGGTCCCTATGGGGTCCCTATGGGGTCCCTATGGGGTCTCTATGGGTCTCTATGGGTCTCTATGGCTTCAGGGGTCTCTATTGGGTCTCTATGGGGTCCCTATGGGGTCTCTATGGGTCCCTATGGGTCTCTATGGGTCCCTATGTGTCCCTATGGGTCTCTATGGTTCTATATGGGTCCCAATGGGGTCTCTATGGGTCCCTATGTGGTCTCTATGGGTCCCTATGTGTCTCTATGGGTCCCTATGGGGTCTCTATGGGTCCCTATGGGTCTCTATGGTTCTATATGGGTCCCAATGGGGTCTCTATGGGTCCCTATGGGGTCCCTATGGGGTCTCTATGGGTCCCAATGGGGTCCCTATGGAGTCTCTATGGGGTCCCTCTGGGGTCTCTATGGGTCCTTATGAGGTCTCTTTGGGTCTCTATGGGTCTCTATGAGTCCCTATGGGGTCTCTATGGGTCCCTATAGGGTCCCTATGGGGTCTCCATGGGTCTCTATGGGGTCTCTATAAGTCCCTATGGGGTCTCTTTGGGTCTCTATGGGTCTCTATGGGTCCTTATGGTGTCTCTATGGGTCTCTATGGGTCTCTATGGGTCCCTATAGGGTCCCTTTGGTGTCTCTATGGGTCCCTATGGGGTCTCTATGGTCCCTATAGGGTCTCTATGGGGTCTCTATGGGTCTCTATGGGGTCTCTATGGGTCCCTATTGTGTCCCTATGGGGTCTCTATGGGTCACTATGGGGTCTCTATGAGTCCCTATGAGGTCCCTACTGGGTCTCTATGGGTTTCTATGGGTCTCTATGGGTCTCTATGGGGTCTCTTTAGGTCTCTATGGGTCCCTATGGGGTCTCTATGGGTCCCTATAGGGTCCCTATGGGGTCTCTATGGGTCCCTATGGGGTCCCTATGGGGTCTCTATGGGTCCCTATGGGGCTCTATGGGTTCCTGTGGGTCCCTATGGGGTCTCTATGGGTCCCTATGGGTCTCTATGTGTCCCTATGGGTCTCTATGGGTTCCTATGGGTCCCTATGGGGTCTCTACGGGTCTCTATGGGTCACTTTGCGGTCTCTATTGGTCCCTATGGGTCTCTATGGGTCTCTATGCGGTCTCTATGGATATCTATGTGGTCCCTATAGGGTCTGTATGGGTCTCTATGGGTCTCTATGGCGTCAGGGGTCTCTATGGGGTCCCTATGGGGTCCCTATGGGGACTCTATGGGTCCCTATGGGGTCTCTATGTGTCTCTATGGGGTCCCTGTGGGGTCTCTATGGGTCCCTATGGGGTCTCTGTGGGTCCTTATGGAGTCCCTATGGGTCCCTATGGGGTCCCTATGGGTCTCTATGGGGTCTCTATGAGTCCCTATGGGGTCCCTACGGGGTCTCTATGGGTGTCTATGTATCTCTATGGGTCCCTATGGGGTCCCTATGGGGTCTCTATAGGACCCTATGGGGCTCTATGGGTCCCTATAGGGTCCCTATGGGGTCTCTATGGGTCCCTATGGGGTCAGGGGTCTCTATGGGTCCCTATGGGATCCCTATGGGGTGTCTATGGGTCCCTATAGAGTCCCTATGGGGTCTCTATGGGTCTCTATGGGTCCCTATAAGGTCTCTATGGGTCCCTATGGGGTCCCTATGGGGTCTCTATGGGTCTCTATGGGCACCTATAAGGTCTCTATGGGTCCCTATGGGGTCCCTTTGGGGTCTCTATTGATCCTTATGGGGTCTCTATGGTCCCTATGGGGTCTCTATGGGTCCTTATGGGGTCTCTATGGGTCCCTATGGGGTCTCTATGGGTCTCTATTGGTCTCTATAGTTCTCTATGGGTCCGTATGGGGTCTCTATGGGTCCCTATGGGTGTCTATGGGTCACTATGGGTCCCTATGGGGTCTCTATGGGTCCCTATGGGTCTCTATGTGTTCCTATGGGTCCCTTTGGGGTCTCTATGGGTCCCTATGGGGTCTCTATGGGGTCCCTATGGGGTCCCTTAGGGGTTCTCTATGGGTCCCTTGGGGGTCTCTATGGGTCTCTGTGGGCACCTATAAGGTCTCTATGGGTCCCTATGGGGTCTCTATGGATCTCTATTGGTCCCTATAGGTCTCTATGTGTCCGTATGTGGTCTCTATGGGTCCCTATGGGTCTCTATGTGTTCCTATGGGTCCCTTTGGGGTCTCTATGGGTCCCTATGGGGTCTCTATGGGTCCCTATGTGGTCTCTATGGGTCTCTATGGGGTCTCTATGGGTCTCAATGGGTCCCTATCGGGTCTCTATGAGTCCCTACAGGGTCCCTATGGGTTCCCTATTGGGTCTCTATGGGTCCATATAGGGTCCCTATGGGGTCCCTATGGGGTCTCTATGGGTCTCTATGGGTCTCTATGGCGTCAGGGGTCTCTATGGGGTCCCTATATGGACTCTATGGGTCCCTATGGGTCTCTATGGGTCCCTATGTGTCCCTATGGGGTCTCTATGGGTCCCTATGGGTCTCTATGGGTCCCTATGGGTCTCTATGGGGTCTCTATGGTCCCCTATGAGTCTCTATGGGCCCCTATGGGGTCTCTGTGGGTCCTTATGGAGTCCCTATGGGTCCCTATGTGGTCTCTATGGGTCTGTATGGGTCTCTATGGGGTCTCTATGGGTCTGTATGGGTCTCTATGGGTCCCTATGGGTCTCTATGGGGTCTCTATGGTCCCCTATGAGTCTCTATGGGTCCCTATGGGGTCTCTGTGGGTCCTTATGGAGTCCCTATGGGTCCCTATGGGGTCTCTATGGGTCTCTATGGGTCCCTATGGGGTCTCTATGGGTCTCTATGGGTACCTATGTGGTCTCTATGGGTCCCTATGGGTCTCTATGGTTTTCTATGGGTCCCAATGGGGTCTCTATGGGTCCCTATAGGGTCGCTATGGGGTCTCCATGGGTCTCTATGGGGTCTCTATGAGTCCCTATGGGGGCCCTACGGGGTCTCTATGGGTCTCTATGGGTCTCTATGGGTCCCTATGGGGTCTCTATGGGTCCTTATAGGGTCCCTATGGGTCTCTATGGGTCCCTATGCGGTCACTATGGGGTCTCTATGGGTCCCTAAGGGGTCAGGGGTCTCTATGGATCCCTATGGGGTCCCTATGGGTTGTCTATGGGTCCCTATAGAGTCCCTATGGGGTCTCTATGCATCTCTATGTGTCTCTATGGGTCTCTATGGGTCCCTATAAGGTCTCTATGGGTCCTTATGGGGTCCCTATGGGGTCTCTATGGGTCCTTATGGGGTCTCTATGGGTCCCTATGGTGTCTCTATGGGTCTCTATGGGTCCCTATGGGGTCTCTATGGGTCTCTATGGGTCCCTATGGGTCTCTATGGGTCCCTATGGGGTCTCTATGTGGTCTCTATGGGGTCCCTATGGGGTCTCTATGGGTCCCTATGGGGTCTCTGTGGGTCCTTATGGGGTCTCTATGGGTCCCTATGGGGTCTCTATGGGTCCCTATAGGGTCCCTGTGGGGTCTCTATGGGTCCCTATAGGGTCGCTATGGGGTCTCTATGAGTTCCTATCGGGTTTCTATGGGTCTCTATGGGTCCCTATGGGGTCTCTATGGGTCTCTATGGGTCCCTATGGGGTCACTATGGGGTCCCTATGTGGTCTCTATGGTTCCCTATGGGGTCTCTATGGGTCCCTATAGGGTCCCTATGGGGTCTCTATGGGTCTCTATGGGTCTCTATGGGTCACTATGGGTCTCTATGGGTCTCTATGGGTCCCTATGGGGTCTCTATGGGTCCCTATGGGGTCCCTATGTGGTCTCTATGGGTCCCTTTGGGGTCTCTGTGGGTCCGTATGGGTCCCTATGGGGTCTCTATGGGTCTCTATGGGGTCTCTATGGGTCCTTATTGGGTCCCTATGGGGTCTCTATGGGTCTCTATGAGGTCTCTATGAGTCCCTATGGGGTCCCTACGGAGTCTCTATGGGTCTCTATGGGTCTCTATGGGTCCCTATATGGTCCGTATGGTGTCTCTATGGGTCCCTATGGGGTCTCTATGGTCCCTATAGGGTCTCTATGGGGTCTCTATGGGTCTCTATGGGGTCTCTATGGGTCCTTATTGGGTCTCTATGGGGTCTCTATGGGTCTCTATGAGGTCTCTATGAGTCCCTATGGGGTCCCTCCGGGGTCTCTATGGGTGTCTATGGGTCTCTATGGGTCCCTATGGGGTCTCTTTAGGTATCTATGGGTCCGTATGGGGTCTCTATGGGTCCCTATAGGGTCCCTATGGGGTCTCTATGGGTCCCTATGGGGTCCCTATGGGGTCCCTATGGGGTCTCTATGGGTCTCTATGGGTCTCTATGGCTTCAGGGGTCTCTATGGGGTCTCTATGGGGTCCCTATTAGGTCTCTATGGGTCCCTATGGGTCTCTATGGGTCCCTATGTGTCCCTATGGGTCTCTATGGTTCTATATGGGTCCCAATGGGGTCTCTATGGGTCCCTATGTGGTCTCTATGGGTCCCTATGTGTCTCTATGGGTCCCTATGGGGTCTCTATGGGTCCCTATGGGTCTCTATGGTTCTATATGGGTCCCAATGGGGTCTCTATGGGTCCATATGGGGTCCCTATGGGGTCTCTATGGGTCCCAATGGGGTCCCTATGGAGTCTCTATGGGGTCCCTATGGGGTCTCTATGGGTCCTTATGAGGTCTCTTTGGGTCTCTATGGGTCTCTATGTGTCCCTATGGGGTCTCTATGGGTCCCTATAGGGTCCCCATGGGGTCTCCATGGGTCTCTATGGGGTCTCTATAAGTCCCTATGGGGTCTCTTTGGGTCTCTATGGGTCTCTATGGGTCCTTATGGTGTCTCTGTGGGTCTCTATGGGTCTCTGTGGGTCCCTATAGGGTCCCTTTGGTGTCTCTATGGGTCCCTATGGGGTCTCTATGGTCCCTATAGGGTCTCTATGGGGTCTCTATGGGTCTCTATGGGGTCTCTATGGGTCCCTATTGTGTCCCTATGGGGTCTCTATGAGTCCCTATGAGGTCCCTACTGGGTCTCTATGGGTTTCTATGGGTCTCTATGGGTCTCTATGGGGTCTCTTTAGGTCTCTATGGGTCCCTATGGGGTCTCTATGGGTCCCTATAGGGTCCCTATGGGGTCTCTATGGGTCCCTATGGGGTCCCTATGGGGTCTCTATGGGTCCCTATGGGTCTCTATGGGTTCCTATGGGTCCCTATGGGGTCTCTATGGGTCCCTATGGGGTCTCTGTGTGTCCCTATGGGTCTCTATGGGTTCCTATGGGTCCCTATGGGGTCTCTACGGGTCCCTATGGGTCACTTTGGGGTCTCTATTGGTCCCTATGGGTCTCTATGGGTCTCTATGGGGTCTCTATGGATATCTATGTGGTCCCTATAGGGTCTGTATGGGTCTCTATGGGTCTCTATGGCGTCAGGGGTCTCTATGGGGTCCCTATGGGGTCCCTATGGGGACTCTATGGGTCCCTATGGGGTCTCTATGTGTCCCTATGGGGTCCCTGTGGGGTCTCTATGGGTCCCTATGGGGTCTCTGTGGGTCCTTATGGAGTCCCTATGGGTCCCTATGGGGTCCCTATGGGTCTCTATGGGGTCTCTATGAGTCCCTATGGGGTCCCTACGGGGTCTCTATGGGTGTCTATGTATCTCTATGGGTCCCCATGGGGTCCCTATGGGGTCTCTATAGGACCCTATGGGGCTATATGGGTCCCTATAGGGTCCCTATAAGGTCTCTATGGGTCCCTATGGGGTCCCTATGGGGTCTCTATGGGTCTCTATGGGCACCTATAAGGTCTCTATGGGTCCCTATGGGGTCCCTTTGGGTCCTTATGGGGTCTCTATGGGTCCCTATGGGGTCTCTATGGGTCTCTATTGGTCTCTATAGGTCTCTATGGGTCCGTATGGGGTCTCTATGGGTCCCTATAGGTGTCTATGGGTCACTATGGGTCCCTATGGGGTCTCTATGGGTCCCTATGGGTCTCTATGTGTTCCTATGGGTCCCTTTGGGGTCTCTATGGGTCCCTATGGGGTCTCTATGGGGTCCCTATGGGGTCCCTATGGGGTCTCTATGGGTCCCTATGGGGTCCCTATGGGGTCTCTATGGGTCCCTAGGGGGTCTCTATGGGTCTCTATGGGTCTCTATGGGCACCTATAAGGTCTCTATGGGTTCCTATGGGGTCTCTATGGGTCTCTATTGGTCCCTATAGGTCTCTATGGGTCCGTATGTGGTCTCTATGGGTCCCTATGGGTCTCTATGTGTTCCTATGGGTCCCTTTGGGGTCTCTATGGGTCCCTATGGGGTCTCTATGGGTCCCTATAGGGTCTCTATGGGTCTCTATGGGGTCTCTATGGGTCTCTATGGGTCCCTATCGGGTCTCTATGAGTCCCTACAACGTCCCTATGGGGTCCCTATTGGGTCTCTATGGGTCCCTATCGGGTCCCTATGGGGTCCCTATGGGGTCTCTATGGGTCTCTATGGGTCTCTATGGCGTCAGGGGTCTCTATGGGGTCCCTATGGGGTCCCTATATGGACTCTATGGGTCCCTATGGGTCTCTATGGGTCCCTATGTGTCCCTATGGGGTCTCTATGGGTCCCTATGGGTCTCTATGGGTCCCTATGGGTCTCTATGGGGTCTCTATGGTCCCCTATGAGTCTCTATGGGTCCCTATGGGGTCTCTGTGGGTCCTTATGGAGTCCCTATGGGTCCCTATGGGGTCTCTATGGGTCTCTATGGGTCTCTATGGGGTCTATATGGGTCTGTATGGGTCTCTATGGGTCCCTATGGGTCTCTATGGGGTCTCTATGGGTCCCTATGGGGTCTCTGTGGGTCCTTATGGAGTCCCTATGGGTCCCTATGGGGTCTCTATGGGTCTCTATGGGTCCCTATGGGGTCTCTATGGGTCTCTATGGGTACCTATGGGGTCTCTATGGGTCCCTATGGGTCTCTATGGTTTTCTATGGGTCCCAATGGGGTCTCTATGGGTCCCTATATGGTCGCTATGGGGTCTCCATGGGTCTCTATGGGGTCTCTATGAGTCCCTATGGGGGCCCTACGGGGTCTCTATGGGTCTCTATGGGTCTCTATGGGTCCCTATGGGGTCTCTATGGGTCCCTATAGGGTCCCTATGGGTCTCTATGGGTCCCTATGCGGTCACTATGGGGTCTCTATGGGTCCCTAAGGGGTCAGGGGTCTCTATGGATCCCTATGGGGTCCCTATGGGTTGTCTATGGGTCCCTATAGAGTCCCTATGGGGTCTCTATGGGTCCCTATGGGGTCTATATGGGTCTCTCTGGGTCCCTATAAGGTCTCTATGGGTCCTTATGGGGTCCCTATGGGGTCTCTATGGGTCCTTATGGGGTCTCTATGGGTCCCAATGGGGTCTATATGGGTCTCTCTGGGTCCCTATAGGTCTCTATGGGTCCCTATGGTGTCTCTATGGGTCTCTATGGGTCCCTATGGGGTCTCTATGGGTCTCTATGGGTCCCTATGGGTCTCTATGGGTCCCTACGGGGTCCCTATGGTGTCTCTATGGGGTCCCTATGGGGTCTCTATGGGTCCCTATGGGGTCTCTGTGGGTCCTTATGGGGTCTCTATGGGTCCCTATGGGGTCTCTATGGGTCCCTATAGGGTCCCTGTGGGGTCTCTATGGGTCCCTATAGGGTCGCTATGGGGTCTCTATGGGTTCCTATCGGGTCTCTATGGGTCTCTATGGGTCCCTATGGGGTCTCTATGGGTCTCTATGGGTCCCTATGGGGTCACTATGGGTCTCTATGGGGTCCCTATGGGGTCCCTATGTGGTCTCTATGGTTCCCTATGGGGTCTCTATGGGTCCCTATAGGGTCCCTATGGGGTCTCTATGGGTCTCTATGGGTCTCTATGGGTCACTATGGGTCTCTATGGGTCTCTATGGGTCCCTATGGGGTCTCTATGGGTCCCTATGGGGTCCCTATGTGGTCTCTATGGGTCCCTATGGGGTCTCTGTGGGTCCGTATGGGTCCCTATGGGGTCTCTATGGGTCTCAATGGGTCTCTATGGGTCCTTATGGGGTCTCTATGGGTCTCTATGGGTCCCTATGGGTCTCTATGGTTCCCTATGGGGTCTCTATGGTTCCCTATGGGTCTCTATGGGTCCCTATGGGGTCTCTGTGGGTCCTTATGGAGTCCCTATGGGTCCCTATGGGGTCTCTATGGGTCTCTATGGGTCACTATGGGGTATCTATGGGTCTCTATGGGTCCCTATTGGGTCTCTGTGGGTCCTTATGGGGTCTCTATGGGTCTCTATGGGTCTCTATGTGTCCCTATGGGGTCTCTATGGGTCCCTATCGGGTCCCTATGGGGTCTCTATGGGTCCCTATGGGTCTCTATGGGTCCCTATGGGGTCTCTATGGGTCTCTATGGGTCCCAAAGGGGTCTCTATGGGTCCCTATGGGGTCTCTATGGGGTCTCTATAGGTCCTTATGGGGTTTCTATGGGTCTCTATGAGTCCCTATGGGGTCTCTATGGGTCCCTATAGTGTCTCTATGGGGTCTCTATGACTCCCTATGGGGTCAGGGGTCTCTATGGGTCCCTATGGGTTGTCTATGGGTCCCTATAGAGTCCCTATGGGGTCTCTATGTATCTCTATGGGTCTCTATGGGTCTCTATGTGTCCCTATAAGGTCTCTATGGGTCCTTATGGGGTCCCTATGGGGTCTCTATGGGTCCTTATGGGGTCTCTATGGGTCCATATAAGGTCTATATGGGTCTCTATGGGTCCCTATAGGTCTCTATGGGTCTCTATGGGTCCCTATGGGGTCTCTATGGGTCTCTATGGGTCCCTATGGCTCTCTATGGGTCCCTACGGGGTCTCTATGTGGTCTCTATGGGGTCCCCATGGGGTCTCTATGGGTCCCTATGGGTTCTCTGTGGGTCCTTATGGGGTCTCTATGGGTCCCTATGGGGCATCTATGGGTCCCTATAGGGTCCCTGTGGTGTCTCTATGGGTCCCTATAGGGTCGCTATGGGGTCTCTATGGGTTCCTATCGGGTCTCTATGGGTCTCTATGGGTCCCTATGGGGTCTCTATGGGTCCCTATGGGGTCCCTATGGGGTCTCTATGGGTCTCTATGGTTCCCTATGGGGTCTCTATGGGTCCCTATAGGGTCCTTATGGGGTCTCTATGGGTCTCTATGGGTCTCTATGGGTCCCTATGGGGTCTCTATGGGTCCCTATGGGGTCCCTATGTGGTCTCTATGGGTCCCTATGGGGTCTCTGTGGGTCCGTATGGGTCCCTATGGGGTCTCTATGGGTCTCAATGGGTCTCTATGGGTCCTTATGGGGTCTCTATGGGTCTCTGTGGGTCTCTATGGGTTCCTATTGGTCCCTATGGGGTCTCTATGGGTCCCTTTAGGGTCCCCATGGGGTCTCTATGGGTCCCTATAGGGTCGCTATGGGGTCTCTATGGGTTCCTATCGGGTCTCTATGGGTCTCTATGGGTCCCTATGGCGTCCTATGGGGTCTCTATGGGTCCCTATGGGGTCCCTATGGGGTCTCTATGGGTCCCTATGGGTCTCTAAGGGTCCCTATGGGGTCTCTATGGCTCTCAATGGGTCCCTATTGGTTCTGTATAGGTCTCTATGTGTCCCTATGGGGTCTCTATGTGTCCCTATGGGGTATCTATGGGTTTCTATGGGTCCCTATGGGGTCTCTATGAGTCTCTATGGGTCCCAAAGGGGTCTCTATGGGTCCCTATGTGGTCCCTATGGGGTCTCTTTGGGTCCCTATGGGGTCTCTATGGGTCCCTATGTGGTCCCTATGGGGTCTCTTTGGGTCCGTATGGGGTCTCTATTGGACTCTATGGGTTTCTATGGGGTCTCTATGGGGTCTCTATGGGTCCCTATGGGGCTCTATTGGTCCCTATAGGGTCCCTATGGGGTCTCTTTGGGTCTCTATGGGTCCCTATGGGTCCTTATGGTGTCTCTATGGGTCTCTATGGGTCTCTATGGGTCCCTATAGGGTCCCTATGGTGTCTCTATGGGGTCTCTATGGGTCCCAATTGGGTCCCTATGGGGTCTCTATGGGGTCTCTATGAGTCCCTATGGGGTCCCTACGGGGTCTCTATGGGTGTCTATGGGTCTCTATGGGTCCCTATGGGGTCTCTTTAGGTCTCTATGGGTCCCTATGGGGTCTCTTTAGGTCTCTATGTGTCCCTATGGGGTCTCTATGGGTTCCTATAGGGTCCCTATGGGGTCTCTATTGGTCCCTAATGGGTCCCTATGGGGTCTCTATGGGTCCCTTTAGGGTCCCCATGGGGTCTCTATGGGTCCCTATAGGGTCGCTATGGGGTCTCTATGGGTTCCTATCGGGTCTCTATGGGTCTCTATGGGTCCCTATGGCGTCCTATGGGGTCTCTATGGGTCCCTATGGGGTCCCTATGGGGTCTCTATGGGTCCCTATGGGTCTCTAAGGGTCCCTATGGGGTCTCTATGGCTCTCAATGGGTCCCTATTGGTTCTGTATAGGTCTCTATGTGTCCCTATGGGGTCTCTATGTGTCCCTATGGGGTATCTATGGGTTTCTATGGGTCCCTATGGGGTCTCTATGAGTCTCTATGGGTCCCAAAGGGGTCTCTATGGGTCCCTATGTGGTCCCTATGGGGTCTCTTTGGGTCCCTATGGGGTCTCTATGGGTCCCTATGTGGTCCCTATGGGGTCTCTTTGGGTCCGTATGGGGTCTCTATTGGACTCTATGGGTTTCTATGGGGTCTCTATGGGGTCTCTATGGGTCCCTATGGGGCTCTATTGGTCCCTATAGGGTCCCTATGGGGTCTCTTTGGGTCTCTATGGGTCCCTATGGGTCCTTATGGTGTCTCTATGGGTCTCTATGGGTCTCTATGGGTCCCTATAGGGTCCCTATGGTGTCTCTATGGGGTCTCTATGGGTCCCAATTGGGTCCCTATGGGGTCTCTATGGGGTCTCTATGAGTCCCTATGGGGTCCCTACGGGGTCTCTATGGGTGTCTATGGGTCTCTATGGGTCCCTATGGGGTCTCTTTAGGTCTCTATGGGTCCCTATGGGGTCTCTTTAGGTCTCTATGTGTCCCTATGGGGTCTCTATGGGTTCCTATAGGGTCCCTATGGGGTCTCTATTGGTCCCTAATGGGTCCCTATGGGGTCTCTATGGGTCCCTATGGGGCTCTATGGGTTCCTATTGGTCCCTATGGGGTCTCTATGGGTCCCTATGGGGCTCTATGGGTTCCTATTGCTCCCTATAAGGTCTCTATGGGTCCCTATGGGTCTCTATGGGTCCCTATGGGTCTCTATGGGTTCCTATGGGTCCCTATGGGGTCTCTATGGGTCCCTATGGGTCTCTATGGGTCCCTATGGGTCCCTTTGGGGTCTCTATGGGTCTGTATGACTCTACGGGGTCTCTATGGTTCCCTATGGGGTCTCTATGGGTCCATATGGGTCTCTATGGGTCCCTATGGGGTCTCTGTGGATCCTTATGGAGTCCCTATGGGTCCCTATGGGGTCCCTATGGGTTTCTATGTGGTCTCTATGAGTCCCTATGGGGTCCCTACGGGGTCTCTATGGGTGTCTATGTATCTCTATGGGTCCCTATGGGGTCTCTATGGGTCTCTATTGGTCCCTACGGGGTCTCTATGGGTCTCTATGTGTCCCTATCGGGTCTCTATGAGTCCCTATAGGGTCCCTATGGGGTCCCTATGGGGTCTCTATGGGTCCCTATGGGTTTCTATGGGTCCCTATGGGGTCTCTATGTGGTCTCTATGGGGTCCCTATGGGGTCTCTATGGGTCCCTATGGGGTCTCTGTGGGGCCTTATGGGGTCTCTATGGGTCCTTATGGGGTCTCTATGGGTCCCTATAGGGTCCCTATGGGGTCCCTATGGGGTCTCTATGGGTCTCTATGGGTCCCTATGGGTCTCTATGGGTCCCTATGGGGTCTCTATGTGGTCTCTATGGGGTCCCTATGGGGTCTCTATGGGTCCCTATGGGGTCTCTGTGGGGCCTTATGGGGTCTCTATGGGTCCCTATGGGGTCTCTGTGGGGCCTTATGGGGTCTCTATGGGTCCTTATGGGGTCTCTATGGGTCCCTATATGGTCCCTGTGGGGTCTCTATGGGTCCCTATAGGGTCGCTATGGGGTCTCTATGGGTTCCTATCGGGTCTCTATGGGTCTCTATGGGTCCCTATGGGGTCTCTATGGGTCCCTATGGGTCCCTATGGGGTCACTATGGGTCTCTATGGTTCCCTATGGGGTCTCTATGGGTCCCTATAGGGTCCCTATGGGGTCTCTATGGGTCTCTATGGGTCTCTATGGGTCACTATGGGTCTCTATGGGTCTCTATGGGTCCCTATGGGGTCTCTATGGGTCCCTATGGGGTCCCTATGTGGTCTCTATGGGTCCCTATGGGGTCCCTGTGGGTTCGTATGGGACCCTATGGGGTCTCTATGGGTCTCAATGGGTCTCTATGGGTCCTTATGGGGTCTCTATGGGTCCCTACGGGGTCCCTATGGGTCTCTATGGTTCCCTATGGGGTCTCTATGGTCCCCTATGAGTCTCTATGGGTCCCTATGGGGTCTCTATGGGTCTCTATGGGTCACTATGGGGTTTCTATGAGTCTCTATGGGTCCCTATGGGGTCTCTATGGGTCTCTATGTGGTCTCTATGTGTCTCTATGTGTCCCTATCGGGTCTCTATGGGTCCCTTCAGGGTCCCTATGGGGTCCCTATTGGGTCTCTATGGGTCCCTATAGGGTCCCTATGGGGTCCCTAAGGGGTCTTTATGGGTCTCTATGGCGTCAGGGGTCTCTATGTGGTCCCTATGGGGTCCCTATGGGTCCCTATGGGTCCCTATGTGTCCCTATGGGGTCTATATGGGTGTCTATGGGTCTCTATGGGTTCCTATGGGTCCCTATGGGGTCTCTATGGGTCCCTATGTGTCTCTATGGGTCCCTATGGGGTCTCTGTGGGTCCTTATGGAGTCCCTATGGGTCCCTATGGGGTCTCTATTGGTCTCTATGGGTCTCTATGGGGTCTCTATGGGTCTCTATGGGTCTCTATGGGCACCTATAAGGTCTCTATGGGTCCCTATGGGGTCCCTATGGGGTCTCTATGGGTCTTTATGGGGTCTCTATGGGTCCCTATGGGGTCTCTATGGGTCCTTATGGGGTCTCTATGGGTCCCTATGGGGTCTCTATGGGTCTCTATGGGTCACTATGGGGTATCTAGGAGTCTCTATGGGTCCCTATTGGGTCTCTGTGGCTCCTTATGGGGTCTCTATGGGTCTCTATGGGTCTCTATGGGTCCCTATGGGGTCTCTATGGGTCCCTATAGGGTCCCTATGGGGTCTCTATGGGTCTCTATGGGTCTCTATGTGTCCCTTTGGGGTCTCTATGTGTCCCTATCGGTCTCTATGGGTGCTTATGAGGTCTCTATGGGTCTCTATGGGTCTCTATGGGGTCTCTATGGGTCCCTATAGGGTCCCTATGGGGTCTCTATTGGTCTCTATGGGGTCTCTATGAGTCCCTATGGGGTCCCTACGGGGTCTCTATGCGTGTCTATGGGTCTCTATGGGTCCCTATGGGGTCTCTATGGGTCCCTATGGGGTCTCTATGGGTCTCTATGGGTCCCTATAGGGTCTCTATGGGTCCCTATAGGGTCCCTATGGGGTCTCTATGGGTCCCTATGGGGTCCCTATGGGGTCTCTATGGGTCCCTATGGGGCTCTATGGGTTCCTATTGCTCCCTACGGGGTCTCTATGCGTGTCTATGGGTCTCTATGGGTCCCTATGGGTCTCTATGGGTTCCTATGGGTCCCTATGGGGTCTCTATGGGTCCCTATGGGTCTCTATGGGTCCCTATGGGTCTCTTTGGGGTCTCTATGGGTCCCTATGGGTCTCTATGGGTCTCTATGGGGTCTCTATGGATATCTTTGGGGTCCCTATGGGGTCTCCATGGGTCTCTATGGCGTCAGGGGTCTCTTTGGGGTCCGTATGGGGTCCCTATGGGGTCTCTATAGGTCCCTATGGGGTCTCTATGTGTCTCTATGGGGTCCCTGTGGGGTCTCTATGGGTCCCTATGGGGTCTCTGTGGGTCCTTATGGAGTCCCTATGGGTCTCTATGGGGTCTCTATGGGTCTCTATGGGTCTCTATGGGGTCTCTATGGATATCTTTGGGGTCTCTATGGGGTCTGTATGGGTCTCTATGGCGTCAGGGGTCTCTATGGGGTCCCTATGGGGTCCCTATGGGGTCTCTATGGGTCCCTATGGGGTCTCTATGTGTCTCTATGGGTCCCTATGGGTCTCTATGGGTCCCTATGGGGTCTCTATGTGGTCTCTATGGGGTCCCTATGGGGTCTCTATGGGTCCCTATGGGGTCTCTGTGGGTCCTTATGGGGTCTCTATGGGTCCCTATGGGGTCTCTATGGGTCCCTATGGGGTCTCTGTGGGTCCTTATGGGGTCTCTATGGGTCCTTATGGGGTCTCTATGGGTCCCTATAGGGTCCCTGTGGGGTCTCTATGGGTCCCTATAGGGTCGCTATGGGGTCTCTATGGGTTCCTATCGGGTCTCTATGGGTCTCTATGGGTCCCTATGGGGTCTCTATGGGTCCCTATGGGGTCTCTATGGGTCTCTATGGGTCCCTATGGGGTCACTATGGGTCTCTATGGTTCCCTATGGGGTCTCTATGGGTCCCTATAGGGTCCCTATGGGGTCTCTATTGGTCTCTATGGGTCACTATGGGTCTCTATGGGGTCTCTATGGGTCCCTATGGGGTCCCTATGTGGTCTCTATGGGTCCCTATGGGGTCCCTGTGGGTCCGTATGGGACCCTATGGGGTCTCTATGGGTCTCAATGGGTCTCTATGGGTCCTTATAGGGTCTCTATGTGTCTCTATGGGTCCCTATGGGTCTCTATGGTTCCCTATGGGGTCTCTATGGTCCCCTATGGGTCTCTATGGGTCCCTATGGGGTCTCTGTGGCTCCTTATGGGGTCTCTATGGGTCTCTATGGGTCTCTATGGGTCCCTATGGGGTCTCTATGGGTCCCTATAGGGTCCCTATGGGGTCTCTATGGGTCTCTATGGGTCTCTATGTGTCCCTATAGGGTCCCTATGGGGTCTCTATGGGTCTCTATGGGTCTCTATGTGTCCCTTTGGGGTCTCTATGGGTCCCTATGGGGTCTCTATGGGTCTCTATGGGTCCCTATGGGGTCTCTATGGGTCCCTATAGGGTCCCTATGGGGTCTCTATGGGTCCCTATGGGGTCCCTATGGTGTCTCTATGAGTCTCTATGGGGCTCTATGGGGTCTCTATGGGTCCCTATGGGTCTCTATGGGTCTCTATGGGGTCTCTATGGATATCTTTGGGGTCCCTATGGGGTCTCCATGGGTCTCTATGGCGTCAGGGGTCTCTTTGGGGTCCCTATGGGGTCCCTATGGGGTCTCTATAGGTCCCTATGGGGTCTCTATGTGTCTCTATGGGGTCCCTGTGGGGTCTCTATGGGTCCCTATGGGGTCTCTGTGGGTCCTTATGGAGTCCCTATGGGTCCCTATGGGGTCTCTATGGGTCTCTATGGGTCTCTATGGGGTCTCTATGGATATCTTTGGGGTCTCTATGGGGTCTGTATGGGTCTCTATGGCGTCAGGGGTCTCTATGGGGTCCCTATGGGGTCCCTATGGGGTCTCTATGGGTCCCTATGGGGTCTCTATGTGTCTCTATGGGTCCCTATGGGTCTCTATGGGTCCCTATGGGGTCTCTATGTGGTCTCTATGGGGTCCCTATGGGGTCTCTATGGGTCCCTATGGGGTCTCTGTGGGTCCTTATGGGGTCTCTATGGGTCCCTATGGGGTCTCTATGGGTCCCTATGGGGTCTCTGTGGGTCCTTATGGGGTCTCTATGGGTCCCTATAGGGTCCCTGTGGGGTCTCTATGGGTCCCTATAGGGTCGCTATGGGGTCTCTATGGGTTCCTATCGGGTCTCTATGGGTCTCTATGGGTCCCTATGGGGTCTCTATGGGTCCCTATGGGGTCTCTATGGGTCTCTATGGGTCCCTATGGGGTCACTATGGGTCTCTATGGTTCCCTATGGGGTCTCTATGGGTCCCTATAGGGTCCCTATGGGGTCTCTATGGGTCTCTATGGGTCACTATGGGTCTCTATGGGGTCTCTATGGGTCCCTATGGGGTCCCTATGTGGTCTCTATGGGTCCCTATGGGGTCCCTGTGGGTCCGTATGGGACCCTATGGGGTCTCTATGGGTCTCAATGGGTCTCTATGGGTCCTTATAGGGTCTCTATGTGTCTCTATGGGTCCCTATGGGTCTCTATGGTTCCCTATGGGGTCTCTATGGTCCCCTATGGGTCTCTATGGGTCCCTATGGGGTCTCTGTGGCTCCTTATGGGGTCTCTATGGGTCTCTATGGGTCTCTATGGGTCCCTATGGGGTCTCTATGGGTCCCTATTGGGTCCCTATGGGGTCTCTATGGGTCTCTATGGGTCTCTATGTGTCCCTATAGAGTCCCTATGGGGTCTCTATGGGTCTCTATGGGTCTCTATGTGTCCCTTTGGGGTCTCTATGGGTCCCTATGGGGTCTCTATGGGTCTCTATGGGTCCCTATGGGGTCTCTATGGGTCCCTATAGGGTCCCTATGGGGTCTCTATGGGTCCCTATGGGGTCCCTATGGTGTCTCTATGGGTCCCTATGGGGCTCTATGGGTTCCTATTGGTCCCTATGGGGTCTCTGTGGGTCCCTATGGGTCTCTATGGGTCCCTATGGGTCTCTATGAGTTCCTATGGGTCCCTATGGGGTCTCTATGGGTCCCTATGGGTCTCTATGGGTCCCTATGGGTCTCTTTGGGGTCTCTATGGGTCCCTATGGGTCTCTATGGGTCTCTATGGGGTCTCTATGGATATCTTTGGGGTCCCTATGGGGTCTGTATGGGTCTCTATGTCGTCAGGGGTCTCTTTGGGGTCCCTATGGGGTCCCTATGGGGTCTCTATGGGTCCCTATGGGGTCTCTATGTGTCTCTATGTGGTCCCTGTGGGGTCTCTATGGGTCTCTATGGGGTCTCTATGGGTCCCTATAGGGTCCCTGTGGGGTCTCTATGGGTCCCTATAGGGTCGCTATGGGGTCTCTATGGGTTCCTATCGGGTCTCTATGGGTCTCTATGGGTCCCTATGGGGTCTCTATGGGTCTCTATGGGTCCCTATGGGGTCACTATGGGTCTCTATGGTTCCCTATGGGGTCTCTATGGGTCCCTATAGGGTCCCTATGGGGTCTCTATGGGTCTCTATGGGTCACTATGGGTCTCTATGGGTCCCTATGGGGTCCCTATGTGGTCTCTATGGGTCCCTATGGGGTCCCTGTGGGTCCGTATGGGACCCTATGGGGTCTCTATGGGTCTCATTGGGGCTCTATGGGTCCTTATAGGGTCTCTATGTGTCTCTATGGGTCCCTATGGGTCTCTATGGTTCCCTATGGGGTCTCTATGGTCCCCTATGGGTCTCTATGGGTCCCTATGGGGTCTCTGTGGCTTCTTATGGGGTCTCTATGGGTCTCTATGGGTCTCTATGGGTCCCTATGGGGTCTCTATGGGTCCCTATAGGGTCCCTATGGGGTCTCTATGGGTCTCTATGGGTCTCTATGTGTCCCTATAGGGTCCCTATGGGGTCTCTATGGGTCTCTATGTGTCCCTTTGGGGTCTCTATGGGTCCCTATGGGGTCTCTATGGGTCTCTATGGGTCCCTATGGGGTCTCTATGGGTCCCTATAGGGTCCCTATGGGGTCTCTATGGGTCCCTATGGGGTCCCTATGGAGTCTCTATGGGTCCCTATGGGGCTCTATGGGTTCCTATTGGTCCCTATGGGGTCTCTATGGGTCCCTATGGGTCTCTATGGGTCCCTATGGGTCTCTATGGGTTCCTATGGGTCCCTATGGGGTCTCTATGGGTCCCTATGGGTCTCTATGGGTCCCTATGGGTCTCTTTGGGGTCTCTATGGGTCCCTATGGGTCTCTATGGGTCTCTATGGGGTCTCTTTGGATATCTTTGGGGTCCCTATGGGGTCTGTATGGGTCTCTATGGCGTCAGGGGTCTCTTTGGGGTCCCTATGGGGTCCCTATGGGGTCTCTATGGGTCCCTATGGGGTCTCTATGTGCCTCTATGTTGTCCCTGTGGGGTCTCTATGGGTCCCTATGGGGTCTCTATGTGTCTCTATGGGGTCCCTATGGGGTCTCTATGGGTCCATATGGGTCTCTATGGGTCCCTATGGGGTCTCTGTGGGTCCTTATGGAGTCCCTATGGGTCCCTATGGGGTCCCTATGGGTCTCTATGGGGTCTCTATGAGTCCCTATGGGGTCCCTACGGGGTCTCTATGGGTGTCTATGTATCTCTATGGGTCCCTATGGGGTCTCTGTGGGTCTCTATTGGTCCCTACGGGGTCTCTATGGGTCTCTATGTGTCCCTATCGGGTCTCTATGAGTCCCTATAGGGTCCCTATGGGGTCCCTATCGGGTCTCTATGGGTCTCTATGGGTCTCTATGGCGTCAGGTGTCTCTATGGGGTCCCTATGGGGTCCCTATGGGTCTCTATGGGTCCCTATGCGGTCACTATCGGGTCTCTATGGGTCCCTATGGGGTCAGGGGTCTCTATGGATCCCTATGGGGTCCCTATGGGTTGTCTATGGGTCCCTATAGAGTCCCTATGGGGTCTCTATGCATCTCTATGGGTCTCTATGGGTCTCTATGGGTCCCTATAAGGTCTCTATGGGTCCTTATGGGGGCACTATGGGGTCTCTATGGGTCCTTATGGGGTCTCTATGGGTCCCTATGGGGTCTATATAGGTCTCTATGGGTCCCTATAGGTCTCTATGGGTCCCTATGGTGTCTCTATGGGTCTCTATGGGTCTCTATGGGTCCCTATGGGTCTCTATGGGTCCCTATGGGGTCTCTATGTGGTCTCTATGGGGTCCCTATGGGGTCTCTATGGGTCCCTATGGGGTCTCTGTGGGTCCTTATGGGGTCTCTATGGGTCCCTATGGGGTCTCTATGGGTCCCTATAGGGTCCCTGTGGGGTCTCTATGGGTCCCTATAGGGTCGCTATTGGGTCTCTATGGATCCCTATGGGGTATATATATTGGTCCCTATGGGGTCCCTATGGGGTCTCTATGGGTCTCTATGGGTCTCTATGGGCACCTATAAGGTCTCTATGGGTCCCTATGTGGTCCCTATGAGGTCTCTATGGGTCCTTATGGGGTCTCTATGGGTCCCTATGGGGTCCCTATGGGGTCTCTATGGGTCCCTATAGGTCTCTATGGGTCCCTTTGGGGTCTCTATGGGTCCCTATGGGGTCTCTATGGGTCTCTATGTGTCCCTATCGGGTCTCTATGGGTCCCTTCAGGGTCCCTATGGGGTCCCTATTGGGTCTCTATGGGTCCCTATAGGGTCCCTATGGGGTCCCTAAGGGGTCTTTATGGGTCTCTATGGCGTCAGGGGTCTCTATGTGGTCCCTATGGGGTCCCTATGAGTCTCTATGGGTCCCTATGTGTCCCTATGGGGTCTATATGGGTCCCTATGGGTCTCTATGGGTTCCTATGGGTCCCTATGGGGTCTCTATGGGTCCCTATGTGTCTCTATGGGTCCCTATGGGGTCTCTGTGGGTCCTTATGGAGTCCCTATGGGTCCCTATGGGGTCTCTATGGGTCTCTATGGGTCTCTATGGGGTCTCTATGGGTCTCTATGGGTCTCTATGGGTCTCTATGGGCACCTATAAGGTCTCTATGGGTCCGTATGGGGTCCCTATGGGGTCTCTATGGGTCCTTATGGGGTCTCTATGGGTCCCTATGGGGTCTCTATGGGTCTCTATGGGTCACTATGGGGTATCTATGGGTCTCTATGGGTCCCTATTGGGTCTCTGTGGCTCCTTATGGGGTCTCTATGGGTCTCTATGGGTCTCTATGGGTCCCTATGGGGTCTCTATGGGTCCCTATAGGGTCCCTATGGGGTCTCTATGGGTCTCTATGGGTCTCTATGTGTCCCTTTGGGGTCTCTATGTGTCCCTATGGGTCTCTATGGGTGCTTATGAGGTCTCTATGGGTCTCTATGGGTCTCTATGGGGTCTCTATGGGTCCCTATAGGGTCCCTATGGGGTCTCCATTGGTCTCTATGGGGTCTCTATGAGTCCCTATGGGGTCCCTACGGGGTCTCTATGCGTGTCTATGGGTCTCTATGGGTCCCTATGGGGTCTCTATGGGTCCCTATGGGGTCTCTATGGGTCTCTATGGGTCCCTATAGGGTCTCTATGGGTCCCTATAGGGTCCCTATGGGGTCTCTATGGGTCCCTATGGGGTCCCTATGGGGTCTCTATGGGTCCCTATGGGGCTCTATGGGTTCCTATTGCTCCCTATGGGGTCTCTATGGGTCCCTATGGGTCTCTATGGGTCCCTATGGGTCTCTATGGGTTCCTATGGGTCCCTATGGGGTCTCTATGGGTCCCTATGGGTCTCTATGGGTCCCTATGGGTCTCTTTGGGGTCTCTATGGGTCCCTATGGGTCTCTATGGGTCTCTATGGGGTCTCTATGGATATCTTTGGGGTCCCTATGGGGTCTCTATGGGTCTCTATGGCGTCAGGGGTCTCTTTGGGGTCCCTATGGGGTCCCTATGGGGTCTCTATGGGTCCCTATGGGGTCTCTATGTGTCTCTATGTGGTCCCCGTGGGGTCTCTATGGGTCCCTATGGGGTCTCTATGTGTCTCTATGGGGTCCCTGTGGGGTCTCTATGGGTCCCTATGGGGTCTCTGTGGGTCCTTATGGAGTCCCTATGGGTCCCTATGGGGTCTCTATGGGTCTCTATGGCTCTACGGGGTCTCTATGGTTCCCTATGGGGTCTCTATGGGTCCATATGGGTCTCTATGGGTCCCTATGGGGTCTCTGTGAGTCCTTATGGAGTCCCTATGGGTCCCTATGGGGTCTCTATGGGTCCCTATGGGGTCCCTATGGGGTCTCTATGGGTCCCTATGGGGCTCTATGGGTTCCTATTGCTCCCTATGGGGTCCCTATGAGTCTCTATGGGTCCCTATGTGTCTCTATGGGGTCTCTATGGGTCCCTATGTGTCTCTATGGGTCCCTATGGGGTCTCTGTGGGTCCTTATGGAGTCCCTATGGGTCCCTATGGGGTCTCTATGGGTCTCTATGGGTCTCTATGGGGTCTCTATGGGTCTCTATGGGTCTCTATGGGTCTCTATGGGCACCTATAAGGTCTCTATGGGTCCCTATGGGGTCCCTATGGGGTCTCTATGGGTCTTTATGGGGTCTCTATGGGTCCCTATGGGGTCTCTATGGGTCTCTATGGGTCTCTATGGGCACCTATAAGGTCTCTATGGGTCCCTATGGGGTCCCTATGGGGTCTCTATGGGTCTTTATGGGGTCTCTATGGGTCCTTATGGGGTCTCTATGGGTCCCTATGGGGTGTCTATGGGTCTCTATTGGTCTCTATAGGTCTCTATGGGTCCGTATGGGGTCTCTATGGGTCCCTATGGGTGTCTATGGGTCACTATGGGTCCCTATGGGGTCTCTATGGGTCCCTATGTGTCTCTATGTGTTCCTATGGGTCCCTTTGGGGTCTCTATGGGTCCCTATGGGGTCTCTATGGGGTCCCTATGGGGTCCCTATGGGGTCTCTATGGGTCCCTATGGGGTCCCTAGGGGGTCTCTATGGGTCCCTAGGGGGTCTCTATGGGTCCCTAGGGGGTCTGTATGGGTCTCTATGGGTCTCTATGGGCACCTATAAGGTCTCTATGGGTCCGTATGGGGTCTCTATGGGTCCCTATGGTTCCCTATGGGGTCTCTATGGGTCCCTATGGGTCTCTATGGGTCCCTATGGGGTCTCTATGGGTCTCTATGGCGTCTCTATGGGTCTCTATGTGTCCCTATTGTGTCTCTATGAGTCCCTATAGGGTCCCTATGGGGTCCCTATGGGGTCTCTATGGGTCTCTATGGGTCTCTATGGCGTCAGGGGTCTCTATGAGGTCCCTATGGGGTCCCTATTGGGTCCCTATGGGTCTCTATGGGTTCCTATGGGTCCCTATGGTGTCTCTATGCGTCCCTATGTGTCTCTATGGGTCCCTATGGTGTTTCTGTGGGTCTCTATGGGTCTCTATGGGGTCTCTATGGGTCCCTATGTGTCTCTATGGGTCCCTATGGGGTCTCTATGGGTATCTATGGGTACCTATGGGGTCTCTATGGGTCCCTATGGGTCTCTATGGTTCTCTATGGGTCCCAATGGGGTCTCTATGGGTCCCTATGGAATCCCTATGGGGTCTCTATGGGTCCCAATGGGGTTCTTATGGGGTCTCTATGGGTCCCTATGGGGTCTCTATGGGTCACTATGGGTCTCTATGGGTCTCTATGGGTCCCTATAGGGTCGCTATGGGGTCTCCATGGGTCTCTATGGGGTCTCTATGAGTCCCTATGGGGTCCCTACGGGGTCTCTATGGGTCTCTATGGGTCCCTATGGGGTCTCTATGGGTCTCTATGGGTCCCTATGGGGTCTCTATGGGTCTCTATGGGTCCCTATGGGGTCTCTATGGGTCCCTATAGGGTCCCTATGGGTCTCTATGGGACCCTATGCGGTCACTATGGGGTCTCTATAGGTCCCTATGGGGTCAGGGGTCTCTATGGATCCCTATGGGGTCCCTATGGGTTGTCTATGGGTCCCTATAGAGTCCCTATGGGGTCTCTATACATCTCTATGGGTCTCTATGGGTCTCTATGGGTCCCTATAAGGTCTCTATGGGTCCTTATGGGGTCCCTATGGGGTCTCTATGGGTCCTTATGGGGTCTCTATGGGTCCTTTTGGGGTCTCTATGGGTCCCTATGGGGTCTATAAGGGTCTCTATGGGTCCCTATAGGTCTCTATGGGTCCCTATGGTGTCTCTATGGGTCTCTATGGGTCTCTATGGGGTTTCTATGGGTCTCTATGTGTTCCTATGGGTCTCTATGGGTCCCTATGGGGTCTCTATGTGGTCTCTATGGGGTCCCTATGGGGTCTCTATGGGTCCCTATGGGGTCTCTGTGGGTCCTTATGGGGTCTCTATGGGTCCCTATGGGGTCTCTATGGGTCCCTATAGGGTCGCTATGGGGTCTCTATGGGTTCCTATCGGGTCTCTATGGGTCTCTATGGGTCCCTATGGGGTCACTATGGGTCTCTATGGGTCCCTATGGGGTCCCTATGTGGTCTCTATGGTTCCCTATGGGGTCTCTATGGGTCTCTATGGGTCTCTATGGGTCACTATGGGTCTCTATGGGTCTCTATGGGTCCCTATGGGGTCTCTATTGGTCCCTATGGGGTCCCTATGTGGTCTCTATGGGTCCCTATGGGGTCTCTGTGGGTCCGTATGGGTCCCTATGGGGTCTCTATGGGTCTCAATGGGTCTCTATGGGTCCCTATAGGGTCCCTATGGGTCCTTATGGAGTCCCTATGGGTCCCTATGGGGTCTCTATGGGTCTCTATGGGTCACTATGGGGTATCTATGGGTCTCTATGGGTCCCTATTGGGTCTCTGTGGGTCTTTATGGGGTCTCTATTGGTCTCTATGGGTCTCTATGGGTCCCTATAGGGTCTCTATGGGTCCTTATAGGGTCCCTATGGGGTCTCTATGGGTCTCTATGGGTCTCTATGTGTTACTATGGGGTCTCTATGTGTCCCTATGGGTCTCTATGGGTCCCTATGGGGTCTCTATTGGTCTCTATGGGTCCCAAAGGGGTCTCTATGGGTCCCTATGGGGTCTCTATGGGGTCTCTATGGGTCCTTATGGGGTCTCTATGGGTCTCTATGAGTCCCTATGGGGTCTCTATGGGTCCGTATGGGTCCGTATGGGGTCTCTATGGGTCTCTATGGGTGCTTATGAGGTCTCTATGGGTCTCTATGGGTCCCTATGGGGTCTCTATTGGTCCCTATAGGGTCCCTATGTGGTCTCCATGGGTCTCTATGGGGTCTCTATGAGTCCCTATGTGGTCCCTACGGGGTCTCTATGCGTGTCTATGGGTCTCTATGGGTCCCTATGTGGTCTCTATGGGTCTCTATGGGTCCCTATTGAGTCTCTATGGGGTCTCTATGGGTCCCTATGGGGTCTCTATGGGTATCTTCAGGGTCCCTATGGGGTCTCTATGGGTCCCAATGGGTTTAGGGGTCTTCATGGGTCTCTATGTGGTCTCTATGGGTTCTTATGGGGTCTCTATGGGTCTCTATGGGTCTCTATGGGTCCCTATGGGGTCTCTATGGGTCCCTATAGGGTCCCCATGGGGTCTCTATGGGTCTCAATAGGGTCACTATGGGGTCTCTATGGGTTCCTATCGGGTCTCTATGGGTCTATATGGGTCTCTATGGGGTCCCTATGGGGTCTCTATGGGTCCCTATGGGGTCCCTATGGGGTCTCTATGGGTCCCTATGGGTCTCTATGGGTCCCTATGGGGTCTCTATGGCTCTCTATGGGTCCCTATGGGTTCTGTATAGGTCTCTATGGGTCCCTATGGGGTCTCTGTGGGTCCTTATGGGGTCTCTATGGGTCTCTATGGGTATCTATGTGTCCCTATGGGGTCTCTATGTGTCCCTATGGGGTCTCTATGGGTCTCTATGGGTCCCTATGGAGTCTCTATGAGTCTCTATGGGTCCCAAAGGGGTCTCTATGGGTCCCTATGTGGTCCCTATGGGGTCTCTTTGGGTCCCTATGCGGTCTCTATGGGTCCCTATGTGGTCCCTATGGGGTCTCTATGGGACTCTATGGGTTTCTATGGGGTCTCTATGGGGTCTCTATGGGTCCCTATGGGGCTCTATTGGTCCCTATAGGGTCCCTATGGGGTCTCTTTGGGTCTCTATGGGTCTCTATGGGTCCCTATAGGGTCCCTTTGATGTCTCTATGGGTCCCTATGGGGTCTCTATGGTCCCTATAGGGTCTCTATGGGGTCTCTATGGGTCTCTATGGGTCTCTATGGGTCCCTATTGGGTCCCTATGGGGTCTCTATGGGTCTCTATGGGGTCTCTATGAGTCCCTATGGGGTCCCTACGGGGTCTCTATGGGTGTCTATGGGTCTCTATGGGTCCCTATGGGGTCTCTTTAGGTCTCTATGTGTCCCTATGGGGTCTCAATGGGTCCCTATAGGGTCCCTATGGGGTCTCTATGGGTCCCTATGGGGTCCCTATGGGGTCTCTATGGGACCCTATGGGGCTCTATGGGTTCCTATTGGTCCCTATGGGGTCTCTATGGGTCCCTATGGGTCTCTATGGGTCCCTATGGGGCTCTTTGGGTTCCTATGGGTCCCTATGTGGTCTCTATGGGTCCCTATGGGTCTCTATGGGTCCCTATGGGTCCCTTTGGGGTCTCTATGGGTCCCTATGGGTCTCTATGGGTCTCTATGGGTCTCTATGGATATCTTTGGGGTCCCTATGGGGTCTGTATGGGTCTCTATAGCGTCAGGGGTCTCTATGGGGTCCCTATGGGGTCCTAATTGGGTCTCTATGGGTCCCTATGGGGTCTCTATGTGTCTCTATGGGGTCCCTGTGGGGTCTCTATGGGTCCCTATGGGGTCTCTGTGGGTCCTTATGGAGTCCCTATGGGTCCCTATGGGGTCTCTATGGGTCTCTATGGCTCTACGGGGTCTCTATGGTTCCCTATGGGGTCTCTATGGGTCCATATGGGTCTCTATGGGTCCCTATGGGGTCTCTGTGGGTCCTTATGGAGTCCCTATGGGTCCCTATGGGGTCCCTATGGGTCTCTATGGGGTCTCTATGAGTCCCTATGGGGTCCCTACGGGGTCTCTATGGGTGTCTATGTATCTCTATGGGTCCCTATGGGGTCTCTATGGGTCTCTATTGGTCCCTACGGGGTCTCTATGGGTCTCTATGTGTCCCTATCGGGTCTCTATGAGTCACTATAGGGTCCCTATGGGGTCCCTATGGTGTCTCTATGGTTCTCTATGGCGTCAGGGGTCTCTATGTGTCTCTATGGAGTCCCTGTGCTGTCTCTATGGGTCCCTATGGGGTCTCTATGGGTCTCTATGGCTCTACGGGGTCTCTATGGTTCCCTATGGGGTCTCTATGGGTCCATATGGGTCTCTATGGGTCCCTATGGGGTCTCTGTGGGTCCTTATCGAGTCCCTATGGGTCCCTATGGGGTCTCTATGGGTCTCTATGGGTCTCTATGGGGTCTCTATGGGTCTCTATGGGTCCCTATGGGGTCTCTATGGCTCTCTATGGGTCCCAATGGGGTCTCTATGGGTCCCTATGGGGTCCCTATGGGGTCTCTATGAGTCCCAATGGGGTTCTTATGGGGTCTCTATGGGTCTCTATGGGGTCTATAGTGGTCCGTATGGGTCCCTATGGGGTCTCTATGGGTCTCTATTGGTCCCTATGGGGTCTCTATGGGTCCCTATAGGGTCGCTATTGGGTCTCCATGGGTCTCTATGGGGTCTCAATGAGTCCCTATGGGGTCCCTACGGGGTCTCTATGGGTGTCTATGGGTCTCTATGGGTCCCTATGGGGTCTCTATGGGTCTCTATGGGTCCCTATGGGGTCTCTATGGGTCTCTATGGGTCCCTATGGGGTCTCTATGGGTCCGTATAGGGTCCCTATGGGTCTCTATGGGTCCAAATGCGGTCACTATGGGGTCTCTATGGGTCCCTATGGGGTCAGGGGTCTCTATGGATCCCTATGGGGTCCCTATGGGTTGTCTATGGGTCCCTATAGAGTCCCTATGGGGTCTCTATGCATCTCTATTGGTTTCTATGGGTCTCTATGGGTCCCTATAAGGTCTCTATGGGTCCTTATGGGGTCCCTATGGGGTCTCTATGGGTCCTTATGGGGTCTCTATGGGTCCCTATGGGGTCTATATGGGTCTCTATGGGTCCCTATAGGTCTCTATGGGTCCCTATGGTGTCTCTATGGGGTCTCTATGGGTCTCTATGGGTCCCTATGGGTCTATATGGGTCCCTATGGGGTCTCTATGTGGTCTCTATGGGGTCCCTATGAGGTCTCTATGGGTCCCTATGGGGTCTCTGTGGGTCCTTATGGGGTCTCTATGGGTCCCTATGGGGTCTCTATGGGTCCCTATAGGGTCCCTGTGGGGTCTCTATGGGTTCCTATAGGGTCTCTATGGGTTCCTATCGGGTCTCTATGGGTCTCTATGGATCCCTATGGAGTCTCTATGGGTCCCTATGGGGTCCCTATGGGGTCTCTATGGGTCTCTATGGGTCTCTATGGGCACCTATAAGGTCTCTATGGGTCCCTATGGGGTCCCTATGGGGTCTCTATGGGTCCCTATGGGGTCTCTGTGGGTCCTTATGGAGTCCCTATGGGTCCCTATGGGGTCCCTATGGGTCTCTATGGGGTCTCTATGAGTCCCTATGGGGTCCCTACGGGGTCTCTATGGGTGTCTATGTATCTCTATGGGTCCCTATGGGGTCTCTATGGGTCTCTATTGGTCCCTACGGGGTCTCTATGGGTCTCTATGTGTCCCTATCGGGTCTCTATGAGTCACTATAGGGTCCCTATGGGGTCCCTATGGGGTCTCTATGGGTCTCTATGGTTCTCTATGGCGTCAGGGGTCTCTATGTGTCTCTATGGGGTCCCTGTGCTGTCTCTATGGGTCCCTATGGGGTCTCTATGGGTCTCTATGGCTCTACGGGGTCTCTATGGTTCCCTATGGGGTCTCTATGGGTCCATATGGGTCTCTATGGGTCCCTATGGGGTCTCTGTGGGTCCTTATCGAGTCCCTATGGGTCCCTATGGGGTCTCTATGGGTCTCTATGGGTCTCTATGGGGTCTCTATGGGTCCCTATGGGTCCCTATGGGGTCTCTATGGCTCTCTATGGGTCCCAATGGGGTCTCTATGGGTCCCTATGGGGTCCCTATGGGGTCTCTATGGGTCCCAATGGGGTTCTTATGGGGTCTCTATGGGTCTCTATGGGGTCTATAGTGGTCCGTATGGGTCCCTATGGGGTCTCTATGGGTCTCTATTGGTCCCTATGGGGTCTCTATGGGTCCCTATAGGTCTCTATGGGTCCGTATGGGGTCTCTATGGGTCCCTATGGGTGTCTATGGGTCACTATGGGTCCCTATGGGGTCTCTATGGGTCCCTATGGGTCTCTATGGGTTCCTATGGGTCCCTATGGGGTCTCTATGGGTCCCTATGGGGTCTCTATGGGTCCCCATGTGGTCTCTATGGGTCTCTATTTGGTCTCTATGGGTCTCTATTGTGTCTCTATGGGTCCCTATAGGGTCCCTATGGGGTTTCTATGGGGTCTCTATGGGTCTCTATGGCGTCAGGGGTCTCTATGGGTCCCTATGTGTCCCTATGGGGTCTCTATTGGTCCCTATGGGTCTCTCTGGGTCCCTCTGTGTCCCTATGGGGTCTCTATGGGTCCCTATGTGTCTCTATGGGTTCCTATGGGTCCCTATGGGGTCTCTATGGGTCCCTATGTGTCTCTATGGGTCCCTATGGGGTCTCTGTGGGTCCTTATGGAGTCCCTATAGGTCCCTATGTGGTCTCTATGGGTCTCTATGGGTCTCTATGGGTCTCTATGGGTCTCTATGGGTCCCTATGGGTCTCTATGGGTCCCTATGGGGTCTCTATGGGTCTCTATGGGTACCTATGGGGTCTCTATGGGTCCCTATGGGTCTCTATGGTTCTCTATGGGTCCCAATGGGGTCTCTATGGGTCCCTATGGGGTCCCTCTGGGGTCTCTATGGGTCCCAATGGGGTCCCTATGGGGTCTCTATGGGTCCCTAACGGGTCTATATGGGTCCGTATGGGTCCCTATGGGGTCTCTATGGGTCTCTATTGGTCCTTATGAGGTCTCTATGGGTCTCTATGGGTCCCTATGGGGTCTCTATGGGTCCCTATAGGGTCCCTATGGGGTCTCCATGTGTCTCTATGGGGTCTCTAGGAGTCCCTATGGGGTCCCTACAGGGTCTCTATGGGTGTCTATGGGTCTCTATGGGTCCCTATGGGGTCTCTATGGGTCTCTATGGCTCCCTATGCGGTCTCTATGGGTCTCTATGGGTCCCTATGGGGTCTCTATGGGTCCCTATTGGGCCCCTAATGGGTCTCTATGGGTCCCTATGCGGTCCCTATGGGGTCTCTATGGGTCCCTATGGGGTCCCTATGGGTTGTCTATGGTTCCCTATAGAGTCCCTATGGGGTCTCTATGGGTCCCTATGGGGTCTCTATGGGTCCCTATGGGGTCTCTATGGGTCCCTATAGGGTCCCTGTGGGGTCTCTATGGGTCCCTATAGGGTCGCTATGGGGTCTCTATGGGTTCCTATCGGGTCTCTATGGGTCTCTATGTGTGCCTATGGGGTCTCTATGGGTCCCTATGGGGTCCCTATGGGGTCTCTATGGGTCTCTATGGGTCTCTATGGGTCACTATGGGTCTCTATGGGTTCCTATGGGGTCCCTATGGGGTCTCTATGGGTTCCTATGGGGTCTCTATGGGTCACTGTGGGTCTCTATGGGTCTCTATGGGTCCCTATGGGGTCTCTCTTGGTCCCTATGGGGTCCCTATGTGGTCTCTATGGGTTCCTATGGGGTCTCTATGGGTCCGTATGGGTCCCTATGGGGTCTCTATGGGTCTCAATGGGTCTCTATGAATCCTTATGGGGTCTCTATGGGTCTATATGGGTCCTTATGGGTCTCTATGGTTCCCTATGGGGTCTCTATGGGTCCCTATGGGTCTCTATGGGTCCCTATGGGGTCTCTGTGGGTCCTTATGGTGTCTGTATGGGTCCCTATGGGGTCTCTATGGGTCTCTATGGGTCACTATGGGGTATCTATGGGTCTCTATGGGTCCCTATTGGGTCTCTGTGGGTCCTTATGGGGTCTCTATGGGTCTCTATGGGTCTCTATGGGTCCCTATGGGGTCTCTATGGGTCCCTGTAGGGTCCCTATGGGGTCTCTATGGGTCCCTATGGGTCTCTATGTGTCCCTATGTGGTCTCTATGTGTCCCTTTGGGTCTCTATGGGTCCCTATGGGGTCTCTATAGGTCTCTATGGGTCCCAAAGGGGTCTCTATGGGTCCCTATGGGGTCTCTATGGGTCCTTATGGGGTCTCTATGAGTCTCTATGAGTCCCTATGGGGTCTATATGGGTCCGTATGGGTCCCTATGGGGTCTCTATGGGTCTCTATGTGTCCTTATGAGGTCTCTATGGGTCTCTATGGGTCCCTATGGGGTCTCTATGGGTCCCTATCGGGTCCCTATGGGGTCTCCATGGGTCTCTATGGGGTTGACTTGCGGAATCAAACTCTATAATCCAGAGATGGGTTATAAAGCAGGTATGTTTATTCCAGCGTTGCGCAGCGCCGGGTGCAAGGGGGATAGCTCCTCCAAACTTGCACACCGTAAAGAGAAAAGTGTGTTACAGATATAGGTTAAGCTAATACATAATCAATAGTCTCCTCCTCAGTTTGATTACATATTCATTACATTCCCTATGGCCCCGTTCCCCGCGACCCCATTCCCTCATTCCCCCTGACCCCATTCCCCGCGACCCTTGCCGATGTTTTGGGGTGAAATTCTTCTTCTGTTTTCTTCTTGGAGTTATCTGCTGTTATTGTTATCCCATGTTGGCATCATCTTGCCCGGGGGGGGATCTAATCCTTCTTGTCAGAGGTCTCCGGACAGTTTCTTCTTATCTTTATTGCTTTATTTTGACTAAGTGTTTGCAATTCCCCCTTTCCCTGCACTTTTAAATGTACAGTTACCCTTTGTCTTGGTTTCTGTGAAGTTCCCCTTTCCCTTTCTATAGCAAAGTGTTACCTTACCACCATTTTGAGGCTTTGCTCACTCTTCAATTCCCCCCTTTTCTTTAATCTAGCAGGCTTTTACCTGCTAGATTCTTAATGGGTCTCAAATTGGCTCCGCTCTCTACCTTTTGTCTCAGCTCATGTCTCTTCCAAACCCCATATTCCCTTCTGGTATCCTGGCACAGACACAAAAAGCACCTTATAACAACACAAGTAAAACACACCAAGAGTAGCAAGGTGATGCAGGCTAAGAAAAGCTGTTTTAGTCATCCTAAATTTGGCAACTAGTAAGTTTATCCCATGATCCAGAGAAAACTATTCCCCAATCGGTGTTATCCCTGCCTACTCCATGTTGCAATGCATCTTTGGATAAACAGGATATCTCCTTTTGGATTGTCCATCAAGCATCTGCAGTAGCATCCTCAATTGTTTCTAAGGTTACAGAAATTTTCATACAGTGGTACCCCCCTTTTCTTGGCAGTTCTGTGAACTCAATTTGCCGTTGTTGCCCTGGAAGGCCCTCTCCCGTGAGGCCCACTTGTGCCCTGTTCCTGGTACTGGGACTGTACTTTGTAGTGTTGGTTTGCTCAATATATTCTCTTATCTTCCCTTATAACCAATTTCCATAAAATACTAAAGGGCATAATAATGTGTCCATTTGGGCATGCACACATCTGTCAGCTTGCTCTCTTCCTTTCTAAATTATTAATTGGACTCCTGTTCTCTTTAGAATATTTTACAGGTTTTGACTTGGCTTCAGAGATTTTAAGTTTACCTTCTGGAATTGAAGCCCTCTTCAACTGCCTGTTCTGCCACCTGATCTATCATCTTATTTTCTGTTTCCTGTACAGTGTTACATTTCTGATGTCTTTTACAACATATAATAACCATTGGTAGATTTAAATCAGGCTCTTTTTCTTGTGTGTGAGCAATCCTTGCTCTTTTCAGATGGTACTATGAGCGTGTGGCACATATTTAGCATCTGTCCATATGATTAAAGCTCTTGTCAAGGCAGTTATTTCAGCCTTCTGAGGGGAAGTCCCCACAGCTGGTGGTTGTGCTTCGGTTACCTGGTCAGTAGCAGTTACTGCATGTCCTGCCTTACAGTCTCCTTGTCTCATAAGACTGCAGCTGCTGGTAACCCAGGTGTCTTCTGCATCTTCTAAGGGTTCGTCCTTCAGGTTCGACTGACCGGCTGGAATGTGCAGCTTCAGTTGATTCAAAGCAGTCATGTAATAGTGGTTCTCCGGGAGTTCCGCTAAGGAAAGATACTGGGTTGACAATATTAGTCACAATTATTTCTACATCACCTTGCTCTACCAGGATGGCCTGGTATTTCAGGAATCTTTGGGGTGAGAGCCAATGAACTAATGTCCCCCTTTTGCCTCCAATACAGTAAACACTGTATGAGATATTAAAACTGGTGTCCTTTGGCCCAGTGTAGATTTATAGGCTTCTTGAATATTGAGCACTAGTGCAGCCACTGCCCTCAGGCACCATCCCTTACTCACTTCAAGCTGTTTGAGGTTTACCATCAGTCCGTAGCTGTGTATCCATGGTCAGCATCCTCCTGTCATTCCTGGGAACGTATGGAGTTCCTTGACAGTTTGCAGCTCAGGGGCTTAGCAGATGGCTTCTTTCTTGGCAGTCCTTAAGGTCCAAAGTCCAGCTGTAATTTCTGAGTTATTTGTGCTTTCTGTAAACCAAGAAACTCAGCAAACTCTCAGTCTATTGTACACAGTTCTTTTGTTGCTGTGGCATCCACATGCTCCAGTAAAGTTCCACCCTAGGATGGAGGATCCCAGGTCTCAGGCTCATGAGTTGACCAGTTCTCAAAAATCATTAAGCTGTTCTCACAACCCTGGGTAACACTGTCCAGGTTAACTGAGTCTCTTCTCCCTCTATTAGGGTTTTCCTATTCAAAGGCAAATAACCTTAGGCTTCCTTTAGCCAAACCAGGCAGAAGAGACATCCCTCAAATCCAGAAGGTAAACTCCACCTATTCATTCCTTAACTTGGTTGATAAAGTGCATGGATTTACCATCACTGAGTGTATCCATTCAACAATTCCATTACTTGTCCTCATGTCTTCTACCAAACTAAAGCACTTGCTATCCGAAAATTTAGCAAATTGGCAAAATTGGAGTTTTGTACTTGGATTCCCATTCAATTAGTAATTCAAACTCAAAAAATTATCTATTATTTCTTTTGTCCTTCTACAGTCACATATCCTCAAAGGGCACCACTTTACCCTGAGTGGGTGAGCTCTTGCTTTTAACTTGTATTTAGGGCTTAATTTTTGGCCCTCATGCCCACACCCCTAAGTGTGTCTTAATTGAGATTGCTGTGGCTCCTGGGGGTATAACATTGTTTTTCCCAGTTTATGTTAATAGTCAGACTTACAATTCTTAATCAGCCAATATTGTTTGACCCTTAGCTCCAGTTTTATTAAATTTCTTGCCAGGGTAACCTGACAGGTACAAGAATTTCTGTATTCCTACTTGTTTTCTTAGCTTATATTTAATTAATTCCAAAAGTAAGCCTTTTCTTGTTGGGCAGTAGCACCTACTAATGTTACAAAACCATCTATGGGTAGTAAGAAGCTCTCATATCCATCAGAAAATGAACTACTTTATCCTGCTTCCTTAGCTGCAGTTTCATCGGTGTATCTGCTAGGGTTAACTTCCCAAGTTCTCATTGTTCAGCTCTGCAATCAGAGGCAATTCCTTCTCACTCAGCTTGGTCGGATTTCTCTACCAGTGTCCCACTGCATTTGCACACTGCTTTCATTCCAGCGGGGCAGAGCCCTCCCTGGGCTCTTCAAGCCTCCCTCCCCCCCTTTCCTCGTGGGGGATCCCTGGGTCCTATGGCCCTACTCTAGCACCACAACAGTAACAGCTGTTATTATTCTCAATTCCCTGAACATCTCTGATTCTCAATCAGGTGTTTGTTTTGTTATTTGTTGTTGTTGTTGTTGTTTGTTTGTTTTCTTCTTATTGTACTCCTCTCTTCAGACCTGACATCCCTGTTTTTATCTTTGCCTTCCTCAACTTTTGTCCTTCCCAAACTTTCTCACTTTCCAAACTCTAATCATTACATTTCACCTCCTCTCCAGAGCCATCCAGTGCTGCCCAGATTTCAGATTTCCCACATCTTTGCACATAAAGGCTATTCTCACTTCCAATGCCCTGTCCTCTCCACCTCCCCCTTTGCAGTTTACAGCAGCAGTCTCTGACCCTGGCTCCCTCTCCCACTCTGAGAGTTCTGATTGCAGGGGAACAGTGTGGGGGGGTTGTTCTCATGCCAGCACAGATAAACTCACTTTCTCTTTAACCGTTTTTCCTCTGTACACTATTCCACTATTTGTACCCTCAGTTACACTTCCACATACCCTCAACTATACTTCCGTATGCCATTAACAACTACACTTTCTTATACCAGCAAAACAGTTTGTCCCATTCCCTTCAAAACCCAAAAATCAAGCAACACAGTTCTTCAGTTTCCATAAACATCCTTACTACCTTATAACTTTCCCTTAGCAATCCATATCATTCAGTTATAAACCTCTCGCCACAGAGCCAGCACTGACTGACCCACCTCCCTTACACCTCTTCGCAGGCAAAACACAGTATCACATAAATGGCTTGATACTCATTCCACACAGACATCCCTCTATATGTTCATTGTCCCTGTCCTCTAGCTTATACATCAACCACCACTGATTACAATATTTAATCAGGATTTTTTTTTTTTTTCGGCTCAGGGTTCCTCCTGGTTCCCCAGCGATATCTCGCCAATGTGCCAGTATACACCCCAGGGGTGAGCGCGCAGGGACCTCTTTGCTCTGTGATTTTCCCATCGTAACTTAATATAAACCACCGTATTCTTTTATAAGTAAAACCACTTCTGACACAACAGCATTGTTATGACTTATGACCACATACTTTACAACAACCAGTAATTAATAATACAAAATAAACACGTATTAAAACAAAGACAAACAAGCATTGGAGACAACTTTCGCTTCGTCCGTCCCCGGCCGTTTCCCTCGCGGGAGGACGGAACCGCGGGTCGGGACTCCACACTCGCCCCGCAGCTGTGCTGCGTCTCACTCACACCACACTCACATGACAATTCAAGCACAATTACAATATATCATTTGTTAAGCTTAACCAAAGATGTTAAGAACACCGGTGCTAGTTGTTGACTTAGGTCACCTATATAAACAGCGCTGTACGATACCAATTATCCCAGGATTACCCAGATCACCCTGTACCAGAGAGCAGACAAGCTCTGCCCAATTAACAATCACCTGAATGTGAGCAATAGCTCTTTTACCATGCGTACGACTTACTGGCCCCTTTCTAGGCACTCCCTAGGGAGTCCTCCTAACCCAGCCAGCAACCTAACCTAACCTGTGAGCTCACGTCCCTAGGGGGGGAGCACGCCGACTCCACTGTGCCCTGCGTAGGACGTCTCCTCACGACTTACGGCTCCCCCATTTCACATACCTGGTCCGCCGATAGATGGTTCTTGTCTGCTCCTGCAGTGATCAGATGAGGGAGGGGAGTCCTTCCGAGAAATCTCGGGGCGCGCCAAAGGCGTCCCCCTTCTCAGCTGGTCCTGCAGCCGAACAGAGAGGGTCCCATCTGGGGTGCCAAATTGACTTGCGGAATCAAACTCTATAATCCAGAGATGGGTTATAAAGCAGGTATGTTTATTCCAGCGTTGCGCAGCACCGGGTGCAAGGGGGATAGCTCCTCCAAACTTGCACACCGTAAAGAGAAAAGTGTGTTACAGATATAGGTTAAGCTAATACATAATCAATAGTTTCCTCCTCAGTTTGATTACATATTCATTACATTCCCTATGGCCCCGTTCCCCGCAACCCCATTCCCTCATTCCCCCTGACCCCATTCGCCGCGACCCTTGCTGTTGTTTTGGGGTGAAATTCTTCTTCTGTTTTCTTCTTGGTGTTATCTGCTGGTACCATTCTCCCACGTAAGCATCGTCTTGCCCAGGGGTATCTAATCCTTCTTCTTGTCAGAGGTCTCTGGACAGTTTCTTCTTATCTTTATTGCACTCTTCTCTGGTTTTCTTTTGACTAAGTGTCTGTAATTCCCCCTTTCCCTGCACTTTTAAATGTACAGTTACCCTTTGTCTTGGTTTCTGTGAAGTTCCCCTTTCCCTTTCTATAGCAAAGTGTTACCTTACCACCATTTTGAGGCTTTGCTCACTCTTCATAGATGATAATAGTTTATATGCATATCTGTTTGCAAGTCAAGGACCTGTTGCAGGGGTTTTAACAGCCTCAAGGTTCACTGTAGGAACTGGAGAGGCTCTTTTCCTACTGCAGGAGTTGGAGCAACTGCAGAGCTCATTGCCAGAGCTGAAATCACCGTAGGACCTGTGACTGAAGTTGGAGCAGCCACTGTGCTCATTGGAGGGGTTGGAGTGACCACAGGGCTGTACCTCCTGGCACAGTGCACCTCCCTTGGGAGGAATTTGTTTCATTTTCTTATAGCAATACTTGGAACAGCTACAGGACCTGTAGCAGGAGTGACTGCAGAGCTCATTATGAGGGGATGAGTGACAGCGGGATCTGTCCAGAGCGTGGAGCAAACACAGGACATGTGGCAAAACCTTGGAGCTGCTGCAGGGTCTGTGCCAAGAGTTGCAGACGCTGCAGCACTGTCAGCATTTCCAGCTCTCTGGATCTGGCACACTGCAGTCATGTGTGTTTCTTGGGGGCTACCAGAGCCACAGCAGACCTGCCCCCAATATTCTACCACTTTCTCAGGATCCTGCAGTTGGTCAGAGATGAAGTTCCTAAGCCCTGGGGGTGCCCACTGCTCCAGGCAGCTGCCCAGACCATCCCACACCCCCTGCCATGCAGAGCCTTCTCACCTTGAAACAGATCTCTCACTGATATTCCTGAATAATGTTTAACCTCAGTCCTAGAATTCTAGAATCACAAAGGTTGGAAAAGGCCTAAAAGATCATCCAGTCCAACTGTTCATCTATTACCAATAGCTCCCACGAAACCATGTCCCTCAATACAATAACCAGTCACTCCTTGAACACCCCTGGTCTCCCAGAGGAGACTATGTAAAATGTGTAATTCCTAATCATACCAACAATATTACTTCTGAAACCCAAAGATGACCACAGAGCTGAATGTGCACAAAACTTCACTTTGTCAGCTGCCAATTTTATTGTGATACAAACCAAGGTCAAACAGCATAGCAAAATAAATACCCTAATCCAGCATCCCATGTTGACAAATAATGCAGCAGGGAAAACAAGCAGCAAGCAAAGAGCTGTGCAGTGAAGCTTCATGAGAAGACTCAGCAAGCTCCACAAACAGAGAAGCTATCAGCATCATGGCCTGCAATTCTCCAGCTCCCACAAAGCCCCATGTTATATCGCTCTGGACAGATGTGCTGTTATCCCAACCCACTCATTGGGCACCCAAATGATGGTGATTGCTGAATCCAACATGTGGCTCAGCAGCACACAGTGCTTTGTGCACTGCCCAATTCCCAGTGGGATGGGGAAGAGAATTGGGGGAAAAAAAGTACAACTTGTGGTTTGTAACAAAGCAGTTCACTAAGAGATATAAAAGGAGAGGAGTAATAGTTATCACTGTATATCTGTTGATATGGAATAGTATGTAACAAGTGATGCACAAGCACTTGCTCAGCACCACCAGACTGATGCTCAGCTGGGCCCTGGGCAGTGAAAAGACTGAGATGAACTCCCACCCCTTTCAATACAATTTCTGCGTGCTGTCAGGTGATAGAGAACGTCCCTTTGGCCACTTCCAGTCAGCTGTGCGCAGTCTGTTCCTTCCCAGCTCCTTGAGCACTCCACTGACCATGGCCTTGGCTCAGTAGAACACTGCTTAGCAGCAGCTGTAAACACCAGAGTGTTATCAACATTGTTTTTCTCTTAGAACCAAAACACTGCACCATAGCAGACAGTCTGAAGAAAACAATTCCATCCCAGCTGTAACTCAGATACCTGCTTGTCCCCCTCCTCTTGTTCTTCCTGATCAGGAAGCAAGGAACAGAATCTGCTGCTCTTTGAGAACTTTCAATCAGTTCTCAGCTGGCTCCTGTGCCATCCCCAGGCAGTGCTCAGTGCACTCTCACAGACGGCAGCAGCCTTTCTTCATCTTCATTGCCTAATCATAATGAAGAGCCTGTACCTGAACAGGTCAAAGTCTGCCCTCTAGAAGTTCAGGATAGTAGTTTTGCTAGTCACCCTTCTGACATCTCCAAGAATAGAGAATTCTACCATTTCATGGCCACGCTGCCCAAGATAGTCCCCAACCTTCTCAACTCCAAAAGTCCTTCGCTGTTAGTGAAGACCAGGTCTAGCAAGGAACCACATCTGGTAGGCCTTCATACCAGCTGCGTAAGGAAGCTGTCTTCCATACAAGCTAGAAACCTCTTGGACTGCTTCCTCTGCTCTTTATTATATACCCAGCATATATCAGGGAAGTTGAAGTCTCCCAAGAAAATGAGTGCTGGCAATCTTGTGACTTCAGTAAGCTGCTCATAGAATGCCTCACCCATCAATTCATCTTGATTAGGTGGTCTATAATAGAACATTAGCAAGATGTCTGTCACGGGTTACTTAGATTTACCTATGCCCGTGACAGGGGAAGCCACCCCGTGGGCCCCCCTCCCGGGGCCCGGAAAGGAGGGGGAAAAAGGGAGTGGGATAAAACAGCGACAATCTAAGGAGGAAAAACTTATTTTACTAAATATGATACCGAAATACAAGATAACACAATATAATATAATTGAGGCTAACAAATTGAACGAAACAGAGAGAGAGAGTCCCCGAAAACCGAGAGGCCTACTGTGAACTCTAGGCGACACGGCTGGAACGCTTCCCACTCTCCGAGAAGTTCGAGAGAAGAAGGAGGGCACTCCAGCCTGGGAACGAGATTATACAGCGTCCTGGTCCCGTGACTTATCATTAACCCTGTTGTTCTCTGGGATATGTAGTCTTCTTCTGTGGACTGCACATTCAATAAAAGTATCCATACTTTACATGATGTTATGATGTGGAATACTGATACTGATAGCAAAATTACAAAACCATGACATTCCACCCCTTATTCTACATTATTACATCATGGTAAATATATATATACATATATATACACGTATGTAAAATTATGATAGCTAAACAGTAGAATTACATGTAACATAACTAAATGTACAACTATAATAACTAAAATACACTACACATGCAAACATATATACATATAAATACATAAAATTATTGACTGCACTCCCCCAGCATCAAATTCCCTTGTGGCACACATTGAACATCCCCATCCTTCTGCATTACCCACCAAGTGCACCCAGGTCCCTGGGCAAAGACAGTTCCACGGATAGGTTTGCCCTTTCCAGAAGCTGGAAGGACCCAAACAGCTTTTCCCAACATGTTCTTTACATGTACAACAGGAACCTTATCTCCTTCTACAGTGTGTAGGGGGCTAGATTGACTAGGACCATCACGATTGACAGATCCTCTAGTATTCACCAACCAAGTGGCTTCTGCCAGATTCTTCTCCCAGTGCTTAAATGTTCCGCCACCCATTGCTTTCAACATAGTTTTCAACAACCCATTATATCGTTCAATTTTACCAGAAGCTGGTGCATGGTAGGGAATATGATAAATCCACTCAATGCCATGATCTTTGGCCCAAGTATTTATAAGGGAATTTTTAAAATGTGTCCCATTATCAGATTCAATTCTTTCTGGGGTGCCATGTCGCCACAGGACTTGTTTCTCAAGACCTAATATGGTGTTTCGAGCAGTAGCATGGGGTACTGCGTATGTTTCAAGCCACCCAGTGGTTGCCTCTACCGTGGTGAGTACATAACACTTACCACTGCGAGATCGTGGCAAGGTGATATAATCAACCTGCCACGCCTCCCCATATTTATACTTTTGCCACCGCCCTTCCTCCCAGAGAGGTTTCATCCTTTTGGCTTGTTTAATTATGGCACATGTTTCACAATCATGAATAATCTGCGCAATAGCGTCCATGGTTAAGTCCACCCCTCGGTCTCTGGCCCACTTATATGTCGCGTCTCTTCCTTGATGACCTGAGGTCTCATGAGCCCATCGAGCTAGAAATAATTCACCCTTATTCTGCCAGTCCAAGTCAATTTGAGCCACCTCAATTTTGGCAGCTTTATCTACCTGATGGTTGTTTTGTTGTTCTTCAGTAGCCCGACTTTTGGGCACATGTGCATCCACATGACGCACCTTTACAACCATATTCTTTGTTCGGGCAGCAATGTCCTTCCATAATTCAGCGGCCCAAACAGATTTACCCTTCCGTTGCCAGTTGTTTTGTTCCCACCTCTGTAACCACCCCCATAAGGCATTTGCCACCATCCATGAGTCAGTATAAAGATACAGCATTGGCCACCTCTCCCGTTCAGCAACATCTAAGGCCAGCTGGACAGCTTTTACCTCTGCAAACTGACTTGATTCTCCCTTACCTTCGGTGGCCTCTGCAACCTGTCGTGTGGGGCTCCACACAGCAGCTTTCCATTTGCGATGCTTCCCTACAATACGACATGATCCGTCTGTGAATAGGGCATATTTCTTTTCATTTTCTGGTAATTCGTTGTATGGTGGGGCCTCTTTAGCACGTGATACCTCTTCTGCTGGTGATGTTCCAAACCTTTTATCTTCAGGCCAGTCCATGATTACCTCTAGGATTCCTGGACGATTGAGGTTTCCCATTCGCGCTCGCTGTGTAATCAGCGTAATCCACTTGCTCCAGGTGACATCGGTAGCATGATGAGTGGAGGGAACCTGTCCTTTGAACATCCAGTTCAGCACTGGCAGTCGAGGTGCCAAAAGGAGCTGTGTTTCAGTCCCGACTACTTCGGAAGCAGCCCGAACCCCCTCATACGCGGCTAAGATCTCCTTCTCAGTTGGAGTGTAGCACTCTTCAGACCCCTTATATGATCGACTCCAGAATCCCAGGGGTCGGCCTCGGGTCTCTCCTGAGGCTCTTTGCCACAAACTCCAAGTGGGGCCTTTCTCTCCAGCAGCAGTATAGAGGATGTTCTTTACATCCTGTCCAGTCCGTACTGGCCCCAGAGCTACAGCTCGGGCTATCTCTTGTTTAATCTGTTCAAAAGCCTGCTGCTGCTCAGGGCCCCATGCAAAATCGTTCTTCTTCCGCGTCACCTGATAAAGGGGGCTTACAATGAGGCTGTAGTTTGGAATGTGCATCCTCCAAAAGCCCACTGCACCCAGGAAAGATTGTGTCTCTTTCTTGCTAGTTGGTGGAGACATGGCAGTGATTTTGTCGATCACATCTGTTGGGATGTGACGACGTCCATCCTGCCACTTTATACCTAAGAACTGAATTTCCTGGGCAGGTCCTTTTACTTTGCTTCGCTTAATAGCAAAGCCGGCTTGTAGAAGAATTTGGATGATCTGCTCTCCTTTTGTGAAAACCTCTTCTGCTGTATCACCCCACACAACAATGTCATCAATGTACTGCAGGTGTTCAGGAGCACCACCTTGTTCCAGTACAGTTTGGACCAACCCATGGCAAATGGTTGGGCTGTGTTTCCACCCCTGGGGCAAACGGTTCCAAGTATACTGAATGCCCCTCCAGGTGAAGGCAAACTGTGGCTTACATTCTGCAGCCAAAGGAATAGAGAAGAAGGCATTGGCAATGTCAATGGTGGCATACCATTTGGCTGCTTTTGACTCCAGCTCGTACTGGAGTTCCAACATGTCCGGCACTGCAGCGCTCAATGGGGGTGTGACCTCATTCAGGCCACGGTAGTCTACTGTCAGCCTCCATTCTCCACTGGCTTTACGCACTGGCCATATGGGACTGTTAAAAGGTGAGTGAGTTTTACTGATCACTCCCTGATTCTCCAACTGGCGAATCAAATCATGAATGGGGAGCAAGGAATCCCTGTTGGTGCGATACTGCCGTCTGTGCACTGTCTTTGTAGCAATCGGTACCTGCTGCTCTTTTACTCGTAGCAGCCCCACAACAGACGGGTCCTCTGACAGGCCAGGCAAAACAGACAGCTGCTTAATGTTGTCCATATCTACAGCAGCTATCCCAAAGGCCCATCGATACCCCTTAGGATCCTTGAAATGCCCCCTTCTGAGGTAATCAATACCCAGTATACATGGAGCCCCTGGGCCAGTCACAATAGGATGTTTTTGCCAGTCTTTGCCAGTGAGGCTTATTTCAGCCTCCAGCACAGTCAATTCTTGAGAGCCCCCAGTCACTCCAGAAATATGGATTGATTCTGTCCCTTCATGACTGGAGGGCATTAGGGTGCACTGTGCACCGGTATCCACCAGCGCCTTATATTCCTGTGGTTCTGATGTGCCAGGCCATCGAATCCACACAGTCCAATAAACTCTATTATCCCTTTCCCTCCCCTGACTGAGGGCAGGGCCCCTCTATTGGTTACCTGTGATGACTGGAGCAACTCCACTGGTGGTTGGTATGTCTAGTAGTTCTTTCACCCGTGCTCGTAGTGCAGAAGTGGGCTGATCATGCCACTTCCTCATGTCTTCTCCACGGTCACGTAGGTAGCGCCACATGGAAACACGCGGTGCAATCGTACTGTTGTTCTTTGCTCGAGCTGGGAAGCGTGTGCGTTTAACAGCTGAGACTTTTGATGATGCAGGTGAGGAGTAGGACTGGAATACTTTGATCAGATCCTTCATTAGACCTGGTGGCCCGTACGAGGATTGACCTTCATCAGTTGTTTCTGATACTATTACGGGATCATCATTACGATTAGTTGATGGAAACAATTTCTTGCACATTTCATCTACTCGGTTTTCTAGCCGTGAGATGGCAGAAACTGCGGCATGCAGTTGGGGGAGCTGCTGATCGGTGGTTTGAAGCATTATAATCAGCTCAACAACTCGGGGCCATCTGTCCACGAACCCTTTAGAACCTGTTACCAATGACTGTGCCATTCTCTCTGGTGCTGTACTTGTGATTTTCTGCCACATGTCAGGATCGGCCCTCACTCTCTCAGGGTCAAGTTCGCTTGGATCAGGGCTGTACAACATTTTCGCCATGGCCAATTCCCTCAGGCGCTGAATACCTTTTTGGACGGTTGTCATGGTTTTGTAATTTTGTAATTTTGCTATCAGTATTCCACATCATAACATCATGTCAAGTATGGATACTTCTGTTGAATGTGCAGTCCACAGAAGAAGACTACATATCCCAGAGAACAACAGGAGTAACAATAAGTCACGGGACCAGGACTCTATATAATCTCGTTCCCAGGCTGGAGTGCTCTCCTTCTTCTCTCGAACTGCTCGGAGAGTGGGAAGCGTTCCAGCCGTGTCGCCTAGAGTTCACAGTAGGCCTCTCGGTTTTCGGAGACTCTCTCTCTCTGTTTCGTTCGATTTGTTAGCCTCAATTATATTATATTGTGTTATCTTGTATTTCGATATCATATTCAGTAAAATAAGTTTTTCCTCCTTAGATTGTCGCTGTTTTATCCCACTCCCCTTTTCCCCCTCCTTTCCGGGCCCCGGGGGGGGGGCGTGGGGTGGCTTCCCCTGTCACGGGCATAGGTAAATCTAACTAACCCGTGACAGATTTTTTTTTGGTGGAGAATGCGGGCATAGAGCTTTTTAGCTTTTAGAACAACTCTCTCTTTGCTCTTAAAGAGCTTCGTTACGGGAGTGTTGGGAGTGTTATCTTTCCGTAGCTGCTCACGGAGAACGTGACCTTGAAATACCAGACAAATTGTCAACATTAAGGGCTGCTGTACATTCTCAGCACTGCTATCTAACTTTTGTGTAGAAAACAAAGGGATTTCTTTCTCCCTTAGAGCAAAGCTAGCTAGTTCTGACTTTTACAGAGCCTGCCAGCTATGAATCCACTCTTCATCCCAGTTGCTCTGTTTAAGGGATTGAAAGCAATTATGATCTTCTTAAAGTATTGGTCAACTATTAACACCATAATTTGGTGTTGTGGAATTGTGCAGATATATAGCCTAGTAAGGTGGATACTTATGGAGACACCTGCCTGGTACTTTTACGAGATGTGGTATGGTCAGAATTTTGGCATCTACACCCCAGATGGAATTGTGAATCTTACAAACACTTGCATCCCAGATGAAACAGGCAATTTTACAAATACTTGCATCCCAGATGGAACAGGCAATTTTACAAACACCACCATGTTTAATTCATTGTACAGGCTAAATAAACCCTTTTTATTTAGGTTGTACTCTCAGATTTCCACACGCTTTTCAATAACTGAGATAGGGTTCATACTTGCATTCATGTTATCACTATCAATGCATGCATATATGTTCCTATGCATTCGTTCTATGCGGAAGTCTCCTCCAGAACCGGAGAATGATGACTGGCAGGGAATATGGAAAGGTTTAGGAAAAGTCTTAGAAGCATGGGGACCCGCAGTGTCATGGGATTTCACTCTTGAACACCTAAGGGACCCTAAGAAATTAAGTGAGTATTTGGGTCAGAGATCTAAGGAGGTAAACCTTATGTGGGGTTTGGCTTATGCATACCGTGCTTTGTATCATACTATTCTGGAGAGAGAGAGTTTCCGATCTGAGATTCAAGCCCAAGTTAATTCTGATCAGTCACAGGAGGCATCAGTAGCAATATCAGTTGCCCCTGTGGAAGGCAAGAAATGGAAACGGGTGTCCATGTGTCTAGAACGAAAAGAAGGAGAAGCACAGGGGGGGCCAGCAGAAGACCCAGGTGCCGGGCATGGAGCAGTACCAAAAAAAGCAAAGGCAAAAACCAAGAGGCATGAAGAAGAGACTGATGATGAGGAGGAAATCACCTACTGTCGACCTCTGAAGCTGACTGAAATCCAAGGCTCAAGAAAGGAGTTCACACGGCGTCAAGATGAAGGTATCCTTGCTTGGTTGCTTCGCTGCTGGGACAACGGGGCCAACAGCTTGTCTCTAGATGGTAATGAAGCTCGCCAACTAGGAAGCATTGCCCAAGATGCAGGTATCGACAGAGGGATTAGCAGATGTTCGGATGGAGCTGCCACTCTCTGGTTGCGGCTGTTAGAAGCCGTGAGAGAAAGGTACCCCTATAAGGATGCTTTGAAGCCTAAATTTGATAGTTGGAATACCGTCCAAAAAGGTATTCAGCGCCTGAGGGAATTGGCCATGGCGAAAATGTTGTACAGCCCTGATCCAAGCGAACTTGACCCTGAGAGAGTGAGGGCCGATCCTGACATGTGGCAGAAAATCACAAGTACAGCACCAGAGAGAATTGCACAGTCATTGGTATCAGGATCTAAAGGATTCGTGGACAGATGGCCCCGAGTTGTTGAGCTGATTATAATGCTTCAAACCACCGATCAGCAGCTCCCCCAACTGCATGCCGCAGTTTCTGCCATCTCACGGCTAGAAAACCGAGTAGATGAAATGTGCAAGAAATTGTTTCCATCAACTAATTGTAATGATCCCGTAATAGTATCAGAAACAACTGATGAAGGTCAATCCTCGTACGGGCCTCCAGGTCTAATGAAGGATCTGATCAAACTAGTCCAGTCCTACTCCCCACCTGCATCATCAAAAGTCTCAGCTGTTAAACGCACACGCTTCCCAGCTCGAGCAAAGAACAACAGTACGATTGCACCGCGTGTTTCCATGTGGCGCTACCTACGTGACCGTGGAGAAGACATGAGGAAGTGGCATGATCAGCCTACTTCTGCGCTACGAGCACGGGTGAAAGAACTGCTAGACATACCAACCACCAGTGGAGTTGCTCCAGTCATCACAGGTAACCAATAGAGGGGCCCTGCCCTCAGTCAGGGGAGGGAAAGGGATAATAGAGTTTATTGGACTGTGTGGATTCGATGGCCTGGCACATCAGAACCACAGGAATATAAGGCGCTGGTGGATACCGGTGCACAGTGTACCCTAATGCCCTCCAGTCATGAAGGGACAGAATCAATCCATATTTCTGGAGTGACTGGGGGCTCTCAAGAATTGACTGTGCTGGAGGCTGAAATAAGCCTCACTGGCAAAGACTGGCAAAAACATCCTATTGTGACTGGCCCAGGGGCTCCATGTATACTGGGTATTGATTACCTCAGAAGGGGGCATTTCAAGGATCCTAAGGGGTATCGATGGGCCTTTGGGATAGCTGCTGTAGACATGGACAACATTAAGCAGCTGTCTGTTTTGCCTGGCCTGTCAGAGGACCCGTCTGTTGTGGGGCTGCTACGAGTAAAAGAGCAGCAGGTGCCGATTGCTACAAAGACAGTGCACAGACGGCAGTATCGCACCAACAGGGATTCCTTGCTCCCCACTCATGATTTGATTCGCCAGTTGGAGAATCAGGGAGTGATCAGTAAAACTCACTCACCTTTTAACAGTCCCATATGGCCAGTGCGTAAAGCCAGTGGAGAATGGAGGCTGACAGTAGACTACCGTGGCCTGAATGAGGTCACACCCCCATTGAGCGCTGCTGTGCCGGACATGTTGGAACTCCAGTACGAGCTGGAGTCAAAAGCAGCCAAATGGTATGCCACCATTGACATTGCCAATGCCTTCTTCTCTATTCCTTTGGCCGCAGAATGCAAGCCACAGTTTGCCTTCACCTGGAGGGGCATTCAGTATACTTGGAACCGTTTGCCCCAGGGGTGGAAACACAGCCCAACCATTTGCCATGGGTTGGTCCAAACTGTACTGGAACAGGGTGGGGCTCCTGAACACCTGCAGTACATTGATGACATTGTTGTGTGGGGCGATACAGCAGAAGAAGTTTTCACAAAAGGAGAGCAGATAATCCGGATTCTTCTACAAGCTGGCTTTGCTATTAAGAGAAGCAAAGTAAAAGGACCTGCCCAGGAAATTCAGTTCTTAGGTATAAAGTGGCAGGATGGACGGCGTCACATCCCAGCAGATGTGATCGACAAAATCACTGCCATGTCTCCACCAACTAGCAAGAAAGAGACACAATCTTTCCTGGGTGCAGTGGGCTTTTGGAGGATGCACATTCCAAACTACAGCCTCATTGTAAGCCCCCTTTATCAGGTAACGCGGAAGAAGAATGATTTTGCATGGGGCCCTGAGCAGCAGCAGGCTTTTGAACAGATTAAACAAGAGATAGCCCGTGCTGTAGCCCTGGGGCCAGTACGGACTGGACAGGATGTAAAGAACATCCTCTATACTGCTGCTGGAGAGAAAGGCCCCACTTGGAGTTTGTGGCAAAGAGCCTCAGGAGAGACCCGAGGCCGACCCCTGGGATTCTGGAGTCGATCATATAAGGGGTCTGAAGAGTGCTACACTCCAACTGAGAAGGAGATCTTAGTCGCGTATGAGGGGGTTCGGGCTGCTTCCGAAGTAGTCGGGACTGAAACACAGCTCCTTTTGGCACCTCGACTGCCAGTGCTGAACTGGATGTTCAAAGGACAGGTTCCCTCCACCCATCATGCTACCGATGTCACCTGGAGCAAGTGGATTACGCTGATTACACAGCGAGCGCGAATGGGAAACCTCAATCGTCCAGGAATCCTAGAGGTAATCATGGACTGGCCTGAAGATAAAAAGTTTGGAACATCACCAGCAGAAGAGGTATCACGTGCTAAAGAGGCCCCACCATACAACGAATTACCAGAAAATGAAAAGAAATATGCCCTATTCACTGACGGATCATGTCGCATTGTAGGGAAGCATCGCAAATGGAAAGCTGCTGTGTGGAGCCCCACACGACAGGTTGCAGAGGCCACTGAAGGTAAGGGAGAATCAAGTCAGTTTGCAGAGGTAAAAGCTGTCCAGCTGGCCTTAGATGTTGCTGAACGGGAGAGGTGGCCAATGCTGTATCTTTATACTGACTCATGGATGGTGGCAAATGCCTTATGGGGGTGGTTACAGCGGTGGGAACAAAATAACTGGCAACGGAGGGGAAAATCTGTTTGGGCCGCTGAACTATGGAAGGACATTGCTTCCCGAACAAAGAATATGGTTGTAAAGGTGCGTCATGTGGATGCACATGTGCCCAAAAGTCGGGCTACTGAAGAACAACAAAACAACCATCAGGTAGATAAAGCTGCTAGAATTGAGGTGGCTCAAATCGACTTGGATTGGCAGAATAAGGGCGAATTATTTCTAGCTCGATGGGCTCATGAGACCTCAGGCCATCAAGGAAGAGACGCAACATACAAGTGGGCCAGAGACCGAGGGGTGGACTTAACCATGGACGCTATTGCGCAGATTATTCATGATTGTGAAACATGTGCCATAATTAAACAAGCCAGAAGGATGAAACCTCTCTGGGAGGAAGGGCGATGGCAAAAGTATAAATATGGGGAGGCGTGGCAGGTTGATTATATCACCTTGCCACGATCTCGCAGTGGTAAGTGTTATGTACTCACTATGGTAGAGGCAACCACTGGGTGGCTTGAAACATACGCAGTACCCCATGCAACTGCTCGAAACACCATATTAGGTCTTGAGAAACAAGTCCTGTGGCGACATGGCACCCCAGAAAGAATTGAATCTGATAATGGGACACATTTCAAAAATTCTCTTATAAATACTTGGGCCAAAGATCATGGCATTGAGTGGATTTATCATATTCCCTACCATGCACCAGCTTCTGGTAAAATTGAACGATATAATGGGTTGTTGAAAACTATGTTGAAAGCAATGGGTGGTGGAACATTTAAGCACTGGGAGAAGAATCTGGCAGAAGCCACTTGGTTGGTCAATACTAGAGGATCTGTCAATCGTGATGGTCCTAGTCAATCTAGCCCCCTACACACTGTAGAAGGAGATAAGGTCCCTGTTATACATGTAAAGAACATGTTGGGAAAAGCTGTTTGGGTCCTTCCAGCTTCTGGAAAGGGCAAACCTATCCGTGGAACTGTCTTCGCCCAGGGACCTGGGTGCACTTGGTGGGTAATGCAGAAGGATGGGGATGTTCAATGTGTGCCACAAGGGAATTTGATGCTGGGGGAGTGCAGTCAATAATTTTATGTATCTATATATATATATATATGTTTGCATGTGTAGTGTATTTTAGTTATTATAGTTGTACATTTAGTTATGTTACATGCAATTCTACTATTTAGCTATCACAATTTTACATACGTGTATATATATGTATATATATGTATATATTAACCATGATGTAATAATGTAGAATAAGGGGTGGAATGTCATGGTTTTGTAATTTTGTAATTTTGCTATCAGTATTCCACATCATAACATCATGTCAAGTATGGATACTTCTGTTGAATGTGCAGTCCACAGAAGAAGACTACATATCCCAGAGAACAACAGGAGTAACAATAAGTCACGGGACCAGGACTCTATATAATCTCGTTCCCAGGCTGGAGTGCTCTCCTTCTTCTCTCGAACTGCTCGGAGAGTGGGAAGCGTTCCAGCCGTGTCGCCTAGAGTTCACAGTAGGCCTCTCGGTTTTCGGAGACTCTCTCTCTCTGTTTCGTTCGATTTGTTAGCCTCAATTATATTATATTGTGTTATCTTGTATTTCGATATCATATTTAGTAAAATAAGTTTTTCCTCCTTAGATTGTCGCTGTTTTATCCCACTCCCCTTTTCCCCCTCCTTTCCGGGCCCCGGGGGGGGGGCGTGGGGTGGCTTCCCCTGTCACGGGCATAGGTAAATCTAACTAACCCGTGACAACGGTATTCCAACTATCAAATTTAGGCTTCAAAGCATCCTTATAGGGGTACCTTTCTCTCACGGCTTCTAACAGCCGCAACCAGAGAGTGGCAGCTCCATCCGAACATCTGCTAATCCCTCTGTCGATACCTGCATCTTGGGCAATGCTTCCTAGTTGGCGAGCTTCATTACCATCTAGAGACAAGCTGTTGGCCCCGTTGTCCCAGCAGCGAAGCAACCAAGCAAGGATACCTTCATCTTGACGCCGTGTGAACTCCTTTCTTGAGCCTTGGATTTCAGTCAGCTTCAGAGGTCGACAATAGGTGATTTCCTCCTCATCATCAGTCTCTTCTTCATGCCTCTTGGTTTTTGCCTTTGCTTTTTTCGGTACTGCTCCATGCCCGGCACCTGGGTCTTCTGCAGCCCCCGCCTGTGCTTCTCCTTCTTTTCGTTCTAGACGCGTGGACACCCGTTTCCATTTCTTGCCTTCCACAGGGGCAACTGATATTGCTACTGATGCCTCCTGTGACTGATCAGAATTAACTTGGGCTTGAATCTCAGATCGGAAACTCTCTCTCTCCAGAATAGTATGATACAAAGCACGGTATGCATAAGCCAAACCCCACATAAGGTTTACCTCCTTAGATCTCTGACCCAAATACTCACTTAATTTCTTAGGGTCCCTTAGGTGTTCAAGAGTGAAATCCCATGACACTGCGGGTCCCCATGCTTCTAAGACTTTTCCTAAACCTTTCCATATTCCCTGCCAGTCATCATTCTCTGGTTCTGGAGGAGACTTCCGCATAGAACGAATGCATAGGAACATATATGCATTCATTAATAGTGATAACATGGATGCAAGTATGAACCCTATCTCAGTTATTGAAAGGCGTGTGGAAATCTGAGAGTACAACCTAAATAAAAAGGGTTTTTTTAGCCTGTACAATGAATTAAACATGGTGGTGTTTGTAAAATTGCCTGTTCCATCTGGGATGCAAGTACTTGTAAGATTCGCAATTCCATCTGGGATGCAAGTGTTTGTAAGATTCACAATTCCATCTGGGATGTAGGTGCCAAAATTCTGACCATACCACATCTCATAAAAGTACCAGGCAGGTGTCTCCATCAGTATCCACCTTATTAGGCTATATACCTGCACAATTCCACAACACCAAATTATGGTGTTAATAGTTGACCAATACTTTAAGAAGATCATAATTGCTTTCAATCCCTTAAACAGAGCAACTGGGATGAAGAGTGGATTCATAGCTGGCAGGCTCTGTAAAAGTCAGAGCTAGCTAGCTTTGCTCTAAGGGAGAAAGAAATCCCTTTGTTTTCTACACAAAAGTTAGATAGCAGTGCTGAGAATGTACAGCAGCCCTTAATGTTGACAATTTGTCTGGTATTTCAAGGTCACGTTCTCAGTGAGCAGCTACAAAAAGATAACACTCCCCTAACGAAGCTCTTTAAGAGTAAAGAGAGAGTTGTTCTAAAAGCTAAAAAGCTCTATGCCCGCATCCTCCACCAAAAAATCTGTCACGGGTTACTTAGATTTACCTATGCCCGTGACAGGGGAAGCCACCCCGTGGGCCCCCCTCCCGGGGCCCGGAAAGGAGGGGGAAAAAGGGAGTGGGATAAAACAGCGACAATCTAAGGAGGAAAAACTTATTTTACTAAATATGATACCGAAATACAAGATAACACAATATAATATAATTGAGGCTAACAAATTGAACGAAACAGAGAGAGAGAGTCCCCGAAAACCGAGAGGCCTACTGTGAACTCTAGGCGACACGGCTGGAACGCTTCCCACTCTCCGAGAAGTTCGAGAGAAGAAGGAGGGCACTCCAGCCTGGGAACGAGATTATACAGCGTCCTGGTCCCGTGACTTATCATTAACCCTGTTGTTCTCTGGGATATGTAGTCTTCTTCTGTGGACTGCACATTCAATAAAAGTATCCATACTTTACATGATGTTATGATGTGGAATACTGATACTGATAGCAAAATTACAAAACCATGACAATGTCACACCTAAAGGCCTTTCCCCTGATCCTTACAAACATGCACTTGTCTTGATGTTTCTGAAGCCCAAGCTTTTCAACATCAAAACTCTCTTTAATATAAAGGGCCACACCTCCAAGCTTCCTTCCTCATCTATCCATTCTGAAGAGCTTGTAACCATCCATCACAGCACTCCAGTCATGGCAGTGGTCCCACCATGGGTCAGTAATAGCAACTAGGTCATGGTTTGTCAGATGCACAGTTGCTTCCAGCTCCTCCTGCTTGTTGACCAAGCTGCGTGCGTTGGTGTAGACGCACTTCAGCTGAGGCATCTGCCTCTCTCCCAGTTCAAGCAGCATTCCCCTAGGCTCATCTCTGGTGAGCCCTGTTTTGTCCCCTCCCCCATCGTAGCTAGTTTAAAGCTCTTTCAATAAGCCCCACTACCTTCTGTGCTAGGATTCATTTCCCCCTTTGAGACAGTTGGGTTCCATTCATGGATAACAGACCATGGGCCAAGTAAACTGCCCTGTGATCAAAGAACTCAAAGTTTCTGGCTCAATACCAGTCTCTGAGACAATTGTTCATTGCTTTCCTTTCCAAGCCTGCTCCGTGTCCCTCACTGACACTGAAGGTATAGAACAAAAAATCACTTGATCTCCCACTTTGTGAACTAAATGGCCTAAATTCCTGAAATCTCTTTTTATAGTTTGTAGTCTTATCTAAGAAATTTCATTGCTGCCCACATAAACTATGAGTAGTGGAAAATAATCAGTGGACCTAACCAGCATGGGGAGTTTCCTCGTTATGTCCCTGACCTGAAACCAAGAAGGCAGCAGACTTCCTGACGGCTCGGGTCCAGTCTGCAAATGGGGCCCTCTATTCCTCTGAGAAGGCAGTCACCCACCACGACCACCCTTCTTTCTTTCATGGCAGAGGAAGTCACAAGGCTTGGTAGTGACTGCCTTGCATTAGGCTCTCTCCTAGGCAGATCCTCCATTGCCTCCCCATTCTTATCTCCTTCAGATTTCAGAGTGTCAAACCTGTTGCTTAGAGGGAGCAGGGGTTGAGGGCTATGCAGGCATGGGGGGGCTCCTGTGATGTTGAGTTGGGACTCTCTTCCAACCTGCCTCATCAGTCAGGTCTGTCCGACTGTGACAGGGCAGGGAGTCAACCACTTTTCTGGAGGTATCTGCCTGGCAGCCTTCCCTCAGGGATACCAGCAAGTCACTCCACCAGCCCATCTCCAGATCACACACCCTGATGGTGAATTGTGAGTAAAACCTTGAGTAAAGTGAGAGTTCACCTAGAGAAAAGTATGAGTAGAAACCTGTATTGACATGAGGGTAAACCCAGAGTAAACCCAGGATCCCATCCATCAGGCATGCACAGCCTCTAAGAGCAACATTTTCCAGTGTTGCTGTGTAAAAAAATAGGATCCTCACATCTAACCTATGTCTCCCCTTTTTAATTTAAATCTGTTTCCATTTGTCCTGTTATCATCAGGCCATCCCATCCTTATTCTAGCGTTAGGCATCTCATCCTCAGATGGAAACCCTGGGGCTGAATTGGGATCAGTTTTTCAAAGAACCACGGGAGCTTCAAGTTCACCTAGCTGAGTTCAGATGCTCACAGTGAGGTGTCTGTGTGTGAGTCCCTCATCTGAATCCTTGGTTTTTATTCCACAGTGACTGCACTGCTTATACACAGACTCTCAGTGATGCCCAAGGTGCCTTGGATGATCCTAGTTTTGTGCTAGTGCTTGTAAACTGTGACGGAAAATCTATGAGATAGACACCTCCTTCTGGAGCATCAGCTGAGGGCCAGAAGGGAGGTATTCTTGGCCATCCTAAATACCACTGCAGCCCCGTGCTTAGGGCACCCATTGTGTCTTTTGAACCTGACCCCATGGAGTACGTAGTGATATTCAGCTTATCAAAAGGATGAGCTCAGAACAGAAGAGGCAGATCTTCCTATCTGCTCCATCTGTGGCATAGTCTGGATTTCAAGGCATTGCAAATATATGGCACATCTACGTTCTTGCCCTGATGACACTTTAGCATGCTCTGGGCTCGCATTTCAATGGCATCTAATAAATCTAGGGTCATGCCTGTTGACAGGAAGCTGGCAAATGTTGTCTCATTGTAAGGAAGAACAAGAAAGTTGACACGGGCAATTATGGACCTGTCAGTCTCACTCCAGTGCCTGGTAAAATTATGGAGTAAATGATGGTGGGAGTTATGGAAAAACAGCTGAAGGACAATTGTGTCATTGGTCACAGACAACACAAGATCCTGAGAGGAAGGTCCTATTTAATTTCAGGTCTTTTTATGATACCTTTATCCATTGAGCTGAACAAGGGAAGGCAGTTGATGTAATCCTTGAGGATTTCAGTAGAGCTTTTGATACTATTTCTCCAGCACCCTTCTGGACAGAAATTCCTGCATACGGCTAGACAGAAAGAGAACGTGGTGTGTTGTAATACTAGAAGAATTTTACAGAGCAGCAGCCATGGATTGAGATAAGGAGTTCACAGAGCAGCAGCTGCGGAGCAGGATAAACAGCATGAGAACAAAGGACATCTCTAGGAAAAGAATGAATGGCTCGTGGCTTTGAAGGGGGGTTATAGGGTTGTTATTGCAGTAGCTTTCCTCCAATTAGCGTGTGTGATTTTTGGACGCCCTTGTCTGTCTCCTATAAAAGTCTGGCTTTTCGGGTAATAAATTGATGCAGCTATATGTAACCATATTGGTATTTGTCTGTCTGTCCCAGCATGCTGACATTTTGCCTTTCAGGTTCACCAGCAGTGGTGAGTGAGCAGTTGGCCAGTAGTTCTGTCCCAGAGGATTATAGTCAGTGGGTTCCATTGGGCTGGTAGATGGTCACTGTCAGAGTTTCCCAGGGCTCCACTTTCGGGCCACTTTCCTTTAATGTTTATGCAGATGACTTGCATGCAGGACTAGAAGATGTTCTGAGCAAGTTTGCTGATGAGACCAGATGAGGAGGTGCTGTTGCCTCCACTGAGGGTGGAGAGGACTTGCAGAGAGATGTGGACAAGTCAGAGAAGTGGGTACCAATTGGTACTAAGCACCAAGTGCATAACGTATAACAAGAACAAGTGCCTGATTGTGCACCTGGGTATGGGCAACCCTGGACATACACACTGACTGGATATGGGACACATGAGAGAGGTCTGACTGAAAAGCATTGGGGGTCCTTCTCAACATAAAATTGGAAGTGAGTCAGCAGTGTGCCCAGGCAGCCAGGAAGGCCAACGGTACCCTGGAGCGCATAAAGCAATTTATTGCCAGCTGGGTGAGAGAAAGGATCATCCCTCTCTGCTCTGCATTGCTACAGCCTCACCTGGAGCACTGGGTGCACTTCTGGGCACCGCATAACATAAAGGACATAAAACTATGGGAGAGTGTGCACTGGAGGGCATTGGAACTGAGAGATCTGAAGTTCAGAGTTTCACAGGGATTGACTGCTTGTTCCGACTGGGCCCTTCTCACATCCCACATCTTGCAATGAGACACAGGGCACATGTGGGATAGGAACTTAACAGCATCCTTGCACCACATGCAGAGCCTGGGATCTTCCGTTCCTATGTCTTTCACTTAACATCATGTAGACTTCCAACTCACTGCCACAGGAAGTGCCCTGAGCCAACATGAGAGACAGGATCTCCCTACTTCTGGTCTTGCAATCAGGTCTTGACCTGTCTGCTTCGTAAGGCAAAGGAGATGTTTCTTAGCATGCCAGTGCCTTTGCCTGCCTGTAGTCATGGCTTCCAGATATCTTCTCTAACTAGTCTGTTGGGAAGCTTACTTGGTAATGGCCCTCAGTGGGACCATTAATATTCCAAGAAACTTCACTGTTACTTCTGACTTTGTCTTCTTGAGCACTTTGTGCAAACTTCTCTCTGCACTGGAGGTTGATGGAATCAGCACCAAATGCTCACTGGGGCCCATTATAACCTAAAGAGCCTCTTGTGCCTTGTACCTTTCTGTTCTCTTCTTCAGGTTTTCAGAATGTGTTCAGCAAAATGGAGAGATCTTAAAGAGCAAGAATCCAAAATGCATTTATTGTCTATTTATTTATAGTTTGTTTTATACAAGAAGTTAAAGAAGCACTTTGCAACTGATGTCAATCCAGGATGTCCCAATGAGTTCTGTACTGTTACTGTGTTGACAAAGTTCCTCCTCAACCTCCCCATCCCACTCCTACTAACACTGGCCCCATGGGACTTGCATCACTTTTCCTCACATCACTCTTCTCCTCTACCGTCACCCGCTCAGTGTTAAACCTCCTTTGTACCAACTCCCACTGGCTTTCCACAGAGAACCAGCTGCACACAGAAAAAGAAAGAATTCTCTTTATTTATGTCCAACAAACAGAAGGAAAGGTGATGCAATTGAATGAACAGTAAAACACAGTGATCAACTGCATGCCATGTCCAAGCAGCTTCTATTGAGATTTATTTTTCATAGGGAATATTTGCACAAGAAATGAGTTAGAAACAGATAGGATGGGATAGATAGAATCACGGTGAAGGATTTGACAACAGACTTTTGAGGAATGGAGCAAATTTCAGTAGTCTCCCTTGGAGAGATCAGCCAGGGAGTTGGGAGGTATCAGCTTAGAATTGAACAGGACTCATGAGTATTTCACACACCGAGACGGGTTAACACTTTCTTCTTGATTTCTATCTTTGTCTTCAACTCTTTTTTTCACTTTTACTGACATTAATGAACATCTTTCAGAATTCATGCTTTCTTTAAAGCATGAAAAAATGAAAGAGAGAAAGAGAAAAAAAAAGAAATAGAACTAGAAAAAGGAAAAAAAAAGGATATGGAAAGGGAAAAGGAAAAAGAAAAGGAAAAGAAAAAGGAAAAAGAAAAGGAAAAGGAAAAGGAAAAGGAAAAGGAAAAGGAAAAGGAAAAGGAAAAGGAAAAGGAAAAGGAAAAGGAAAAGGAAAAGGAAAAGGAAAAGGAGAAGAAAACGACATAGAAAAAGAAAAAGTAAGAGAAAAAGAAAAGATAGGAAGGGATAGATAGAATCACAGTGAAGGAGTTGACAACACAGTCCATCAGTCTTTGGTGAGATGGAGCAAATTTTAGTCATCCCCCTAAAAGTCACAAATCAGACAGATATTTGGGAGGTATCTGACTGAACAATAAGAAAGGGATGGGGAAATCTGGCAGGCTGTGGCAGGAGCATGTGTCTAAATGGCCTGCTGAAAACATGCCTTTAACCACGACCATTTATTTAGGAGAGCTGGAGACACCTGGAGGATGAGGGATCAAATAGGCAGCAGGGAAGAGCAGCGGTGGGTGCTGGGATTTAGTCACAGGGCAATGATGGCACTGGCATCGCTGTCTGTGTCTCTGTACCTGAAAGCATCTGAATTAAAGGAAAAAAAAAAAAAAGACACAAAATCCCTACAAAGACTCATATTTACAACTAAAAATGGAACAAGACTCATGAGAATTTCTCATGTTGAAAAGGGTTAACACATTTTCATTGATTTCTATCTTTGTCTTCAATTCTTTGTTTCAGTTTTATTGACATATATGTTCATCTTTTAAGCTTACAGCCTCAAAATAAATAAATAAATACATAAATTAAATTAGATCCTTTTGTCTTTTGCACGTGGCCTGATGCCCCTTTCACCTTCACAATTCCCACCAGACCTTCCATGCTGGAGAGTATGAGATCCAGCAGAGCACCTCTCCTCTTTGGTTCCTCTATGGCTTGGTCAAGAAGCTGCCATCTGTGCTCTCCATGGATCTGCTGGATGCCACATGCCCTGCTGTGCTGTCCCTGCAGCACATACTGGAGTGAAAAAGGCTCCCAAAGGGGACAATGGCCAGACAATGTCAGACTCCCATCTGTCTGCAGAGGGCACCTTCCACTTGCTCTCCCTGATCAGGAAGACAGGTACAGACACTGTTGGTCTCCTCTGTTGGCCATTTCCATTAGGTCTGACCTGGCTGCTCTGCCATCCCCCAGGCAGAGCTCAGTGCACTCTCACAGAGGGCAGTCACTCTTCCTTGTCTCCTCACCCATCCATCCTAATGACTTGGTATCCCCCTTGTGCTACAGTGCAGTTGTGGAAGCCATTAAACTGTGTCCCCGTGGTCCAAACAGGAGCTCAGGCCAGCAGCTCTACCAAGATTTCTAGCTTCTTGTGTGTTGGTGTTTGCATTAGTGCAAAACCACAGAAGTAAACATCCTAATTGAAAAGCATCACTGGACATAGCCTGACTGGATAGCTCATCTATGGTATCAGTGTGCAGAAGGTGGCACACAAACATTAGACCGATCGTGGGTCTTGGAGGTGACATAGCAGCACAGACACACCATGGGCATGACTTTGCTGAAGGCCCTGTGCTGCACTTGCAGGTGCATGTGAATTCACCAGACAGCCGGTGCTATCCCCTCTCTGGCCCTCAGCTGATGCCCAGGAAGGAGCTGTCTATCTCAGGGACTTCCCACACAGTTTACAAGCACTGGCACACATCAGGAGCAGCCCAGGCACCTTGGGCATCACCCAGTGTCTGTGTGTGAGCAGCTGCCTCCCTGCTGAAGGGCCGAGGACTCAGAGCAGGAGCTCACATGCAGGCAACTCCTTGTGCACTTCTGAACTGAATCAGAGGAATCCCAGCTCCTGTGGGTGTGTAGGGAGCTGAATCCCATTTCAGCTCCAGGATTTCTGTCAAGGGGTGAGACTCCTGCACTGCCTCAGCTGGATCACTGCCCTGCACAGGGAAAGTCCAAACCTCGCCTTCCTTGTCTGGGTGCCCTTAGTGTTTCATCAAACGAACTCTGGGAGCACTCCCCATATGTCTCCAATCAGTCACTGACCACTGGACATGTGGTGGTTATTTGAGCGGATTTCAAAGCACAGTCATGATGCTGTTGTCTTTCAGGAGCTGTTGGCCATGAAGACCCAGGGATGTGTCAGGGGACACGAGTGGGAAGGATAAAAATGACATCATCTGCTGCTTGCTTTTCCAGGCTCCTGGGACACAGGGAGCTCATAAAAGTGTGCAGGGCTGCAGAGAGACAGCTGTGCCCAGGAGCAGCTCTTGTGCACAGCACAGCCTGCAGGTGACAGAAGGAGAGGAGAGAAATTGAAGAGAACTTACAGGAAGTGTGAAGTGTGAGTGGGCTGTGAGCTCACTGCAGGAGCATTGCTCACAGACCATGACAAGGTAAGTCTCAATGAAGACCATGAGCTGCTTTTAATTAAGGGATAACTATAACTGGGACATCCTATAGGAGATCTGACTGCAGGCACTGCATGTTTCTTTACTGTGGAAAAAGCTTTCTGCTCCAGCTGAGATGGGTGCCCAGGGCTGTCCTGCAGAGCAGGGTCCCTGCTGTGCCCCAGGGGCTGTGTGCCGGGTATGGGACTCTGCCGCCTGCCAGGCTCAGCACTCAGCCTGCCCGGGGAGCTACCCAGGGCGCTGCGGGGAGACGGGTGGGGGGAAGGAGCCCCCGGCAGGGTTTGTGCTGCCACAGCTGCTGCCTGGGGCAGGGGATCACAGCTCCACTGCACAACAGTATGTTTCCTAGGGTCCTTTGCAAAAGGAGAGCCAAGGCAGGGGGTTTTCATTTCCTGTTCTGAGGCAAAAAGGTTTGGAGTCAGAAATCTAAAAGGGGCAATAAGAGTACTGAGAATTTTTCGTCAGTCAATTGCTTGTTTTGTGAACAGTCACACATGATGTGCTTTCAGTCTCCCCTTTCTCGAAGGATGGAATTATCATCATTTTCTGTAGGCATGAATAATTCACTTATCCTACAAACAGGCAGCATTTTCTAACTGAAACTGAATGCCACAGAAGCTGGGGTAGGGGGCTCTAAGAGCACTTGGGGTAAAGATATGAGACATGAAACAGATGAAAATATCCAGGGAGTAGTGATAAGAAAATAAGAGGAAGGTCAGAGCACCATATGCTGCTTCTGCTTAAGGAATGTTGAAATACATGAAATTAAATGCAAGTAATGGTGCTAAATGTACACTGTTGTAAGAGAATAAAAACATTTCATAGTATAGAGGGAGGAGTGTCTCTGAGAATGGTCTGGACTTGTCATTATCTTCTGCACTCTGAGCAGGACTCGAAGCCCAACAACAGCAGATGCCCAACAGCAGCTCCATCAGCGAGTTCCTCCTGCTGCCGTTGGGAGACACGCGGCAGCTGCAGCTCCTGCACTTCTGGCTCTTCCTGGGCATCTACCTGGCTGCCCTCCTGGGCAACGGCCTCATCAGCACAGCCGTAGCCTGCGACCGCCGCCTGCACACCCCCATGTACTTCTTCCTCCTCAACCTGGCCCTCCTTGACCTGGGCTGCATCTCCACCACTCTCCCCAAAGCCATGGCCAACGCCCTCTGGGACACCAGGGCCATCTCCTACACAGGATGTGCTGCACAGCTCTTTTTCTTTACCTTCTTCCTCTCAGCAGAGTATTCCCTTCTCACCATCATGTCCTATGACCGCTACATTGCCATCTGCAAGCCCCTGCACTACGGGACCTTGATGGACAGCAGAGCTTGTGCCACCATGGCAGCAGCTGCCTGGGGCACTGGGGTTCTCTATTCCCTGCTGCACACTGCCAGTACGTTTTCACTGCCTCTCTGCCAAGGCAATGTTGTGAACCAGTTTTTCTGTGAAATCCCCCAGATCCTCAAGCTCTCCTGCTCAGAATCAAATCTCAGGGAAGTTGTGTTTCTCATTTTTAGTTCCAATTTAGCCTTTGGGTGCTTTGTTTTCATAGTGGTGTCCTATGTGCAGATCTTCCTTGCTGTGCTGAGGATGCCATCTGAGCAGGGACGGCACAAAGCCTTCTCCACATGCCTCCCTCACCTGGCCGTGGTCACCCTGTTTCTCAGCACTGCCTTTTTTGCCTACCTGAGGCACCCGTCCATTTCCTCCCCATCCATGGACCTGATGGTGGCGCTTCTGTACTCAGTGGTGCCTCCAGCAGTAAACCCCCTCATCTACAGCATGAGGAACCATGAAGTCAAGAATGCTGTGAGAGATGTTATGACCAGATGTGTTTTAAATGCAGTGAATTGCCTGTCTATTGGAATTCATGACATGTAATGCAGCTTTTTACTGTTGCAAACTCTTTGTTTTGTTTCAATCGATTTTTATAGGTGTAATGTATTAAATCTTATTCTTTTTTTTTAAAATACTGTAATGCTCTTTACTAAAATGTCATTATTCAAATCAATTCCTCTTCAGCTTGTAACTTCTTAGTGTAGCCCAGACGCACTGTACATAATGAATCAGGCTCTCCGTGAACCTTAAAAGAATTGAGGACGTGCAGTTACTCTGTCTGTCCTCCTTCTTGAGACATTTCTGGAGCTGTCGGGGTCGGATGTTCTCAGAAGCTCACAATCCAGCCGGAAGCACACAGCTGTTCATCAAACTGTGCGTTGACTTCAGCCTGCAACTGTTTCCAGCTGGTCCCTTGCCCAGTGTTCCCCGTAACGCTGACAATGGAGTTTCAAAATATTCTTTTCTCATCTGACCTGACATCCTGCTTACCCAAGCCCCTCTGCAATAGTTAAGCCTTAGATTGTCCCCTCGTTCGAACTCAATCCCCCTTTTCTTGGACTTTGTAAATACTTTTGCTTGATTACTACATTCTGGGAAAGGGAAGATTTCAAATAACTTCCGCTCTCCACTTTCTGTCTTAGCTTGTTCATTTTGTATACTTCATAGCTATTCCCACTAGTTTTACACTGCCATAATACACACCTCATTTCAACGTACATTAAAACAAGCAAGATGATTGCAGTAATACAAAGCAATAAAGAGTTGCTTTGTATTACTGCATTGATTACAGAATCACCCAAATGTCTCCACAGAGCATTTAAAGGCAGTGGAGCTCAGGTAGGCTCTCTTGGTTTCCCTTCTGAATTCTGCTAGGTTGCATCGCTTGGTAGCTCTCAGAAGCTGTCAGTGGCCACAGACTGGAAAATTGCAATTGGTCTCAGTTCACACAGCTGGCTGGTTTGTCTCTGGCTAATCCTGAACTGTCTCAAGCGACTGCTTTGGGGCTCTACAGAACAGCAACTTCAGAGATCTCTTTCTATTACTAAGTTTTTGAAAGAGCAATTTGCTCTGTTAATTATCCATCATTTTTGTGCAGTCTGTTTTGTCAGACTTGTCTCTAGATTCCAAGCTGTATGTGAAGAATTGTTTGCACTGTAATGCACAATGTACTAAAAATTGAGAGATGAAAATGTGAAGAGTTTTTCCAGCTTTGATTTCATGTCTGGAATTTTGGAACCCACTACTTGCAGTTGTTAATCTGTCCAAACTGGTCTGGTTTGGAATGCCCTCGTACTTCTTGAATCGCTCTGCTGTTAAAGGCGGAGCAATTCCTACAAGTGCCATGGCCCCACTGTTGTTCTAATTCTTGTTTCTTTGTTTTCCACACACTGCTTTTCAAGCCTCCTTTTTCTTTTCAGTCAAAGTGAGAATTGCACTGTGAGGTGTCTGAACCTTGTTGTGCCTATACATAAATAGAACAGCAGCAAAGCCTGACAGGTGACTGTGCTGACAGCTCTCATATCCAGTAACATGTAACTGTGCTAAATCCCTTGTGACGGCTTTGATTTCATTTTTGCCAGTGAAATCCTTGTAAAAGGAACTGCAGCAGTGTGATGAGCTAAGGTGAAGATGCTGGTTTTAGTAGTGCTCTAAGCTGAGTGGAAGGGCAATTGAATGAGGGTTATATGCTTTCTCTGGGACGATAAGGTGTTTTTTTCCTGAGGGAAAGAGCCAGCTTTTCATGGGCTATATGTGGGCTTTGGCAAGGGCAGACAATACAGTCTGTCAGGAAGCCATTTGAGGTGCTTCAGGTTTGTAAGCTTGTCTTTTTGTTTTTCAGGTGGATATTTGGAGCATGGGTGTACTGCTGTATACTCTGCTGTGTGGGTTTTCCCTTTGGATGATGACAATATGATGGCACTCTACAGGAGGATACCAGTGGGTATCAGTGGTGCTAGAATACACTGAGAAGGGAAATAGCTGAGCTTGACAAGAGGCCTTGCTTTTCGGATGGCAGAACATGCTGAGCTGTGGGTAGAAAGGCCTGTCTGCTGAATATTGTCCCTGTTTTTGCTGCTTTGTCTACCAGTATTTTGTGGATTTGGTTCTACACTTGGTTGGCCTATGTGGCGCTGTAGCCTGATTCTATACCATGATAGCATACGGAATTTAAGGAGAAGTATTTTCCTGCCAATGGGCTGGATTTTTTTGTATCTGGTTCTTCAACTGGCTGCTCCCTATACTATCTGTAGTAAAAATACAGACACATCATTTGATTTCCCAGAAAGGAATGTTGCTAAATGTCATCTCTTCTCATGTCTACGAAGAGCAAAGTTCTGCATTTGCTATTAGAATTTCCTCTTCCAGAATCAGGAGGTAATATAGGACCCCACAGATTGCCTTCAGAATTCAACAGTTGGTTCTGTTTCCTTTCTGAGTGCATAACAACCTGAGCACATGAATTGAATGACGTGGCTTTTTAGTCTGGTATTTGTACTGTACTCTGCTGTACACTGAAACTTGGTCCATTTGTAAGCAGGACTTTGTCCATTTCTGCAGGACAGCAGAAAACCCTTTGTGCTAATCATGATGCCAAGAAGCAGAATGCGGCAGATGATCCAACTGCTTCAGGTGTTCATTTCCTTAAAACTGCGAATTGTTTTGGACTGAGAGTTTGTAAGCAGAACGGAGCTCTTAAAGCTGTCAGAGATTATTTCTGCACTGTTCAGTTCTATCTGCATAACATACATAGGATCTCAGAACTGCGTTGCTTGAATTGGTGGAACTTGCTGAAGTGAACTGGGATGAGCAAGTTTTAGAACTTAGAGTGCTGTAAAAATGGATAATCTCATGGGGATTCAGGTACAGGCTTGCTATTACTGCACTGAATTTGTTTTTATTTTACATGGCTGTGATCTGAAAGTTGCTTGAAACGCAGGCACCTAGGCACTGTTGTGTAACTGAATTTCACACATGATAGGTCCTGAAATATCCTGGAATCAAAAACTCTGACTTGTTTTAAGTCTGCTGCTTGAGTATAATCAGGGTCATAGTGTCTGTGTGCAGTGTTTCTTTCCCTGTAATGCTCCACATCATTTCATTTGGGGAATATTGAAGGAAATGGACTATGTGCCATAACTGTTGTTAGAACAAAGTATGTCTGGTGTGATCTTATGCATAGGTTCTATAACTGCTCTTCACAGCTCAGGTGTTTGACCTTCCTTTTGGTGAAGTGATGAAATACTGCTGGTTTCTATTTGTGCTTCTAGGCACCATGAAGCTCTTAGGAATAGAACAATTGTCTCCAGTTCTTTTCAGTGATATCAGTAACAGCTCGAGTGCTGCTGCCCACTAGGTAGACCCAAAGAAGCGGATTACAGTGAAACAACACACGAGCTGGACCTGCACGAGGATCACTTTCAAGACAGTGGCTCTGTTGCTTGAAGCCTATTTGCTTCTTCCTGCCGCCACTCTATTACCAAGTATCAACAACCTCTTTCATGATTCAACTTGCAAACGTTTGACACTAACCCTTGTGTTTCTATGCCTTCCTAGGTGATTTGAGCCTTTGAATATCCCAAAGATCCAAACCAAGTAGTGATGTGCAGTGTGTTTCCATCAATGGAGAGTTCTTATTAAGCACGAATCGCTGCAATTCGGATGACAGCCTTCCACATGGTAACAGTGATGGACACAAGGGGCTCATCCACGTTCATGCTCTCATATCTCCTGGCTCTGCTGAAGATGCTGACCTGAGCCTGCCAGACACAGCAGTCACCTGCCTGGATTGCGACCCAGCGCCTTTGCAGTGCTGCCCATCCCAAGCACAGCCCGAGGGCCCCAGCAGCAGCACCACCATGCAGGAGCAGGTCAGCATCAGTGAGGTGAAGCTGAGCATCTTAGATGGGGACTTAGAGTCAGGCTGCCAGTCCCAGGCACCAGGCAGCAGCACAAGCTCTGAGCCACTCTCATCTTGACAAGAGGAGTCCCATCTTCACCCTTGACCTCTCAAGCCCTCCTGTCTTTTATTGAATAAAGTCACTCTCATGCTCAATCATCGCCTTGGCTGCATTCTGAGTCTTCATTCACAGGGATTGGGATGAATGCAACAAACAGCAAGGCAGCTCAGCTTGCAACACTCTGGCTGTGGGGTTCGTGCAGGCAGAGCTCTGGGTTCCCATTTTGCCTGGCTTTGGGATGTCTGCAGCAAGATCTCTACCATTTTGTATGGGAGCAAATAATCTCTAGCATCCAGGTTGCTGCTCATGATAATCCCAGTCTTCCTGGCTGTCGCTTTGTGATACCTTTCAAAGCCTTTTGATACTCTTTGATGCCTTGGCTGCTCCCTAACACCTCTGTCCTCCTGCCATGTTGACTCATGTCTCCCACTTTTAAGCTGGCTTTGCAGATCATCTCCAGCCCTGTCATCATCACGCTGCAGCAGGAGGTGCTCACCTGGCCCAATGTCTGGCAGTACTGCTTGTTCTGCAGATGAGCAGCTGCCTCCTCATCTCTTCAGCTACAGTAGTTTTTCTCAGGGCAGTTAGATGCAGTCATGCTCCTCTGGATTTGGTGTGTTAAATCCATGCTGCATGGCAGCAGTCAGTGCAATACAAAGGTGTTCTGTGTGCCACAGCATTTCTCCAGGGGCTGCCAAAGGTAGAAACACAACACAGCACCATCCTTCTGACAGTAATGTCTGTGAGTGTTAGACATGTGAGCACTGCATCATCCCCAGCGTGTCAGTGCTTTTCCACACCAACCTGACTCTCACGCTCTCTGCACTGAATGTAACTATGCTCTTGTGGAGACAAATGCTTTCTGTCACATCCTCCATCCCTGCAACCATTTGCCGGTAGGCAGCTCTTGCAGAAGAATCAAGCAGCAGAACCTTTTGCTCACCCTACAGCATTCAAATGCTATGAAAGCAGAAATAACCTGGCATGCTCTGGGTCTGCAAGGCTGCACAGATGGGAGAGGTAGATTGTGTTTTTGCAGTGGAAGTTTCCAGTATTTTCAGTACATAGTGTAGACCCTAACTGAATGTATAACCCTCTTGTAAAACAGCTGTGTAAGTAGTTTTTCCACCAAGAAAGTTGCTGAACAGAGTTAAGTTCAGACTGGGGGCATTCTGACATAGGGAGAAATGAGACAAGCACAAGATAAATACACAGGGTGGGTAGAGCCCAGCACAGGACAGAATGAATGTACTGACTTTTGGAAACGTCGCCCTTCTCTCTCCACAGAAAAGTACAAGGCAGACCTAAAAACAAGAGGTTGGTAATTGACCTTATATGGAAATGAATCCTAGCAACAGTCTCGAGGAGTGTGTGAGCCTGAGATGCTCAACCAATGAGAGCCATGAGAGCATTACTTGCATTGGGTTTAGGGCATAGAACAGAATTGATTTCACTGACTGGTGTGCAGTTTCTCCCTTGCCAACAGGGGATGTGCGCGCAGTATTGCAATAATGAATAAGCACTGCTGCTATCGCTGCCATCTTTGCCTAACTAGAAATCTTTGACTTTGAGAGTTTCTCACACAAGGGGAGAGGTAAGAAAGTAAAGAGGCACAGAAAACTAAGGGAAACTGCTCTTCTTTATATTATCTATAAAAATTGATACAATTGATGCTGTCGTGCATTTATTTATTTATTTTTAATTTTTTGCCAATGTCAGTTAGATTGTTTTAAAATATCCACACACCAAAATCTGACTACCAAGCAAATTTAATGACAATGAAATGAAGGTGAGTTAGCGGGAAGCACAAGGCCATGTTATATTAGGCTCTAGCAAATTTACAGGCAGTCACTGCACAAAGAGGTAGATCTAAGTTGCACATTATATGATTTCCACAAAGATTAAGGAAATCTGAAGCTTTCAATATATTTTTTTTATGCTTTCTTCATTTCATTTTTTAAACTCCTGACCCAGACCCCAACCCTCACAGGAGCTGTAAAGATAACAGCATTAACCCGCAATGTAACTCTAATCCTAACCCTTACCCTGATTCTAAAATTGTCCCTAACTCCAAATGTAACAACAAAAATGATGCTAGAAGTTTGTAGCAAAAGGAACCTTAACCCTGATCATAATCCAAAAAACAATCAAGGTAACAATAATCTTTACCTTAAAAGTAATATTAATCAGAGCCCAGATGATGCCTGCATCCAATCAGAAGCATGTTTTGTATTATTTAAGAGTTGTATTTTTTCCAATGAACTCTCTCTATTATCATGTTTATAAAGTAACAGAGTCTGTTCTTTTTCTCCTGACACTGTGCCTTACTCCTGACATCCCCTGGAAATGACCCAGATAGGGCACCATCAAAGTAATGCTAATAGTAATGTCAATCCTAAGGGTATCTCTAGCCTCAGTGTTAATGGGACGCTAACAACAATCCCAACAGCCTTAAACATTCTGGTGGTGTGAAAGAGGTGCTGCCTTGCACATGCTGGGCAGTCCCATTGCCTGTTGAATGCAGGCGGCAGCGTAAAACATGATGCCCGTGGTCAGAATGCCCTGTGGCAGATCCTGGCACCAGAGAACTGACCGGAGAACCATGAGAGAACTGACAACAAATCACTCGACATCAGAACCGACCCAGTGGTTATTTACAAGCCTTGGGTGACCCAGACAGGATCTCAGAGTGGTGAATGTAGGTACAGAAGTTGTTACTACTCTGTTTTCTTCTAAAAGCTGCTCAGCTACTTTGCGTTTCAGACCATCCCTGGCTTCACTGTGTGCATCTGTACAATTGATACCAGGTGTTTTTTCTCATCTCCGAAGTTTGGGGGGAGACAGGGGGGAGGGGAAACGGACAACAATTCAATTACTCATTTATTTATTGACAGAGATTCACATTTGCTACGTTTGGAGAAGTTTTTATTTGTTTGCTGTGGTTTGTTTTTTTCTTTTTTTCTTTTTTTTTTCCCCCTTCCCTCCTCTTCCATCTTTGTGTTCTTCCCCTATAATCAAAAGAGAACGGATCCCCAGGGTCTGTCCCGCAGACGTTCTTTCCGTGGTCTCTGCTGCCACCTGCTGGCCAATACACGGAACTGCCACTGTTGGGCGTTTGGTGCCGCAGGAAGCACAACGCAGATCTGAGTTCTGACCGGTCTACGCAGCAAATCCGCCAATCTTTATTGCGATAAGCCCTCCACATGGCATTGCGCATGCACTCGAACACGCAGCAGGCATAGATTTCTCCTAACTCCTTCAGGAGCAGGCAAGCAGAACAACTGAGCGCACCACTGCTTGTGATTGGGCCACCCCCATCATAGAGATGTGTGTTAGATCTTTTACCCACCCCTGGACTGGCCTTGTTGTTTAACGATAACCTCTGAAATCTGAGTTACTGGTTCTACCACCTGTAGTGTAGAATTGGTAGCCAATAAATGCTTTTCAACTGTAATGTATCTTTATTCTGCTCCATGCCAAACCTGTGACCAAAACCTCATAGGGGTTCACAAAGAACTCTGGCTCTGCCAGAGCCCCCATCCAGACCCTTCTTGAGTTACATTCACATCTAGTTTGGCTGAAAAGGTTGGACTATAAATACTCAGTGCTTGGGCCTGTTTAACAGATATTTTTTCCTGATTATGCTGTCCATCAATCTTTTTAAACTGAACTCCTGCTCTAATCTGGTCTTTAAACATTTGCTGTCTTAAGACCCTAATGGGTCCAGACTGGATTACCTTAGGGGCTGGACGCCTAAGTCATGGCAGCAGATGGTTCTCTGACCTTTTCACCACCATTCAGAGCCTGCATCTGGCCGTAGGCACTCTTGTCTCCCCATCAATTGGGCAGCCTGTTGTATTACAGCATCTGAGGGCCACTGGGGGGTTCAGTATGGATAACATAGACCCATCCTGATGTAAAGGTGATGGCTGTAGGATGAGATCCCTCATTCGTGATGAAAAATTTATTGACTGGGCTCTCAAAATCATCTTCCTAGATTGCCTATTTCATGCCTAATTCTCTAATATAATTTTGTTAGTCTTCCATAGAGGACTACAGGCTCATATTTAATGGTATGTCATTCTTATTTCGCCATGTTATATGACACATATCTATCCTCATTATGTTGGACAGAGCATACAGTCTTTGCCTGAAGGCAGGGTGAGTAGTAATGGATGTCAGTTTTGAAATTTCCAGTCCATTCACCACAGCGCTTTCTGCCTCCATGTCCCATAACCAGAGCAGCTATGCTGGCATGCTCTCTTGGTTTCTGTCTAAACCACTGTACTATATCCATCAGTTCAGCTGCTGTATTATGGGCAGCAGGGTTTGGGGGGTTGGACACTGGTCAGGGCACTCCCACCAGCCTATCCTGCATTTTTTTTTCATTTTTTTTTTTCATTTTTTGGTTACAATCAGTCAGATCTCAAATAGATCTAGTCCAAATGGAACCTCAAAATCTGACCTTTTAGTGCCTTCATTTACAGAGTCCATTTTATACAGATTCCCTTGTACAGGGTCCCCATGGTCTTCCAGAGAGATGTTCCTGATCTTCCATAGGAGAATGATTGGATTAGGTTTTTTCCCCATCAAAACTGCCACCTGTCTTTCCAGTTTTTCAACACTGTCGTTCAATAGCTGATTTGCATCAGCCTGAGCCTCTTCAGTTATGTTCAGACAGTTCAAGGCCATCAGCAGTGGCCATGCCACCATGAACGCAGCTAACTGTCATTCTCAAGTTGTAAGTTTGTATTTGCTAAGACCATGGAAATACTCAGTCAGGTGGGCCAGGGACTCATGCACCCTCCCTCCGTCCCACACAGGGCCCCATTTTTCAGTGACAGAAGCAATGCTGCATTTTGAGGATCCTAGGAATCCCAGGACACGCCCTGACAAAAGGTCATTCAAAGGGGTAGTCTTTCCCCATCCAAACCACCCCATGATATTCACAGAATCACAGAATTGTAGGGGTTGGAAGGGACCTCCAGAGACCATTGAGTCCAACCCCCCTGCCAAAGCAGGTTCCCGACACCATGTTGCACAGCTCGGCATCCAGGCACGTCTTGAATAGCTCCAGAGAAGGAGATTCCACAACCACCCTGGGCAGCCTGTTCCAGTGCTCTGTCACTCTCACCATAAAGAAGTTATTGCACACATTAGTGCAGAACTTCCTATGCTGTACTTTCATCCCATTACCCCTAGTCCTGTCCCCACGCACTACTGAAAAGACACCAGCCTCACCACTATGACCCCCACACCTCAGGTATTTATTAACCTGGATCCTGTCCCCTCTCAGCCTTCTTTTCTCAAGGCTAAACAGACCCAGTTCCCTAAGTCTCTCCTCATAGGGGAGATGCTCCAGGCCCTTCACCATCTTTGTGGCCCTCCGCTGGACTCTCTCCAAGAGATCCCTGTCTTTTTTGTACTGGAAAGCCCAGAACTGGACACAATATTCCAGATGAGGCCTCACCAGGGCAGAGTAGAGGGGGAGGATCACCTCCTTCGACCTGCTGGACACACTCTTTTTAATGCACCCCAGGATGCCATTGGTTTTTTTGGCTACAAGGGCACACTGCTGGCTCATGGTCAATCTGTCGTCCACCAGGACGCCCAGGTCCCTCTCAGCAGAGCTCCTCTCCAGCAGCTCTTCCCCCAGCCTGTACTGGTGCATGCAATTATTTCTACCCAGGTGCAAGACTCTACATTTGCTTTTGTTAAACCTCATCTGGTTTCTTACTGCCCAGCTCTCCAGCCTGTCCAGGTCTCGCTGAATGGCATCACAGCCTTCAGGTGTGTCAGCCAATCCTCCCAACTTCGTGTCATCAGCAAACGTGCTGAGGGTGGTCATTGATGAAGATGTTGAACAAGATCGGACCCAGCACAGACCCCTGGGGGACGCCACTAATTACAGCCCTGCAGCCAGACACTGCGCCGCCAACAACAACCCTCTGCACTCTGCCAGTCAGCCAATTCTCGACCCACTTCACTGTCCACTCACCTATCCCATACTTCCTCAACTTTGGTATAAGTATGTCATGGGAGACTGTATCAGTTATAGAGGTTATAGAGTTCAATTCCTGTAGTCAATTTGGCGGCCCAGGTGGGACCAGCTCTGTTCGCTGCAGGACCAGCTGAGAGGGAGACACTTTTGGCGCACCCTGAGATTTCTCTGAAGGACTCCCTTCCTCACCTGATCACTGCAGGGACAGACAAGGACCACCCATAGGTGGACCAGGTATGTGTATGGTAAGTGGAGCCCATATGTCTTGAGGAGACATCCTACACAGTTTACAGCCATACGTGCTGCTCCCAGGGAGGTGAGCTCATGGCTTTGGTTGCCAGCTGGGGTAGGAAGACTCCTTGGGTGAGTTCCTATGAAAGGGAACTGTATGTCATATGAATGGAAACAAGAACAAATACTCTCTCCCAGGTGGTTGGCAATAGGAGGGACCTAGGTTGGTCTCTCCTACGGGTATGGGATATAGTGGATAGCCTGTCAAATGGTAGCCTGGGTTCTCCAAGGTGTAATCATGGGGCTTATAGGTTGTATGTTCAATATTATCATCTGCTTTAAGTGTTTGGTACCGTGTGTCAAGCCGACTCTGGGAAAAACATTCACGTTTGCAACTGGTCGACCAGAGTATGAGTGTTATTAAGATTCCAGCTAGAAAACGTTGTCAGCATTGTGTAGTATGAATTAACCATGGTTTTTGATCTAAATGTCAGAGTGAGTGTGGTGTGAGTGAGACACAGAACAGCTGCAGGGTGAGTGCCGAGTCCCGACCCGTGTTTCCTTCCTCCTGTGAGGGAAATGGCCAGACACGGACAAAGTGAAAGACTGTGTTGTCTGTCCACTCGTAAGTACTTTCTGCTTGTATGTAAGAAGACAGGAGTTTGTACTCTGTAGATTAGTAAGATTGTCCTGAGGAGAGGTGTACATTCCACCCGACCAATGAGTGTCAACCCATTTATGTAATACTATGTACTGCTTGCGAGGAAGTGTGTGAGGGAGGTGGTTCAGTCAGTGCTGGTTCTGTGGCACAGTGTTTATAACTGAAGAATACAGACTGTATTAAGGGAGTTTATGTGAACTGAAGAACTGTATTGTTTGACAAACTGTTTTGATGGTATAAGAAAGTGTAATTGTTAATGATATGTGAAAGTGTACTTGAGGGAATGTGGAAGTGTATCTGAGCATAGAAACAGAGGAAGCATTTACAGAGGAAAAAGGGTTAAAGCGAGTTTACCTGCACTGACATGAGAGCAACACCCTGAACCTCTGCCCTGTGAGCTGAGCAGAGAAGAGTGGAGACACAGTCCCCATGTATCAGGTAGTGTTATTCTGCTTACCAAATGAATGAGTTCACTACAGAAGATGCAAATCTTCCCCTCTGCTCCATTTGTGGCATACTCTGGAGTTCAAGGCATTGCAAAGCTATGGCACATCTACTTTCTTTCAATGATGACACCTTAGTGTGCTCTGGGCTCTCATTTCAATTGCATCTATAAAAGTCTAGGGTCATGCCAGCTGACAGGAAGCTGGAAAATGTTGTCTCCTTGTAAGGAAGAGCAAGAAAGATGACATGGGCAATTATGGACCTGTCAGTCCAGAGCCTGGTAAAATTATGGAGAAAATGATGGTGGGAGTTATGGAAAAACAGCTGAGCACAATTCTGTCATTGGTCGCAGCCAACACAAGTTTGTGAGGCGAAGGTCCTGTTTAATTTAAGCTCATTTTGTGACACAGTTATCCGTTTAGTTGACCAATGGAAGCCAGTTGATGTAATCCTTGAGGATTTCAGTGGAGATTTTGATACTGTTTCTCACAACAACCTTCTGGACAGAATGTTCTGCATATGGCTAGACAGAAACACAACGTGGTGGGTGAGCAGTTGGACAGTAGGTCAGTCCCAAAGGATTATAGTCAGTGGGTTCCATCAGGATGGTAGATGGTCACTGTCGGGGTCCCCAGGGTTCCATTTTGGGGCCACTTTCCTTTCATATTTATGCAGATGACTTGAATGCAGGACTAGAAGACGTTCTGAGCAAGTTTGCTGATAAGACCAGATGAGGAGGTGCTGTTGCCTTGACTGAGGGTGGAGAGGACTTGCAGAGAGATGTGGACAAGTCAGAGAACTGGGTACCAGTTGGTACTAAGCACCAAGTGCATAAAGTATAACAAGAACAAGTGCCTGATTGTGCACCTGGGTAGGGGCAACGCTGGACATACACACTGACTGGATATGGGACACTGGAGAGGAGTCTGACTGGAAAGGGTTGGGGTGCTGGTCAGCATCACACTGAATGTGAGTCAGCAGTGTGCCAAGGCAGCCAGGAAGGCCAACAGTCCCCTGGAGTGCATGAAGCAACTTATTGCCAGCTGGTTGAGGGAAAGGATCATCCCTCTGCTCTGCATTGTTACTGCCTCACTATGTTCTGGGCACCACAGACCATAAAGGACTTCAAACTCTGGGAGAATGTGCAAAGGAGGGCACTGGAACTGAGAGATCTGAAGTTCAGAGTTTCACAGGGATTGACTGCTTGTTCAGACTGGGCCCTTCTCACATCCCTTCTCACATCCTGCAATGAAACATAGGTCTCATATGGGACATGAACCTCACAGCGTCCTTGCACCACATGTAGAGCCCGGGATCTTCTGTCTCCATGTCTTTCATTTAACATCATACAGACCTCCAACCCATTGCCCCAGGAAATGCCCGGAGGTAACATGAGATACAGAACCTCTCTACCACTGGTCTTGCAATCAGGGCTTGACCTGTCTGCTTCGTAAGGCAAAGGAGAGGTTTCTTAGCATGCCAGTGCCTTTGCCTGCCTTTAGTCAAGGCTTCCAGTTATCTTCTCTAACAAGTCCCTTGGGAAGCTTGATTGTTAATGTTCCTCAGTGGGCCCATTAATATTCCAAGAAACTTCACTGTTACTTCTGACTTTGTCTTATTGAGCACTTTGTGCAAACTTCTCTCTGCACTGGAGGCTGATGAACTCAGCATCAAATGCACCCAGGGACCATTATAACCTAAAGAATCTCCTGTGCCTTATGCCATCTTGTTATCTTCTTCAGGTTACCAGAACTTGTTCAGCAAAAAGGAGGGATATCTGGAGAGAGCTTAAAGAGAAAGAATCCATTATAAATTTATTGTCTCTTTATTTATAGCTGGGTTTAAAGCAGCACTGTGCAACTGATACCAATCCAGGATGTCCCAATGAGTTCTGTACTGTTACTGTGTTGACAAAGGTCCTTCTCAACCTCCCCACCCAATTTCTGCTCACAATGGACCTATGGGACTTGCATCACTTTTCTTCACATCACTCTTCTCCTCTGCATTCATCCGCTCAGTGTTAAAACTTCTTTGCACCAACTCCCACTGGCTTTCCTCAGAGAACCAGCTACACATGGAAAAGGAAAGATTTCTCTTTTTTATCTGGCCAGCAAATGGAAAGAAAGGTGATGCAATTGAATGAACAGTAAAACACAGTGATCAACTGCATGCCATGTTCAAGCTGCATCTATTGAAGTTTGTCTTTCATATGGAATACTTTTAAAAGAAATGATTTATACTGAGGTAGGATAGGATAGATTGAATCACAGTGAAGTAGTTGACAACAGAGGCCATCAGACTCTGGGAGATGGAGCAAATTCCAGTAATCTCCCTGGGATAGATCAGCCAGGTAGTTGAGAGCTATCAACTTAAAACTGAACAGGACTTGTGAGTATTTCACACATTGAGACGGGTTAACACATTCTCACTGATTCTCAGAATTTGGGGAGATGGAACAAATTCCAGTAATCCCCCTGAAAGTCAGAAATCAGACAGATAATTGGGAGGTATCTGACTGAACAATGAGCAAGGGATGGAGAAATCTGGAGGGCAGTGGGAGTAGTGTGTGCCCAAATGGCCTGCTGAAAACATGCCCTTAACCATGGCCATTTATTTAGGAGAGCTGAAAACACTTGGAGGATGAGACACATCAAATAGGCAGCAGGGAAGAGTAGTGCTGGGCACCGGGCTATAGTCACAGGGCATTGGCACTGGCACCACTGTCTGTGTCTCTGAACCTGAAGGCATTTGTGTCCAGCGAACACAGTTCTGGAAAACATTGTAGTTTCAGTAAAAGAAAAAAAAAGAAAGAAAGAAAAAAAAAGACATCAAACCACCTCAAAGATTCATATATACAACTTAAAATGGAACAAGACTCATGAGAATTTTTCATGTTGAGAAGGGTTAACACATTTTCATTGATTTCCATCTTTGTCTTCAATTATTTGTTTCAGTTTTATTGACATTTATGATCAACTATTAAGCTTACAGCCTCAAAATAAATAAATAAATTAAAAGAGATACATTTGCATCTTGCACATGGCCTGATGCCCCTTTGACCTTCACAGTTCCCACAAGTCCTTCCATGCCGGAGAGTATGAGATCCAGCAGAGCACCTCTCCTCTTTGGTTCCTCCACTGCTTGGTCAAGAAGCTGCCATCTGTGCTCTCCATGGATCTGCTGGATGCCACATGCCCTGCTGTGCTGTCCCTGCCACAGATAATGGAGTGACAAAGGCCACCAAATGGGACAAGGGACAGACAACATCAGACTCCCATCTGTCTGCAGAGGGCACCTTCCATTGACTCTCCCTGATCAGGAAGACAGGAAAAGACACTGATGGTCTCCTCTGTTGGCCATTTCCATTAGTTCTGACCTGTCTGCTCTGCCATCCCCAGGCAGAGCTCAGTGCACTCTCACAGAGGGCAGTCACCCTTCTTTATCTCCTCGCCCATCCATCCTAAAGACTCGGTATCCCCCTTGTGCTACAGTGCAGTTGTGGAAGCCATTCAACTGTGTCCCCGTGGTCCAAACAGGAGCTCAGGCCAGCAGCTCTACCAAGATTTCTAGCTTCTTGTGTGTTGGTGTTTGCATTAGTGCAAAACCACAGAAGTAAACATCCTAATTGAAAAGCATCACTGGACATAGCCTGACTGGATAGCTCATCTATGGTATCAGTGTGCAGAAGGTGGCACACAGACATTAGACCGATTGTGGGTCTTGGAGCTGACGTAGCAGCACGGACACACCATGGGCATGGCTTTGCTGAAGGCCCTGTGCTGCTTTTGAAGCTGCATGTGAATTCACCAGACAGCCGGTGCTATCCCCTCTCTGGCCCTCAGCTGATGCCCAGGAAGGAGCTGTCTATCTCAGGGACTTCCCACATGGTTTACAAGCACTGGCACACATCAGGAGCAGCCCAGGCACCTTGGGCATCACCCAGTGTCTGTGTGTGAGCAGCTGCCTCCCCGCTGAAGGACCAAGGACTCAGAGCAGGAGCTCACATGCAGGCAACTCCTTGTGCACTTCTGAACTGAACCAGAGGAATCCCAGCTCCTGTGGGTGTGTAGGGAGCTGAATCCCATTTCAGCTCCAGGATTTCTGTCAAGGGGTGAGACTCCTGCACTGCCTCAGCTGGATCACTGTCCTGCACAGGGAAAGTCCAAACCTCGCCTTCCTTGTCTGGGTGCCCTTATTGTTTCATCAAACGAACTCTGGGAGCACTCCCCATATGTCTCCAATCAGTCACTGACCACTGGACATGTGGTGGTTAAATGAGCGAATTTCAAAGCACAGTCATGATGCTGTTGTCTTTCAGGAGCTGTTGGCCATGAAGACCCAGGGATGTGTCAGGGGACATGAGTGGGAAGGATAAAAATGACATCATCTGCTGCTTGCTTGTCCAGGCTCCTGGGACACAGGGAGCTCATAAAAGTGTGCAGGGCTGCAGAGAGACAGCTGTGCCCAGGAGCAGCTCTTGTGCACAGCACAGCCTGCAGGTGACAGAAGGAGAGGAGAGAAACTGGAGAGAGCTTGCAGGATGTGTATGGTGTGAGCAGGCTGCATGCTCTCTGCAGGAGCATTGCTCACAGATCATGACAAGGTAAGTCTCACTGCAGACCGTGAGCTGCTTTTCATAGAGGGTCAACTTAATTTGGGATATCCCATAGCAGATCTGGATGCAGGCACTGCATGTTCCTTTACTGTGGAAAAAGCCTTCTGCTCCAGCTGAGGGCTTCTATACTGCAGTGTCAGAGCACAGCCCTAAGGGCTGTGTGCCCCTGTATGGCTGCAGGCTGTGCAGCCGGGGCTGCAGGTGGGTGCCCAGGGCTGTTCTGCAGAGCAGGGTCCCTGCTGTGCCCCAGGGGCTGTGTGCCGGGTATGGGACTCTGCCGCCTGCCAGGCTCAGCACTCAGCCTGCCCGGGGAGCTGCCCAGGGCGCTGCGGGGAGACGGGTGGGGGGAAGGAGCCCCCGGCAGGGCTTGTGCTGCCACAGCTGCTGCCTGGGGCAGGGGATCACAGCTCCACTGCACAACAGAATGTTTCTGAGGGCACTTTGCAAGAGGAGAGCCAAGGCAGTGGGTTTCCATTTCCTGTTCTGAGGCAAAGAGGTTTGGAGTCAGAAATCTAAAAGGGGCAATAAGAGTTCTGAGAATTTTTTGTCAATTAATTGCTTGTTTTGTGAACAGTCACACATGATGTGCTTTCAGTCTCCCCTTTCTCGAAGGATGGAATTATCATCATTTTCTGTAGGCATGAGTATTTCACTTATCCTACAAACAGGCAGCATTTTCTAAGTGAAACTGAATGCCACAGAAGCTGGGGTAAAGGGCTCTAAGAGCACTTGGGGTAAAGATATGAGACATGAAACAGATGAAAATATCCAGGGAGAAGGGATAAGAAAATAAGAGGAAGGTCAGAGCAGCATATGCTGCTTCTGCTTAAGGAATGTTGAAATACATGAAATTAAATGCAAGTAATGGTGCTAAATGTACACTGTTGTAAGAGAATAAAAACATTTCATAGTATAGCAGGAGGAGTGTGTCTGAGAATGGTCTGGACTTGTCATTATCTTCTGCACTCTGAGCAGGACTCCAAGCCCAACAACAGCAGATGCCCAACAGCAGCTCCATCAGCGAGTTCCTCCTGCTGCCGTTGGGAGACACGCGGCAGCTGCAGCTCCTGCACTTCTGGCTTGGTGCCGTCCAGTTTGAGCGGAACGCTCTCCGAGACCAGCTATGTGCCCTCCAGGGTGAGTTGATTATATTTAACCAACTACCAGGGGCACATGTAGTCCAATTGGGCCAGCCACTGGGGGCGCATGTAGTCCAATCTGACCAGCCACCGGGGACACATGTAGTCCAATTGGACCAACCATCCGGGACACCAGATACAATGTTGGTTGCCCCTGTAAGAGGGCAAAAGACAAAACAAGTTTCAACTCAGTTAGAGAAAACGCAGAAGGAGTTAGAAGAGCGGAGGGAGTTAGGAGAGCAGGACTCAGGAGACTCAGGGGACTCGGGAGAGCAGGGGGAGTCAGAAGACCAGAAGAAGTTGGAGGAGCAGAGGATGTTAGAGGGGTATAAGAAGATGATAGAGGAGCAGAAGAAGTTTGAGGAGCAGAAGAAGTTAGAGGAGCAGAGGAAGTTAGGAGAGAGGAAAAAGAAGGAGGGTTACCTGGAGGAAATAACACAAGCGTCAGGGTCAGAGTCAGAAGAGGAGCCAAAAGCTAGTTTTTCTTTACGAGAATTTCTCAAGTCCAAACTTATAGATGGGGCAGCCTCATCAACACAGTTGCCACCATCAACACCTGGGACTCTTGATAGAGCAAAAGGTGAGCAAAGTATTACGACCATTATTGATCGATCTTTTAAACTGAGTGAAATTCGAGATCTAAGAAAGGATTACACACGTCAGCCAAAAGAAAATATGGTCACTTGGTTACTTCGCTGCTGGGACAATGGTGCCAACAGTGCATGGCTCGATGGCAGTGAAGCTCGCCAACTGGGTAGCATTTCCAGGGACTCACGTGTGGACAGAGGTATTGGCACATGCCAAAATCGGTCCTACACCCTCTGGAAGCGGATGTTGATAGCGGTAAGAGATAGATTCCCCTTTAAACGGGACTTGGAGCCTGAGAGAAAGAAATGGACTGATATTGAGAAAGGTATTCAATTTTTGAGAGAAAATGCTCTGGTGGAAATGCTATACAGCTGCGAATTCAATCGTAATGATCCAGACCAATTACATGATCCTGAAGCAGTCCGCGTTCCACGACAAATGTGGCGTGACTTTACAAAAGCAGCTCCAGAAAAGCATGCCAGTGCACTTGCATTAGTATATGGCAAAGGGGACAGGAAACCCTTTGTGAGTGAACGAATTGGCAGACTTCAGGAACTTGAATTATTTATAAGCACCACAGAAGTTAATCTGTATACTTCAGCCATTGTCAAAATTGTGGAAAGGTTAAACGAAGTGGAGGGAACACAAAATGATATTATTGACAAATTGGCTAATGTGCCTGATGTAGATGAATCCACGGTGGTACAAGATGATGGAAACCAGGATTTCCACAATCGCCTATTGAGGAAGCTAAACAACATGAGTTCCTCTCGACCTGTATCATCGAAAATCTCAACCATTAAAAAGAGACGTCCTCGTATTCAGGCAAATGACGATGATAAGTCACCTCGAATCAACAATGAGACTACACGTCTTGCCTTGTTACTTTTCCTCTGTAGTCATGGGGAGGACATGAAGAAGTGGTGTAATTCATCCACCTCTGCACTTCAGGCACGAGTGAAAGAATTACAAGGTGAAACAACTACCAAGGTGAACTCTTCCAAGAAGGGGAGAGTTCCAGTTGCTGTCAACGAGGTAAACAATAGAGGGGCCCTGCCCCCAGCCAGGGGGGGGAAAGGGACAACAGAGTATACTGGACTGTGTGGATTAAGTGGCCTGGCACATCTCAACCACAGAAATATAAAGCCTTGGTGGACACTGGTGCACAATGCACCCTAATGCCCTCAAGTCACCAAGGGACACAACCAATATATATCCATGGAGTGACTGGGGGTTCCCAAGAATTGACTATGTTGGAGGCCGAAATAAGCCTCACTGGTAAAAACTGGCAGAGACACCCTATTGTGACTGGTCCAGAGGCTCCATGTATACTGGGAATCGATTACCTTAGGATGGGATATTTCAAGGATCCCAAGGGGTATCAATGGGCCTTTGGGATAGCTGCTGTAAACACAAATGGTGTTAAGCAGCTGTCAACTTTACCTGGTCTGTCAGATGATCCTTCTCCTGTGGGGTTGCTCCAGGTAAAAGACCAAGAGGTACCAATTGCCAGCAAAGTGGTTCACAGACAGCAGTACCGCACCAATAGGGACTCATTGCTCCCCATTCACAAGCTAATTCGTCAATTAGAAAATCAGGGAGTGATTAGCAAAACGCACTCGCCTTTTAACAGCCCCATATGGCCAGTGTGTAAAACCAGTGGGGAATGGAGGCTGACGGTAGATTACCGTGGCCTGAATGAAGTTACACCTTGTCATGGTTTTTTCGTCTAGAACGAAAAGAAGGAGAAGCACATGGGGGGGCAGCAGAAGACCCAGGTGCCGGGCATGGAGCAGTACCGAAAAAAAGCAAAGGCAAAAACCAAGAGGCATGAAGAAGAGACTGATGATGAGGAGGAAATCACCTATTGTCGACCTCTGAAGCTGACTGAAATCCAAGGCTCAAGAAAGGAGTTCACACGGCGTCAAGATGAAGGTATCCTTGCTTGGTTGCTTCGCTGCTGGGACAACGGGGCCAACAGCTTGTCTCTAGATGGTAATGAAGCTCGCCAACTAGGAAGCATTGCCCAAGATGCAGGTATCGACAGAGGGATTAGCAGATGTTCGGATGGAGCTGCCACTCTCTGGTTGCGGCTGTTAGAAGCCATGAGAGAAAGGTACCCCTATAAGGATGCTTTGAAGCCTAAATTTGATAGTTGGAATACCGTCCAAAAAGGTATTCAGCGCCTGAGGGAATTGGCCATGGCGAAAATGTTGTACAGCCCTGATCCAAGCGAACTTGACCCTGAGAGAGTGAGGGCCGATCCTGACATGTGGCAGAAAATCACAAGTACAGCACCAGAGAGAATTGCACAGTCATTGGTAACAGGTTCTAAAGGGTTCGTGGACAGATGGCCCCGAGTTGTTGAGCTGATTATAATGCTTCAAACCACCGATCAGCAGCTCCCCCAACTGCATGCCGCAGTTTCTGCCATCTCACGGCTAGAAAACCGAGTAGATGAAATGTGAAAGAAATTGTTTCCATCAACTAATCGTAATGATCCCGTAATAGTATCAGAAACAACTGATGAAGGTCAATCCTCGTATGGGCCACCAGGTCTAATGAAGGATCTGATCAAACTAGTCCAGTCCTACTCCTCACCTGCATCATCAAAAGTCTCAGCTGTTAAACGCACACGCTTCCCAGCTCGAGCAAAGAACAACAGTACGATCGCACCGCGTGTTTCCATGTGGCGCTACCTACGTGACCGTGGAGAAGACATGAGGAAGTGGCATGATCAGCCCACGTCTGCACTACGAGCACGGGTGAAAGAACTACTAGACATACCAACCACCAGTGGAGTTGCTCCAGTCATCACAGGTAACCAATAGAGGGGCCCTGCCCTCAGTCAGGGGAGGGAAAGGGATAATAGAGTTTATTGGACTGTGTGGATTCGATGGCCTGGCACATCAGAACCACAGAAATATAAGGAACTGGTGGATACCGGTGCACAGTGCACCCTAATGCCCTCCAGTCATGAAGGGACAGAATCAATCCATATTTCTGGAGTGACTGGGGGCTCTCAAGAATTGACTGTGCTGGAGGCTGAAATAAGCCTCACTGGCAAAGACTGGCAAAAACATCCTATTGTGACTGGCCCAGGGGCTCCATGTATACTGGGTATTGATTACCTCAGAAGGGGGCATTTCAAGGATCCTAAGGGGTATCGATGGGCCTTTGGGATAGCTGCTGTAGATATGGACAACATTAAGCAGCTGTCTGTTTTGCCTGGCCTGTCAGAGGACCCGTCTGTTGTGGGGCTGCTATGAGTAAAAGAGCAGCAGGTACCGATTGCTACAAAGACATTGCACAGATGGCAGTATCGCACCAACAGGGATTCCTTGCTCCCCATTCATGATTTGATTCGCCAGTTGGAGAATCAGGGAGTGATCAGTAAAACTCACTCACCTTTTAACAGTCCCATATGGCCAGTGCGTAAAGCCAGTGGAGAATGGAGGCTGACAGTAGACTACCGTGGCCTGAATGAGGTCACACCCCCATTGAGCGCTGCTGTGCCGGACATGTTGGAACTCCAGTACGAGCTGGAGTCAAAAGCAGCCAAATGGTATGCCACCATTGACATTGCCAATGTCTTCTTCTCTATTCCTTTGGCTGCAGAATGTAAGCCACGGTTTGCCTTCACCTGGAGGGGCATTCAGTATACTTGGAACCGTTTGCCCCAGGGGTGGAAACACAGCCCAACCATTTGCCATGGGTTGGTCCAAACTGTATTGGAACAGGGTGGTGCTCCTGAACACCTGCAGTACATTGATGACATTGTTGTGTGGGGTGATACAGCAGAAGAGGTTTTCACAAAAGGAGAGCAGATGATCCAAATTCTTCTACAAGCCGGCTTTGCTATTAAGCGAAGCAAAGTAAAAGGACCTGCCCAGGAAATTCAGTTCTTAGGTATAAAGTGGCAGGATGGACGTCGTCACATCCCAACAGATGTGATCGACAAAATCACTGCCATGTCTCCACCAACTAGCAAGAAAGAGACACAATCTTTCCTGGGTGCAGTGGGCTTTTGGAGGATGCACATTCCAAACTACAGCCTCATTGTAAGCCCCCTTTATCAGGTAACGCGGAAGAAGAATGATTTTGCATGGGGCCTTGAGCAGCAGCAGGCTTTTGAACAGATTAAACAAGAGATAGCCCGTGCTGTAGCCCTGGGTCCAGTACGGACTGGACAGGATGTAAAGAACATCCTCTATACTGCTGCTGGAGAGAAAGGCCCCACTTGGAGTTTGTGGCAAAGAGCCTCAGGAGAGACCCGAGGCCGACCCCTGGGATTCTGGAGTCGATCATATAAGGGGTCTGAAGAGTGCTACACTCCAACTGAGAAGGAGATCTTAGCCGTGTATGAGGGGGTTCGGGCTGCTTCCGAAGTAGTCGGGACTGAAACACAGCTCCTTTTGGCACCTCGACTGCCAGTGCTGAACTGGATGTTCAAAGGACAGGTTCCCTCCACCCATCATGCTACCGATGTCACCTGGAGCAAGTGGATTACGCTGATTACACAGCGAGCGCGAATGGGAAACCTCAATCGTCCAGGAATCCTAGAGGTAATCATGGACTGGCCTGAAGATAAAAAGTTTGGAACATCACCAGCAGAAGAGGTATCACGTGCTAAAGAGGCCCCACCATACAACGAATTACCAGAAAATGAAAAGGAATATGCCCTATTCACTGACGGATCATGTCGCATTGTAGGGAAGCATCGCAAATGGAAAGCTGCTGTGTGGAGCCCCACACGACAGGTTGCAGAGGCCACTGAAGGTAAGGGAGAATCAAGTCAGTTTGCAGAGGTAAAAGCTGTCCAGCTGGCCTTAGATGTTGCTGAACGGGAGGGGTGGCCAATGCTGTATCTTTATACTGACTCATGGATGGTGGCAAATGACTTATGGGGGTGGTTACAGCGGTGGGAACAAAATAACTGGCAACGGAGGGGAAAATCTGTTTGGGCCGCTGAACTATGGAAGGACATTGCTTCCCGAACAAAGAATATGGTTGTAAAGGTGCGTCATGTGGATGCACATGTGCCCAAAAGTCGGGCTACTGAAGAACAACAAAACAACCATCAGGTAGATAAAGCTGCTAGAACTGAGGTGGCTCAAATCGACTTGGATTGGCAGAATAAGGGCGAATTATTTCTAGCTCGATGAGCTCATGAGACCTCAGGCCATCAAGGAAGAGACGCAACATATAAGTGGGCCAGAGACCGAGGGGTGGACTTAACCATGAACGCTATTGCGCAGATTATTCATGATTGTGAAACATGTGCCATAATTAAACAAGCCAGAAGGATGAAACCTCTCTGGGAGGAAGGGCGATGGCAAAAGTATAAATATGGGGAGGCGTGGCAGGTTGATTATATCACCTTGCCACGATCTCGCAGTGGTAAGTGTTATGTACTCACTATGGTAGAGGTAACCACTGGGTGGCTTGAAACATACGCAGTACCCCATGCAACTGCTCGAAACACCATATTAGGTCTTGAGAAACAAGTCCTGTGGCGACATGGCACCCCAGAAAGAATTGAATCTGATAATGGGACACATTTCAAAAATTCTCTTATAAATACTTGGGCCAAAGATCATGGCATTGAGTGGATTTATCATATTCCCTACCATGCACCAGCTTCTGGTAAAATTGAACGATATAATGGGTTGTTGAAATCTATGTTGAAAGCAATGGGTGGTGGAACATTTAAGCACTGGGAGAAGAATCTAGCAGAAGCCACTTGGTTGGTCAATACTAGAGGATCTGTCAATCGTGATGGTCCTAGTCAATCTAGCCCCCTACACACTGTAGAAGGAGATAAGGTCCCTGTTATACATGTAAAGAACATGTTGGGAAAAGCTGTTTGGGTCCTTCCAGCTTCTGGAAAGGGCAAACCTATCCGTGGAACTGCCTTTGCCCAGGGACCTGGGTGCACTTGGTGGGTAATGCAGAAGGATGGGGATGTTCAATGTGTGCCACAAGGGAATTTCATGCTGGGGGAGTGCAGTCAATAATTTTATGTATCTATATATATATATATATGTTTGCATGTGTAGTGTATTTTAGTTATTATAGTTGTACATTTAGTTATGTTACATGCAATTCTACTATTTAGCTATCACAATTTTACATACGTGTATATATATATGTATATATATGTATATATTAACCATGATGTAATAATGTAGAATAAGGGGTGGAATGTCATGGTTTTGTAATTTTGTAATTTTGCTATCAGTATTCCACATCATAACATCATGTCAAGTATGGATACTTCTGTTGAATGTGCAGTCCACAGAAGAAGACTACATATCCCAGAGAACAACAGGAGTAACAATAAGTCACGGGACCAGGACTCTATATAATCTCGTTCCCAGGCTGGAGTGCCCTCCTTCTTCTCTCGAACTTCTCGGAGAGTGGGAAGCGTTCCAGCCGTGTCGCCTAGAGTTCACAGTAGGCCTCTCGGTTTTCGGAGACTCTCTCTCTCTCTGTTTCGTTCGATTTTGTTAGCCTTAATTATATTATATTGTGTTATCTTGTATTTCGATATCATATTTAGTAAAATAAGTTTTTCCTCCTTAGATTGTCGCTGTTTTGTCCCGCTCCCCTTTTCCCCCTCCTTTCCGGGCCCCGGGGGGGGGGCGTGGGGTGGCTTCCCCTGTCACGGGCATAGGTAAATCTAAGTAACCCGTGACACACCTCCATTAAGTGCTGCTGTACCAGACATGCTAGAACTCCAGTATGAACTGGAGTCAAAAGAAGCTAGGTGGTATGCCACCATTGATATTGCTAATGCCTTCTTTTCCATCCCATTGGCTGCAAAATGTAGGCCACAGTTTGCTTTTACCTGGAGAGGTATTCAGTATACCTGGAACCCTTTACCCCAGGGGTGGAAGCACAGCCCAACAATTTGCCATGGATTAATCCAAGCTGTTTTGGAACAGGGTAATGCTCCTGAACACTTGCAGTATATTGATGACATTGTAGTGTGGGGCCATACAGCAGCAGAGGTTTCCAAGAAAGGGAAACAGATAATCCAAATTCTTTTGAAAGCTGGTTTTGCCATTAAGCGCAGCAAGGTAAAGGGGCCTGCCCAGGAAATCCAGTTCTTAGGTATAAAATGGCAAGATGGACGTCGTCACATCCCAGCAGATGTGATTGACAAAATCACTGCTATGTCTCCGCCCACAAATAAAACAGAGACCCAATCTTTTCTGGGAGTAGTGGGCTTTTGGAGAATGCATGTCCCAAACTACAGCCACATAGTGAGCCCTCTCTATCTGGTAACATGGAAGAAGAATAATTTCTCATGGGGTCCTGAGCAGCAGCAGGCTTTTGATCAGATAAAACAAGAAATAGCCCGTGCCGTGGCCTTGGGGCCGGTACGGATGGGACAGGATGTGAAGAACATCCTCTACACTGCTGCTGGAGAGAAAGGTCCCACCTGGAGTTTGTGGCAAAGAGCCTCAGGAGAGACCCAAGGCCGACCCCTAGGATCTTGGAGTCGAGCATATAAAGGGTCTGAGGAGCGCTACACTCCGACTGAGAAGGAGATCTTAGCCGTGTATGAGGGGGTTCGGGCTGCTTCTGAAGTAGTTGGGACAGAGGTTCAGCTTCTTCTAGCACCTCGCTTGCCAGTAATAAACTGGATGTTTAAAGGACAGGTTCCCTCCACCCATCATGCTACTGATGCCACTTGGAGTAAGTGGATTTCATTAATTACTCAACGAGCTTGAATGGGAAAACTCAGCCGTCCTGGAATTCTAGAAGTGATCATGGACTGGCCTGAGAGTAAAAAAATTGAAAAACCACCTACAGAAGAGGTATCACGTGCTAAAGAGGCACCACCATATAATGAGCTACCAGAAAACGAAAAGAAATTTGCCCTATTCACAGACGGATCATGTCGTATTGTAGGGAAGCATCGCAGATGGAAAGCTGCTGTATGGAGCCCCACACGACAAGTTGCAGAGGCCACTGAAGGTAAAGGAGAATCAAGTCAATTCGCAGAGGTAAAGGCTGTTCAGCTGGCTTTAGATGTGGCTGAACGGGAGAGGTGGCCAATGCTTCATCTTTATACTGATTCATGGATGGTGGCAAATGCCTTATGGGGGTGGTTGCAACAGTGGGAAGATGATAATTGGCAACGAAAGGGTAAACCTGTTTGGGCTGCTGAACTGTGGAAAGACATTGCTGCCCGAATAAGGAACATTGTTGTAAAGGTGCGCCATGTAGATGCTCATGTGCCTAAAAGTAAGGCTACTGAAGAACATAAAAATAACCATCAGGTTGATCGAGCTGCCAAAATTGAGGTGGCTCAAATAGACTTGGACTGGCAGAACAAGGGAGAATTATTCCTAGCTCGGTGGGCCCATGAGACTTCAGGTCATCAAGGAAGGGATGCAACATATAAGTGGGCCAGAGACCGAGGGGTGGACTTAACTATGGACGCTATTGCTCAGGTTATTCATGATTGTGAAACGTGCGCCATAATTAAACAAGCCAAGAGGATGAAACCTTTTTGGGGGGAAGGGCGATGGCAAAAGTATAAATATGGAGAGGTATGGCAGGTTGATTATATCACCTTGCCACGATCTCGCAATGGTAAGCGTTATGTACTCACCATGGTGGAGGCAACCACTGGGTGGCTCGAAACATACGCAGTACCCCATGCTACCGCCCGAAACACCATATTAGGGTTGGAAAAGCAAATCCTGTGGCGGCATGGCACTCCGGAAAGAATTGAATCAGATAATGGGACCCATTTTAAAAATTCCCTTGTAACCACTTGGGCTAAAAATCATGGCATTGAGTGGATTTACCATATTCCCTATCATGCACCAGCTTCTGGTAAGATTGAACGATTCAATGGGTTGTTGAAAGCTATGTTAAAAGCAATGGGTGTTGGAACGTATAAAAATTGGGAGAACCATTTAGCAGAAGCCACCTGGTTGGTCAACACTCAAGGATCTAGTAATCGTAATGGTCCTAACCAATCCAGCTCCCTACGTACCGTGGAGGGAGAAAAGGTTCCTGTAGTACACATAAAGAGCGTGTTGGGAAAGACGGTTTGGGTCCTTCCAGCGTCTGGAAAGGGCAAACCTCTCCGGGGTACTGTCTTTGCCCAGGGACCTGGGTGCACGTGGTGGGTGATGGACAAAAATGGGAATGTCCAATGTGTACCACAAGGGAATTTGATGTTGGGGGAGTGCAGCCAATGATTTTCCTGTAGATATATAGGTAGAGTCTCAGAAAATATTTCAATTAGGTACAGAATAGTTCAATTAGGTATAGGACTTAAGATAGAGTGGATTAATGTTAAGGAAACACTTCTTCCTATATACCTTAATTGGGCATTTTGTAAGCAAGTTTTTCCATCTGGACTCTATATCGTGCACTGGCCATGCATGTATAGAGCACACATGGAAAGAAGTATAAGTCAAAAGGAAATCTGCTGTGGTGGCTGGGAAAGGATGAGTGCACCTTGATGTGGGGGACGCCCTACTAGCACTGCCTTTCTCCTCCACCGCTGACGTGTTTTCCTTTTTCTGGCAGTTTTGCCATTTTCTCAAAATTAATAAATAGTAGGTTAGGTTATAGAGTTTTGTTCTCAACTTAGGGATTTGTATGGAATAAATATAAATTGTTGAGGAAAATAAGGTTGCTGATTATTCACAATTATACATATGAGTGTGTATGTATGTATAAACATAATGTAATGATGTAGAATAAGGGGTGGAATGTCATGGTTTAATAATTTTGTAATTTTTGCTATCAGTATTCCACATCATAACATCATATAAAGCATGAATAATTTTACTGAATCTGCAACTTACAGAAGAAGACTACATCTCCCAGGGAACAACACGATGGGTCACGGGACCTGGACTCTATATTAACTCTGTCGCAGACTAGACTGACGTCTTTCGAGTTCTGGCGTTCAGGGGAGTGTGTGGGAGCCTTCAGCCGTTCGCCTAGATTCACAGTAGGCCTCTCGGTTACGGGACTCATTCTCTCTCCTATTTTTCTTGATTCGTTAGCTCAATTTTCAATTATATTGCATTATATTGTGTTATCCTGTATTTCGATATAGTATTTAGTAAATAAGTGTGCCCCCTTAGATCGTTGCCGCTGTTTTCTTTTTCCTAATTTACTTTTTCCTTTCGGCCTAGGGCCCTCCGGGGCCCACGGCCCCCTGTCACGGACGCAGGTGGATTTTTAGTTCAAACCGTGACACCACATGAGAAAATCTCATGAGTCTTGTTCCATTTTAAGTTGTAAATATAAATGTTTGGGGTGATATTATGACTTTTATTTATTTATTTATTTTTAATTCTTTTTCTGAAAATACAATGTTTTCCAGAACTGTGTTTGCTGGACACAAATGCCTTCAGGTTCAGAGACACAGACAGTGGTGCCAGTGCCAATGCCCTGAGACTAAATCCCAGCGCCCGCTGCTGCTCTTCCCTGCTGCCTATTTGATGTCCCTCATCCCCCAGGTGTCTCCAGCTCTCTTAAATAAATGGACGTGGGTAAGGGCATGTTTTCAGCAGGCCACTTAGACACATGCTCCTGCCACAGCCTGCCAGATTTCCCCATTCCTTGCTCTTTGTTCAGTCAGATACCTCCCAATTATCTGTCTGATTTCTGACTTTTAGGGGGATGACTAAAATTTGCTCCATCTCGCCAAAGTCTGATGGACTGTGTTGTCAACTCCTTCATCATGATTCTATCTAGCCCTTCCTATCTTTTCTTTTTCTCTTTCTTTTTTTTTTTTTTCTGTTGTTTTCTTCTCCTTTTTCTTTTCTTTTCTTTTCTTTTCTTTTCTTTTCTTTTCTTTTCTTTTCTTTTCTTTTCTTTTCCTTTCCTTTTCCTTTTCCTTTTTTCTCTTTCTTTTTTTTTCCTTTTACTTTTTCTCTTTCCCTTTCTCTTTCTCTTTCTCTTTCTCTTTCTCTTTCTCTTTCTCTTTCTCTTTCTCTTTCTCTTTCTCTTTCTCTTTCTCTTTCTCTTTCTCTTTCTCTTTCTCTTTCTCTTTCTCTTTCTCTTTCTCTTTCTCTTTCTCTTTCTCTTTCTCTTTCTCTTTCTCTTTCTCTTTTTTAATTTTCATGCTTTTTAAAAAAGCATGAATTCTGAAAGATGTTCATTAATGTCAGTAAAAGTAAAAAAAAGTTGAAGACAAAGATAGAAATCAAGAAGAATGTGTTAACCCGTCTCAATTTTTTAAATACTCACGTGTCCTGTTCAGTTTTAAGTTGATACCTCCCAACTCCCTGGCTGATCTATCCCAGGGAGATTACTGGAATTTGCTCCATTCCTCAAAGGTCTGTTGCCAAATTTTTCACCGTGATTCTATCTATCCCATCCTATCTGTGTCTAACTAATATTTTGTGTAAATATTCCCTATGAAAGATAAACCTCAATAGAAGCAGCTTGGACATGGCATGCAGTTGATCACTGTGTTTTACTGTTCATTCAACTGCATCACCTTTCCTTCTCTTTGTTGGCCATAACTAAGGAGAATTCTTTCTTTTTCTGCATGCAGCTGGTTCTCTGTGGAAAGCCAGTGGGAGTTGGTACAAAGTAGGTCTAACACTGAGCGAGTGACTGCAGAGGAGAAGAGTGATGTGAGGAAAAGTGATGCAAGTCCCATGGGGCCAATGTGAGTAGAAGCGAGGTGGGGAGGTTGAGGAGGAACTTTGTCCACACAGAAACAGCATATAACTCATTGGGGACATCCCGGATTGACAAAGTGCTTATTTAACATCTTTTATAAACCCAACTATAAATAAATTGACAATAAATGCATTTTGGATTCTTCCTCTTTGAGCACTCTCCAGATGTCTTATCATTTTCCTGAACATGTTCTGAAAACCTGAAGAAGATGACAGGAAGGCACAAGGCACAGGAGGCTCTTTAAGCTATAATGGGCCCCATGGCGCATTTGATGCTGAGTCCATCCTCCAGTGCAGAGAGAAGTTTGCACAAAGTGCTCAAAAAGACAAAGTCAGAAGTAACAGTGAAGTTTCTTGGAGTATTAATGAGTCTACTGAGGTCCATTATCAAGCAAGCTTCCCAAGAGGCTTATTAGAGAAGATAATTGGAAGCCATGTTTACAGGCAGGGAAAGGCACTGGCATGGTGTCTCTTATGCTGAAAAACTTATCTTTTGTCTTATGAAGCAGAAAGGCCAAGCCCTGAACTCCAGACCCTTGGCAGGGAGGCCCTCATGCTGACTAAGGATTCTTCCTGGGGCAGTAGCATTGAGGTCTGTATGATGTTAAATGAAAGACATGGGGACAGAAGATCCCAGGCTCCGCATGTGGTGCAAGGATGCTGTCAAGTTCATGTCCCATGTGTGCCCTGTGTTTCATCACAGGATGTGGGATGTGAGAAGGGCCCTGTCTGAACAAGCAGTCAATCCCAGTGAAACTCTGAACTTCAGATCTCTGAGTTCCAGTGCCCTCCTGTGCACACTCTACCATCGTGTGATGTCTGTTATGTTCTGCATTGCCCAGAAGTGCACCCAGTGCTCCTGGTGAGGCTATAGCAATGCAGAGCAGACAGGGATGACCCTTTCCCTCACCCAGCTGGCAATAACTTTCTTGATGCACTCCAGGGGAGCATTGGCCTTCCTGTCAACTGTCATGACCCTTAACTTACTTAGATGCAATTGAAATGAGAGCCCAGAGCATACTAAGATGTCATCATTGAAAGAACGTAGGTGTGCCATAGCTTTGAAATGCCTTGAACTCCAGAATATGCCAGAGATGGGCAGAACAGAAGTTTTGCCTCTTCTTTAGTGAGCTCATCCATTTGGTAAGCAGAATAACACTACATGCTACATGGGGACAGTGTTTCTTCTCTGCTCTGATCTTCTCTCCTAGCAGAGGAATGGAGTGGGGGGTTGCTCTCATGTCAGTGCAGATAAACTCACTTTCTCTTTAACCCTTTTTCCTCTGTAAACGATTCCACTATTTGTAGCCTCCGATACACTTCCACATTCCCTCAACTACACTTCCATATGCCATTAACAATTATGCTTTCTTATACCATCAAAACAATGTGTCAAGCAATACAGTTCTTCAGTTCCCATAAACACCATTAATACCATATATCTTTTCATTAACAGTTTGTATTCTTCAGTGATAAACACCTTGCCACAGAACCAGCACTGATTGGCCCCACTCCCTCTCACACTTCCTCACAGGCAGAACATATTATTACATAAATGGGTTGACACTCATTAAATAGGTTAATAAAAAAGGCTTTTGAAATTATGTTAAGAATAAAATGAAGACTAGTGAGACTGTGGGTCCTTACTAAGTGAGGGGTGTGTTCTGGTAATGGGAGATGTTGAGAAGGTGGAGATACTGAAGGCCTACTTTGCTTCTGTCTTCAGTGTAAATGCTCTCCCTCAGGAAACCCAGACCCTGGAGCTTAGTGAGAGGGTCTGGGGAATGGAGACTTGCCTTTAGTCAAGGTAGAGTTGGTCCATGAGCGCCTAGGCCACAACGATGTTCAGAAACCCATGGGACCTGATGGGCTGCATCCATGCATGCTGAGGGAGCTGGCAGAGATGACTGCAGAACAACTCTCTATCATCTTTGAGAGGTCTTGAAGAATGGAGGAGGTGCCTGAAGACTGGAGGATAGCCAGTGTCAATCCTGCCTTCAAAAAAGTGCATGAAGGAAGATCCGGGTAATTACAGGCCAGGGAGCCTCACCTCTGTCCCTGGAAAGGCGATGGAACAGCTTGTGCTGAATGCCATCTTCAGACAGTTGTAAGAAAAGGAGGTTATCAGGAGTTGTCAGCATGGGTTTACCAAGAGGAGCTCATGTGTGACCAACCTGGTAGCCTTCTATAACATTGTCGCTGGCTGGGTGGATGGGGGGAGAGCAGTAGATGTTGTCTACCTTGATTTCAGAAAGGCATTCGATACTGTCTCCCACAATATCCTTATAACAAAGATAAGGAAATGTGGGAAAGATGAGTGAATAGTGAGGTGGGTTGAGAGCTGACTGACTGACAGAGCATAGAGGGTTGTCGTTGTCAAAGCAGAGTTCAGTTGGAGACCTGTAAGTAGCTGTGTTCCCCAGGGGTTGGTGCTGAGTCTGGTCTTGTTCAACTTCTTCATCAGTGATCTTGACGAGGGGATAGTGGCCACCCTCAGCAAGTTTGCTGATGATAGGAAGTTGGGAGGATTGGCTGACACGCCTGAAGGCTGTGCTGCCATTCAGCGAGACCTGGACAGGCTGGGTAGCTGGGCAGCAAGAAACCAGATGAGGTTTAATGAAAGCAAGTGTAGAGTGTTGCACTTAGGAAGGAATATTTGCACACACCAGGACAGTTTGGGAGATGAGCTGCTGGAGAGGAGCTCTGCAGAGAGGGACCTGGGTGTCCTGATGTCAGTGTGTAGAAACATGAGCAGGGGAAATGAACAGAAACTGGAGCATAGGAAGTTCCACACGTATTTGTGCAAGAACTTCTTTATGGTGAGGGTGATGGAACACTGGAACAGGCTGTCCATGGGGGTTGTGTTGTCTCCTTCTCTGGAGATATTCAAGACCTGCCTGGACACTCACCTGTGTGCCTACCTAGTGTTCCCCAGGGGTCTGTGCTGGGGCCTTTCCTCTTCAATATTTTTATTGATGATCTGGGTGAGGGCACTGAGTGCATCCTATGTAGGTTTGCTGATTTCACCAAACTGGCTGGGAGTGTGGACCAGTATGGCATAAGCAAGGACCTACTGAAGGATCTGGACAGGCTGGAGATCTGGGCTGAAGCCAACGGGATGAGGTTCACCAAGACCAAATGACACGTCCTGAACTTTGGGACCTGGAATGGACTTCCCAGTGTGGGGTTGGATTCACTGACCCTGGAGGTGTACCAGGAATCATTGGACATTGTGTTGAGGGCCATGGATTAGTGGGAGCTATTGGTGATAGGTGAACAGTTGGACTGGATGATCTTTTAGGTCTTTTCCAACCTTGGTGATTCTATGATTCTATGATATCCTGTCCCTGTCTGTGTGCTCGTTTTTGTTTTAGCAAACACTCTCTAAGAGGCCTCACCACATGTCAGGAATTTGTCAATGACCACCTGAAATCTGGTGTTAAATTCAACAGATTTCAAAGCACAGTCATGATGCTGTTGTCTTTCAGGAGCTGTTGAGCATGATGATGCAGGGACACCAAAGGGGAGATGAGTGGGAAGGATAAAAACGACATCCTCTACTTCTCAGCTGGGTTGGGCTCCTGGAACACAGGGAGCTCATAAAAGTGGGCAGAGATGGAGAGAGAAAGCTGTGCATAGGAGCAGCTCTTGTGCACAGCACAGCCTGCAGCTGACAGAAGGAGAGGAGAGAAATTGGAGTGAACATACAAGGTAAGTACTGTGAGTTCTCTGAAGGAGCATTGCTAACAGACCACGACACAGTCTCATGCAGTAGGCAATGCAGCTGCTTTTAATAGAAGGTTAACTAAATCTGGGACATTCCATAGCAGATCTGGCTGCAGGTAATGCAAGTTTCTTTACAGTGGAAAAAGATTTCTGCTCCACCTGAGGGCTTCTGTGCTGCAGAATAAGAGCTGGGGGGGGGGGGGGGGGGGGGGAGGGGGCAGCATTTCCCAGCACGGCTGCAGGCTGTGCAGCCGGGGCTGCAGGAGGGTGCCCAGGGCTGTCCTGCAGAGCAGGGTCCCTGCTGTGCCCCAGGGGCTGTGTGCCGGGTATGGGACTCTGCCGGCTGCCAGGCTCAGCACTCAGCCTGCCCGGGGAGCTGCCCAGGGCGCTGCGGGGAGATGGGTGGGGGGAAGGAGCCCCCAGCAGGGCTTGTGCTGCCACAGCTGCTGCCTGGGGCAGGGGATCACAGCTCCACTGCACAACTGAATGTTTCTGAGGGCACTTTGCAAAAGGAGAGTCAAGGCAGGGGGTTTCCATTTCCTGTTCTGTGGCAAAGAGGTTTGGAGTCAGAAATCTAAAAGGGGCAATAAGAGTTCTGAGAATTTTTCGTCAATCAATTGCTTGTTTTGTGAACAGTCACACATGATGTGCTTTCAGTCTCCCCTTTCTCAAAGAATGGAATTATCATCATTTTCTGTAGGCATGAATAATTCACTTATCCTACAAACAGGCAGCATTTTCTAACTGAAACTGAATGCCACAGAAACTGGGGTAGGGGGCTCTAAGAGCACTTGGGGTAAAGATATGAGACATGAAACAGATGAAAATATCCAGGGAGAAGGGATAAGAAAATAAGAGGAAGGTTAGAGCTCCATATGCTGCTTCTGCTTAAGGAATGCTGAAATACATGAAATCAAATGCAAGTAATGGTGTTAAATGTACACTGTTGTAGGAGAATTAAAACATTTCATAGTATAGCAGGAGGAGTGTGTCTGAGAATGGTCTGGACTTGTCATTATCTTCTGCACTCTGAACAGGACTCCAAGCCAAGGAACAACAGCAGATGCCCAACAGCAGCTCCATCAGCGAGTTCCTCTTGCTGCCGTTGGCAGACACGCGGCAGCTGCAGCTCCTGCACTTCTGGCTCTTCCTGGGCATCTACCTGGCTGCCCTCCTGGGCAACGGCCTCATCAGCACAGCCGTAGCCTGCGACCGCCGCCTGCACACCCCCATGTACTTCTTCCTCCTCAACCTGGCCCTCCTCGACCTGGGCAGCATCTCCACCACTCTCCCCAAAGCCATGGCCAACGCCCTCTGGGACACCAGGGCCATCTCCTACACAGGATGTGCTGCACAGCTCTTTTTCTTTCTCTTCTTCCTCTCAGCAGAGTATTCCCTTCTCACCATCATGTCCTATGACCGCTACGTTGCCATCTGCAAGCCCCTGCACTATGGGACCTTGATGGACAGCAGAGCTTGTGCCACCATGGCAGCAGCTGCCTGGGGCGCTGGGGTTCTCAATTCCCTGCTGCACACTGCCAGTACGTTTTCACTGCCTCTCTGCCAAGGCAATGTTGTGAACCAGATTTTCTGTGAAATCCCCCAGATCCTCAAGCTCTCCTGCTCAGAATCAAATCTCAGGGAAATTGTGCTTCTCATTTTTAGTTCCAGTTTAGCCTTTGGCTGCTTTGTTTTCATAGTGGTGTCCTATGTGCAGATCTTCCTGGCTGTGCTGAGGATGCCATCTGAGCAGGGACGGCACAAAGCCTTCTCCATGTGTCTCCCTCACCTGGCTGTGGTCTCCCTCTTTCTCAGCACTGGCATTTTTGCCAACCTGAAACCCCACTCCATTTCCTCCCCACTCCTGGATCTGACAGTGGCACTTCTGTATGCAGTGGTTCCTCCAACACTGAACCCTATTATCTACAGCATGAGGAACAGGGAGATCAAGCACGCTTTCAGGAAGGTGTTGCAACACACACTATTTCAACTTCCATAAAATGCACAACTTCCTCATAGGATTCCCAGTGGTGGTCCTTCATGTTTTATGTATCTTTGGTTGTTTGATTATGTGAGATATAGGAATGTGCAAAAGAAAATAATGTTATTGAACTTATAAATAACAATGAATTTAAATTCTTTCCTACCTAATTTCATTTTGTCACTTTAGGAGCTGATGTAAACATGAAACCAGATTCCCTGAATACGCTATACGATACCTAAAAAGGTTTCAAAAAAGACATTTGCTTAGCTATTCTGTCTTCCTACTTTGTCTGGATTTGGGGAGGTGCAGCCACAGACAGCAGCTCAACATTTTCATTCTGATCTCTTTACACTGCCACAGTGCTCTCAGGTCTTCTGTGTCTCACAACAGTCCTGTTGTCTCTACAGCAGCACTCCGGGACAGCAGTCAGTAGCCAGCAATATGAACGACTGCGTCAGTGCTGGTCTCCTTGCTGTCACTGCCATAACAAGAGGGCCCCTTCGGAGCAGGTCCAGAGAACTGGAGGCCTCTTCCAAATCTGGTTTAAGGAATGTACCTCAGGAGCTGCTCCCTGAGAAGACTTCAAGATACTCTGGTGCATTTCACTGACTGCCAGGGATAGTTTCAGAAGTCCCAAGGAGATCTGTAAGGGACTCAAGGCAGTGCTGAGGATTAGAATCTGTGGTCTAAGGTCAAGATAAAAAGAAAACGATTATAAATATGATATATGCATATATACATATCTTATATATATAGTATATTTTCACATATATACAATATATGCAGTTGCTAACATATGTGCATGTACTAATACATGTACATATCATACATAGATGATAGAAGTTTATATGCATATCTGTTTGCAAGTCCAGGACCTGTTGCAGGGTTTTTAACAGCCCCAAGGTTCACTGTAGGAACTGGAGAGGCTCTTTTCCTATTGCAGGAGTTGGAGCAACTGTAGAGCTCATTGCCAGAGCTGAAATCACTGCAGGACCTGTGACTGAAGTCACATGAATGACAGTGGGATCTGTCCAGAGCATTGAGCAAATGCAGGACATGTGGTAAAACCTTGGAGCTGCTGCAGGGTCTGTGCCAAGAGTTGCAGAGGCTGCAGCACTGTCAGCATTTCCAGCTCTCTGGATCTGGCACACTGCAGTCGTGTGTTTCTTGGGGGCTACCAGAGCCACAGCAGAACTGCCCCAATATTCTACCAGTTTCTCAGGATCCTGCAGTTGCTCAGAGATGAAGTTCCAAAGCCCTGGGGGTGCCCACTGCTCCAGGCAGCTGCCCAGACCATCCCACACCCCCTGCCATGCAGAGCCTTCTCACCTTGGGGTAGATCTCTCACTGATATTCCTGAATAATGTTTAACCTCAGTCACAGAATCATAGAATCACCAAGGTTGGAAAAGGCCTAAAAGATCATCCAGTCCAACCATTCATAGGTCATTATCCATATAGGCTATTACCTATAGCTCCCACTTAACTATGTCCCTCAACACAATATCCAGTCACTCCTTGAATACCCCTGGCTCCCAGAGAAGACAACGTAAAATGTGTAATTCCTAATCATATCAACAATATTACTTTCAAAACCCAAAGATGACCACAGAGCTGAATGTGCACAAAACTTCACTTTGTTGGCTGCAAATTTTATCGTGGTACAAACCAAGGTCAAACAGCATAGCAAAATAAATACCCTAATCCAGCATCCCAAGTTGACAAATGATGCAGCAGGGAAAACAAGCAGCAAGCAAGGAGCTGTGCAATGCAGCTTCATGAGAAGACTCATCAGTCTCCACAAATAGGGAAACTCTCAGCATCATGGCCTGCAGTTCTCCAGCTCCCACAAAGCCCTGTGTTATCTCGCTCTGGACAGATGTGCTGTTATCTCAACCCTTGGAGCCTCTCATCGGGCACCCAAATGACGGTGGTTGTTGAATCCAGCATGTGGCTCAGCAGCACACAGTGCTTTGTGCACTGCCCCATTCTCAGTGGCATGGGGAAGAGAATTGGGGAAAAAAAGTACAACGTGTGGGTTGTAACAAAGCAGTTTTCTAAGAGATATAAAAGGAGAGGAGTAATAGTTATCACTGTATATCTGTTGATATGGAATCATATGTAACAAGTGATGCACAAGCACTTGCTCAGCACCACCAGACTGATGCTCAGCTGGGCCCTGGGCAGTGAAAAGACTGAGATGAACTCCCACCCCTTTCAATACAATTTCTGTGTGCTGTCAGGTGATAGAGAACGTCCCTTTGGCCACTTCCAGTCAGCTGTGCGCAGTCTGTTCCTTCCCAGCTCCTTGAGCACTCCACTGACTATGGCCTTGGCTCCGTACAACACTGCTTAGCAGCAGCTGTAAACATCAGAGTGTTATCAACATTGTTTTTCTCTTAGAACCAAAACACTGCACCATAGCAGACAGTCTGAAGAAAACAATTCCATCCCAGCTGTAACTCAGATACCTGCTTGTCCCCCTCCTCTTGTTCTTCCTGATCGGGAAGCAAGGAACAGAATCTGCTGCTCTCCACTTTGAGAACTTTCCATCAGTTCTCAGCTGGCTCCTCTGCCATCCCCAGGCAGAGCTCAGTGCACTCTCACAGATGGCAGCAGCCTTTCTTCATCTTCATTGCCTAATCATAATGAAGAGCCTGTACCTACTTTGCTACAGTTCAGAGGTGGAAACCATCCCACCATGTCTCTGTGAGACAAACAAGACCCTAGGCCCGCAAAGGCACAGAGATTTGGAGTTCGCTGAGTGAATGTTTGTGGTTGTCTCATTACCGTAAAGACTCTTCAGAAAGCATCCCCTTCCAGAAGCATGTTTTGATTTAGCCTGGCTGGGCCTTGCATCTACACTGTGGTACTGGTGTTCAGGGCCTTGCTCAGAAGCAGCAGCCTGCATGAAAGGAAATGCTCTGTGGTTTTCTCTTGATTTGTCCCATTTATTTCTCACGCTACCCGCACTGGTCTACAGGCACTTTAGGGCAGCAGCAGGTTGGGGTTACCCCCAGAGGGTACACAGTAAGATTTAGGACGGGGTATTGGCAACAAGACCTTCTCTGAGGAATCCTCCCACAGTCCTATGGAACAACTCAGAGGCTTTCCCTGCAATCTCCAACACCAACAACATCCCTCAGCCCTTCCCTGTCAGATCCAGTTCCCCTCCCTTCGCCCTTTGGACCTGGTTTCAAGCCCTTTAATCAATCAGTGCAGGAGCATTTCAGATGGGGTCATGGAGGAGGCAGACTGCCATTCTTGGGGTGGCCATTTTCCCAGGAGGGCATGGTGGGAGGGCTTTGTCCCGTCCGGTTCCACCAACACTTGTATCCACCCAGCAGAAGGCTGTGCCCTATGTGTCCCATTTGACCTCTGCATGGAGCTTACAGTTGGCAGTGACATGGCTGAGAAGCTCTGGGCATGGACTAATGGACAAGGAAGTAAGGTAGCTTCTTAACTTCCTCCCTTCATACCTTAACAACTTCCTTGTAATCTCCCCAAGTATCCTGTCCCTTCTTCTGGACGATGGAGATTCTCTTTTTCTTCCTGAGTCTCAACAGTTTTTCCCAGTTCAACTACACTGGTCTTCTTCCCCTATGGCTCACCTGATGGCATTCAGGGACAGCCTGATCTTGTGCCTTTAAGATTTCCATCTTGAGGAGTGTCCAGGCTTCCTGGACCCCTTTACCCATACGGAGCGACTCCCAAGGGACCCGTGCTACAAGTGTTCTGAACAGGTCAAAGTCCGCCCTCTAGAAGTTCAGGATAGTAGTTTTGCTAGTCACCCTTCTGACATCTCCAAGAATAGAGAATTCTACCATTTCATGGCCACTCTGCCCAAGACAGTCCTCAGCCTTCTCAACTCCTACCAGTCCTTCACTGTTAGTGAAGAGCAGGTCTAGCAAGGAACCACCCCTGGTAGGACTTCATACCAACTGAGTAAGGAAGCTGTCTTCTATACAATCTAGAAACCTCTTGGACTGATTCCTCTGCTCTTTATTATATTCCCAGTATATATCAGGGAAGTCTCCCAATAGAATGCGTGCTGGCGATCGTGCGACTTCAGTAAGCTGCTCATAGAATGCCTCACCCATCAATTCACCTTGATTAGGCGGTCTATAAGAGACTTTTAGCAAGATGTCACACCTACAGGTCTTTCCCCTGATCCTTACAAACATGCACGCATCTTGATGGTTCTGAAGCCCAAGCTCTTCAACATCAAAACTCTCTTTAATATAAAGGGCCACACCACCACCCTTCCTTCCTCCTCTATCCCTTCTGAAGAGCTTGTAACCATCCATCACAGCACTCCAGTCATGGCAGTGGTCCCACCATGGGTCAGTAATAGCAACTAGGTCATGGTTTGTCAGATGCACAGTTGCTTCCAGCTCCTCCTGCTTGTTGACCAAGCTCCTTGAGTTGGTGTAGACACTTCAGCTGAGGCATCTGCCTCTCTCCCAACTCAAACAGCATTCCCCTAGGCTCATCTCTGGTGAGCTCTGTTTTGTCCCCTCCCCCATCGTAGCTAGTTTAAAGCTCTTTCGATAAGCCCCACTACCTTCTGTGCTAGGATTTGTTTCCCCCTTTGAGACAGTTGGGTTCCATTCATGGATAACAGACCATGGGCCAAGTAAACTGCCCTGTGATCAAAGAACTCAAAGTTTCTGGCTCAGTACCAACCTCTGAGACAATTGTTCATTGCTTTGCTTTCCAAGCCTGCTCCGTGTCCCTCACTGCCCCTGAAGGTACAGAACAAAATATCACTTGATCTCACACTCTGTGAACTAAATGGCCTAAATTCCTGAAATCTCTTTTCATAGTTTGTAGGCTTCTCTAAGAAATTTCATCACTGCCCACCTAAACTATGAGTAGTGGAAAATAATCAGTGGACCTAACCAGCATGGGGTGTTTCCTTGTTATGTCCCTGACCTGCAGCCAAGAAGGCAGCAGACTTCCTGACAACTCGGGTCCAGTCTGCAAATGGGGCCCTCTATTCCTCTGAGAAGGGAGTCACCCACCACGGCCACCCTTCTTTCTTTCATGGCAGAGGAAGTCACAAGGCTTGGTAGTGACTGCCTTGCATTAGGCTCTCTCCTAGGCAGATCCTCCATTGCCTCCCCATTCTTATCTCCTTCAGATTTCAGAGTGTCAAACCTGTTGCTTAGATGGAGCAGGGGTCGAGGGCTAGGCAGGCATGGGGGGGCTCCTGTGATGTTGAGTTGGGACTCTCTTCCAACCCGCCTCATCAGTCAGGTCTGTCCGACTGTGAAAGGGCAGGGAGTCAACCACTTTTCTGGGGGTATCTGCCTGGCAGCCTTCCCTCGGGGATGCCAGCAAGTCACTCCACCAGCCCATCTCCAGATCACACTCCCTGATGGTGAATTGTGAGTAAAACCTTGAGTAAAGTGAGAGTTCACCTAGTGAAAAGTATGAGTAGAAACCTGTATTGACATGAGGGTAAACCCAGAGTAAACCCAGGATCCCATCCATCAGGCATGCACAGCCTCTAAAGGCAACTTTTTCCAGTGTTGCTGTGTAAAAATATAGGTTCCTCACATCTAATCTATGTCTCCCCTTTTTAATTTAAATCCATTTCCATTTGTCCTGTTATCATCAGACCATCCCATCCTTATTCTAGTGTTAGGCATCTCATCCTCAGATGGAAACCCTTGGGCTGAATTGGGATCAGTTTTTCAAAGAACCACGGGGGCTGCAAGTTCACCTAGCTGAGTTCAGATGTGCACAGTGAGGTGTCTGTGTGTGAGTCCCTCATCTGAATCCTTGGTTTTTATTCCACAGTGACTGCACTGCTTATACACAGTCTCTCAGTGATGCCCAAGGTGCCTTGGGTGATCCTAGTTTTGTGCTAGTGCTTGTAAACTGTGACGGAAAATCTATGAGATAGACACCTCCTTCTGGAGCATCAGCTGAGGGCCAGAAGGGAGGTATTCTTGGCCATCCTAAATACCAACTCAGCCCCGTGCTTAGGGCACCCAGTGTGTCTTTTGCACCTGACCCCATGGAGTACGTAGTGATATTCAGCTTATCAAAAGGATGAGCTCAGAACAGAAGAGGCAGATCTTCCTCTCTGCTCCATCTGTGGCATAGTCTGGATTTCAAGGCATTGCAAAGCTATGGCACATCTATGTTCTTGCACTGATGACACTTTAGCATGCTCTGGGCTCGCATTTCAATGGCATCTAACAAATCTAGGGTCATACCTGTTGACAGGAAGCTGGCAAATGTTGTCTCATTGTAAGGAAGAACAAGAAAGATGACACGGGCAATTATGGACCTGTCAGTCTCACTCCAGTGCCTGGTAAAATTATGGAGAAAATGATGGTGGGAGTTATGGAAAAACAACTGAAGGACAATTCTGTCATTGGTCACAGACAACTCAAGATCCTGAGAGGAAGGTCCTATTTAATTTCAGGTCTTTTTATGATACCTTTATCCATTGAGCTGAACAAGGGAAGGCAGTTGATGTAATCCTTGAGGATTTCAGTAGAGCTTTTGATACTATTTCTCCAGCACCCTTCTGGACAGAAATTCCTGCATACGGCTAGACAGAAAGAGAACGTGGTGTGTTGTAATACTAGAAGAATTTTACAGAGCAGCAGCCATGGATTGAGATAAGGAGTTCACAGAGCAGCAGCTGCGGAGCAGGATAAACAGCATGAGAACAAAGGACATCTCTAGGAAAAGAATGAATGGCTCGTGGCTTTGAAGGGGGGTTATAGGGTTGTTATTGCAGTAGCTTTCCTCCAATTAGCGTGTGTGATTTTTGGACGCCCTTGTCTGTCTCCTATAAAAGTCTGGCTTTTCGGGTAATAAATTGATGCAGCTATATGTAATCATATTGGTGTTTGTCTGCTTGTCCCAGCATGCTGACATTTTGCCTTTCAGGTTCACCAGCAGTGGTGAGTGAGCAGTTGGCCAGTAGTTCTGTCCCAGAGGATTATAGTCAGTGGGTTCCATTGGGCTGGTAGATGGTCACTGTCAGAGTTTCCCAGGGCTCCACTTTCGGGCCACTTTCCTTTAATGTTTATGCAGATGACTTGCATGCAGGACTAGAAGACGTTCTGAGCAAGTTTGCTGATGAGACCAGAATAGGAGGTGCTGTTGCCTCCACTGAGGTTGGAGAGGACTTGCAGAGAGATGTGGACAAGGCAGAGAAGTGGGTATCAGTTGGTACTAAGCACCAAGTGCATAACACATAAGAACAAGTGCCTGATTGTGCACCTGGGTATGGGCAAACCTGGACATACACACTGACTGGATATGGGACACATGAGAGAGGTCTGACTGAAAAGCATTGGGTGTCCTTCTCAACATAAAATTGGAAGTGAGTCAGCAGTGTGCCCAGGCAGCCAGGAAGGCCAACGGTACCCTGGAGCGCATAAAGCAATTTATTGCCAGCTGGGTGAGAGAAAGGATCATCCCTCTTTGCTCTGTATTGCTACAGCCTCACCTGGAGCACTGGGTGCACTTCTGGGCACCGCATAACATAAAGGACATAAAACTATGGGAGAGTGTGCACTGGAGGGCATTGGAACTGAGAGATCTGAAGTTCAGAGTTTCACAGGGATTGACTGCTTGTTCAGACGGGGCCCTTCTCACATCCCACATCCTGTGATGAGACACAGGGCACACATGGGATATGAACTTAACAGCATCCTTGTACCACATGCGGAGCCTGGGATCTTCTGTCCCCATGTCTTTCATTTAACATCATACAGACCTCAATGCTACTGCCCCAGGAAGAATCCTTAGTCAGCATGAGGGCCTCCCTGCCAAGGGTCTGGAGTTCAGGGCTTGGCCTTTCTGCTTCATAAGACAAAAGATAAGTTTTTCAGCATAAGAGACACCATGCCAGTGCCTTTCCCTGCCTGTAAACATGGCTTCCAATTATCTTCTCTAATAAGCCTCTTGGGAAGCTTGCTTGATAATGGACCTCAGTAGACCCATTAATACTCCAAGAAACTTCACTGTTACTTCTGACTTTGTCTTGTTGAGCACTTTGTGCAAACTTCTCTCTGCACTGGAGGTTGATGGACTAAACATCAAATGCGCCCTGGGGCCCATTATAGCTTAAAGAGCCTTCTGTGCCTTGTGCCTTCCTGTTATCTTCTTCAGGTTTTCAGAACATGTTCAGGAAAATGATAAGACATCTGGAGAGTGCTCAAAGAGGAAGAATCCAAAATGCATTTATTGTCAATTTATTTATAGTTGGGTTTATAAAAGATGTTAAATAAGCACTTTGTCAATCCGGGATGTCCCCAATGAGTTATATGCTGTTTCTGTGTGGACAAAGTTCCTCCTCAACCTCGCTTCTACTCACATTGGCCCCATGGGACTTGCATCACTTTTCCTCACATCACTCTTCTCCTCTGCAGTCACTCGCTCAGTGTTAAGCCTACTTTGTACCAACTCCCACTGGCTTTCCACAGAGAACCAACTGCATGCAGAAAAAGAAAGAATTCTCCTTAGTTATGGCCAACAAAGAGAAGGAAAGGTGATGCAGTTGAATGAACAGTAAAACACAGTGATCAACTGCATGCCATGTCCAAGCTGCTTCTATTGAGGTTTATCTTTCATAGGGAATATCTGCACAAGAAATGAGTTAGACACAGATAGGATGGGATAGATAGAATCACGGTGAAAAATTTGGCAACAGACTTTTGAGGAATGGAGCAAATTCCAGTAATCTCCCTGGGATAGATCAGCCAGGTAGTTGGGAGGTATCAACTTAAAACTGAACAGAACACGTGAGTATTTAAAAAATTGAGATGGCTTAACACATTCTTCTTGATTTCTATCTTTGTCTTCAACTTTTTTTTACTTTTACTGACATTAATGAACATCTTTCAGAATTCATGCTTTTTTAAAAAGCATGAAAATTACAAAAGAGAAAGAGAAAGAGAAAGAGAAAGAGAAAGAGAAAGAGAAAGAGAAAGAGAAAGAGAAAGAGAAAGAGAAAGAGAAAGAGAAAGAGAAAGGGAAAGAGAAAAAAGGAAAAGGAAAAAAAAAAGAAAGAGAAAAAAGGAAAAGGAAAAGGAAAGGAAAAGAAAAGAAAAATGAGAAGAAAACAACAGAAAAAAAAAAAAGAAAGAGAAAAAGAAAAGATAGGAAGGGCTAGATAGAATCATGATGAAGGAGTTGACAACACAGTCCATCAGACTTTGGCGAGATGGAGCAAATTTGAGTCGTCCCCCTAAAAGTCAGAAATCAGACAGATAATTGGGAGGTATCCGACTGAACAAAGAGCAAGGGATGGGGAAATCTGGCAGGCTGTGGTAGGAGCATGTGTCTAAGTGGCCTGCTGAAAACATGCCCTTAACCACGGCCATTTATTTAGGAGAGGTGGAGACACCTGGAGGATGAGGGACATCAAATAGGCAGCAGGGAAGAGTAATGCCGGGCACCGGGCTATACTCACAGGGCATTGGCACTGGCACCACTGTCTGTGTCTCTGAACCTGAAGGCATTTGTGTCCAGCAAACACAGTTCTGGAAAACATCGTAGTTTCAGAAAAAGAAAGGAAAAAAAAAAAAAAAAAAAAAGACATCAAATCACATCAAAGATTCATATTTACAACTTAAAATGGAACAAGACTAATGAGAATTTCCCATATTGAGAAGGGTTAACACATTTTCATTGATTTCTATCTTTGTCTTCTATTCTTTGTTTCAGTTTTATTGACATATATGTTCATCTTTTAAGCTTACAGCCTCAAAATAAATAAATAAATACATAAATAAAATTAGATCCTTTTGTCTTTTGCACGTGGCCTGATGCCCCTTTCACCTTCACAATTCCCACCAGACCTTCCATGCTGGAGAGTATGAGATCCAGCAGAGCACCTCTCCTCTTTGGTTCCTCCATGGCTTGGTCAAGAAGCTGCCATCTGTGCTCTCCAGGGATCTGCTGGATGGCACATGCCCTGCTGTGCTGTCCCTGCAGCACATACTGGAGTGAAAAAGGCTCCCAAAGGGGACAATGGCCAGACAACATGAGACTCCCATCTGTCTGCAGAGGGCACCTTCCACTTGCTCTCCCTGATCAGGAAGACAGGTACAGACACTGTTGGTCTCCTCTGTTGGCCATTTCCATTAGCTCTGACCTGGCTGCTCTGCCATCCCCCAGGCAGAGCACAGTGCACTCTCACAGAGGGCAGTCGCTCTTCCTTGTCTCCTCACCCATCCATCCTAAAGACTCTGTATCCCCCTTGTGCTACAGTGCAGTTGTGGAAGCCATTCAACTGTGTCCCTGTGGTCCAAACAGGAGCTCAGGCCAGCAGCTCTACCAGGATTTCTAGCTTCTTGTGCGTTGGTGTTTGCATTAGTGCAAAAATACAGGAGTAAACATCCTCACTGGAAAGCATCACTGGACTTAGCCAGACTGGAGAGCTCATCCATGGTATTAGTGCGCAGAAGGTGGCACACAGGCAATAGACCGATTGTGGGCCTTGGAGTTCACATAGCAACATGGTGACACCATGGGCATGACTTTGCTGAAGGCCCTGTGATGCACTTGCAGCTGCATGTGAATTCACCAGACAGCCGGTGCTATCCCCTCTCTGGCCCTCAGCTGATGCCCAGAAAGGAGCTGTCTGTCTCAGGGATTTCCCACACGGTTTACAAGCACTGGCACACATCAGGAGCAGCCCAGGCACCTTGGGCATCACCCCGTGTCTGTGTGTGAGCAACTGCCTCCCTGCTGAAGGACTGAGGACTCAGAGCAGGAGCTCACATGCAGGCAACTCCTTGTGCACTTCTGAACTGAACCAGTGGAATCCCAATGATACTGTGTGTCCATGGGGAGCTGAATCCCATTTCAGCCCCAGGGTTTCCAATTAGGGATGAGACGCCTGCACTGCCTCAACTAAATCACTGCCCTGCACAGGGGAAGTCCACCTCTCTCTGTCCTTGCCTGTATGCCCATTTTGTTTCATCACAGGATCTCAGTTATAAGGTCTGGAATCAGTCACTGACCACTGTACATTTGGTATTTAATTCATCAGATTTCAAAGTACAATCATGATGCTGTTGTTTTTCAGGATCTGTTGGCCAAGAGGACACAGGGACATCTCAGGGGAGAAGAGTGGGAAGGATAAAACATGACATCCTCTGATGCTGAGCTGGGCTCCTGGGACACAGGGAGCTCATACAAGTGGGCAGTGCTGCAGAGAGACAGCTGTGCCCAGGAGCAGCTCTTGTGCACAGCACAGCCTGCAGCTCCCAAAAGGAGAGGAGAGAAAGGGGAAAGAGCTTCCAGGATGTGTACGGTGTGAGCAGGCTGGGAGCACACAGCAGGAGCATTACTCACAGAGCATGACATAGTAAGTCTCACTACAGACCATGCAGATGCTTTTCATAGAGGGTTAACCAAATCAGAGACATCCCGTAGCAGATCCGGCTTCAGGCACTGCATGTTTCTTTACTGTGTTAAAAGCCTTCTGCCCTAGCTGAGGGCTCCCGTGCTGCAGAGTCAGAGCACAGCCCTGAGGGCTGCGTGTCCCAGCATGGCTCCAGGCGAGTGCCCAGGGCTGTCCTGCAGAGCAGGGTCCCTGCTGTGCCCCAGGGGCTGTGTGCCGGGTATGGGACTCTGCCGCCTGCCGGGCTCAGCACTCAGCCTGCCCGGGGAGCTGCCCAGGGTGCTGCGGGGAGACATGTGGGGGGAAGGAGCCCCCCGGCAGGGCTTGTGCTGCCACAGCTGCTGCCTGGGGCAGGGGATCACAGCTCCACTGCACAACAGTATGTTTCTGAAAGCCCTTTGCAAGAGGAGAGCCAAGGCAGGGTGTTTCCATTTCTTGTTCTGAGGCAAAGAGGTTTGGAGTCAGAAATCCAGAAGGGGCTGTCAAATATCTGAGAATTTTTCGTCAATCAATTGCTTGTTTTGTGAACAGTCACACATGATGTGCTTTCAGTCTCCCCTTTCTCGAAGGATGGAATTATCATCATTTTCTGTAGGCATGAATAATTCACTTATCCTACAAACAGGCAGCATTTTCTAACTGAAACTGAATGCCACAGAAGCTGGGGTAGGGGGCTCTAAGAGCACTTGGGGTAAAGATATGAGACATGAAACAAATGAAAATATCCTGGGAGAAGGGATAAGAAAATAAGAGGTAGGTTAGAGCTCCGTATCCTTCTTCTGCTTAAGGAATGCTGAAATACATGAAATTAAATGCATGTAATGGTGCTAAATGGACACTGGTGTAAGAGAATAAAAACATTTCATAGTATAGCAGGAGGAGTGTGTCTGAGAATGGTCTGGACTTGTCATTATCTTCTGCACTCTGAAGAGGACTCCAAGCCCAACAACAGCAGATGCCCAACAGCAGCTCCATCAGCGAGTTCCTCCTGCTGCCGTTGGCAGACACGCGGCAGCTGCAGCTCCTGCACTTCTGGCTCTTCCTGGGCATCTACCTGGCTGCCCTCCTGGGCAACGGCCTCATCAGCACAGCCGTAGCCTGCGACCGCCGCCTGCACACCCCCATGTACTTCTTCCTCCTCAACCTGGCCCTCCTCGACCTGGGCTGCATCTCCACCACTCTCCCCAAAGCCATGGCCAACGCCCTCTGGGACACCAGGGCCATCTCCTACACAGGATGTGCTGCACAGCTCTTTTTCTTTGTCTTCTTCATCTCAGCAGAGTATTCCCTTCTCACCATCATGTCCTATGACCGCTACGTTTCCATCTGCAAGCCCCTGCACTATGGGACCTTGGTGGACAGCAGAGCTTGTGCCACCATGGCAGCAGCTGCCTGGGGCACTGGGGTTCTCTGTTCCCTGCTGCACACTGCCAGTACGTTTTCACTGCCTCTCTGCCAAGGCAATGTTGTCAACCAGCTTTTCTGTGAAATCCCCCAGATCCTCAAGCTCTCCTGCTCAACCTCCTACCTCAGGGAACCTGTGCTTATTATTTTTAGTGCCAGTTTATTCTTTGGGTGCTTTGTTTTCATAGTTGTGTCCTACGTGCAGATCTGCCTGGCTGTGCTGAGGATGCCCTCTGAGCAGGGACGGCACAAAGCCTTCTCCACATGCCTCCCTCACCTTGCTGTGGTCTCCCTATTTATCATCACTGGCTTTTATGCCTATCTCAATCCCTACTCTGTCTCCTCTCCATCCATGAACCTGATGGTGGCAGTTATGTACTCAGTGGTACCGCCAGCACTGAACCCTATTATCTATAGCATGAGGAACCAGGAAGTCAAGGGTGCAGTGAGGAAAGCAATGACCAAATGTGTTTCAAAAACTTTGAACTGCCCATCTTTTGGAATTCATGACAAAGAATGAAGCTTTTTACTGTTGGAAACACTTTGTTTAGTTTAGTTTTGATCAATTTTTATAATTGTAATGTATTAAATGTTATTCTGTTATGCTAAAATATAATTATTGAAATCAATTCCTATTATCTTGTGCCTTTGTTGTGTAGCCCAGATACTCTGTATATAATGAACCAGGCTCTCTGTGAACCCTAACAGAATAAAGGATGTGCAGTGACTCTGTCTGTCCTCCTTCTTGTTAGACATTTATGGAGGTCTTGGTGTTGGATGTTCTCAGAAACCCACAATCCAGCAGGAAGGAAATGGCTATTTATCAAACTGTGCAGTGACTTCAGCCTGCAACAGCTGACGGGCCATCCCTGGGCTCTTGGGTGGGGTCTGTGTTTTCAGGCTCACATCTGTCAGTGCCTCTGACAGGCCAGCAGCAGCAGTTGGTTTGCATGTTGGTTGTCACGTCCCCTCTTCCTCATTCCCTGTGAGACCCTGCACAGCACAAGTTCTTGGATATGGGTTATCAAGTCAGAAGTTTCCAAGCTTCACAGAATCATAGGATCATAGAACTACCCAGGTTGGAAAAGACCTTGAATATCATCAAGTCCAACCACAGCCTAACTATAGTACACTAACTCTAACAATCCTCTGCTAAATCATATCTCTGAGCACCACATCCAAAAAGCTCTTGAACACATCCAGAGACGATGACTCAACCACCACCCTAGGGACCCTATTCCTGTGTTTAACTACCCTTTCTGTGAAAAGGTGTTTTCTAACATCCAACCTGAACTTATCCTGGCACAACTTGAGGCCATTTCCCCCCATCCTGTCACTTGTCACCAGTGAGAAGAGAATTGCCCCACTCTCACTGTAAGCCCCCATCAGATCCCTCAGCTTCTCCTCATAGGGTTGATTTTCCAAGTCCTTCACAAGCCTCTTTGCCCTTCTCTGGACCTGCTCCAGTACCTCCATGTCTTTATTGTTCTGAGGTGTCCAGAAATGAAAACAGTACTCAAGGTGAGGCCTCACCAATGCCGAGTACATGGGCAGGATGACTTCCCTAGTTTTGCTCACCACACCATTCCTGATCCAAGCCAGGATGCCACTGGTCCTCTTGGCCACTTGGGCACATTGCTGGCTCGTATTCAGCCAACTGTCCATCAGCACACCAAGGTCCCTTTCCATCAGGCAGCTTTCCAGCCACAGCTCCCCAAGCCTGTGGGGTTGCCTGGGGTTGTGACCAAAATGCAGGACCCAACAACTGGTCCCATTGAAGCTCATGCCATTAATCTTGGCCATTAATCGAGTCTATCCAGGTCCCTCTGTAATGCCCTTCTCCCCTCAGGCAAATCAACACTCCCTTCCAACTTGGTGTCGTCTGCAAACTTACTGAGGGTGCACTCAGTCCCCTCATCCAGATCATCAATGAAGAAATATAGAAGCTATACAAAATAGAGATAAAAGGAGAGGAGTAATAGTTATCACTATACATCCGTTGATATGGAATTGTATGTAACAACTGATGCACAAGCACTTGCTCAGCACCACCAGACTGATACTCATACGTATAGCTGTGAAATAATCAGCAACATTATTTACTCAACAATTTATATTTGTTCCATACAAATCCCTAAGTTGAGAACAAAACTCTATAACCTAACCTACCATTTCATTAATTTTGAGAAAATGGCAAAACTGCCAGAGAAAGGAAAACATGTCAGCGGTGGAGGAGAAAGGCAGTGCTAGTAGGGCGTCCCCCACATCAAGGTGCACTCATCCTTTCCCAGCCACCACAGCAGTTTTCCTTTTGACTTATACTACTTTCCATGTGTGCTCTACATATGCATGGCCAGTGCACGATATAGAGTCCAGATGGAAAAACTTGCTTACAAAATGCCCAATTAAGGTATATAGGAAGAAGTGTTTCCTTAACATTAATCCACTCTATCTTAAGTCTGATATCTAATTGAAAATTAGTCAAATATTTTCTAAGACTCTACCTATATATCTACAAGAAATCATTGGCTGCACTCCCCCAACATCAAATTCCCTTGTGGTACACATTGAACATTCCCATTTTTGTCCATCACCCACCACGTGCACCCAGGTCCCTGGGCAAAGACATTACCCTGGAGAGGTTTGCCCTTTCCAGACCCTGGAAGGACCCAAACCGTCTTTCCCAACACACTCTTTATGTGTACTACAGGAACCTTATCTCCCTCCACGGTATGCAGGGAGCTGGATTGGTTAGGACCATTATGATTATTAGATCCTCGAGTGTTGACCAACCAGGTGGCTTCTGCTAAATGGTTCTCCCAGTTTTTGTACGTTCCAACACCCATTGCTTTCAACATAGTTTTCAACAACCCACTGAATCGTTCAATCTTACCAGAAGCTGGTGCATGATAGGGAATATGGTAAATCCACTCAATGCCATGATTTTTGGCCCAAGTGGTTACAAGAGAATTTTTAAAATGGGTCCCATTATCTGATTCAATTCTTTCCGGAGTGCCATGCCGCCACAGGATTTGCTTTTCCAACCCTAATATGGTGTTTCGGGCGGTAGCATGGGGTACTGCGTATGTTTCGAGCCACCCAGTGGTTGCTTCCACCATGGTGAGTACATAACGCTTACCATTGCGAGATCGTGGCAAGGTGATATAATCAACCTGCCATACCTCTCCATATTTATACTTTTACCATCTCCCTTCCACCCAAAAAGGTTTCATCCTCTTGGCTTGTTTAATTATGGCGCATGTTTCACAATCATGAATAACTTGAGCAATAGCGTCCATAGTTAAGTCCACCCCTCGGTCTCTGGCCCACTTATATGTTGCATCCCTTCCTTGATGACCTGAAGTCTCATGGGCCCACCGAGCTAGGAATAATTCACCCTTGTTCTGCCAGTCCAAGTCTATTTGAGCCACCTCAATTTTGGCAGCTCGATCAACCTGATGGTTATTTTTATGTTCTTCAGTAGCCTTACTTTTAGGCACATGAGCATCTACATGGCGTACCTTTACAACAATGTTCCTTATTCGGGCAGCAATGTCTTCCCACAGTTCAGCAGCCCAAACAGGTTTACCCTTTTGTTGCCAATTATCATCTTCCCACTGTTGCAACCACCCCCATAAGGCATTTGCCACCATCCATGAATCAGTATAAAGATGAAGCATTGGCCACCTCTCCCATTCAGCCACATCTAAAGCCAGCTGAACAGCCTTTACCTCTGCGAATTGACTTGATTCTCCTTTACCTTCAGTGGCCTCTGCAACTTGTCGTGTGGGGCTCCATACAGCAGCTTTCCATCTGCGATGCTTCCCTACAATACGACATGATCCGTCTGTGAATAGGGCAAATTTCTTTTCGTTTTCTGGTAGCTCATTGTATGGTGGTGCCTCTTTAGCACGTGATACCTCTTCTGTAGGTGGTGTTTCAATTTTTTTACTCTCAGGCCAGTCCATGATCACTTCTAGAATTCCAGGACGGCTGAGTTTTCCCATTCGAGCTCGTTGAGTAATTAATGAAATCCACTCTCCTGAGGCTCTTTGCCACAAACTCCAGGTGGGACCTTTCTCTCCAGCAGCAGTGTAGAGGATGTTCTTCACATCCTGCCCCGTCCGTACTGGCCCCAAGGCCACGGCACGGGCTATTTCTTGTTTTATCTGCTCAAAAGCCTGCTGCTGCTCAGGACCCCATGAGAAATTATTTTTCTTCCATGTTACCTGATAGAGAGGGCTCACTATATGGTTGTAGTTTGGGACATGCATTCTCCAAAAGCCCACTACTCCCAGAAATGATTGGGTCTCGTTGATACAGGAGGTCTTTTCTCCCAACTCTAAGACTTTCATTCTCGGCCCTGAGACTCTCTCTCTCTGCTTCAAAAACTTCCCTCTCAGGAATGGTATTGAATAAGGCCCGATAAGCATTAGCTAGGCCCAAAATCATTTGTGCCTCCTGAGATCTGCCTGAGCCACAACATTCCTGCCTCAAATATGCGATCAAACTCTCAGGATTCTTCAAGTGTTCAGGAGTAAAGCTCCATGACACTGAAGATGTCTGTCCTTTGAGAATCTCTCCAAAGCCTCTCCACACTCCCTGCCACTCATTATTCTCTGGTTCTAGGGAAGACTTCCTCCGGATGTTATAAATCCAGATACTGAGTGGGATTATTACAATGATCAACAGTAAGATCAGGGAGATTAAGAGTATGGCCCACTGATCATTCAAAAACTGCATAAAGGATGCATAGAAAGAAGGAGGAGCACGCTTAAAAATCACCATTTCTGTATAATTAGTCGCATTAGTTTCTCCCTCTGGAGCTGTACGCAGATACGAAGTAAGCATTGCTAACCATGCTTTCAATCCATTATACATTTTTATAGCTCCATAGGAAAAAGTGGCTAGCTTAAACATGATTCAGTATGTTTGGAGCATCTCAAAAAAGGAACCAATGGCACGCAGTCCCTTGTAAAACAAATTTACTAGAGAAAACATTTTTTTTCTTTTTTTTCTTTCCTTTTTTTTTTTTTTTCTTTTTTTTTCGCTAGAGAGAAAAAAAGTAAAAGAAAACAAAGCTCAGCAGTGTTTATAAAATATACTGGAGTATTGGCAGTCGGCCTGGACTTTCAAGGTCAAGCTCGCAGGTGCAGAATCGCAAACCTAAGATAGCTCCTTAACAGGAAAAAAAACTTGTAGCTCTGTTAAAAGCTAAAAGAGCAACAGAAGGGAAAAAAAAACAGAAAAACAGCAACTCAATTTATCCACATTCTCCACCGAAATCTGTCACGGTTTGAATGAAAATCCAACTGCGTCCGTGACAGGGGGCCGTGGGCCCCACAGGGGCCCTAGGCCAAAAGGAAAAAGTTAATTGAGAATAGAAAACAGCGGCAACGATCTAAGGAGGCACACTTATTTACTAAATACTATATCGAAATACAGGATAACACAATAGAATACAATATAATTGAAAATTGAGCTAATGAATCAAGCGAAATAGGAGAGAGAATGAGTCCCGTAACCGAGAGGCCTACTGTGAATCTAGGCGAACGGCTGAAGGCTCCCACACACTGCCCTGAACGCCAGAACTTGAAAGACGTCAGTCTGTTCTGCGACTGAGTTAATATAGAGTCCAGGTCCCATGAACCATCTCTAACCGTGTTGCTCTCTGGGAGATGTATTCTTCTTCTGTAAGTTGCAGATTCAATAAAATTATTCATGCTTTGTATGATGTTATGATGTGGAATACTGATAGCAAAATTACAAAATTATTAAACCATGACAAGACCTCACGGACGACATCAGACAAGGAGGAGAATAGATAATGTAAATACTAGAAGAGGAGTTGCATCCCCCTGATAAGAACAGGAGGGGGTCTGCATGCTAAAGAACTATATGGATCAGAATTCCGAGAACTATTGACTATGTATTAGAATTCCAAGAAATCATTGACTATGTATTAGAAGTCCATGAAATCATCGACTGTGTATTAGAAGTCTGAGAAATCATTGACTATTTATTTTAAATCCGAGTAATCATTGACTATGTATTAGAAGTCTGAGAAATCATTGGCTACGTATTAGAAGTCCAAGAAATCATTGACTATGCATTAAATGTACCTATATCTGTGTCATGATTGTATAAGTCGGGGTGCAAGTTTGGAGGAGCTATCCCCCTTGCACCCGGCGCTAGAATAAACAGACCTGCTTTATAACCCATCTCTGGGTTATAGAGTTTGATTCTGCGAGTCAAGGGTACGCTTAGGTTTAGGGTTTGATTTAGGGTTTGATTTAGTGTAGAATTATTAGTTAATGTTAGTGAATATTTTCCAAAAAATTAAAGTTCTGACTTAAGTATCACTCTTTATCCTTGCAAAAATATGATTTACTTACCAAAATGATGTTTTTCATTCCTTAGAATAGCATCGTATCCCCAAAATACTACTTTTTCATCATTAAGATGACATTATCTCCACAGAATGATCTAAGGCAGCAAAATATGACACACTGCTTTTAGAATAGCACAGTTCCTCTACAAAATAAGAGCATTTCCCTGGAAATATCAATATCAGTTAAAATTTTTAAAATTTACACGCAACTTTCACTACAAATAACAAAAATAAAAGATCTCCTTCCAATGATTTGATTTGGTTTCAGAAATATTACTTATCAGGCCTAAAAATAGCATCTTTAAAACAATATACTGGTTTTCATTCGCAAAAGAAGACATTTTCTTTACAGAATTATGCTTTCTAGCATAACATCATACTTACACTGCCACATGCACTGGCCCAACAGACACCATACAGGCCCCACTACCCCGCATAGGCCCCATAGACCCCATATAAGCCACATAGACCCCATATGAGCCCCATAAAACACATAAAGGCCCCACAATCTCATATGGACTCCATAGACCCTATACAGGCCCCCAAACCCCATATAGGCCCCAAACCCCATATGGGCCCCATAGACCCCATGCAGACCCCACAAGCCTATATGGGCCCCATTAAACCCATAAAGGCCTCAAAACCCCATATGAGCCCCAAAACATCATATGGGCCCCACAACCCCATATGGGCCCCAAACCCCATATGGGTCCCATAGACCCCATACAGGCCTCACAACCCCATACAGCCCGCACAATCTCATATGGGCTTCATAGGACCCATACAAGCCTCACAACCTCATACAAACCCCACAACCCAATATGCGTCCCATAGACCCCATATAGGCCCCACAAACCAATATGGGCCCTATAGATCCCATACAGGCCTCACAACCAAATAAGGTCTCTATACAACCCACACATTCCCCACAACCCCATATGGGCCCCACAAACCCATATATGCCCCGTAGACCCCATATGGGCCCCGTAGACCCCATATAGGCCCCACAAACCCATATGGGCCCTATAGAACCCATACAGGCCTCACAACCAAATAAGGTCTCGATAGAACCCACACAGTCTATAGACCCTATAGATCCCATACAGGCCATACAATCACATACAGGCCACATACACCCCATACAGGCCCCACAAAGCTATATGGGCCCCATAGACCTTATATGGGCACCGTAGACCCCATACAGGCCCCACAGACCCATATAGGACCCATAGACCTCATACAAGATCCATAGACCCAATATGGGCCCCATAGACCCCACACAGGCCCCACAACCCAATACAGGCCCCACAACCCAAGATAAGCCCCATAGATCCCAAAAATCCCGAACAACCCCAAATAAACCCAAAAAGCCCACACAGACCCCATAGATGTCATATGGGACCCAAAGACCCCATATGGACCCCATAGACACCATACAGGCCCCACAAATCCATATGGGTCCCACAGACCCATATAGGCCCCATAGACCTCATATCGAATCCATAGACCCCATATGGGACCCATAGTCAACATACAGGCCCCAGAACCCCATATAGCCCCATAGACCCCATACAGGCCCCACAATCCTATATGGGCCCCATAGACCCCATAAAGGCCCCACAAACCCATATGGGCCACATAGACCCCTTATGGGCCACATAGACACCATACAGCCCCGCAAAACCCATATGGGCCCCATAGAACCCAAGCAGCCCCACAAACCCATATAGGCCCCAAAATCCCATACGTGCCTATAGACCCCCTAGGGGCTCCATAGACCCCATACAGGCCCCACAACCAAATATGAGCCTCAAAGAGCCTATACATTCCCCACAACCCCATATGGGCCTTATAGACAACATAAATTCCACGCAGCCCCATATGGGCCCCATAGACCCCATACAGGCCCCACAACCCCATACAGGCCCCACAACCCCAAATAGATCCCATATAAGCCCAATAGACCCCATACAGGCCTTACAATCCCATATGAGTCCCATATACCCCATACAGGTCCCACAACCTCATATTGGCCCCATAAACCTCATACAGGCCCCACAACCCCATATGGGCCCCATAGACCCCATACTGACCCCATAGACCCCATACAGACCTTACATCCCCATATGGGCCCAATAGACACCATACAGACCCCTCATCCCTATATGGGCCCCATAGACTGCATACTGTCCCCACAACCCCATATAGGCCCCATAGACCCCATACAGGCCCCACAACCCCATACGGGCCCCATAGACCCCATAAAGGCCTCAAAACCCAATATGGGCCCCACATCCCCATATGGGCCCCATAGACTCCATAAGTTCCCACAACCCCACATGGGCTCCATACACCCCATACAGGACCCACAACCCCATACAAAACCCACAACCCCATCTAGGCCCCATAGACCCCATACTGTCCCCAGAACCCCATCTGGGCTCCATAGACCCCATATTGGACCCAAAGACCCCATATGGGCACCATAGACCCATACAGGCCCCATAATGCCATATGGGCCCTATAGACCATATATGGGCCCCATAGACCCCATACAGGCCCGACAACCCCATACATGCCCCACAAAGCAATATGGTCCCCATAGACCCCATTGTTATGGTTTGTAATTTGGTTGGTGTTGGTATTCCACATCAGAACACCACGCCTAATAATGGGAGTAAAGGGGACAAGTTTTTTTTTCTGTGGACTGCCTTAAATGTTCATGTGGGGAGGGGCACCGGAGGGGAAGTGAGGAAGGGGACGGGGTTGCTGGACCGGCTCCCTGCGAGGAGACAACGTGGTCAGAGCTTCCTGCCTTCCACAGCTCCATTGGTGAGATTGGGGACTTGGTATTCTCTTTGTTGAAACTCTCTTGTTGTTGTTTAGTGTTATTAGGTTATTAAACTGCCGTTTGTTCTCAGATCACCTTTTTTCTCCTTCATTTTTTGTTAGACCCAATCGCAATCTCCCCTCCCTTCCCCTCTCCCGAATCGCATGTGGCCAGGCCACGCCGTGCCATGCAGTGCCGCTAGAGAAAGGGGGACACTTTTGTTCCTGCTCCCCTGGGTTTGTGCCCACTGTCCCGGAGTGAGCTCTAGAGAGAACTCCGTGACAACGGGGTCTATGCGGCCCATCTGGGGTTGTGAGGCCTGTACGGGGTTGTGAGGCCTGTATGGGGTTGTGGGACCTTTATGGGATCTATGGGACCCATATGGGGTTGCAGGTTCTTTATGGGGTTTTGGGGCCTGTATGGGGTCTATAGGGCCCATATGGGGTTTGGGGCCTTTATGGGGTCTATGAGGCCCATATGGGGTTGTGGGGCCTGTATGGGGTCTATGGGGCCCAGATGGGGTTCTGGGGTCTGTATTGGGTTGTGCGGCCTGTATGGGATCTGTGGGACCTATATGGGTTTGTGAGGCCTGTATGCGGCCTGTGTGGCCCGTATGGGGTCTGTGTGGCCTGTTCGGGGGCTTGGGGATTGTATTTGGTCTATGGGGCTCATTGGGGTTGTAGTGCCTTTATGGGGTCTATGGGGCCCAAATGGTGTTGTGGGAATTATATGGGGTTGTGGGGCCTGTATGGAATCTATGGAGACCATACGGGGTTGTGGGGCCTGTATGGGGTCTAAGGGGCCCATATAGGGTTGTGGGCCCTGCATGGGGTTGCAGAGCCTGTATGGGGTCTATGAGGCCCATATACGTTTGTGGGGCCGATATGGGGTCTATGGGACCCATATGGTGTTGTGGGTCCTGTATGTGGTCTATGGGGCCCATATGGGTTTGTAGGGACTGTCTGGGGTCTATGGGGCTCATATGGGATTGTGGGGCCTGTATGGGGTCTGTGGGGCCCATATGGAGTTGTGGGGCCTGTATGGGATCTATGGGGCCCATATGGTATTGTGAGGCCTGTATTGTTTTGTGGGGCCTGTATGGGGTTGTTGGGCCTGTATGGGTACTATGGGGCCCATATGGGGTTGTGGGGCCTGTTTGGGGTCTATGGGGCCCACATGGGTTTTTGGGGCCGATATGGGGTTGTGGGGCCTGTATGGGGTCAATGGGACCCATATGGGGTTCTAGGGTTTATATGGGGTCTATGGGGCAAATATGGGGATGTGGGGCCTGTATGGAGTCTATGGGGCCCATATAGGGTTATGGGCCCTGCATGGGGTTGTGGAGCCTGTATGGGGTCTATGGGGCCCATATGGAGTTGTGGGCCCTGTATGGAGTCTATGGGGCCATATGGGGTCTGTGGGTCCTATATGGCGTTGTAGGGCCCATATGGGTTTGTGGGGACTGTATGGGTTCTATGGGGCTCATAAGGGGGTGTGGGGCCTGTATGGGGTCTATGAGGCCCATATGGGGTCTGTGGAGCCCATATGGGGTTGTGTGGCCTGTATGGGTTTGTGGGTCCTGTATGAGGTCTATGGGGCCCATATGGTACTGTGGGGCCTGTATGGTATTGTGGGGCCTGTATGAAGTCTATGGGTCCCCTATGGGGTCTATGGGGCCTATATCGGTTTTTGGGGACCATATGGGGTTGTGGGGCCTGTATGGGTTATATGGGGAAAATATAGGGTTGTTGGTCTGTTTGGGGTCTATGGGGCCCATATAGGGTTCTGGGGTCTGTATGGGGTTTATGGTGCCCATATTTGGTCTATGGGTCCCATATGGGGTCTATTAGGCCTGTATGGTTTTGTGGGGCCTTTATGGGGTTGTGGTGCCTGTATGGGATCTATAGGGACCTGTATGGGGTTGTGGGGCCTGTATGGGTTCTATAGCGCCCATATGGGGTTGTGGAGCCTGTATGAGGTCTCTGGCGCTCATATGGGGTTGTGGAGCCTAAATGGGGTCTATGGGGCCAGTATGGGGTTGTGGAACCTGTATGCGTTCTATGGGGCCTGTATGGGATCTATAGGGACCTGTATGAGATTGTGGGGCATGTATGGAATTGTGGGGCCTGTATGGGGTTGTGGGGCCTGTATGGGGTCTTTGGGAACTATAAGGGGTTGTGGGTCCTATATGGCTTTGAGGGGCCTGTATGGGGTTTTGGGGTCCATATGGGGTTGTGGGGCCTGTATGTGGTTTATGGAGCCCGTATGGGGTTGTGGGGCTCTATGGGGTCTATGGGGCCTATATAAGGTTGTGGGGCCTGTATGGGGTCTATGGGTTCCATATGGGGTTGTGGGGCCTGTATGGGGTCTATGGGGCCATGTGGGGTCTGTGCGACCTATATGGCATTGTGGGGCCCATATGGGGTTGTGGGGACTCTGTGGGTTCTGTAGGGATGTTCTTTGGTTTTGAGGACTATATGGGGTCTATGGGGCCCATATGTGTTTGTGGGGACTGTATGGGTTCTATGGGGCTCATATGGGGTTGTGGGGCCTGTATGGGGTTGTGGTGCCTGTATGGGTTCTATGGGGTCTGTATGGGGTCTATGAGGCCCATATGGGGTTGTGGGGCCTGTATGGGGTCTATGGGTCCCATGTGGGGTCTATGGGGCCTATATGGGTTTTTGGGGACCATATGGGGTTGTGAGGCCTGTATGGGTTCTATGGGGAAATTATAGGGTTGTTGGGCCTGAATGGGGTCTATGGGGCCCATATTGGGTTCTGGGGCCTGTATGGGGTTGTGGGGCTGTATGGGGTTTTGGGGCTGTTTGGGGTCTATCGGGCCCATATTGGTTTGTGGGTCCTGTATGGGGTCTATGGTGCCCATATTTGGTCTATGGGTTCCATATGGGGTCTATTAGGCCTGTATGGTTTTGTGGGGCCTTTATGGGTTTGTGGTGCCTGTATGGGTTCTATGGGGCCTGTATGGAATCTATAGGGACCTGTATGGGTTTGTGGATCCTGTATGAGGTCTGTGGGGCCCATAAGATATTGTGGGGGCTGTATGGGTTTGTGGGGCCTGTGTGAAGTCTATGGGTCCCATGTGAGTTCTATGGGTCCCATATCGGGTCTATGGGACCTATATGAGTTTTTGGGGCCTTAATGGGGTTGTGGTGCCTGTATGGGGTTGTGGGGCCTTTATGGGGTCTATGGGTCCCATAAGGGGTCTATGGGGCCTATATGCGTTTTTGGGGACCATATGGGGTTTATGGGGCCTATATGGGTTTTTGGGGACCATATGGGGTTGTGAGGCCTGTATGGGTTCTATGGGGAAATTATAGGGTTGTTGGGTCTGAATGGGGTCTATGAGGCCCATATTGGGTTCTGGGGCCTGTATGGGGTTGTGGAGCTGTATGGGGTTTTGTGGCCTGTTTGGGGTCTATGGGGCCCATATTTGGTCTATGGATGCAATATGAGGCCTATCAGGCCTGTATGTTTTTGTGGGGCCTTTATGGGGTTGTGGTGCGTGTATGGGATCTATGGGGCATGTATGGGATCTATAGGGACCTGTATGGGGTTGTGGGGCCTGTATGGGTTCTATAGGGCCCATATGGGGTTGTGGGGCCTGTATAGGGTGTATGGGGCCCATATGGGGTTGTGGGGTTTGTATGAGGTTGTGCGGCCTGTATGGGGTCTATGGGGCCCATATGGGGTTATGGGGCCCATGTAGTGTTGTGGGGCTCATATGGGGTTTTGAGGCCTTTATGGGTTCTATTTGGCCCATATGGGCTTGTGGGGTCTGCATGTGGTCTGTGGGGTTTATATGGGGTTGTTGGGCCTATATGGGGTTGTGGGACTTGTATGGGGCCTATGGGGCCCATATGGGGTTTGGAGCCTATATGGGATTTTGGGTCCTGTATGGGGTCTAAGGGGCCCATATGGGATTGTGGGGCCTGTATGGGGTTGTGGGGCCTTTATGCTGTCTATGGGGCTCATATGGGGTCTATGGGGCCTATACGGGGTCTACGGGGCCTATACGGGGTCTGTCGGGCCAGTGTATGTGGATGTGTAATAGAGGGTTTGTGGAAGTGTAATTATGATGTTATGCTAGAAAGCATAATTCTGTAAAGAAAATGTCTTCTTTTGCGAATGAAAACCAGTGTTTTGTTTAAAAGATGCAATTTTTAGGGATGCTAAGTGATATTTTGGAAACCAAATCAAATCATTGGAAGGAGATCTTTTAATTTTGTTATGTGTATTGAAAGGCGTACGTAAAAATCAAAAATTGTAACTGATATTGCTATTTCAGGGAAAATGCTCTTATTTTGTAGAGGAACTGTGGTATTCTAAAAGCAGTGTGTCATATTTTGCTGCCATAGATCATTTTGTGGAGATAATGTCATCTTAATGATGAAAAAATAGTATTTTGGGGATACGATGCAATTCTAAGGGATAAAAACATCATTTTGGTAAGTAAATCATATTTTTGCAAGGATAAGGAGTGATACTTAAATCAGAACTTTAATTTTTTGGAAAATATTCACTTTATAGCAGGTATGTTTATTCCAGCATTGTGCTGTGCCAGTGTAAGGGGGATAGCTCCTCCAAACTTGCACACCGAAAGGAGAAAAGTGTGTTACAGATATAGGTCAAGCTAATACATAATCAATAGTCTCCTCCTCAGTTTGATTACATATTCATTACATTCCCTATGGCCCCATTCCTCACAACCCCATTCCCTCATTCCCCCTGACCCCATTCCCCGTGACCCTTGCCGTTGTTTTGGGGTGAAATTCTTCTTCTGTTTTCTTCTTGGTGTTATTTGCTGTTATTGTTTTCCCATGTCAGCATCATCTTGCCCGGGGGGATCTAATCCTTCTTCTTGTCAGAGGTCTCCAGACAATATTTTCTTATCTTTATTGCCCTCTTCTCTGGCTTTATTTTGACTAAGTGTCTGCAATTCCCCTTGTCCCTACAGTTACCCTTTGTCTTGGTTCCCTTTCTATAGCAAAGTGTTACCTTACAACCATATTGAGGCTTTGCTCACTCTTCAGGCAGCTATGGGGCACTTATGGGGCAGCTATGGGCACTTACGGGACAGCTATGGGGCAGCTATGGGGCTCTTATGGGGCAGCTATGGTTCACTAATGGGGCATTTATGGGGCAGGTATGGGGCACTTATGGGGCTCTTCTGGGGCGGCTATGGGGCACTTATGAGGCAGCTATGGGGCACTTATGCGACAGCTATGGGGCATTTATGAGTGCCACTATCCCTATCCCTGCACTTTTAAATGTAAACTATCTACAGTTACCCTTTGTCTTGGTTTCTGTGAAGTTCCCCTTTCCCTTTCTAAAGCAAATTGTTACCTTGCCTCCATTCTGGGGCTTTGCTCACTCTTCAATAGGCTCCATAGACCTCATGCAGGCCCCACAACTTCATATAGGCAGCATAGACCCCAAAAAGGCACCACAAAGCCATATGTACACCACAGACCCCATACAAACCATACAACCCCATATCAGCGCCACAACCCCTTAGAGGCCCCAGAACCCCATATGTACCCCATATACACCATACAGGCTCCACAACACCATACAGGCCCCAAAAACCCATATAGGCCCCATATGAACCCAAAACCCCTTAAGAGCCCCATAGGGCCCATACAAGCCCCACTACCACATATGAGACCCATAGATGCCACACAGGCCCTATAGACCCCATACAGGCACCACAACTCCATATAGGCCCCACAAAACCCATATAGGCGCCAAAATCCCATGCAGGCACCAAAACCCTATATGGGCCTGAAAACCCCATACAGGCCCCACATCACCATATGGGCCCCATAGAAATCATATATTCCCCACAACCACTTATAAGCCCCACAACCCCATATGGACCGCATAGACCCCATACAGGCACCACAACCCCATATAGGCCCCACAAACCCCATACAGGCGCCAAAACCCCATATGGGCCCAAAAACCCCATACAGGCCCCACATCACCATATAGTCACCATAGATCCCATACAGGCCCCATAGAACCCATATAGGTGCCATAGATGCCATACAGGTCCCACAGAAACCATACAAAACCCGTAGAACCCATATGGGACCCATAGACTCCATACAGTACCCAAAACCCTATATGGGCCCCATAGACCCCATTCAGGCACCACAACCAATTATGGGCCCCATAGACCCCATACAGGACCCACAACCCTGTATAGGCCTCAGACATCATACAGGCACCACAATCTCATATAGGCCCCAAGATCACCATAGAGCCCATAAAGAACCCACAGAACCCATATGGGCCCCATATACCCCATACAGGCCCCAAAACCCCATATGTCCCCCTAGACCCCGTACAGGCCCCACAACCCCATATGGGCAACATAGACCACATATAGGCCCCACAACCCCATATAAGCCCCATAGAACCCATACAGGCCCCACAACCCTTATATGGGCCGCACAACCCCATAGAGGGCCCATAGACCCCATACAGGCCCTACAACCCCATACAGGCCCCACAAACCCCTATTTGCCCCCAACACCAGGTGGGCCCCATAGATCCCTTACAGGCCCTATAGACCCCTACAACCCCATCGACCCCATATAAGCCCCACAACCCCATACCGGCCCCACAGAACCCATACTGGCCCCACAACCTTATATGGGCCAAAGAGACCCCATACAGGCCCCACAAACCCATATATGCTCCATAGACCCCATATGGGCCCCATAGACCCCATGGGGGCCCCATAGACCCCATACTGGCCCCACAATCTTATATGGGCCAAAGAGACCCCATACAGGCCCCACAAACCCATATAGGCTCCATAGACCCCATATGGGCCTGATAGACCCAATACAGAACTCTCAACCCCATATCATCCATATAGTCCTCATACAGACCCCGTAGACCCCATATGGGCCCCACAAACCCATAAAGGCCCCGTAGACCCCATATAAGTCACAAAGACCCCACAAATGTCCCACAACTCCATACAGGCCCCACGACCCCACATAAGCCCCATAGACCCCATATAGGCCTCACTACCCCATACAGGCCCCACAACCCATATATCACCCCCGCAACCCCTTAAGGGCCCCATATAACCCATACAGGCCCCTGAACCCCATACAGGCCCAATAGACCCCATATGGCCCCCATAGACCCCATACAGAGCCCACAACACCATATGGGCCCCATATACGCCATATGGCCCCCATATACCCCACAAAGGCTCCACAACCCCATATGAGCCCCACGGACCCCATACAGGCCCCACAACCCCATATGGGCCCCATAAACCCCATACAGGTCTCACAACCCCATATGGGCCCCATAGACTTCATACAGGTCTCACAACACCATATGGGCGCCATAGACCCCATATGGGCCTTATAGTTGCCATATAGGCCCCACAAACCCATATGGGCCCCATAGACACTATATAGGTCCCACAACGCCATAAAAGCCCCACAACCCCATACAGGCCCCACTAACCCCATACAGACCCAATAGAACCAATACAGGCCCCGCAACCCCTTAAGGGCCCCATAGACCCCATACAGGCCTCAGAACCACATATGATCCCCATAGACACCATACAAGCCCCCAACCCCGTATAGGCCCCACAACCCCATATGGGCCCAATAGAACGTATATGGGCCCCATTGACCCCATACAGGCCCCATAAGCCCATATGGGCCCCTTAGGCTCCATACAGGCCCCACAACCACATACAGTTCCCACTACCCCATATGGGACACAAAACCCCATTCAGGCCCTAGAGCCCTATCCAGGCCCCAGAGCCCCATACAGGCCCCACAAGCCCATATAGTTCCCACAGAACCCATATGTGCCCCATAGACCCCATAGAGGCCCCACAAGCCCATATAGTTCCCACAGAACCCATACGTGCCCCATAGACCCCATAGAGGCCCCACATCCCCATATGGGCCCCATAGACCGCATAAAGGCGTATAACTGCATAAAGGCCCCACTACCCCATACAAGCCCTTTAGACCCTATAAAGGCCCTACAACCCAATACTGGCTCCACAACCGCATATTGGCCCCATAGACCCCATATGGGCCCCATAGACCCCATACAGGCCCCACAAACCCATATATGCTCCATAGACTCCATATAGGCCCCACAACCCCATGGGGGCCCCATAGACCCCATACTGGCCCCACAGACCCCATATGGGCCACATAAACCTCATACAGGCCCCACAACCCCTTATAGCCCCCACCACCCAATATGGGCCCCTTAGACCCCATACAGGCCCCACAACACCATATAGGCCCCACAACACCATATGGGCCCCTTAGACCACATACAGGCCCCACAACTTCATATAGGCCCCACAACCCCATATAGGCCCCACAACACCATATGGGCCCCATAGACCCCATATAGACCCCACAACCATTATGGACTGCATAGTCACCATATAGGCCCCACAAACCCATACAAGTCCCAAAAACCAATATGGGCCCCAGAACTCCATACAGGCCCCATAGACCCCATACTGGGCCCACAACCCCATACAGGCCTCATAGACCCCATAAAAGCTCAAAAACCTCATATAGGCCCCATAGGCCCCATATATGCCCCACAACCCCATATGGGCCTAAAGACCCAATACAGGCCCCACAATCCCATATGGGCCCCATAGGCCCCATACAAGCCCCACAACCCCATATTGGCCTCATAGACCCCATACAGGCCCCACGGATTCCATACAGAACCCATAGGCCCCATATATGCCCCACAACCCCAAATGGTCCCCATAAACCCCATACAGGTCCCACAACCCCATATAGTCACCATAGATCCCATACAGGCCCCACAATCCCATATAGGCACTATAGACGCCATACAGGTCCCACAGAAACCATACAAAACCCGTAGACCCCATATGGGCCCCATAGACCCCATACAGGATCCACAGATCCCATACAGAACCCATAGGCTCCATATATGCCCCACAACCCCATATGGGCCCCATAGACCACATACATGCCCCAAAACCCCATATTGGTCCTATAGACCCCATACAAGCCCCAAAACCCCATATAGGCACCACATTCCTATAAAGGACCCATATACCCCATACAGGCCCCACAACCCCATATAGGCCTCATATAGGCCCCGTAGGCCCCATATATACCCCACAACCCCATATGGGCCTAAAGACCCGATACAGGCCCCACAACCAATTATGGGCCCCATAGACCCCATACGGGCCCCACAACCTCATATAGGCCCCAAAATCACCATAGAACCCATAAAGAACCCACAGAACCATACGGGCCCCATATACTCCCTATACGGGCCCCAAAACCCCATATAGGTCCCGCTATCACATACAGGACCCATAGACCCCATACAGGACCCAAAACCCCATAAGGGCCCATAGACCGCATATAAGTCCCACAACCCCATATACGCCCCACAACCCCACATAGGCCCCACAACAACATAAGGGCCCATAGACCGCATATAGTCTCCACAAACCCATAGAGGCTCCACAACCCCATATAGACCCCACAACCACATATAGACCCCACAACCACATATAGGTCCCAGAACCCCATACGGGCCCATAGATTGCACACAGGCCCCACAACTCCATAGAGGCCTCACAACCCAATATTGGCTTCACAGACCCCATACAGGCCCCACAACCCTATATGGGCCCCACAGACACCATATCGGCCCCACAACCCCATATAAGCCCCGCAACCCCAGATGGAACTCACAACCCCATATGGGCCCCATAGACCCCATACAGGCCCCACAATCTCATATGTGTCCCATAGTCCGCATACAGACCCAACAACCCCATATGGGCCCAATAGACCCCATACAGGCCCCACAACCCCATATCAGACCCACAACCCGATATAGGCCCCATAGGTCTCATGAAGGCTACACAGCCCCATATATAGCCCCACAGACCACATACAGGCCCTCAACCGCATATCAGACCCACAACCCATACAGGCCCCAAACCCCAGATCAGCCCCACAACCTCACATAGGCCCCACTGCCCCGTACAGGCCCCACAACCCCATATGGGCCCCACAAACCCATATAGGCCACAAAGACCCCATACAGGCCCCACAACCCCATACAGACCCACAGCCCCATATGGGCCATATAGACCCCATTCAGGCCCCACTACCCCATAAGGGCCCCATAGATCCCATATAGGCCCCACAACACCATATGGGCCCTATAGACCGCATACAGGCCCCACAACCCCATAAGGGCCCCATAGATCCCATATAGGCCCCACAACACCATATGGGCCCCATAGACCGCATACAGGCCCTATAACCCCATATGGGCACCAAAAACGCCATACAGGCCCCACATCCCCATATCAGCCTCACAACATCATATAGGACCCACAGCCCCATAAGGGCCCCACAATCCCATATGGGACCCACAAACCTATATAGGCCCCATAGACGCTATACGGGCCCCAAAACCCCATATAGGCCCCATAGACGCTATACGGGCCCCAAAACCCCATATAGGCCACACTATCCCATACAGGCCCCACAACCCCATAAGGGTCCATAGACTGCATATAGGTCCCACAACCCCATATACGCCCCACAACCCCACATAGGCTCCACAACAACATAAGTGCCCATAGACCGCATATAGTCTCCGCAACCCCATACAGGCCCCACAACACCATATCAGCCCCACAACCTCATATAGGACCCACAGCCCCATAGAGGCCCCACAAACCCATAGAGGCCCCATAGTCCCTATACAGGCCCCAAAACCCCATGTAGGCACCACTATCCCATACAGGCCCTACAACCCCATATGGGCCCCATAGACCCCATACAGGCCCCATAACACCATAAGGGCTCATAGACCGCATATAGGTCCCAAAACCACATATACGCCCCACAACCCCATAAGAGCCCATAGATCGCATATAGACCCCACAACCCCATACAGGCCTCACAACCCAATATTGGCCCCACGGACGCCATATAGACTCCACAACCCCATATAGGCCCCGCAACCCCATATATAGCCTCATAGATCCCATACAGGACTCTCAACCCCATATCAGACCCACAGACCCATACAGGCTCCACAAACCCAGATCAGCCCCACAACCTCATATAGGCCCCACAGTGCCATATGGGCCCCACAAACCCATATAGGCCACAAAGACCCCATACAGGCCCCACAACCCCATTCAGACCCACAGCCCCATACGGGCCATATAGACCCCATTCAGGCCCCACTACCCCATAAGGGCCCCATAGACGCCGTATGAGCCACACAACCCTATATGGGCCCCATAGACCGCATACAGGCCCTATAACCCCATACAGGCTCCATACGGGCCCCACAACCTCATATAGGCACAATAGAAACCATACAGGCCCGACAATCCCATATCAGCCTGTCATGGTTTAATAATTTTGTAATTTTGCTATCAGTATTCCACATCATAACATCATATAAAGCATGAATAATTTTACTGAATCTGCAACTTACAGAAGAAGACTACATCTCCCAGAGAACAACACGATGGGTCACGGGACCTGGACTCTATATTAACTCTGTCGCAGGACAGACTGACGTCTTTCGAGTTCTGGCGTTCAGGGCAGTGTGTGGGAGCCTTCAGCCGTTCGCCTAGATTCACAGTAGGCCTCTCGGTTACGGGACTCATTCTCTCTCCTATTTTGCTTGATTCGTTAGCTCAATTTTCAATTATATTGTATTATATTGTGTTATCCTGAATTTCGATATAGTATTTAGTAAATAAGTGTGCCTCCTTAGATTGTTGCCGCTGTTTTCCTAATTAACTTTTTTCCTTCTGGCCTAGGGCCCCTGCGGGGCCCACGGCCCCTGTCATGGACGCAGGTGGATTTTTCGTTCAAACCGTGACAGTCCACTGTGGCACCAGTCTTGATGAAACTGTCCAGCATTACATCAAGGATATCTGTGATCTCTTCAAGACTTCCCCATATTTTAGCCTGAATAGAAGGATACATCTCCTTTTCATTTATTGTCACTGTTATAGAATTAGCAAGGATAGCAGTGACTTGCTGGCGCTTTGCATTGTCTTTGTGTTTGCAGAATCAGACCAGGTTGGACAAACAGGGAGTCATATTCTCCAGACAAGGATGTTTCATTTCAAGACTAGATTTGTTATGTCCTGAAATACACTCTTCCAGAAACTCTAGGATAAGACCTCTACAGTGCCTGTCCTTGCTTCTTTCATTTCTGCTCAACCAAGTGGCATCTAATTTCTGGAAAGAGTTGGCCACTCTGACTTCCCACCAGGAGAATTGTGTGATATGCCTGGCCTTATCATCTGTAGGGGACCCTTTCTCACTCTGCTCATTTTGGGTTATAGTAATAGTAATAGTAATAGTAATAGTAATAGTAATAGTAATAGTAATAGTAATAGTAATAGTAATAGTCTCGTGCGGGTTGGAAGGGACCTTAGAGATCATCGAGTCCAACTCCCGGGATTCGAGCCTCTGTGCTGCAGAGCGGCACTTCTACCACTTGCACCACAGGGGGGATTGCAAGGCGGCATTCCTACCACTTTTGCCACCGGGGCACACAAAGGGTTCCCCTCCCTGGGTATTTCTTCAAGCCAGGGAACTTCAGCAAGAGACTTAATATCTCAGTTATGACTTTAAGTGCGTCGCAAAACACCACTGACTACCTGACATGCCATGACACATGGTGAGCGTGAGCCCTCATTTGCACCTAATCAGTGGCCGTGTTGTGCAACATTCCAGGTATGGTTCGAGTACTGGCAGATGAAGAGGATGAGGAAGAGGAGGAGCTTCAGAGGAGCTGCAACCTCCATTGGCCACTATCCAAGTTCACTGGGATAGTGGTAATGACTGAGGTTCTTAACACACTCTAAAGGAATAGAAACTCCAATGGGGAAAAGAACACCACTACTGCCCTGCAGGGAGTGAAGAATGCTGCGCAGAGGCTCTGAGAAAAGAAAGGGTTCATCAATCACGACTGATGGGGCAGCAAGCTGGGTATCTCTGACTTCTGGAATTGGCTGTGGTTCGGCGGTATTCATGGCACTGTGCTCACATGGCTGGGAATTGGCTCTGTGTTCTTATGCTTTGCACTAACTATTCTCCTGCTCTTCCAAGGCCTCATCAGGAGGCAGGTGATGGCCGCGCAATACGTGCTGCTTGCAAACCAAGAGTCATAAGTGCCATAGTTGAAGCTGAGAAGTGGTTGTTGCATGTTGTCACGGAGTTCTCTCTAGAGCTCACTCCGTGACTGCGGGAACAAACCCGGGGAGAAAAGGAGCAAAGTACCTCCCCTCTCTAACAACGCTGTGTGGCAGCCCAGCCATGTGCACTCCAGAATGTGGTGGGTGAACAGTTGGCCAATAGGTCAAGTCCAAAGGACTATAGTCACTGGGCTCCATCAGGCTAGTAAATAGTTACTATCAGGGGTCCCCAGGGCTCCATTTTAGGGTCACTTCTCTTTCATGTTTTTGTGGATGACTTGCATGCAGGACTAGAAGACGTTCTGAGCAAGTTTGCTGGTGATAGCAGATGAGGAGGTGCTGTTGCCTCCACTGAGGGTGGAGAGGACTTGCAGAGAGATGTGGACAAGTCAGAGAAGTGGGTACCAGTTGGTACTAAGCATTAAGTGCATAAAGTATAACAAAAGAGACTGATTGTGCATCTGGGTAGGGGCAACCCTTGACATACACACTGACTGCATACAGGACACTGGAGAGTGGTCTGACTGAAAAAGATTAGGGGTCCTTGTCAGGATCACATTGAACATGAGTCAGCAGTGTACCCAGACAGCCAGGAAAGCCAACGGTCCCCTGGAGTGCATCAAGCAATTTATTGCCAGCTGGATGAGGGAAAGGATTGTCCTTGTCTTCTCTGCGCTGCTGCAGCCTCACCTGGAGCGCTGGGAGCACTTCTGGGCACATAAAGGACATTAACGACATCAAACTATGGGTGAGTGTGCACAGGAGGGCACTGGAACTGAGAGATCTGAAGTTCTGAGTTGCATTGGGATTGACTGCTTGTTCAGACTGGGCCCTTCTCATATCCCACATCCTGCGATGAAACACATGGCGCTTATGGGACATGAACCTCAGAGCGTCCTTGCACCCCATGCAGAGCCTGGGATCTTCTGTCCCCATGTCTTTCATTTAACATCATACGGACTTCCAACTCACTGTCCCAGGAAGGATCCTTAGTCATCATGAGGTCCTCCCTGCCAAGGGTCTGGGATCAGGACTTGGCCTTTCTGCTTCATAAGACAAAGAGAGGTTTCTCAGCATCAGAGCCACCATGCCAGTGCCTTTCATTGCCTGTAGTCATATCTTCCAATTATCTTCTCTAACAAGTCCCTTGGGAAGCTTGCTTGCTAATGGCCCTCAGTGGGCCCATTAATACTCCAAGAAACTTCACTGTTACTTCTGACTTTGTCTTGTTGAGCACTTTGTGCAAACTTCTCTCTGCACTGGAGGTTGATGGACTCAGCAGCAAATGTGCCCTGGGGCCCATTATAACCAAAGAGTCTCCTGTGCCTTGTGCTTTCCTGTTATCTTCTTCAGGTTTTTAGAACTTGTTCAGCAAAATGGAGAGATACCTGGAGAGAGCTTAAAGAGGAAGAATCCATTTTAAATTTATTGTCTATTTATTTATATTTTGGTTTAATCAAGACATTAAAACAGCACTGTGCAACTGATACCAATCCAGGATGTCCCAACGAGTTCTATTCTGTTACTGTGTTGACAAAGCTCCTCAACATCCCCACCCCCTTTCTACTCACATTGGCCCCATGGGACTTACATCACTTTTCCTCACATCACTCTCTGCTGTCACCCGCTCAGTGTTAAACCTCCTTTGCACCAACTCCCACTGGCTTTCCACAGAGAACCAGCTGCATATGCAAATTACTCTTTTTTTTTTTTTTTTTTTTTTTTTGTCCAGCAAACTGAAGGAAAGGTGATGCAAATGAATTAACAGTAAAACATAGTGATCAACTGCATGCCATGTCCAAGCTGCATCTGCTGAGGTTTTTCTTTCATAGGGAATATTTGTTCAAGAAATGATTTAGACGCAGATAGGATGGGATAGATAGAATTACGGTGAAGGACTGACAACAAAGTACATCAGACTTTTGAGGAATGGAAGCAAATTCCAGTAATCTCCCTGTAAGTCAGAAATCAGACAGATAACTGGGATGTATCTCACTGAACAAAGAGCAAGGGATGTGGAAATCAAGAAAGCAGTGGCAGGAGTGTGTGCCCAAACGGCCTGCTGAAAACAAGCCCTTAACCACGGCCATTTATTTAGGAGAGCTGAAGACACCTGGTGGATGAGGGACATCATATAGGCAGCAGGGAAGAGCAGCGGCGGACACTGGACTTTAGTCACATGGCATTGGCAATGGCACCGCTGTCTGTGTCCCTGAACCTGAAGACACCTGAATAGCAAGGAAAAAAATAAAAAATAAAAAACACAAAATCCCATCAAAGACTCATATTTACAACTAAAAAAGGAACAAGACTCATGAGAACTTCTCATCTTGAGAAGGGTTAATACATTTTCATTGATTTCTATCTTTGTCTTCAATTCTTTGTTTCAGTTTAATTGACATTAATAATAATCTTTTAAGCTTACAGCCTACAAAAATAAATAAATAAATAAATAAATAAGAGACCCATTTGCATCTTGCACATGTCCTGATGCCCCTTTCACCTTCACAATTCCCACCAAACCTTCCATGCTGGAGAGTATTAGATCCAGCAGAGCACCTCTCCTCTTTGGTTCCTCCATGGCTTGGTCAAGAAGCGGCCATCTTTGCTCTCTAAGGATCTGCTGGATGCCACATGCCCTGCTGTGCTGTCCCTGCAGCAGATACTGGAGTGAAAAAGGCCCCCAAAGGGGACAAGGGCCTGAAACATGAGACTCCCATCTGTTTGTAGAGGGCACCTTCCACTTGCTCTCCCTGATCAGGAAGACAGGTACAGACACTGTTGGCCTCCTCTGTTGGCCATTTCCATTAGCTCTGACATGGCTGCTCTTCCATCCCCAGGCAGAGCTCTGTGCACTCTCACAGAGGGCAGTAGCCCTTCCTTGTCTCCTCACCAATCCATGATAAAGAATCTGTATACCCCTTGTGCTACAGTGCAGTTGTAGAAGCCATTCAACTGTGCCACTGTGGTCCAAAGAAGAGCTCAGGCATGTAACCCTACAAAGATTTCTAGCTCCTCAAGTCTTGTTGTTCTCATTAGTGCAAAAATACAGAAGTAAACATCCTAATTGGAAAGCATCACTGGACAGAGCCTGATTGGAGAGCTCATCCATGGCATTAGTGTGCAGAAGGTGGCACACAGGCTGTAGATCCATTGTGGGTCTTGGAGTTGACATAGCAGCACAGACACACCTCAGGCATAGCTTTCCTGAAGGCCCTGTGCTGCATTTACAGCTGCATGTGAGTGTGTGGTGGAGCCCGGAGACACTAGGCTGCTTCTGAAGCCATTCACTTGAAAGCCCACCGAATAGTGAGGTTATGTCTGTTGAAGAATAAAGACGTATGTTATCTTTGTATTCCCTTGAGCTCCAGAATATGTCTCAGATGGAGAACAGAAAAAGATCTGGCTCTTCTTTTGAGAGCTCATCTATTTAGTCAGCTGTGTAACTCTGCATTCTCAGTGGAGTTGGAGACAAAGGCACCATGAAGTGCCCTAAACGCTGGGGTCTGCTGTCATTCAGGATGGTCGATAATACCTCTGTTCCTTCTCTGCCCTGCAGCTGATGTTCAGGAAAGAGGTTTCTGTCCCAGGGATTTCCCACACATTTTATAAGCACTGGCACACATCAGGAGCAGCCCAGGCACCTTGGGCATCACCCAGTGTCTGTGTGTGAACAACTGCCTCCCTGCTGAAGGACTGAGGACTCAGAGCAGGAGCTCACATGCAGGCAACTCCTTGTGCACTTCTGAGCTGAACCAGAGGAATCCCAATGATACTGTTTGTCCATGGGGAGCTGAATCCCATTTCAGCCCCAGGGTTTCCCATTAGGGATGAGACTCCTGCAATGCCTCAACTAAATCACTGCCGTGCACAGGGGAAGTCCGCCTCTCTCTGTCCTTGCCTGTATGCCTATTTTGTTTCATCACAGGATCTCAGGTATCAGGTCTGATACTAGTCACTGACCACCGTACATTTGGTGTTTAATTCATCAGATTTCAATGTACAATCATGATGCTGTTGTTTTTCAGGATCTGTTGGCCAAGAGGACGCAGGGACATCTCAGGGGAGACGAGTGAGAAGGATAAAACATGACATCCTCTGATGCTGAGCTGGGCCGGGCTCCAGGGACACAGGGAGCTCATAAAGGTGGGCAGTGCTACAGAGAGAAAGTTGTGCTCAGGAGCAGCTCTTGTGCACAGCACAGCCTGCAGGTGACAGAAGGAGAGGAGAGAAAGGGGAGAGAGCTTACAGGATGTGTACGGTGTGAGCAGACTGTGGGCACACAGCAAGAGCATTCCACGCAGACCATGAAAAGGTAAGTCTCACTGCAGACCATGCAGCTTCTTTTCATAGAGGGTTAACCAAATCAAAGACATCCCATGGCAGATCTGACTGCAGGCACTGCATGTTTCTGTACTGTAGAAAAACCCTTATGCTACAGCTGAGGGCTTCCGTGCTGCAGTATGAAAGCACAGCCCTGAGGGCTGCGTGTCCCAGCACGGCTGCAGGCTGTGCAGCCGGGGTGCAGGCGGGTGCCCAGGGCTGTCCTGCAGAGCAGGGTCCCTGCTGTGCCCCAGGGGCTGTGTGCCAGGTATGGGACTCTGCCACCTGCCAGGCTCAGCACTCAGCCTGCCCAGGGAGCTGCCCAAGGCACTGTGGGCAGACGGGTGGGGGGAAGGAGCCCCCCGGCAGGGCTTGTGCTGCCACAGCTGCTGCCTGGGGCAGGGGGATCACAGCTCCACTGCACAACTGAATGTTTGTGAAGGCCCTTTGCAAGAGGATAGCCAAGGAAGGGATTTTTCATATCTTGTTCTGAGGGAAGGCAGAAAGGACTGGAGGTGGAAATCTTATAGAGGCTTATAGAGGTAAAATTTAAAACACAGCTATGTTACTCCCAAATATTTCTTCAATCAATTGCTTGTTTTGTGAACAACCACACAGGTTGTGCTGTCAGCCTCTCGTTTCTAAAAGGAAAGAATCAGTTAAAGTTTTTGTTGGTTTCTGCAGACTCTAATATTGCACTTATACTACAAACAGGAATATTTGACTAAAACATATTGAAGTGCAAAGAGGCTGGAGTTGGGGGCACTAAGAACAGTTGGAGTGAAGATATGAGACATGTAAACAGCTCCTAAGAGGAAAAAATTCAGAAGCTCAGGATATGATTATGAAATGAGAATATAGTAAGAGCTCGTTAATCTTCTATTTCTTTAGGAGTTGTGAAGCTCATGAATATAAATTCAAGTTATGGAGTTAAATGAAAATTATCCAAAGCTAAATGAAAACATTTCAGAGTACAGCGGGAGGAGTGTCTCTGAGAATGATCTGGACTTGTCATTATCTTCTTCACTCTGAGCAGGACTCCAAGCCCAACAACAGCAGATGCCCAACAGCAGCTCCATCAGTGAGTTCCTCCTGCTGCCGTTGGCAGACACGCGGCAGCTGCAGCTCCTGCACTTCTGGCTCTTCCTGGGCATCTACCTGGCTGCCCTCCTGGGCAACGGCCTCATCAGCACAGCCGTAGCCTGCGACCGCCGCCTGCACACCCCCATGTACTTCTTCCTCCTCAACCTGGCCCCCCTCGACCTGGGCTGCATCTCCACCACTCTCCCCAAAGCCATGGCCAACGCCCTCTGGGACACCAGGGCCATCTCCTACACAGGATGTGCTGCACAGCTCTTTTTCTTTGTCCTCTTACTCTCAGCAGAGTTTTCCCTTCTCACCATCATGTCCTATGACCGCTGCGTTGCCATCTGCAAGCCCCTGCACTACGGGACCTTGATGGACAGCAGAGCTTGTGCCACCATGGCAGCAGCTGCCTGGGGCACTGGGGTTCTCAATTCCCTGCTGCACACTGCCAGTACGTTTTCACTGCCTCTCTGCCAAGGCAATGTTGTCAACCAGTTTTTCTGTGAAATCCCCCAGATCCTCAAGCTCTCCTGCTCAGCCTCCTATCTCAGGGAAGTTGTGCTTCTCATTTTTAATGCCAGTTTAGTCTTTGGTTGCTTTGTTTTCATAGTTGTGTCCTATGTGCAGATCTTCCTGGCTGTGCTGAGGATGCCCTCTGAGCAGGGACGGCACAAAGCCTTCTCCACGTGCCTCCCTCACCTGGCCGTGGTCTCCATGTTTCTCAGCACTGCCTTTTTTGCCTACCTTAAGCCCCCCTCCATTTCCTCCCCACTCCTGGATCTGACAGTGGCTCTTCTGTACTCAGTGGTTCCTCCAACACTGAACCCTGTTATCTACCGCATGAGGAACAGGGAGATCAAACACAGTCTCAGGAAGGTACTGCAGTACGCACTGTTCCTGCTTCCATAAAATGCACAACTTCCTCACACGATTCCCAGTGATGGTTATTTATATTTTATGAATCTTTGATTATTCGTTTGTGTGTGACATAGTAACCTGAAAAAAAAAAAAAAAAGTGATTGAAATTATAAATAAAAATGTATTTCACTTCTGTGGGCAGGGCCCCTCTATTGGTTAACTGTGATAACTGGAGCAGCTGTATGGGTGGTTGGTCTGTTTTGTTGTTCCCTCACCCATACTTGTAGTACAGGAGTAGGCTGATCATGCCACTTCCTCATGTCTTCTCCGCAGTCATATAGGTAGCGCCACATGGAAACACGTGGTGTAATCATACTATTGTTCCTTGCTCGAGCTGGAAAGCGCGTGTGTCTAATAGCTGAGTTTTTTATGATAAATGGGAGGAGTAGGACTGGAATATTTTGATCAGCTCCTTCATTAGACATGGTGGCCCATTGTCACGGTTTGAACGAAAAATCCACCTGCGTATGTGACAGGGGGCCGTGGGCCCCGCAGGGGCCCTCGGCCAAAAGGAAAAAGTTAATTAGGAAAAGAAAACAGTGGCAACAATCTAAGGAGGCACACTTATTTACTAAATACTATATCGAAATACAGGATAACACAATATAATACAATATAATTGAAAATTGAGCTAACGAATCAAGCAAAATAGGAGAGAGAATGAGTCCCGTAACCAAGAGGCCTACTGTGAAATCTAGGCGAACGGCTGAAGGCTCCCACACACTCCCCTGAACGCCAGAACTCGAAAGACGTCAGTCTATTCTGCGACCAAGTTAATATAGAGTCCAGGTCCCGTAAACTATCGTGTTGTTCTCTGGGAGATGTAGTCTTCTTCTGTAAGTTGCAGATTCAGTAATATTATTCATGCTTTATAATGTTATAATGTGGAATACTGATAGCAAAATTACAAAATTATTAAACCATGACACTCTTCTTTCTTCCTACTTTGTCTGGACCTGGATGAGGTGCAGCCACGGAGAGCAGCACAAGGGGCTCTTTTCATTCCTGCTCTTGGTACACTGCTACAGTGCTCTCGAGTCCTCTCATTTGTGCAGGCTTGAAGGTCTTGTGGGTTTCATGTCAGTCCTGTTGTGTCTACAGCAGCACTCTGGGGCTGCAGTCAGTAGCCAGCAATATGAACGGCTGTGTCAGAGCTGGTCTCCTTGCTGGCACTGTCAAAATCCTCAGGAGCTATTGAAACTAGCTCTCGATCTCTATGACAAAAAGAAGTGAGAGTGAGAATGAGGGACTACTGGAAAGTCTTCTCCCTTCTCTGCTCTGTAGCCAGACTCCCTGAGGAGTCAATGTAAAATGTGTAATTATTAACCTTATAGACAGTGTTACTTCCATAACTCAAGGATGACCTCAAAGATGATTGTATGCAAAACTTCATTTTGTCAGCTGCCAATTTTATCACTATATAAACCAGAGTCAAACAGCATAGCAAAATAAATATCCTAATCCTGCCCCCAGAGCTGGCAATCAGTGCAACAGGGAAAACAAGCAGCAATCAAGGAGCTGTGCAAAGCCTGTGTAATGCTTGTTCAAGGCTGAATGAGCTCCACAAATAGGGAAACAAACAGCATCATGGCCAGCAATTCTCCAACTCTCACAAAGCCCTGTGTTATCTCCCTCAGGACAGATGTGCTGTTATCTCAACCCTTGGAGCCTCACATTGGGCACCAAAATGACGGTGGTTGTTGAACTCAACATGTGGCTCAGCAGCACACAGTGCTTTGTGCACTGCCCCATTCCCAGTGGGATGGGGATGAGAACTGGGAAAAAAAAGTACAACTTGTGGGTTGTAACAAAACAGTTTACTAAGAGAGATAAAAGGAGAGGAGTAATAGTTATCACTATATATCTGTTGATATGGAATCATATGTAACAACTGTTGCACAAGCACTTGCTCAGCACCGCCAGACTGATGCTCAGCTGGGCCCTGGGCAGTGAAGAGACTGAGATGAACTCCCACCCCTTTCAATACAATTTCTGCTTGCTGTCAGCTGATAGAGAACATCCTTTCGGCCACTTTCAGTCAGCTGTCCTCACTCTGTTCCCTCCCAGCTCCACGTGCCCTCTACTGACCATGGCCTTGGCTCTGTACAACACTGCTTAGCAGCAACTGAAAACATCAGAGTGTTATCAATGGTTTTCTCCTAGAACCAAAACACTGCACCATAGCGGAATGTCTGAAGAAAACAATTCCATCCCAGCTGTAACTCTGATTCCTGCCTTTCCTCTTCCTCTTGTTCTTCCTGATTAGGATGCAAGGAACAGAATCTGCCGCTCTCCTCTTTGTGCCTTTTCCATCAGTTCTCAGCTGGCTCCTCTGCCATCCCCAGGCAGAGCTCAGCGCACTCTCACAAAGGGCAGCTGCCTTTCCTCATCTTCCTTGCCCATCCATCATGAAGTGTCAGTGAATAGTGAAAAGGTACCCCATAGTAGATGAAAAGGGAATACTTTGCTACAGAAAGGCAAATCATTTATTTGTGCAGTACTCGGTGCTGCTTTAAAAGCAGCCGTGGAGTTCCGAGATCAGCAGTTTGAGGTGGAAAACCAGACTATACAGTCGTTACAAGAAACAGTTAAAACAACCCAGGAACTCGTGAAAGCCTTGCAAAACCAAATTGGAAATCTAGAAGTACAATTGGAAAGAGAGAGACATAATTCGGCCTTGTTACAAATGGCTTTTAAGGAAATTTTAACATATAAAGATACGGGTGACACTGATATTCATGTTGCACCACAAGAAAAACTGTATCAGGAAGAACTGAAAGAAACAAAACAAAGTTTTGGTAAGATTGAAACCCCAATAGCCCCTCTGCGCCCTCTAATAAAAACAGAAGATACCTTTGATAATGGAGAGGACATGGATCCTCAAATGAATGTTAAAGAAATTCCCTTTTCTGCCACTGAATTAGCAAAACTGAAAAAGGATTTTAGCCACTCTCCAAAGGAATCGGAAACAGAATATGTATGGAGAGTCAGTCTAACTGGTGGAGAAAAAATAATGTTAACCGAAAAGGAGGCTGAGGGTCATTGGGGGCCAGGAGTATTTTTGACTACTGGTAATAACCGTGTTCCCTGGTCCCTAACACAAAGGGCTGCTTACTGGGCTGGTGGTCTCAACCCTTTAGAAAGGGGAGACCCTCTTGCCATTAATGGGACAGTTGACCAATTGGTTGAAAGTGTCCAAAAGTCCGCTTGCCTGCAAATGATGTATGACAGGAAATTGCAGCCATGGCACGAATCACCTATGATGATGCCTGTGGATCCTGAAAGGATGACTCCTTTAATTAGGGGGCTTCCAGAATCGCTGAAACCCATAGGTATACAGCTACAGGGAAAAATACAAGCTATGCCTCAGGGAGAAAGAACCCGGCCAGCATTAGAAGGAACTGGCACCTCCGGCCATTTGCAGTCAGGGTACAATGTATGGACATGGGGGGAGGTTGCCCAAGAGTTGATTAATTATGAAAGGAAGTATGGGCCTGTGGCTTCTTCCAGTAAATCTGAGCCAGGGGAAGTAAGGCTCGCAGCAACCACCCTTGCTCCTAGGCCACCTAGCCCAAAGCTTAGTGGAACTGGAAGGGTCTCATTGCCAGTAAGAACAGGTAGGAGAAATATTGATCATAAACGTAATCGTCTCTGGACACTGGGCTGGCAAAAGGGTGTTCCACGAGATTTGATGAATGGATTACCCACAGTCAGGCTAGAGAAATTAGTTAACTTGTGGCCAGAACAAAAGCCCAAGGAAAGTTGATACTTTCGCCCCCTCCCCCAGATGAGAGGGAGGTGGTGGGGGGGGGGGGGGGGTGGAAAGCAGTGAAGGGTGGATGTGTTAGAAAGCTCATAACAAAAGGAGAAGATAATTGTATTAACAAAGCCCCCAAAGGGCAAGTTGTCTTGCTTTATTTTACAGAAGATCCCCGTGGGACCTTCACGGAACAGAATGGCTTGTAGCTGATTTTAACCATTTGTATTTTATGACAGAAAAATTGAAGATGTGATCATGCTAGAATACTGATATATCTCTTTATTACATATTTGGTTGCAATAGTATTATGTTTTTGTTTGCTGTAGTTGTGAGTTGTGATTGATATCAGTCTTTGGATCTGTTTAAACTTCACAATTGGGTTCAGAGTTTTTTTTTTTCCAGGTCACCCTGGCTTTCTTGTACTCTTTGCACAGTGGTAATCATTCCTTTTGACCCCTTATTTCACCTCTTTTGGTCAAACTTGATGGTGATTTGCATGTAACTCCATGGTGTTTCCAAATTCCTAATGAACTGGGAAATGAGCAATGGAACCCATCTAATATATATTAGATGTAGTCACAAAAGTGAAATTTATCATAAAATGCTTTGCACTGATGCTTTTCAGTGTCTCATCAGTCCAGGAGTTCCATTCAAAACATGGTTGTTGGAAAGTGTCTGAGTTTTTGACAAGAAACATGTATGTTTCTGGGATTACTCCCTATGATTTAAATTCTGGGGTATCCTACACTATGTTGTGACTATAACAGTTCTTAAACTTGCCAGACTAGTATTTATATCTCTCAGCAATTGAACTGTTTTGGAAATGCTCAAGTGGAAAGTTCTTCTGACACAAAGATCCCTATTATTTTACTTGTTTATTTATTGCTATTGGTCATTGTTAAATGTATGGTTGTTTTCAGTGTATGGCTGTTCCTTCTCACTTTCTACCTTTTATTCATTATGTAATATTTGTCTCACCCCTCCTGAAGAATCACTGAGAGGTGCCTGTGTCAAATTAAATGATTCCACCTGTTGTTTAAAGATTTATAATGGTAAAGTTAAACCAATTGCTGAAGGTATACAGAAAATAGGACATGTTCCTGTCCAAACTTGGAAAAGTCCAGACCTTGACCTTTTTTCCTGGCTTCCAGGTGGTCTGTGTGTAAAATGCATCTTATTATATCTATTGTGTGTGGTTGCAACTTTCATGTTTGTTTTGTGTATGATATCACGTTTCATTGAACTTATCCAATGTGTTGTATCGTCCATGTATTTTGTAACCTCCTCAAGTGATGGAGAAGTTGAGCACATCAAGAGATCTTTTGTAATCATTGCATTAAACCACCCTCACCTTCCTTTTCCCTCATGCTTGCTATCTTTTTCTCACCATCCTGGATCAGCAGTGGTCCATTTTTAAGCAAACTTTGAGTCATGGGGTGGTGTAAGAGGCCATGCTTTTTACATTACTGTCTCAAAGTTTGCTGAAATGAACAAGTTCAGGCAAGTCCTGGCCAAGGTTCCAGGACTCCCTTTGTCTGAGACACACAGGAACCAAGGTTCGAGAAATCCCTTTGTTCAAGAGATGGACAAGTCTGGGAGCTATAAGAGAGATAAGATGCTGATTAATGGCCCTAAAGTGGTCTTTTTGTGTGGGCCTATCTCAAGGAAGATGGCCATCTCCGAGGAATTCACATGACTCTGACCCGAGCCTTCCAGAAATGTCACGAAGGCTGGGAAGAAGTAGGATAAAAAGGGCACGGACTAATCGCGAATTTGGGTTTTCTGATACCAGATGCCTCACTACGGAAACAAGGAGGTTTTCTGTCATCAGATGCCTCAGTACGTGAGCGCCTGCATGCTGAAGAAGATGCCTGCATGCTGAAGAACCTTTTAGGTAACTGACCTCAGATTCCTCCACCGTTGTCCTACTGCTGCCTACTGTCTCTCCTGGGATTGCTGCTCGAGACTCTGCTCCGTGAGACCTCGCTGCCCGACACTCCGCTTCTTGAGACCACGGTACTGTGACCGCCTTCTGCGCTGCACCGATCTGCTGCTTGCGGCCTGCTACTCTGCTGCTGCTCTCCCCTACCAACATAACAACGTACTACAGGTCGCTGCTGCATCCAGGAGGTGACTATTCCCCGCTTTAACGTAATTCTTGCTCTTTTCTACCTTTTTCTATCGCCTACTTTCCCGTCCCCATCACCCTAATTTTGGTATTCGTCGCTCTCCCTTCCCCATCCCCTCAGTTGTCTATCACCTCTAATAAACTGGTCGGATCAACATTTGAATGCTCTTCTTCTTAATCTCATGCCGGGCATAACATATCAAAAGAACCTTTGCCTCACTCCTAAATTGGAGCGAGACAGGCCTTTATATGGGACCACATTCACCCCAATGACAATGAGAAGGCTGGCAAGCAACAAGGTAAGTGCAACCCATAAGTGTGACCCCATAGGGGCCAATGGGGACCCCAGGCCCCATAAGTGAGGCTCCAGACACGTAAGTGAGGCTCCAGCCCCATAATTGTGACCCACAAGTGAGGCTCCAGACCCGTAAGTGGGAACACAGACACATAAGTGGGAACACAGACTCGTAAGCGGGTCCTCAGGCCCATAAGTGTGACCCTAAAGACTTCAAGATGTCCCCACTCCCATAAGTGTGACCCATAAGTGAGGCTCCAGCCCCATAACTGCATCCCCAGCCCCATAAAAGTGACCCTATAGGGGCCAATAGGGACTCCTAGCCCCATAAGTGTGAACACAGACCCATAACTGAGACCCATAAGTGAGGCTCCAGCCCCATATCTGTGACCCCAAACACTAATGACGTCCCCATAAACCCTAATGGGGTCCCAATAACTGTGACCCCAGCCCCATAAGTGGGTCCCTAGACCCATTAGTGGGTCACCAGACCCATAAGTGGGACCCATAACTGCATCCCCAGCCCCATAAGTGTGACCCAAAATCCCAGAAGTGTGACCCCTGCCCCATAAGTGGGTCCCCAGCACCATAAGTGTGACCCATAAGTGGGAACACAGACCCATAAGTGGGTCACCAGACCCATAAGTGTTACCCCAGACCCATAAGTGTGACCGCATAGGGGCCAATGGGGACCCCAAGCCCCATAAGTGTAACCCCAGCCCATAAGTCCCTAGACCCATAAGTGGGTCACCAGACCCATAAGTGTGACCCCATAGGAGCCAATGGGGACCCCAAGCCCCATAAGTGTGACCCCAGCCCCATAAGTGGGTCCCTAGGCCCATAAGTGGGACCCCAAACTCCATATGTGTGACCCATAAATGAGGCTCCAGCCCCATAAGTATCATCACAGTATCACAGTGTCACAGTCTCGTACGAGTTGGAAGGGACCTTAGAGATCATCGAGTCCAACCCCCCAGGATTCGAGCCTCTGTGTAGCAGAGCGGCACTTCTACCACTTGCGCCACAGGGGGATTCGAACCCAGGGCCTCCGGTGTTGCAACACGGCACTGCTACCACTTGTGCCACCGGGGCACACACTAGTGGGTCCCTAGACCCATAAGTATGACCCCAGCTCCATAAGTGAGACCCCAAACCTTATGATTCTAGCCCCGTAAGTGCCTCCCCAGCCCTATAACTGCATCCCCAGCCCCATAAGTGTGACCCCAAACCCCATAAGTGTGAACACAGACCCATAAGTGTGACCCCAATCCCCATTTACATGGGACCTCATTCACCCCAATGACAATGGGAAGGCTGGCAAGCAACAAGGTGAGTGCGACCCATAAGTGGGACCTCATAGGGGTGAATGGGGACCCCAGCCCCAAAAGTAGGAACACAGACCCATAAGTGGGACCTAAAATCCCATAACTGAGTTCCTAAGTTGGACTCCAGCCCCATAAGTAAGGCTCCATACCTATAAGTGTGACCCCATAGGGGACAATGGGGACCCCAGCCCCATAAATGGGAATACGGAACCATAAGTGGGAACAAAGCCCCATAAGTGTGACCCCATAGGGGCCAATGGGGACTCCAGCCCCATAACTGCATCCCCAGCCCCATAACTGCATCTCAATCCCCATAAGTTTGACCCATAAGTATGACCCCATAGGGGCCAATGGGGACCCCAGCCCCATAAGTGCCTCCCCAGCCCTGTAAGTGCCTCCCCAGCCCCATAAGCGTGACCCTAAAGACTTCGAGATGTCCCCAGCCCCATAAGTGCATCCCCAGCCCAATAACTGTAACCCCAGCCCCATAAGTGTGACCCATAACTACATCCCCGGCCCCATAAGTGGGAACACAACCCCATAACTGAGTCCCCAGCCCCATAAGTGTGACCCCAGCCCCATAAGTGTGACCCATAAGGGAGGCTCCAGCCCCATAAGTGGGTCCTCAGACCCATAAGTGGGACCCAAGAACCATAATTGTGACCCCAGACCCATAAGTGTGACCCCAACCCTATAACTGTGTTCCTAAGTGACTCCCCAGCCCTATAACTGCATCTCCAGCCCCATAAGTGGGTCCCCAGCCCCATAACTGTGTCTTCAGCCCCATAAATATGACCCATATCTGCATTCCCATCCCCATAAGTGTGACCCATAACTGCATCTGCAGCTGCATAACTGAGTCCCCAGCCCCATAAATGTGTCCCCAGCCCCATAAGTGAGACCCATAATCCCTATAAATATGATTCTAGCCACATAAGTTTGACCCATAAGTGCATCCCCAGCCCCATAAGTGCATCCTCAGCCCCATGAGTGTGACCCATAAGTGTGACCCCATAGGGGCCAATGGGGACCCATAAGGGTGACCCCAGCCCCATAAGTGTGACACATAAGTGCCTCCCCAGCCCCATAACTGCCTCCCCAGCCCCATAACTGCCTCCCCAGCCACATAACTGCCTCCCCAGCCCCATAACTGCATCCCCAACCCGATAACTGCATCTCTAGCCCCATAAGTGTGACACCAGTGGGGACACTATGGGGATCCCTGCTTGACATACCTGTACCCAGCCCCATAAGTGTGACCCATAAGTGGTTCCCCAGCCCCATAGGTTCATCTCCAGCCCCATAAATGCATCCACAGCCCCATAACTGCATCCCCGATCCCATAACTGCCTCTCCAGCCCCATAAGTGGGAACACAGACCCATATCTGAGTCCCCAACCCCATAACTGCATCCCTAGCTCCATAAGTGGGTCTTCAGCATCATCAAGGGGAAGAGAGCTGGAAATGCTGACAGTGCTGCAGCCTCTGCAACTCCTGGCACAGACCCTGCAGCAGCTCCAAGGTTTTGCTACACGTCCTGCAGTTACTCCACGCTCTGGACAGATCCCGCTGTCACTCCATCCCTCATAATGAGCTCTGCAGTCACTCCTGCTACAGGTCCTGTAGCTGTTCCAAGTACAGTGATAAGAAAGTGAAACAAATTCCTCCCAGGTGAGGTGCACTGTGCCAGGAGGTTCAGCCCTGTGGTCACTCCAACCCCTCCAATGAGCACAGTGGCTGCTCCAACATAGTCACATCTTCTGTGGTGGTCCCAGCTCTGGCAATGAACTCTGAGGTCACTTCAACTCTTGCAACAGCCTGAAAGTCAGTACAGCTCCTACAGTGAACCCTATGGCTGCTAAAACCCCTGCAACTAGTCCTGGACTTGCAAAAAGATAAACATAGGGCTTAATTCATATATCATTGCAACTGCGTAAGTTGTATATGTGTGAAAACATACTAAATACATTATATATGTATAAATACATTTGTCATAATTATTATCTTTTTCTTTTTCTCTTTATCTCAACCCATAAAATTTAAACCACAGCACTGCCCCAAGTCTCTTACTGATCTTCTTGGGACTATTCAGTCTGATCTGGTCACACACTGAAGAGCACCAGAAGATCTCAAGGTTTTCTCAGGGAGCAGCTCCTGAGGTATATTCCTTACCCCAGCTTTGGAAGAGGCCTCCCTCCAGTTCTCTGGTCCTGCACTAAAGGGGCCCTCTTGTTATGGCAGTGCCAGCAAGGAGACCAGCTCTGACAGACCTGTTCATATTGCCGGCTACTGACTGCAGCCCTGGATTGCTGCTGTAGAGGCAGCAGGACTGTCGTGAGACCCACAAGACAATCAGGACTGCACAAATGAGAGGGCTTGAGAGCACTGTGGTGGTGTAAAGAGATCAGAAATGAAAAGAACACGTTGAGCTGCTTGTACCTCCCCAAATCCAGACAAAGTAGGAAGAAAGAAAAGCAAAGTAAAAGTCTATTGTGAAACCTTTATAGGTATACTTGAACGTATTCGGGGAATCTGGATACATGTTTACATGATCTCTTGGAGTGAAAAAATTGAAATCAGTTTGGAAAGAGGTGTAATACAATTTTATTTTTAAGTTCAATAATATATATATATTTTTTTGCACGTTGCTATATCTCACATAATCAAACAATCAAAGATGCATAAAACATAAAGAACCATCATTGGGAATCCTATGAGGAAGTTGTGCATTTTATGAAAGCTGGAATAGTGCGTATTACAACACCTTCCTGAGAGCGTGCTTGATCTCCCTGTTCCTCACGCTGTAGATAATAGGGTTCAGTGTTGGAGGAACCACTGAGTACAGAAGTGCCATTGTCAGATCCAGGAGTGGGGAGGAAATGGAGGGGGGTTTCAGGTAGGCAAAAATGGCAGTGCTGACAACTAGGGAGACCACGGCCAGGTGAGGGAGGCACGTGGAGAAGGCTTTGTGCCGTCCCTGCTCAGAGGGCATCCTCAGCACAGCCAGGAAGATCTGCACATAGGACACAACTATGAAAACAAAGCAACCAAAGACTAAACTGGCATTAAAAATGAGAAGCACAACTTCCCTGAGATAGGAGGCTGAGCAGGAGAGCTTGAGGATCTGGGGGATTTCACAGAAAAACTGGTTCACAACATTGCCTTGGCAGAGAGGCAGTGAAAACGTACTGGCAGTGTGCAGCAGGGAATTGAGAACCCCAGTGCCCCAGGCAGCTGCTGCCATGGTGGCACAAGCTGTGCTGTCCATCAAGGTCCCGTAGTGCAGGGGCTTGCAGATGGCAACGCAGCGGTCATAGGACATGATGGTGAGAAGGGAAAACTCTGCTGAGAGTAAGAGGACAAAGAAAAAGAGCTGTGCAGCACATCCTGTGTAGGAGATGGCCCTGGTGTCCCAGAGGGCGTTGGCCATGGCTTTGGGGAGAGTGGTGGAGATGCAGCCCAGGTCGAGGAGGGCCAGGTTGAGGAGGAAGAAGTACATGGGGGTGTGCAGGCGGCGGTCGCAGGCTACGGCTGTGCTGATGAGGCCGTTGCCCAGGAGGGCAGCCAGGTAGATGCCCAGGAAGAGCCAGAAGTGCAGGAGCTGCAGCTTCCACGTGTCTGCCAACGGCAGCAGGAGGAACTCGCTGATGGAGCTGCTGTTGGACATCTGCTGTTGTTGGGCTTGGAGTCCTGCTCAGAGTGCAGAAGATAATGACAAGTCCAGACCATTCTCAGAGACACTCCTCCTGCTATACTATGAAATGTTTTTATTCTCTTACAACAGTGTACATTTAGCACCATTACTTGCATTTAATTTCATGTATTTTAGCATTCCTAAAGCAGAAGCAGCATATGGAGCTCTGACCTTCCTCTTCTTTTCTTATCCCTTCTCCCTGGATATTTCCTACTGTTTCTTGTCTTATCTTTACCCCAAGTGCTCTTAGAGCCCCCTACCCCAGCTTCAGTGGCATTCAGTTTCAGTTAGATAATGCTTCCTGTTTTTATGATAAGTGAATTATTCATGCCTGCAGAAAATGAAGATAATTACAATTGGTTCCATTCTTAGAGAAGAGGTAGACTGAGAGCACATCTTGTGTGACTGCTCACAAAACAAGGAAATGACTGACGAAAAATTCCCAGATCTCTGACAGCCCCTTTAAGGTTTCTGACTTCAATTCTTTTTGCCCCAGAAAAGAAAATGGAAACCTGCCTTCGCTCTCCTCTTGCCAAGACCGTTCACAAACATACTGTTGTGCAGTGGAGCTGTGATCCCCTGCCCCAGGCAGCAGCTGTGGCAGCACAAGCCCTGCCGGGGGCTCCTTCCTCCCACACATCTCCCCACAGCGCCCTGGGCAGCTCCCCGGGCAGGCTGAGTGCTGAGCCTGGCAGGCGGCAGAGTCCCATACCCGGCACACAGCCCCTGGGGCACAGCAGGGACCCTGCTCTGCAGGACAGCCCTGGGCACTCTGAAGAGTGAGCAAAGCCTCAAAATGGTGGTAAGGTAACACTTTGCTATAGAAAGGGAAAGGGGAACTTCACAGAAACCAAGACAAAGGGTAACTGTACATTTAAAAGTGCAGGGAAAGGGGGAATTGCAAACACTTAGTCAAAATAAAGCAATAAAGATAAGAAGAAACTGTCCGGAGACCTCTGACAAGAAGGATTAGATCCCCCCCCGGGCAAGATGATGCCGACATGGGAGAACAATAACAGCAGATAACACCAAGAAGAAAACAGAAGAAGAATTTCACCCCAAAACATCGGCAAGGGTCGCGGGGAATGGGGTCAGGGGGAATGAGGGAATGGGGTCGCAGGGAACGGGGCCATAGGGAATGTAATGAATATGTAATCAAACTGAGGAGGAGACTATTGATTATGTATTAGCTTAACCTATATCTGTAACACACTTTTCTCTTTACGGTGTGCAAGTTTGGAGGAGCTATCCCCCTTGCACCCGGCGCTGCGCAACGCTGGAATAAACATACCTGCTTTATAACCCATCTCTGGATTATAGAGTTTGATTCCGCAAGTCAATTTGGCACCCCAGATGGGACCCTCTCTGTTCGGCTGCAGGACCAGCTGAGAAGGGGGACGCCTTTGGCGCGCCCCGAGATTTCTCGGAAGGACTCCCCTCCCTCATCTGATCACTGCAGGAGCAGACAAGAACCATCTATCAGCGGACCAGGTTTGTGAAATGGGGGACCCGTAAGTCGTGAGGAGACGTCCTACGCAGGGCACAGTGGAGTCGGCGTGCTCCCCCCCAGGGATGTGAGCTCACGGGTTAGGTTAGGTTGCCGGCTGGGTTAGGACTCCCTAGGGAGTGCCTACAAAGGGGCCAGTAAGTCGTACGCATGGTAAAAGAGCTATTGCTCACATTCAGGTGATTGCTAATTGGGCAGAACTTGTCTGCTCTCTGGTACAGGGTGATTTGGGTAATCCTGGGATAATTGGTATCGTACAGTGCTGTTTATATAGGTGACCTAAGTCAACAACTAGCACCGGTGTTCTTAACATCTTTGGTTAAGCTTAACAAATGATATAATGTAATTGTGCTTGAATTGTCATGTGAGTGTGGTGTGAGTGAGACGCAGCACAGCTGCGGGGCGAGTGCGGAGTCCCGACCCGCGGTTCCGTCCTCCCGCGAGGGAAACAGCCGGGGACGGATGAAGCGAAAGTTGTCTCCAATACTTGTATGTCTTTGTTTTAATACATGTTTATTTTGTATTATTAATTACTGGTTGTTGTAAAGTATGTGGTCATAAGTCATAACAATGCTGTTGTGTCAGAAGTGGTTTTACTTATAAAAGAATATGGTGGTTTATATTAAGTTACAATGGGAAAATCACAGAGCAAAGAGGTCCCTGCGCGCTCACCCCTGGGGTGTATACTGGCACATTGGCGAGATATCGCTGGGGAACCAGGAGGAACCCTGAGCCGAAAAAAAAAATCCTGATTAAATATTGTAATCAGTGGTGGTTGATGTATAAGCTAGAGGACAGGGACAATGAACATATAGAGGGATGTCTGTGTGGAATGAGTATCAAGCCATTTATGTGATACTGTGTTCTGCCTGCGAAGAGGTGTAAGGGAGGTGGGTCAGTCAGTGCTGGCTCTGTGGCGAGAGGTTTATAACTGAATGATATGGATTGCTAAGGGAAAGTTATAAGGTAGTAAGGGTGTTTATGGAAACTGAAGAACTGTGTTGCTTGATTTGTGGGTTTTGAAGGGAATGGGACAAACTGTTTTGCTGGTATAAGAAAGTGTAGTTGTTAATGGCATACGGAAGTATAGTTGAGGGTATGTGGAAGTGTAACTGAGGGTACAAATAGTGGAATAGTGTACAGAGGAAAAAGGGTTAAAGAGAAAGTGAGTTTATCTGTGCTGGCATGAGAACAACCCCCCCGCACCGTTCCCCTGCAATCAGAACTCTCAGAGTGGGAGAGGGAGCCAGGGTCAGAGACTGCTGCTGTAAACTGCAAAGGGGGAGGTGGAGAGGACAGGGCATTGCAAGTGAGAATAGCCTTCATGTGCAGAGATGTGGGAAATCTGAAATCTGGGCAGCACTGGAAGGCTCTGGAGAGGAGGTGAAATGTAATGATTAGAGTTTGGAAAGCGAAAAAGTTTGGGAAGGACACAGGTTGAGGAAGGCAAAGATAAAAACAGGGATGTCAGGTCTAAAGAGAGGAGTACAATAAGAAGAAAACAAACAAACAACAACAACAACAGAAAACAAAACAAACACCTGATTGAGAATCAGAGATGTTCAGGAAATTGAGAATAATAACAGCTGTTACTGTTGTGGTGCTAGAGTAGGGCCATAGGACCCAGGGATCCCCCACGAGGAAAGGGGAGGGAGGCTTGAAGAGCCCAGGGAGGGCTCTGCCCCGCTGGAATGAAAGCAGTGTGCAAATGCAGTGGGACACTGGTAGAGAAATCCGACCAAGCTGAGTGAGAAGGAATTGCCTCTGATTGCAGAACTGAACAATGAGAACTTGGGAAGTTAACCCTAGCAGATACACCGATGAAACTGCAGCTAAGGAAGCAGGATAAAGTAGTTCATTTTCTGATGGATATGGGAGCTTCTTACTACCCATAGATGGTTTTGTAACATTAGTAGGTGCTACTGCCCAACAAGAAAAGGCTTACTTTTGGAATTAATTAAATATAAGCTAAGAAAACAAGTAGGAATACAGAAATTCTTGTATCTGTCAGGTTACCCTGGCAAGAAATTTAATAAAACTGGAGCTAAGGGTCAAACAATATTGGCTGATTAAGAATTGTAAGTCTGACTATTAACATAAACTGGGAAAAACAATGTTATACCCCCAGGAGCCACAGCAATCTCAATTAAGACACACTTAGGGGTGTGGGCATCAGGGCCAAAAATTAAGCCCTAAATACAAGTTAAAAGCAAGAGCTCACCCACTCAGGGTAAAGTGGTGCCCTTTGAGGATATGTGACTGTAGAAGGACAAAAGAAATAATAGATAATTTTTTGAGTTTGAATTACTAATTGAATGGGAATCCAAGTACAAAACTCCAATTTTGCCAATTTGCTAAATTTTCGGATAGCAAGTGCTTTAGTTTGGTAGAAGACATGAGGACAAGTAATGGAATTGTTGAATGGATACACTCAGTGATGGAAAATCCATGCACTTTATCAACCAAGTTAAGGAATGAATAGGTGGAGTTTACCTTCTGGATTTGAGGGATGTCTCTTCTGCCTGGTTTGGCTAAAGGAAGCCTAAGGTTATTTGCCTTTGAATAGGAAAACCCTAATAGAGGGAGAAGAGACTCAGTTAACCTGGACAGTGTTACCCAGGGTTGTGAGAACAGCTTAATGATTTTTGAGAACTGGTCAACTCATGAGCCTGAGACCTGGGATCCTCCATCCTAGGGTGGAACTTTACTGGAGCATGTGGATGCCACAGCAACAAAAGAACTGTGTACAATAGACTGAGAGTTTGCTGAGTTTCTTGGTTTACAGAAAGCACAAATAACTCAGAAATTACAGCTGGACTTTGGACCTTAAGGACTGCCAAGAAAGAAGCCATCTGCTAAGCCCCTGAGCTGCAAACTGTCAAGGAACTCCATACGTTCCCAGGAATGACAGGAGGATGCTGACCATGGATACACAGCTACGGACTGATGGTAAACCTCAAACAGCTTGAAGTGAGTAAGGGATGGTGCCTGAGGGCAGTGGCTGCACTAGTGCTCAATATTCAAGAAGCCTATAAATCTACACTGGGCCAAAGGACACCAGTTTTAATATCTCATACAGTGTTTACTGTATTGGAGGCAAAAGGGGGACATTAGTTCATTGGCTCTCACCCCAAAGATTCCTGAAATACCAGGCCATCCTGGTAGAGCAAGGTGATGTAGAAATAATTGTGACTAATATTGTCAACCCAGTATCTTTCCTTAGCGGAACTCCCGGAGAACCACTATTACATGACTGCTTTGAATCAACTGAAGCTGCACATTCCAGCCGGTCAGTCGAACCTGAAGGACGAACCCTTAGAAGATGCAGAAGACACCTGGTTTACCAGCAACTGCAGTTTTATGAGACAAGGAGACTGTAAGGCAGGACATGCAGTAACTGCTACTGACCAGGTAATCGAAGCACAACCACCAGCTGTGGGGACTTCCCCTCAGAAGGCTGAAATAACTGCCTTGACAAGAGCTTTAATCATATGGACAGATGCTAAATATGTGCCACACGCTCATAGTACCATCTGAAAAGAGCAAGGATTGCTCACACACAAGAAAAAGAGCCTGATTTAAATCTACCAATGGTTATTATATGTTGTAAAAGACATCAGAAATGTAACACTGTACAGGAAACAGAAAATAAGATGATAGATCAGGTGGCAGAACAGGCAGTTGAAGAGGGCTTCAATTCCAGAAGGTAAACTTAAAATCTCTGAAGCCAAGTCAAAACCTGTAAAATATTCTAAAGAGAACAGGAGTCCAATTAATAATTTAGAAAGGAAGAGAGCAAGCTGACAGATGTGTGCATGCCCAAATGGACACATTATTATGCCCTTTAGTATTTTATGGAAATTGGTTATAAGGGAAGATAAGAGAATATATTGAGCAAACCAACACTACAAAGTACAGTCCCAGTACCAGGAACAGGGCACAAGTGGGCCTCACGGGAGAGGGCCTTCCAGGGCAACAACGGCAAATTGAGTTCACAGAACTCCCAAGAAAAGGGGGGTACCACTGTATGAAAATTTCTGTAACCTTAGAAACAATTGAGGATGCTGCTGCAGATGCTTGATGGACAATCCAAAAGGAGATATCCTGTTTATCCAAAGATGCATTGCAACATGGAGTAGGCAGGGATAACACCGATTGGGGAATAGTTTTCTCTGGATCATGGGATAAACTTACTAGTTGCCAAATTTAGGATGACTAAAACAGCTTTTCTTAGCCTGCATCACCTTGCTACTCTTGGTGTGTTTTACTTGTGTTGTTATAAGGTGCTTTTTGTGTCTGTGCCAGGATACCAGAAGGGAATATGGGGTTTGGAAGAGACATGAGCTGAGACAAAAGGTAGAGAGCGGAGCCAATTTGAGACCCATTAAGAATCTAGCAGGTAAAAGCCTGCTAGATTAAAGAAAAGGGGGGAATTGAAGAGTGAGCAAAGCCTCAAAATGGTGGTAAGGTAACACTTTGCTATAGAAAGGGAAAGGGGAACTTCACAGAAACCAAGACAAAGGGTAACTGTACATTTAAAAGTGCAGGGAAAGGGGGAATTGCAAACACTTAGTCAAAATAAAGCAATAAAGATAAGAAGAAACTGTCCGGAGACCTCTGACAAGAAGGATTAGATCCCCCCCCCCCCGGGCAAGATGATGCCGACATGGGAGAACAATAACAGCAGATAACACCAAGAAGAAAACAGAAGAAGAATTTCACCCCAAAACATCGGCAAGGGTCGCGGGGAATGGGGTCAGGGGGAATGAGGGAATGGGGTCGCGGGGAACGGGGCCATAGGGAATGTAATGAATATGTAATCAAACTGAGGAGGAGACTATTGATTATGTATTAGCTTAACCTATATCTGTAACACACTTTTCTCTTTACGGTGTGCAAGTTTGGAGGAGCTATCCCCCTTGCACCCGGCGCTGCGCAACGCTGGAATAAACATACCTGCTTTATAACCCATCTCTGGATTATAGAGTTTGATTCCGCAAGTCAACTCGCCTGCAGCCCCGGCTTCACAGCCTGCAGCCGTGCTGGGACAAGCAGCCCTCAGGGCTGTGCTCTTACAATCCAGCACGGAAGCCCCCAGCTGGAGCAGAAGGCTTTTTCCACTGTAAAGAAACATGCAGTGCCTGCGGCCAGATCTGCTATGGTTTGTCCCACATTTAGATAACCCTCTTTTAAAAGCATCTGCATTGTCTACTGCAAGGGACTTACTGTATCATGGTCTTTGAGTAATGCTCTTTCATAGAGCTCGCAGCCCGCTCACACAGTACATATCTTGTAAGCTCTCTCCAATTTCTCTCTTCTCTTTCTGTCACCTGCAGGCTGTGCTGTGTACAAGAGCTGCTCCTGGGCATAGCTGTCTCTCTAGAGCACCATCCACTTTTATGAGCTCCCTGTGTCCCAGGAGCATGGCCCAGCTCAACAGCAGATGATCTTATTTTTATTCTTCCCACTCATCTCCCCTGACAATCCCCTGACAATCCCCTGAATTGTCTGGACCGCGCTTGCCTGGCCATGTTGGTTGTCCAGCAAATATCTGGATAATTGAAATCCCCCATAAGCACCAGTGCCTGGGAGCGTGCTGCTACTTCCAGTTGCTTATGGAAGGCCTCATTGACCTCCTCCTCCTGATCAGGAGGCCTGTAGTACACACCCACAACAGTGTCCCCTTTGCCAGCCTGGCCCTTGATTCTCACCCACAAGCTCTCGACTTCTACATTACTCTCCCCCAGGTGGAGTTCAATACATTCTAGCTGCTCTCTCACGTAAAGAGCAACTCCACCACCCCGCCTTGCCAGCCGATCTTTCCTAAAAAGCACATAGCCCTCCATGACAACATTCCAGTCATGCGAGCTGTCCCACCACGTCTCCGTGATCGCAATGAGATCATGGTCACGTGACTGTACGCAGAACTCCAATTCTTCCTGTTTATTCCCCATGCTTTGCGTGTTGGTATAGAGGCACTTGAGAGAGGCAGCATCTCTCCACCCCTCTCCATGCCTTTTAACCCCATTGTCTGCACCCAGCGAGTTCTGCTTTAAGACCTGAACTGCCGCCTCAGACCCAGTGACACTTGTTATGTCCCCTTCCCCCATCCTACCTAGTTTAAACACCTGTCAATAAGTCCTGATAGTTCCTCAGCTAGAACCCTATACCCCCCTGAGACAGGCCGCTTCCGTCTGCAGCTGTCATGCCAGGAGCCGAATAAATTGCCCCATGATCAAAAAAACCAAGACTCCTATGTCTGCACCAACTCTTTAACCATTTGTTTAAGAGGTGGGTTTTTAGGCCCAACTCAGTATCCCTCCCTGCCACTGAAGGTACAGATGCAATAACCACTTGCACACCTGTTCCTTCGATTACCCGCCCCAGTCCCCTGAAATCATCTTTGATAGCCTTCAGGCTTTTTTAACTAACTTCTTCACTGCCAGCCTGAACTATCAGCAGGGGATAGTAGTCAGAAGGGCAGATCAGACTGGGAAGTCTCCCAGCAATGTCCCTGACCCGTGCCCAGGGGAGGGAGCACACCTCCCTGTGGGTAGGGTCAGGCCGGCATATAGGGCCTTCCATTCCTCGCAGAAGGGAGTTGCCTATGACGACTACCCTTCTATCCTTCCGTGTGGAAGAAGTTTTGAGGCGCGGGTGTGTCCGCTTCCCCCGAGGCACCCTCACAGGTGGGGCTGCTTCCACATCGGCATTCACCTCTCCCTCGGGTTCCAGGGCCCCAAACCTATTTTGCAGAGGCACCTGGGGAGCCAAGCATGGTCGTGGGGGGGGACTCCCACTTCGCCGAGCTGCCGGTACCTGTTTCCACCCATCCTTTTCTCTCAGACTACTTTGGTCTGACTGGCAACTGCAGGATAAAGACTCTGCCGACAGTCCCACACCCCCTACCTCTACATTTGTATTGGTAGGGGTAAGGGAGGACTGAGGGCTCAGTGCAGCAGGAGCACAGTCCATCTGCACACTCCTTTCTATCGCCTATTCGCAAGGTGACCGGGGGCAACATGCTTCTTGGGGAGCCTCAGCTGTGTGCCTTGATCCCAGGGCCGATAGGGCCTGGCACCACCCATCAATTTCAATTTCACAGTCCTTAATGGACCCCAGCCTCTCCTGTTCAGATTCTCTGATTGTCCGCAGTCTAACTACCTCCTCCCTAAGCTCCACCACAAGGCTGAGCAGCTCATCTAGCTGCTCACACCGCACACAAGTTGCATCCTTCCCATCCTCTCCCGGCAGCAGCAGGTTGAGGCACTCCTGGCAGCCAGAGACCTGAACTGCCGCATCTTGGAGCAGACCCTCTGTTTGGGTTGCCACAGTCTTCGCACGGAAAGACCGTTTCCTGGTGAGGACCATGTTTGAAGTGTTAGCATCAGGTCCTGTCAACAGAAGAGCAAGTTACCTGAGAAAAGACAAGAGCACTGACCCATGCTCACACAGGATGCACTCCCACTGCTGCCTTATTGAGTGGGTAGCCCAGGCAGCCCTCAAACACTGACTACCTCCAAACTAGGTGCTCATAACAGCTTTTCACACCTTCTGTGTTGCACTCTGGCCTCTCTTTATTCACACAGCAAATAGGTGTCTCTCTGTGCACAAGAGACGCTCCTGGGCATAGCTGTCTCTCTACAGCACCATCCACTTTTATGAGCTCCCTGTGTCCCAGGAGCGTGGCCCAGCTCAACAGCAGATGATCTCATTTTTATCCTTCCCACTCATCTCCCCTCACATTTCCCTGGGTCCTCAAGGTCAACATCTCCTGAAAGACAACAGCATCATGACTGTGTTTTGAAATCCGCTCAATTAACCACCACGTGTCCAGTGGTCAGTGACTGATGGAGACATATAGCGAGTGCTACTAGAGTTCGTTTGATGAAGCACAAAGGGCATGAAGAGTGAGCAAAGCCTCAAAATGGTGGTAAGGTAACATTTTGCTATAGAAAGGGAAAGGGGAACTTCACAGAAACCAAGACAAAGGGTAACTGTACATTTAAAAGTGCAGGGAAAGGGGGAATTACAGACACTTAGTCAAAATAAAGCCAGAGAAGAGGGCAATAAAGATAAGAAGAAACTGTCCGGAGACCTCTGACAAGAAGGATTAGATCCCCCCCCCCCCGGGCAAGATGATGCCGACATGGGAGAACAATAACAGCAGATAACACCAAGAAGAAAACAGAAGAAGAATTTCACCCCAAAACTTCGGCAAGGGTCACGGGGAATGGTGTCAGGGGGAATGAGGGAATGGGGTCGCAGGGAACGGGGCCATAGGGAATGTAATGAATATGTAATCAAACTGAGGAGGAGACTATTGATTATGTATTAGCTTAACCTATATCTGTAACACACTTTTCTCTTTACGGTGTGCAAGTTTGGAGGAGCTATCCCCCTTGCACCCGGCGCTGCGCAACGCTGGAATAAACATACCTGCTTTATAACCCATCTCTGGATTATAGAGTTTGATTCCGCAAGTCAGGCACCCAGGGAAGGACAGGGAGGTTTGGACTTTCCCTGTGCAGGGCAGTGATCCAGCTGAGGCAGTGCAGGAATCTCATCCCTTGACAGAAATCCTGGAGCTGAAATGAGATTCAGCTCCCTACACACCCACAGGAGCTGGGATTCCTCTGATTCAGTTCAGAAGAGCACAAGGAGTTGCCTGCATGTGAGCTCCTGCTCTGAGTCCTCGGTCCTTCAGCTGGGAGGCAGCTGCTTACACACAGACACTGGGTGATGCCCAAGGTGCCTGGGCTGCTCCTGATGTTTGCCAGTGCTTGTAAACTGTGTGGGAAATCCCTGAGATAGACACCTCCTTCCTGGGCATCAGCTGAGGGCCAGAGAGGGGATAGCACCGGCTGTCTGGTGTATTCACACGCATCTGCAAGAGCAGCACAGGGCCTTCAGCAAAGCCATGCCCTAGGAGTGTCCGTGTTGCTACGTCGAATCCAAGACCCATGATCCGTCTAATGTCTGTGTGCCACCTTCTGCACACTGATACCATAGATGAGCTGCAGGCCTGAGCTCCTGTTTGGACCACAGGGACACAGTTACATGGCTTCCACAACTTCACTGTAGCACAAGGGGAATACAGAGTCTTAACAAGGGTTGGGTGAGGAGTCAAGGAAGGGCGACTGCCCTTTGTGAGAGTGCACTGAGATCTGCCTGAGGATGGAAGAGCAGACAGGTCAGAGCTAATGGAAATGGCCAACAGAGGAGACCATCAGTGTCTGTTCCTGTCTTCTTTTCATGGAGAGCAAGTGGAAGGTTCCCTCTGCAGACATATGGGAGTCTCATGTTGTCAGGCCATTGACCCTTTTGGGAGCCTTTTTCACTCCAGTATCTGCTGCAGGGACAGCACAGCAGGGCATGTGCCATCCAGAAGATTTGTGCAGAGCACAGATGGGAGATTCTTGACCAAGCCATGGAGGAACCAAAGTGGAGAGGTTCTCTGCTGGATCTCATACTCTCCGTCAACAAAAGTCTGGTGGGATCTGTGAAGGTCGAAGGGGCATCAGGCCATGTACAAGAAGGAAATGGATCTCGTTTTATTTATTTATTTATTTGTTTGTTTGTTTATTTATTTATTTATTTATTTAGAGTCCGTAAGCTTAAAAGATATTCATTAATGTCAATAAAATTGAGACAAAGAATTAAAGACAAAGATTGAAATCAATGAAAATTTGTTAACCATTCTCAACATGAGAAAACCTCATGAGTATTGTTCCATTTTAAGTTGTAAATATGTATCTTTGAGGTGATTTGATGTCTTTTTTTTTTTTTTCTTTTTCTTTTTCTTTTTCTGAAACTACGATGTTTTCCAGAACTGCGTTTGCTGGACACATATGCCTTCAGGTTCAGGGACACAGACAGCGGTGCCAGTGCCAATGCCCTGAGACTATAGCCCGGCTCCCGCTGCTGCTCTTCCCTGCTGTCTATTTGATGTCCCTCATGATCCAGGTGTCTCCAGCTCTCCTAAATAAATGGCCGTCGTTAAGGGCATGTTTTCAGCAGGCCATTTAGACACATGCTCTTGCCACAGCCTGCCAGATTTCCCCACCCCTTGCTCTTTGTTCAGACAGATAACTCCCAATTATCTGTCTGATTTCTGACTTTTAGGGGGATGACTCAAATTTGCTCCATCTCGCCAAAGTCTGATGGACTGTGTTGTCAACTCCTTCACCGTGATTCTACCTATCCCTTCTTATCTTTTCTTTTTCTCTTACTTTTTCTTTTTCTATGTCATTTTCTTCTCCTTTTTCTTTCCTTTACCATTTCCCTTTCCCTTTCCATATCCTTTTTTTCCTTTTCATTTTCCTTTTTCTTTTTCTATTTCTATTTTTCTTTCATTTTCTCTCTTTTACTTTTTCATGCTTCAGAGAAAGCATGAATTCTGTAAGTTGTTCATTAATGTCAGTAAAAGTGAAAAAAAGAGTTGAAGACAAAGATAGAAATCAAGAAGAATGTGTTAACCCGTCTCAAAGTGAGAAATACTCACGAGTCCTGTTCAGTGTTGATACCTCCCAACTCCCTGGCTGATCTATCCCAGGGAGATTACTGGAATTTGCTCCATTCCTCAAAAGTCTGTTGTCAGCTCCTTTACCGTGATTCTGTCTATCCCATCCTATCTGTGTCTAACTCATTTCTTGTGCAAATATTCCCTATGAAAGATAAACCTCAATAGAAGCAGCTTGGACACGGCATACAGTTGATAACTGTGTTTTACTGTTCATTCAATTACATCACCTTTCCTTCTGTTTGTTGGCCATAAATAAAGAGAATTCTTTCTTTTTCCATGTGCAGCTGGTTCTCTGTGGAAAGCCAGTGGGAGTTGGTACAAAGTAGGTTTAACACTGAGCGGGTGATGGCAGAAGAGAAGAGTGATGTGAGGAAAAGTGATGCAAGTCCCATGGGGCCAATGAGAGTAGAAGCGAGGTGGGGAGATTGAGGAGGAACTTTCTCCACACAGAAACAGAATAGAACTCACTGGGGACATCCTGGATTGACATCAGTTGCAAAGTGCTTCTTTTACTTCCTGTATAAAACAAACTATAAATAAATAGACAATAACTGCATTTTGGATTCTTGCTCATTAAGCTGTCTCCATTTTGCTGAACAAGTTCTGAAAACCTGAAGAAGATAACAGGAAGGCACAAGGCACAAGAGGCTCTTTAGTTAATAATGGGCCCCAGTGAGCATTTGGTGCTGCATCCATCAACCTCCAGTGCAGAGAGAAGTTTGCACAAAGAACTCAGCAAGACAAAGTCAAAAGTAACAGTGAAGATTCTTGGAGTATTAATGGGCCCACTGAGGGCCATTACCAAGTAAGCTTCACAAGGCACTAATTAGAGCAGATAATTGGAAGCCATGACTCCAGTCAGGCAAAGGCACTGGCATGGTGGCTCTGATGCTAAGAAAATCCTTCTTTATCTTAAGAAGCAAACAGGACAATCCCTGATTCCCAGACCCTTGGCAGGGAGATCCTGTCTCTCATGTTGGCTCAGGGCCCTTCCTGGGGCTGTGGGATGGAGGTCTGTATGATGTTTAATGAAAGTCATGGGGACAGAAGATCCCAGGCTCTGCATGGGGTGCAAGGACAGTGTGAAGTTCATGTCCCATATGGGCCCTGTGTATCATCGCAGGATGTGGGTTGAGAGAAGGGCCCAGTCTGAACAAGCAGTCAGTTCCAATGAAACTCTGAACTTCATAACAGAAACATGGTGGGATTGCTCCCATGACTGGAGCACTGCAATGGATGGCTACAAACTCTTCAGGAAGGATAGGCAAGGAAGGAGGGGTGGTGGTGTGGCTCTCTACGTTAGGGAATTCTTTTATGCTACCGAGATTGTTACTGGGGATGATAACATTGAATCCCTATGGGTAAAGATCAGAGGAAGGGCTGACAAGGCAGACATCCTGGTGGGCGTCTGTTATAGACCGCCAAACCAGGATGAAGAGACAGATGAGGTATTCTACAAGCAGCTGGCACGAGCTGCACGGTTGTCAGCCCTTGTCCTTATTGGGGACTTCATCTTCCCTGTCATATGCTGGGAGTATAGCACGGCACAGAAGAAGCAGTCTAGGAGGTTTCCGGAGTGCATAGAGGATGCCTTCCTGATGCAGCTGGTCAGAGAACCCACAAGAGGAAATGCCCCTCTAGACCTGCTGTTTGCAAACAGGGAATGTCTGGTGGGAGATGTGGAGGCTGGGGGCTGCCTTGGACAGAGTGACCATGAAATGATAAATTTCTCAATTCATGGTGAAACTTGGAGGGGGAATAGTAAAACTGCTACCTTGGACTTCCGGAGGGCGGACTTTGAATTGTTCAAGAGACTAGTAGGGGCAGTCCCCTGGCATTCAGTCTTAGCAAACAAAGGGGTCCAAGAGAGCTGGTTGCTATTCAAGAAGGAAGTCTTAAGGGCGCAGGAGCAGGCAGTCCCCCTGAGCCGCAAAATGAGCCGGTGGGGAAGAAGACCGGCGTGGATGAATAGGGAACTGTTCTTAAGGTTGCAGAAGAAGAAGAGAATCTACCGCCTGTGGAAGGAGGGAAGAGCAACTCAGAATGACTACAAAGAGGCTGTTAAGTTGTGTAGAGGGAAAGTCAGAGAGGCAAAAGCCCAGCTTGAATCTAAGCTGGCCGCTGGGGTAAAAACAAACAAGAAACCCTTTTACAAGTACATCAGCTGTAAGAGGAGGACAAAGGGGAATCTCCATTCTTTACTGGACGAAGCTGGGAATGTGATTACAGACGATAAGAAAAAGGCAGATGTTCTGAATGCCTTCTTGATGTCTGTCTTTAAAAGTTGTCTCGGTCATCCCCAGGGCTCCCCACGCTCTGACCTGGTAGTCTCGGCTGGGGAGCAGACTGAACCCCCTGTGATTCTTGAAGAAGTGGTCGGGGAATTACTACTCCAACTGGACTGCCACAAGTCCATGGGTCCGGATGAGATTCACCCAAGAGTGCTAAAGGAGCTGACGGAGGTGATCGCTGAGCCGCTTTCCATTATCTTTCAGCACTCCCTGTTAATGGGTGAGGTCCCAGAAGACTGGAGGCTTGCCAACGTGACTCCCATTTACAAGAAAGGTTGTAAGGAGGATCCGGGGAACTACAGGCCTGTCAGCCTGACCTCGATGCCAGGGAAGGTAATGGAACGGATAGTCTTGAGGGAGATCATGTGGCAGGTGTGGGAAGACCAGGAGATCCGACCTAGCCAGCATGGGATTGTGAAGGGCAGGTCCTGCTTGACCAATCTGATCTCCTTCTACGATCCCGTGACCCGTCTAATAGATGAAGGAAAGGATGTTAATGTGGTCTACTTAGACCTCGGCAAAGCCTTTGACACTGTCTCCCATGCTGTTCTCCTACAAAAGCTGGCAGCCCGTGGCTTGGATGAGTACACTCTCGGCTGGGTAAGGAGCTGGCTGGAGGGCCGGGCCCAGAGAGTGGTGGTGAATGGAGTTAAATCCAGTTGGAGACCAGTCATGAGTGGTGTTCCCTAGGGGTTGGTGCTGGGACCTGTCCTCTTCAACATCTTTATTGATGACTTGGATGGGGACATTGAGTGCACCCTCAGTAAGTTCACAGATGACACCAAATTAGCAGGGAGTGTCGATCTGCCTGAGGGTAGAGAGGCCCTGCAGAGGGATCTGGATAGGCTGGAGAGCTGGGCCAAAGCCAACAGGATGAGGTTCAACAAGACCAAATGCCAGGTTCTGCATTTTGGCCACAACAACCCTGGGCAGCGCTACAGGCTTGGGGCAGAGTGGCTAGTAGATTGTGTTGAGGAAACAGACCTGGGGGTATTGATTGATGCTCGGCTGAACATGAGCCGTCAGTGTGCCCGGGTGGCCAAGAAGGCCAACGGCATCCTGGCTTGCATCAAAAACAGTGTTACTAGCAGCAACAGGGAGGTAATTGCCCCCCTGTACTCGGCATTGGTGCGGCCGCACCTTGAGTTCTCTGTTCAGTTTGGGGCCCCTCACTGCAAGAAAGACATTGCGGCCCTGGAACGTGTTCAGAGGAGGGCTACAAAGCTGGTGAGGGGTCTGAAGCACAGGCCTTACGAGGAGCAGCTGAGGGAGCTAGGATTGTTCAGCCTGGAGAAGAGGAGGCTCAGGGGAGACCTTATAGCTCTCTATAACTTCCTGAAGGGAGGTTGTAGTGAGCTGGGGGTTGGCCTCTTCTCTCGTGTAATCAGTGATAGAACTAGAGGGAATGGTTTTAAGCTGCGTCAGGGGAGATTCAGGCTGGACATTAGGAAGTATTACTTTTCGGAAAGGGTAGTCAGGCATTGGAATGCACTGCCCAGGGAGGTGGTGGAGTCACTGACCATGGGAGTGTTCAAGAAATGCTTCGATGTGGTGCTGAGGAATATGATTTAGCCAGGAAGTATTGGTAATGGTTGGACTAGATGATCTTCTAGGTCTTTTCCAACCTTGATAATTCTGTGATTCAGTGATAATTGCCCCATAAGTGCTTCATACCCGCCCCATAGCTGCCCCATAGCAGCCCAATAAGTGCCCCATAAGTGCCCCATAGCTGCTTCATAAGTGCCCTATAGCTGCCCCATAAGTGCCCCATAGCTGCCCCATACTTGCCCAATATGTGACCCATAAGTGCCCCATTGCTGCCCAATAGCAGCCCCATAAGTGCCCCATAGCTGCTCCATAAGTTCCCCATATGTGCCCATAAGTGCCCTATAAGTGCCTCATAGCTGCCCCATAGATGCCCCATAGCTGCCTCATAACGGAACCAAAAGAGCCCCACAGCTTCCCCATAAGTGCCCCATAAAAGCTCCATAGCTGCCCCATAAGTGCCCCATAGCAGCCCCATAAGTGCCCTATAAGTGCCCCATACCGGCCCCATAGCTGCCCCATAGCAGACCCATATCTGCCCCATATGTGCCTCATAAGTGCCCCATATGTGCCTCACAAGTGCCCCATATCTGCCCCATAAGTGCCCCATAGCTGCCCCATAAGTGCCCCATAGCAGCCCCATAAGTACCCCATAGCAGCCCAATAACTGCCCCATAGCTGCCACATAGCAGCCCCATAAATGCCCCATAAGTGCCCCATAATTGCCCCATAAGTGCCCCATAAATGCCCCATAAGTGCCCCATAAGTGCCCCATAGCAGCCCAATAAGTGCCCCATAGCAGCCCATTAACTGCCCCATAGCTGTCCCTAAGCTGCCACATAGCAGCCACATAAGTGCCCCATAGCTGCCCAATAAGTGCCCCATAGCAGCCCATTAAGTGCCCCATAAATGCCTCATAGCTGCCCCATGAATGCCCCATAGCTGCCCCATAAGTGCCCCATAGATGCCCCATAGCTGCCCCATACCAGCCCCATAAGTGCCCCATATGTGCCCTATAGGTGCCCCATTACTGCCCCATAGCAGCCCCATTACTGTCCCATAGCTGCCCCATAAGTGCCCCATAGCAGCCTCATAAGTGCCCCATAGCAGCCTCATAAGTGCCCCATTACTGCCCCATAGCAGCCCCATAAGTGCCCCATAGCTGCCCTATAAATGCTTCATAGCTGCCCCATAATTGCCCCATAGTTGCCTCATAAGTGCCCCATAGCTGCCCCATACCAGCCCCATAAGTGCCCCATATGTGCCCTATAGGTGCCCCATTACTGCCCCATAGCAGCCCCATTACTGTCCCATAGCTGCCCCATAAGTGCCCCATAGCAGCCTCATAAGTGCCCCATTACTGCCCCATAGCAGCCCCATAAGTGCCCCATAGCTGCCCTATAAATGCTTCATAGCTGCCCCATAATTGCCCCATAGTTGCCTCATAAGTGCCCCATAGCTGCCCCATAAGTGCCCCATAGCTCCCCCATAGCTGCCCCATAAGTGCTCCATAGCTGCCCCATAAGTGCCCCATAGCAGCCCCATAAGTGCCCCATAAGTGTCCCATAGCTACCCCATAAGTGCCCCATAGCAGCCCCATAAGTGCCCCATAGCCGCCTGTCACGGGTTACTTAGATTTACCTATGCCCGTGACAGGGGAAGCCACCCTGTGGGCCCCCCCCCCGGGGCCCGGAAAGGAGGGGGAAAAGGGGAATGGGATAAAAACAGCGGCAATCTAAGGAGGAAAAACTTATTTTACTAAATATGATACCGAAATACAAGATAACACAATATAATATAATTGAGGCTAACAAATCGAACAAACAGAGAGAGAGAGAGAGTCCCCGAAAACTGAGAGGCAGACTGTGAACTCTAGGTGACACGGCTGGAACGCTTCCCACTCTCCGAGAAGTTGGAGAGAAGAAGGAGGGCACTCCAGCCTGGGAACGAGATTATACAGCGTCCTGGTCCCATGACTTATTGTTACTCCTGTTGTTCTCTGGGATATGTAGTCTTCTTCTGTGGACTGCACATTCAACAGAAGTATCCATACTTGACATGATGTTATGATGTGGAATACTGATAGCAAAATTACAAAATTACAAAACCATGACAGGAGACCCACTTATGGGGCTGGGGACATCTCCAAGTCTACAGTTATGGGCTTTTGGGTCACACTTATGGGTCTGTGTTCCCACTTATGGGGCTGGGGTCCCCATTAACCCCTATGGGGTCACACTTATGGGGCTGGGGATGCAGTTATGGGGCTGGAGCCTCACTTATGTGTCACACTTATGGGGCTGGGGACATCTCAAATTTGTATAGGGTCTCGGTTATGGGGTTTTGGGTGAAACTTATGGGGCAGGAGTCCCCACTGGCCCCTATGGGGTCACACTTATGGGTTTGGAGTCTCACTTATGGGTTACACTTATGGGTCTTGGGAGGCACTTATGGGATTTGGGGTGTCACTTATGGGGCTAGAATTGTACTTATGGGGTTTGGGGTCACACTTATGGGTCTGTGTTCCTACTTATGGAGCTGGGGTCCCCATTGACCCCTATGGGGTCCCACTTATTTGTCGCACACACCTTGTTGCTTGCCGGCCTTCCCGTTGTCATTGGGGTGCGTGAGGTCCCATATAAATGGGGTTTGCGGTCACACTTACGGGTCTGTGTACACACTTATGGGTCCAGGGACACACTTATGGGTCTGGAGCCTCACTTATGGGTCTGGAGACCTCTCCAAGTCTATAGTTATGGGGCTGGGGCCACACTTATGGGTCTGTCGACCCATTTATGGGGCTGGAGAGGCACTTATGGGTCCCACTTATGGGTCTGGGGTCCCCATTGGCCCCTATGGGGTCACACTTATTGGGCTAGAATCATAGTTATGGGGTTTTGGGTCACACTTATGGGTCTGGGGACCCACTTATTGGGCTGAATCCTCACTTATGGGTTCCACTTATGGGTCTGTGTTCCCACTTATGGGTCTGAATCCTTACCTTGTTGCTTGCCGGCCTTCCCGTTGTCATTGGCATGAATGAGGTCTATATAAATGGGGTTTGGGGTCACACTTATGGGGCTGTGTACCCACTTATGGGGTTTGGGGTCACACTTGTGGGGCTGGGGACCCACTTATGGGGCTGGGGATGGAGTTATGGGTCACATTTATGGGTCTGTATTCCCACTTATGGGTCTGAGGACCCACTTATGAGTCTGGAGCCTCACTTATGGGTCCCACTTATGGGGCAAGGGTCCCCATTGGCCCCTATGGGGTCACACTAATGGGTCTGGAGCCTCACTTATGGGGCTGGAGACCCACTTATGGGGCTGGGGACATCTCCAAGTCTACAGTTATGGGGTTTAAGGACCCACTTATGAGTCTGCATTCCCACTTATAGGGCTGGGGTCCCCATTGGCCCCTATGGGGTCCCACTTATGGGGTTTGGGGTCCCACTTATGGGGCTAAGGACGCAGTTGTAGGGCTGCGGACGCACTTATGGGGCTAGAATCATAAGGTTTGTGGTCTCACTTATGGAGCTGGGGTCATAATTATGAGTCTAGAGACCCATGTATGGGGCTGGGGTCACACTTATTGGGACCCCATTAGGGTTTATGGGGACCCCATCAGGGTTTAGGGAACGTCATTAGGGTTTGGGGTCACAGCTATGGGGCTGGAGCCTCACTTATGGGTCCCACTTATGGGGCTCTGTTCACACTTACGGGGCTTGGGGTCCCCATTGGCCCCTATGGGGTCACACATATAGGGCTGGGGATGCAGTTATGGGACTGGAGCCTCACTTATAGGTCACACTTATGGGGCTGGGGACATCTTGAAGTCTTTAGGGTCACACTTATGGGTCTGAGGACTCTCTTACGAGTCTGTGTTCCCACTTATGGGTCTGTGTTCCCACTCTTGGTCTGTGTTCCCACTTATGAGTTAGGAGCCTCTCTTGTGGGTCACACTTATGGGTCTGGAGCCTCACTCATGGGGCTTGGAGTCCCCATTGGCCCCTACGGGGTCACACTTATGTGGCTAGAATCATAGTTATTGGGTTTTGGGTCACACTTATGGGTCTGAGGACCCACTTATAGGTCTGGATCCTCACTTATGGGTCCCACTTATGGGTTTGTGTTTCCACTTATGGGTCTGGGGTCCCCATTGGCCCCTATGGGGTCACACTTATGGGTCGCACTTACCTTGTTGCTTGCCGGCCTTCTCATTGTCATTGGGATGAATGAGGTCCCATATAAAGGCCTTGATGGACTCATCACCCCGATAATGGAGCAGGCAATAGAGCAGGATGGCCCTAGAGATGGTGACTTGCAGAATCAAACTCCATAACCACCAAGTAGTTATAAAGCAGGTATGTTTAATGAGTGATGCACACACACCCTGGTGCAAGGGGCAGAGCTGCACCTCACTTGCACACCGTCAGGAGGAAGCGTGCAACAGATATAGGCTGAACTAATAAATCATCAATAGTTGGCAGGAATTTGGATACATATTCATTACATTCCTCAGACCCCATTAGCATGCAGTCCCTCCCCCCTTGCGCATGCGCAGTGAGTTGTGGGGGTGGACGTGGGATGAAGGCTCATCATCTTCCTCACCATAAACTTTCGACCCTTCAGGAGGGGCACCCCCCAAACTGGTTCCAGCTGCTCTGTGGACATCTAATCACCACGCTGTTCTCGGGCTGTTCCACCCTGATCTTCATGGCCTTCATCCCCTTGTTTTCTCAAGCTTAGTGTCTGCAATTCCCCCTCTCTCTGACCCCCTTAACATAAACTATCTACCTGTAACTATACTTTGCCTCAGTGAGGCCCCCTTTCCCTTTCTGTAGCAAAGTATTCCCTTTTCATCTACTATGGGGTACCTTTTCACTACTCACTGACAATTCATGATGGATGGGCAAGGAAGATGAGGAAAGGCAGCTGCCCTTTGTGAGAGCGCACTGAGCTCTGCCTGGGGATGGCAGAGGAGCCAGCTGAGAACTGATGGAAAAGGCACAAAGAGGAGATTGGCAGATTCTGTTCCTTGCTTCCTGATCAGGAAGAACAAGAGGAAGAGGACAGGCAGGAATCAGAGTTACAGCTGGGATGGAATTGTTTTCTTCAGACTGCCTGCTATGGTGCAGTGTTTTGGTTCTAGGAGAAAACCATTGATAACACTCTGATGTTTTCAGTTGCTGCTAAGCAGTGTTGTACGGAGCCAAGGCCATGGTCAGTAGAGGGCACATGGAGCTGGGAGGGAACAGAGTGAGGACAGCTGACTGAAAGTGGCCAAAGGGACGTTCTCTATCAGCTGACAGCAAGCAGAAATTGTATTGAAAGGGGTGGGAGTTCATCTCAGTCTTTTCACTGCCCAGGGCCCAACTGGGCATCTGTCTGGTGGTGCTGAGCAAGTGCTTGTTTATCCGCTGTTACATACAATTCAATATCAATAGATATATAGTGATAACTATAACTCCTCTCCTTTTATCTCTCTTAGTAAATTGCTTTGTTACAACCCACAAGTTGTACTTTTTTTCCCAGTTCTCTTCCCCATCCTATTAGGAATGGGGCAGTGCACAAAGCACTGTGTGCTGCTGAGCCACATGTTGGGTTCAACAACCACCGTCATTTTGGTGCCAGATGAGAGGCTCCAAGGGTTGAGATAACAGCACATTTGTCCAGATCGAGTTAACACAGGGCTTTTTCGGAGCTGGAGAACTGCAGGCCATGATGCTGAGAGTTTCCCTATTTGTGGAGACTGATGAGTCTTCTCATGAAGCTGCATTGCACAGCTCCTTGCTTGCTGCTTGTTTTCCCTGCTGCATTATTTGTCAACTCTGGATGCTGGATTAGGGTATTTATTTTGCTATGCTCTTTGACCTTGCTTTGTATAATGATAAAATTGGCAGCTGACAAAGTGAAGTTTTGTGCACATTCAGCTCTGTGGTCATCTTTGGGTTTTGGAAGTAATATTGTTGGCATGATAAGAAATTACACATTTTACATAGTCTCCTCTGGGAGCCCAGGGGTACTCAAGGAGTGACTGGATATTGTGTTGAGGGACATGGTTTAGTGGGAGCTCTTGGTAATAGGCGAACGGTTGGACTGGATGATCTTTTAGGACTTTTCCAGCCTTGGTGATTCTAGAATTCTAGGACTGAGGTTAAACATTATTCAGGAATATCAGTGAGAGATCTGTTTCTAGGTGAGAAGGCTCTGCATGGCAGGGGGTGTGGGATGGTCTGGGCAGCTGCCTGGAGCGGTGGGCACCCCCAGGGCTTAGGAACTACATCTCTGGGCAACCGCATGATCCTGAGAAACTGGTAGAATATTGGGGGAAGGTCTGATGAAACCCTGGAGATCTCAAACAGGCACAAATAACTGGAGTTTGCCAGGGCCTGGCCCACACCTACTGAGCTGTGTTTAACATTCTTCAGCATCATCAATGGGAAGAGAGCTGGATCTGCTGACAGATCCCTCTGCCACTCCACCCCTCATAATGAGCTCTGCAGTCACTCCTGCTACAGGTCATGTAGCTGTTCCAAGTATTGCTATAAGAAAATGAAACAAATGCTTCCCAAGGGAGGTGCACTGTGCCAGGAGGTACAGCCCTGTAACCCTCCAGCCCCTCCAATGAGCACAGTGGCTGCTCCAACTTCAGTCACAGGTCCTACGGTGATTTCAGCTCTGGCAATGGGCTCTGCAGTTGCTCCAACTCCTGCAGTAGGAAAACAGCCTCTCCAGTTCCTACAGTGAACCTTGAGGCTGTTAAAACCCCTGCAACAGGTCCTAGACTTGCAAACAGATATGCATATAAACTATTATCATCTATGTATCATATGTATATGTATTAGTACATGCAGATATGTTAGCAACTGCCTATATTGTATATATGTGAAAATATACTATATATATAAGATATGTATACATGCATTTATCATATTTATAATCGTTTTCTTTTTATCTTGACCTTAGAACACAGATTCTAAACCTCAGCACTGCCTTGAGTCCCTTACAGATCTCCTTGGGACTTCTGAAACTATCCCTGCCAGTCAGTGAAATGCACCAGAATATCTTGAAGTCTTCTCAGGGAGCAGCTCCTGAGGTACATTCCTTAAACCAGATTTGGAAGAGGCCTCCAGTTCTCTGGACGTGCTCCGAAGGGGCCCTCTTGTTATGGCAGTGACAGCAAGGAGACCAGCACTGATGCAGTCGTTCATATTGCTGGCTACTGACTGCTGTCCCGGAGTGCTGCTGTAGAGACAACAGGACTGTTGTGAGACACAGAAGACCTGAGAGCACTGTGGCAGTGTAAAGAGATCAGAATGAAAATGTTGAGCTGCTGTCTGTGGCTGCACCTACCCAAATCCAGACAAAGTAGGAAGACAGAACAGCTAAGCAAATGTCATTTTTGAAACCTTTTTAGGTATCCTATAACGTATTCAGGGAATCTGGTTACATGTTTACATCAGCTCCTAAAGTGACAAAATGAAATTAGGTAGGAAAGAATTTAAATTCATTTTTATTTATAAGTTCAATAACATTATTTTCTTTTGCACATTCCTATATCTCACATAATCAAACAATCAAAGATGCATAAAAAATGAAGAACCATCACTGGGAATCCTATGATGAAGTTGTCCATTTTATGGAAGCTGGAATAGTTCTTATTGCAACATGTTCCTGAGAGCGTGCTTGATCTCCCTGTTCCTCATGCTGTAGATAATAGGGTTCAGTGTTGGAGGAACCACTGAGTACAGAAGTGCCACTGTCAGATCCAGGAGTGGGGAGGAAATGGATGGGGGCTGAGGCAGTGCAGGAGTCTCATCCCTTGACAGAAATCCTGGAGATGAAATGGGATTCAGCTCCGTACACACCCACAGGATCTGGGATTCCTCTGGTTCAGTTCAGAAGTGCACAAGGAGTTGCCTGCATGTGAGCTCCTGCTCTGAATCCTCGGCCATTCAGCAGGGACGTAGCTGCTTACACACAGACACTGGGTGATGCCCAAGGTGCCTGGGCTGCTCCTGATGTGTGCCAGTGCTTGTAAACCGTGTGGGAAGTCCCTGTTCTCTGCTAGATCTCATACTCTCCGGCAATGACAGTCTGGTGGGAACTGTGAAGGTCAATGAGACATCAGGCCAAGTGCAAGACGCAAATGGATCTCTTTTTATTTATTTATTTATTTATTTATTTATTTATTTATTTATTTATTTATTTATTTATTTATCTATCTATCTATCTATCTATTTATTTATTTATTTATTTATTTATTTGTATTTAGGCCGTAAGCTTAAAAGATGTTCATTAATGTCAGTCAAACTGAGACAAAAAATTGAAAACAGATATCAAAATCAATGAATATGTGTTAACCCTTCTCAACATGAGAAATTCTCATGAGTCTTGTTTAATTTTAAGTTGTACATATGAATCTTTGGCGTGATATGATGACTTTTTTTTTTTTTTAGTTCTTTTTCTGAAACTACGATGTTTACCACAACTGTGTTTGCTGGACACAAATGCCTTCAGGTTCAGGGACACAGACAGTGGTGCCAGTGCCAATGCCCTGTTATGAAATCCTGGCGTGGCCATTGCTCTTCCCTGCAGCCTATTTGATGTCCCTCATCCTCCAGATGTCTTCAGCTCTCCTAAATAAATGGCCGAGGTTAAGGGCATGTTTTCAGCAGGCCACTTACACACATGCTCCTGCCACAGCCTGCCAGATTTCCCCATCCCTTGCTCTTTGTTCAGTCAGATACCTCCCAATTATCTGTCTGATTTCAGATTTTTAGGGGGATGACTCAAATTTGCTCCATCTCGCCAAAGTCTGATGGACTGTGTTGTCAACTCCTTCACTGTGATTCTATCTAGCCCTTCCTATCTTTTCTTTTTCTCTTTCTTTTTTTTTTCTATGTCATTTCCTTTTCCTTTTCCTTTTTCACTTTCTTTTTTTTTCCTTTTCCTTTTTCTCTTTCTCTTTCTCTTTCTCTTTCTCTTTCTCTTTCTCTTTCTCTTTCTCTTTCTCTTTCTCTTTCTCTTTCTCTTTCTCTTTCTCTTTCTCTTTCTCTTTCTCTTTCTCTTTCTCTTTCTCTTTCTCTTTCTCTTTCTCTTTCTCTTTCTCTTTCTCTTTCTCTTTCTCTTCTCTTTTTTTTTTATTTTTCATGCTTTTAAATATTTCTGAAATATTTAAAATCCCGTCTCAATTTCTGAAATACTCACGAGTCCTGTTCAATTTTAAGTTGATACCTCCCAACTCCCTGGCTGATCTATCCAGGGTGATTACTGGAATTTGCTCCATTCCTCAAAAGTCTGCTTTCAACTCCTTCACCGTGATTCTATCTATCCCATCCTATCTGTGTCTAACTCATTTCTTGTGCAGATATTCCCTATGAAAGATAAACCTCAATAGAAGCAGCTTGGACATGGCATGCAGTTGATCACTGTGTCTGACTGTTCATTCAATTGCATCACCTTTCCTTCTGTTTGTTGGACGTAAATAAAGAGAATTCTTTCTTCTTCCATGTGCAGCTGGTTCTCTGTGGAAAGCCAGTGGGAGTTGGTACAAAGGAGGTTTAATACTGAGCGGGTGACTGCAGAGGAGAAGAGTGATGTGAGGAAAAGTGATGCAAGTCCCATGAGGCCAATGTGAGTAGAAGTGGGGTGGGGAGGTTGAGGAGGAACTTTGTCCACACAGAAACGGAATAGAACTCATTGGGACATCCTGGATTGACATCAGTTGCAAAGTGCTTCTTTTACTTCCTGTATAGAACAAACAATAAATAAATAGACAATAAATGCATTTTGGATTCTTGCTCTTTAAGCTGTCTGCATTTTGCTGAACAAGTTCTGAAAACCTGGAGAACAGGAAGGCACAAGGCACAGGAGGCTCTTTAAGTTTTAATGGGCCCCAGGGAGCATTTGGTGCTGCATCCATCAACTTCCAGTGCAGAGAGAAGTTTGTACAAAGAACTCAGCAAGACAAAGTCAGAAGCAACAGTGAAGTTTCTTGGAGTATTAATGGGCCCACTGAGGGCCATTAGCAAGCAACCTTCCTTAGTCGCAAGATAGGGCAGATAATTGGAAGCCATGACTCCAGTGAGGCAAAGGCACTGGCATGGTGGCTCTGATGCTAAGAAAATCCTTCTTTATCTTAAGAAGCAAACAGGACAAGCCCTGCTTCCCAGACCCTTGGCAGGGAGATCCTGTCTCTCATGTTGGCTCAGGGCCCTTCCTGGGGCAGTGGGATGGAGGTCTGTATGAAGTTAAATGAAAGACATGGGGACAGAAGATCCCAGGCTCTACATGCGGTGCACGGATACTGTGAAGTTCATATCCCACATGTGCCCTGTGTCTCATCGCAGGATGTCAGATGTGAGAAGGGCACAGTCTGAAGAAGCAATCAGTTCCAATGAAACTCTGAACTTCAGATCTCTCAGTTCCAGTGCCCTCCTGTGCACACTCTCCCATAGTTTGATGTTTTCTATGTTCTGCTTTGCCCAGAAGTGCACCCAGTGCTCCAGGTGAAGCTGCAGCAGCGCAGAGCAGAGCAGAGAGGGACAATCCTTTCCCTTACCCAGCTTGCAATAAATTGCTTTATGCACTCCAGGGGACCGTTGGCTATCCTGGCTGACTGGGCACACTGCTGACTCACTTCCAAATTGATGTTGAGCAGGACCCCCAATCCTTCTCATTCAGACCACTCTCCAGTGTCCCATATCCAGTCAGTGTTTATGTCCAGTGTTGCCCATACCCAGGTGTACAATCAGGCACTTGTTCTTGTAATGCTTTATGCACTTGGTGCTTAGTACCAACTGGTACCCACTTCTCTGACTTGTCAACATCTCTTTGCAAGTTTTGTCCACCCTCAGTGGAGGCAACTGCACCTCCTCATCTGGTCTCATCAGCAAACTTGCTGAGAACATCTTCTAGTCCTGCATGCAAGTCATCTGCATAAACATAGAAGAGAAGTGGCCCTACAATGGAGCCCTGGGGAACCCTGATAGTGACCGTCTACCAGGCTGATGGAACCCATTGACTATAATCCTTTGAGCCTGACCTATTGGCCAACTGCTCACCCACCACATTCTGTTTCTGTCTAGCCATATGCAGGACATTCTGCCCAGAAGGTTGTTGTGAGAAACAGTATCAAAGGCTCTACTGTAATCCTCAAGAATAACATCATCTGGCTTCCCTGGTACAACTAAATGGACAACTGTGTCATAAAGGGACCTGAAGTTAAACAGGACCTTCCCCTCAGGAACTTGCGTTGGCTGCAACCAATAACAGAATTGTCCTTCAGCTGTTTTTCCATAACTCCCACCATCAATTTCTCCTTAATTTTACCAGGTGCTGGAGTGAGACTGACAGGTCCATAATTGCCCCTGTCATCTTTCTTGCTCTTTCTTACAATGAGACAACATTTGCCAGATTCCCGTCAACTGGTATGACCCTAGACTTAATTAGATGCCATTGAAATGCAAGCCCAGAGAATACTAAGGTGTCATCATTGCAAGAACATAGATGTGCCATAGCTTTGCAGTGCCTTGAACTCTGGAGTATGCCACAGATGGAGCATAGAGAAAGACTGGCCTCTTCTGTTGGTAAGCAGAATAACACTGCGTGATACATGGGGACTGTGTCTCTTCTGCTATGCTCTGCTCGCAGGGGAAAGGTGGAGAGGGTTGCTCTCATGTCAGTATTCATATCTGAGGTGTGGAATCAAAGTGGAGAGACCAGGCTCTTTTCAGCAGTGTGTGGAGACAAGACAAGGGGAAATGGAACAGAAACTGGAGCATAGGAAGTTCTGCACAAATGTGTGCAAGAACATCTTTACAGTGAGGGTGATGGAGCCCTGGAACATACTGCCCAAGAGGTTGGGGAGTCTCCTTCTCTGGAGATATTCAAGACCCGCCTGGACGCCCACCTGTGTGCCTACCTGGTGTTCCCCAGGGGTCTGTGCTGGGGCCTGTCCTCTTCAGTATCTTTATTGATGACCTGGATGAGGGCACTGCGTGCATCCTGTGTAGGTTTGCAGACTACACCAAATTGGCTGGGAGTGTGGATGTGCCTGAAGTTAGCAAGGCCCTACTGAGGGATCTGGACAGGCTGGAGAGCTGGGCTGAAGCCAATGGGATGAGGTTCACCAAGACCAAATGCCACGTCCTGAACTTTGGGACCTGGAATGGATTTCCTAGGGTGGGGGTGGTGGATTCACGGACCCTGGAGGCGTTCAAGGAATGATTGGACTTTTTTTGTTGAGGGACATGGATTAGTGGGAGCTATTGGTGATAGGTGAACAGCTGGACTGGATGATCTTTTAGGTCTTTTCCAACCTTGGTGATTCTATGATTCTGTGATATCCTGTCCTTGTATGAGTGCCCTCTTTGAGCAAACACTCTCTGGGAGGACTCAGCACATGTCTGGAATTAGTCACTGACCACTAGAAATCTGGTGTTTAATTCAACAGATTTTAATGTACTGTCATGATGTTGTTGTCTTTCAGAAGCTGTTGGCCGCGAGGACCCCGGGACACCACAGGGGAGATGAGTGGGAAGGATAAAAAATGACATCATCTGTTACTGAGCTGGGCTGGGCTTCTGGGACACAGGGAGCTCATAAAAGTGGAAAGTGTTGTAGTTGTAGTGCTCAGCTGTGCCCAGGAGCAGCTCTTGTGCACAGCACAGCAGGGCTGGGGCTTGAGCAACAGTTCACAAGAGGATAGAAGAGAAGGGAGAGAGAGCTTACTGTGTTTGTACAGTGTGAGCCTGCTGTGAGCTGACTGCAGGAGCATTGATAACAGATCAGCAGAATGGTAAGTGTCATGCAGTAGGCAATGCATCTGCTTTTCCTAGAGAGATCACCAAATTTGGGACATTCCATAGCAGATCTGGCTGCAAGCACCACATGTTTCTTTGCTATGTTAAAAGGCTTCTGCTCCACCTGAGGGCTTCTGTACTGCAGGGTCTGAGCACAGCCCTGAGGGCTGCATGTCCCAGCACGGCTGCAGGCTGTGCAGACGGGGCTGCAGGCGGGTGCCCAGGGCTGTCCTGCAGAGCAGGGTCCCTGCTGTGCCCCAGGGGCTGTGTGCCGGGTATGGGACTCTGCCGCCTGCCAGGCTCAGCACTCAGCCTGCCCGGGGAGCTGCCCAGGGCGCTGTGGGGAGACGTGTGGGAGGAAGGAGCCCCCGGCAGGGCTTGTGCTGCCACAGCTGCTGCCTGGGGCAGGGGATCACAGCTCCACTGCACAACTGAATGTTTCTACGGTTGCTTTGCCAGAGGAGAGCCAAGGCAGGGGGTTTCCATTTCCTGTTCTGGGGGAACGCAGAAAGGATTGGAGGCAGAATTGTAAAAGGGGCTGTCACAGCTCTGATAATTTTTCTTCAATCAATTGCTTATTTTGAGAACAGTCACACATGATGTGCTCTCAGTCTCCCGTTTCCTGAAGGATTGAACCAATTGAAAATATCATCATTTTCAGTAGACATGAATAATTCACTTAACCTACAAACGGGCAGTTTTTTAGAATTCACACTGAATGGCACAGAGGCTGTTTTTGGGGCTCTAAGAGCAGTTGGGTTAAAGATATGAGACATGAAACACATGAAAATATCCAGGGAGGTGGGATAAGAAAATAAGTGGAATGTTAGAGCTCCATATGCTGCTTCTGCTTAAGGAATGCTGAACTACATGAAATTAAATGCAAGTAATGGTGCTAAATGTACACTGTTGTAGGAGAATGAAAACATTTTATTATATAGCAGGAGGAGTCTCTCTGAGAATGGTCTGGACTTGTCATTATCTTCTGCACTCTGAACAGGACTCCAAGCCCAGGAACTGCAGATGCCCAACAGCAGCTCCATCAGCGAGTTCCTCTTGCTGCCGCTGGGAGACACGCGGCAGCTGCAGCTCCTGCACTTCTGGCTCTTCCTGGGCATCTACCTTGCTGCCCTCCTGGGCAACGGCCTCATCAGCACAGCCGTAGCCTGCGACTGCCGCCTGCACACCCCCATGTACTTCTTCCTCCTCAACCTGGCCCTCCTCGACCTGGGCAGCATCTCCACCACTCTCCCCAAAGCCATGGCCAACGCCCTCTGGGACACCAGAGCCATCTCATACACAGGATGTGCTACACAGCTCTTTTTCCTTCTCCTCTTCATGTCAGCAGAGTTGTCCCTTCTCACCATCATGTCCTATGACCGCTACATTGCCATCTGCAAGCCCCTGCACTACGGGACCTTGATGGACAGCAGAGCTTGTGCCACCATGGCAGCAGCTGCCTGGGGCACTGGGGTTCTCTATTCCCTGCTGCGCACTGCCAGTACGTTTTCACTGCCTCTCTGCCAAGGGAATGTTGTCAACCAGTTTTTCTGTGAAATCCCCCAGATCCTCAAGCTCTCCTGCTCAGCCTCTTACCTCAGGGAAGTTGTGCTTCTCATTTTTAGTGTCAGTTTAGCCTTTGGTTGTTTTGTTTTCATTGTTGTGTCCTATGTGCAGATCTTCCTGGCTGTGCTGAGGATGCCCTCTGAGCAGGGACGGCACAAAGCCTTCTCCACATGCCTCCCCCACCTGGCCGTGGTCTCCCTGTTTCTCAGCACTGGCTTTTTTGCCTACCTGAAACCCCGCTCCATTTCCTCCCCACTCCTGGATCTGACAGTGGCAATTCTGTATGCAGTGGTTCCACCAACACTGAACCCTATTATCTACAGCATGAGGAACAGGGAGATCAAGCACGCTCTTAGGAAGGGGTTGCAATAAGCACTATTCCAGCTTTAATATAGTGCACATCTTCCTCACACGATTCCGACTGATGGTTCTTTATTTTTTATGTATCTTTGATTGTATGATTATGTGAGATATAGCAATGTGCAAATAAAATGTTATTGAACATATAAAAATGTATTTCATATCTTTTCTACCTAATTTCCATTTTCTCTTTTCAAGAGCTCATGGAAACATGTAACCAGATTCCCTGAATACGTTATAAGATACCTTTGTCAGGATTTGGGGAGGTGCAGCCACAGACAGGAGCTCAACGTGTTCTTATCATTTCTGATCTCTTTAAACCGCCACAGTGCTCTCAAGTCCTCTCATTTGTGCAGGCTGAAGGTCTTGTTCTTCTCACTACAGTCCTGTTGTCTCTACAGCAGCACTCCGGGACAGCAGTCAGTAGCTAGCAATATGAACAGCTGTGTCAGAGCTGGCCTCCTTGCTGGCACTGCCATAACAAGAGGGCTGCTTCAGAGCAGGGCCAGAGTACTGGAGGCCTCTTCCAAAGATGGTATAAGGAATGTACCGCAGGAGCTGCTCCCTGAGAAGACTTCAAGATATTCTGGTGCAATTTACTGACTGGCAGGGATAGTTTCAGAATTCCCAAGGAGATCTGTAAGGGACTCAAGGCAGTGCTGAGGATTAGAATCTGTGGTCTAAGGTCAAGATAAAAAGAAAACGATTATAAATATGATAAATGCATGTATACATATCTTATATATATAGTATATTTTCACATATATACAATATAGGCAGTTGCTAACATTTCTGCATGTACTAATACATATACATATGATACATAGATGATAATAGTTTATATGCATATCTGTTTGCAAGTCTAGGACCTGTTGCAGGGGTTTTAACAGCCCCAAGGTTCACTGTAGGAACTGGAGAGGCTGTTTTCCTACTGCAGGAGTTGGAGCAACTGTAGAGCTCATTGCCAGAGTTGAAATCACCGCAGGACCTGTGACTGAAGTTGGAGCAGCCACTGTGCTCATTGGAGGGGTTGGAGGGACCACAGGGCTGTACCTCCTGGCACAGTGGACCTCCCTTGGGAAGCATTTGTTTCATTTTCTTATAGCAATACTTGGAACAGCTACAGGACCTGTAGCAGGAGTGACTGCAGAGCTCATTATGAGGGGTGGAGTGACAGCGGGATCTGTCCCAGAGCTTGGAGCAGCCACAGGATGTGTAGCAAAACTTTGGAGCTGCTGCAGGGTCTGTGCCAAGAGTTGCAGAGGCTGCAGCACTGTCAGCATTTCCAGCTCTCTGGATCTGGCACACTGCAGTCATGTGTGTTTCTTGGGGGCTACCAGGGCCACACCAGAACTGCCCCCAATATTCTACCAGATTCTCAGGATCCTGCAGTTGCTCGGAGATGAAGTTCCAAAGCCCTGGGGGTGCCCACCGCTCCAGGCAGCTGCCCAGACCATCCCACACCCCCTGCCATGCAGAGCCTTCTCACCTTGGGGCAGGTCTCTCACTGATATTCCTGAATAATGTTTAACCTCAATCACCGAATCATAGAATCACCAAGGTTGGAAAAGGCCATAAAGATCATGCAGTCCAACCATTCACCTATTACCTATAGCTCCCACTAAACCATGTCCCTCAACACAATATCCAGTCACTCCTTGAATACCCCTGGGCTCCCAGAGAAGACAATGTAAAATGTGTAATTCCTAATCATATCAACAATATTACTTCCGAAACCCAAAGATGACCACAGAGCTGAATGTGCACAAAACTTCAGTTCAGCTGCCAATTTTATTGTGATACAAACCAAGGTCAAACAGCACAGCAAAATAAATACCCTAATCCAGCATCCCGTTTTGACAAATAATGCAGCAGGGAAAACAAGCAGCAAGCAAAGAGCTGTGCAGTGAAGCTTCATGAGAAGACTCAGCAAGCTCCACAAATAGGGAAGCTATCAGCATCATGGTTTGCAATTCTCCAGCTCCCACAAAGCCCTGTGTTATCTCGCTCTGGACAGATGTGCTGTTATCCCAACCCTGGGAGCCTCTCATTGGGCACCCAAATGATGGTGGTTGCTGAATCCAACATGTGGCTCAGCAGCACACAGTGCTTTGTGCACTGCCCCATTCCCAGTGGGATGGGGAAGAGAATTGGGGGGAAAAAAGTACAACTTGTGGGTTGTAACAAAGCAGTTCACTAAGAGAGATAAAAGGAGAGAAGTAATAGTTATCACTGTATATCTGTTGATATGGAATAGTATGTAACAACTGATGCACAAGCACTTGCTCAGCACCACCAGACTGATTCTCAGCTGGGCCCTGGGCAGTGAAAAGACTGAGATGAACTGCCACTGCTTTCAATACAATTTCTGCGTGCTGTCAGGTGCTACAAAACATCCCTTTGGTCACTTCCAGTCATCTGTGCGCAGCCTGTTCCCTCCCAGCTCCTTGAGCACTCCACGAACACTCCACTGTCCCGTCCAGTTCAACCAACACTTGTATCCACCCAGCAGAAGGCTGTGCCCTATGTGTCCCATTTGACCTCTGCATGGAGCTTACAGTTGACAGGGGCATAGCTGAGAAGCTCTGGGCATGGACTAATGGACAAGGAAGTAAGGTAGCTTCTTAACTTCCTCCCTTCATACCTTAACAACTTCCTTGTAATATCCCCAAGTATCCTGTCCCTTCTTCTGGACGATGGAGATTCTCTTTTTCTTCTTGAGTCTCAACAGTTTTTCCCAGTTCAACTACACTGGTCTTCTTCCCCTATGGCTCACCTGATGGCATTCAGGGACAGCCTGATCTTGTGCCTTTAAGATTTCCATCTTGAGGAGTGTCCAGGCTTCCTGGACCCCTTTACCCATACGGAGCGACTCCCAAGGGACCCGTGCTACAAGTGTTCTGAACAGGTCAAAGTCCGCCCTCTAGAAGTTCAGGATAGTAGTTTTGCTAGTCACCCTTCTGACATCTCCAAGAATAGAGAATTCTACCATTTCATGGCCACTCTGCCCAAGACAGTCCCCAACCTTCTAAACTCCAACCAGTCCTTCACTGTTAGAGAAGAGCTGGTCTAGCAAGGAACCACATCTGGTGGGCCTTCATACCAGCTGCGTAAGGAAGCTGTCTTCCATACAATCTAGAAACCTCTTGGACTGCTTCCTCTGCTCTTTATTATATTCCCAGCATATATCAGGGAGGTTGAAGTCTCCCAAGAGAATGAGTGCTGGCGATCGTGCGACTTCAGTAAGCTGCTCATAGAATGCCTCAGCCATCAATTCATCTTGATTAGGTGGTCTATAAGAGACCATTAACAAGATGTCACACCTACAGGCTTTTCCCCTGATCCTTACAAACATGCACTCGTCTTGATTGTTCTGAAGCCTAAGCTTTTCAACATCAAAACTCTCTTCAATATAAAGGGCCACACCTCCACCCTTCCTTCCTCATCTATCCCTTCTGAAGAGCTTGTAACCATCCATCGCAGCACTCCAGTCATGGCAGTGGTCCCACCATGGGTCGGTAATAGCAACTAGGTCATGGTTTGTCAGATGCACAGTTGCTTCCAGCTCCTCCTGCTTGTTGACCAAGCTCCGTGAGTTGGTGTAGACGCACTTCAGCTGAGGCATCTGCCTCTCTCCCAGCTCAAGAAGCGTTCCCCTAGGCTCATCTCTGATGAGCCTTGTTTTGTCCCCTCCCCCATCGTAGCTAGTTTAAAGCTCTTTCGATAAGCCCTGCTACCTTCTGTGCGAGGATTCATTTTCCCCTTTGAGACAGTTGGGTTCCATTCATGGATAACAGACCATGGGCCAAGTAAACTGCCCTGTGATCAAAGAAACCAAAATTTCTGGCTCAATACCAGTCTCTGAGACAACTATTCATTGCTTTGCTTTCTGAGCCTGCTCCGTGTCCCTCACTGCCACTGGAGGTATAGAACAAAAAATCACTTGATCTCCCACTCTATGAACTAAATGGCCTAAAGTCCTGAAATCTCTTTTCATAGTTTGTAGTCTTATCTAAGAAATTTCATTACTGCCCACATAAACTATGAGTAGTGGAAAATAATCAGTGGACCTAACCAGCATTAGGAGTTTCCTCATTATGTCCCTGACCTGAAACCAAGAAGGCAGCAGACTTACTGACGGCTCGAGTCCAGTCTGCAAATGGGGCCCTCTATTCCTCTGAGAAGGGAGTCACCCACCACGACCACCCTTCTTTCTTTCATGGCAGAGAAAGTCACAAGGCTTGGTAGTGACTGCCTTGCATTAGGCTCCCTCCTAGGCAGATCCTCCATTGCCTCCCCATTCTTATCTCCTTCAGATTTCAGAGTGTCAAACCTGTTGCTTAGAGGGAGCAGGGTTCGAGGGTTAGGCAGGCATGGGGGGGCTCCTGTGATGTTGAGTTGGGACTCTCTTCCAACCCTCCTCATCAGTCAGGTCTGTCTGACTGTGACAGGGCAGGGAGTCAACCACTTTTCTGGGGGTATCTGCCTGGCAGCCTTCCCTCGGTGATGCCAGCAAGTCACTCCACCAGCCCATCTCCAGATCACACTCCCTGATGGTGAATTGTGAGTAAAACCTTGAGTAAAGTGAGAGTTCACCTAGTGAAAAGTATGAGTAGAAACCTGGATTGACGTGAGGGTAAACCCAGAGTAAACCCAGGATCCCATCCATCATCATGCTTGGCCTCTAAGGGGAACATTTTCCAGTGTTGCTGTGTAAAAATATAGGTTCCTCACATCTAACCTATGTCTCCCCTTTTTAATTTAAATCCATTTCCATGTGTCCTGTTATCATCAGACCATCCCATCCTTATTCTAGCGTTAGGCATCTCATCCTCACATGGAAACCCTGGGGCTGAATTGGGATCAGTTTTTCAAAGAACCACGGGGGCTGCAAGTTCACCTAGCTGAGTTCAGATGTGCACAGTGAGGTGTCTGTGTGTGAGTCCCTCATCTGAATCCTTGGTTTTTATTCCACAGGGACTGCACTGCTTATACACAGACTCTCAGTGATGCCCAAGGTGCCTTGGGTGATCCTAGTTTTGTGCTAGTGCTTGTAAACTGTGACAGAAAATCTATGAGATAGACACCTCCTTCTGGAGCATCAGCTGAGGGCCAGAAGGGAGGTATTCTTGGCCATCCTAAATACCACTGCAACCCCGTGCTTAGGGCACCCATTGTGTCTTTTGCACCTGACCCCATGGAGTATGTAGTGATATTCAGCTTATCAAAAGGATGAGCTCAGAACAGAAGAGGCAGATTTTCCTCTCTGCTCCATCTGTGGCATAGTCTGGATTTCAAGGTATTGCAAAGCTATGGCACATCTACGTTCTTGCACTGATGACACTTTAGCATGCTCTGGGCTCGCATTTCAATGGCATCTAATAAATCTAGGGTCATACCAGTTGACAGGAAGCTGGCAAATGTTGTCACATTGTAAGGAAGAACAAGAAAGATGACACGGGCAACTATGGACCTGTCAGTCTCACTACAGTGCTTGGTAAAATTATGGAGAAAATGATGGTGGGAGTTATGGAAAAACAACTGAAGGACAGGTCACAGACAACACAAGATACAGAGGGGAAGGTCCTATTTAATTTCAGGTCTTTTTATGATACCATTATTATCCATTGAGCTGAACAAGGGAAGGCAGTTGATGTAATCCTTGAGGATTTCAGTAGAGCTTTTGATACTATTTCTCCAGCACCCTTCTGGACAGAAATTCCTGCATACAGCTAGACAGAAACAGAACGTGGTGTGTTGTAATACAAGAAGAATTTTACAGAGCAGCAGCCATGGATTGAGATTAGGAGTTCACAGAGCAGCAGCTGTGGAGCAGGATAAACAGCATGAGAACAAAGGACATCTCTAGGAAAAGAATGAATGGCTCGTGGCTTTGAAGGGGGGTTATAGGGTTGTTATTGCAGTAGCTTTCCTCCAATTAGCGTGTGTGATTTTTGGACACCCTTGTCTGTCTCCTTTAAAATCATGGCTTTTCTGGCAATAAATTGACGAAGCTGTATGTAACTATATTGGTGTTTGTCTGTTTTTCCCAGCACGCTGACCTTTTGCCTTTCAGGTTCACCAGCAGTGGTGGGTGAGCAGTTGGCCAGTAGTTCTGTCCCAAAGGATTATAGTCAGTGGGTTCCATTGGGCTGGTAGATGGTCACTTCCAGAGTTCCCCAGGGTTCCATTTTAGGGCCACTTTCCTTTCATGTTTATGCAGATGACTTGCATGCAGGACTAGAAGATGTTCTGAGCAAGTTTGCTGATGAGACCAGATGAGGAGGTGCTGTTGCCTCCACTGAGGGTGGAGAGGACTTGCAGAGAGAAGTGGACAAGTCAGAAAACTGGGTACCAGTTGGTACTAAGCACCAAGTGCATAACGTATAACAAGAACAAGTGCCTGATTGTGCACCTGGGTATGGGCAACCCTGGACATAAACACTGTTTGTATATTGGACACATGAGAGACGTCTGACTGAAAAGGATTGGGGGTCCTGCTCAACATAAAATTTTAAGTGAGTCAGCAGTGTGCCCAGCCAGCCAGGAAGGCCAACAGTCCCCTAAAGTGCATCAAGCAATTTATTGCCAGCTGGGTGGGAGAAAGGTTTGTCCCTCTTTGCTCTGCATTGCTACTGCCTCACTAGCAGCACTAGGAGCACTTCTGGGCACCGCAGAACATAAAGGACATCACACTCTGGGAGAATGTGCAAAGGAGGGCACTGGAACTGAGAGATCTGAAGTTCAGAGTTTCACTGGGATTGACTGCTTGTTCAGACTGGGCCCTTCTCACACCTCACATCCTGTGATAAGACACAGGGCACATGTGGGATATGAACTTTAACAGCATCCTTGCACCACATGCAAATGCTTTTCCCAGTGCTTCAGTGTTCCACCACCCATTGCTTTCAACATAGTTTTCAACACCCCATTGTATCTTTTAATTTTACCAGAAGCTGGTGCATGGTAGGGGATATGATAAATCCACTCAATGCTGTGAACTTTGGCCCAAGTATTTATTAAGGGAATTTTTGAAATGTGTCCCATTATGAGACTCAGTTCTTTCTGAGGTGTCATGTCTCTATAGGACTTGTTTCTAACAACCCAATATTGTGTTTCTGGCAGTTGCATGGGGTACTGCGTATGTTTCAAGCCACCCAGTGGTTGCTTCCACCATGGTAAGCACAAAACGCTTATCATTATGAGATCCTGGCAAGGTGACATCATTCACCTGTCACTCCTCCCCATATTTGTACTTTTGCCTTGGCCTTCCCCCCAGAGAGGCTTCATATTCTTGGCTTGTTTAATTATGGCACATGATTCACAGTCATGAATAACCAGTGCAATAGCATCCATAGTTAAGTCCACCCCTCAGTCTCTAGCCCAGTTATATGTTATGTCCATTCCTTGATGGCCTGAGGTCTCATGGAACCATCAAGCTTGAAATAATTCACTCTTGTTCTGCCAGTCCAAGTCTATTTGAGCCACCTCAATTCTGGCAGCTCGATCTACCTGATGGTTGTTTTGTTGTTCTGCAATAGCCCGACTCTTGGGCAAGTGTGCATCCACGTGACACACCTTTACAATCATATCTTTTTTTTGAGCAGTTATGTTTTTCTACAGTTCAGCAGCCCAAATAGGTTTACACCTCCGTTGCCAGTTATTTTGTTCCCACTGCTGTAACAACCCCCATAAGGCATTTGCCACCATCCATGAGTCACTATAAAGATACAGCATTGGCCACCTCTCCCGTTCAGCCACATCTAAGGTCAGCTGGACAGCTTTTACCTCTGCAAACTGACTTGATTCTCCTTTACCTTCAGTGGCCTCTGCGACCTGTCGTGTGGGGCTCCAAACAGCAGCTTTCCATCTCTGATGCTTCCCTACAATATGAAATGATCCATCAGTGAAAAGAGCATATTTCTTTTCATTTTCTGGTAGTTCGATGTATGGTGGGGCCGCTTTAGCACATGACACCTCTTCTCCTGGTGATGTTCCAAACTTTTTATCTTCAGGCCAGTTCATGATCACTTCTAAAATTCCTGGACGATTGAGGTTCCCCATCCGCGCTTGTTGTCTAATCAGTGCAATCCACTTGCTCCAGGTGGCATCAGTAGCATGATGGGTGGAGAGAACCTCCCCTTTCAACATCCGGTTCATCATTGACAGTCGAGGTGCCAGAAAGAGCTGCATTTCAGTACCAGCTACTTCGGAAGCAGCCCGAGCCCCCTTATACGTGGCTAAGATCTCCTTCTCAGTTGGAGTGTAGCACTCTTCAGACCCCTTGTACGCTCAGCTCCAAAATCCCAGGGGTCAGCCTTGGGTCCCTCCTGAGGCTCTTTGCCACAAACTCCAAGTGGGACCTTTCTCTCCAGCAGCAGAATAGAGGATGTTCTTTACATCCTGTCCAGTCCGTACTGGCCCCAGGTCCACGGCACAGGCTATCTCCTGTTTAATCTGTTCAAAAGCCTGCTGCTGCTCTGGGCCCTATGCAAAATCATTCTTCTTCTGCATCACCTGATAAAGGGGGCTTACAATGAGGCTGTAGTTTGGAATGTGCATCCTCCAAAAGCCCACTGCACCCAGGAAAGATTGTGTCTCTTTCTTGCTAGTTGGTGGAGACATGGCAGTGATTTTGTCAATCACTGTTGGGATGTGATGACATCCATCCTGCCACTTTATACCTAAGAACTGAATTTCCTGGGCAGGCCCTTTTACTTTGCTTCACTTAATAGCAAAACTGGCTCATAGAAGAATTTGAATTATTTGCTCTCCAGCACAGCAGCACTCAGTGGGGGTGTGACCTCATTCAGGCCACGGTAGTCTACTGTCAGCCTCCATTCTCCACTGGCTTTACGCACTGGCCATATGGGACTGTTAAAAGGTGAGTGAGTTTTACTGATCACTCCCTGATTCTCCAACTGGCGAATCAAATCATGAATGGGGAGCAAGGAATCCCTGTTGGTGCGATACTGCCGTCTGTGCACTGTCTTTGTAGCAATCGGTACCTGCTGCTCTTTTATTTTTACTCGTAGCAGCCTCACAACAGACGGGTCCTCTGACAGGCCAGGTAAAACTGACAGCTGCTTAATGCTGTCCATATCTACAGCAGCGATTCCAAAGGCCCAGTGATACCCCTTAGTATCCTTGAAATGCCCTCTTCTGAGGTAATCAATACCAAGTATGAACGGAAACCCTGGGCCACTCACATAGGATGTTTTTGCCAGTCTTTACCAGTAAGGCTTATTTCAGCCTCCAACACAGTCAATTCTTGAGAGATATCCAGAAATATGGATTGATTCTGTCCCTTCATGACTGGAGGGCATTAGGGTGCACTGTGCACCGGTATCCACCAGTGCCTTATATTTCTGTGGTTCTGATGTGCCAGGCCATCAAATCCACACAGTCCAATAAACTCTATTATCCCTTCCACTCCCTTGACTGAGGAGGGTGAGGAGGCAGGGCCCCTCTATTGGTTACCTGTGATAACTGGAGCAGCCGTACTGGTGGTTGGACTGTTTTGTAGTTCCCTCACCCGTGCTCATAGTACAGGAGTAGGCTGGTCATGCCACTTCCTCATGTCTTCTCTGTGGGCACATAGGTAACGCCACAAGGAAACACGCAGTGCAATTTACTGTTGTTCCTTGCTCGATCTGGAAAGTGCTTGTGTCTAATAGCTGAGATTTTTAATGATACACATGAAGGCTTTATGATCGTTAATTTCTTTACGATCTCTCGCCTTCAACTGAAGCAGCAGCTAGGCCAATTACCAAGTGACACCAAGGAGATGAAGTGGCAAAATGGCGATTTATTGAAACAGACACATCCTTATATAACCTACGCCTTTTTGTCTACACCCACTGTATTACACTAAGATTCTTCCAGAATATGGGGAAGGGCCTGTCACATCACAACAAGCTACCGTCCCAGCTGTCCCAACAGCGAAGCAACCAGGTAACAAAAGATTCATTCTGGTGCTGTGTGAACTCCTTTCTTACGCCTTCGATTTCAGTCATCTTCAGGGGTCGACAAACAGTAATAGAGATTTCCTCCTCATCACTCTCTTCTTCATGCCACTTTTCCTTTTGCCTTTCTCGGTACTGATCCAGACCTGTCACCTGGATCTTCTGTTGCCTCCTCCTCCACTTCTTTTTTCCATTCTAGACATGAGGACATCCATTTCCATTTCTTGCCTTCCACAGGGGCAACTGATATTGTTACTGGTGCCTCCTGTGACTGATCAAAATTGACTTGGGGATTTCCCTTTTTGGCTTGAACCTCAGCTCGGAAACTCTCTCTTTTCGGAACAGTGTTATATAGAGCACAGTAAGCACAATTCAAGCCCCAAATAAGTTGTACCCCCTTAGATCTATCTAGGCTGCACCATCCCTGACTCAAATACTGGCTTAGTTTCTCGGGATCCCACAGGTGTTCAAGAGTTAAATCCCATGACATTGCGGGCCCCCACGTCTTGGCGAACCTGAAGGCAAAAGGTCAGTGTTCTAGGACAAACAACCACACACCAATATAGTTAATTATAGCTGTGTCCATCTATTGCCTGAAAAGCCGTACTTTTATAGCAAACAAACAAGGGTGTTCAAAAATCACACGCACTAATTGGAAGAAAGCTTCTGCAATAAGAACCCTAAAACCCCTCTTCAAATCCACGAGCCTTTCATTCTTTTCCTAAAGGTGTCCTTGGTTCTCATGCTGTTTATCCTGCTCCACAGCTGCTGCTCTGTAAAGTGCTTATCTTGATCCATGGCTGCTGCTCTGTAAAATTCTTCTTGTATTACAACAGAATGGCAGTTCCCTGGGGTCTCCAACAAACCTCCAGCCAGCTGGCAAATGCCACTGAGGACCTTTAGGAAAGACATGCCCTGCGTAGTGACAATGTTCACTGGACAACTGTGAGCCCCACAATGGGTCTGGTACCTGTGTGCCATCTTCTGAACACCAGTAGCACGGTGTAGATGCAAGGCCCAGCCAGGCAAAATCAAAACATGCTTCTGGAAGGGGATGCTTTCTGAAGAGTATTTACACTAATGAGAGGGCCACAAACATTCACTCAGCGAACTCCAAATCTCTGTGCCTTTGCAGGCCTAGGGTCTTGTTTGTTTCACAGAGACATGGTGGGTTGATTCTCAGCTCTGTACTGTAGCAAATGGGGTACAGATTCTGCATGACGGATGGGCAAGGAAGAAGAAGAAAGGCTGCTGCCATCCATGAGAGGGCACTGAGCTCTGCCTGGGGATGGCAGAGGAGCCAGCTGAGAACTGATGGAAAGGGCTCAGAGAGAAGAGCGGCAGATTCTGTTCCTTGCTTCCTGATCAGGAAGAACAAGAAGAGGGGACAGGCAGGTATCTGAGTTACAGCTGGGATGGAATTGTTTTCTTCAGACTGTCTGCTGTGGTGCAGTGTTTTGGTTCTTGGAGAAAACCATTGATAACACTCTGATGTTTACAGCTGCTGCTAAGCAGTGTTCTACAGAGCCAAGGCCATGGTCAGTGGAGGGCACATGGAGCTAGGAGGGAACAGAGTGAGGACAGCTGACTGATAGTGGCCAAAGGGACGTTCTCTATCAGCTGACAGCAAGCAGAAATTGTATTGAAATGGGTGGGAGTTCATCTCAGTCTCTTCACTGCCCAGGGTCCAGCTGAGCATCAGTCTGGTGGTGCTGAGCATGTGCTTGTGCATCCGTTGTTACATACAATTCCATATCAACGGATATATAGTGATAACTATTACTCCTCTCCTTTTATCTCTCTTAGTAAACTGTTTTGTTACAACCCAGAAGTTGTATTTTTTTTCCCAGTTCTCATCCCCATCCCACTGGAAATTGGGCAGTGCACAAAGCACTGTGTGCTGCTGAGCCACATGTTGGGTTCAACAACCACTGTCATTTTGGTGCCTGATGTGAGACTCCAAGGGTTGAGATAACAGCACAACTGTCCAGAGCGAGATAACTCAGGGCTTTGTGGGAGCTGGAGAAGTGCAGGCCATGGTGCTGATATGTGTGGATGTGCTCCCTATGTGTGGAGCTTGTTGAGTCTTCTCATGAAGCTTCACTGCACAGCTCCTTACTTGGTGCTTGGATGCTTGATTAGGGTATTTATTTTGCTATGCTGTTGGACCTCAGTTTGTACCACGATAAATTGGCAGCTGACAAAGTGAAGTTTTGTGCACATTCAGCTCTGCGGTCATCTTTGGGTTTTGGAAGTAACATTGTCCATATGATTAGGAATTACACAATTTACATTGTCGCCTCTGTGAGTCCGGGGGTGTACTGGATATTGTGTTGAGGGACATGGTTTAGTGGGAGCTATAGGTAATAGGTGAACAGTTGGAATGGATGATCTTTTAGGCCTTTTCCAGCCTTGGTGATTCTATGATTCTAGGATTGAGGTTAAACAATTATTCAGGAATATCACTGAGAGATCTGCCCCAAGGTGAGAAGGCTCTGCATGGCAGGGGGTGTGGGACGGTCTGGGCAGCTGCCTGGAGCGGTGGGCACCCCCAGGGCTTTGGAACTTCATCTCCGAGCAACTGCAGGATCCTGAGAAACTGGTAGAATATTGGGGGCAGGTCTGCTGTGGCACTGGTATGACTGCAGTGCGCCAGATCCAGAGAGCTGGATCTGCTGACAGTGCTGCAACCTCTGCAACTCCTGGCACAGACCCTGCAGCAGCTCCAAGGTTTTGCTACACGTCCTGCAGTTGCTCCAAGCTCTGGGACAGAACTTGCTGTCACTCCATTCCTCATAATGAGCTCTGCAGTTACTCGTGCTACGGGTCCTGTAGCTGTTCCAAGAATGGTAATAAGAAAATGCAACGAATTCCTCCCAAGGGAGGAAGTACAGCCCTGCGGTGGCTCCAACCCCTCCAATGAGCCCAGTGGCTGCTCCAACATAGTCACAGGTCCTGTGGTGGTTTCAGCTCTGGCAATGAACTCTGAGGTCACTTCAACTCCTGCAACAGCCCGACAGCCACTTCAGCTCCTACAGTGAACCCTGTGCCTGTTAAAACCCCTGCAACTAGTCCTGGCCTTGCAAACAGATATGCATATGTATTAGTATCTGTGCATGTATGATTGCAACTGCATATGTTGTATATGTGTGAAAATATACTAAATATATTATATATGTATAAATACATTTGTCATAATTATTATCCTTTTCTTTTTCTCTTTGTCTCAACCCATAAACTTTAAACCACAGCACTGCCTTGAAGCGCTTACAGATCTCCTTGGGACAATTCAATCTGATCTGGTCACACAGTGAAGAGCACCAGAAGATCTCAAGGTTTTCTCAGGGAGCAGCTCCTGAGGTATATTCCTTGCACCAGCTTTGGAAGAGGCCTCCCTCCAGTTCTCTGGTCCTGCTCTAAAGGGGCCCTCTTGTTATGGCAGTGCCAGCAAGGAGACCAGCTCTGACAGACCTGTTCATATTGCCGGCTACTGACTGCAGCCCTGGAGTGCTGCTGTAGAGACAAAAGGACAAAAGTTCAATAACATTTATTTTTTTTTTTTGCACATTGCTATATCTCACATAAGCAAACAATCAAAGATGCATAAAACATAAAGAACCATCACTGGGAATCGTATGAGGAAGCTGTGCATTTTATGGAAGCTGGAATAGTGCTTATTGCAACACCTTCCTGAGAGCGTGCTTGATCTCCCTGTTCCTCATGCTGTAGATAATAGGGTTCAGTGTTGGAGGAACCACTGCGTACAGAAGTGCCACTGTCAGATTCAGGAGTGGGGAGGAAATGGAGCAGGGTTTCAGGTAGGCAAAAGAAGCAGTGCTAAGAAATAGGGAGACCACGGCCAGGTGAGGGAGGCACGTGGAGAAGGCTTTGTGCCGTCCCTGCTCAGAGGGCATCCTCAGCACAGCCAGGAAGATCTGCACATAGGACACCACTATGAAAACAAAACACCCAAAGGCTAAACTGGCACTAAAAAATAGAAGCACAACTTCCCTGAGATAGGAGGCTGAGCAGGAGAGCTTGAGGATCTGGGGGATTTCACAGAAAAACTGGTTGACAACATTGCCTTGGCAGAGAGGCAGTGAAAATGTACTGGCAGTGTGCAGCAGGGAATAGAGAACCACAGTGCCCCAGGCAGCTGCTGCCATGGTGGCACAAGCTCTGCTGTCCATCAAGGTCCCGTAGTGCAGCGGCTTGCAAATGGCAATGTAGCGGTCATAGGACATGATGGTGAGAAGGGACAACTCTGCTGAGATGAAGAAGAGAAAGAAAAAGAGCTGTGCAGCACATCCTGTGTAGGAGATGGCCCTGGTGTCCCAGAGGGCGTTGGCCATGGCTTTGGGGAGAGTGGTGGAGATGCTGCCCAGGTCGAGGGGGGCCAGGTTGAGGAGGAAGAAGTACATGGGGGTGTGCAGGCGGCGGTCGCAGGCTACGGCTGTGCTGATGAGGCCGTTGCCCAGGAGGGCAGCCAGGTAGATGCCCAGGAAGAGCCAGAAGTGCAGGAGCTGCAGCTGCCGCGTGTCTGCCAATGGCAGCAGGAGGAACTCGCTGATGGAGCTGCTGTTGGACATCTGCTGTTGTTGTGCTTGGAGTCCTGCTCAGAGTGCAGAAGATAATGACAAGTCCAGACCATTCTCAGACACACTCCTCCTGCCATAATATGAAATTTTTTAATTCTCTTTCAACAGTATACATTTAGCACCATTACTTGCATTTAATTTCATGTATTTCAGCATTCCTTAAGCAGAAGAAGCATTTGGAGCTCTAACCTTCCTCTTCTTTTCTTATCCCTTCTCCCTGTATATTTTCATGTGTTTCATGTCTCATATCTTTACCCCAACTGCTCTTAGCACCCCCTACTCCAGCTTCTTTGGCATTCAGTTTCAGTTAGAAAATGCTGCCTGTTTGTAGGATAAGTGAATTATTCGTGCCTACAGAAAATGATGATAATTACAACTGGTTCCATCTTCTGAGAAAGGGGAGACTGAATGCACATCTCGTGTGACTGTTCAGGAAACAAGGAATTTATTGAAGAAAAATTCACAGATCTCTGATAGCTCCTTTTAGATATCTGTTTCCAATCCTCTTATCCTCAGAACAGGAAATGGAAACCCCCTGCCTTGGCTCTCCTCTTACAAAACAACCTTAGAAACATCCTGTTGTGCAGTGGAGCTGTGATCCCCCTGCCCCAGGCAAGAGCTGTTGCAGCACAAGCCCTGCAAGGGGGGCTCCTTTCCCTCACACCACAAGTCTCCCTGCAGCACCCTGGGCAGCTCCCCGGGCAGGCTGAGTGCTGAGCCTGGCAGGCGGCAGAGTCCCATACCCGGCACACAGCCCCTGGGGCACAGCAGGGACCCTGCTCTGCAGGACAGCCCTGGGCACCCGCCTGCAGCCCCGTCTGCACAGCCTGCAGCCGTGCTGGGACATGCAGCCCTCAGGGCTGTGCTCTGACACTGCAGTATGGAAGCCCTCAGCTGGAGCAGAAGGCTTTTTCCACAGTAAAGAAACATGCAGTGCCTGCATCCAGATCTGCTATGGGATATCCCAAATTAAGTTAACCCTCTATGAAAAGCAGCTCATGGTCTGCAGTGAGACTTACCTTGTCATGGTCTGTGAGCAATGCTCCTGCAGTGAGCTCACAGCCCGCTCACACCACACACATCCTGCAAGCTCTCTTCAGTTTCTCTCTTCTTTTTCTGTCACCTGCAGGCTGTGCTGTGCACGAGAGCTGCTCCTGGGCACAGCTGTCTCTCTGTAGCTCTGCCCGCATTTATGAGCACCCTGTGTCCCAGGAGCCCAGCCCAGCTCAGCAACAGATTATGTCATTTTTATCCTTCCCACTCTTCTCCCCTGACATGTCCCTGGGTCTTCATGGCCAACAGCTCCTGAAAGACAACAGCATAATGACTGTGCTTTGAAATCCGCTCAATTAACCACCACATGTCCAGTGGTCGGTGACTGATTGGAGACATATGGGGAGTGCTCCCAGAGTTCGTTTGATGAAACAATAAGGGCACCCAGACAAGGAAGGCGAGGTTTGGACTTTCCCTGTGCAGGGCAGTGATCCAGCAGTCTGGAGTCTCATCCGTTGACAGAAATCCTGGAGCTGAAATGGGATTCAGCTCCCTACACACCCACAGGAGCTGGGATTCCTCTGGTTCAGTTCAGAAGTGCACAAGGAGTTGCCTGCATGTGAGCTCCTGCTCTGAGTCCTTGGTCCTTCAGCTGGGAGGCAGCTGCTCACACACAGACACTGGGTGATGCCCAAGGTGCCTGGGCTGCTCCTGATGTGTGCCAGTGCTTGTAAACCGTGTGGGAAGTCCCTGAGACAGACAGCTCCTTCCTGGGCATCAGCCGAGGGCCAGAGAGGGGATAGCACCGGCTGTCTGGTGAATTCACATGCAGCTGCAAGTGCAGCACAGGGCCTTCAGCAAAGCCATGCCCATGGTCTGTCGTGCTGCTACGTCACCTACAAGACCCACAATCGGTCTAATGTTTGTGTGCCACCTTCTGCACACTGATACCATAGATGAGCTATCCAGTCAGGCTATGTCCAGTGATGCTTTTCAATTAGGATGTTTACTTCTGTGGTTTTGCACTAATGCAAACACCAACAAACAGTAAGCTAGAAATCTTGATAGAGCTGCAGTCCTGAGCTCCTGTTTGGACCATGGGGACACAGTTGAATGGCTTCCACAACTGCACTGTAGCACAAGGGGGATACCGAGTCTTTAGGATGGATGGGCGAGGAGATAAAGAAGGGTGACTACCCTCTGTGAGAGTGCACTGAGCTCTGCCTGGGAATGGAATAGCAGACAGGTCAGAATTAATGGAAATGGCAAACAGAGGAGACCATCAGTGTCTTTTCCTGTCTTCCTGATCAGGGAGAGTAAATGGAAGGTGCCCTCTGCAGACAGATGGGAATCTGATATTGTCTGTCCCTTGTCCAATTTGGGGGCCTTTGTCACTCCATTATCTGCGGCAGGGACAGCACAGCAGGGCATGTGGCATCCAGCAGATCCATGGAGAGCACAGATGGCAGCTTCTTGACCAAGCCATGGAGGAACCAAAGAGGAGAGGTGCTCTGCTGGATCTCATACTCTCCGGCATGGAAGGACTTGTGGGAACTGTGAAGGTCAAAGGGGCATCAGGCCATGTGCAAGATGCAAATGTATCTCTTTTTATTTATTTATTTATTTTGAGGCTGTATGCTTAATAGTTGATCATAAATGTCAATAAAACTGAAACAAATAATTGAAGACAAAGATGGAAATCAATGAAAATGTGTTAACCCTTCTCAACATGAGAAATTCTCATGAGTCTTGTTCCATTTTAAGTTGTAAATATGAATCTTTGAGGTGATTTGATGTCTTTTTTTTTCTTTTACTGAAACTACAATGTTTTCCAGAACTGTGTTCGCTGGACACCAATGTCTTCAGATTCAGAGACACAGACAGCGGTGCCAGTGCCAATGCCCTGTGACTATAGCCCGGTGCCCAGCACTACTCTTCCCTGCTGCCTATTTGATGTGTCTCATCCTCCAGGTTTTTTCAGCTCTCCTAAATAAATGGCCATGGTTAAGGGCATGTTTTCAGCAGGCCATTTGGGCACAAACTACTCCCACTGCCCTCCAGATTTCTCCATCCCTTGCTCTTTATTCAGTCAGATACCTCCCAATTATCTGTCTGATTTCTGACTTTCAGGGAGATTACTGGAATTTGTTCCATCTCCCCAAATTCTGAGAATCAGTGAGAATGTGTTAACCCGTCTCAATGTGTGAAATACTCAGAAGTCCTGTTCAGTTTTAAGTTGATACCTCTCAACTACCTGGCTGATCTATCCCAGGGAGATTACTGGAATTTGCTCTATCTACCAGAGTCTGATGGCCTCTGTTGTCAACTACTTCACTGTGATTCAATCTATCCTATCCTACCTCAGTATAAATCATTTCTTTTAAAAGTATTCCATACGAAAGACAAACTTCAATACATGCCGCTTGAACATGGCATGCAGTTGATCACTGTGTTTTACTGTTCATTCAATTGCATCACCTTTCCTTCCATTTGCTGGCCAGATAAAAAAGAGAAATCTTTCCTTTTCCATGTGCAGCTGTTTCTCTGAGGAAAGCCAGTGGGAGTTGGTGCAAAGCAGTTTTAACACTGAGCGGATGAATTCAGAGGAGAAGAGTGATGTGAAGAAAAGTGATGCAAGTCCCATAGGTCCATTGTGAGCAGAAATTGGGTGGGGAGGTTGAGAAGGACCTTTGTCAACACAGTAACAGTACAGAACTCATTGGGACATCCTGGATTGGTATCAGTTGCACAGTGCTGCTTTAAACCCAGCTATAAATAAAGAGACAATAAATTTATAATGGATTCTTTAAGCTCTCTCCAGATATCCCTCCTTTTTGCTGAACAAGTTCTGATAACCTGAAGAAGATAACAAGATGGCATAAGGCACAGGAGATTCTTTAGGTTATAATGGTCCCAGGGTGCATTTGATGCTGAGTTCATCAGCCTCCAGTGCAGAGAGAAGTTTGCACAAAGTGCTCAACAAGACAAAGTCAGAAGTAACAGTGAAGTTTCTTGGAGTATTAATGGGCCCACTGAGGAACATTAACAAGCAAGATTCCCAAGGGACTTGTTAGAGAAGATAACTGGAAGCCATGACTACAGGCAGGCAAAGGCACTGGCATGCTAAGAAACCTCTCCTTTGCCTTACGAAGCAGACAGGTCAAGCCCTGATTTCAAGACCAATGGTAGAGAGATCCTGTATCTCATGTTGGCTCCTGGCATTTCCTGGGGCAATGGGTTGGAGGTCTGTATGATGTTAAATGAAAGACATGGGGACAGAAGATCCCAGGCTCTACATGTGGTGCAAGGACACTGTGAGGTTCATGTCCCATATGAGACCTATGTTTCATTGCAGGATGTGAGAAGGGATGTGAAAAGGGCCCAGTCTGAACAAGCAGTCAATCCCTGTGAAACTGAACTTTATATCTCTCAGTTCCAGTGCCCTCCTTTGCACATTCTCCCAGAGTTTCAAGTCCTTTATGTTCTGTGGTGCCCAGAACATAGTGAGGCAGTAGCAATGCAGAGCAGAGGGATGATCCTTTCCCTCACCCAGCTGGCAATAAGTTGCTTCATACACTCCAGGGGACCGCTGGCTTTCCTGGCTGCCTTGGCACACTGCTGACTCACATTCAGTGTGATGCTGACCAGCACCCCAACCCTTTCCAGTCAGACTCCTCTCCAGTGTCCCATATCCAGTCAGTGTGTATGTCCAGCATTGCCCCTACCCAGGTGCACAATCAGGCACTTGTTCTTGTTATACTTTATGCACTTGGTGCTTAGAACCAACTGGTACCCAGTTCTCTGACTTGTCCACATCTCTCTGCAAGTCCTCTCCACCCTCAGTGGAGGCAACAGCACCTCCTCATCTGGTCTTATCAGCAAACTTGCTCAGAACGTCTTCTAGTCCTGCATTCAAGTCATCTGCATAAACATGAAAGGAAAGTGGCCCCAAAATGGAACCCTGGGGACCCCAACAGTGACCATCTACCAGCCTGATGGAACCCACTGTCTATAATCCTTTGGGACTGACCTACTGGCCAACTGCTCACCCACCACATTGTGTTTCTGTCTAGCCATATGCAGAACATTCTGTCCAGAAGGTTGTTGTGAGAAACAGTATCAAAATCTCCACTGAAATCCTCAAGGAGTACATCAACTGGCTTCCCTTGGTCAACTAAACGGACAACTGTGTCACAGAATGAGCTTAAATTAAACAGGACCTTCGCCTCACAAACTTGTGTTGGCTGCGACCAATGACAGAATTGTCCTTCAGCTGTTTTTCCATAACTCCCACCATCATTTTCTCCATAATTTTACCAGGCTCTGGACTGACAGGTCCGTAATTGCCCATGTCATCTTTCTTGCTCTTCCTTACAACGAGACAACATTTGCCAGCTTCCTGTCAGCTGGCATGACCCTAGACTTCTTTAGATGCAATTAAAATGAGAGCCCAGAGCACACTAAGGTGTCATCATTGAAAGAAAGTAGATGTGCCATAGCTTTGCAATGCCTTGAACTCCAGAGTATGCCACAGATGGAGCAGAGGGGAAGATTTGCCTCTTCTGTAGTGAACTCATTCATTTGGTAAGCAGAATAACACTACCTGATACATGGGGACTGTGTCTCTGCTCTGCTCTGCTCAGCTCACAGGGCAGCGGTGCAGGGTGTTGCTCTCATGTCAGTGCAAGTAAACTCACTTTAACCCTTTTTCCTCTGTAAATGCTCCCTCTATTTGTATGCTCAGATACACTTCCACATTCCCTCAATATACTTTCATATATCATTAACAATTACACTTTCTTATACCAACAAAACAGTTTGTCAAACAGTACAGTTCTTCAGTTCATATAAACTCCCTTAATACAGTCTGTATTCTTCAGTTATAAACACTGCGCCACAGAACCAGCACTGATTGAACCACCTCCTTCACACACTTCCTCACAAGCAGTACATAGTATTACATAAATGGGTTGACATTTATTGGTCGGGTGGAATGTACACCTCTCTTCAGGACAATCTTACTAATCTACAGAGTACAAACTCCCGTCTTCTTACATAGAAGCAGAAAGTACTTATGAGTGGACAGACAACACAGTCTTTCACTTTGTCCGTGTCTGGACATTTCCCTCACAGGAGGAAGGAAACATGGATCGGGACTCGGCACTCACCCTGCAGCTGTTCTGTGTCTCACTCACACCACACTCACTCTGACATTTAGATCAAAAACCATGGTTTATTCATACTACACAATGCTGACAACGTTTTCTAGCGGGAATCTTAATAACACTCATACTCTGGTCAACCAGTTGCAAACTTTAAGGTTTTTCCCAGAATCCGCTTGACACACGGTACCAAACACTTAAAGCAGATGATAATCTTGGACATACAACCTATAAGCCCCATGATTACACCTTGGAGAACCCAGGCTACCATTTGACAGGCTATCCACTATATCCCATACCCGTAGGAGAGACCAACCTAGGTCCCTCCTATTGCCAACCACCTAAGAGAGAGTACTTGTTCTTGTTTCAATTCATTTGACATACAGTTCCCTTTCATAGGAACTCACCCAAGGAGTCTTCCTACCCCAGCTGGCAACCAAAGCCATGAGCTCACCTCCCTGGGAGCAACACGTATGGCTGTAAACTGTGTAGGATGTCTCCTCAAGACATATGGGCTCCACTTACCATACACATACCTGGTCCACCTATGGGTGGTCCTTGTCTGTCCCTGCAGTGATCAGGTGAGGAAGTGAGTCCTTCAGAGAAATCTCAGGGTGCGCCAAAATTGTCTCCCTCTCAGCTGGTCCTGCAGCGAACAGAGCTGGTCCCACCTGGGCCGCCAAATTGACTACAGGAATTGAACTCTATAACCTCTATAACTGATACAGTCTCCCATGACATACTTATAACAAAGCTGAGGAAGTATGGGATAGGTGAGTGGACAGTGAAGTGGGTCGAGAATTGGCTGACTGGCAGAGTACAGAGGGTTGTCACAGAATCACAGAATCACAGAATTACCCGGGTTGGAAGGGACCTCAAGGATCATGTAGTTCCAACCCCCCTGCCTAGCAGGGCCACCAAACATACACCTTTACTAGATCAGGTTGCCCAGGGCCCCGTCCAACCTGGCCTTGAACACCTCCAAGGACGGGGCATCCACAACCTCACTGGGCAGCCTGTTCCGGGACCTAACCACTCTTCTAGTAAAGAACTTTCCCCTAACATCCAACCTAAATCTTCCCTCCTTCAACTTAAAACAATTTCCCCTAGTCCTGCTATTATCAGCCCTTTCGAAGAGTTTACTCCCTTCCTGGGAGTAAGTTCCCTTCAGGTATTGAAAGGCTGCAATGAGGTCACCCCGCAACCTTCTCTTCTCCAGGCTGAACAAACCCAACTCCCTCAGCCTGTCCTCATAACTCCCTCAGCCTGTCCTGTTGTCGTTGGCGGTGCAGTGTCTGGCTGGAGGGCTGTAACTAGCGGCGTCCCCCAGGGGTCTGTGCTGGGTCCGGTCTTGTTCAACATCTTCATCAATGACCACCCTCAGCAAGTTTGCTGATGACACGAAGTTGGGAGGATTGGCTGACACACCTGAAGGCTGTGCTGCCATTCAGCGAGACCTGGACAGGCTGGAGAGCTGGGCAGTAAGAAACCAGATGAGGTTTAACAAAAGCAATGTAGAGTCTTGCACCCGGGTAGAAATAACTGCATGCACCAGTACAGGCTGGGGGAAGAGCTGCTGGAGAGGAACTCTGTTCAGAGGGACCTGGGCGTCCTGGTGGACGACAGATTGACCATGAGCCAGCAGTGTGCCCTTGTAGCCAAAAAAGCCAATGGCATTATGGGGTGCATTAAAAAGAGCGTGTCCAGCAGGTCGAAGGAGGTGATCCTCCCCCTCTACTCTGCCCTGGTGAGGCCTCATCTGGAATATTGTGTCCAGTTCTGGGCTCCTCAGTATAAAAAAGACAGGGATCTCTTAGAAAGAGTCCAGTGGAGGGCCACAAAGATGGTGAAGGGCCTGGAACATCTCCCCTATGAGGAGAGACTTAGGGAACTGGGTCTGTTTAGCCTTGAGAAAAGAAGGCTGAGAGGGGACCTGATCCAGGTCTATAAATATTTGAGGTGTGGGGGGCAAAGTGGTGAGGCCAGACTCTTTTCAGCATTGTGTGGAGGAGGGACAAGGGGAAACAGACAGAAACTGGACCATAGGATGTTCTGCACTAATGTGTGCAATAACTTCTTTATGGTGAGAATGACAGAGCACTGGAACAGGCTGCCCAGGGTGGTTGTGGAATCTCCTTCTCTGGAGATATTCAAGACCTGTCTGGATGCCGAGCTGTGCAACATGGTGTAGGGAACATGCTTTGGCAGGGGGACTGGACTCAATGGTCTCTGGAGGTCCCTTCCAACCCCTACAATTCTGTGATGCTGTGAATATCATGGGGTTGTTTGGATGGGGAAAGACTACCCCTTTGAATGACCTTTTGTCAGGGCATGTCCTGGGGTTCCTAGGATCCTCAAAATGCAGCACTGCTTCTGTCACTGAAAAATGGGGCCCTGTGTGGGACGGAGGGAGGGTCCATGAGTCCCTGGTCCACCTGACTGAGTATTTCCATGGTCTTAGCAAAGACATACTTACAACTTGAGAATCACAGTTAGCTGCGTTCATGGTGGCATGGCCACTGCTGATGGCCTTGAACTGTCTGAACATAACTGAAGAGGCTCAGGCTGATGCAAATCAGCTATTGAATGACAGTGTTGAAAAACTGGAAAGACAGGTGGCAGTTTTGATGGGGAAAGAACCTAATTCAATCATTCTCCTATGGAAGATCAGTAATATCTCTCTGGAAGACCATGGGGACCCTGTACAAGGGAATCTGTATAAAATGGACTCTGTAAATGAAGGCACTAAAAGGTCAGATTTTGAGGTTCCATTTGGACTACATCTATTTGAGATCTGACTGATTGTTACCCAAAAATGAAAAAAAAAATGCAGGATAGGCTGGTGGGAGTGCCCTGACCAGTGTCCAACCCCCCAAACCCTGCTGCCCATAATACAGCAGCTGAACTGATGGATATAGTACAGTGGTTTAGACAGAAACCAAGAGAGCATGCCAGCATAGCTGCTCTGGTTATGGGACATGGAGGCAGAAAGCGCTGTGGTGAATGGACTGGAAATTTCAAAACTGACATCCATTACTACTCACCCTGCCTTCAGGCAAAGACTGTATGCTCTGTCCAACATAATGAGGATAGCCATTTGATCAGAGAATGATTTATGGCTGTGTGTCATATAACATGGCCAAATAAGAATGACATACCATTAAATATGAGCCTGTGGTACTCTATGGAGGAGTAACAAAATTATATTAGAGAATTAGGCATGAAAGAGGCAATCTATGAAGATGATTTTGAGAGCCCAGTCAATAAATTTTTCATCAGGAACGAGGGATCTCATCCTACAGCCATCACCTTTACATCAGGGTGGGTCTATGTTATCCATACTGAACCCCCCAGTGGCCCTCAGGTGCTGTAATACAACAGGCTGCCCAATTGATGGGGAGACAAGAGTGCCTACAGCCAGATGCAGGCTCTGAATGGTGGTGGAAAGGTCAGAGAACCATCTGCTGCCATGACTTAGGCGTCCAGCCCCTAAGGTAATCCAGTCTGGACCCATTAGGGTCTTAAGACAGCAAATGTTTAAAGACCAGATTAGAGCAGGAGTTCAGTTTAAAAAGATTGATGGACAGCATAATCAGGAAAAAATATCTGTTAAACAGGCCCAAGCACTGAGTATTTATAGTCCAACCTTTTCAGCCAAACTAGATGTGAATGTAACTCAAGAAGGGTCTGGATGGGGGCTCTGGTAGAGCCAGAGTTCTTTGTGAACCCCTATGAGGTTTTGGTCACAGGTTTGGCATGGAGCAGAATAAAGATACATCACAGTTGAAAAGCATTTATTGGCTGCCTATTCTACACTACAGGTGGTAGAACCAGTAACTCAGATTTCAGAGGTTATCGTTAAACAACAAGGCCAGTCCAGGGGTGGGTAAAAGATCTAACACACATCTCTATGATGGGGGTGGCCCAATCACAAGCAGTGGTGCGCTCAGTTGTTCTGCTTGCCTGCTCCTCAAGGAGTTAGGAGAAATCTGTGCCTGTTGCGTGTTCGAGTGCATGCGCGATGCCATGTGGAGGGCTTATCGCAATAAAGATTGGCGGATTTGCTGCGTAGACGGGTCAGAACTCAGATCTGCGTTGTGCTTCCTGCGGCACCAAACGCCCAACAGTGGCAGTTCCGTGTATTGGCCAGCAGGTGGCAGCAGAGACCACGGAAAGAACGTCTGCGGGACAGACCCTGGGGATCCGTTCTCTTTTGATTATAGGGGAAGAACAAAGATGGAAGAGGAGGGAAGGGGGGGAAAAAAAAGAAAAAAAGAAAAAACCAAACCACAGGAAACAAATAAAAACTTCTCCAAACGTAGCAAACGTGAATCTCTATCAATAAATAAATGAGTAATTGATGTCCCTTTCCCCCCCCCCCCCCCCCCCAAATTCTGAGATGAAAAAAAACACCTGGTATCAATTGGACAGATGCACGCAGTGAAGCCAGGGATGGTCTGAAATGCAAAGCAGCTGAGCAGCTTTTAGAAGAAAACAGAGTAGTAACAACTTCTGTACCTACATTCACCTATCTGAGATCCTGTCTTGGTCACCCAAGGCTTGTAAATAACCACTGGGTCGGTTCTGATGTCGAGTAATTTGTTGTCAGTTCTCTCATGGTTCTCCGGTCAGTTCTCCGGTGCCAGCATCTGCCACAGGGCATTCTGACCACGGGCATCATGTTTCTATGCTGCCGCCTGCATTTAACAGGCAATGGGACTGCCCAGCATGTGCAAGGCAGCACCTCTTTCACACCACCAGAATGTTTAAGGCTGTTGGGATTGTTGTTAGCATCCCATTAACACTGAGGCTAGAGATACCCTTAGGGTTGACATTACTATTAGCATTACTTTGATGGTGCCCTATCTGGGTCATTTTCAGGGGATGTCTGGAGTAAGGCATAGTGTCAGGAGAAAAAGAACAGACTCTGTTACTTTATAAACGTGATAATAGAGAGAGTTCATTGGAAAAAATACAACTCTTAAATAATACAAAGCATGCTTCTGATTGGATGCAGGCATCATCTGGGCTCTGATTAATATTACTTTTAAGGTAAAGATTATTGTTACCATAATGATTTTTTTTTTGGATTATGATCAGGGTTAAGGTTCCTTTTGCTACAAACTTCTAGCATCATTTTTGTTGTTACATTTGGAGTTAGAGACGATTTTAGAATCAGGGTAATGTTTAGGATTAGAGTTACATTGCGGGTTAATGCTGTTATCTTTACAGCTCCTGTGAGGGTTGGGGTCTGGGTCAGGTGTTTAAAAAATGAAATGAAAAAAGAATTAAAAAATATATTGAAAGCTTCAGATTTCCTTAATCTTTGTGGGAATCATATAATGTGCAACTCAGATCTACCTCTTCGTGCAATGACTGCCTGTAAATTTGCTAGAGCCTAATATAATATGGCCTTGTGCTTTCCGCTAACTCACCTTCATTTCATTTTCATTACATTTGCTTGGTAGTCAAATTTTGTTGTGTAGATATTTTAAAACAATCTAACTGACATTGGCAAAAAATTAAAAATAAAATTAAAAAAAAATGCACAACAGCATCGTATCAATTTTTATAGATAAAATAAAGAAGAGCAGTTTCCCTTAGTTTTCTGTGCCTCTTTACTTTCTTACTCTCTCCCCTTGTGTGAGAAACTCTCAAAGTCAAAGATTTCTAGTTAGGCAAAGATGGCAGCGATAGCAGCAGTGCTTATTCATTATTGTAATACTGCGCGCACATCCCCTATTGGCAAGGGAGAAATTGCACACCAGTCAGTGAAATCAATTCAGTTCTATGCCCTAAACCCAATGCAGGTAATGCTCTCATGGCTCTCATTGGTTGAGCATCTCAGGCTCACAGACTCCTCGAGACTGTTGCTAGGATTCATTTCCATATAAGGTCAATTACCAACCTCTTGTTTTTAGGTTTGCCTTGTACTTTTCTGTGTAGAGAGAAGGGCAATGTTTCCAAAAGTCAGTACATTCATTCTGTCCTGTGCTGGGCTCTACCCACCCTGCGTATTTATCTTGTGCTTGTCTCAATTCTACCCATGTCAGAATGCCCCCAGTCTGAACTTAACTCTGTTCAGCAACTTTCTTGGTGGAAAAACTACTTATACAGCTGTTTTACAAGAGGGTTATACATTCAGTTAGGGCCTATACTATGTACTGAAAATACTGGAAACTTCCACTGCAAAAACACAATCTACCTCTCCCATCTGTGCAGCCTTGCAGACCCAGAGCATGCCAGGTTATTTCTGCTTTCATAGCATTTGCATGCTGTAGGGTGAGCAAAAGGTTCTGCTGCTTGATTCTTCTGCAAGAGCTGCCTACCGGCAAATGGTTGCAGGGATGGAGGATGTGACAGAAAGCATTTGTCTCCACCAGAGCATAGTTACATTCAGTGCAGAGTGTGAGAGTCAGGTTGGTGTGGAAAAGCACTGACACACTGGGAATGATGCAGTGCTCACATGTCTAAAACTCACAGACATTACTGTCAGAAGGATGGTGCTGTGTTGTGCTTCTACCTTTGGCAGCCCCTGGAGAAATGCTGTGGCACACAGAACACCTTTGTATTGCACTGACTGCTGCCATGCAGCATGGATTTAACACACCAAATCCAGAGGAGCATGACTGCATCTAACTGCCCTGAGAAAAACTACTGTAGCTGAAGAGATGAGGAGGCAGCTGCTCATCTGCAGAATAAGCAGTACTGCCACACATTGGGCCAGGTGAGCACCTCCTGCTGCAGCGTGATGATGACAGGGCTGGAGATGATCTGCAAAGCCAGCTTAAAAGTGGGAGACATGAGTCAACATGGCAGGAGGACAGAGGTGTTAGGGAGCAGCCAAGGCATCAAAGAGTATCAAAAGGCTTTGAAAAGTATCACAAAGCAACAGCCAGGAAGACTGGGATTATCACGAGCAGCAACCTGGATGCTAGAGATTATTTGCTCCCATACAAAATGGTAGAGATCTTGCTGCAGACATCCCAAAGCCAGGCAAAATGGGAACCCAGAGCTCTGCCTGCATGAACCCCACAGCCAGAGTGTTGCAAGCTGAGCTGCCTTGCTGTTTGTTGCATTCATCCCAATCCCTGTGAATGAAGACTCGGAATGCAGTCAAGGTGATGACTGAGCATGAGAGTGACTTTATTCAATAAAAGACAGGAGGACTTGAGAGGTCAAGGGTGAGGATGGGACTCCTCTTGTCAAGATGAGAGTGGCTCAGAGCTTGTGCTGCTGCCTGGTGCCTGGGACTGGCAGCCTGACTCTAAGTCCCCATCTAAGATGCTCAGCTTCACCTCACTGATGCTGACCTGCTCCTGCATGGTGGTGCTGCTGCTGGGGCACTCTGGCTGTGCTTGGGATGGGCAGCACTGCAAAGGCGCTGGGTCACAATCCAGGCAGGTGACTGCTGTGTCTGGTAGGCTCAGGTCAGCATCTTCAGCAGAGCCAGGAGATATGAGAGCATGAACGTGGATGAGCCCCTTGTGTCCATCACTGTTACCATGTGGAAGGCTGTCATCCGAATTGCAGCGATTCGTGCTTAATAAGAACTCTCCGTTGATGGAAACACACTGCACATCACTACTTGGTTTGGATCTTTGGGGTTGACAAGAGCTCGAATCACCTAGGAAGGCATAGAAACACAAGGGTTAGTGTCAAACGTTTGCAAGTTGAATCATGAAAGAGGTTGTTGATACTTGGTAATAGAGTGGCGTCAGGAAGAAGCAAATAGGCTTCAAGCAACAGAGCCACTGTCTTGAAAGTGATCCTCGTGCAGGTCCAGCTCGTGTGTTGTTTCACTGTAATCTGCTTCTTTGGGTCTACCTAGTGGGCAGCAACACTCCAGCTGTTACTGATATCATTGAAAAGAACTGGAGACAATTGTTCTATTCCTAAGAGCTTCAAGGTGCCTAGAAGCACAAATCGAAACCAGCAGTATTTCATCACTTCACCAAAAGGAAGGTCAAACACCTGAGCTGTGAAGAGCAGTTACAGAACCTATGCATAAGATCACACCAGACATACTTTTTTCTAACAACAGTTATGGCACATAGTCCATTTCCTTCAATATTCCCAAAATGAAATGATGTGGAGCATTACAGGGAAAGAAACACTGCACACAGACACTATGACCCTGATTAGACTCAAGCAGCAGACTTAAAACAAGTTAGAGTTTTAGATTCCAGGATATTTCAGGACCTATCATGTGTGAAATTCAGTTACACAACAGTGCCTAGGTGCCTGCGTTTCAAGCAACTTTCAGATCACAACCATGTAAAATAAAAACAAATTCAGTGCAGAAATAGCAATCCTGTACCTTAATACTCATGAGATTATCCATTTTTTACAGCACTCTAAGTTCTAAAACTTGCTCATCCCAGTTCACTTCAGCAAGTTCCACCAATTCAAGCAATGCAGTTCTGAGATCCTGTGTATGTTAGGCAGATAGAATTGAACAGTGCAGAAATAATCTCTGACAGCTTTAAGAGCTCCGTTCTGTTTACAAACCCTCAGTCCAAAACTATTCTCAGTTTTAAGGAAATGAACACCTGAAGCAGTTGGATCATCTGCCATTTGCCGCATTCTGCTTCTTGGCATCATGATTAGCACAAAGGGTTTTCTGCTGTCCTGCAGAGATGGACAAAGTCCTGCTTACAAATGGACCAAGTTTCAGTGTACAGCAGAGTTTGTACCAGACTAAAAAGCCACGTCATTCAATTCATGTGCTCAGGTTATTATGCACTCAAAAAGGAAACAGAACTAACTGTTGAATTCTGAAGGCAATCTGTGGGGTCCTACATTACCTCCTGATTCTGGAAGAGGAAATTCTAATAGCAAATGCAGAACTTTGCTCTTCTTAGACATGAGAAGAGATGGCATTTAGCAACATTCCTTACTGGGAAATCAAATGATGTGTCTGTATTTTTACTACAGATAGTATAGGGAGCAGCCAGTTGAAGAACCAGATACAAAAAAATCCAGCCCATTGGCAGGAAAATACTTCTCCTTAAATTCTGTATGCTATTATGGTATAGAATCAGGCTACAGCGCCACATAGGCCAACCAAGCGTAGAACCAAATCCACAAAATACTGGTAGACAAAGCAGCAAAAACAGGGACAATATTCAGCAGACAGGCCTTTCTACCCACAGCTCAGCATGTTCTGCCATCCGAAAAGCAAGGCCTCTTGTCAAGCTCAGCTATTTCCCTTCTCAGTGTATTCTAGCACAACTGATACCCACTGGTATCCTCCTGTAGAGTGCCATCATATTGTCATCATCCAAAGGGAAAACCCACACAGCAGAGCATACAGCACTACACCCATGCTTCAAATATCCGCCTGAAAAACAAAAAGACAAGCTTACAAACCTGAAGCACCTCAAATGGCTTCCTGACAAACTGGATTGTCTGCCCTTGCCAAAGCCCACATATAGCCCATGAAAAGCTGGCTCTTTCCCTCAGGAAAAAAATCCTTATCGTCCCAGAGAAAGCATATAACCCTCATTCAATTGTTCTTCCACTCAGCTTAGAGCACTACTAAAACCAGCATCTTCACCTTAGCTCATCACACTGCTGCAGTTCCTTTTACAAGGATTTCACTGGCAAAAATGAAATCAAAGCCGTCACAAGGGATTTAGCACAGTTACGTGTTACTGGATATGAGAGCTGTCAGCACAGTCACCTGTCAGGCTTTGCTGCTGTTCTCTTTATGTAGAGGCACAACAAGGTTCAGACACCTCACAGTGCAATTCTCACTTTGACTGTAAAGAAAAAGGAGGCTTGAAAAGCAGTGTGTGGAAAACAAAGAAACAAGAATTAGAACAACAGTGGGGCCATGGCACTTGTAGGAATTGCTCTGCCTTTAACAGCAGAGCGATTCAAGAAGGATGAGGGCATTCCAAACCAGACCAGTTTGGACAGATTAAAAACTGCAAGTAGTGGGTTCCAAAATTCCAGACATGAAATCAAAGCTGGAAAAACTCTTCACATTTTCATCTCTCAATTTTTAGTACATTGTGCATTACAACGGAAACAATTCTTCACATACAACTTGGAAGCTAAAGACAAGTCTGACAAAACAGACTGCACAGAAATGATGGATAATTAACAGAGCAAATTGCTCTTTCAAACACTTAGTAATAGAAAGAGATCTCTGAAGTTGCTGTTCTGTAGAGCCCCAAAGCAGTCGCTTGAGACAGTTCAGGATTAGCCAGAGACAAACCAGCCAGCTGTGTGAACTGAGACCAATTGCAATTTTCCAGTCTGTGGCCACTGACAGCTTCTGAGAGCTACCAAGCGATGCAACCTAGCAGAATTCAGAAGGGAAACCAAGAGAGCCTACCTGAGCTCCACTGCCTTGAAATGCTCTGTGGAGACATTTGGGTGATTCTGCATGGCTGAAGCAACTCTTTATTGCTTTGTATTACTGCAATCATCTTGCTTGTTTTAATGTACGTTGAAATGAGGTGTGTATTATGGCAGTGTAAAACTAGTGGGAATAGCTATGAAGAATACAAAATGAACAAGCTAAGACAGAAAGTGGAGAGCGGAAGTTATTTGAAATCTTCCCTTTCCCAGAATGTAGTAATCAAGCAAAAGTATTTACAAAGTCCAAGAAAAGGGGGATTGAGTTCGAACGAGGGGACAATCTAAGGCTTAACTATTGCAGAGGGGCGTGGGTAAGCAGGATGTCAGGTCAGATGAGAAAAGAATATTTTGAAACTCCATTGTCAGCGTTACGGGGAACACTGGGCAAGGGACCAGCTGGAAACGGTTGCAGGCTGAAGTCAACGCACAGTTTGATGAACAGCTGTGTGCTTCCTGCTGGATTGTGGGCTTCTGAGAACATCCGACCCCGACAGCTCCAGAAATGTCTCACAAGAAGGAGGACAGACAGAGTCACTGCATGTCCTCAATTCTTTTAAGGTTCACGGAGAGCCTGATTCATAATGTACAGTGCATCTGGGCTACACTAAGAAGTTACAAGCTGAAGAGGAATTGATTTGAATAATGACATTTTAGTAAAGAGCATTACAGTATTTAAAAAAAAAAAGAATAAGATTTAATACATTACACTTATAAAAATCGATTGAAACAAAACAAAGAGTTTGCAACAGTAAAAAGCTGCATTACATGTCATGAATTCCAATAGACAGGCAATTCACTGCATTTGAAACACATCTGGTCATAACTTCCCTCACAGCATTCTTGACTTCATGGTTCCTCATGCTGTAGATGAGGGGGTTTACTGCTGGAGGCACCACTGAGTACAGAAGTGCCACCATCAGGTCCATGGATGGGGAGGAAATGGATGGGGGCTTCAGGTAGGCAAAAAAGGCAGCTTGGCCCTGGTGTCCCAGAGGGCATTGGCCATGGCTTTGGGGAGAGTGGTGGAGATGCAGCCCAGGTCGAGGAGGGCCAGGTTAAGGAGGTAGAAGTACATGGGGGTGTGCAGACGGCGGTCGCAGGCTTTGGCTGTGCTGATGAGGCCGTTGCCCAGGAGAGCAGCCAGGTAGATGCCCAGGAAGAGCCAGAACCCTCAATGAAAAGCATCTGCATGGTCTGTAGTGAGACTTACTATGTCATGCTCTGTGAGTAATGCTCCTGCTGTGTGCTCCCAGCCTGCTCACACCGTACACATCCTGGAAGCTCTTTCCCCTTTCTCTCCTCTCCTTTTGGGAGCTGCAGGCTGTGCTGTGCACAAGAGCTGCTCCTGGGCACAGCTGTCTCTCTGCAGCACTGCCCACTTGTATGAGCTCCCTGTGTCCCAGGAGCCCGGCCCAGCTCAGCATCAGAGGATGTCATGTTTTATCCTTCCCACTCTTCTCCCCTGAGATGTCCCTGCGTCCTCTTGGCCAACAGATCCTGAAAAACAACAGCATCATGATTGTACTTTGAAATCTGATGAATTAAATACCAAATGTACAGTGGTCAGTGACTGATTCCAGACCTGATAACTGAGATCCTGTGATGAAACAAAATGGGCATACAGGCAAGGACAGAGAGAGGTGGACTTCCCCTGTGCAGGGCAGTGATTTAGTTGAGGCAGTGCAGGCGTCACATCCCTAATTGGAAACCCTGGGGCTGAAATATTATTCAGCTCCCCATGGACACACAGTATCATTGGGATTCCTCTGGTTCAGTTCAGAAGTGCACAAGGAGTTGCCTGCATGTGAGCTCCTGCTCTGAGTCCTCAGTCCTTCAGCAGGGAGGCAGCTGCTCACACACAGACACTGGGTGATGCCCAAGGTGCCTGGGCTGCTCCTGATGTGTGCCAGTGCTTGTAAACCATGTGGGAAATCCCTGAGACAGACAGCTCCTTCCTGGGCATCAGCTGAGGGCCAGAGAGGGGATAGCACCGGCTGTCTGGTGAATTCACACGCAGCTGCAAGTGCAGCACAGGGCCTTCAGCAAAGCCATGCCCATGGTGTGTCCGTGCTGCTACGTCACCTCCAAGACCCATGATCGGTCTAATGTTTGTGTGCCACCTTCTGCACACTGATACCATAGATGAGCTATCCAGTCCGGCTAAGTCCAGTGATGCTTTTCAATTAGGATGTTTACTTCTGTGCTTTTGCACTAATGCAAACACCAACACACAAGAAGCTAGAAATCTTGGTAGAGCTGCTGGCCTGAGCTCCTGTTTGGACCATGGGGACACAGTTTAATGGCTTCCACAACTGCACTGTAGCACAAGGGGGATACCGAGTCTTTAGGATGGATGGGCGAGGAGATAAAGATGGGTGACTGCCCTCTGTGAGAGTGCACTGAGCTCTGCCTGGGGATGGAAGAGCAGCCAGGTCAGAGCTAATGGAAATGGCCAACAGAGGAGACCATCACTGTCTGTACCTGTCTTCCTGATCAGGGAGAGCAAGTGGAAGGCGCCCTCTGCAGACAGAAGGGAGTCTGATGTTGTCTGGCCATTGTCCCCTTTGGGAGCCTTTTTCACTCCAGTATCTGCTGCAGGGACAGCACAGCAGGGCATGTGGCATCCAGCAGATCCCTGGAGAGCACAGATGGCAGCTTCTTGACCAAGCCATAGAGGAACCAAAGAGGAGAGGTGCTCTGCTGGATCTCATACTCTCCAGCATGGAAGGTCTGGTGAGAATTGTGAAGGTGAAAGGGGCATCAGGCCACGTGCAAAAGACAAAAGGATCTAATTTTATTTATGTATTTATTTATTTATTTTGAGGCTGTAAGCTTAAAAGATGAACATATATGTCAATAAAACTGAAACAAAGAATTGAAGACAAAGATAGAAATCAATGAAAATGTGTTAACCCTTTTCAACATGAGAAATTCTCATGAGTCTTGTTCCATTTTTAGTTGTAAATATGAGTCTTTGTAGGGATTTTGTGTCTTTTTTTTTTTTTCCTTTAATTCAGATGCTTTCAGGTACAGAGACACAGACAGCGATGCCAGTGCCATCATTGCCCTGTGACTAAATCCCAGCGCCCACCGCTGCTCTTCTCTGCTGCCTATTTGATCCCTCATCCTCCAGGTGTCTCCAGCTGTCCTAAATAAATGGTCGTGGTTAAAGGCATGTTTTCAGCAGGCCATTTAGACACATGCTCCTGCCACAGCCTGCCAGATTTCCCCATCCCTTTCTTATTGTTCAGTCAGATACCTCCCAATTATCTGTCTGATCTGTGACTTTTAGGGGGATGACTAAAATTTGCTCCATCTCACCAAAGACTGATGGACTGTGTTGTCAACTCCTTCACTGTGATTCTATCTCTCCCTTCCTATCTTTTCTTTTACTCTTACTTTTTCTTTTTCTCTTACTTTTTCTTTTTCTATGTCGTTTTCCTTTTCCTTTTCCTTTTCCTTTTCCTTTTCCTTTTCCTTTTCCTTTTCCTTTTCCTTTTCCTTTTCCTTTTCCTTTTCCTTTTCCTTTTCCTTTTCCTTTTCCTTTTCCTTTTCCTTTTCCTTTTCCTTTTCTTTTTCCTTTTCCTTTTCTTTTTCCTTTTCCCTTTCCATATCCTTTTTTTTTTTCATTTTTCTATTTCTATTTCTTTTTTTTTTCTCTTTCTCTCTTTCATTTTTTCATGCTTTAAAGAAAGCATGAATTCAGAAAGATGTTCATTAATGTCAGTAAAAGTGAAAAAAAGAGTTGAAGACAAAGATAGAAATCAAGAAGAAAGTGTTAACCCGTCTCAGTGTGTGAAATACTCACGAGTCCTGTTCAATTCTAAGTTGATACCTCCCAACTCCCTGGCTGATCTATCCAAGGGAGATTACTGAAATTTGCTCCATTCCTCAAAAGTCTGTTGTCAAATCCTTCACCGTGATTCTATCTATCCCATCCTATCTGTTTCTAACTCATTTCTTGTGCAAATATTCCCTATGAAAAATAAACCTCAATAGAAGCTGCTTGGACATGGCATGCAGTTGATCACCGTGTTTTACTGTTCATTCAATTGCATCACCTTTCCTTCTGTTTGTTGGCCGTAAATAAAGAGAATTTTTTCTTTTTCTGTGTGCAGCTGGTTCTCTGTGGAAAGCCAGTGGGGGTTGGTACAAAGGAGGTTTAACACTGAGCGGGTGACGGTAGAGGAGAAGAGTGATGTGGAGGAGAAGAGTGATGTGAGGAAAAGTGATGCAAGTCCCATGGGGCCAGTGTGAGTAGGAGTGGGATGGGGAGGTTGAGGAGGAACTTTGTCAACACAGTAACAGTACAGAACTCATTGGGACATCCTGGATTGACATCAGTTGCAAAGTGCTTCTTTAACTTCTTGTATAAAACAAACTATAAATAAATAGACAATAAATGCATTTTGGATTCTTGCTCTTTAAGCTCTCTCCATTTTGCTGAACACATTCTGAAAACCTGAAGAAGAGAACAGGAAGGTACAAGGCACAAGAGGCTCTTTAGGTTATAATGGGCCCCAGTGAGCATTTGGTGCTGAGTCCATCAACCTCCAGTGCAGAGAGAAGTTTGCACAAAGTGCTCAAGAAGACAAAGTCAGAAGTAACAGTGAAGTTTCTTGGAATATTAATGGTCCCACTGAGGGCCATTACCAAGTAAGCTTCCCAACAGACTAGTTAGAGAAGATAACTGGAAGCCATGACTACAGGCAGGCAAAGGCACTGGCATGCCAAGAAACATCTCCTTTGCCTTACGAAGCAGACAGGTCAAGCCCCGATTGCAAGACCAGAAGTAGGGAGATCCTGTCTCTCATGTTGGCTCAGGGCACTTCCTGTGGCAGTGAGTTGGAAGTCTATATGATGTTAAGTGAAAGACATAGGAACGGAAGATCCCAGGCTCTGCATGTGGTGCAAGGATGCTGTTAAGTTCCTATCCCACATGTGCCCTGTGTCTCATTGCAGGATGTGGGATGTGAGAAGGGCCCAGTCTGAACAAGCAGTCAATCCCTGTGAAACTCTGAACTTCAGATCTCTCAGTTCCAATGCCCTCCAGTGCACACTCTCCCATAGTTTTATGTCCTTTATGTTATGTGGTGCCCAGAAGTGCACCCAGTGCTCCAGGTGAGGCTGTAGCAATGCAGAGCAGAGAGGGATGATCCTTTCTCTCACCCAGCTGGCAATAAATTGCTTTATGCGCTTCAGGGTACCGTTGGCCTTCCTGGCTGCCTGGGCACACTGCTGACTCACTTCCAATTTTATGTTGAGAAGGACCCCCAATGCTTTTCAGTCAGACGTCTCTCATGTGTCCAATATACAAACAGTGTTTATGTCCAGGGTTGCCCATACCCAGGTGCACAATCAGGCACTTGTTCTTGTTATACGTTATGCACTTGGTGCTTAGTACCAACTGGTACCCAGTTTTCTGACTTGTCCACTTCTCTCTGCAAGTCCTCTCCACCCTCAGTGGAGGCAACAGCACCTCCTCATCTGGTCTCATCAGCAAACTTGCTCAGAACATCTTCTAGTCCTGCATGCAAGTCATCTGCATAAACATGAAAGGAAAGTGGCCCGAAAATGGAACCCTGGGGAACTCTGGAAGTGACCATCTACCAGCCCAATGGAACCCACTGACTATAATCCTTTGGGACAGAACTACTGGCCAACTGCTCACCCACCACTGCTGGTGAACCTGAAAGGCAAAAGGTCAGCGTGCTGGGACAAACAGACAAACACCAATATAGTTACATACAGCTGCGTCAATTTATTGCTGGAAAAGCCATGATTTTAAAGGAGACAGACAAGGGTGTCCAAAAATCACACACGCTAATTGGAGGAAAGCTACTGCAATAACAACCCTATAACCCCCCTTCAAAGCCACGAGCCATTCATTCTTTTCCTAGAGATGTCCTTTGTTCTCATGCTGTTTATCCTGCTCCGCAGCTGCTGCTCTGTGAACTCCTTATCTCAATCCATGGCTGCTGCTCTGTAAAATTCTTCTTGTATTACAACACACCACGTTCTGTTTCTGTCTAGCTGTATGCAGGAATTTCTGTCCAGAAGGGTGCTGGAGAAATAGTATCAAAAGCTCTACTGAAATCCTCAAGTATTGCATCAACTGCCTTCCCTTGTTCAGCTCAATGGATAAAGGTGTCATATAAAGACTTGAAATTAAATAGGACCATCCCCTCGGAATACTGTGTTGTTTGACCAATCACAGAATTGTACTTCAGGTGTTTTTCCATAACTCCCACCATCATTTTCTCCGTAATTTTATCAAGCACTGGTGTGAGACTGAGAGGTCCATAGTTCCCCTTGTAATCTTTCTTGATCTTCCTTACGATAAGACAACATTTGCCAGCTTCCTGTCAACTGGTATGACCCTAGATTTATTAGATGCCATTGAAATGCGAGCCCAGAGCATACTAAATTGTCATCAGTGCAAGAACATAGATGTGCCATAGCTTTGCAATGCCTTGAAATCCAGACTATGCCACAGATGGAGCAGAGAGGAAAATCTGCCTCTTCTGTTCTGAGCTCATCCTTTCGGTAAGCTGAATATCACTACGTACTCCATGGGGTCAGGTGCAAAAGACACACTGGGTGCCCTAAGAACGAGGCTGTGGTGGTATTTAGGATGGTCAAGAATACCTCCCTTCTGGCCCTCAGCTGATGCTCCAGAAGGAGGTGTCTATCTCATAGATTTTCCGTCACAGTTTACAAGCACTAGCACAAAACTAGGATCACCCAAGGCACCTTGGGCATCACTGAGAGTCTGTGTATGAGCAGTGCAGTCCCTGTGGAATAAAAACCAAGGATTCAGATGAGGGACTCACACACAGACACCTCACTGTGCACATCTGAACTCAGCTAGGTGAACTTGCAGCTCCCATGGTTCTTTGAAAAACTGATCCCAATTCAGCCCCAGGGTTTCCATCTGAGGATGAGATGCCTAACACTAGAATAAGGATGGGATGGTCTGATGATAACAGGACAAATGGAAACGGATTTAAATTAAAAATGGGAGACATAGGTTAGATGTGAGGAACCTATTTTTTTACACAGCAACACTGGAAAAAGTTGCCCTTAGAGGCTGTGCATGCCTGATGGATGGGATCCTGGGTTTACTCTGGGTTTACCCTCATGTCAATACAGGTTTCTACTCATACTTTTCACTAGGTGAACTCTCACTTTACTCAAGGTTTTACTCACAATTTACCATCAGGTTGTGTGATCTGGAGATGGGCTGGTGGAGTGACTTGCTGGCATCACCGAGGGAAGGCTGCCAGGCAGATACCCCCAGAAAAGTGGTTGACTCCCTGCCCTGTCACAGTCGGACAGACCTGACTGATGAGGCAGGTTGGAAGAGAGTCCCAACTCAACGTCACAGGAGCCCCCCCATGCCTGCCTAGCCCTCAACCCCTGCTCCCTCTAAGCAACAGGTTTGACACTGAAATCTGAAGGAGATAAGAATGGGGAGGCAATGGAGGATCTGCCTAGGAGGGAGCCTAATGCAAGGCAGTCACTACCAAGCCTTGTGACTTTCTCTGCCATGAAAGAAAGAAGGGTGGTCTTGGTGGGTGACTCCCTTCTCAGAGGAATAGAGGGCCCCATTTGCAGACTGGACCCGAGCCGTCAGTAAGTCTGCTGCCATCTTGGTTTCAGGTCAGGGACATAACGAGGAAACTCCCCATGCTGGTTAGGTCCACTGATTATTTTCCACTACTCATAGTTTATGTGGGCAGTAATGAAATTTCTTAGATAAGACTACAAACTATGAAAAGAGATTTCAGGAATTTAGGCCATTTAGTTCATAGAGTGGGAGATCAAGTGATTTTTTGTTCTATACCTTCAGTGTCAGTGAGGGACACGGAGCAGGCTTGGAAAGCAAAGCAATGAACAGTTGTCTCAGAGACTGGTATTGAGCCAGAAATTTTGGTTTCTTTGATCACAGGGCAGTTTACTTGGCCCATGGTCTGTTATCCATGAATGGAACCCAACTGTCTCACAGGGGAAAATGAATCCTAGCACAGAAGGTAGTGGGGCTTATCGAAAGAGCTTTAAACTAGCTACGATGGGGGAGGGGACAAAACAAGGCTCACCAGAGATGAGCCTAGGGGAACGCTTCTTGAGCTGGGAGAGAGGCAGATGCCTCAGCTGAAGTGCGTCTACACCAACGCACACAGCTTGGTCAACAAGCAGGAGGAGCTGGAAGCAACTGTGCATCTGACAAACCATGACCTAGTTGCTATTACCGACCCATGGTGGGACCACTGCCATGACTGGAGTGCTGCGATGGATGGTTACAAGCTCTTCAGAAGGGATAGATGAGGAAGGAAGGGTGGAGGTGTGGCCCTTTATATTGAAGAGAGTTTTGATGTTGAAAAGCTTAGGCTTCAGAACAATCAAGACGAGTGCATGTTTGTAAGGATCAGGGGAAAAGCCTGTAGGTGTGACATCTTGTTAATGGTCTCTTATAGACCACCTAATCAAGATGAATTGATGGCTGAGGCATTCTATGAGCAGCTTACTGAAGTCGCACGATCGCCAGCACTCATTCTCTTGGGAGACTTCAACCTCCCTGATATATGCTGGGAATATAATAAAGAGCAGAGGAAGCAGTCTAAGAGGTTTCTAGATTGTATGGAAGACAGCTTCCTTACGCAGCTGGTATGAAGGCCCACCAGATGTGGTTCCTTGCTAGACCAGCTCTTCTCTAACAGTGAAGGACTGGTTGGAGTTTAGAAGGTTGGGGACTGTCTTGGGCAGAGTGGCCATGAAATGGTAGAATTCTCTATTCTTGGAGATGTCAGAAGGGTGACTAGCAAAACTACTATCCTGAACTTCTAGAGGGCGGACTTTGACCTGTTCAGAACACTTGTAGCACGGGTCCCTTGGGAGTCGCTCCGTATGGGTAAAGGGGTCCAGGAAGCCTGGACACTCCTCAAGATGGAAATCTTAAAGGCACAAGATCAGGCTGTCCCTGAATGCCATCAGGTGAGCCATAGGGGAAGAAGACCAGTGTAGTTGAACTGGGAAAAACTGTTGAGACTCAAGAAGAAAAAGAGAATCTCCATCGTCCAGAAGAAGGGACAGGATACTTGGGGAGATTACAAGGAAGTTGTTAAGGTATGAAGGGAGAAAGTTAAGAAGCTACCTTACTTCCTTGTCCATTAGTCCATGCCCAGAGCTTCTCAGCCATGCCCCTGTCAACTGTAAGCTCCATGCAGAGGTCAAATGGGACACATAGGGCACAGCCTTCTGCTGGGTGGATACAAGTGTTGGTTGAACTGGACGGGACAAGCCCTCCCACCATGCCCTCCTGGGAAAATGGCCACCCCAAGAATGGCAGTCTGCCTCCTCCATGACCCCATCTGAAATGCTCCTTCACTGACTGATTAAATGGCTTGAAACCAGGTCCAAAGGGCGAAGGGAGGGGAACTGGATCTGACAGGGAAGGGCTGAGGGATGTTGTTGGTGTTGGAGATTGCAGGGAAAGCCTCTGAGTTGTTCCATAGGACTGTGGGAGGATTCCTCAGAGAAAGTCTTGTTACCAGTACCCCGTCCTAAATCTTACTGTGTACCCTCTGGGGGTAACCCCAACCTGCTGCTGCCCAAAATTGCCTGTAGACCAGTGCGGGTAGCGTGAGAAATAAACGGGACAACTCAAGAGAAAACCACAGAGCATTTCCTTTCATGCAGGCTGCTGCTTCTGAGCAAGGCCCTGAACACCAGTACCACAGTGTAGATGCAAGGCCCAGCCAGGCTAAATCAAAGCATGCTTCTTGAAGGAGATGATTTCTGAAGAGTCTTTACACTAATGAGACAACCACAAACATTCACTCAGCGAACTCCAAATCTCTGTGCCTTTGCGGGCCTAGGGTCTTGTTTGTCTCACAGAGACATGGTGGGATGGTTTCCACCTCTGAACTGTAGCAAAGTAGGTACAGGCTCTTCATTATGATTAGGCAATGAAGATGAAGAAAGGCTGCTGCTCTCTGTGAGAGTGCACTGAGCTCTACCTGGGGATGGCAGAGGAGCCAGCTGAGAACTGATGGAAAGTTCTCAAAGTGGAGAGCAGCAGATTCTGTTCCTTGCTTCCCGATCAGGAAGAACAAGAGGAGGGGGACAAGCAGGTATCTGAGTTACAGCTGGGATGGAATTGTTTTCTTCAGACTGTCTGCTATGGTGCAGTGTTTTGGTTCTAAGAGAAAAACAATGTTGATAACACTCTGATGTTTACAGGTGCTGCTAAGCAGTGTTCTACTGAGCCAAGGCCATGGTCAGTGGAGTGCTCAAGGAGCTGGGAAGGAACAGACTGCGCACAGCTGACTGGAAGTGGCCAAAGGGATGTTTTGTAGCACCTGACAGCAAGCAGAAATTGTATTGAAAGCAGTGGCAGTTCATCTCAGTCTTTTCACTGCCCAGGGCCCAGCTGAGCATCAGTCTGGTGGTGATGAGCAAGTGCTTGTGCATCAGTTGTTACATACGATTCCATATCAACAGATATATAGTGATATCTATTACTCCTCTCCTTTTATATCTCTTAGAAAACTGCTTTGTTAAAACCCACAAGTTGTACTTTTTTTCCCAGTTCTCATCCCCATCCCACTGGGAATGGGGCAGTGCACAAAGCACTGTGTGCTGCTGAGCCACATGTTGGGTTCAACAACCACCATCATTTTGGTGCCTGATGTGAGAATCCAAGGGTTGAGATAACAGCACATCTGTCCAGAGTGGACAGGGCTTTGTGGGAGCTGGAGATGTGCAGGCCATGGTGCTGATAGTTTCCCTATTTGTGAAGCTTGCTGAGTCTTCTCATGAAGCTGCATTGCACAGCTCCTTGCTTGCTGCTTGTTTTCCCTGCTGCATTATTTGTCAACTCTGGATGCTGGATTAGGGTATTTATTTTGCTATGCTGTTTGACCTTGGTTTGTACCACGATAAAATTGGCAAAGTGAAGTTTTGTGCACATTCAGCTCTTTGGACATCTTTGGGTTTTGGAAGTAATATTGGTGGTATGATTAGGAATTACACATTTTACACTGTCGTCTCTGGGAGCCCAGGGGTATTCAAGGAGTGACTGGATATTGTGTTGAGGGACATGGTTTAGTGGGAGCTCTTGGTAATAGGCGAACGGTTGGACTGGATGATCTTTTAGGACTTTTCCAGCCTTGGTGATTCTAGAATTCTAGGACTGAGGTTAAACATTATTCAGGAATATCAGTGAGAGATCTGTTTCTAGGTGAGAAGGCTCTGCATGGCAGGGGGTGTGGGATGGTCTGGGCAGCTGCCTGGAGCGGTGGGCACCCCCAGGGCTTTGGAACTTCATCTCCGAGCAACTGCATGATCCTGAGAAACTGGTAGAATATTGGGGGAAGGTCTGATGAAACCCTGGAGATCTCAAACAGGCACAAATAACTGGAGTTTGCCAGGGCCTGGCCCACACCTACTGAGCTGTGTTTAACATTCTTCAGCATCATCAATGGGAAGAGAGCTGGATCTGCTGACAGATCCCTCTGCCACTCCACCCCTCATAATGAGCTCTGCAGTCACTCCTGCTACAGGTCCTGTAGCTGTTCCAAGTATTGCTATAAGAAAATGAAACAAATGCTTCCCAAGGGAGGTGCACTGTGCCAGGAGGTACAGCCCTGTAACCCTCCAGCCCCTCCAATGAGCCCAGTGGCTGCTCCAACTTCAGTCACAGGTCCTACGGTGATTTCAGCTCTGGCAATGAGCTCTGCAGTTGCTCCAACTCCTGCAGTAGGAAAACAGCCTCTTCAGTTCCTACAGTGAACCTTGAGGCTGTTAAAACCCCTGCAACAGGTCCTAGACTTGCAAACAGATATGCATATAAACTATTATCATCTATGTATCATATGTATATGTATTAGTACATGCAGATATGTTAGCAACTGCCTATATTGTATATATGTGAAAATATACTATATATATATGTATACATGCATTTATCATATTTATAATCGTTTTCTTTTTATCTTGACCTTAGAACACAGATTCTAAACCTCAGCACTGCCTTGAGTCCCTTACAGATCTCCTTGGGACTTCTGAAACTATCCCTGCCAGTCAGTGAAATGCACCAGAATATCTTGAAGTCTTCTCAGGGAGCAGCTCCTGAGGTACATTCCTTAAACCAGATTTGGAAGAGGCCTCCAGTTCTCTGGACCTGCTCCGAAGGGGCCCTCTTGTTATGGCAGTGACAGCAAGGAGACCAGCACTGATGCAGTCGTTCATATTGCTGGCTACTGACTGCTGTCCCGGAGTGCTGCTGTAGAGACAACAGGACTGTTGTGAGACACAGAAGACCTGAGAGCACTTGAGCTGCTGTCTGTGGCTGCACTTACCCAAATCCAGACAAAGTAGGAAGACAGAACAGCTAAGCAAACGTCATTTTTGAAACGTTTCTAGGTATCCTATAACGTATTCAGGGAATCTGGTTACATGTTTACATCAGCTCCTAAAGTGACAAAATGAAATTAGGTAGGAAAGAATTTAAATTCATTTTTATTTATAAGTTCAATAACATTATTTTCTTTTGCACATTCCTATATCTCACATAATCAAACAATCAAAGATGCATAAAACATGAAGAACCATCACTGGGAATCCTATGAGGAAGTTGTCCATTTTGTGGAAGCTGGAATAGTGCTTATTGCAACACCTTCCTCAGAGCGTGCTTGATCTCCCTGTTCCTCATGCTGTAGATAACAGGGTTCAGTGTTGGAGGAACCACTGAGTACAGAAGTGCCACTGTCAGATCCAGGAGTGGGGAGGAAATGGATGGGGGCTGAGGCAGTGCAGGAGTTTCATCCCTTGACAGAAATCCTGGAGCTGAAATGGGATTCAGCTCCGTACACACCCACAGGATCTGGGATTCCTCTGGTTCAGTTCAGAAGTGCACAAGGAGTTGCCTGCATGTGAGCTCCTGCTCTGAATCCTCGGCCATTCAGCAGGGACGTAGCTGCTTACACACAGACACTGGGTGATGCCCAAGGTGCCTGGGCTGCTCCTGATGTGTGCCAGTGCTTGTAAACCGTGTGGGAAGTCCCTGTTCTCTGCTGGATCTCATACTCTCCGGCAATGACAGTCTGGTGGGAACTGTGAAGGTCAATGAGGCATCAGGCCAAGTGCAAGACGCAAATGGATCTCTTTTTATTTATTTGTTTGTTTGTTTGTTTGTTTGTTTATTTATTTATTTATTTGTATTTAGGCCGTAAGCTTAAAAGATGTTCATTAATGTCAGTCAAACTGAGACAAAAAATTGAAAACAGATATCAAAATCAATGAATATGTGTTAACCCTTCTCAACATGAGAAATTCTCATGAGTCTTGTTTAATTTTAAGTTGTACATATGAATCTTTGGCGTGATATGATGACTTTTTTTTTTTTTTTTAGTTCTTTTTCTGAAACTACGATGTTTACCACAACTGTGTTTGCTGGACACAAATGCCTTCAGGTTCAGGGACACAGACAGTGGTGCCAGTGCCAATGCCCTGTTATGAAATCCTGGCGTGGCCATTGCTCTTCCCTGCAGCCTATTTGATGTCCCTCATCCTCCAGATGTCTTCAGCTCTCCTAAATAAATGGCCGAGGTTAAGGGCATGTTTTCAGCAGGCCACTTACACACATGCTCCTGCCACAGCCTGCCAGATTTCCCCATCCCTTGCTCTTTGTTCAGTCAGATACCTCCCAATTATCTGTCTGATTTCAGATTTTTAGGGGGATGACTCAAATTTGCTCCATCTCGCCAAAGTCTGATGGACTGTGTTGTCAACTCCTTCACTGTGATTCTATCTAGCCCTTCCTATCTTTTCTTTTTCTCTTTCTTTTTTTTTTCTGTCATTTCCTTTTCCTTTTCCTTTTTCACTTTCTTTTTTTTTCCTTTTCCTTTTTCTCTTTCTCTTTCTCTTTCTCTTTCTCTTTCTCTTTCTCTTTCTCTTTCTCTTTCTCTTTCTCTTTCTCTTTCTCTTTCTCTTTCTCTTTCTCTTTCTCTTTCTCTTTCTCTTTCTCTTTCTCTTTCTCTTTCTCTTTCTCTTTCTCTTTCTCTTTCTCTTTCTCTTTCTCTTCTCTTTTTTTTTATTTTTCATGCTTTTAAATATTTCTGAAATATTTAAAATCCCGTCTCAATTTCTGAAATACTCACGAGTCCTGTTCAATTTTAAGTTGATACCTCCCACCTCCCTGGCTGATCTATCCAGGGTGATTACTGGAATTTGCTCCATTCCTCAAAAGTCTGTTGTCAAATCCTTCACCGTGATTCTATCTATCCCATCCTATCTGTGTCTAACTCATTTCTTCTGCAGATATTCCCTATGAAAGATAAACCTCAATAGAAGCAGCTTGGACACGGCATACAGTTGATCACTGTGTCTGACTGTTCATTCAATTGCATCACCTTTCCTTCTGTTTGTTGGACGTAAATAAAGAGAACTCTTTCTTCTTCCATGTGCAGCTGGTTCTCTGTGGAAAGCCAGTGGGAATTGGTACAAAGGAGGTTTAATACTGAGCGGGTGACTGCAGAGGAGAAGAGTGATGTGAGGAAAAGTGATGCAAGTCCCATGAGGCCAATGTGAGTAGAAGTGGGGTGGGGAGGTTGAGGAGGAACTTTGTCCACACAGAAACGGAATAGAACTCATTGGGGACATCCTGGGTTGACATCAGTTGCAAAGTGCTTCTTTTACTTCCTGTATAGAACAAACAATAAATAAATAGACAATAAATGCATTTTGGATTCTTGCTCTTTAAGCTATCTCCATTTTGCTGAACAAGTTCTGAAAACCTGGAGAACAGGAAGGCACAGGGCACAAGGGGCTCTTTAAGTTTTAATGGGCCCCAGGGAGCATTTGGTGCTGCATCCATCAACTTCCAGTGCAGAGAGAAGTTTGTACCAAGAACTCAGCAAGACAAAGTCAGAAGCAACAGTGAAGTTTCTTGGAGTATTAATGGGCCCACTGAGGGCCATTAGCAAGCAACCTTCCTTAGTCGCTAGATAGGGCAGATAATTGGAAGCCATGACTCCAGTGAGGCAAAGGCACTGGCATGGTGGCTCTGATGCTAAGAAAATCCTTCTTTATCTTAAGAAGCAAACAGGACAAGCCCTGCTTCCCAGACCCTTGGCAGGGAGATCCTGTCTCTCATGTTGGCTCAGGGCCCTTCCTGGGGCAGTGGGATGGAGGTCTGTATGAAGTTAAATGAAAGACGTGGGGACAGAAGATCCCAGGCTCTACATGCGGAGCACGGATACTGTGAAGTTCATATCCCACTTGTGTCCTGTGTCTTATCGCAGGATGTCGGATGTGAGAAGGGCACAGTCTGAAGAAGCAATCAGTTCCAATGAAACTCTGAACTTCAGATCTCTCAGTTCCAGTGCCCTCCTGTGCACACCCTCCCATAGTTTGATGTTTTCTATGTTCCGCTTTGCCCAGAAGTGCACCCAGTGCTCCATGTGAAGCTGCAGCAGCGCAGAGCAGAGAGGGACAATCCTTTCCCTTACCCAGCTTGCAAGAAATTGCTTTATACACTCCAGGGGACCGTTGGCTATCCTGGCTGACTGGGCACACTGCTGACTCACTTCCAAATTAATGTTGAGCAGGACCCCCAATCCTTCTCATTCAGACCACTCTCCAGTGTCCCATATCCAGTCAGTGTTTATGTCCAGTGTTGCCCATACCCAGGTGTACAATCAGGTACTTGTTCTTGTTATGCTTTATGCACTTGGTGCTTAGTACCAACTGGTACCCACTTCTCTGACTTGTCAACATCTCTTTGCAAGTTTTGTCCACCCTCAGTGGAGGCAACTGCACCTCCTCATCTGGTCTCATCAGCAAACTTGCTGAGAACATCTTCTAGTCCTGCATGCAAGTCATCTGCATAAACATGGAAGAGAAGTGGCCCTACAATGGAGCCCTGGGGAACCCTGATAGTGACCGTCTACCAGGCTGATGGGACCCATTGACTATAATCCTTTGAGCCTGACCTATTGGCCAACTGCTCACCCACCACATTCTGTTTCTGTCTAGCCGTATGCAGGACATTCTGCCCAGAAGGTTGTTGTGAGAAACAGTATCAAAGGCTCTACTGTAATCCTCAAGGATAACATCATCTGGCTTCCCTGGTACAACTAAATGGACAACTGTGTCATAAAGGGACCTGAAGTTAAACAGGACCTTCCCCTCGGGAACTTGTGTTGGCTGCAACCAATGACAGAATTGTCCTTCAGCTGTTTTTCCATAACTCCCACCATCACTTTCTCCATAATTTTACCAGGTGCTGGAGTGAGACTGACAGGTCCATAATTGCCCCTGTCATCTTTCTTGCTCTTCCTTACAATGAGACAACATTTGCCAGATTCCTGTCAACTGGTATGACCCTAGACTTAATTAGATGCCATTGAAATGAGAGCCCAGAGCATGCTAAGGTGTCATCATTGCAAGAACATAGATGTGCCATAGCTTTGCAGTGCCTTGAACTCTGGAGTATGCCACAGATGGAGCATAGAGAAAGACTGGCCTCTTCTGTTGGTAAGCAGAATAACACTGCGTGATACATGGGGACTGTGTCTCTTCTGCTATGCTCTGCTCGCAGGGGAAAGGTGGAGAGGGTTGCTCTCATGTCAGTGCTCATATGTGAGGTGTGGGTTCAAAGTGGTGAGACCAGGCTCTTTTCAGCAGTGTGTGGAGACAAGACAAGGGGAAATGGAACAGAAACTGGAGCATAGGATGTTCTGCACAAATGTGTGCAAGAACATCTTTACAGTGAGGGTGATGGAGCCCAGGAACATACTGCCCAATAGGTTGGGGAGTCTCCTTCTCTGGAGATATTCAAGACCCGCCTGGACGCCCACCTGTGTGCCTACCTGGTGTTCCCCAGGGGTCTGTGCTGGGGCCTGTCCTCTTCAGTATCTTTATTGATGACCTGGATGAGGGCACTGAGTGCATCCTATGTAGGTTTGCAAATTACACCAAATTGGCTGGGAGTGTGGATGTGCCTGAAGTTAGCAAGGCCCTACTGAGGGATCTAGACAGGCTTGAGAGCTGGGCTGAAGCCAATGGGATGAGGTTCACCAAGACCAAATGCCACGTCCTGAACTTTGGGACCTGGAATGGACTTCCTAGGTTGGAGGTGGTGGATTCAGTGACCCTGGAGGTGTTCAAGGGATGATTGGATGTTGTGTTGAGGGCCATGGATTTGTGGGAGCTATTGGTGATAGGTGACCAGCTGGACTGGATGATCTTTTAGGTCTTTTCCTACCTTGGTGATTCTATGATTCTGTGATATCCCATCCTTGTATGAGTGCCCTCCTTGAGCAAACACTCTCTGGGAGGACTCAGCACATGTCTGGAATTAGTCACTGACCACTAAATCTGTTGAATTTAACACCATATTGGGTCATGAGAAACAAGTCCTGTGGCAGCATGGCAGCCCAGAAAGAAGAGTCTGATAACGGGATGACTTTCAAAAATTCCCTTATAAATACTTGGGCGAAAGATCATGGCATTGTTTGGATTTATCATATCCCCTACCATGCACCAGCTTCTGGTAAAAAAGATCAATACAATGGGTTGTTGAAATCTATGTTGTAAGCAATGGGTGGTGGAACACTGAAGCACTGGGTAAAGCATTTGGCAGAAGCCACTTGGTTGGTCAGTACTAGAGGATCAGTCAGTTGTGATGGTCCTAGCCAATCCAGCCCCTGTATGCTGCAGAGGGAGATAAGGTCACTGTTGTTCATGTAAAGAACATGTTGGGAAAAGCTGTTTGGGTCCTTCCAGCCTCTGTAAAGGGCAAACCTTTCCGTGGAACTGTTTTTGCCCAGGGACCTGGGTGCGCTTGGTGGGCGATGCAGAGAGATGGGGATGTTCAATGCGTACCACAAGGGAATTTGATGTTGGGGGAGTGCAGTCAGTAATTCCGTGTATATATATGTCTCATAGTCTCATAGTCTCATAGTCTCGTGCGGGTAGGAAGGGACCTTAGAGATCATCGAGTCCAACCCCTGAGATTTGAGTTTCTGTGTAGCACAGTGGCACTTCTACCACTTGCGCCACAGGGGGGATTCGAACCCGGGCCACAGTGTTGCAAGGCGGCATTCCTACCACTGCGCCACCGGGGTAGTATAAAGAACTGTGTGCGTAATGCATTTTAATTACTGTTTATTTGCATTCAGATGTGTTTTCTAAGCATGATATAGTTATGTAGAATTGAGGGTGGAATATCTTGGTTTTCTCATTTTTCATATTGGTATTCCATATATAGTAGTTAGTAAGACAAGTTTTCCTCCTTAGGTCGTTGCTGCTGCTCTGTTTGTTTCCTTGAGCCCAGCTCCCATCTCCCCTATTCCTTTTTCCCTTCCCATTTTTTTGGGGCCATGGGGCCCACGGGCCTACTGCTCCCCCTGTCGTGGACACAGACTGATCTAGATAACTCTATGACAGTGCCAGCAAGGAGACCAGCCCTGACACAGTCGTTCGTATTGCTGGCTACTTACTTCTGTCCTGAAGTGCTGCTGTAGAGACAACAGAACTGTTGTGAGACACACAAGGCCTGCAGAAATAAGAGGTCTTGAGAGCACTGTGGCTGTATAAAGGGAGCAGAATTGAAAAGGGCACGTTCTGCTGCTGTCCATTGCTGTAACCCCCCAGACCCAGACAAGGTAGGAAGAGAGAACAGCAAAGGAAAAGTCGATTTTTAAAGCTTATTATTAATCTCTTAACCTATTCATGTGTCACGGTTTGAACTAAAAATCCACCTGCGCCCGTGACAGGGGCCGTGGGCCCCGGAGGGGCCCCTAGGCCGAAAGGAAAAAAATTAATTAAGAAAAGAAAACAGCGGCAACGATCTAAGGAGGCACACTTATTTACTAAATACTATATCGAAATACAGGATAACACAATATAATACAATATAATTGAAAATTGAGCTAACGAATCAAGCAAAATAGGAGAGAGAATGAGTCCCGTAACCGAGAGGCCTACTGTAAATCTAGGCGAACGGCTGAAGGCTCCCACACACTCCCCTGAACGCCAGAACTCGAAAGACGTCAGTCTGTTCTGCGACAGAGTTAATATAGAGTCCAGGTCCCGTGACCCATCGTGTTGCTCTCTGGGAGATGTAGTCTTCTTCTGTAAGTTGCAGATTCAGTAAAATTATTCATGCTTTATATGATGTTATGATGTGGAATACTGATAGCAAAAATTACAAAATTATTAAACCATGACATCATGGAATATGGTTCCATGTTTCTTTGAGCTCCTGGAGTAAGAAAATGGAAATTTGGTAGGAAAGAGGAAGTGAAATAAACTGCAACTTATTTGCAGATTACAGTATTACAAAAAATCAAAAATACAAAAATAATGGAACATAAAGAACCATCACTGAGAGTTGTGTGAGGAAGATGGGCACTTTATGGAAGCTGGAATAGTGCGTATTGCAACAGTTTGCTGAGAGCCTGCTTGATCTCCCTGTTCCTCATGCTGTGGATAATAGGATGGAGTATTGGAGGAAACAGAGAGCAGAAGTGCCACTGTCAAATCCAGGGGTGGGGAAGAAACAGAGCAAGGTTTCAGGTAGGCAAAAAAGGCAGTGCTGAGAAAGAGGGAGACCACAGCCAGGTGAGGGAGGCATGTGGAGAAGGCTTTGTCCCGTCCCTGCTCAGAGGGCATCCTCAGCACAGCCAGGAAGATCTGCACATAGGACACAACTATGAAAACAAAGCAACCAAAGACTAAACTGGCATTAAAAATGAGAAACACAAATTCCCTGAGGTAGGAGCCAGAGTAGGAGAGCTTGAGGATCTGGGGGATTTCACAGAAAAACTGGTTCACAACATTCCCTTGGCAGAGAGGCAGTGAAAACGTACTGGCAGTGTGCAACAGGGAATAGAGAACCCCAGTGCCCCAGGCAGCTGCTGCCATGGTGGCACAAGCTCTGCTGTCCATCAAGGTCCCGTGGTGCAGCGGCTTGCAGATGGCAATGTAGCGGTCATAGGACATGATGGTGAGAAGGGAATACTCTGCTGAGATGAAGAAGGTAAAGAAAAAGAGCTGTGCAGCACATCCTGTGTAGGATATGGCCCTGGTGTCCCAGAGGGCATTGGCCATGGCTTTGGGGAGAGTGGTGGAGATGCAGCCCAGGTCAAGGAGGGCCAGGTTGAGGAGGAAGAAGTACATGGGGGTGTGCAGGCGGCAGTCGCAGGCTACGGCTGTGCTGATGAGGCCGTTGCCCAGGAGGGCAGCCAGGTTGATGCCCAGGAAGTGCCAGAAGTGCAGGAGCCCACAGGAAAGTGTTGTTGCAGTTTGTCATGCACTGCACTGCCATGAGACTTGACGTGCCAGACATCCTCTGACACGTGACCTCCTGCATCCAGGCAGGACATCTGAGACGTCTCCTTCAGCCTGACGTGGCTGCAGTTTCACACTGGTTTTACTAAGGAAGGAGAAGGCACGTGGATGAAACTCTTTTCCTGCTCTTCCTGGCATTAGCTCATAGTACAAGTAAAGCACTGTCAGGTCAAGCCTGGAGGAGTAATGCTTGTCACTGACATGTTCCTGTTCAGGGTGGAGCTGGAGGGTAAAATAACACAAGAAATTGTCATTGATATTCAATATCTGTGAAATTCAGCTGGCTGCATTCACAGAACCTGGCGTTAAGATCTGTTTTCTGTTTTATATCTTGAGCCTATTTTCCATAACCCAGTCCTCATTTATGAACTGAAGCTCTACTGAAAGCCTTTTGCTGTGTATGCTCATGCTGCAGTGCAGCGCTTGTGACCTCTAACAGCACATTCACGTTCCTCTGATCACAGGATCCTTAAGGTTGATTAAGACCCTCTAGTCCGACTGCTCACCCATCACCACCATGATGCTCACCATCAGCTAGCTAAAAACTCAGCAGAGATGATAGATCAAGCACAACACTGGATTTGGGATGGCTAGAGATTCCTAAGATATTGAAGGATTGCTTGCAGGTGGTGTTGGCTCAGGTATTCACCCGGCATCCCACCTCCTGTTCTGTTTGGTTGAGAATCATGCATTCTGCAATTTCACTTTGTAATTCAAAGGCCCTGGCTTTATCTGTTGAAAAACTGATCTAAAACAATCCAAGAAGACTCCGTTGGAACTGGTTGATGCAGAACAAAGGCATCCCCAAAGGGCAAGTTGCACTGTTTGATGAACTTTATCGGATGAGAGCTAAGCTAAGATTTAAAAAGTTCTGGGGCTGTCTCTGAGCATCAAATACAGAGGAAGCCTGCATGATTCCCTGAGAATGGATACCTCTACTTTGGTGTAGGGTGAAGGGAACACTAGCAGTAACTCCTATCACAAAATGTCACATGGCTCAGACAAAATGCCATCAAGAGGGCTTAATTAGAAGCACCAAATGGTCGCAAGACGGTCTTAGGGCAGGGAAGTAATCTATGTATGTGATATTGGTTGGTGCTATTAGTTCTTCACAGCTTGACTCTAGAGGGACTGTTCTTCTTTGGTCACCTAGTTTTAAAAGAATAGATGTCTCCTGTCTATTACAATTTTTAACGCATTATTTGTTCACTGATGTCATAAATGTGCCTGGCATAGCAATTGGCCTTGGTGTATTCAGTGACTGAAAGCAACAGTTGTTGCTCTAAGAAATGCAAGACTAAGCTAGGTCTGCCTGTAGCTGACAGCCATCAGCTTGCTCCTCAGGCAGGTTCTGTCTGGATGGAATGAAGGGCATGAAATACTGATGAGCTCATCAAACGCTGCTTGTTAGCTTAGAGACAAGGTGTTGAATAGGTTTGTTCATGTATTGCAAACACGTTACTTAGCTGCCTTCATTTTAGCTTCAGAAGAACATGTGCGGAATACAGAATTGATTAAAAGAAATAAGAACTGTCTGCATAGAACTTACTCTTTCCTTACACAGGAAAATCAAGCACACATTTGTATGTGAGTACCTCCAGAGGTGAAACTCGATCACCCAGATGTAATGAGCAGAGACATTACAATCAGTTCTAACTGTATCTTAATGCTGTGCTGAATAAGCCTGAGTCAGGATATAAACCACTTTCTCTTTTTTTCTTCAGATGAAGCCATTAATTTTGTCAGCAAGTCCAAAACGACTCCAGAAATATCAGTCAGTCCTTCTGAAGACCTGGAGCTGGTGTGTGAGGTGTCAGCTGCAAGCAGAGCTGTCGTATGGAAGAAAGATCAAACAGAGGTGAAGCAGGACCAGAGGACAACCATCATCTCCCAGGGGACGCACCGCAAGCTCATGGTCAAAAATGTGACCCTGAAAGACCAAGGGAGCTACAGCTGTGAAACAAAAGATGACAAAGCAACATTCCAAGTGAAAGTCAGAGGTGAGAAAATGCTTGGAATCCCAGAGATAAAGGAATGCTTCATTTGGTGTGTCTTGCATTTGGAGGATCAACTGACAGCCTCTCTGGTGCAAAACATTTTGGCTATAGGACTTTCTTTGTCATCTAGTGTCATAGCAACACTTTTCTACATGTGCTTTTCCATCCAGGAATGAATTACTGCAACAAACCATAGGCAAGGAGGGTAACTTGTGCAGCTCTTGTAGTCAGCTGGTGTCTGCAGGGTTACAGTGGAAGAGCACACCAGGCATGCAAGGAGTGAGAAAAGGGGAGGTGTTTGAAGAGATCTGGTTACAAAATTTGAATGACACAATGACGTGGAAAATGCCACTAATCAGACTCATAAATGGCCTGGGTTGCAAAGGCCCACAGTGCTCATCCAGTTCCAACCCCCTTCTTCCTATGTGCAGGGTTGCCAAGCAGCAGCCCAGGCTGCCCAGAACCACATCCAGCCTGGCCTTGAATGCCTGCAGGGATGGAGCATCCACAGTCTCCTTGGGCAACCTGTTCTAGAGGGCCGTTCCCTTCTGATTTACTGGAAATGTAGAGAGACATGAGAAGAAAAAAAGAGAAGGGAGGAGGTTCAGTTGTGCATGCAGGTGTTCTAAATCTCATGTCCAAATCTGCTATCAGACTGCAAAATGTTTAGATTTATGATATGATATGAAATGATATGCCTATCATTTCCCAAGGCAAAATTGAGGGGAAAGTATTTTCCTGTCTTAATGAGGCATCACGATGGTCCCTGTGAAGGGCAAGTATAGTGAAAATGGGGAACTGGAGTTAGCTCTGCAGCAGACTACAGCAAAACGGTGTGAATGTTGTGATGTCCCTGCAGAGAAAGAAGACGTGTTTACAAACAAGGACAAGGTACAAAAGGAGATGAAGGCTGTACTGACTCAAAATGCCACGCTGAGCTGCGAGGTGGCCCAGGAGAAGACGGAGGTGAAGTGGTACAAGGAGGGGAAACTGATCACCTCGAGCAAGAAGTTCAGGGTGGAGTCAGAGGGCAAACAGCGTCGGCTGGTGGTGAGCCAGGTGGAGAAGAAAGATGCAGGGGAGTACAGCTGCGAGGCTGCTGGCCAGAAACTCACCTTCAGGATTGATGTAACAGGTGAGAGAAATTGTTTCAACTGTATTGAACCCCCCAACAAAGAAGGAGGGGAAATTTAAGTGGTTTGACACATTCAACCCCAGCATTCAGTGATGTAGACGGTGCTTAAATTCTGTTTAATTCGTGTGCTTTTCTGTTTGCCTTCTGAAGCTATGAACACTTAGGACTTGGGTAGCCTCAGCTTAAGACAGGCTGGAAATAATTTGGGAATTTCCCTGGGGATCTCAAGTAGATGCAATGATAGCAAAATGAGAAGTCAATAATTACAGGGAAAATTAAAGGTTATTAAAGATATCTTCAGGGCACAAGCACACCCCTGCAAATGCTTCTTCCTAAATAGTCTCAGAGACAGCATTTGGTCACAATGCTAGACGGCAGCATTGGTGGTTTCTGTTAAATTAAAGAAACCTGCAACTAAAAAGGTTTTCCCATATTTTCTTTTGTTTTCTTCTCTATAGCAGGTACAAAAGAAATGCTTAAAAATAGAAAGGCTTCAAGCTGGTGCTTTTCTTTCCAGAAATAGAGGAAGACAGGCGTTCTATTTATTAGGAGAGTCTGATAAGAAAGTGGAAAAAGGCTTTTTACCAGGGTCTATAGCAACATAACAAAGGGCAATCGTTTCAAAAGTGAAGAGGGTAGACTCAATTTGGACATGAGAAAAGTTCTTTATGATGAGGGTGGTGATACACTGGAACAGATTGTCCAGTGAAGGTTGTGGGTGACTCATCATTGGGAGTGTCCAAGGCCAGGCTGGATGGGGACCCTGGGCAGCCTCATTTAGTGAATGATGTCCCTGACCACGGCAAGAGGTTGGACTGGATGATCTTTAAAGCTTCCTTCTATACCCAAACCATTCTATGATTCCATAGGGGAAACCATTTTATTACTGCCTCTGAAAACTCAGGAGATATTAGAACTGTTTTCAGAAATAAGTAGGTGAGAAAAATACATTTCCTCACTATGACTTAATCACAAACAGAATTTAACCTTGACCCTCACCTGGCTTTTGCTGGCAAAGCAACTTACAGCTGTCAGCTTGTTTGGACAATTTAATGCCTGTCCCCGTGTATGAAACAGACTTTTCAATGACTGCGTATGCTGGTGTGCTGCTGGACAGTGGGGAAAGGGGTGTATTTTAATTTTTGAAGATTTTGGAACATGATACTGGTGGAAATGAAAACAAGTTTAGGGCTATCTAAGCTGTTTTGGTCTGGCAGGTTGGAAGTTCTTGGTAATTGATATAGTTCAGATGTTGGCATTCAATTCATAGCACTGTCAGGAAATGTGAGTGGGAAAGCTGTCCTCAACGGTACAGTCCAAAGACTAATTTGGGCATTTGGGGAAGGCTGTGTAGAAAAGATTCATGTCTTAAATTTGCCCATTTGCCTTAAATTCCAGAAGAAGAAAATGCCTTTATCAACAAGCAGAAGGTGCAGAAGGAGGTGAAGGCTGCACCAACAGAAAATGCCACACTGTGCTGCGAGGTGGTGCAGGAGAAGACGGAGGTGAAATGGTACAAGGATGGGAAACTGATAACCTGGAGTGAGAAGTTCAGGGTGGAGTCAGAGGGCAAACAGCGTTGGCTGGTGGTGAGCGAGGTGGAGAAGAAAGATGCAGGGGAGTACAGCTGTGAGGCTGCTGGCCAGAAACTCACCTTCGAGATTCATGTCACAGGTAAGACAGGTGTTGTCTGAAATACAGCAGAGAACAGTAAAGTAAAATCTAGTTTCCATTATACAGTGATCCAGGTGCAGTAGTCTGTGCTGAGGTTTTTCCCCTATACTTGATTGCCTGGGTTTGTAGCAAGTATTTGCTTTTAGTATGGCACAAAGACCTGTTTCAGTCTGTCTGTAGAATAATAATTACTGATATATGTACAATGGAAGCAATATTCAAGATATTATTCAAATCTCTCCTGTGCCTGAGATCCCAAACTGTAATTCTTGTTCACCGAAACATTTGACTAAGATAAGTATGTGCAGTGAGGCTGGAGTGCATGTTCTACGTGCAGCCTTTCGTGGCAGGAGAAGCAGGAACTTCTAGTAGTACACTGCCTTTTTACTATGCCTTTATGTTGGAGGCTGCATCTGGATAGGTGAGTCTGCTACTCACAGTAAGAGACCTGGTAGAGCTGACTATTCCCAGAGCTCAAAGTAAGATAGATATCTGCAAATTACACACAAAGAACAAAGGACTGCGTTGGTGAGCATATTTCCTTTGTGCCTTTGACAGTCACAGTTGTGGCAATGGTAGAGGCCATGAGGAGTCTGTTCAGGAAGCCAGGAGTACTGTTCTGGGTCATGAAAAGGCAGCCAGTGGTTTGACTATCACATGTTTATGTGTTTTGATGTTTCACAGTGGGTCTTAAGTAAAAGGAACTCAGGTTTTGGTTGCCTGCAGGACAGATGTTCTTTTGGGTTCAATATGTTTGCATAGTGACTTGCAACCATGGGACTGGTGTTCAAGGACCCTCTTGGTTCCTTCAGTTCCTAGGTTCTTTCTTGCCTAGATTTGACACTTTGTTTCAACAGAAGAGCTGATATTCTCTAGTGAAGGCTATTAGTTTGGGCACAAGTGGTAACCTAAACCTGTTCCAAGCTGTACATACAAACCTGCAAGATGGTCTCATTTCAGTCCTTCTGTTTTTCTTTTTTTCCCTCAGAGCCAAAACCTGTGTTTATAAACCAGGAGCAGGTGCAGAAAGAGGTGAGTGCTGCCCTGGCAGCAAGTGCCTCCCTCAGCTGTGAAGTAGCACAGGATACAATCGAAGTAAAATGGTACAAGGATGGAAGACTGCTTGCCTCCTCCAGAAAGTTCAAACTGGAATCTGTGGGCAAAACACGGCGTCTGGTTGTGGAGCAACTGGAGAAGAAAGATGCTGGAGAATACATCTGCGAGGCTGCTGGCCAGAAGATGACCTTCGAGCTGGAAACAACTGGTGAGCATTCAGAAATTCTCAGCCAGGATTTTGTAGCCTTGTTGTGAACTGGGTTTTAGGGTGAAATCTGAGTTTTCTTTGCACCTGACAGTGTGAGAATTTGCTCTGGCCCTTTGTGTACCTCCCCGGTGCTCAGCTGTTCCTTCCCTTACTTGGGGATAACGTCATTTATTCAAGGTGATGTCCAAACGGGCTTGTTAACAGTCCTCTGCAGTGCTTTAAGCTGTCATATGTCAGCCAGATTTTATGCATGTTCTATAGCCATTCCTACATGTTGAAAACACTGCACTGTGCTTAAGCTTCAGCATATGTTCCAGTAAGTACAGTTCCATTAATTCTAGGGAATTGGGTGAATTAAGCATAGATCTGAAGGCTGCCTTTGCCCAGTGCAGAGATGGAAGGACTAATGTAGATTTGACTTGATATTTTCCCTTCTAGGATGGGAAGGAGCTCCGTCAAAGTAAAAAAGTGGGCATTACTTCCCAGGGAAATAAGAGAAGTCTCATTATTCACAGGTGGTGAACTCTCATTTTCTCTCTCAGTCTGCAACCAGGTTGGGTTGCTGTTTCAGTACAGGCTGTTTTATGCAGGAACTCTGCTCCTGAGGTTAATCCAAGTTGTATCCAGGCCCTTCAGAAGGAAAGGGAAATAGCAGCACAGAAATATGGTCTGATTCTGACATAAAGAAGTGCAGACCTGGACAGTTAAAAAGGGATTGTGTGATGTTCAAGGGATTTTGAAGCAAAGATGTCCCCTAGGTAAGATTTGTGGCTGATATTCCCCATACATTGTTAGCACACAAGCTAAGGAGAGACTAGTGATGAGCATGCAGAGAAGCCAATGATTCAGACAGGTTTGTAGTGACACGACATTGTAGAGTTCTGTCTAGTTCTCCTTGGAATAGTTTGGAAAATGAAAATGAGGAGATTGGTGGTAACCAATATGGCTTCCTCAAATTCAAGCCATGCCTGACAAACTTGGTGGTTTTTCATGATGGAGTAACAGCATCAGTGGATAATGGGAGAGCAACTGACATCATCTACTTGGACTTGTGCAGAGCATTTTATCCCGTCCTGCATGACATCCTGGTCACCAAACTGGAGAAAAATGGTTTTGATGGATGGACCAGTTGCAGGATAGGGAACTGTCTGGATGGTCACACTCAGAGAGTTGCAGTCAATAGCTCAGTGTCCAGGAGGAGGGTGGTGTTGGGACCAGTGTTATTTAACATTTTTGTAGGCAACATGGACAGTGGAATCAAATGCAGCCTCAGCAAGTTTGCAGATGACACCAAGCTGAGCGGTGCTGTTGATGTGCTAGAGGGAAGGGATGCTACCCAGAGGGACCTGGACAGGCTTGAGAGGTAGGCCCTTGGCAGCCTCATGAACTTGAGTGTGGCCAAGTCCAAGGCCCTGCACCTGGGTCAGGGCAATCCCAAGCACAGGCACAGGCTTAGAGGAGAATGATTTGAGAGAAGCCTTGACCCTGAGGAGAAGAGTTGGTGTGGAGGGAGGTGTCCCTGCCTATAGCAGGGGGATTGGAACTAAATGACCTTAAAGATTCATTCCATTCTATTCTTTTTCTACCCTTAATTTTACTTAAAATGTTTCAGAATAAATGAGATTCTGGTTTCCAAGAAAACTGTTTGCAGGGAGCTCCACTGTAGCTAGTAAGTCTATCTTTAAGTTCAAGGGCAATAATGCATTGACTGTGTTGAAGAGAGAAATGACTCAGGAATGGATGATGGTTTAGAATAAAACATAATACTACTTATTTTCTATGCAAATATGTGTAAGGAAAAGATGCTGCACTCAGTTCTGGAAATATCCTGACAAATATATCTCTACTGTTTCACAGCTGGAGATATCAAGATTGTTAAACCACTGGAAGATGTGGAAGTGAATGAATATGGGAGTGCATCTTTTGTCTGAGATTTCACACGATGAGGTTCAGACCCAGTGGTACAAAGATGACAACAAGCTGAAGGCTGATGACAACATCAGAATGCGGCAAGATGGTAGGGTGTAAGAGGGGGATCTTTCTCCTGAGTGGGGGGTGGGTTGGAGATCAAGCATATAAGACATCTGAAATGAAGTGAAGGGGGTTCAGAAGGGAGTTCCCCTTTTGTTTTGGGACTGAGGTTAGGGTGGAACAAGTGACATGGTGGGATGCTTAGTGTGGGAAGTGTGATGCTATCCCACCATCCCACACTGCCGGGAGCAGGTAGGAAATGAGTGCAGTTCTTTCCAAAGTGGGGGTGAACAGGGCAGTCAGTTCACCTCTCCAAAGAGGTTTTGTCTGACAGTGAGTGTGATCCTTCTGTATCAGGTACTTTGAAGGTGACGACGGTCACATTTGGTCAGTCCTTGTAGAAGCCATGTTTAGATTACACTTTGGTGGGGATGTGGACGTGGGGGAATGGGTGGTTTCATTGACATGAGAGAACAGGCAGTGATGCTGTGAAACCAGATGGATGATGCTCAGCCTGGCCATGTGCCTCAGAGCTCTTTGCTCAAGGAAGCCAAGTGTAGTTGTGGGTTTGCTCTCAAGAGCACAGTTTGGTAGGGATGAGCTGGCGGTTGGACTAGATGACCTTAGTGGTCTTTTCCAGCCTTAGTGACTCTGTGGTTCTCTGCTTCAGGAAAGAGCTACTTGCTGACTTACACACGTGTCCAAGTCAAGGATGCAGCAGAAATAAAATCTGTAGCAGAAAAGGCAGAATCTCGTGAATCTTGTGCCCATCTTACATTTAAAGGTAATTATGCTTCTGATGACGATTTTGATTAAATTATCTTATGTTATAAACGAGCTAACATCCTTTGCTTTAATGTCAAGGAAGTTAAACACCACCAGGACCTTTCACAGAAATAAAAACTCCTACCTACCTACCTTTCTGCCCACAAAATATCCAGCTTCTCTTTTGGAATTTACTTTTGCTAAGTAAAACAGATTATTTTCTTAGGAGGTTGATTTTCTACGTTTAGACTTCAGATTTGTGTTTGAACGTTGAGGGATAAAAAACATAGCTTGACTTTTTCTTCATTTTCTCTTGCTGTTTGAAAAGAACACAGGGTTTTTGGTTTGTTTTTTTTTTAATATATACAATGTTAGGGTATATATATGATGTTAAGTGTGATAAAGAAAAGGGAGACATTTGAGTTAGCACACTACTCAAGAGTTCAGTCCCCAGCTTTGCCACTGTTACCATTATAAGGGCAAGAACTTCCTGGAAAATGAATTTCTTCTAAGTAGAGTCATTACATTTGAGCTACAGAGACCTTTACTAGGTGAAAACTTGTTGTTCAGAGCTAAGTTGCTGTATTTAACCAAAGTAATTATCAATGTCCGTGTTTCATTGAACCTCTGTTCCATTTCGTAATGCGAGGAGTTTGATATTGGGATGGGAAGGTCATGGTTTGATTTGGATGTTGAACTGGGAATCAGAAGATCTGGGCTCTCTTCAGGTTGTCAGTCTTATTGTCTGACTTCTTAACAACATTCCTTTCTTTCTATTATTTTTTAATGATTTTTTAAGGCATTTTGAGGTGATAGGTGTAGTGTTCATGTGCAGTAATGCTGACGTGAGTAAGTAGGGTGATAATGTAAGAGTTTTTTACATTCTTTCTAAATATCTGCTTTCTCTTGTTCCATCCTTCTTAAAGAGCAATCCATTAATCTAGTAAAGGAGCTGTGTGATGAGGATGTGACTGAGCCTGAAGAAGCCAAATTTGAATGCGAGATATCCATTCCTTCTGTGAAACCTCCCTGTTGCAGAACGGCGGGAGAAAAGCAGACGACCACACCTGTCATTGACATATGATCAGCTATTCTCGTTTATTCCTTGGCTGCGTGTACCTTTATAATACGGATAATTAGCTCATACATATTGCAAAAGTGGAGCTCATCATTGGTTCCCAATTACATACCATCCCCGAGTATCTTTGCAGCTTGTTGTTATCATCCTGAAAGTTACTCCCTTGCCGAGTTCACAAAACCATGGTTAGTTTCTCACCATCCCAGGGCATCCTGTTGATCTCACTGTCCTTGCAGGTGGCATGGCTGCTTGATTAACTGCACCGTGTTTACGACCCTTCTCAGCTAGCTGTAAAAAACACTCTCTACATTTCCCCCGTTTTCTTTTAGGATAAAAAGGGTTTGATTTAACGACCGATTAATCATATTTAACAAGCAGTTCAGTTCATTTGTTCAGTCAGTTCTCATGTAGTTTTATCCTGCTTCATAGCTGCTGTTCTGTGAACTTCTCATCTGGATCCATGACTGACGCTCTGTAGAATTCTTCTTACAATACTGCCTATAGAATAGCAACACTACTTAAATTAATAACATAACTATTATAACTCAATCAAGGCCTCGATTGACAATACTCTAAAAATGAAAAAGGGACAAGTCAAATACAACATAACAACATTACTATTAAATCCACTAAAAAGAACAAACATGTTTGTACTGCAACCTAAGTTTCTGCAACCTGAAAATAAATCCGTGAGGGTCCCATTGTGTTAATCTGTAACTGATCAGGAAAAGTCTTCAATTTTCATATACTCTAATATATTGATTTTAATGACCACTAAAATTTGTGCAATAAATGCTTTTAGGATGCTCATAACCATGCTCTACCAACTGAGTTATCCGGGCTAATAATTGATTAATGATCGCACAATTTAATGGAATAGCATGTCAAATAGAACCAATTTTAGAGGACAAATGTACTAGAATATCACTAGGGGCATTAATACTTATTGACCCTTGAGAAACAGCAAGCCATGTTGGTGGTGGATGCGACAGGTAGTGCCAGCAGGGCGTCCCCTGATTCAAGGTGCACATTTCCTCTCTCACCCATCACAGATTCTCTCCTGCATTCAGGGTCTGAAGGATTTCTTCCAGTTGTACACCATATCCGCATGGCCAGTGCGTGATATAGAGCCCAAGTGGAACACCTGCTTGGAAAACAGAATAAACTATCAAATTTAGTTCTATTAGCGTGCACTTTTGTCTAAAATGATGCATGGTTATATTTTCAGATGCCAATTAATTGGATGTAAAAGAGGTATCCGTTCTATGATACAGGGTCATCTCTGCCTGGGATTCCTTTCCAGGTTTTGTCTTAGCAAATTAAGAAAAGCTAACTAATAAGCTAATAACATCATAACCAAACAGTACTAAAACATTAAAAGAGCTATTCCTGTAGATTCTAGCATTAATTAGATCAAATCCTGTTTAATACACATCTGATCTATTACTAAAATAGAAGAAGCACACAACATCCTAGCTAATGCTTTAAACTCTAAATCTTGAGACTGCATTGGTAAAACAGAAAATCACAGAATCACAGAATCACAGAACCATCAAGGTTGGAAAAGACCTAGAAGATCATCTAGTCCAACCATTACCAATACTTCCTGGCTAAATCATATTCCTCAGTGCCACATCCAAGCGTTTCTTGAACACTCCCATGGTCGGTGACTTCACCACCTCCCTGGGCAGTGCATTCCAATGCCTGACTACTCTTTCTGAAAAGTAATACTTCCTAATGTCCAGCCTGAATCTCCCCTGATGCAGCTTAAAACCATTCCCTCTAGTTCTATCACTATCACACACTATGTCAGACTATTACTAATATTATCTATAACACAGCAAGTTACAAAGCAATACCACTAAGTAAGAAACACACAATTACAATTACTATAAAGGCTGGATGTTATTTTCTGCCTTCACATGAGACCGAAGATATCATGCTGGAACCCACATAGGGCCAGTCCCTGTGGAAATACGAGCATATTCACAACCCCAAGTTGTCAGTGGTAGGGAACAGTCCCAAAGTCCTGTGGCCATATTCCAAACATTAACCATAGGCTGTTCCTTTTGCACTGGGGAAGCCTCAAAATGACGATTCACATAAGCTGTATCTGTATGAACACGATTCAAAAACTTCAGCACAAGCAAAACAAGCAAAACCTTACATAATATTTTCAAAAAATTCAGCACAAGCAAAACAAGCAAAACCTTGCATAATATTTCTTGTAGTGTGTCTCTCATATTCCCCCTTTTTTGTTTAATAATAAGAATGGATTTCAGTGTTTGATAAATGTGATCAGTGATAGCTTGTTCAGTGGGAGAATGAGAAATGGCTGTAGTATGTTTAACACACCCTTCTTGGAGGAAAGTTTGAGTGGCCTTAGAGGTATATGCAGGCCCATTATCTGTTTTTGTAGTATGTGGGATTCCCATAGCAGCATAAGCAGATAACCAGTGTTTACGGGTGTCATGACTGTGTTCACCTGTATGTGCTGTGGCAAATACATAAGAAGAATGAGTATCTATTGTTATATGTGCATATTTTAGACAGCCAAATTCAGGAATGTGAGTGACATTTGTCTGACACAGTTGAAGAGGTGCAGTGCCACATGGATGTGTCCCAATTTGAGGCAAAGAGGTATCAGTCAAATTATGTAGCCGGTATTCAATCATAAACACAGCATATTGCATAGCAGAGAGGATCATTCTTAACACAGTTTTCCAATCGTGAGGGGTCATAGCGCAACTGTCACTGTTTGCAACCAAAAGATTGTATGTAAAGGCTGACTGAACTCCGTATGTTCTCACTGACTCCCTTAGCTCCTTCACTGCCTCACAAGGCAGGGATTCCAAATGGGGGACCTGATTAGGAAAGCTTTGCAACGTGTCAGCATCACCCCTTAATATTGTTTCTTTTTTGCATTGCTCTAAGACATCACAGTACGCTGTAGGGAAATTTGTCATTCCTGCTCCAAACAAAGTATCAAGAGGAAATGCGTCCGATTCGCTTTCTGGATCTACAGGACCGGGGTCACAACGATCCTCTGGTTTCGGTCCATACGCGTCTTTAACCACGTTATACACGGGCTGCACAGACGCAGCCGTGCACGTCGAGGGGGGGGCGGCATGGCGAGGTGCAGAGAACGACGTGGGCGAAGCAGAGGGCGGGGGGGCCGTAGAGACCGACAACGCGGTGAGAGACGTGTGCGGGGGGGCAGGCGGCCGCTGGCTGGGAACGGCAGCTTGTATCGGAGCGCGGCCGCTGTTCTTTCTTGCGCTGGGCTGGAGGTTTCTTGACCGGCGATGGCAGGTGACGGTGTTGTGGTTGTCCGAGCGGCAGTTCTGGCACCACACACCGACAGCTTGGCAATTCCGTCGCAAATGTCCCTTAACGCCGCACCGGAAACATTTAAAAGAGGTGCTTGGGCCTGCACTGGTTACCGCAGACGCTTGTAAGGGTGCAAGAGCTGCTAACACCTGATTCTGGGAAGCCTCAGCCTGTGCCTTTAATCCTGCCCCTAGCTCTTTAATAGCTTCAACTATGAAAGCCTGAGCCCCCGTGGGCACACTCGATAATCTGTCTAACGCCTCCTCTATTGTCCAGTTACTCCTCAAAGTACTTAGAATGCCACGAGCTGTAGCATTACAATTCTGAAGTGCACAATGTTTTAGCATTATTTCCCTCATGTACTCTGGTACTCCAGCCTTCTCTATGGCTCCAGCTACCTTATCTATGAACGCTCCAAAATCCTCATTTCTTCCTTGCTGGATTCCCATATAAGACGGCAGCCCACCTGGCACCTTGATCTTATCCATAGCCTGCCTGGCCAGATACATTGACTCTCTACATTTAACTGGTCCTAATAAAGCCTGGGCCTCCGTCCGGATGAAAGGACCCATACCTAAAAGTTCTTCAACGGTGACATTATACAAGGGATCTCTGGGCTGCCTAACTATCGCAACGCTCTGTTGGCACATCTCTTCCCAATAAGCATTAAATAGCAATTGATCGTGCTGCGAAAAAATCAACCTAGCTATAGCCCGACAATCAGATGGCAACAAAACCTGAGTACTCCAGATATAATCCAGTATCTGTCTCGCTGGCTCACTTTTTACTCCAAACTGACTGACCATAGACCGCAATTGTGACAACAACTTCCAATCTAAAGCACTGATAGCAGCCTGTGTCCCACCTGCAGCACTAGGCGAATACCCCCCCGGCAGCACCGCCTGTCGCACCGCTTCCAATGCCTCACCGTCTCCCACCTCTAAACAAGCCCGCGCCAGCGCAGCCCAAGCCCCCCCCCGCTCCCGCGCGACGGCCTCCGCCAGGGCACTCTGTGCCCCAGGGAGCGGCTCATTGCAAAGGGGGGTCGAGGGGGCCGGCTGTAGCGCCATGGTCGATGCAGGCGGCTCGTCTGATACAGACGTACCGGGAGACGGGGCACTCGGCTCCGCAGCCACCGGCAACGCAGGCTCGGAGGCCGGCGGCAACTTTACGGTGGACAAAGCAGGGGACACCGGGCAATCTGACCATTCATTATAATTCTTATTCCTCCCCTGCACAGCACTAGCTTGTTCTGCCGCTTCCTTTTCTGCCTGATGTAGCAACAAATCATTATAAACCACACGCCACCACTTCCCGCATTTTTTAGCTGTTTTATCCCCATCTAATATTCCCTGAAAAATTGCATCTCCAAATTTACGCCACTCAGCAAGATCATACACTAAATGCGGATTCTGAAATAACCCTTTAGCATACCCATACGCTAATAACTCAGGGAGTTCCTTTTGCAAGTCTGTCCCCTTAACCTGACACTTTCTTTTCAAAAAGCAAGAAAATACCTGACACCTTTTCTTAAAAAAGCAAGAAAATAATTCATAAACCGCTTGCTTTCCCATACCTATTTGTCAGCACGCTGTTGCAGCCTTAAAGGACGTCGTCGGCCCGTATCGGCTAGGCCCTTCTGTAAGGTCATGTAGAGCACCTGCACCTTCTTTTCATGGCGCATGCTATCCCCACTGCTTAAGGATCCGAACACCTTCGCCGCTGCGATCCTTCCTGGTAGGCCATGTCGGGGTCACCAATTGTTGCAGAACGGCGGGAGAAAAGCAGACGACCACACCTGTCATTGACATATGATCAGCTATTCTCGTTTATTCCTTGGCTGCGTGTACCTTTATAATACGGATAATTAGCTCATACATATTGCAAAAGTGGAGCTCATCATTGGTTCCCAATTACATACCATCCCCGAGAATCTTTGCAGCTTGTTGTTATCATCCTGAAAGTTACTCCCTTGCCGAGTTCACAAAACCATGGTTAGTTTCTCACCATCCCAGGGCATCCTGTTGATCTCACTGTCCTTGCAGGTGGCATGGCTGCTTGATTAACTGCACCGTGTTTACGACCCTTCTCAGCTAGCTGTAAAAAACACTCTCTACACCTCCCAAGTGGTATTCCTACGTGGAGAAATCTTACAGGCTGGCAGAAACTTGATTATGCAGCAAGAAGGCACCATCCACCAGCTGACCATACCGAAAACCACCACTGATATGACAAGCACCATTCAGTTCTCAATTGGCAAATCAAAATCCACAGCCAATCTGCTTGTCAGAGGTAACATATCCTGGCTTGGTTTACATCATGAAGATGAAGAATTAATTAACGTACAGTCTTCCTTCACTGGGGGTCTTTGAAATATTGTGTGTGTGTCTGGAGGGTCTGCTCCATTTCCAGTTCGAAGTCGTTGGACACTAAATGAGACAGCTGCATCTCAGTAAAAGATCTGTTTGAATAGCTGTGATGTGCTTACTATTCAGATCTACAGAGCTGAGGTTTTGTCCTTGGCTGTACCAAAGAAGTCAAATCAGGTGAAATTAATTGTATTTCTGAACTAGACAAGGTTAAGTTTGGTAGCACTTAAATTTGATGCAGTTTGTCATTGATTTCATCTGAAAGAAACTTGCAGGCTTTTTATCTGCTGTTGTCCCCAGCATAAGAGTCTCCATTCACATCCTGAAGTATTTGTTATATTTTCAACTCACTCTTATTTGAATAAAAGCCTCAACAATTGGGAGCAATTTAATAAGCACAGAACAAGAGCTGGACCTTGCATTTGGTAGGTAATATACAGTATTACTTTATAGAAATTTAGTCAATGGCATTCCCTATAGACAATCGTTTGTTTTATCTTTAGAGTCGTTCAAAGAACCATTGTGAACTTGACATTAATTGGAATGGAATACACGCAAGAGACTTTCCTCTTCTTCCAATTGTCCTCATCCTTTCTTCTCTTCCACCCCTGCTTTGCAGATTACCATATACAAATCACCAGGAAGTTGGAGGACAAGACAGCTTTGGAACATCATTCTGTCATTCTGTCCTGTGACTTCAGGCCTTCTCCAAAGGTTGTGAAATGGTTCAAGGGCCACACACACATCGAACCCTCTGAGAAGTACAAGATCAAGAGGGATAAGCATTCAGCAGAGCTCAAGATTCTGAAGCTGAAGCCCGATGATGCTGGTGTGTACAAGTGCAAGGCAGGAATTGCAGACTGAGGCCTGGCTGACAGCTGAAGGTATGAGCAGGGAGGGTGGCCTCTTCCATGTCCTATTTCACCTCAGATTTCTCTTCTTGGGGTTGATTTCTGCCGTTCTCTCCTGCTAAATTTATAAATGTATAATCTTCACTGTGAAGATTACACAAAGATCATCTAGTCCAACCATTCTACCACATCCCAGTATGATTTATAGTAACAGTGGTAACAGTTCACCTTGTTTCCCCACAGCCCGCAATGTAGAAGTAACGAAGCACCTGCAGGATGTGGAAATTGAAGAAGAGAGCTCTGCTGTCTTCTCCTGCAACCTGTCCCATAATGACGAGGACATGGAATGGTTCCTGAATGGCAACCTCCTTTACACCAACAATTACAATGACATCAAGAACGTTGGCAATTGCTGCACACTGACAATGAAGCAGGTTAAGCCTGAGGATGCTGGCACAGTGACAGTGAAGTCAGACAAGGTGTCAGAAAGTGCACCTGAAGGTGATAGGTGGGTCTGATCACACCCCTCCTGGATGTAAGAGATGCTAAGGAGCTCCAGTTCTTTCTATTGTGCAGCAGTCCTGCTTCTAAAGCTCACCTCTCTGGGGTGACAAGTCATCAGAGGCTTTCTTCCAGTGGAAGGTTCCATTGCAGCAGATATCAAGGAAGGAGGATGGTTTTGGTGTCCTGCCAAAGCATTCCATTGCTTTTTATCATCATTTTATTTAGCACAAGGAGAGTTACAAGAGCAGTTTCTTTTACTGCTTCAGTAACATGCAGTGTCAATGCTGTTGTCTCCAAGGATTTATGACTGCAGGGAGAGATCATTCAGTGTGTGTTTTGCCTCTGGGATGACTAATGACCAGGCTGTGAGCAACCTGATCTAGCTGTGAATGTCCCTTTTTATTGCAGGGGAGCTGGGCTAGATGGCCTTTAAGGGTCTCTCCCAATTCTAAGGGTACTGTGATTCTAATCTGCTCTCCCCAGCAATTAAGCTCTTTATGCGCTCAGAGTTTGAAGGATTTCCTCTTTCTCCTTTCTTTTGCATTTGGTGGAAGTTTTTTCCCCAGTATAAACATCTGATGTGTGAAATAGAAGACAGATAAAAGGAGTCAATAAAACAGGAAAATCAAAAGTGTTCAGCAGCTTATCCTCTTAATCCAGTGGCCTGCTGTATGAGCTCTGCTCCATGTGAGGGCAATGTCAGCTCTCCAGCTTTAGAAGAGCTGCATCCCAATTACTTCATATGATATCAGTCCCACCCACCGGCAATGCAGGCTGTCCCTCCTGTTCCCTGTATTCTCCTACTGATTAGTTCAGAATTCCATAAAGTGCATTCAGTCAACACACATGAAACCGCTTTAGGTTCTATATTGGTGTCGTCAGTGCTGGTAAAGATTTATTTATCCCTCTTTAAAAATCTGAAAGCAACTGGAAATGTCTCAACTTCTGTATCACATTGTTCTGTTTTGCCCTTTTAATTGCAGAGAAGCCTGCTGTCTTCATGAAGTCCTTGGATGATGTTTTTGGTGAGGAGCGGGGTGTGATTAAATTGGAATGTGAAGTCTCTAAAGAGAAGGTCAAACCAGTGTGGAAGAAGGACGGTGTTCTGCTCACTTCTGGCAACAAGTATGAGCTGGTACAGTCTGGGAAGACCCTATGTCCCCTTATCTATGACTTCGAGAAGTCAGATGCAGGTTTCTATACCTGTGATATCGGCACTGATGTTGCCAAATCAAAGGTCGGCTTTCAGGGTAAGTACTGTGGAAAGTAAAGGAGTGCTGAAAGCACATTCAGTGTGGTCACTATGTCTTACACCTATTCCCCCACGAGCCTTAATAGTTTCTACAATAGAAGTGTATTACTGCAATTTAGCACAGTGATGTCTGGAAAATTCCCATTGCTTTTGATGTAAATGTATCTCATTTTGCCATGAAAATCACCAAACACATGAAGAATGTCCTGGAAATATTTCCTTTCTAAACATCCCTAAAATGGAGAAATGGTGTAGGGGTAGGATGGTAACAAATGAGCTAATAGAAACATATAATTTCTTGTCATAGGCAAAACCCTTTTTCTCACGCAGCATCCTAGAGTTGTCCTCTCTGTTAGGTTGTTCCCTCTGTAGCTCATTGAATCTTCATTCTGCTCCATGGACTGAGCTGCTCTAATTGTAGTTCTTCCAGAGCAAAGACAAGAGATTCATGTCTCTTTTTTTTAATAGCTTTCTGGTAATTCTGAGTGGAGAATGTCTTAGAGAATACATCAGTAAGGAATGCAGCCATGTTCTGCAAATCCTGAGTTAAAACACCAGTACTGCTACTCATGTCAGTCACAAATGCCTTTTCTCCATATAAACCTCATACTAACCTATCTCTTACCTTCCAGAGCTGAATAGTGGCATTACCAAACGGCTGAAAACCACTGAAATCCAGGAGGGAGAAGATTGTACTTTTGAATGCATTCCGTCCCATGAAAGCATTGATGAGTTCAAGTGGACACTGAATGGAAGCAGAGTGGAAAGTGGTGGGTGATTTAAAGCTTCTAACGTGAGTCGGAAATATACTCTCATTATCAAAATTGTGACTCCTACTGACGCTGGGGAAGTCGTTTTTACTGCCCATAGTCTAACCTCCAAAGCCTCTCTGTCTGTGAAAGGTAATGAGATGGGAGAGATTCTGGGGTCTGATTCCTTCAACGGTCTTCTGATAAGATTGTCGTGAGAGCTAACTCATAATATGGTTAAAGTGAATAGCAACCTTCTACTTGAACCTTGAAGCACTGAGAATTTCTCTTAAAAATAAGTAAAAGGAGGAAACATTTTACACAAATGTGAGAACTACCCAAAGCACTGGGGTAGTGTTGGAAATGGGCATCTCACTACAGCTTGTTCCATTAACAGTAAATCAGGAATGATCTGTTGAGGGAACTGTGGGAGCAAATATCCTCTAAGTATAAGCTGAATGGATGGCCTTCACATCATCTAGCTGTACAACAAATTCCTATCTAGAACATGTGCATCTGAGAGCATCATCCGAGGCTCCCAGTGTGATGAGTGGAGAGAAGAAAGAGGCAGTTTTCAGACATGGTTCATCATCCTCAATTGGGTAGATTTAAGAGAGAATAAATGCTGCCTGGAATTCTGTTGTCTGTACTTTGCAGATTACTGCTGGCTGTAGGATGGCGTCTGTTGCAAGTGCCTCTCTAACTTATCTCCAGCATGTAGATGCATGTATTTGGAGAGAGGCATCCTACCCTAAGTGTATGTTACTCAAAAAGCGTGTTTTCTTCCAGGAAAACCTACTGAGGTTTCAAAACAGCTGGAGGATAAGACAGCAGCAGCAGGGCAGGACATCAGCCTGAGCTGTGAGCTGTCAAAACCGGATTTGAACATCAGGTGGTACAAGGATGGCAAAGCAATCAGAAAAAGCCAGAAGTACGACTTGCAGCAGGAGGGAACTGGGGCCATTCTGATCATCCATGACTCTACTGCCAAGGACAGTGGGGAGTACCCCTGTGAGACAGAGGACTCCATAACAAAAGCCAGGGTCACTGTGCAAGGTGAGTTGAAAAGCACACTGGGGATGGCATGTAGAGAAGTCGAGGTAAATATCTGCAGCCTGTGGGTGATGTTTTTCTCTTCTGTTTCCTTGAGCAGGATCATTTCTTAGTTTTCAGAAAATATGATGGATTAAAATCTTTTCCTTAAAATAATCTGGAAACTGAATGATTCTCCAGTGTGATGTCGATCTGGGCAGCCTGGTCTGGTGGTTGGTGACCCCTTGGAGGGGGTTTGAAACTAGATGATCTTTGAGGTCCTTTTCTACTCAGGCCACTCTATGATTCTGTGATCATTCTATGATTCTATGATCTTGGGTGTTAGTGAGCCAAGAAAAGATGGCAATCTGAATTAGTCTATATTGAATATGTGTAATCAAAACTATATGCAGTTGATCAGATGAGATCCTACCACCGCATGTATAATGGTATTGAACTTTCCAGATATCTACTGGAATTATCAAACCTATGTAAATGGGTGGACTCTGTGGTCTTCTTAGACTCTTTGCATCTCTATGTGATATTCTGAAATGAGGGCAAAGGAGATTCAGGACACCTCTGTATGCTTGGGACTTGTTGGGGTAACAAATCCCTTTGTCCTACACCCTCATCCTTTTTTTTTTCCTTCCAGAAAAACCTAATTACTTTATCAAGGAACTTTCAGATGTGAAAATTGAAGAAAGTGGAAGTGCACTTTTTACATGTCAGAGCGAGAAAGCCGCATCCTTCGTCATATGGAGGAAAGGCATTGCTGAGCTCAGGCCTGGCAGGAAATACAAGAGGGCACAGAAAGGACGAGACCTGCAGCTGAGCATAAAAAATCTGGAGAAAAGTGACAGTGACGTGTACACCTGTGACATTGGTGATGCCCAGTCCAGAGCCAAGTTGGTTGTACAAGGTATGTGTGAGAGCCATATGACTGCGCATCCTGTTTCTCCACTACCAAGACATTATCCTGGTAGAATTTGTACATTTATGGCAGGTCTTTGGGGCTGCAGCTGTCTGGCCTGAATAGCGGTTCACAAGCCATACACAGAGCAAGCTGCACGGAAAGGGAAAGAACTACCGACTAGAGCAGTGCCATTGAGAACTTTATGTATCATTTAAAAACCAAAAATGCTGATGTACGGTGAGGCTGGTGACCCAGAAATCAGTGTGAACTTTCTATCTCTGACCTTTCTGAGTTACAAATAGTCCTCCAGAGTTCTAGGCAAAAATTCCCTTATGCTGCATTCTGGGTAGTTGTCACGGTTTAAACAAAAATCTACCTGTGTCCGTGACAGGGGGGCCACAGGCAAGTGAGGTGCTAGAAGGAGCTGAACCTCTGTCCCAGCTACTTCAGAAGCAGCCCAAACCCCCTCATACACGGCTAAGATCTCCTTCTTAGTTGGAGTGTAGCACTCCTCAGACCCTTTATATGCTCGACTCCAAAGTCCCAGGGGTTGGCCTTGGGTTTCTCCTAAAGCTCTTTGCCACAAACTCCAAGTGGGACCTTTCTCTCCAGCAGCAGTGTAGAGGATGTTCTTTACATCCTGTCCTGTCCGTACTGGCCCCAAGGCCATGGCACGGGCTATCTCTTGTTTTCTCTGCTCAAAAGCCTGCTGCTGCTCAGGAACTATGAGAAATTATTCTTCTTCCGTGTTACCTGATAGAGGGGGCTCACTATGTGGCTGTAGTTTGGGACGTGCATTCTCCAAAAGCCCACTACTCCCAGAAAAGATTGGGTCTCTGTCTTGTTGGTGGGAGAAGACATAGCAGTGATTTTTTCAATCACATCTGCTGGGATGTGTCGATGCCCATCTTGCCATTTTACACCTAAGAACTGGATTTCCTGGGCAGACCCCTTCACCTTGCTGCGCTTAATGGCAAAACCAGCTTCCAAAAGAATTTGGATTATCTGTTTTCTTTTCTTGAAAATCTCTGCTGCTGTATGGCCCCACACGACAATATCATCAATATACTGCAAGTGTTCGGGAGCATTACCCTGTTCCAAGACAGCTTGGATCATCCCATGGCAAATTGTTGGACTGTGCTTCTACCCTTTAGTTAAACGGTTCCAGGTATACTGAACAGCTCTACAGGAAAAAGCAAACTGTGGCCTTCATTTTGCAGCCAATGGGATGGAAAAGAAGGCATTAGCAATGTCAATGGTGGCATACCACCTAGCTTCTTTTGACTCCAGTTCATACTGGAGTTCTAGCATGTCTGGTACAGCAGAATTCAATGGAGGTGTAATTTCATTTAGGCCACGGTAATCCACCGTAAACCTCCATTCTTCACTGGCTTTATGCACTGGCCATATGGGGCTGTTAAAAGGCGAGTGATTTTTGCTAATTGCTCCCTGATTCTCTAATTGGCGAATTAGCTTGTGAATGGGGAGCAATGAGTCCCTGTTGGTGCGGTACTGCCGTCTGTGAACCACTTTGGTGGCAATTGGTACCTCTTGGTCCTTTACCTGGAGCAACCCCACAGCAGAAGGATCATCTGACAGATCAGGTAAAGCTGACAGCAGATAAACACCATTTGTGTTAACAGCAGCTATCCCAAAGGCCCATTGATACCCCTTGGGATCCTTAAAATATCCCATCCTAAGGTAATCAATACCCAAAACACACGGAGCCTCTGGACCAGTCACAATAGGGTGTCTCTGCCAGTTTTTACCAGTGAGGCTTATTTCGGCCTCCAACATAGTCAATTCTTGGGAACCCCCAGTCACTCCATGGATATATATTGGTTGTGTCCCTTGGTGACTTGAGGGCATTAGGGTGCATTGTGCACCAGTGTCCACCAAGGCTTTATATTTCTGTGGTTGAGATGTGCCAGGCCACTTAATCCACACAGTCCAGTATACTCTATTGTCCCTTTCCCCACCCTGGCTGGGGGCAGGGCCCCTCTATTGTTTACCTCGGTGGCTTGCAGCAACTGGAACTCTCCCCTTCTTGGAAGAGTTCACCTTGGTAGTTGTTTCACCTTGTAATTCTTGCACTCATGCCTGAAGTGCAGAAGTGGATGAATTACACCACTTCTTCATGTCCTCCCCATGACTACAGAGGAAAAGCAACAAGGCAAGACGTGTAGTCTCATCGTTGATTCGAGGTGACTTATCATTGTCATTTGCTTGAATACGAGGACGTCTCTTTTTAATGGTTGAGATTTTCGATGATACAGGTTGAGAGGAACTCATGTTGTTTAGCTTTCTTAATAGGCGATCGTGGAAATCCTGGTTTCCATCATCTTGTACCACCGTGGATTCATCTACATCAGGCACATTAGCCAATTTGTCAATAATATCATTTTGTGTTCCCTCCATTTTGTTTAATCTTTCCACAATTTTGACAATGGCTGAAGTATACAGATTAACTTCTGTAGCGCTTATAAATAATTCAAGTTCCTGAAGTCTGCCAATTAGGTCATTCACAAAGGGTTTCCTTTCCCCTTTGCCATATACTAGTGCAAGTGCACTGGCATGCTTTTCTGGAGCTGCCTTTGTAAAGTCACGCGACATTTGTCGTGGAACGTGGGCTGCTTCAGGATCATGTAATTGGTTTGGATCGTTACGATTGAACTCGGGGCTGTACAGCATTTCCACCAGAGCACTTTCTCTCAAAGATTGGATACCTTTCTCTATATCAGTCCATTTCTTTCTCTCAGGCTCCAAGTCCCGCTTAAAGGGGAATCTATCTCTTACCGCTATCAACATCCGCTTCCAGAGGGTGTAGGACCGATTTTGGCATGTGCCAATACCTCTGTCCACATGCGAGTCCCTGGAAATGCCACCCAGTTGGCGAGCTTCACTGCCATCAAGCCATGCACTGTTGGCACCATTGTCCCAGCAGCGAAGTAACCAAGTGACCATATTTTCTTTTGGCTGACGTGTGAAATCCTTTCTTAGATCTTGAATTTCACTCAGTTTAAAAGATCGATCAATAATGGTCGTTATACTTTGCTCACCTTTTGCTCTATCAAGCGTCCCAGGTGTTGATGGTGGCAACTGTGTTGATGAGGCTGCCCCATTTATAAGTTTGGACTCGAGAAATTCTCGTAAAGAAAATCTAGCTTTTGGCTCCTCTTCAGACTCTGACCCCGACCCTTGTGTTATTTCCTCCAGGTAACCCTCCTTCTTTTTCCTCTCTCCTAACTTTCTCTGCTCCTCTAAATTCTTCTGCTCCTCTAACATCTTCTTATTCCCCTCAGACATCCTCTGCTCCTCCAAATTCATCTGCTCCTGAAACTTCTTCTGCTCCTCTAACATCTTCTTATACTGCTCTAACATCCTCTGCTCCTCTAACTTCTTCTGGTCCTCTGACTCCCCCTGCTCTCCTGAGTCCCCCTGCTCTCCTGAGTCCCCTTGCTCTCCTGAGTCCTGCTCTCCTAACTCCCTCCGCTCTTCTAACTCCTTCTGCATTTTCTCTAACTGAGTTGAAACTTGTTTTGTCTTTCGCCCTCTTACAGGGGCAACCAACATTGTATCTGGTGTCCCCGATGGTTGGTCCAATCAGACTACATGTGCCCCCGGTGGCTGGTCAGATTGAACTACATGTGCCCCCGGTGGCTAGTCAAATTGGACTACATGCGCCCCCAGTGGCTGGCCAAATTGGACTACATGTGCCCCCAATGGCTGGTCAAATTGGACTACATGTGACCCTGGTAGTTGGTTAAATACATTCAGCTCACCCCGGAGGGCACATAGCTGGTCTCAGAGAGCGTTCCGCTCGAACTGGACAGCACCGAGCTCAGTCTGGAGGCTGTCGTAGTTGGACTGAAGAGTGTTGTACCCGAACCGTAGGACGTTATGCTCGGACTGGAGAGTGTCGAGTTTGGATTGGATACTCTCATTCTCGGCCCTGAGACTCTCTCTCTCAACCTCAAAATCTTCCCTCTCAGGAATGGTATTGAATAAGGCCCGATAAGCATTAGCTACGCCCCAAGTCATTTGTGCCTCCTTAGATCTGCCTGAGTCACAACATTCCTGTCTCAAATATGCAGTCAAACTCTCAGGATTCCTTAAATGTTCAGGAGTAAAGCTCCATGACACTAAAGATGTCTGTCCTCTAAAAGTCTCTCCAAAGTTTCTCCACACTCCCTGCCACTCAGTATTCTCTGAGTCTAAGGAAGACTTCCTCCTGATGTTATAAATCCAGATACTGAGTGAGATCTCTACAATAACCAACAGCAAATTGAGGGAGATTAATACGATTGACAGTGTGGTCCACTGGGACAACTGGTCAGTCGAAGACTGCTTAAAAGATGCAAAGAAAAAAGGAAAAGCACGCTCAAAACCCACCATATCCGTACTATTGGTTGCATTAGTTGCATTAGTTGCTCCCTCTGGAGCTGCATGCAAATACCAAATAAGCGTTGCTAACCATGCTTTCAATCTATTATACATTCCTATAACTTCATAGGAAAAATAGGCTAGCTTAAACATGGTCCAATATGTTTGGAGCATCGTAAAAGAGGAACTAATGAAATTCAGTACCTTATAAAGCACACTTAGTAGAGGGAACTTTTTTTTTTTTTTTTTTTTTTTTTTCAATAGAGAGGGAAAAAAAGTAAAAAAAGAAAACAAAGCTCAGCAGTGTTTATAAAATAAACCGGAGTATTGGCAGTCCGCCTGGACTTTCAAGGTCAAGCTCACAGGTGCAGAATTGCAAACCTAAGATAGCTCCTTAACAGGAAAAAAAACTTGTAGCTCTGTTAAAAGCTAAAAGAGCAACAGAAGAAAACACAGAAAAACAGCAACTCAATTTGCCCGCATTCTCCACCAAAATCTGTCACGGTTTGAACGAAAAGTCCACCTACGTCCGTGACAGGGGCCGTGGGCCCCGGAGGGGCCCTAGGCCGAAAGGAAAAAGTTAATTAGGAAAAGAAAACAGCGGCAACGATCTAAGGAGGCACACTTATTTACTAAATACTATATCGAAATACCGGATAACACAATATAATACAATATAATTGAAAATTGGAAATTGAGCTAATGAATCAAGCAAAATAGGAGAGAGAATGAGTACCGTAACCAAGAGGCCTACTGTGAAATCTAGGCGAACGGCTGAAGGCTCCCACACACTCCCCTGAACGCCAGAACTCGAAAGACGTCAGTCTGTTCTGCGACTGAGTTAATATAGAGTCCAGGTCCCGTGACCCATCGTGTTGTTCTCTGGGAGATGTAGTCTTCTTCTGTAAGTTGCAGATTCAGTAAAATTATTCATGCTTTATATGATGTTATGATGTGGAATACTGATAGCAAAATTACAAAATTATTAAACCATGACACCCTGGTATTTTTCTTTTTTTTTTCTTAAATATTTTCCTTTTTTTTTCCTTAAATATTTTCCTTTTTACTATTTAAATGTTATGGGCACATCTTATAGAAACACAAGGCTGTTTACAAAGAAGTGTATGCTGTGTTGCTGTATGATGAGCAAGATACATCTATTCTTCATCTAGCAGGAATAGTTGCTGAGCCTTAAGAACAGTTTCAGAAAGCTTTGGGAATTTGGGCATTTTCCTTGTTTCTGCAACACAAAATGAAAATTTACGCTGTATACAAAGAAAAGGGGAGTCCGAACTTGTACGTTAAATTTGAAGGAGATCAATCTGGGGTAATATTTAAAAAAAAAAAAAAAAAAAAAAAAAAAGGGGGAGTGTGGTCATCAAATACTATAAAATATGTTAGCTGTTACTAGAATGCCACGTCCCCCCATACGAATCACTGTCATGTTGTATGTGAATTTGTGAGGTGGGTTTTGAAGCTGAAATTAAAAACTTCTTGTATGGCTGTCTTCATAGTGGCTATCCAGACTATCTGTAGAAATAACAGCTATTATGTAGTCAGCTATTCACCAGTTTTAACTGATTATAAATTACGTTTCAGGGTGGAGAACATAGTGTAGTGCCTGACACCTGTGTTGATCCTGAGGGCATTCTTGATTCTGTGCATTATGATGTCATGGATATTAAAGAGCAAGCTGAGGCAGCGCATAGTTACATTGTATCCCTGGGGGACCCGAGGGAAGATACTGGCTGGTTTGAAAAGCAGCTGGAGAAAACTAACTTTGAACTGACGGAGACCAAAGAAGAGCTAACAGAGAAAAACACCAAACTACTTAAAACTGAAGAAGAGCTGATGCAGAAGAACAAAGGTGAGTTATGCGATGTGAAAGGTAGAAGACAGAAATAGTTCATTAATCTAAAAGAGAAATAACCAGTTTGAGTAGGAATTAGAGGAGATGTTCTACCTTTGGAACCATAGCCTGTAGATAAGTGATAGTTTGTTCCTTGTGTATATTCAGGTTCAGCAATTCCTCAGGTTTTGGTTATTTCTTTTCTTTTTTTCCCCCTCTCCTTTAAACTGCAACTAGCAGCTTTATGCTTTCGTAAGTATGGGGTTAAATGTCTATATCTTGATTTTTACTTTTATATTGTAATCTCTACTCTTCTTTATGTCTTGTTGATGCAATGTTTTCGTTCCAAGAAATATAGAAAACTTTTGAATCACTCCCAATAAGTGAAGACCACATGCAAATTAATTAATCTGTTCAAAAGCTACCTAAACATTAGAATATCTGGAAAAATTGATTACTTAATAAACTATCTATTGGCTACTTATATAATACAACCTTTTCTGTGTGTTACAGACTTTGAAATGCAGGTGATTAAATTGGATGAGTCTGTTGAGCAACTTAAAGAAGCAACTGAGGTAACTTTATCAAGAAGATGTTGTGTAAAATTGTTTTAATACCAAATTGTGGTAGCTTAAAATGCTATGAATGCTCAGGATATCTCCACGTTCTATGCAGTCCATAAAACTTTATCCTGACTAATGTACTGCGAGCTACTGAATATGTGAAGACTAGCTTGATTAAGTATGTGTGCATACCACTTCTGGTGGTTTTTGTTCATTTTTTGATGTTTGGTAGCCTGAAGTAGCTCTGAAAACATTTATAGTTAATTCTGTCACTCAGATCTCTAACCTTGTAAGCTTAGCAACTTGACCCTTCTTAGTCTTTGACTGTCTGCATCACTGCAACTTAGTATTTCCATGGTATTAAAGCTGACTGTGATGAGTAGTCATGTCCTCACCTATTACTTCTTCCAAGAACAAGGCTCCAACTCTATCTGTGAGATTGTGTGGCCTGAACACTTCTGAGGCTTTTCTTTTCATAAGCTACTAAAGATGAATAATCAGTCCTTGGCAGTGCCAGCATGGCTTAACAATCGTCATCTTGTAAGTAAGGAAGCTTCACTTGTGGTCAAGGACACAATCTAAAATATGCGTGACAGAGCTGACTAAGCTTTAAGGTTGGATTATATCTGTCACGATGAAAGTGATTTTAGCAGCTTAGCAGAAGTGTGATGTGATGAACTTGTATGAGAGCTGACCATTTGCTCTTTGACCATGTTTGTAATTTTGTTGACTTCTTGGAAACAGGAAATTCTTTGATAAACCAGTAAACTCTTGATTGTGTGCAAGTCTTTTACTTTGTAACCTGCTAGGCTCTTGCTTTCCCTTGTATACTCTACCGAGTATTGCACTTGTCATTATCTGAAGGTGTACTTGTTCTGTCTGCTATTGAGATTTGTAACTGATGTCTATAGAGTCACCGGGTAAATATTTTAGCTGTATGGTTTTGTGTAAATATTTGCCTACAGAAGATTACTGAGACTTAAGTGCTCCTTTTGTTAAGCTTCAATGTAACTGATCTTATATCAATACAGGAAAAGACTACCTACCATTTAACTACCATTAAAGCAGAACCGGCAGAAGAGAACACTAATAAAGGAACTGAAAGCAGCCAATTTTCAGTGCTTTCAGTTAAAGCACTGAAACAAGAGAAAACTGAGTTGGAAGTGGGAAGAAAGCGCAGTACTGATGAAGATAAGCCTACTGTGGAAGAGCCACCTCCAAAGAAAGGTACAGTTTCTTCCATCGTTGAACAGGGTGTCTTCCAAAACAATAAATTGCTTCCTATTCCGGATAGGAAGCAAAAGGCTGTGAAGCGCGTACCTTATTGTATAAGGAGAAAAGCCACTGTGTTAAACTGTAAATAGAAGTAACTGTTATGTAAATATCCCTTTTTCAGAAGGTCCTATGCTGTTCATTTTTGAATGCTAAAGAGTAAAAGTTTTTTGCACTATTTTTTTCCTTTTTGCTGCTTTTTCCTCATCTGTTGATGCACTTGCAGATTTGGTAATAGTTTTAAAGCAGTTTCTTTAGGATTGTTTCAACTGCTGTTGCTGATCTTCTGAGTAGCATCAGCTGTTCAAGTGCTTTTTTTTGTTTGTTTGTTTTGTTTTTCCTGAAGCAACTATCAAAATTGTTGACGACCTGCCAATTGCTCGTTCATGGGCAATATTTGAGCAAAATGGTTTGGATAAGCTCTGATGCATTTAACTTCACTTCTGGGCACAGCTGAGCATCAGTGTTCCTAGAATTACGGAAGACATATACAGTGTAGAAGGGAAAAATCTAAAACTTAGCTGTAGTCCCTTCCTTTCTTGTATTCCTCTTGCAAAATATGTGCAAGGGAGAAAGTCAAGGCCTTCTTTGGATGAGATGCTGTTCTTGGATGATTTGTCCCTGCTGCCTTTATTTGGCATAAATATTGAATCCTAATGTGACCACTGAATGGCATCACATATAAGCATCTTACCAGAGACTGAGGGAGGGATGTGGACTCCTCCATACTCCAAATAGTAGTGGGTTTGTTCTAATCATATGACCAAAGCTCTCATTTAAAAATTAATGACAGCAATGCTCCACATAGGAATTAAAATGGGTAGCTGATAGTCACAATGTCAGCATGAAGTTTTCTGTTAAGAAGTACTGAGTATTCAATCATGTTAAAATTTTCTTCTATTTGTGAGTATTAATAGCATCCAATTTCAAAAACCGCTTAATATATATTCTTTAGCTATATTAAATATACACAGTAGAACAATGAGCACAGGTATGTTGTGCTGGTTCTTTTGTAGAATTAGTTATATATGTAGCACGAGCAAAAGTGTTTTAGGAGATGCTAGGTTATCTCAGCTTCAAGTTCAGGGTATTTACACCATTTTCTGAGCTTTTAGGTCTTGTTTCCTATGCTCTGTAATAATGCTTTTTCCCTACTTCTTCTGTAAGGAGCTTCTAGACTGAACATTACACATCTTTTCCCTAGTCTTATTTATCTTGCTTTAGTGCTTGCTTGTTGTTTTCAGCATAAAGTGTTTAGATTACTTATAAATCATATTCCCCTCACTAGTGTTGCTGGGAGCAGCAGTCAAAACCCAAAACCTGGTTTGGGGTGGAATATGCCACTGCTGTTTCTTCAGTATGACTTTTAAATCAGTTGAGGGCTGTATATAAAACTCCTTAGATGAGTTAAGAGGCTGTTTCCATGCAGTACATGTGAATCTGTATGTAATGCAGGCTGCACGTGGGCACTATAAAATTCTGCATTGTAGTAATAAAAGGACTGTACAAGAATCACCATTGAATATATTGTTGTGGTGACCCAATCCCTAGTAAGTCTTGACTTATATTTATTTTTTTTAATACTTAAAGTATGCATATTATGGAATGGACGTAACTGGATTCTAAAGCAATGATGAAATACAGCAGAAGTTGCTTTTGATAGAAAGAAAATGTATGTGATTTTAGCTAATTGCTCACCAGTTAAAGAAAAAAACAGCCCCAAGCTAATGGAATATTTATGGAAACTTGAATCTGCAAATTTGTACAACTTTATGAGTGAACTTTATATGCAAAAGAGTAAGTGTGGACAGAAGTAGGAATCCTCATATTTTGTTTAGAGATCAACTGAATAAGAGAGACAGATATCAACACTTAAGTGATCAACTTGTCCAGGGTTTTATCTTTCTTTTGAAAGTAAGAGGACTGTGAGTTGGAATGAAATTTCTTAGAGAACTGTTTATCTACCATTTAGATGTAGATGGAGTGATTCCTGGCTGCCTTATAGGGATTGCTGAATCACGGAAGATAGAAAGAATATAGCTGTGAATTATCTATCTCGTTCCCATGTTTCTTAAATGTAATTAGATTTTCTACTGTTGTGGAGTGGAAGGTTTGAGTAGTGCCATGGTAAAAGTGTTCTTCCAGACTGAAAACCTTTTGCTGTTAATTCTGTATAGAAATCTGAGGCACCTGATTACGTGTTCAGAGGACTTTAATTCCTTCACTGGTATCAAATACTATGTGATGTGAGGGTATGGCTTGCATATTACGACAGTTTTTCACTTAGAAGTTGCTACTTGGTGTTGTGAACTGCTATGTAATAATGATTTTAATCAATCTGAGCTACATTCCTTTTCCCCTTTTTTTTTTGGTTTGTTTGTTTGTTTTACAGTAGTTGTAAATGAGAGAAAGAAAAAGAACACTGTAGAGCAAAAGACAATTGAACACATGAAACAAAAGTGCTCCGCGTACCGAAAGGAAGTACTAGCACTGAGGGAAAGAACTGAAATCTTGGAACATCATTTAACTGTGCTTGAAGAACAATACAGAAGAGAGAAAAGTAAAAAAGAAGATTTCAGTAAGCAGGTAACAAGCCAGCGTATTGAGCTTTCTTTTTCTGAAGAAACAGCTGATGCCCTCCGTGAACAAATTCTGCAGGGTCAAGCTGACTATCGGGAAATTGCTTCTGAACTGGATGAACAGAAATCTATAAATATGACACTTGAAAACAAAAATGCCCAACTAACTAACAACATAGAAGTTGCCAAAGAATATATAATTGATAAAGTGTCACAAGTAAAAGAAATGTGGACCAAATTAGATGAATTATACAAATGTCACTTAGAGTTTCACGCCATCGGTACTGACTTTGTCAGTGTAAAGGATTCCTCAGACTCTGAAAAAGATGAGCCAGGGACATTTCAAATTAGTTCTGCATGCATTCAGTCACAGACTTCTTCCATCTCAGATCTTGTGCAGGACCTCTCCTTTAACTATAGTCTTGAAAGGATTTGGGAAGTATGCAGAAGTATTGTTGATGTTTCCTCACAAAAAAGTCAGCACATCAAAGCACTGCTTCAAGACAATGAAAACCTAAAGGCGGAACTGAATAATGCTGAAAATCATAATCATCAACTTGTAATGAAGCTATGTGAGATTACAGCTCACACTAGTCAGGAAGATGATCTTGTGAATCAGTTACATGAGCAAATAGAAAAGAAAACTCAGGACTTTGAAGAAAAGACTGCAGAAGATCAGAGAGTGATTGCACAATTTCAGGAGGAAGTTGCCAACTGTGAGGTAAAAATAAGAGAGCTTGAATATCGCCTGTAGGCTTCCAAGACAAAGGAAGACAATGTGTCAAAACTCAATGAATTACTTAAAGAAAAAGAATCTATTATTGTTAATCTGGAGACAGTTACAGCAACTCTGCAGGAGAAGTCTGCAAATGCAGAGAAAAAGTTTGAAGAGTTAAGTAGCAATGAAGCAAATCTGATTCAAGAAGTTCTGCAGCTGAAAAACAGCTTGGAGCAGATGAAACATTCTCTTCGGGAAAAGGAAAAGAGTGAAATGGAGAAAGTGCAACGTATAGAAACATAAGTAACCACTGAGTTAACTTAGAGCCCTTTGAGAATGAACTAGAGTTAAAAACAGTTAATGGGAACATCCCTTTGACTTAATGCATCTGCATGCTTATCAATGGCCAAACTACTACTTTAGGATGCTTTGGTATGCTACTTGAGTTCCAAGGGAAAACAGGAGTGTGCAAGGAAATAAAGAATAATATGGGGATTTCTGGTGGTTTTGTTGTACATCCCTCAGAATAGCATCTGAATAATTTATTGCTTCAGCATCTGATTATGAGAAGCAAGCTGAAATTCAAAAGTAATTGTTTAAATCTTGTCACTGGTCTAGACAGATTTAAGAGTCTATTTACAAATAGAAACCAACAGGCAGGGCATGGATGAAGCTGTAATTGCTGTTTCCATGAGATGTGTAACAGTAATGTTCTTTGTGTCTTTATTTTTAACATAAGGCTAGAAAATATTCTTTCTGAGAGTTCTGCCCTTGTACTGAATTTGAAAAAAGATTTGCAGAGGAAAGAAGAAGAGTATGCAGATCTAAAAGACAAACATTCTGATGCCGAGAAACAAATTCAGCAAGTACAAAGCGAGGTTTGTAGTCAACTGAGCTATTTTTTTCTGTAAGATTATGCTTGGCTTTCTGCTGTTAAAACTTCTCAAACTTTAACTATGAAGCTGGAAATTTCACACTAGTGTGGCTAGCAGCAAATCTTAGGTAAAGTTGCCATTGAAGCTCTTGAGGGGACCAGAAGTTAAAACAGGGTTTCGCATAGATAATGAACAGAGGAAAGTAAAGTTGGTTGGTAGTCTGGAATAAGGTTTGTGAAGAGAATAGCTAATCTGCCTCTGGAGGGGACTTGTTATTATCTCTACGTTACTGGTGACTTGCCATTGGTATCCGTGGTAACTCCAAAGCCTAAAACCTAAGTCTTGTGAAAAAACGCTGATAACTGGGAAGAAGAATGCTATTTACTTGAAGAGAAATAGACTAATTTCCAGAGGCTCTTTAATATAAGCATGTATATTTTTTTTCTTCAATTTCAGCTTCAGTGATGTTAATAGTTAAAATTTAATTATTAAACAAGAAGATATCTTAAAACCCATTTTGCAGGTACTTAGTCTGAAAGTTTATTGGGTGTGCTTGGGGTGGAAAATTGAAGCTTAAAAATGAATTCATGTCTTCCTTGGTAACCTTGCACTTGCTGTCGTTTTCCTACTCAGCACTTGTTTGTGAATTCCTCTTTATTTAACAAAGAAGTATTTGGCCAGGTTGGATTACAGAACTCTTTTAATGAACCGTGAGCTGTGCTTACATTACAGGTGTCCACGATGCGTTCTGTGGAGGAATCCCTCAGGAACAAGATGGATGAACTTGAAAGGATTAATAACCAGTTTAAGGATGAGCTGGATTATAAAGACTTCTATATCCAACAAATTAAGCAGGTATTTTACTTGCTCTTAATTTTTATTAAATGAATGATGCAGGTTTTCCAAGCAACAGGAAAAAGGTCAAAAAAAAAAAAAAAAATTGGAGCAAAATGAAAGTGGCCAACTGAAATTAGTGGTAGACCATGAAAGATATTCAAATAATTAGTCACTACAGAGCACTGGCAGATTGCTTTAAATACAATAATCTGCATAGGAAATACATATGTAATACATGCATATAACCTGATCTTGTTGAGTGACATCATGATATGTTAATTGAAATGTCTTACCATAAATTCTTTTTATCAGCTTGAGTCCTTATTTATGCTTTATGAAAAGCTTATTAATTCTAGGCTGTCTTAAAGATTCTGCTTGTTTTTACTGTGTATGCTTTTCTTTCATCATGAAATATAGGAGCTGGTGGAAACTGAGAGGATGGAAGATATCTCCAAAGACTATGACCAACTATGTGACGGTCAGCCATTATTTGTGTGTGTGTGTGTGTGTGGAATATCCGTGTAAATGTTGTCACATTGCTAATGACTTTGAGTCTTCTGTGTTTCGATTTTAAAACATATCTGCATGTATTTTTATGTAAATATTTCAATGGAGATGCTCTATTTCTTTTAAAAGAGCTTTTGGTCATGGGTTAATCTTGATTTGAGAATAATGGGAGCTAGTAGGGAGTTCATCTGTAAATTTTCAAACCTTCAGATCTGTGTGCAAGGGATAGAACAATTGAAGTTATGCGGATGACATTAGAAGAACAAGAGGAAGTGCAGCTTGAACAAGATGAAATGCTTCAAGCTCAGTTAGAAGCGAACCAAAAATTAGCTTCAGGTAATCTTTCCAGGGAAAGGGAGCAGGGATGCAAAAGGGGTTTAGACGTACTGTGATAGCCACTTCCATTTTCATGTAACTGTTACTTAGGCATTAACGTTCCATAGTAAACAACAACTCTCTTGTAGTTAAAGGCTTCTGTTATTTCTTTATGTCTGTAGCAGATAAAACCGAAGCTGCTTTAGTAAAAAGTCATTGGTGTGGTATTTCAAATATATATTTGAAATGATATGCTATCTAACCTCATTTTGTGTATTGAGTAGAACTGATTGCATGGAAACACAAATACAGTGAACTGGAATACCAGAGCAATAGTGACTGGCAGCAAAAGAACAATGAAAGTGATGAGGCAAATTTGAATGAAAACAGAACAGAATTAATAAAGCTGCAAAAAGAGCTGGAGGTAACTTAACTTCAAAGTTGTAACTTGATAAAGTAAACTGTTATATTGATTACAGAAACTTCCTGTAAAAGCTGCAGTGCAACATGCAATAGGGACCAGGTGCAGCTTTTTTGTGGTACGTTAAGAATGGCATCACTGATGCCCCCTTAGTATAGGAAGTGTAGCCTTCCCTACATTATGCTGCCATGAGCAGTGCTTCTTTTGCTGGCCTCTGAATAGTTAGTTGTCTTATTCCATCTGATGTTATTTTTTGTTGTTGTTGTTTGTTTGTTTTTTTAAATAAAAGTAATGGGCTGGCAGTGGGAGTTTTCTAAGTGAGTATACAATAGGTTACATCCACTCTGTTAGTGGAATGGTTCTGAACTTCTTTCCTCCTTCACCTTGAGTAAGCTTATTCATGATATTTTTTTTTAATGCGCAGAGCCAATTCACTTTTTCAAGAAGAGGGGAAAGTTGAACATTCATTGCTTCATTCTATACCACGTCAATGTCCTATAAGCAGAGTATACTTATACAATTGTTGTTTGCAAGAAAGGAATACTAACTCAAAGCAAATTGTAACTTACGGTGTATTTGTCAAAACTGTTTTCTGTTAGTTGCTTGGGCAACTAATATAAGCTATCGAAATCATCATCTAACTTTATCACCAGGAAGCCTTTTTTGTTGGGCTGCGGGTCTACTAATTTTCCTTGGTTAAAAGACTTTTATTTTTTCCAAGCAGTTTCTCAGGTGCTCTGTCCTATATATGAGAATGTCTGCCAGTAGGTTTGATAGGAAAGGAGACTACTCCTACAGTGTAAACTATGTTGCTTTTCTTTGTCTTTCAACCCTAAAGGAGCTGCAAGTTTTTCTACAACTGCTGCAAGGCAGCGTAAAGTGTTAGAAGTTTTTAAGTTAAAAGAGTTTTTCTTATACTGACTTTTGGTGTAAGTTCTGTAAAGCTTGTTTGAACATTTATAAAGAAAAAGAGATGTTTTATGGAGGCTCTGCAGTCTGAATAAGAAATACTGGAAATGATTATTTTTTAATGGAAAAGAACTAATGATTATCCAATACCTGCCTTTGGGAATATTCTGTAGTAAAAACTGCTAATGTTTCTGTTATCTTGCAGAAACAAGTCTATTTAATGATGACCTGGCTTTTAAGACTTTTATTCCTTAATGACTCACAATTTCATTTTTGGTTTCTTTGAAATAGGAAAGTGAGACTAAGTATCAAACTGATAGAAAAAAGTGGCTGGAGGAGAAAGAAGAGCTCCTAAATCAGATAAAAGAAGCTGAGAATCTTCGCAACAAAGAAATGAGACAATTTGCTGAGGACCGACAACATTATGGAAAGCAACAAGCAGAAATCATAAGTGATGAGGTCCTGGCAGAGTTGTCTGGTGCCTGTAGTTTGGAGACAACTACATACCAAGTATTAACAGTAAGGGTGCATAAGAGCAGCTTGTCCAAGTCCCCTTGCTTTCTTATGCGCCAAAGCCCATATGAGAACTGCTTGATTTGGAAAAGGAAGGAATGGGGGGGCCACAAAAAGAAAGATCTTTCATAAGTGCATAATGAAATGTCACGTATGTGGGACATCAATAAGAAAATTACAGTTGAAAAATAGATCACTATTTAATGAGGCTAAGAAAGTATTTTGTACAATAGCTTTTGTTTGTTCTCTTTTCTGCAAAGCAGAAGGCCTTTAAGCCTTTATAAGGAAGAAAAGGCAATTGAGTTTCTAAAGAAACCCCACAAACTTCTCTCCAGATACTGAATAAAAATACTTGGTCAAACGGCCACAGTTTTGCTCCTTTATCACTTTCCAAATAGTGACTGATAACAAAGTCACTTGAGTTACTTGAGCTGTTTGCTGGGCTCTTGTCATGTAACTTCTTAAACATGTGAATCTGTACATTCTGCAAAGCTTTTTTTACATCTGGAAGTAGTTAGTCCCGACTTTCTGGACCTGCAAGCAGCATAGAAGGATGTGAGGAGCTTAGTATTATTATCACTTTGTGACTTTATTTTCCTAAAGCTCATTAGTAATCATTAAATGAGCAAATTGAAGTTGTTAAATAATACTAATATTTTTTCACAAGGAGAGTAATGTAGGTTGTCTAATAGAAGCATGGTTTTGCTTCTGTAAGTCTGTAGTGCAACTAGTCCTAGAGCTCCTGTGGATCTTGAAGAGATCATACATTTACTAAGACTGTAAAACGGTGCTAACTACCGAAGTGTTAGAACAGTTCAGTGTGTAGTAGGTGATGTTCACTGTTCATCTGTTCTTCTTTTAGGAAAGACTTGTTGCCCAGCTGGAGGAAAAGGACCGTAATCTTCAAAAGTGGCGTGAGGAGAGAGATCAGTTAGTAGAAGCTTTGGAAGAACAGCTCAAAAGTTTGGCTTTAAATGAAAGCTTGGAGCAGATGAAACATTCTCTTCGGGAAAAGGAAAAGAGTGAAATGGAGAAAGTGCAACGTATAGAATCGTAAGTAACCACTGAGTTAACTTAGAGCCCTTTGAGAATGAACTAGAGTTAAAAATAGTTAATGGGAACATCCCTTCGACTTAATGCATCTGCATGCTTATCAATGGCTAAACTACTACTTTAGGATGCTTTGGTATGCTACTTGAGTTCCAAGGGAAAACAGGAGTGTGCAAGGAAATAAAGAATAATATGGGGATTTCTGGTGGTTTTGTTGTACATCCCTCAGAATAGCATCTGAATAATTTATTGCTTCAGCATCTGATTATGAGAAGCAAGCTGAAATTCAAAAGTAATTGTTTAAATCTTGTCACTGGTCTAGACAGATTTAAGAGTCTATTTACAAATAGAAACCAACAGGCAGGGCATGGATGAAGCTGTAATTGCTGTTTCCATGAGATGTGTAACAGTAATGTTCTTTGTGTCTTTATTTTTAACATAAGGCTAGAAAATATTCTTTCTGAGAGTTCTGCCCTTGTACTGAATTTGAAAAAAGATTTGCAGAGGAAAGAAGAAGAGTATGCAGATCTAAAAGACAAACATTCTGATGCCGAGAAACAAATTCAGCAAGTACAAAGCGAGGTTTGTAGTCAACTGAGCTATTTTTTTCTGTAAGATTATGCTTGGCTTTCTGCTGTTAAAACTTCTCAAACTTTAACTATGAAGCTGGAAATTTCACACTAGTGTGGCTAGCAGCAAATCTTAGGTAAAGTTGCCATTGAAGCTCTTGAGGGGACCAGAAGTTAAAACAGGGTTTCGCATAGATAATGAACAGAGGAAAGTAAAGTTGGTTGGTAGTCTGGAATAAGGTTTGTGAAGAGAATAGCTAATCTGCCTCTGGAGGGGACTTGTTATTATCTCTACGTTACTGGTGACTTGCCATTGGTATCCGTGGTAACTCCAAAGCCTAAAACCTAAGTCTTGTGAAAAAACGCTGATAACTGGGAAGAAGAATGCTATTTACTTGAAGAGAAATAGACTAATTTCCAGAGGCTCTTTAATATAAGCATGTATATTTTTTTTCTTCAATTTCAGCTTCAGTGATGTTAATAGTTAAAATTTAATTATTAAACAAGAAGATATCTTAAAACCCATTTTGCAGGTACTTAGTCTGAAAGTTTATTGGGTGTGCTTGGGGTGGAAAATTGAAGCTTAAAAATGAATTCATGTCTTCCTTGGTAACCTTGCACTTGCTGTCGTTTTCCTACTCAGCACTTGTTTGTGAATTCCTCTTTATTTAACAAAGAAGTATTTGGCCAGGTTGGATTACAGAACTCTTTTAATGAACCGTGAGCTGTGCTTACATTACAGGTGTCCACGATGCGTTCTGTGGAGGAATCCCTCAGGAACAAGATGGAAGAACTTGAAAGGATTAATAACCAGTTTAAGGATGAGCTGGATTATAAAGACTATACTATCCAACAACTTAAACAGGTATTTTTCTTGCTCTTAATTTTTATTAAATGAATGATGCAGGTTTTCCAAGCAACAGGAAAAAGGTCAAAAAAAAAAAAAAAAATTGGAGCAAAATGAAAGTGGCCAACTGAAATTAGCGGTAGACCATGAAAGATATTCAAATAATTAGTCACTACAGAGCACTGGCAGATTGCTTTAAATACAATAATCTGCATAGTAAATACATATGTAATACATGCATGTAACCTGATCTTGTTGAGTGACATCACGATATGTTAATTGAAATGTCTTACCATAAACTCTTTTTATCAGCTTGAGTCCTTATTTATGCTATATGAAAAACTTATTAATTCTAGGCTGTCTTAAAGATTCTGCTTGTTTCTACTGTGTATGCTTTTCTTTCATCATGAAATATAGGAGCTGGAGGAAAAGGACCATAATCTTCAAAAGTGGCGTGAGGAGAGAGATCAGTTAGTTGAAGCTTTGGAAAAACAGCTCAAAACTTTGGCTTCTAATGCCATACAAAAAGAGACAGAAATAGCAGAACTGAGACAATCTGCCTTAAAGGATTCAAGCAAGGTCAGCTCTCCTTTCCTCCTACCTGATTAGCTACCCATAAATTCTGTAAGACTCCTGTACCTGCTCTTTGTATTCTGGGTGTGCTTCTGTTCTTGAACACTGTCGTATTGACATCATGTGCAACTAACCAAAAAAAGCACCAGCTTTTATTTTTGTTCTTCAGAAACAGAATTTCTGTTAATTACTAAAATTTCATTTTTTTCAGTAGTTCAGATAAGCAGATGTCAGTTTGATGCTTATGATCCTACAGTCAGACTGGACATCTGTAGCTTTTTCTGATAATTCACAGCATTTCCGGATCCCAAGCTAGGCTCAATACTCAGACAGTAGTTCTGTCTCAGGTTTCTTACTTTCTTTGCTTTCTCTGAGGTAGTATCTACAATGGCATGAAAAGACAGAAGGGGACGTGGAGAGAGATTAAGGGAAGCATCAAAAAGCAGAGGGGGGATGATCTCTGGAAGTTGCATTTCTTATTTCAACATCCAGCTTTTAATCAGGATAGCCAATCTAAGCTGTAGCATAGAATTTCAGAAGCTAAACAGAAGACTAAATGAGTTGTGCTCTTTTGAGAATGTTTGGATTCACTTTCTCTGAGAAGAAAGATGTTCTCATAGCAAAACTTCCCCTACAACTGCCGACTTTCTCACAGTACCGAGGATTTGGGAACAAATAAAAGCTCGGGTTATTATATCTTAAGAGAGATGAAGGCTGAAGCACATAAGTAAAATAGAAGAATCAAAATATATTGTATTACAACTTCCCAGGCAATTCTGTGACTACTGCACTTGTAACAGTGACCGTACAAATCCGTGAAATGTTACTGTTCTTGAATAGTTAAGTGTTCTAGCCTGCAATTCTAAAACTGATGCTACTAAGTAATTGCAATACTGCTTGTGTGTGTTAATTCCTTTTGCCAATCCCACAACTCAGCAGTTTTTACTGTTTATTAGGATAATGCAACTGTGATGGAAGAGTTAAGAAAAGAACTGGCTGACAAAGATGACTTTATAAAGGAATTAAAACAACGCATTAACCACAGTAGCCCTCAGTGTTTGCCAGAAATACCTTTACTTGAAGAAAGACAAAGTAGAAGGAATGACTCTGTAAATGAAAAGGTATGATTATATTTATAGAAAGTCAGTACTTAACATCTTGTTAACCCCTTTTTGTTCTTCTGTTTTCCTAGGAGATACTGGAGCTAGAATCATTTTTCTTAGCATATAGTCCTTTAACTACATATTCAGTGATGAGTACTTGTTGGTTCTTTTTGTCTTCCACTCAAACATGAGCTCTCATCTTCTCAAAAATATTTTATTTACTAGAACACCATCTCTCTGTGTACATTATGGAACTCTTCCATGCAGTTTTCCATGTATTCGTATGTGGATGCTGAAGACTAGGCAGAGGTTTAGCCTTTGGTGTTCTAACATAGCAGCTGTGAGCGTGCAGAGTATGGGGGGAATGGATGACAAAACGACCAGCGTTACAGATTTTGTCCCTAAATAATGTCTCGCTTTCTCTCTTTTGGAGGCAGAATACTGCCTGAGACTGTTAGTGAGACCCAGTAGGGTGTATCTGAAGATCACACAATGAATAGATGTTACTACCTTCCCACGCTTGTGCTGTGTTTCAGCTTACGTGTTCATGTGGCATCTGAGCTTAAGGTTTTACACTGTAGCTTTAGAAAACTCGAGATATTTTGGAGGTCTAATGCATAGCCTAATCTTTACTCCTTTTAAATATTTACAGCCTAGGAAACAACAAAGCAAAACTAAAACTGGAGAAAGTATTCCATTAAGATGCAAAGCTGAAGACAATTATTTGTCACGTCGATGTACTAGGAGCCTCACTTCATTAAATGAATCCGAGGTTAGTATGAAACTTCAGATCTGAAAATGTTGTGATTGTATTGCTTTTGATAAGGAATGAGTAGGAAAAGATCTCATGTTCTCTAAACAATTCCCAAGTTTTAATTTATTTATCCCTTTCAAGGTGATCAGATCACCTGTTTTTATAGCCTTTGATAGGAATAAAAGCTGTTGAAACAATTGTGTGATGAATTTTTGTCAGGTGCTGTTGAAAACTCTCCTCATGTTAATGCTTATGAAGTGGCTCATGATTAGATAAGTTACTTGGAAAAAATTCATGGAGCCACTGAAACGGGCACAGCAAATTGAACTTATTTTCTTCCTCTGCGGGATTTCTGGATATTGTTTTGTTAGCAGATGATGTTAATCATTCCTATATAAGTTTTTAATTGCTAACTTTCATAAAACAGCAGTTACATATATTTTAAAAACAAAGTATTTATTAACCAACTTAATTCTTGGAAATACAGTGGGTGGTGATACTCCATTCAGATTCTTAGCAGAGCCTGATAAAGTGGCTCTGACTACTTTTTGTCTTTCTACAATCTTTGGTAACTTTTTGAGAGGAAGAAGACTCCCCTCAGGGGGTGGGAACAGTGTAAGTAGTAAAAGCTGCTAGTCTGTGTTTGGGACACTGGAGTTTGCTAGTTACTAGCAGCAGTAGAAGCAGCCATCTACCATTTTCTGATGTCCCCAGCAGCCTGTCTTCCATGTGTTCAACCAGCATCTGAACTCATTTTTGATATGCTAGCTGAATTCCTGCCATAGAGAAGGAGGAGTCCAGGTGATCTCAGTTCTGACTTTGTTGTTCCTGTTGAGAAAAACAGGATTGGGTGGATTGTGGACAGTAAGTGCTGCTGGAGAAATGTATACTGACATTTCCCTGTCACTTAGCTGTGCATTTGCTGCCATTTGACCATGAGCAGGTACATGATAGCCTTCAGCTTAAGTACGGTGTCATTGCTTGAATGTCTGTATTCTCTCCAGGGAAAAGATAGCAATGGAGTTCTTTAATGACTTGTACTGGGCTTGCACCTTGCCAGCTGGACCTTACTTATGTAAATAACATCTCTAGTGTAGAAGAGGAAGGGCAAATTCCCTAAGATTAAGCTGGAAGTTAATTGAACACTTGAATCAAATGCTCCTGTTCCTGCCCAGTTCTGATGCAGCAGAGTTGAGATGAAGAAAATCGTGTCAGTTCTACCACCATTCTCTATTAAAAAAAAAGTGTAGTTGTCTGTGCCCTTGAGAAAAAATGACTTGTAAAGTATCAGGCTCAGTTTAACATGGAGAACTTTTTTTGTGATCATAGATTGGAAATAATTTTAAATGTAACAAGTTCTAGGAAGGAAGGGTAAAACTCTGCTGTAACTGAAATAGACTCCTTCTGTTACAAGTGTTCTTACAGCAGGAAAATCGAATGCTTACATATCCTTTTCCAGATGCTTTATAGCTTTTTAATCTCATGGCTACCTTAACTCTTGCACTTAAAATTCTTCTGTGCTATCAGGAGCATTTGGAAACTGTCCTCGACTCTTCTGGAGTGTCCGCAGAAAATGGCAAAACTAGTCGGTTCCCAAAGCCGGAGCTGGAAATCCCACTGACACCTCTGCAACCTGATAAGATGGAGATAAAGCAGCATGGCAGCATGATACCTTTAGGAGTGAAAATGCCTAAGGCAAAAAAGAAAAGAAGTGATGACATGGATGAGGTATGACCTAGACCCAACAGAAAACAAAATATCTGATGCCTTTTTACCATTCTCATTTAAGCATTAAAAAAATGCTATTTCTACCTCAGTAAAGTAGTTGAAGAATTTAATCAATGAACTGCTTTAATGAACAAAACTAACAGCCAAGCTCAGTGATAATGGTTTAAGAGAAGGGAATTTCTCTTAACTCCATTGTGTATTTTCTTTGAAACCTGTAGACATAAATCAGCTTTTTAGACATCATGAGATGTCTAATACTGATATCTTAATGTCCTGTTTTTATAATTGAATGCTTATTTATTATTTGATTTACAGTGGAATAGTTACCACTAGCAAATACTTCCCTACTATTAGCAAAAGTGTTTAAAGTGTTCACTTTTGTGACATCAATTGCTCTTTCCAAAAGAATCATGGCTGAAACTTGTCTTATTTTCCCAGGATTTTGTGAAAAGTGAGAACACGAAAAACACAAAATCTGTCATGGCTTTTAATTCACCCTCTGCAAGTGACGAGAAAATGGTTGGTTTTTGTTCTAGTTTTGAAGCTAGCTTGGGACGTCCTGTAATTGTGTGGTCACACGAAAGAAGCAGTGTCTTATCCTTATGTGTATACCTGAATGGGAATCTTACATGCTTATGAGCTCTTCCTATTAAATTCCATAAGCTAACCAAAGGGCAAGTCAGTCTGTCCCCAGAGCGTGTAATGGCTGTACTGTGTAATGATTTGGAGGGAAGGATATTGCACACTGAATAGTTGGGAAGAGAAGCTTTAGTGTATTATCGTGTGCTTTTGTAAGTGAAGCCCTTGTATTAAACTAAGGTTCATATCATTAATATGCACGGCAGTTATTAAAAACAGATGTTCACATGTGATAGCAGTATTCTTGGCATGGTCAGAGTATGAGTAGTAGATTTTTCCCATCTGTTGTCTTCTGTTTTGTATGTTTGTTTATTTTATGTAATTAGAACAGCTTATGTAAGAAACAACTCCACAGCTTGGGAGCTACTTTTAAAGAAACTACTGCCTTATTAATAAACTTTAAGAAACGTATGCCTTGAAATAGCTGAGATTTTGACAACTCCCTAAAGGGTATAAAATTGTCTACATTACTTGCCGTTGTGGTATCATCAGCATAACGAACAGAGGTGTCAGTAGTAAAGCTCAAAATGTCAACTTAAAATAACGTTGAACTAAAATGAAGTTTAAACAATGCTCTTGTTTCACATGTTCACATCTCTGTTGAACAGAAATCCGGAAAAGACTACTTCCTGAGAAAGCGAGTACATGCTTCAAGACTGACTAAAAAGAAGGATGAAAAACTGCAAAAAGTTGGAGATTTTATTCAAAGCTCTCCTTCTATTATACACTCTAAAGGTTGGTGTAGAATAAGTTTTATTCCATGTTTTCTAGACATTGTAGAATGGCTTGTTTCTGCTGTAGGCTATTAATGTATGTGTTCTTAGAGAACTTGTCTGCCATGTTAAGTTGTCCTTTGATTTATGAAGTAAATGCATTTATTCGTCTCTTCAGAGATTCATTATTACATTTGTGAAAACCTACAAGTATACAGAGAAAGTTGGTTCTGTCTTGTGCTTCTGTCAGCACGAAAGTTAGGCCTGTTGTTTAACTCCTGCTGAAGTTTCTGACTTCCAGCGACTTCTGAGCCATGATTGTCTTTCATACTCCATTTTAATGCGTGCTTTAAGCTGCCGTACCTGAACCTATAAACAGTTTCAGCTATAGAAGCAATAAAGAACCTCAATGAACAAATACAATTTCTGAGCATTTTCACTTAAATTTTACCTGTCATTTATAAACCAAGTTTGTTACGAAGCTTTTTTTGCATTCAGTGATTTAAAGACTCACAAAACCAGTAAGTTGATTGGTTTATGTATCAAAACAAATTTCTTCTAGCCAAGAAGCTGATGTCAGCAGTAAGTTCTCCTAAATCAAACGAACCTGAAAGTCTCGAAGAAGGAGAGACCAAGCCAAAACGATCCAAAAGGAAGCTGTATTCCACTGTCGTTTCTGGCCCTCTAGATATACCTGCTTCTTCGGTAAGCGATTATACTGTAGTCTTGGCTTAAAATAAACTACTAAGGAGTCCAAACAGACTGGAGGTCTCATCTATTTGCAGGGGGAGTTTGAAAGTACTGAGGTATTTCTTTATTCTACCAAGTCATTCTTGTTGGTCTTCCTGCTGTTCTGTTTTAGTTTGTCCTCAAAGATCTCTGTGTTTGGCTGGCTTACAGTTTACTAAGTAGGTGATGTAGCAATCACGGAGATGTCTTCTAATTTGGAATCATAGATAATTTCAATGTGTTGGAGTGGGATTATTCTACTACACGCTTTTTTAGAGCACAACTTAGACAGCTTTTTAGGTATGCTTAAACTATGATCTCCTGTCTAAGCCAACTTGCAAAGGATCTGATGTGCCAGTTTCATGACTCTATCGGCAGCTATTGTGCTAAGAACATTCTTGCTCTGTTGGAACTGCATCTTTTAATTATATTAGAGTCCTTTTTCGGTTCAGCAAAGTGATCATTTGCCCATACTGTAATATCCCTCTGAATTTTTTGATGATTTGACGAATGATAGGGGCAGAAACCAAAATGTTATATTTTTTTTGTTAGAGGATGAAGAAGATGAGACAATTTCTTCTCTCACTGTAGTTCTGAGAACATGGAACTGAACCGAGAACTGAAATTCTGGGCAAGTCATAGCTACAGGGATTGAGGCTAAAAATGTTTTCTGAACGCTTCATGTTTCACAAAACAAGTATTATAATACTCTTTTGAAAACAAGTATTTCAAAATGAAAGCTGCCTTCAGGCTTTCCTCAGATGTGTGTGCTTTTTTAAGATAAACAGGATTTTGTACATTCTCCATATTTGTTCCTTGTGATTAAGCTGCATTAAAATGATCTCGGTATCCCATAGTTTTCTGAATAAAATATAATAATCAAATGCCATTCTGAAATCCATTTAGGGGAAGAAATATGTTTGCGTGGGTCAAGAAGAGCTAGTCAGTCTTGTGTGAAAAGATGAGTAACTTTTGAAATGTTTTCTTCAGGAATCTGAGGAACAAAAGAAGGAAAGTGATCATCTGATCATCAAGCGATGGCTGAGATCCAGAACAGCTAAAAAACCTTGAAGAAGCGTGTTTGTTCCCCTTTCTCAGGACATACTTTTATCGTATTATTAAAACTGGTTGTTAATAAACAGTAACAGTTACTCCGTTGTGTTCTTAAATTTGTATGTAGGTGTATGTTGCAGAACGGCGGGAGAAAAGCAGACGACCACACCTGTCATTGACATATGATCAGCGAATCTCATTTATTCCTTGGCTGCGTGTACCTTTATAATACGGATAATTAGCTCATACATATTGCAAAAGTGGAGCTCATCGTTGGTTCCCAATTACATACTATCCCCGAGTATCTTAACAGCTTGTTGTTATCAACTGAAAGCTACTCCCTTGCTGAGTTCCCAGAACCATGGCTAGTTTCTCACCATCCCAGGGCATCCTGTTGTTCTTGCTGTCCTTGCAGGTGTTATGGCTGCTTGCTTAGCTGCACCATGTTTACGACCCTTCTCAGCTAACTAGCTGTAAAAAACACTCTCTACATTTCCCCCATTTTCTTTTAGGCTGAAAAAGGGTTTGATTTAATGACCGATTAATCATATTTAACAAGCAGTTCAGTTCATTTGTTCAATCAGTTCTCATGTAGTTTTATCCTGCTTCGTAGCTGCTGTTCTGTGAACTTCTCATCTGGATCCATGACGGACGCTCCGTAGAATTCTTCTTACAATACTACCTATAGAATAGCAACACTACTTAAATTAATAACATAACTATTATAACTCAATCAAGACCTCGATTGACAATACTCTAAAAATGAAAAAAGAGACAAGTCAAATACAACATAACAACATTACTGTTAAACCCACTAGAAAGAACAAATATGTTTGTACTGCAACCTAAGTTTCTGCAACCTGAAAATAAATCCATGAGGGTCCCATTGTATTAATCTGTAACTGATCAGGAAAAGTCTTCAATTTTCATATACTCTGATATATTGATTTTAATGACCACTAAAATTTGTGCAATAAATGCTTTTAAGATGCTCATAACCAGGCTCTACCGACTGAGTTATCCAGGCTAATAATTGATTAATGATCGTGCAATTTTATGAAGTAGCATGTCAAATAGAACCAATTTTAGAGGACAAACGTACTAGAGTATCACTAGGGGCATTATTACTTATTGACCCTTGAGAAACAGCAAGCCATGTTGGTGGTGGATGCGACAGGTAGTGCCAGCAGGGCGTCCCCTGCTTCAAGGTGCACATTTCCTCTCTCACCCATCACAGATTCTCTCCTGCATTCAGGGTCTGAAGGATTTCTTCCAGTTGTACACCACATCCGCATGGCCAGTGCGTGATATAGAGCCCAAGTGGAACACCTGCTTGGAAAACAGAATAAACAATCAAATTTAGTTCTATTAGCGTGCACTTTTGTCTAAAATGATGCATGGTTATATTTCAAAAATCCCAATTAGTTGGATGTAAGAGAGGTATCAATTCTATGATACAGGGTCATCTCTTTGTCTGGGATTCCTTTCCAGGTTTTGTCTTTGCAAATTAAGAAAAGCTAACTAATAGGCTAATAACATCATAACCAAACAGTACTAAAACATTAAAAGAGCTATTCCTGTAGATTCTAGCATTGATTAGATCAAATCCTGTTTAATACATGTGGGGATACAAGAAAAGCTGTTCAGAGCAGCAGCTGTGGAGCAAGATAAACAGCATGGGAACCAAGGACACCTCTGCAAGGAGAAGAAGAGTCTCACAGCTCTGATTGGATATGTGCCTGCATGGACAGTTGAAAAGTGTTTTGTAGAATGCTTTGTTGACATATAAGGTGTTTGGGAAAGTTGTAAGGGCAGATGGGAAAGCTAGAAAATAACAACTTGTGAAGGTATATAAGGGATGTGAGAACTTGTAATAAAGGATTTGGATCGTTCACATCTGAGTCCGTGCCGAGTTGCTGCAAATGACACCCACAACGTGGAGCAAATCAACCCGCGGCTGAGCGAGCCCGGTCCGGCAGCGCCGCCCGACTGAACTTCGGAGAGACTGTTTCGCGCGCACCCGCACCGTTCTGCAGGACAGAAGGTGAGCAGTCGGGAACTATGGGGAGCTCACTAACGAGGGAGCAACGAGTACATCTCGAAGTATTGCGTTCAGTGTTACTGTATCAGGATGAGACTGCGTCTACTTCAGCATTAGCTACTCTTCTTAAATGGATAAGCAAAAATGTCCCTGAATTTCCAAAAACTGAGTTCTCTCTAGATGGAGAACTTTGGGACAAAATCGGCTCAAAACTCTACGAGGCTTCTCTCGCTAAAGACAGAACGGCTGCTAAGCTGTTGCCCGTTTGGAGCCGGATAATGGAAGGGATTAAGCAATCACGACGGGAAAGAATTTATTCCGACCATTCCCTGCCGCCCTCCGTCCCAACCCCGCCGCTGCCTCTCGCTGCGGGAAGCGGCCCGTGCCCGGATCCGACCGGCGGCTCTGACCCCCCCGCGATTCGGGGAGACGAAAAGCCGCAACCGCCCCCCCTCGCGCTCCCGCCGTTCGCTCCTCCCCCGACGTTCGCCGCGTTGCCGCCCTCTACGGCACCCCCGCCCTTCGCCCCGCCTACGACATTCGTCCCGCCGCTTCCGCCCCCCGCTCCGCCCACGACGCTCGCTGCGCCCCCGCCCTTCGCCCCGCCTATGACGTTCGTCGCTCCGCCCCCCGCTCCGCCCATGACCTTCTCTGCGCCGCCACCCTCCGCCCCCCCCACGTCGTGCGCTGCAGCGTCTGTGCAGCCGGCGTGTAACGTGGTTAAAGACATGGACAGATCGAAACCAGGGGATCGTTGTGACCCCGGTCCAGTATATCCGGAATGCGAATCGGGCGCATTTCCTCCTGATGATAATTTGAAGGGAGCAGAAACGACAAATTTCCCTACAGCGTACTGTGGTGTCTTAGAGCAGTGCAGAAAAGAAGCAATATTAAGGGGTGATGCTGACACATTGCAAGCCTTTCCTGTGTTGGTTCCCCGTTGGGAACCCCTGCCTTATGAGGCAGTGAAAGAGCTAAGGAAGTCAGTGAGAACATACGGAGTTCAGTCAGCCTTTACATATAATCTTTTGGTTGCAATTGGTGATAGTTATGTTATGACCCCTCATGACTGGAAAAGTGTGTTACGAATGATCCTCTCTCCCATGCAATACACCGTGTTCATGACTGAATACCGGGATCAGGCTGCTGTCCAGGCCTTGAATAATTTGAACAATCTAAATCACATTGGCCTAGAGGAACTCATGGGGGAGGGGGTCCGGGCAACACCTCAGGCACAGGCACAGCTGGACAGGCAATGCCTGGAACAAGTTAAGACTTTGGTGTTGCGTGCTGTCCGTCGGGTTCCTGATATTAATTCACCCGATGCTTCATTTACTTCAATTAGGCAAGAGGCTACTGAGCCTTACATTAAATTTCTTGACCGTTTACAAAATTCATTAGAGAGACAAGTAGAAAATGAAGCTGCCCAAAATGTCTTGCTTAAGCAATTAGCAGTAGAAAACGCAAATGCAGACTGTCGAAAGGTTTTAAAGTCCCTAAAGAATGCAGACCCATCAATTACTGACTTGATTAAAGCCTGTCAAGATGTAGGCACAGAAAGTCATAAAATGGCCCTGCTAGCAGATTCATTGGCAACCCAACTTGATGCAGGGATAGCTCAAAAAGTAAAGCGTTAGAATTGTGGGGAACCAGGTCATGTCCAACGGGACTGTAAAAAGCCCAAGCGAGTAAATAAAAATGCTTCTGCTGTTCCAACTCGACCCTGTCCACGGTTGTAAGAGGCCATGCTTTTTACATTACTGTCTCAAAGTTTGCTGAAATGGACAAGTTCAGGCAAGTCCTGGCCAAGGTTCCAGGACTGCCTTTGTCTGAGACACACAGGAGATGGACAAGTCCGGGAGCTACGAAAGGGAGATAAGATACTGATCAATGGCCCTTGAGTGGTCTTTTTGTGTTGGCCTATCTCAAGGAAGATGGCCATCCCTGAGGACTAATGGCCCTTAAGTGGTCTTTCCTGTTGGCCCATCTCAAGGAAGATTGACATCTCTGAGGAAGTCACAAGACTCTGACCCAAGCCGTCCCGAAATCTCTGGAAGGCTGGAAAGAAGGATAAAAAGGGCACGGACAAACCACGGTTTTGTGGGCATCTAGGTATCCGACCTCAGATTCCTCCACCGTTGTCCTACTGCTGCCTATTATCTCTTCTGGGATTGCTGCTCGAGACTCTGCTCCGAGGGACCTCGCTGCCCGAGACTCTGCTTCTAGAGACCACGGTACTCTGACCATCTTTTCTGCGATTCACCGATCTGCTGCTTGCAGCCTGCTACTCCATTGCTGCTCTCCCCTACGCTTATTTTGCCCCGGACCAACATTAACAACGTGCTACGGGACGCTGCTGCATCCAGGAGGTGACTATTCCCCGCTTTAACGTAATTCTTGCTCTTTTCTACCTTTTTCTATCGCCTACTTTCCCTTCCCCATCACCCTAATTTTGGCATTCGTCACTCTCCCTTCCCCATCCCCTCAATTGTCTATTATTTCCAATAAACTGGTCGGATCAACATTTGAATGCTCTTCTTCTTAATCTCACGCCGGGCATAACATTATTAAAAGAACCTTTGCCTCACTCCTAAATTGGAGCGAGACATTTTTTATTGGCGTAGTCGGCAGGATACCCATCGTGAGAGTGTTATACTTCCAGTTTCTCTAAAACTTTTCTGTCTGTTTCTCCTGGAGTTGCAAGGAGTGATTGTTTTGATAACTTAATTTGATGTGTGCACCTCTCCAGGAAGACCGCTCCACATTCTGAAACTTTCTTTCTTACGTGTCTACCTCTCGGGGACAAGTGAATTAATTTTGACTGTTTGCTTTTGTTTTACACGTGTGTGCCTCCCCGGGAAGACTATTTTACATTGTGGTGGTTTTAAGTATCTTGTGACGTACCTTTGGTTTTGAAAGTTTTGTGTGTGCGCCTCTTGGGGAAGTGGTGTGTGCTTCTCCAAGAAGTTTATTGCTTTTGAGAAACTTAGAAGTTATTTCTAACTTTTGTTGCTTGAAGGTTGAAGTTTTTGACAGGATAGCCAGGACCGATTGAGGTGTTTCTTTGGAAGTGTTGATTGAGTCGTTTGGTCTTTTGTGTAAAGGAGTGTTTTGAGCAGTTGTTGGTTTTGTTAAGTGTTTTCCTCTCTGAGGAGATAAGGAATCGCCTCCTCCCTCAGCGTAGATTTCGTTACCTGTAGATTTTTGGTTGTGAGTAAAATTACATCTGATATGGAAGGTGAAAATATGTTGTTTGATATCCTCGAAAAGCACGCGTCTCGGCCATCGTCATCAGGGATGGACTGGGCACGTGAAAACTGGTATAATTTGCAGGCTGTTTCTGACCGTATTTGTGTTTTGCAACATGGGGCTAGTACCCGAGCCGGGAAAGGCAAATCATTTATTTGTGCGGTACTCGGTGCTGCTTTAAAAGCAGCCGTGGAGTTCCGAGATCAGCAGTTTGAGGCGGAAAACCAGACTATACAGTCGTTACAAGAAACAGTTAAAGCAACCCAGGAACTCGTGAAAGCTTTGCAAAACCAAATTGCAAATCTAGAAGTACAATTGGAAAGAGAGAGACATAATTCGGCCTTGTTACAAATGGCTTTTAAGGAAATTTTAACATATAAAGATACGGGTGACACTGATATTCATGCTGCACCACAAGAAAAACTGTATCCTCAGGAAGAACTGAAAGAAGCGAAAGAAAAGTTTGAAACCCCAATAGCCCCTCTGCGCCCTCTAATAAAAACAGAAGATACCTTTGATAATGGAGAGGACCTGGATCCTCAAATGAATGTTAAAGAAATTCCCTTTTCTGCCACTGAATTAGCAAAACTGAAAAAAGATTTTAGCCGTTCTCCAAAGGAATCAGAAACAGAATATGTATGGAGAGTCAGCTTAACTGGTGGAGACCAAATAATGTTAACTGAAAAGGAGGCTGAGGGTTATTGGGGGCCAGGAGTATTTTTGACTACTGGTAATAACCGTGCTCCCTGGTCCCTAACACAGAGGGCTGCTTACTGGGCTGGTGGTCTCAACCCTTTAGAAAGGGGAGACCCTCTTGCCATTAATGGGACAGTTGACCAATTGGTTGAAAGTGTCCAAAAGGCCGCTTGCCTGCAAATGATGTATGACAGGAAATTGCAGCCACGGCACGAATCACCTATGATGATGCCTGTTGATCCTGAACGGATGACTCCATTAATCAGGGGACTTCCAGAATCGCTGAAACCCATAGGTATACAACTTCAAAGTAAAATACAGGCCATGTCCCAGGGAGAGAGAGCTCGAGCTGTTTTAGAGGGAGTTGGTTCTTCAGGCTCTTTACAATCAGGGTATAAGGTATGGACATGGGGAGAGGTTGCCCAAGAATTGATTAATTATTGTAGGAAGTATGGACCGGTGGCTTCATCCACCAGCAGAATTGAGCCAAGGGGAGTAAGGCTCGCAGCAACCACCCTTGCTCTCAGGCCACCTAGCCCAAAATTTAATAAAATAGAAAAGGCTCTAGCCTCAGAAAGAACTGGTAGGCGAAACATTGATCATAAACGTCATGGACTATGGACTTCGGGCTGGAAAAAGGGTATTCCTCGAGAAATAATGAATGGACTAGCAACAGACAGGCTTGAGAGGCTGGTGACTGGTTGGCCAGCTAAACCTGAAAATCTGGTTCCTAGTGCTCCCCCTGCAGTAACAGAAGAATTACCTGAGCAGTCGGGAAACTGATTCCTTCATCCTCCTCAAGTGAGCGGGGGGGGGGGGGGGGGGGGTGAAGGATGGATGTTTGTTAGGAGGCTCACGACTAAAAGGAGAAGATAATTGTATTAACAAAGCCCCCAAAGGGCGAGTTGTCTTGTTTTCTTTTACAGAAGATCCCCGCAGGACCTTCACGGAACAGAATGGCTTGTAGCTGATTTTAACCATTTGTGTTTTGTGACAGAAAAATTGAAGATGTGATCATGCTAGAATACTGATATACCTCTTTATTTCATATTTTGGTTGCAATAGTATTATGTTTTGTTTGCTGTACTTATGAGTTGTGATTGGTATCAGTCTTTGGATCTGTTTAAACTTCACAATTGGGTGCAAAGTTTTTTCCAGGTTATCCTGGCTTTCTTGTACTCTTTGCACAGTGGTAATCATTCCTCCTAACCCCTTATTTCACCTCTCTTGGTCAAACTTGATGGTGATTTGCATGTAACTCCATGGTGTTTCCAAATTCCTAATGAATTGGGAAATGAGCAATGGGACCTATAATATATCTGTTAGATGTGGTCACTAAAGTGAAATTTATCATAAAACCCTTTGCACTGATGCTTTTCAGTGTCTCATCACTCCAGAAGTTCCATTCAAAACACTGTTGTTGGAAAGTGTCTTCGTTTTTGATAAGAAATGTGTATGTTTCTGGGATTACTCCCTACGATTTAAATTCTGGGGTATCCTACACTATGTTGTGACTATAACAGTTCTTAGACTTGCCAGACTAGTATTTATATCTCTCAACAATTGAACTGTTTTGGAAATGCTCAAGTGGAAAGTTCTCCTGACACAAATATCCCTATTGTTTTACTTGCTTGTTTTTTTACTATTGGTCATTGTTAAATGTATGGTTGTTTTCAATGTATGGTTGTTTTTTTCTCAATTTCTATCTTTTATTCATTATGTAATATTTGTGTCAACCCTCCTGAAGAATCACAGGGTGGTGTCTGTAGCAAATTAAATGATTCCACCTGTTGTCTAAAGATTGATAATGGTAAAGTTGTTAAACAAATTGCTGATGGTATACATGTTCCCGTCCAAACTTGGAAAAGCCCAGACCTTGACCTTTTTCCTGGCTTCCAGGTGGACTGTGTGTAAAATGCATCTTATTTTATCTATTGTGTTGTCTCAACTTTCATGTTTGTTCTGTGTATGATACCACGTTTCATTGAACTTATCCAATGTGTTGTATTGTCCATGTATATTGTAACCTCCTCAAGTGATGGAGAAGTGGAGCACATCAAGAAATCTTTTGTAACATTTTAATTCCCCACCCTTACCTTCCTTTACCCTCATGCTTGCTATCTTTTTCTCACCATCCTGGATCAGCAGTGGTCCATTTTTTAAGCAAACTTTGAGTCACGGGGTGGTGTAAGAGGCCATGCTTTTTACATTACTGTCTCAAAGTTTGCTGAAATGGACAAGTTCAGGCAAGTCCTGGCCAAGGTTCCAGGACTGCCTTTGTCTGAGACACACAGGAGATGGACAAGTCCGGGAGCTACGAAAGGGAGATAAGATACTGATCAATGGCCCTTGAGTGGTCTTTTTGTGTTGGCCTATCTCAAGGAAGATGGCCATCCCTGAGGACTAATGGCCCTTAAGTGGTCTTTCCTGTTGGCCCATCTCAAGGAAGATTGACATCTCTGAGGAAGTCACAAGACTCTGACCCAAGCCGTCCCGAAATCTCTGGAAGGCTGGAAAGAAGGATAAAAAGGGCACGGACAAACCACGGTTTTGTGGGCATCTAGGTATCCGACCTCAGATTCCTCCACCGTTGTCCTACTGCTGCCTATTATCTCTTCTGGGATTGCTGCTCGAGACTCTGCTCCGAGGGACCTCGCTGCCCGAGACTCTGCTTCTAGAGACCACGGTACTCTGACCATCTTTTCTGCGATTCACCGATCTGCTGCTTGCAGCCTGCTACTCTGTTGCTGCTCTCCCCTACGCTTATTTTGCCCCGGACCAACATTAACAACGTGCTACGGGACGCTGCTGCATCCAGGAGGTGACTATTCCCCGCTTTAACGTAATTCTTGCTCTTTTCTACCTTTTTCTATCACCTACTTTCCCTTCCCCATCACCCTAATTTTGGCATTCGTCACTCTCCCTTCCCCATCCCCTCAATTGTCTATTATTTCCAATAAACTGGTGGGATCAACATTTGAATGCTCTTCTTCTTAATCTCACGCCGGGCATAACATTATTAAAAGAACCTTTGCCTCACTCCTAAATTGGAGCGAGACAACGGTGCAGGAAGGGGCTACACTGGGCTAGAGACTGCCGATCCAAACTTCCTGTTGCTGCACAGCCCTGCGATCTGCCGGGAAACGGCAAGAGGAGCACGAGACCGTGCGCTATGACAGCAAATACGGTCCTGACTCAGCCAGATGCTGTCTGGCTAGCTCACTCAGACCAGCCACCATTGGCAGAGCAGGAGTGGATTTGTCCACTGCCCAGTCAGTGACGCTGACTGATAGCACCGTGACTCTCATTCCAACAGGGGTAATGGGTCCCCTTGGGGACGGGCATAGCGCCCTCTTGTTAGGACGTTCTTCTGTTACAAGGATGGGACTTTTTGTTTTACCTGGAGTTATAGATGCTGACCATACCGGGGAAATTAAGATAATGGCATGGACACCCTCACCCCCCTGTTTTATTCCAAAAGGCCAAAAAATAGCACAATTAGTCCCTTTTCATTCTATGACCAAACCTGGTATTAGAGATCGAACCGGTGGATTTGGGAGCACAGATAAACCTGTTGTGCTATGGACCACACAATTGTCAAAAGACAAACCATTATTACCATGCTTAGTAAATGGCAGACAGTTATTAGGACTAGTGGATACTGGAGCTGATGTTACCATCATTAAGTCCAGTGATTGGCCCTCTGAGTGGCCACTAAGAGACACTAATTCTGCTATTGTGGGGGTTGGGGGCCTACAGCAGCCAAAACAAAGTGCCCGAATTTTATCTTTTGAAGGGCCTGATGGTCTCATTGCTCACGCTGCTCCTTACATTTTACCAATTCCCTGTACTTTGTGGGGTTGTGATCTCTTAAGTCAGTGGGGTATGATTTTGCAGACAAATTTTCAGTAAGGGCCATTGATCGGCAGCAACCTATACCCTTAGCTTGGAAAACAGAACAACCTATTTGGGTAGATCAGTGGCCCTTAAAAAGCGAAAAGTTGCTGCACTTACATGAGTTAGTTCAAGAACAGCTAGCTGCTGGTCACATAGTGCCTACTACCAGCCCTTGGAATACTCCGGTTTTTGTTATCCTCAAGAAGAGTGGAAAATGGAGACTTTTACAGGACTTGTGTGCTGTCAATGCAGTAATTGAGCCTATGGGAGCGTTGCAGCCTGGCCTTCCTTCACCCTCAATGTTACCTTCGGATTGGCCTATAGCAGTCATTGATTTGAAAGACTGTTTTTTTACCATTCAGCTTCATCCAAAAGATGCACCACGATTTGCTTTCTCAGTGCCCTCTATCAACCTACAAAGCCCTGTTCAGCGGTATCATTGGACAGTGTTACCACAAGGAATGCTTAATAGTCCAACGATATGTCAATTGACTGTAGCAAATGCATTACAACCAGTACGAAAGGCTAGACCTCATGTCCTTATTTATCATTACATGGATGATATTTTAATAGCAGCAGAACAAGAAGAGGGTCTAAAGGACGCTTTACTGCTCGTCCGGGAGGCAGTCCAATCTATTGGCTTACAAATCACAGAAGAAAAAGTGCAACTTAGTTCTCCATGGAAATATTTAGGATGGAAAATTGCATCTCACACTATTCAGCCACAAATCCTCAAAATAGTACCTCACGTACAGACATTAAACGATCTGCAAAAGTTATTAGGAACCATCAATTAGTTGCGGCCACTTTTGGGAATTACTACTCAAGAGCTGCATCCTTTATTCAAACTACTGAAAGGAGACCCAGATCTAACTTCTAAAAGACAATTAACACCAGAAGCACAACAATGCTTAGACTCTGTAATAACATCAGTGCAAAATCGATACAGCCATCGTGTTTGTTTATCACTTCCAGTACATCTCATAATAATATCCAACTTCTATCAGCCATATAGCTTGTTATGTCAATGGGATACCTCAAGAAAGGATCCTCTCATTATTCTCAAATGGGTATTTTTACCTCATACATTTTCAAAAACTATTACATCACGAGTGGAAATGTTTGCTATGCTAATACAGCGAGGTCGTCATCGTCTACAAATTCTACAAGCTCTTGACCCTGATTGCATATACGTACCTGCTACTAAAAAAGATTTAGATTGGATGCTTGCGCAGTCACTTCCTTTTCAGACTGCTATGGCAGACTATACCGGACAATTGTCCACTCATCCTCCCAAACATCAGTTACTACATAATTTGGCTGATATCCCCATTGCTACTAATACTTTACTTTCACATGTTCCAATACCTAATGCTGTTACTGTATTTACAGATGGCTCTGGCAAGACACACCAAGCAGTGGTTCTCTGGCGTGCGACTGCTACACAATGGCAGTCAGACATACATGTTGTTGATGGATCACCTCAAGTTGTAGAACTCGCTGCAGTAGCTCGAGCTTTCCAAATTTTTTCAGACCAAAAGCTTAATATAATAACTGACTCTTTGTATGTTACAGGTATCATTCAGCGGATTGAAGGATCCTTTCTTAAGGAAGTTAATAATCCGGTTTTGTTTGTACAGCTCAAAAGAGTCTTGCATTATGTTTCTCACCGTACTCTTCCTTATTTTATTATGCACATTCGATCGCATACTACATTGCCTGGTCCTTTAACTGAGGGCAACCGTAAGGCTGATCAAGCCACAGTCGCTTTTGCTACTCCTCAATTATTTGAGCAAGCACGACTCTCCCATCAATTTTTCCATCAGAACAGGAGAGCCTTACAAAAACAATTCCAACTGACAGTAGATCAAGCCCGTAACATTATTTTAACATGCCCAGACTGCCAGGCAATTGCCCCTTTGCCTCAAACTGGGACAAATCCACGTGGAACAGCCCCTCTTCAACTCTGGCAGACAGATGTCACTCACGTTCCTGAATTCGGCCATCTAAAATACGTACATGTAATGATAGATACTCATTCTTCTTACATATTTGCCACAGCACATACAGGTGAACGCAGTCGCGACGCCCGTAAACACTGGTTATCTGCTTATGCTGCTATGGGAATCCCTCATACGATAAAAACAGATAATGGGCCCGCTTATACCTCTAAGGCCACTCAAACTTTCCTTCAAGAATGGGGAGTTAGACATATTACAGGCATCCCTCATTCTCCCACTGGACAAGCTATCATTGAGTGTACTCATCAAACACTGAAATCTGTTCTTAATAAACAAAAAAGGGGAAATACGGGAGACACACCACAAGAAAGATTATGTAAGGCTTTGTTTGTGCTGAATTTTTTGAATCGTGATCATACAAATACAACTCGTGTGGATCGTCATTTTGGGGGCTCCCCAGTGCTCAAGGAACGGCCAATGGTTAACATTCGAAATATGGCCACAGGGCACTGGGAAGGTCCCTTACCATTGATAACCTGGGGTCGTGGATATGCTTGTGTTTCTACAAGGACTGGCCCTACATGGGTTCCGGCAAGATATGTTCGGCCTCATCTCAAGGCAGAAAATAACACCCAGCCTTAATAATGATTGTGATTATACGCCTCTTACTTCATTGATATTGCTTTGTAATTTGTTGTATTGCAAATAATAATTTTAGTAATGGTAAGACATAGTAGGTAACTCTTCCACATTACTGGTATAAATTTAAGAATTAGAATTATTAAGCATTATTTAGATTATTGTGTGTCTTTCCTATTTTGGCAGTAGATAGAATATAAGTTAAATAGGATTTGATGTTACCAATGCTGGAAATTATGGGAATAGCTCTTCTAGTGTATTAGTAATGTTCAGTTATGATTTTATTAGCCTATCAACTAGCCTCTTCTTAGTTTGTAAAATAAGACCCTGGAAAAGAATCCTGGACAAACGGATGATTCTTAAACATAACAGTTATTAACTCTTTTTCATCTCACTAATTGGGATTTTCAAAATATGACCATGCATCAATTGAAACAGAGGTGCTTGCAAAAAAAGCTAACCTCGGCAATTTATTCTGTTTTGTAAGCAGGTGTTCCACTTGGGCTCTGTACCACGCACTGGCCATGTGGATGCAGTGTACAAATGGAAAATACCATTCAGACCCTGAGCAGGAAAAGAGCAAGAGAGAATCCGTGGTGGATGAGAAAGGGAAAGTGCACCTTGAAGCAGGGGACGCCCTGCTGGCGCTGCCTATCGCATCCACCGCCAACATGATCCTTCTCTCTCCTTTTCTGCAGTTTTCTGCCTCTCCAGGGACAATAAGTAATAATGTGCTAGCTTAGGGAGTATTTGCTTCATGCTAACGGGATGGTCTAAAATGGATAACACAAAATTGAAGTCTTTTCTAACCTATTTCAAATTTACACAGAATTGGATTCTCAGGGGTTCTTTTCCAGGTTGTAGGAACTTAGGCCGCAGGCAAAATGCGTCTGATATTTTAGTGGATTTAACCATATATTTTGTCATTTGCCTTATCTCCTTTTTCATTTTCAGAATATTGTCAATCGAGGCCTTGATTGAGTTATAATGATTATGTTATTAATATAATTAGTATTATTATTTTATAGTATGGTAGTAGCTTGTCAATAAACAAAAAAGGGGGAATTGTGGGGATACAAGAAAAGCTGTTCAGAGCAGCAGCTGTGGAGCAAGATAAACAGCATGGGAACCAAGGACACCTCTGCAAGGAGAAGAAGAGTCTCACAGCTCTGATTGGATATGTGCCTGCATGGACAGTTGAAAAGTGTTTTGTAGAATGCTTTGTTGACATATAAGGTGTTTGGGAAAGTTGTAAGGGCGGATGGGAAAGCTAGAAAATAACAACTTGTGAAGGTATATAAGGGATGTGAGAACTTGTAATAAAGGATTTGGATCGTTCACATCTGAGTCCGTGCCGAGTCGCTGCAGTTGCTCTTTTGTAGAGCCCCAAAGCAGTCGCTTGAGACAGTTCAGGATTAGCCTGAGACAAACCAGCCAGCTGTGTGAACTGAGACCAATTGCAATTTTCCAGTCTGTGGCCACTGACAGCTTCTGAGAGCTACCAAGCGATGCAACCTAGCAGAATTCAGAAGGGAAACCAAGAGAGCCTACCTGAGCTCCACTGCCTTGAAATGCTCTGTGGAGACATTTGGGTGATTTTGCATGGCTGAAGCAACTCTTTATTGCTTTGTATTACTGCAATCATCTTGCTTGTTTTAATGTACGTTGAAATGAGGTGTGTATTATGGCAGTGTAAAACCAGTGGGAATAGCTATGAAGAATACAAAATGAACAAGCTAAGACAGAAAGTGGAGAGCGGAAGTTATTTGAAATCTTCCCTTTCCCAGAATGTAGTAATCAAGCAAAAGTATTTGCAAAGTCCAAGAAAAGGGGGATTGAGTTCGAACGAGGGGACAATATAAGGCTCAACTATTGCAGAGGGGCTTGGGTAAGCAGGATGTCAGGTCAGATGAGAAAAGAATATTTTGAAACTCCATTGTCAGCGTTACGGGGAACACTGGGCAAGGGACCAGCTAGAAACGGTTGCAGGCTGAAGTCAACGCACGGTTTGATGAACAGCCGTGTGCTTCCTGCTGGATTGTGGGCTTCTGAGAACATCCGACCCCGACAGCTCCAGAAATGTCTCAAGAAGGAGGACAGACAGAGTCACTGCACATCCTTAATTTTTTTAAGGTTCATGGAGAGCCTGGTTCATTATGTACAGTGCATCTGGGCTACACTAAAAAGTTACAAGCTGAAGAGGAATTGATTTGAATAATGACATTTTAGTAAAGAGCATTACAGTATTTAAAAAAAAAAAGAATAAGATTTAATACATTACACTTATAAAAATCGATTGAAACAAAACAAAACAAAGAGTTTACAACAGTAAAAAGCTGCATTATATGTCATGAATTCCAATAGACGAGCAATTCACTGCCTTTAAAACACATCTGGTTATCACTTCCCTCATAGCATTCTTGACTTCGTGGTTCCTCATGCTGTAGATGAGGGGGTTTACTGCTGGAGGCACCACTGAGTACAGAAGTGCCACCATCAGGTCCATGGATGGGGAGGAAATGGACGGGGGCTTCAGGTAGGCAAAAAAGCCAGTGCTGAGAAACAGGGAGACCACGGCCAGGTGAGGGAGGCACGTGGAGAAGGCTATGTGCCGTCCCTGCTCACAGGGCATCCTCAGCACAGCAAGGAAGATCTGCACATATGACACAACTATGAAAACAAAGCACCCAGAGGCTAAAATGACACTAAAAATGAGAAACACAACTTCCCTGAGATTTGATTCTGAGCAGGAGAGCTTGAGGATCTGGGGGATTTCACAGAAAAACTGATTCACAACATTGCCTTGGCAGAGAGGCAGTGAAAACGTATTGACAGTGTGCAGCAGGGAGTAGAGAACCCCAGTGCCCCAGGCAGCTGCTGCCATGGTGGCACAAGCTCTGCTGTCCATCAAGGTCCCGTAGTGCAGGGGCTTGCAGATGGCAACGTAGCGGTCATAGGACATGATGGTGAGAAGGGAATACTCTGCTGACATGAAGAAGGAAAAAAAAAATAGCTGTGCAGCACATCCTGTGTAGGAGATGGCCCTGTTGTCCCAGAGGGCGTTGGCCATGGCTTTGGGGAGAGTGGTGGAGATGCAGCCCAGGTCGAGGAGGGCCAGGTTGAGGAGGAAGAAGTACATGGGGGTGTGCAGGCGGCGGTCGCAGGCTACGGCTGTGCTAATGAGGCCATTGCCCAGGAGGGCAGCCAGGTAGATGCCCTGGAAGAGCCAGAAGTGCAGGAGCTGCAGCTGCCACGTGTCTGCCAACGGCAGCAGGAGGAACTCGCTGATGGAGCTGCTGTTGGGCATCTGCTGCTTCTGGGCTTGAAGTCCTGCTCAGAGTGCAGAAGATAATGACAAGCCCAGACCATTCTCAGAGACACTCCTCCTGCTATAATATGAAATGTTTTCATTCCCCTTCAACAGTGTACATTTTGCACCATTACTTGCATTTAATTTCATGTTGTTCAGCATTTCTTAAGCAGAAGCAGTATATGGAGCTCTAACCTTCCTCTTATTTTCTTATTCCTCCTCCCTGGATATTTTCATGTGCTTCATGTCTCATATCTTTAACCCAACTGCTCTTAGAGCCCCAAAACAGCCTCTGTGCCATTCAGTGTAAATTCTAAAAAGCTGCCTGCTTGCAGGTTAATTATTCATGTCTACTGAAAATAGGGATATTTTCAATTGGTTCCATCCTTCAGGAAATGGGATACTGAGAGCACATCATGTGTGAGTGTTCTCAAAACAAGCAATTGATTGAAGAAAAATTCTCAGAGCTGTGACAGCCCCTTTTACATTTCTGCCTCCAATCCTTTCTGCATTCCCCCAGAACAGGAAATTGAAACCCTCTGCATTGGCTCTGCTCTTGCTAAGTACCCTCAGAAACATACTGTTGTGCAGTGGAGGTGTGATCCCCTGCCCCAGGCAGCAGCTGTGGCAGCACAAGCCCTGCCGGGGGGCTCCTTCCCCCCACACGTCTCCCCGCAGCGCCCTGGGCAGCTCCCCGGGCAGGCTGAGAGCTGAGCCTGGCAGGTGGCAGAGTCCCATACCCGGCACACAGCCCCTGGGGCACAGCAGGGACCCTGCTCTGCAGGACAGCCCTGGGCACCCGCCTGCAGCCCCGGCTGCACAGCCTGCAGTCATGCTGGGACACACAGCCCTCAGGGCTGTGATTTCATACTGCAGCACAGAAGCCCTCAGCTGGAACCAGCTGGAACCGAAGTCTTTTTCCACAGTAAAGGAACATGCAGTGCCTGTGGCCATGTCTTCTATGGGATGTCCCACATTTATATAATCCTCTTAAAAGCAGCTGCATTACCTACTGCAAGAGACTTACCATGTCATGGTCTGTGAGCATTGTTCTTGCTGTGTGCTCACAGCTTTCTCACACAGTACACATCCTCGAAGTTCTCTCCAATTTTTCTCCTCTCCTCTGTCACCTGCAGGCTGTGCTGTGCTCAAGAGCTGTTCCTGGGCACAGCTGCCTCTCTAAAGAGCTGCACACTTTTATGAGCTCCCTGTGTCCCAGGAGCCTGGTCCAGCTCAGCATAAGATGATGTCAGTTTTTATGTTTCCCACTCACCTCCCCCGAGATGTCCCTGTGTCCTCATGGCCATCAGCTCCTGAAAGACAACAGTGTGCTTTGAAATCTGCTCAATTATCCACCAGACAATTCCTGACATGAGGTGAATCGTACCAGGGAGTGTTTGATGAAACAAAAATTGCACCCAGACAACAAGAAGGAGGGTTGGACTTCCCCTGTGCAGGGCAGTGATCCAGCAGAGGCTGTACAGGCACCTCATCCCCAGATGGAAACCTTAGGGCTGAAATGGGATTCAGCGCCCCACAGACCCACAGGAGCTGGGATTCCTCTGGTTCAGCTAAGATGTGTACAAGGAGTTGTACAGAGTGGCTTTAATATCTTCTTTATAACTGTAAATTAATAAACTATAAATGTCTGCTGGATTCTGGCTCTTTAAGCTCTCTCTAGGTAACTCTCCATTTTGCTGAACAAGTTTGAAAACCTGAAGAAGATTACAGAAATGCACAAGACACAAGACGCTCTTTAGGTTATAATGGGCCCCAGGGCGCATTTGATGTTTAGTCCATCAACCTCCAGTGCAGAGAGAAGTTTGCACATAGTGCTCAGCAAGACAAAGTCATAAGTAACAGTGAAGATTCTTGGAGTATTAATGGGCCCACTGAGGGACATTACAGCAAGATTCCCAACTTGTTAGAGAAGATAACTGGAAGACAAGATTACAGGCAATGAAAGGCACTGGCATGGTGGCTCTAATGCTAAGAAACCCCTCCTTTGCCTTACGAAATAGACAGGCCAAGCCCTGATCCCCATACCCTTGTCATGGAGATCTGGTCTCATGTTGGCTCAGGACCCTTCCTGGGGCAGTGGGATGGAGGTCTGTATGATGTTAAATGAAAGACATGGGGACAGAAGATCCCAGGCTCTGCATGGCGTGCAAGGATACTGTCAAGTTCATGTCCCATGTGTGCCCTGTGTTCCATTGCAGGTTGCGGGTTGTGAGAAGGGCCCAGTCTGAACAAGCAGTCTATCCCAATGAAACTCTGAACTTCAGATCGCTCAGTTCCAGTGCCCTCCTGTGCACACTCTCTCATAGTTTGATGTTTTTGAAGTTCTGCATTGCCCAGAAGTGCACCCAGTGCTCCAGGTGAGGCTGCAGCAGTGCAGAGAATACAGTGACAATCCTTTCCCTCACCCAGCTGGCAATAACTTGCTTGATGCACTCCAGAGGACCGTTGGCTTTCCTGGCTGCCTGGGTACACTGCTGACTCACATTCAATTTGATGCTGACCAGGACCCCCAATCCTTTTCAGTCAGACCACTCTCCAGTGTCCCATATCCAGGCAGTGTGTCCAGGGTTGCCCCTACCCAGGTGCACAATCAGGCACTTGTTCTTGTTATGCTTTATGCACTTGGTGCTTAGTACCAACTGGTACCCACTTCTCTGCCTTGTCCACATCTCTCTGCAAGTCCTCTCCACCCTCAGTGGAGGAAACATCACATCCTCATCTGGTCAAATCAGCAAACTTGCTCAGAACATCTTCTAGTCCTGCATTCAAGTCATACATAAAAAATGAAAGAGAAGTGGCCCTAAAGTGGAGCTCTGGGGAACCCTGATAGTGAATATCTAACAGCCTTAATGAAGCCACTGACTATAGTCCTTTGGGCCTGACCTACTGGCCAACTGTTCACCTACCACGTTATGTTTCTGTCTAGCCATATGCAGTACATTCTGTCCAGAAGGGTGCTGTGAGAAATAGCCTGAAAAGATCTACCAAAATCCTCAAGGATTGCATCAACTGGATTCTCTTGTTCAGCTAAATGGATAACCATGTCATAAAAGGATCTATAGTTAAACAGGACCATCTCCGTTGGAACTTGTGTTGGCTGCAACCAATGACAGACATTCAGCAGGGCTGAAGCGGCTGCTTCCAAAGGCAGGGCTCCTGTGTACGCTGTGGGATCTCAAAATGGACTCCAATGGGCCTGACTGGTCTGGCCCAGCCAGCAGGCTGCAGCACGGCCTGGTGAGGCTCAGTCCTGACAGGCCTGTCTCCGCAGCCCTGAGGGTTCGTACAGCAGAGCTTCTGCCCAGTGGGACCACATCCATACAGCAAGGCAGGCTTCGGCTGGTTAGTGAGCGAGGCTGGGAAAGCTCACTGTTGTAGTTTTGTAATGTGGTTGGTGTTGCTATTCCACATCAGAACATCATGTGGGATAATGGGAGTTAAGAAGACAAGTTTTTCTTTCTTTTCTTTTTCTGTGGACTGCCTTAAATGGGCATGGGGGGAAGGAAGTAGCACTGGAGGGAAGGTCAGGAAGGTGTCAAGGTTTAACCTGGTTCCCTGCAGGAGACAGCATGGTTGGAACTTCCCACTTCCCGCAGCCCATTGGTGAGATTTGGACTTGTTTTTCTCCTTGTTGAAAATCTCTCTTTGCTGTTTAGTGTCACAGGGTTCATTAAAATGCCGCTTGTTCTCAGATCGTTGCTTTTTTTTTTAATTTTTTCCCTCCCTAGGGGGAAATTCCCATTCGCAATCTCCCTCAACGTCCCCTCTCTTGGGGCGCATGTGGCCAGGCTGTGCCTCCATGCAGTACCGCGCTGTTAGAGCAGGGAGGTACTTTGTTCCTTCTCTCCCTGTGTATATTCCCGCTGTCACGGAGTGAGCTCTGGAGAGAATTCCATGATAAAACACGTCAATCACATCACAGCTTCAACTATGACACTTATGACTATTGGATTGCAAGCAACACGTATTGCGTAGCCACCACCTGCATCCTGATGAGTCCTTGGATGAACTAGAGAATAGTCGGTGTAAAGCATAAGGTCACAGAGCCAATTTCCAGCCACATGAGCACCAGTCGTGACTGATCACAGAATCACAGAATTACCCGGGTTGGAAGGGACCTCAAGGATCATGTAGTTCCAACCCCCCTGCCTAGCAGGGCCACCAAACATACACCTTTACTAGATCAGGTTGCCCAGGGCCCCGTCCAACCTGGCCTTGAACACCTCCAAGGACGGGGCATCCACAACCTCACTGGGCAGCCTGTTCCGGGACCTAACCACTCTTCTAGTAAAGAACTTTCCCCTAACATCCAACCTAAATCTTCCCTCCTTCAACTTAAAACCATTTCCCCTAGTCCTGCTATTATCAGCCCTTTCGAAGAGTTTACTCCCTTCCTGGGAGTAAGTTCCCTTCAGGTATTGAAAGGCTGCAATGAGGTCACCCCGCAACCTTCTCTTCTCCAGGCTGAACAAACCCAACTCCCTCAGCCTGTCCTCATAGGGGAGGTGCTCCAGCCCCCTGATCATCTTTGTGGCCCTCCTCTGGACCCTTTCCAAAATCTCCATATCTTTTTTGTACTGAGGGCTCCACACCTGGACACAGTACTCCAGATGGGGCCTCACAAGAGCAGAGTAGAGAGGGACGATCACCTCCCTATCCCTGCTGACCACCCCTCTCCTGATGGAGCCCAGGATCCCATTTGCTTTCTGGGCTGCCAGAGCGCACTGCTGGCTCATGTTAAGTTTCTCATCTATCAGGACCCCTAGGTCTTTTTCTGCCGAGCTGCTCTCAAGGACAACTCCTCCCAGCCTGTACAGGTGCCTGGGGTTCTTCCGGCCCAAGTGCAAAACCTTGCACTTTGCCGTGTTGAACCTCATTAGGTTCACCCGAGCCCAGCTTTCCAGCCTGTCAAGGTCCCTCTGAATGGCATCTGTTCCCTCCACCGTATCGACTGCACCACTCAGCTTGGTGTCATCAGCAAACTTGCTGAGGGTGCACTCCATTCCCTCATCGATGTCATTAATAAAGATGTTAAAGAGCACCGGTCCCAAGACAGACCCTTGAGGGACGCCACTCGTTACTGGCCTCCACCTGGACATAGAGCCATTGACCACCACCCTCTGTCTGCGGCCTTTCAACCAATTGCTTATCCATCTAGTTGTCCACCCATCAAATCCACCTCCCTCCAATTTGGAGATGAGGATGTGATGGGGGACCATGTCAAAGGCCTTGCTCAGGTCCAGGTAAATGACATCGGTCGCCTTCCCTTCATCCACCAACGCCGTCACTCCATCATAGAAGGCCACAAGATTAGCTAAGCATGACCTTCTCTGATGGAAGGTACTGATGTACCCTTTCTTTTCTAAGAGCCTCTGCACAGCATCCTTCACTCTCTGCATGGTGGTAGTGGTGTTTTTTTCCCTGTCGGAGGTTCTATTCCTTTTGAGCATGTTAAGAACCTCAGTCATTATCGTGATCCCGGTGGCCTTGGTTAGTGGCCAATGGAGGGTGGAGCAGCACCCTCTGAAGTTCCTCCTCTTCCTCATCCTCCTCATCCGCCAGCACTCGAAATGCCCCTGGCATGTTGCAAGACACAGCCACTGAGTAGGTGTAAATGAGGGATTGCCAAGGGTTATGGCATGTCAGGTTGTCAGTGGTGTTTACTGACACATTGAAGGTCATAACTGAGATATTAGGTCTCGTGCTGTAGTTCCCTGGCTTCAAGAAATATCCAGGGAGGGGAACCCCAAACCAGCAGAGTGAGAAAGGGTCCCCTACAGATGCGAAGGCCAGGCATATCACGCCATTCTCCTGGTGGGAAGTCAGAGTGGCCAACTCTTTCCAGAAATGAGATGCCACATGGTTGAGCAGAAGTGAATGTTCCAAGGACAGGCATTGTAGAGGTCTTACCCTAGAGTTCATGGAAGATTCTATTTCATGATTTATGAAATCTAGTCGTGAACTGAACCATCTTTGTCTGGAGTATATGACTCCCTGATTGTCCAATCTGGTCTGATTCTGCAAACACAATGACAATGCAAAGCACCAGCAAGTCACTGCTATCTTTGCTAATTCTATAACTGACAATAAATGAAAAGCAGATGTATCCTTCTATTCAGGCTTAAATATGGGGAAGTCTTGAACAGAGCACAGATCTCCTTGATGTAATGCTGGACAGTTTCATCAAAACTGGTGCCACAGGGGATTTAGGATCCATTAAGGCTGAGGTTACAGCAACAACCGTGGACCTTCTTGAACCGTTCTCCTCCGACTTCTTTGTCTCCTCTCCTCCCACCCCAAGTGCATTTAGCAGAGATGAGCCTGCTGTCTATCAAGAGCTTTCAGCCATGGAGCCCCGGAAAAATCTCCTGGGGAAGCAGTGAGGAAGAGAAACTCCAATCCTCTGGTGTGCTGATCTGGGCGGGCTCCTGGGACTCATACAAGTGGGCAGTGCTGCAGAGAGACAGCTGTGCCCAGGAGCAGCTCTTGTGCACAGCACAGCCTACATCTCCCAGAAGGAGAGAAGAGAAAAAGGAGAGAGCTTCCAGGATGTGTGAGGTGTGAGGAGGCTCTGAGTTTCCTGCAGGAGCATTGCTCACAGAGCATGACACGGTAAGTCTCACTTCAGACCATGCAGCTGCTATTGATAGAGAGTTATCTCTATGTGGGACATCCCATAGAAGACATGGCCGCAGGCACTGCATGTTTCTTTACACTGGTAAAAGCCTTCTGCTCCAGATGAGAGCTTCTGTGCTGCAGCGCCAGAGCACAGCCCTGAGGGCTGCGTGTCCAGCAAGGCTGCAGGCTTTGCAGACAGGGCTGCGGGTGTGTGCCCACAGCTGTCCTGCAGAGCAGGGTCCCTGCTGTGCCCCAGGGGCTGTGTGCCGGGTATGGGACTCTGCCGGCTGCCAGGCTCAGCACTCAGCCGGCCCGTGGAGCTGCCGAGGGCGCTGCGGGGAGACGTGTGTGGGGAAGGAGCCCCCCGGCATGTCTTGTGCTGCTACAGCTGCTGCCTGGGGCAGAAGGATCACACCTCCACTGCACAACAGAAGGTTTCTGAGGGTACTTTGCAAGAGGAGAGCCAAGGTCGCAATTTTCTATTTCTTGTTTGGATGGAAGGGGAAAGGATTGGAAGCAGAAATCAAAGAGTCTGTCAAATATAAACACAGCTCTGAGACTCCTAATTCTTCTTCAGTCAATTGCTTGTTACGTGAACTGTCACATGTGAAGTGTTTTCAGCCTCTCCATTCACAAAAAGGAACCTTTCCAGGGGTGGAAACTATTTGAGATTATCAATTTTGTTGACAAGAATAATGCACTTATATTGCAAATAGGCATGTTTTCCTGAACAGAAAGTGAAGGGCACAAAGGCTGGGACTGAGGATTTTAACAGCAGTGAGTGTAAAGATATGAGACACAAAACAGATGAAAAAGTCCAGGGAGATGGGATAAGAAGATGAAAGGAAGGTTAAAACTCCATAGGCTTCTTCTGCTTATAGAATGGTGAACTTAATGAAGTTAAATTCAATTAGTGTTGACAAATGAATATTATCATAGGAAAATGAAAACATTTCAAAGCATATTAGGAGGAGTGTCTCTGAGAATGGTCAGGACTTGTCATTATCTTCTGCACTCTGAACAGGACTCGGAGGCAAGGAACAAAAGCAGATGCCCAACAGCAGCTCCATCAGCGAGTTCATCCTGCTGCCAGTGGCAGACACACGGCAGCTGCAGCTCCTGCACTTCTGGCTCTTCCTGGGCATCTACCTGGCTGCCCTCCTGGGCAACGGCCTCATCAGCACAGCCGTAGCCTGCGACCGCCACCTGCACACCCCCATGTACTTCTTCCTCCTCAACCTGGCCCTCCTCGACCTGGGCTGCATCTCCACCACTCTCCCCAAAGCCATGGCCAACGCCCTCTGGGACACCAGGGCCATCTCCTACACAGGATGTGCTGCACAGCTCTTTTTCTTTACCTTCTTCATCTCAGCAGAGTATTCCCTTCTCACCATCATGTCCTATGACCGCTACATTGCCATCTGCAAGCCGCTGCACCACGGGACCTTGATGGACAGCAGAGCTTGTGCCACCATGGCAGCAGCTGCCTGGGGCACTGGGGTTCTCAATTCCCTGCTGCACACTGCCAGTACGTTTTCACTGCCTCTCTGCCAAGGCAATGTTGTGAACCAGTTTTTCTGTGAAATCCCCCAGATCCTCAAGCTCTCCTGCTCAGAATCAAGTCTCAGGGAAGTTGTGTTTCTCATTTTTAGTGTAAGTTTAGCCTTTGGGTGCTTTGTTTTCATAGTTGTGTCATATGTGCAGATCTTCATGGCTGTGCTGAGAATGCCCTCTGAGCAGGGACCGCACAAAGCCTTCTCCACGTGCCTCCCTCACCTGGCTGTGGTCTCCCTCTTTCTCAGCACTGCCTTTTTTGCCTACCTGAAACCTCGCTCTGTTTCTTCCCCACCCCTGGATTTGACAGTGGCACTTCTGCTCTTTGTTTCCTCCAATACTCCATCCTGTTATCCATAGCATGAGGAACAGGGAGATCAAGCAGGCTCTCAGCAAACTGTTGCAATACGCACTATTCCAGCTTCCATAAAGTGCCCATCTTCCTCACACAACTCTCAGTGATGGTTCTTTATGTTCCATTATTTTTGTATTTTTGATTTTTTGTAATACTGTAATCTGCAAATAAGTTGCAGTTTATTTTACTTCCTCTTTCCTACCAAATTTCCATTTTCTTACTCCAGGAGCTCAAAGAAACATGGAACCATATTCCATGAATAGGTTAAGAGATTAATAATAAGATTTAAAAATCGACTTTTCCTTCGCTGTTCTCTCTTCCTACCTTGTCTGGGTCTGGGGGGTTACAGCAATGGACAGCAGCAGAACGTGCCCTTTTCAATTCTGCTCCCTTTATACAGCCACAGTGCTCTCAAGACCTCTTATTTCTGCAGGCCTTGTGTGTCTCACAACAGTTCTGTTGTCTCTACAGCAGCACTTCAGGACAGAAGTAAGTAGCCAGCAATATGAACGACTGTGTCAGGGCTGGTCTCCTTGCTGGCACTGTCATAGAGTTATCTAGATCAGTCTGTGTCCACGAAAGGGGGAGCAGTAGGCCCGTGGGCCCCATGGCCCCCAAAAAATGGGAAGGGAAAAAGGAATGGGGGAGATGGAGCTGGGCTCAAGGAAACAAACAGAGCAGCAGCAACGACCTAAGGAGGAAAACTTGTCTTACTAACTACTATATATGGAATACCAATAGGAAAAATGACAAAACCAAGATATTCCACCCTCAATTCTACATCACTATATCATGCTTAGAAAACACATCTGAATGCAAATAAACAGTAATTAAAATGCATTACGCACACAGTTCTTTATACTACCCCGGTGGCGCAGTGGTAGGAATGCCGCCTTGCAACACTGTGGCCCGGGTTCGAATCCCCCCTGTGGCGCAAGTGGTAGAAGTGCCACTGTGCTACACAGAAACTCAAATCTCGGGGGTTGGACTTGATGATCTCTAAGGTCCCTTCCTACCCGCACGAGACTATGAGACTATGAGACTATGAGACATATATATACACGGAATTACTGACTGCACTCCCCCAACATCAAATTCCCTTGTGGTACACATTGAACATCCCCATCTCTCTGCATCGCCCACCAAGCGCACCCAGGTCCCTGGGCAAAAACAGTTCCACGGACAGGTTTGCCCTTTGCAGAGGCTGGAAGGACCCAAACAGCTTTTCCCAACATGTTCTTTACATGAACAACAGTGACCTTATCTCCCTCTGCAGTATACAGGGGCTGGATTGGCTAGGACCATCACAACTGACTGATCCTCTAGTACTGACCAACCAAGTGGCTTCTGCCAAATGCTTTACCCAGTGCTTCAGTGTTCCACCACCCATTGCTTACAACATAGATTTCAACAATCCATTGTATTGATCTTCTTTATCAGAAGCTGGTGCATGGTAGGGGATATGATAAATCCAAACAATGCCATGATCTTTCGCCCAAGTATTTATAAGGGAATTTTTGAAAGTCATCCCGTTATCAGACTCTTCTTTCTGGGCTGCCATGCTGCCACAGGACTTGTTTCTCAAGACCCAATATGGTGTTAAATTCAACAGATTTAGTGGTCAGTGACTAATTCCTGACATGTGCTGAGTCCTCCCAGAGAGTGTTTGCTCAAGGAGGGCACTCATACAAGGATGGGATATAATAGAATCATAGAATCACCAAGGTAGGAAAAGACCTAAAAGATCATCCAGTCCAGCTGTTCACCTATCACCAATAGCTCCCACAAATCCATGGCCCTCAACACAACATCCAATCATTCCTTGAACGCCTCCAGGGTCACTGAATCCACCACCTCCAACCTAGGAAGTCCATTCCAGGTCCCAAAGTTCAGGACGTGGCATTTGGTCTTGGTGAACCTCATCCCATTGGCTTCAGCCCAGCTCTCAAGCCTGTCCAGATCCCTCATTAGGGCCTTGCTAACTTCAGGCACATCCACACTCCCAGCCAATTTGGTGTAATTTGCAAACCTACATAGGATGCACTCAATGCCCTCATCCAGGTCATCAATAAAGATACTGAAGAGGACAGGCCCCAGCACAGACCCCTGGGGAACACCAGGTAGGCACACAGGTGGGCGTCCAGGCGGGTCTTGAATATCTCCAGAGAAGGAGACTCCCCAACCCCTTGGGCAGTATGTTCCAAGGCTCCATCACCCTCACTGTAAAGATGTTCTATGCTCCAGTTTCTGTTCCATTTCCCCTTGTCTTGTCTCCACACACTGCTGAAAAGAGCCTGGTCTCTCCACTTTGAACCCACACCTCACATATGAGCACTGACATGAGAGCAACCCCCTGCACATTTCCCCTGTGAGCAGAGCATAGCAGAGCAGAGACACAGTCCCCATGTATCACGCAGTGTTATTCTGCTTACCAACAGAAGAGGCCAGTCTTTCTCTATGCTTCATCTGTGGCATACTCCAGAGTTCAAGGCACTGCAAAGCTATGGCACATCTATGTTCTTGCAATGATGACACCTTAGTATGCTCTGGGCTCTCATTTCAATGGCATCTAATTAAGTCTAGGGTCATACCAGTTGACGGGAATCTGGCAAATGTTGTCTCATTGTAAGAAAGAGCAAGAAAGATGACAGGGGCAATTATGGACCTGTCAGTCTCACTCCAGCACCTGATAAAATTATGGAGAAAGTGATGGTGGGAGTTATGGAAAAACAGCTGAAGGACAATTCTGTCATTGGTTGCAGCCAACGCAAGTTCCCGAGGGGAAGGTCCTGTTTAACTTCAGGTCCCTTTATGACACAGTTGTCCATTTAGTTGTACCAGGGAAGCCAGATGATGTTATTCTTGAGGATTACAGTAGAGCCTTTGATACTGTTTCTCACAACAACCTTCTGGGCAGAATGTCCTGCATACGGCTAGACAGAAACAGAATGTGGTGGGTGAGCAGTTGGCCAAGAGGTCAGGCTCAAAGGATTATAGTCAATGGGTTCCATCAGCCTGGTAGACGGTCACTATCAGGGTTCCCCAGGGCTCCATTGTAGGGCCACTTCTCTTCCATGTTTATGCAGATGACTTGCATGCAGGACTAGAAGATGTTCTCAGCAAGTTTGCTGATGAGACCAGATGAGGAGGTGCAGTTTCCTCCACTGAGGGTGGACAAAACTTGCAAAGAGATGTTGACAAGTCAGAGAAGTGGGTACCAGTTGGTACTAAGCACCAAGTGCATAAAGCATAACAAGAACAAGTACCTGATTGTACACCTGGGTATGGGCAACACTGGACATAAACACTGACTGGATATGGGACACTGGAGAGTGGTCTGAATGAGAAGGATTGGGGGTCCTGCTCAACATTAATTTGGAAGTGAGTCAGCAGTGTGCCCAGTCAGCCAGGATAGCCAACGGTCCCCTGGAGTGTATAAAGCAATTTCTTGCAAGCTGGATAAGGGAAAGGATTGTCCCTCTCTGCTCTGCGCTGCTGCAGCTTCACATGGAGCACTGGGTGCACTTCTGGGCAAAGCGGAACATAGAAAACATCAAACTATGGGAGGGTGTGCACAGGAGGGCACTGGAACTGAGAGATCTGAAGTTCAGAGTTTCATTGGAACTGATTGCTTCTTCAGACTGTGCCCTTCTCACATCCGACATCCTGCGATAAGACACAGGACACAAGTGGGATATGAACTTCACAGTATCCGTGCTCCGCATGTAGAGCCTGGGATCTTCTGTCCCCACGTCTTTCATTTAACTTCATACAGACCTCCATCCCACTGCCCCAGGAAGGGCCCTGAGCCAACATGAGAGACAGGATCTCCCTGCCAAGGGTCTGGGAAGCAGGGCTTGTCCTGTTTGCTTCTTAAGATAAAGAAGGATTTTCTTAGCATCAGAGCCACCATGCCAGTGCCTTTGCCTCACTGGAGTCATGGCTTCCAATTATCTGCCCTATCTAGCGACTAAGGAAGGTTGCTTGCTAATGGCCCTCAGTGGGCCCATTAATACTCCAAGAAACTTCACTGTTGCTTCTGACTTTGTCTTGCTGAGTTCTTTGTACAAACTTCTCTCTGCACTGGAAGTTGATGGATGCAGCACCAAATGCTCCCTGGGGCCCATTAAAACTTAAAGAGCCTCCTGTGCCTTGTGCCTTCCTGTTCTCCAGGTTTTCAGAACTTTTTCAGCAAAATGGAGACAGCTTAAAGAGCAAGAATCCAAAATGCATTTATTGTCTATTTATTTATTGTTTGTTTTATACAGGAAGTAAAAGAAGCACTTTGCAACTGATGTCAATCCAGGATGTCCCCAATGAGTTCTATTCCATTTCTGTGTGGACAAAGTTCCTCCTCAACCTCCCCATCCCACTTCTACTCACATTGGCCTCATGGGACTTGCATCACTTTTCCTCACATCACTCTTCTCCTCTGCAGTCACCCGCTCAGTATTAAACCTCCTTTGTACCAACTCCCACTGGCTTTCCACAGAGAACCAGCTGCACATGGAAGAAGAAAGAGTTCTCTTTATTTACGTCCAACAAACAGAAGGAAAGGTGATGCAATTGAATGAACAGTCAGACACAGTGATCAACTGCATGCCATGTCCAAGCTGCTTCTATTGAGGTTTATCTTTCATAGGGAATATCTGCACAAGAAATGAGTTAGACACAGATAGGATGGGATAGATAGAATCACGGTGAAGGAGTTGAAAGCAGACTTTTGAGGAATGGAACAAATTCCAGTAATCACCCTGGATAGATCATCCAGGGAGTTGGGAGGTATCAACTTAAAATTGAACAGGACTCGTGAGTATTTCAGAAATTGAGACGGGCTAACACATTCTTCTTGATTTCTATTTATCTTCAACTTTTTTTCACATTTACTGACATTAATGAACATCTTTCAGAATTCATGCTTTTTTTAAAAGCATGAAAAATAAAAAAAGAGAAGAGAAAGAGAAAGAGAAAGAGAAAGAGAAAGAGAAAGAGAAAGAGAAAGAGAAAGAGAAAGAGAAAGAGAAAGAGAAAGAGAAAGAGAAAGAGAAAGAGAAAGAGAAAGAGAAAAAGGAAAAGGAAAAAAAAAAGAAAGTGAAAAAGGAAAAGGAAAAGGCATAGAAAAAAAAAGAAAGAGAAAAAGAAAAGATAGGAAGGGCTAGATAGAATCACAGTGAATTAGTTGACAACACAGTCCATCAGACTTTGGCGAGATGGAGCAAATTTGAGTCATCCCCCTAAAAATCTGAAATCAGACAGATAATTGGGAGGTATCTGACTGAACAAAGAGCATGGGATGGGGAAATCTGGCAGGCTGTGGCAGGAGCATGTGTCTAAGTGGCCTGCTGAAAACATGCCCTTAACCACGGCCATTTATTTAGGAGAGCTGAAGACATCTGGAGGATGAGGGACATCAAATAGGCTGCAGGGAAGAGCAATGGCCACGCCAGGATTTCATAACAGGGCATTGGCACTGGCACCACTGTCTGTGTCCCTGAACCTGAAGGCATTTGTGTCCAGCAAACACAGTTGTGGAAAACATTGTAGTTTCAGAAAAAGAACTAAAAAAAAAAAAAAGTCATCATATCACGCCAAAGATTCATATGTACAACTTAAAATTAAACAAGACTCATGAGAATTTCTCATGTTGAGAAGGGTTAACACATATTCATTGATTTTGATATCTGTTTTCAATTTTTTGTCTCAGTTTGACTGACATTAATGAACATCTTTTAAGCTTACGGCCTAAATACAAATAAATAAATAAATAAATAAACAAACAAATAAGTAAATAAATAAAAAGAGATCCATTTGCGTCTTGCACTTGGCCTGATGCCTCATTGACCTTCACAGTTCCCACCAGACTGTCATTGCCGGAGAGTAAGAGATCCAGCAGAGAACAGGGACTTCCCACACGGTTTACAAGCACTGGCACACATCAGGAGCAGCCCAGGCACCTTGGGCATCACCCAGTGTCTGTGTGTAAGCAGCTACGTCCCTGCTGAATGGCCGAGGATTCAGAGCAGGAGCTCACATGCAGGCAACTCCTTGTGCACTTCTGAACTGAACCAGTGGAATCCCAGATCCTGTGGGTGTGTACGGAGCTGAATCCCATTTCAGCTCCAGGATTTCTGTCAAGGGATGAAACTCCTGCACTGCCTCAGTCCCCATCCATTTCCTCCCCACTCCTGGATCTGACAGTGGCACTTCTGTACTCAGTGTTTCCTCCAACACTGAACCCTATTATCTACAGCATGAGGAACAGGGAGATCAAGCACGCTCTGAGGAAGGTGTTGCAATACGCGCTATTCCAGCTTCCATAAAATGCACAACTTCCTCATAGGATTCCCAGTGGTGGTTCTTCATGTTTTATGTATCTTTGGTTGTTTGATTATGTGAGATATAGGAATGTGTGAAAGAAAATAATGTTATTGAACTTATAAATAAAAATGAATTTAAATTCTTTCCTACCTAATTTCATTTTATCACTTTAGGAGCTGATGTAAACATGTAACCAGATTCCCTGAATACGTTATAAGATACCTAAAAAGGTTTCAAAAAAGACATTTGCTTAGCTTTTCTTTCTTCCTACTTTGTCTGGATTTGGGGAGGTGCAGCCACAGACAGCAGCTCAACGTACAGCATATGAAGTTCCGCACGAATGTGCGGAAGAACTTCTTTACAGTGAGGGTGACGGAGCACTGGAACAGGCTGCCCAGGGAGGTGGTGGAGTCTCCTTCTCTGGAGATATTTAAGACCCGCCTGGACGCCTTCCTGTGTGACATGGTGTATTGAGCCTGCTTTGGCAGGGGGGTTGGACTCGATGATCTCTGGAGGTCCCTTCCAACCCCTACAATTCTGTGATTCTGTGATTCTCTGATTTTCATTTCTGATCTCTTTACACTGCCACAGTGCTCTCAAGTCCTCTCATTTGTGCAGGCTGAATGTCTTCTGTGTCTCACGACAGTCCTGTTGTCTCTACAGCAGCACTCTGGGACAGCAGTCAGTAGCCAGCAATAAGAACGACTGCATCAGTGCTGGTCTCCTTGCTGTCACTGCCATAACAAGAGGGCCCCTTCGGAGCAGGTCCAGAGAACTGGAGGCCTCTTCCAAATCTGGTTTAAGGAATGTACCTCAGGAGCTGCTCCCTGAGAAGACTTCAAGATATTCTGGTGCATTTCACTGACTGCCAGGGATAATTTCAGAAGTCCCAAGGAGATCTGTAAGGGACTCAAGGCAGTGCTGAGGTTTAGAATCTGTGGTCTAAGGTCAAGATAAAAAGAAAACGATTATAAATATGATAAATGCATATATACATATCTTATATATATAGTATATTTTCACATATATACAATATAGGCAGTGGCTAACATATGTGCATGTACTAATACATATACATATCATACATAGATGATAGAAGTTTATATGCATATCTGTTTGCAAGTCCAGGACCTGTTGCAGGGTTTTTAACAGCCCCAAGGTTCACTGTAGGAACTGGAGAGGCTCTTTTCCTATTGCAGGAGTTGGAGCAATTGCAGAGCTCATTGCCAGAGCTGAAATCACCGCAGGACCTGTGACTGAAGTTTGAGCAGCCACTGTGCTCATTGGAGGGGTTGGAGTGACCACAGGGCTGTACCTCCTTGCACAGTGCACCTCCCTTGGGAGGAATTTGTTTCATTTTCTTATAGCAATACTTGGAACAGCTACAGGACCTGTAGCAGGAGTGACTGCAGAGCTCATTATGAGGGGATGAATGACAGTGGGATCTGTCCAGAGCGTGGAGTAACTGCAGGACGTGTAGCAAAACCTTGGAGCTGCTGCAGGGTCTGTGCCTAGTGTTGCAGACGCTGCAGCACTGTCAGCATTTCCAGCTCTCTGGATCTGGCACACTGCAGTCATTTGTGTTTCTTGGGGGCTACCAGAGCCACAGCAGACCTGCCCCCAATATTCTACCAGTTTCTCAGGATCATGCGGTTGCCCAGAGATGAATTTCCTAAGCCCTGGGGGTGCCCACCACTCCAGGCAGCTGCCCAGACCGTCCCACACCCCCTGCCATGCAGAGCCTTCTCACCTTGAAACAGATCTCTCACTGATATTCCTGAATAATGTTTAACCTCAGTCCTAGAATTCTAGAATCACAAAGGTTGGAACAGGCCTAAAAGATCATCCAGTCCAACTGTCAATCTATTACCAATAGCTCCCACTAAACCATGTCCCTCAATACAATAACCAGTCACTCCTTGAACACCCCTGGGCTCCCAGAGGAGACTATGTAAAATGTGAAATTTCTAATCATACTAACAATATTACTTCCAAAACCCAAAGATGACCACAGAGATGAGTGTGCACAAAACTTCACTTTGTCAGCTGCCAATTTTATCATAATACAAAACGAGGTCAAACAGCATAGCAAAATAAATACCCTAATCCAGCATCCTGTGTTGACAAATAATGCAGCAGGGAAAACAAGCAGCAAGCAAGGAGCTGTGCAATGCAGCTTCATGAGAAGACTCAGCAAGCTCCACACATAGGGAAACTATCAGCATCATGGCCTGCAGTTCTCCAACTCCCACAAAGCCATGAGTTATCTCGCTCTGGACAGATGTGCTGTTATGTCAACCCCTGGAGACTCACATCAGGCACCAAAATGACGGTGGTTGTTGAACCCAACATGTGGCTCAGCAGCACACAGTGCTTGGTGCACTGCCCCATTCCCAGTGGTATGGGGAAGAGAAATGGGAAAAAAAGTACAACTTGTGGGTTGTAACAAAGCAATTTACTAAGAGAGATAAAAGGAGAGGAGTAATAGTTATCACTATATATCCGTTGATATGGAATAGTATGTAACAGCGGATACACAAGCACTTGCTCAGCACCACCAGACAGATGCCCAGTTGGACCCTGGGCAGTGAAGAGAGTGAGATGAACTCCCACCCCTTTCAATACAATTTCTGCTTGCTGTCAGCTGATAGAGAACATCCCTTTGGCCACTTTCAGTCAGCTGTCCTCACTCTGTCCCCTCCCAGCTCCATGTGCCCTTTACTGACCATGGCGTTGGCTCTGTACAACACTGCTTAGCAGCAGCTGTAAACATCAGAGTGTTATCAGTGGTTTTCTCCTAGAACCAAAACACTGCACCATAGCGGACAGTCTGAAGAAAACAATTCCATCTGAGCTGTAACTCAGATTCCTGCCTGTCCCCCTCCTCTTGTTCTTCCTGATCAGGAAGCAAGGAACAGAATCTGCCGCTCTCCTCTTTGTGCCTTTTCCATCAGTTCTCAGCTGGCTCCTCTGCCATCCCCAGGCAGAGCTCAGTGCACTCTCACAAAGGGCAGCAGCCTTTCCTCATCTTCCTTGCCCCATCCATCATGAAGTGTCAGTGAATAGTGAAAAGGTACCCCATAGTAGATGAAAAGGGAATACTTTGCTACAGAAAGGGAAATCATTTATTTGTGCAGTACTCGGTGCTGCTTTAAAAGTTGCCGTGGAGTTCCGAGATCAGCAGTTTGAGGCGGAAAACCAGACTATACAGTCGTTACAAGAAACAGTTAAAACAACCCAGGAACTCGTGAAAGCCTTGCAAAACCAAATTGGAAATCTAGAAGTACAATTGGAAAGAGAGAGACATAATTCGGCCTTGTTACAAATGGCTTTTAAGGAAATTTTAACATATAAAGATACGGGTGACACTGATATTCATGTTGCACCACAAGAAAAACTGTATCCTCAGGAAGAACTGAAAGAAACAAAACAAAGTTTTGATAAAATTGAAACCCCAATAGCCCCTCTGCGCCCTCTAATAAAAACAGAAGATACCTTTGATAATGGAGAGGACCTGGATCCTCAAATGAATGTTAAAGAAATTCCCTTTTCTGCCACTGAATTAGCAAAACTGAAAAAGGATTTTAGCCACTCTCCAAAGGAATCGGAAACAGAATATGTATGGAGAGTCAGTCTAACTGGTGGAGAAAAAATAATGTTAACCGAAAAGGAGGCTGAGGGTTATTGGGGGCCAGGAGTATTTTTGACTACTGGTAATAACCGTGTTCCCTGGTCCCTAACACAAAGGGCTGCTTACTGGGCTGGTGGTCTCAACCCTTTAGAAAGGGGAGACCCTCTTGCCATTAATGGGACAGTTGACCAATTGGTTGAAAGTGTCCAAAAGTCCGCTTGCCTGCAAATGATGTATGACAGGAAATTGCAGCCATGGCACGAATCACCTATGATGATGCCTGTGGATCCTGAAAGGATGACTCCTTTAATTAGGGGGCTTCCAGAATCGCTGAAACCCATAGGTATACAACTACGGGGAAAAATACAAGCTATGCCTCAGGGAGAAAGAACCCGGCCAGCATTAGAAGGAACTGGCACCTCCGGCCATTTGCAGTCAGGGTACAATGTATGGACATGGGGGGAGGTTGCCCAAGAGTTGATTAATTATGAAAGGAAGTATGGGCCTGTGGCTTCTTCCAGTAAATCTGAGCCAGGGGAAGTAAGGCTCGCAGCAACCACCCTTGCTCCTAGGCCACCTAGCCCAAAGCTTAGTGGAAATGGAAGGGTCTCATTGCCAGTAAGAACAGGTAGGAGAAATATTGATCATAAATGTAATCGTCTCTGGACACTGGACTGGCAAAAGGGTGTTCCACGAGATTTGATGAATGGATTACCCACAGTCAGGCTAGAGAAATTAGTTAACTTGTGGCCAGAACAAAAGCCCAAGGAAAGTTGATACTTTCGCCCCGTCCCTCAGATGAGAGGGAGGTTGGGATGCAGTGAAGGGTGGATGTGTTAGAAAGCTCACAACAAAAGGAGAAGATAATTGTATTAACAAAGCCCCCAAAGGGCAAGTTGTCTTGCTTTATTTTACAGAAGATCCCTGTGGGACCTTCACAGAACAGAATGGCTTGTAGCTGATTTTAACAATTTGTGTTTTATGACAGAAAAATTGAAGATGTGATCATGCTAGAATACTGATATATCTCTTTATTACATATTTGGTTGCAATAGTATTATGTTTTTGTTTGCTGTAGTGGTGAGTTGTGATTGATATCAGTCTTTGGATCTGTTTAAACTTCACAATTGGGTTCAGAGGTTTTTTTTTCAGGTCATCCTGGCTTTCTTGTACTCTTTGCACAGTGGTAATCATTCCTTTTGACCCCTTATTTCACCTCTTTTGGTCAAACTTGATGGTGATTTGCATGTAACTCCATGGTGTTTCCAAATTCCTAATGAATTGGGAAATGAGCAATGGAACCCATCTAATATATGTTAGATGTAGTCACAAAAGTGAAATTTATCATAAAATCCTTTGCACTGATGCTTTTCAGTGTCTCATCAGTCCAGGAGTTCCATTCAAAACATGGTTGTTGGAAAGTGTCTGAGTTTTTGACAAGGAACATGTATGTTTCTGGGATTACTCCCTATGATTTAAATTCTGGGGTATCCTACACTATGTTGTGACTATAACAGTTCTTAAACTTGCCAGACTAGTATTTATATCTCTCAGCAATTGAACTATTTTGGAAATGCTCAAGTGGAAAGTTCTTCTGACACAAAGATCCCTATTGTTTTACTTGTTTATTTATTGCTATTGGTCATTGTTAAATGTATGGTTGTTTTCAGTGTATGGCTGTTCCTTCTCACTTTCTACCTTTTATTCATTATGTAATATTTGTCTCACCCCTCCTGAAGAATCACTGAGAGGTGCCTGTGTCAAATTAAATGATTCCACCTGTTGTCTAAAGATTGATAATGGTAAAGTTAAACCAATTGCTGAAGGTATACAGAAAATAGGACATGTTCCTGTCCAAACTTGGAAAAGTCCAGACCTTGACCTTTTTTCCTGGCTTCCAGGTGGACTGTGTGTAAAACGCATCTTATTATATCTATTGTGTGTTGTTGCAACTTTCATGTTTGTTTTGTGTATGATATCACGTTTCATTGAACTTATCCAATGTGTTGTATTGTCCATGTATTTTGTAACCTCCTCAAGTGATGGAGAAGTTGAGCACATCAAGAGATCTTTTGTAATCATTGTATTAAACCACCCTCACCTTCCTTTTCCCTCATGCTTGCTATCTTTTTCTCACCATCCTGGATCAGCAGTGGTCCATTTTTTAAGCAAACTTTGAGTCATGGGGTGGTGTAAGAGGCCATGCTTTTTACATTACTGTCTCAAAGTTTACTGAAATGAACAAGTTCAGGCAAGTCCTGGCCAAGGTTCCAGGACTCCCTTTGTCTGAGACACACAGGAACCAAGGTTCGAGAAATCCCTTTGTTTAGGAGATGGACAAGTCCGGGAGCTACGAAAGGGAGATAAGATACCGATCAATGGCCCTTAAGTGGTCTTTGGTGTAGGCCTATCTCAAGGAAGATGGCAATCTCTGAGGACTGATGGCCCTTAAGTGGTCTTTCTCTCGTGTTGGCTCATCTCAAAGAAGATTGACATCTCTGAGGAATTCACATGACTCTGACCCGAGCCTTCCAGAAATGTCACGAAGGCTGGGAAGAAGAAGGATAAAAAGGGCACGGACTAACCCCGAATTTGGGTTTTCTGATACCAGATGCCTCACTACGGAAACAAGGAGGTTTTCTGTCATCAGATGCCTCAGTACGTGAGTGCCTGCATGCTGAAGAAGATGCCTGCATGCTGAAGAACCTTTTAGGTAACTGACCTCAGATTCCTCCACCGTTGTCCTACTGCTGCCTACTGTCTCTCCTGGGATTGCTGCTCGAGACTCTGCTCCGTGAGACCTCGCTGCCCGACACTCCACTTCTTGAGACCACGGTACTGTGACCGCCTTCTGCGCTGCACCGATCTGCTGCTTGCGGCCTGCTACTCTGCTGCTGCTCTCCCCTACCAACATAACAACGTACTACGGGTCACTGCTGCATCCAGGAGGTGACTATTCCCCGCTTTAACGTAATTCTTGCTCTTTTCTACCTTTTTCTATCGCCTACTTTCCTGTCCCCATCACCCTAATTTTGGTATTCGTCGCTCTCCCTTCCCCATCCCCTCAGTTGTCTATCACCTCTAATAAACTGGTTGGATCAACATTTGAATGCTCTTCTTCTTAATCTCACGCCGGGCATAACATATCAAAAGAACCTTTGCCTCACTCCTAAATTGGAGCGAGACAGGCCTTTATATGGGACCACATTCATCCCAATGACAATGAGAAGGCCGGCAAGCAACAAGGTAAGTGCAACCCATAAGTGTGACCCCATAGGGGCCAATGGGGACCCCAGACCAATAAGTGGGAAGACAGACCCATAAGTGGAACTCAAAACCCCATAATTATGATTCTAGCCCCATAAGTGTGACGCCATAGGGGCTAATGGGGACCCCTGGCCCCATAAGTGAGGCTCCAGACACATAAGTGAGGCTCCAGCCCCATAATTGTGACCCACAAGTGAGGCTCCAGACCCATAAGTGGGAACACAAACCCATAAGTGGGAAAACAGACTCGTAAGCGGGTCCTCAGACCCATAAGTGTGACCCTAAAGACTTCAAGATGTCCCCACTCCCATAAGTGTGACCCATAAGTGAGGCTCCAGCCCCATAACTGCATCCCCAGCCCCATAAAAGTGACCCTATAGGGGCCAATGGGGACCCCAGCCCCATAAGTGGGTCCCTAGACCCATAAGTATGACCCCGAACTCCATATGTGTGACCCATAAATGAGGCTCCAGCCACATAAGTATCATCATAGTATCACAGTGTCACAGTCTCGTACGAGTTGGAAGGGACCTTAGAGATCATCGAGTCCAACCCCCCAGGATTCGAGCCTCTGTGTAGCAGAGCGGCACTTCTACCACTTGCGCCACAGGGGGATTCGAACCCAGGGCCTCCGGTGTTGCAACACGGCACTGCTACCACTTGCTCCACCGGGGCACACACTAGTGGGTCCCTAGACCCATAAGTATGACCCCAGCTCCATAAGTGAGACCCCAAACCTTATGATTCTAGCCCCATAAGTGCCTCCCCAGCCCTATAACTGCATCCCCAGCCCCATAAGTGTGACCCCAAACCCCATAAGTGTGAACACAGACCCATAGGTGTGACCCCAAACCCCATTTATATGGGACCTCATTCACCCCAGTGACAACGGGAAGGCCGGCAAGCAACAAGGTGAGTGCGACCCATAAGTGGGACCCCATAGGGGTCAATGGGGACCCCAGCCCCATAAGTGGGAACACACACCCATAAGTGTGAGCCAAAACCCAATAACTATAGACTTGGAGATGTCCCCAGCCCCATAAGTGGGTCTCCAGACCCATAAGTGGGACCTAAAACCCCGTAACTGAGTTCCTAAGTGTGACTCCAGCCCCATAAGTGAGGCTCCATACCCATAAATGTGACCCCATAGGGGCCAATGGGGACCCCAGCCCCATAAGTGGGAATACGGAACCATAAGTGGGAACAAAGCCCCATAAGTGTGACCCCATAGGGGCCAATGGGGACCCCAGCCCCATAAGTGCATCCCCAGCCCCATAAGTGGGTCCCCAGCCCAATAACTACATCCCTAGTCCCATAAGTGTGACCCCAGCCCCATACGTGTGACCCATAAGTGAGGTTCCAGCCCCATAAGTGGGTCCCCAGCCCCATAAGTGAGACCCCCAAACCCTATAAGTATGATTCTAGCCCCATAAGTGTGACCCATAAGTGCATCCCCAGCCCCATAAGTGCATCCTCAGCCCCATAAGTGTGACCCATAAGTGCATCCCCAGCCTCATAAGTGCATCCCCAGCCCCATAAGTGCATCCTCAGCCCTATAAGTGTGACCCATAAGTGTGACCCCATAGGGGCCAATGGGGACCCCAGCCCCATAAGTGGGAACACAGATCCATAAGTGGGTCCCCAGCCCCATAAGTGTGACCCCAAACCCTCAACAATAGACTTTGAGAGGTCCCCTGCCCCATATGTGCATTCCCAGCCCCGTAAGTGTGGCCCCATAAGGGCCAATGGGGACCCCAGCCCCATAAGTGTGACCCGTAAATGCCTCCCCAGCCCCATAAGTGCCTCCCCAGCCCCATAAGTGCATCCCCAGCCCCATAAGTGCCTCCTCAGCCCCATAAGTGCCTCCCCAGCCCCATAAGTGCCTCCCCAGCCCCATAACTGCATCCCCAACCCCAGAACTGCGTCCCCAGCCCCACAAGTGAGACCCCAAACCCCATAACTGCATCTCCAGCCCCATAAGTGTGACACCAGTGGGGACACTATGGGGGTCCCTGGTTGACATACCTGTACCCAGCCCCATAAGTGTGACCCATAAGTGGTTCCCCAGCCCCATAGGTTCATCTCCAGCCCCTTAACTGCATCCCCAGCCCCATAACTGCATCCCCGATCCTATAAATGCTTCTCCAGCCCCATAAGTGGGAACACAGACCCATATCAGAGTCCCCAGCCCCATAATTGCATCCCCAGCCCCATAAGTGGGTCTTCAGCATCGTCAAGGGGAAGAGAGCTGTAAATGCTGACAGTGCTGCAGCCTCTGCAACTCCTGGCACAGACCCTGCAGCAGCTCCAAGGTTTTGCTACACGTTCTGCAGTTACTCCACGCTCTGGACAGATCCCGCTGTCACTCCATCCCTCATAATGCGCTCTGCAGTCACTCCTGCTACAGGTCCTGTAGCTGTTCCAAGTACAGTGATAAGAAAGTGAAACAAATTCCTCCCAGGTGAGGTGCACTGTGCCAGGAGGTTCAGCCTTGTGGTCACTCCAACCCCTCCAATGAGCCCAGTGGCTGCTCCAACATAGTCACAGGTCCTGTGGTGGTTCCAGCTCTGGCAATGAACTCTGAGGTCACTTCAACTCCTGCAACAGCCTGAAAGTCAGTACAGCTCCTACAGTGAACCCTATGGCTGCTAAAACCCCTGCAACTAGTCCTGGACTTGCAAACAGATAAACATAGGGCTTAATTCATATATCATTGCAACTGCGTATGTTGTATATGTGTGAAAACATACTAAAGATATTATATATGTATAAATACATTTGTCATAAATATTATCTTTTTCTTTTTCTGTTTATCTCAACCCATAAAATTTAAACCACAGCACTGCCCCAAGTCTCTTACTGATCTTCTTGGAACTATTCAATTTATCCGGTCACGCACTGAAGAGCACCAGAAGATCTCAAGGTTTTCTCAGGGAGCAGCTCCTGAGGTATATACACCAGCTTTGGAAGAGGCCTCCCTCCAGTTCTCTGGTCCTGCTCTGAAGGGGCCCTCTTGTTATGGCAGTGCCAGCAAGGAGACCAGCTCTGACAGACCTGTTCATATTGCCGGCCACTGACTGCAGCCCTGGATTGCAGCTGTAGAGGCAACGGGACTGTCATGAGACACACAAGACCTTCAGGACTGCACAAATGAGAGGACTTGAGAGCACTGTAGTGGTGTAAAGAGATCAGAAATGAAAAGAGCACGTTGAGCTGCTGTCTGTGGCTGTACCTCCCCAAATCCAGACAAAGTAGGAAAAAAGAAAAGCTAAGTAAAAGTCTATTTTGAAAACTATTTAGGTATCTTTTAACATATTCGGGGAATCTGGATACATGTTTACGTGAGCTCTTGGAGTGAAAAAAAGGAAATTAGGTAGGAAAAAAGTGTAATACATTTTTATTTATAAGTTCAATAATATATATATATATATATTTGCACGTTGCTATATCTCACATAATCAAACAATCAAAGATGCATAAAGGATGAAGAACCATCACTGGGAATCCTATGAGGAAGTTGTGCATTTTATGGAAGTTGGAATAGTGCTTATTGCAACACCTTCCTGAGAGCGTGCTTGATCTCCCTGTTCCTCAGGCTGTAGATAACAGGGTTCAGGGTTGGAGGAACCACTGTGTACAGAAGTGCCGTTGTGAGATCCAGGAGTGGGGAGGAAGTGGACGGGGACTTCAGGTAGGCAAAAAAGGCAGTGCTGAGAAACAGGGAGACCACGGCCAGGTGAGGGAGGCATGTGGAGAAGGCTTTGTGCCGTCCCTGCTCAGAGGGCATCCTCAGCACAGCCATGAAGATCTGCACATAGGACACCACTATGAAAACAAAGCAACCAAAGAATAAATTGGCACTAAAAATGAGAAACACAACTTCCCTGAGATAGGATTCTAAGCAGGAGAGCTTGAGGATCTGGGGGATTTCACAGAAAAACTGGTTGACAACATTGCCTTGGCAGAGAGGCAGTGAAAACGTACTGGCAGTGTGCAGCAGGGAATTGAGAACCCCAGTGCCCCAGGCAGCTGCTGCCATGGTGGCACAAGCTCTGCTGTCCATCAAGGTCCCGTAGTGCAGGGGCTTGCAGATGGCAACGTAGCGGTCATAGGACATGATGGTGAGAAGGGAATACTCTGCTGAGAGGAAGAAGAGAAAGAAAAAGAGCTGTGCAGCACATCCTGTGTAGGAGATGGCCCTGGTGTCCCAGAGGGCGTTGGCCATGGCTTTGGGGAGAGTGGTGGAGATGCAGCCCAGGTCGAGGAGGGCCAGGTTGAGGAGGAAGAAGTACATGGGGGTGTGCAGGCGGCGATCGCAGGCTACGGCTGTGCTGATGAGGCCGTTGCCCAGGAGGGCAGCCAGGTAGATGCCCAGGAAGAGCCAGAAGTGCAGGAGCTGCAGCTGCCGCGTGTTTGCCAACGGCAGCAGGAGGAACTCGCTGATGGAGCTGCTGTTGGACATCTGCTGTTGTTGGGCTTGGAGTCCTGTTCAGAGTGCAGAAGGTAATGACAAGTCCAAACCATTCTCAGAGACACTCCTCCTGCCATAATATGAAAGTTTTTAATTCTCTTTCAACAGTGTACATTTAGCACCATTACTTGCATTTAATTTCATGTATTTCAGCATTCCTAAAGCAGAAGAAGCATTTGGAGCTCTAACCTTCCTCTTCTTTTCTTATCCCTTCTCCCTGTATATTTCCATCTGTTTCATGTCTCATAACTTTACCCCAACTGCTCTTAGCACCCCCTACACCAGCTTCTGTGGCATTCAGTTTCAGTTAGAAAATGCTGCCTGTTTGTAGGATAAGTGAATTATTCATGCCTACAGAAAATGATGATAATTCCATCCTTCGAGAAAGGGGAGACTGAAAGCACATCATGACTGTTCACAAAACAAGCAATTGATTGACGAAAAATGCTCAGAACTCTTATTGCCCCTTTTAGATTTCTGACTCCAAACCTCTTTGCCTCAGAACAGGAAATGGAAACCCCCTGCCTTGGCTCTCCTCTTGCAAAGTGCCCTCAGAAACATACTGTTGTGCAGTGGAGCTGTGATCCCCTGCCCCAGGCAGCAGCTGTGGCAGCACAAGCCCTGCTGGGAGGCTCCTTCCCCCAACCCGTCTCCCCACAGCGCCCTGGGCAGCTCCCCAGGCAGGCTGAGTGCTGAGCCTGGCAGGCGGCAGAGTCCCATACCCGGCACACAGCCCCTGGGGCACAGCAGGGACCCTGCTCTGCAGGACAGCCCTGGGCACCTGCCTGCAGCCCCGGCTGCACAGCCTGCAGCCGTGCTGGGACACGAAGCCCTCAGGGCTGTGCTCTGACACTGCAGTATGGAAGCCCTCAGCTGGAGCAGAAGGCTTTTTCCACAGTAAAGAAACATGCAGTGCCTGCATCGAGATCTGCTATGGGATATCCCAAATTAAGTTGACCCTCTATGAAAAGCAGCTCATGGTCTGCAGTGAGACTTTCTTGTCATGGTCTGTGAGCAATGCTCCTGCAGAGAGCATGCAGCCTGCTCACACCATACACATCCTGCAAGCTCTCTCCAGTTTCTGTCCTCTCCTTCTGTCACCTGCAGGCTGTTCTGTGCACAAGAGCTGCTCCTGGGCACAGCTGTCTCTCTGTAGCTCTGCCCGCATTTATGAGCTCCCTGTGTCCCAGGAGCCCAGCCCAGCTCAGCAACAGATTATGTCATTTTTATCCTTCCCACTCATCTCCCCTGACACATCCCTGGGTCTTCATGGCCAACAGCTCCTGAAGGACAACAGCATCATGACTGTGCTTTGAAATCTGCTCAATTAACCACCACATGTCCAGTGGTCAGTGACTGATTGGAGACATATGGGGAGTGGTCCCAGAGTTCGTTTGATGAAACAATAAGGGCACCCAGACAAGGAAGGCGAGGTTTGGACTTTCCCTGTGCAGGACAGTGATCCAGCTGAGGCAGTGCAGGAGTCTCATCCGTTGAAAGAAATCCTGGAGCTGAAATGGGATTCAGCTCCCTACACACCCACAGGAGCTGGGATTCCTCTGGTTCAGTTCAGAAGTGCACAAGGAGTTGCCTGCATGTGAGCTCCTGCTCTGAGTCCTCGGTTCTTCAGCAGGGAGGCAGCTGCTCACACAGAGACACTGGGTGATGCCCAAGGTGCCTGGGCTGCTCCTGATGTGTGCCAGAGCTTGTAAACCGTGTGGGAAGTCCCTGAGACAGACAGCTCCTTCCTGGGCATCAGCCGAGGGCCAGAGAGGGGATAGCACCGGCTGTCTGGTGAATTCACATGCTGCTGCAAGTGCAGCACAGGGCCTTCTGCAAAGCCATGCCCATGGTGTGTCCGTGCTGCTACGTCACCTCCAAGACCCACAATCGCTCTAATGCCTGTGTGCCACCTTCTGCACATTGATACCATAGATGAGCTATCCAGTCAGGCTATGTCCAGTGATGCTTTTCAATTAGGATGTTTACTTCTGTGGTTTTGCACTAATGCAAACACCAACACACAAGAAGCTAGAAATCTTGATAGAGCTGCAGTCCTGAGCTCCTGTTTGGACCATGGGGACACAGTTGAATGGCTTCCACAACTGCACTGTAGCACAAGGGGGATACCGAGTCTTTAGGATGGATGGGCGAGGAGACAAGGAAGAGCGACTGCCCTCTGTGAGAGTGCACTGAGCTCTGCCTGGGGATGGAAGAGCAGCCAGGTCAGAGCTAATGGAAATGGCCAACAGAGGAGACCATCAGTGTCTGTACCTGTCTTCCTGATCAGGGAGAGTAAATGGAAGGTGCCCTCTGCAGACAGATGGGAATCTGATGTTGTCTGTCCCTTGTCCCATTTGGTGGCCTTTGTCACTCCATTATCTGCGGCAGGGACAGCACAGCAGGGCATGTGGCATCCAGCAGATCCCTGGAGGACACAGATGGCAGCTTCTTGACCAAGCAGTGGAGGAACCAAAGAGGAGAGATGCTCTGCTGGATCTCATACTCTCCGGCATGGAAGGACTTGTGGGAACTGTGAAGGTCAAAGGGGCATCAGGCCATGTGCAAGATGCAAATGTATCTCTTTTTATATATTTTGAGGCTGTAAGCTTAATAGTTGATCATAAATGTCAATAAAACTGAAACAAATAATTGAAGACAAAGATGGAAATCAATGAAAATGTGTTAACACTTCTCAACATGAAAAATTCTCATGAGTCTTGTTCCATTTTAAGTTGTAAATATGAATCTTTGAGGTGATTTGATGTCTTTTTTTTTCTTTTACTGAAACTACAATGTTTTCCAGAACTGTGTTCGCTGGACACAAATGTCTTCAGATTCAGAGACACAGACAGTGGTGCCAGTGCCAATGCCCTGTGACTATAGCCCGGTGCCCAGCACTACTCTTCCCTGCTGCCTATTTGATGTGTCTCATCCTCCAGGTGTTTTCAGCTCTCCTAAATAAATGGCCATGGTTCAGGGCATGATTTCAGCAGGCCATCTGGGCACACACTACTCCCACTGCCCTCCAGATTTCTCCATCCCTTGCTCTTTGTTCAGTCAGATACCTCCCAATTATCTGTCTGATTTCTGACTTTCAGGGGGATTACTGGAATTTGTTCCATCTCCCACAGTCTGTTGGCCTCTGTTGTCAACTACTTCACTGTAATTCAATCTATCCTATCCTACCTCAGTATAAATCATTTCTTTTAAAAGTATTCCATATGAAAGACAAACTTCAATAGATGCAGCTTGAACATGGCATGCTGTTGATCACTGTGTTTTACTGTTCATTCAATTGCATCACCTTTCTTTCCATTTGCTGGCCAGATAAAAACGATAAATCTTTCCTTTTCCATGTGTAGCTGGTTCTCTGAGGAAAGCCAGTGGGAGTTGGTGCAAAGCAGTTTTAACACTGAGCAGATGAATGCAGAGGAGAAGAGTGATGTGAAGAAAAGTGATGCAAGTCCCATAGGTCCAATGTCAGCAGAAATTGGGTGGGGAGGTTGAGAAGGACCTTTGTCAACACAGTAACAGTACAGAACTCATTGGGACATCCTGGATTGGTATCAGTTGCACAGTGCTGCTTTAAACCCAGCTATAAATAAAGAGACAATAAATTTATAATGGATTCTTTCTCTTTAATCTCTCTCCAGATATCCCTCCTTTTTTCTGAACAAGTTCTGATAACCTGAAGAAGATAACAAGATGGCATAAGGCACAGGAGATTCTTTAGGTTATAATTGTCCCAGGGCGCATTTGATGCTGAGTTCATCAGCCTCCAGTGCAGAGAGAAGTTTGCACAAAGTGCTCAACAAGACAAAGTCAGAAGTAACAGTGAAGTTTCTTGGAGTATTAATGGGCCCACTGAGGAACACGTGGTGCAAGGACACTGTGAGGTTCATGTCCCATATGAGACCTATGTTTCATTGCAGGATGTGAGCAGGGATGTGAGAAGGGCCCAGTGTGAACAAGCAGTCAATCCCTGTGAAACTCTGAACTTCAGATCTCTCAGTTCCAGTGCCCTCCTTTGCACATTCTCCCAGAGTTTGAAGTCCTTTATGTTCTGCGGTGCCCAGAAGTGCACCTAGTGCTGCTAGTGAGGCAGTAGCAATGCAGAGCAGAGGGATGATCCTTTCCCTCACCCAGCTGGCAATAAGTTGCTTCATGCACTCCAGGGGACCGTTGTCTTTCCTGGCTGCCTTGGCACACTGCTGACTCACATTCAGTGTGATGCTGACCAGCACCCCAATCCTTTCCAGTCAGAATCCTCTCCAATGTCCCATATCCAGTCAGTGTGCATGTCCAGCGTTGCCCCTACCCAGGTGCACAATCAGGCACTTGTTCTTGTTATACTTTATGCACTTGGTGCTTAGAACCAACTGTTACCCAGTTCTCTGACTTGTCCACATCTCTGCAAGTCCTCTCCAACCTCAGTCAAGGCAACAGCACCTCCTTATCTGGTCTTATCAGCAAACTTGCTCAGAACGTCTTCTAGTCCTGCATTCAAGTCATCTGCATAAACATGAAAGGAAAGTGGCCCCAAAATGGAACCCTGGGGACCCCGACAGTGACCATCTACCAGCCTGATGGAACCCACTGACTATAATCCATTGGGACTGACCTACTGGCCAACTGCTCACCCACCACATTGTGTTTCTGTCTAGCAATGTGCAGAACATTCTGTCCAGAAGGTTGTTGTGAGAAACAGTGTCAAAATCTCCACTGAAATCCTCAAGGATTACATCAACTGCCTTCCCTTGGTCAACTAAACGGATAACTGTGTCACAGAATGAGCTTAAATTAAACAGGACCTTCACCTCACAAACTTGTGTTGGCTGCGACCAATGACAGAATTGTCCTTCAGCTGTTTTTCCATAACTCCCATCATCATTTTCTCCATAATTTTACCAGGCTCTGGACTGACAGGTCCATAATTGCCCATGTCATCTTTCTTGCTCTTCCTTACAATGAGACAACATTTGCCAGCTTCCTGTCAGCTGGCATGACCCTAGACTTCTTTAGATGCAATTGAAATGAGAGCCCAGAGCACACTAAGGTGTCAACATTGAAAGAAAGTAGATGTGCCATAGCTTTGCAATGCCTTGAACTCCAGAGTATGCCACAGACGGAGAAGAGGGGAAGATTTGCCTCTTCTGTAGTGAACTCATTCATTTGGTAAGCAGAATAACACTACCTGATACATGGGGACTGTGTCTCTGCTCTGCTCTGCTCAGCTCACAGGGCAGCGGTGCAGGGTGTTGCTCTCATGTCAATGCAGGTAAACTCGCTTTAACCCTTTTTCCTCTGTAAATGCTTCGTCTGTTTCTATGCTCAGATACACTTCCACATTCCCTCAAGTACACTTTCATATATAATTAACAATTACACTTTCTTGTACCATGAAAACAGTTTGTCAAACAGTACAGTTCTTCAGTTCACATAAACTCCCTTAATACAGTCTGTATTCTTCAGTTATAAACACTGTGCCACAAAACCAGCACTGATTGAACCACCTCCCTCACACACTTCCTCACAAGCAGTACATAGTATTACATAAATGGGTTGACACTCATTGGTCGGGTGGAATGTACACCTCTCCTCAGGACAGTCTTACTAATTTACAGAGTACAAACTCCTGTCTTCTTACATACAAGCAGAAAGTACATATGAGTGGACAGACAACACAGTCTTTCACTTTGTCCATGTCTGGCCATTTCCCTCACAGGAGGAAGGAAACATGGATCGGGACTCGGCACTCACCCTGCAGCTGTTCTGTGTCTCACTCACACCACACTCACTCTGACATTTAGATCAAAAACCATGGTTTATTCATACTACACAATGCTAACAACGTTTTCTAGCTGGAATCTTAATAACACTCATACTCTGGTCGACCAGTTGCAAACGTTAATGTTTTTCCCAAAGTCGGCTTGACACACGGTACCAAACACTTAAAGCAGATGATAATATTGAACATACAACCTATAAGCCCCGTGATTACAACTTGGAGAACCCAGGCTACCATTTGACAGGCTAACCACTCTATCCCATACCCGTAGCAGAGACCAACCTAGGTCCCTCCTATTGCCAACCACCTGGGAGAGAGTATTTGTTCTTGTTTCCATTCATATGACATACAGTTCCCTTTCATAGGAACTCACCCAAGGAGTCTTCCTACCCCAGCTGGCAACCAAAGCCATGAGCTCACCTCCCTGGGAGCAGCACGTATGGCTGTAAACTGTGTAGGATGTCTCCTCAAGACATATGGGCTCCACTTACCATACACATACCTGGTCCACCTATGGGTGGTCCTTGTCTGTCCCTGCAGTGATCAGGTGAGGAAGGGAGTCCTTCAGAGAAATCTCAGGGTGCACCAAAAGTGTCTCCCTCTCAGCTGGTCCTGCAGTGAACAGAGCTGGTCCCACCTGGGCCGCCAAATTGACTACAGGAATTGAACTCTATAACCTCTATAACTGATACAGTCTCCCATGACATACTTATACCAAAGTTGAGGAAGTATGGGATAGGTGAGTGGACAGTGAAGTGGGTCGAGAATTGGCTGACTGGCAGACTGCAGAGGGTTGTCGTTGGCGGTGCAGTGTCTGGCTGCAGGGCTGTAACTAGCAGCGTCCCCCAGGGGTCTGTGCTGGGTCTGGTCTTGTTCAACATCTTCATCAATGAACACCCTCAGCAAGTTTGCTGAAGACACGAAGTTGGGAGGATTGGCTGACACACCTGAAGGCTGTGCTGCCATTCAGCGAGACCTGGACAGGCTGGAGAGCTGGGCAGTAAGAAACCGGATGAGGTTTAACAAAAGCAAGTGTAGAGTCTTGCACCTGGGTAGAAATAATTGCATGCACCGGTACAGGCTGGGGGATGAGCTGCTGGAGAGGAGCTCTGCAGAGAGGGACCTGGGCGTCCTGGTGGGCGACAGATTGACCATGACCCAGCAGTGTGCCCTTGTAGCCAAAAAAGCCAATGGCATCCTGGGGTGCATTAAAAAGAGCGTGTCCAGCAGGTCGAAGGAGGTGATCCTCCCCCTCTATTCTGCCCTGGTGAGGCCTCATCTGGAATATTGTGTCCAGTTCTGGGCTCCCCAGTACAAAAAAGACAGGGATCTCTTGGAAAGAGTCCAGCGGAGGGACACAAAGATGGTTAAGGGCCTGCAGCATCTCCCTTACGAGGAGAGACTTAGGGAACTGGGTCTGTTTAGCCTTGAGAAAAGAAGGCTGAGAGGGGACAGGATCCAGGTTAATAAATACCTGAGGTGTGGGGGTCATAGTGGTGAGGCTGGTGTCTTTTCAGTAATGCGTGGGGACAGGATTAGGAGTAATGGGATGAAAGTACAGCATAGGAAGTTCTGCACTAATGTGTGCAATAACTTCTTTATGGTGAGGGTGACAGAGCACTGGAACAGGCTGCCCAGGGTGGTTGTGGAATCTCCTTCTCTGGAGATATTCAAGACCTGCCTGGATGCCGAGCTGTGCGACGTGGTGTAGGGAGCCTGCTTTGGCAGGGGGGTTGGACTCAATGGTCTCTGGAGGTCCCTTCCAACCCCTACAATTCTGTGATTCTGTGAATATCATGGGGTGGTTTGGATGGGGAAAGACTACTGCTTTGAATGACCTTTTGTCAGGGCATGTCCTGGGATTCCTAGGATCCTCAAAATGCAGCACTGCTTCTGTCACTGAAAAATGGGGCCCTGTGTGGGACGGAGGGAGGGTCCATGAGTCCCTGGCCCACCTGACTGAGTATTTCCATGGTCTTAGCAAAGACATACTTACAACTTGAGAATGACAGTTAGCTGTGTTCATGGTGGCATGGCCACTGCTGATGGCCTTGAACTGTCTGAACATAACTGAAAAGGCTCAGGCTGATGCAAATCAGCTATTGATTGACAGTGTTGAAAAACTGGAAAGACAGGTGGCAGTTTTGATGGGGAAAAAACCTAATTCAATCATTCTCCTATGGAAGATCAGGAACATCTCTCTGTAAGACCATGGGGACCCTGTACAAGGGAATCTGTATAAAATGGACTCTGTAAATGAAGGCACTAAAAGGTCAGATTTTGAGGTTCCATTTGGACTAGATCTATTTGAGATCTGACTGATTGTAACCCAAAAATGAAAAGAATAAATAGATAAATGCAGGATAGGTTGGTGGGAGTGCCCTGACCAGTGTCCAACCCCCGAAACCCTGCTGACCATAATACAGCAGCTGAACTGATGGATATAGTACAGTGATTTAGACAGAAACCAAGAGAGCATGCCAGCATAGCTGCTCTGGTTATGGGACATGGAGGCAGAAAGCGCTGTGGTGAATGGACTGGAAATTTCAAAACTGACATCCATTACTACTCACCCTGCCCTCAGGCAAAGACTGTATGCTCTGTCCAACATAATGAGGATAGCCATTTGATCAGTGAATGATTTATGGCTGTGTGTCATATAACAGGGCCAAATAAGAATGACATACCATTAAATATCAGCCTGTGGTACTCTATGGAGGACTAACAAAATTATATTAGAGAATTAGGAATGAAAGAGGCAATCTATGAAGATGATTTTGAGAGCCCAGACAATAAATTTTTCATCAGGAATGAGGGATCTCATCCTACAGCCATCACCTTTACATCAGGATGGGTCTGTGTTATCCATACTGAACCCCCCAGTGGCCCTCAGGTGCTGTAATACAACAGGCTGCCCAATTGATGGGGAGACAAGAGTGCCTATGGCCAGATGCAGGCTCTGAATGGTGGTGAAAAGGTCAGAGAACCATCTGCTGCCATGACTTAGGCGTCCAGCCCCTAAGGTAATCCAGTCTGGACCCATTAGGGTCTTGAGACAACAAATGTTTAAAGACCAGATTAGAGCAGGAGTTCAGTTATAAAAGATTGATGGACAGCATAATCAGGAAAAAATATCTGTTAAACAGGCCCAAGCACTGAGTATTTTCAGTCCAACCTTTTCAGCCAAACTAGACGTGAATGTAACTCAAGAAGGGTCTGGATGGGGGCTCTGGCAGAGCCAGAGTTCTTTGTGAACCCCTATGAGGTTTTGGTCACAGGTTTGGCATGGAGCAGAATAAAGATACATCACAGCTGAAAAGCATTTATTGGCTACCTATTCTACACTACAGGTGGTAGAACCAGTAACTCAGATTTCAGAGGTTATCGTTAAACAACAAGGCCAGTCCAGGGGTGGGTAAAAGATCTAACACACATCTCTATGATGGGGGTGGCCCAATCACAAGCAGTGGTGCGCTCAGTTGTTCTGCTTGCCTGCTCCTCAAGGAGTTAGGAGAAATCTATGCCTGCTGCGTGTTCGAGTGCGTGTGCAATGCCATGTGGAGGGCTTATCACAATAAAGATTGGCGGATTTGCTGCGTAGACGGGTCAGAACTCAGATCTGCGTTGTGCTTCCTGCGGCACCAAACGCCCAACAGTGGCAGTTCCGTGTATTGGCCAGCAGGTGGCAGCAGAGACCACGGAAAGAACGTCTGCGGGACAGACCCTGGGGATCCGTTCTCTTTTGATTATAGGGGAAGAACACAAAGATGGAAGAGGAGGGAAGGGGGAAAAAAAAAATAAAAATAGAAAAAATCAAACCACAGCAAACAAATAAAACTTCTCCAAACGTAGCAAACGTGAATCTCTGTCAATAAATAAATGAGTAATTGAATTTATTTTCCTTCCCCCCCCCCCCCCCCCCCCCCCCCCCCCCGTAACTTCTGAGATGAAAAAAAAACACCTGGTATCAATTGGACAGATGCACGCAGTGAAGCCAGGGATGGTCTGAAACGCAAAGCAGCTGAGCAGCTTTTAGAAGAAAACAGAGTAGTTACAACTTCTGTACCTACATTCACCACTCTGAGATCCTGTCTGGGTCACCCAAGGCTTGTAAATAACCACTGGGTCGGTTCTGATGTCGAGTGATTTGTTGTCAGTTCTCTCACGGTTCTCCGGTCAGTTCTCCTGTGCCGGGATCTGCCACAGGGCATTCTGACCACGGGCATCATGTTTCTACGCTGCCGCCTGCATTTAACAGGCAATGGGACTGCCCAGCATGTGCAAGGCAGCACCTCTTTCACACCACCAGAATGTTTAAGGCTGTTGGGATTGTTGTTAGCGTCCCATTAACACTGAGGCTAGAGATACCCTTAGGATTGACATTACTATTAGCATTACTTTGATGGTGCCCTATCTGAGTCATTTCCAGGGGATGTCAGGAGTAAGGCACAGTGTCAGGAGAAAAAGAACAGACTCTGTTACTTTATAAACGTGATAATAGAGAGAGTTCACTGGAAAAAATACAACTCTTAAATAATACAAAGCATGCTTCTGATTGGATGCAGGCATCATCTGGGCTCTGATTAATATTACTCTTAAGGTAAAGATTATTGTTACCATAATGATTTTTTTTTTTGGATTATGATCAGGGTTAAGGTTCCTTTTGCTACAAATTTCTAGCATCATTTTTGTTGTTACATTTGGAGTTAGGGACAATTTTAGAATCAGGGTAAGGGTTAGGATTAGAGTTACATTGCAGGTTAATGCTGTTATCTTTACAGCTCCTGTGAGGGTTGGGGTCTGGTTCAGTTGTTTAAAAATGAAATGAAAAAGGAATAAAAAAATATATATTGAAAGCTTCAGATTTCCTTAATCTTTGTGGAAATCATATAATGTGCAACTCAGATCTACCTCTTCGTGCAGTGACTGCCGGTAAATTTGCTAGAGCCTAATATAATATGGCCTTGTGCTTTCCGCTAACTCACCTTCATTTCATTTTCAGAAATGAAGGTGATGACTGAGCATGAGAGTGACTTTATTCAATAAAAGACAGGAGGGCTTGAGAGGTCAGGGGTGAAGATGGGACTCCTCTTGTCAAGATGAGAGTGGCTCAGACCTGGTGCTGCTGCCTGGTGCCTGGGACTGGCAGCCTGACTCTAAGTCCCCATCTAAGATGCTCAGCTTCACCCCACTGATGCTGACCTGCTCCTGCATGGTGGTGCTGCTGCTGGGGCACTCGGGCTGTGCTTGGGATGGGCAGCACTGCAAAGGCGCTGGGTCACAATCCAGGCAGGTGACTGCTGTGTCTGGCAGGCTCAGGTCAGCATCTTCAGCAGAGCCAGGAGATATGAGAGCATGAACGTGGATGAGCCCCTTGTGTCCATCACTGTTACCATGTGGAAGGCTGTCATCCGAATTGCAGCGATTCGTGCTTAATAAGAACTCTCCATTGATAGAAACACACAGCACATCACTACTTGGTTTGGATCTTTGGGGTTGACAAGGGTTCGAATCACCTAGGAAGGCATAGAAACACAAGGGTTAGTGTCAAACGTTTGCAAGTTGAATCATGAAAGAGGTTGTTGATACTTGGTAATAGAGTGGCGGCAGGAAGAAGCAAATAGGCTTCAAGCAACAGAGCCACTGTCTTGAAAGTGATCCTCATTCAGGTCCAGCTCGTGTGTTGTTTCACTGTAATCCGCTTCTTTGGGTCTACCTAGTGGGCAGCAGCACTCGAGCTGTTACTGATATCATTGAAAAGAACGGGAGACAACTGTTCTATTCCTAAGAGCTTCAAGGTGCCTAGAAGCACAAATAGAAACCAGCAGTATTTCATCACTTCACCAAAAGGAAGGTCAAACACCTGAGCTGTGAAGAGCAGTTACAGAACCTATGCATAAGATCACACCAGGCATAGTTTGTTCTAACAGTTATGGCACATAGTCCATTTCCTTCAATATTCCCAAAATGAAATGATGTGGAGCATTACAGGGAAAGAAACACTGCACACAGACACTATGACCCTGATTATACTCAAGCAGCAGACTTAAAACAAGTCAGAGTTTTTGATTCCAGGATATTTCAGGACCTATCATGTGTGAAATTCAGTTACACAACAGTGCCTAGGTGCCTGCGTTTCAAGCAACTTTCAGATCACAGCCATGTAAAATAAAAACAAATTCAGTGCAGAAATAGCAATCCTGTACCTTAATACTCATGAGATTACCCATTTTTTACAGCACTCTGACTAAGTTCTAAAACTTGCTCATCCCAGTTCACTTCAGCAAGTTCCACCAATTCAAGCAATGCAGTTCTGAGATCCTATGTATGTTATGCAGATAGAATTGAACAGTGCAGAAATAGTCTCTGACAGCTTTAAGAGCTCCGTTCTGTTTACAAACCCTCAGTCCAAAACTATTCTCAGTTTTAAGGAAATGAACACCTGAAGCAGTTGGATCATCTGCCATTTGCTGCATTCTGCTTCTTGGCATCATGATTAGCACAAAGGGTTTTCTGCTGTCCTGCAGAGATGGACAAAGTCCTGCTTACAAATGGACCAAGTTTCAGTGTACAGCAGAGTTTGTACCAGACTAAAAAGCCACGTCATTCAATTTATGTGCTCAGGTTGTTATGCACTCAGAAAGGAAACAGAACTAACTGTTGGATTCTGAAGGCAATCTGTTGGGTCCTACATTACCTCCTGATTCTGGAAGAGGAAATTCTAATAGCAAATGCAGAACTTTGCTCTTCGTAGACATGAGAAGAGCTGGCATTTAGCAACATTCCTTTCTGGGAAATCAAATGATGTGTCTCTATTTTTACTACAGATAGTATAGGGAGCAGCCAGTTGAAGAACCAGATACAAAAAAATCCAGCCCATTGGCAAGAAAATACTTCTCCTTAAATTCTGTATGCTATTATGGTATAGAATCAGGCTACAGCGCCACATAGGCCAACCAAGCGTAGAACCAAATCCACAAAATACTGGTAGACAAAGCAGCAAAAACAGGGACAATATTCAGCAGACAGGCCTTTCTACCCACAGCTCAGCATGTTCTGCCATCCGAAAAGCAAGGCCTCTTGTCAAGCTCAGCTATTTCCCTTCTCAGTGTATTCTAGCACCACTGATACCCACTGGTATCCTCCTGTAGAGTGCCATCATATTGTCATCATCCAAAGGGAAAACCCACACAGCAGAGCATACAGCACTACACCCATGCTCCAAATATCCACCTGAAAAACAAAAAGACAAGCTTACAAACCTGAAGCACCTCAAATGGCTTCCTGACAGACTGGATTGTCTGCCCTTGCCAAAGCCCACATATAGCCCATGAAAAGCTGGCTCTTTCCCTCAGGAAAAAAAGCCTTATCGTCCCAGAGAAAGCATATAACCCTCATTCAATTGCCCTTCCACTCAGCTTAGAGCACTACTAAAACCAGCATCTTCACCTTAGCTCATCACACTGCTGCAGTTCCTTTTACAAGGATTTCACTGGCAAAAATGAAATCAAAGCCGTCACAAGGGATTTAGCACAGTTACATGTTACTGGCTACGAGAGCTGTCAGCACAGTCACCTGTCAGGCTTTGCTGCTGTTCTCTTTATGTAGAGGCACAACAAGGTTCAGACACCTCACAGTGCAGTTCTCACTTTGACTGTAAAGAAAAAGGAGGCTTGAAAAGCAGCGTGTGGAAAACAAAGAAACAAGAATTAGAACAACAGTGGGGCCATGGCACTTGTAGGAATTGCTCCGCCTTTAACAGCGATTCAAGAAGGATGAGGGCATTCCAAACCAGACCAGTTTGGACAGATTAACAACTGCAAGTAGTGGGTTCCAAAATTCCAGACATGAAATCAAAGCTGGAAAAACTCTTCACATTTTCATCTCTCAATTTTTAGTACATTGTGCATTACAACAGAAACAATTCTTCACATACAACTTGGAAGCTAAAGACAAGTCTGACAAAACAGACTGCACAGAAATGATGGATAATTAACAGAGCAAGTTGCTCTTTCAAACACTTAGTAATAGAAAGAGATCTCTGAAGTTGCTGTTCTGTAGAGCCCCAAAGCAGTCGCTTGAGACAGTTCAGGATTAGCCAGAGACAAACCAGCCAGCTGTGTGAACTGAGACCAATTGCAATTTTCCAGTCTGTGGCCACTGACAGCTTCTGAGAGCTACCAAGTGATGCAACCTAGCAGAATTCAGAAGGGAAACCAAGAGAGCCTACCTGAGCTCCACTGCCTTGAAATGCTCTGTGGAGACATTTGGGTGATTCTGCATGGCTGAAGCAACTCTTTATTGCTTTGTATTACTGCAATCATCTTGCTTGTTTTAATGTACGTTGAAATGAGGTGTGTATTATGGCAGTGTAAAACCAGTGGGAATAGCTGTGAAGAATACAAAATGAACAAGCTAAGACAGAAACTGGAGAGCGGAAGTTATTTGAAATCTTCCCTTTCCCAGAATGTAGTAATCAAGCAAAAGTATTTACAAAGTCCAAGAAAAGGGGGATTGAGTTTGAACGAGGGGACAATCTAAAGCTTAACTATTGCAGAGGGGCTTGGGTAAGCAGGATGTCAGGTCAGATGAGAAAAGAATATTTTGAAACTCCATTGTCAGCGTTACGGGGAACACTGGGCAAGGGACCAGCTGGAAACGGTTGCAGGCTGAAGTCAACGCACAGTTTGATGAACAGCCGTGTGCTTCCTGCTGGATTGTGGGCTTCTGAGAACATCCGACCCCGACAGCTCCAGAAATGTCTCAAGAAGGAGGACAGACAGAGTAACTGCATGTCCTCAATTCTTTTAAGGTTCATGGAGAGCCTGATTCATTATGTACAGTGCATCTGGGCTACACTAAAAAGTTACAAGCTGAAGAGGAATTGATTTGAATAATGACATTTTAGCAAAAAGCATTACATTATTTTTTTAAAAAAAAGAATAAGATTTAATACATTACACTTATAAAAATCGATTGAAACAAAACAAAGAGTTTGCAACAGTAAAAAGCTGCATTATATGTCATGAATTCCAATAGACGAGCAATTCACTGCCTTTAAAACACATCTGGTTATCACTTCCCTCATAGCAATCTTGACTTCGTGGTTCCTCATGCTGTAGATGAGGGGGTTTACTGCTGGAGGCACGACTGAGTACAGAAGTGCCACCATCAGGTCCATGGATGGGGAGGAAATGGACGGGGGCTTCAGGTAGGCAAAAAAGCCAGTGCTGAGAAACAGGGAGACCACGGCCAGGTGAGGGAGGCATGTGGAGAAGGCTTTGTGCCGTCCCTGCTCAGAGGGCATCCTCAGCACAGCAAGGAAGATCTGCACATAGGACACAACTATGAAAACAAAGCACCCAGAGGCTAAAATGACACTAAAAATGAGAAACAACTTCCCTGAGATTTGATTCTGAGCAAGAGAGCTTGAGGATCTGGGGGATTTCACAGAAAAACTGGTTCACAACATTGCCTTGGCAGAGAGGCAGTGAAAACGTACTGGCAGTGTGCAGCAGGGAATAGAGAACCCCAGTGCCCACAGTATCCGTGCACCGCATGTAGAGCCTGGGATCTTCTTCCCCATGTCTTTCATTTAACTTCATACAGACCTCCATCCCACTGCCCCAGGAAGGGCCCTGAGCCAACATGAGAGACAGGATCTCCCTGCCAAGGATCTGGGAAGCAGGGCTTGTCCTGTTTGCTTCTTAATATAAAGAAGGATTTTCTTAGCATCAGAGCCACCATGCCAGTGCCTTTGCCTCACTGGAGTCATGGCTTCCAATTATCTGCCCTATCTAGCGACTAAGGAAGCTTGCTTGCTAATGGCCCTCAGTGGGCCCATTAATACTCCAAGAAACTTCACTGTTGCTTCTGACTTTGTCTTGCTGAGTTCTTTGTGCAAACTTCTCTCTGCACTGGAAGTTGATGGATGCAGCACCAAATGCTCCCTGGGGCCCATTAAAACTTAAAGAGCCTCCTGTGCCTTGTGCCTTCCTGTTCTCCAGGTTTTCAGAACTTGTTCAGCAAAATGCAGACAGCTTAAAGAGCAAGAATCCAAAATGCATTTATTGTCTATTTATTTATTGTTTGTTCTATACAGGAAGTAAAAGAAGCACTTTGCAACTGATGTCAATCCAGGATGTCCCCAATGAGTTCTATTCCGTTTCTGTGTGGACAAAGTTCCTCCTCAACCTCCCCACCCCACTTCTACTCACATTGGCCTCATGGGACTTGCATCACTTTTCCTCACATCACTCTTCTCCTCTGCAGTCACCCGCTCACTATTAAACCTCCTTTGTACCAACTCCCACTGGCTTTCCACAGAGAACCAACTGCACATGGAAGAAGAAAGAGTTCTCTTTATTTATGTCCAACAAACAGAAGGAAAGGTGATAATGACAAGTCTAGACCATTTTCAGAGACATTCCTCCTGCAATAATATGAAATGTTTTAATTCTCCTACAACAGTGTACATTTAGCACCATTACTTGCATTTAATTTCATTTTGTTCAGCATTCCTTAGGCAGAAGCAGCATTTGGAGCTCTAACCATTCCTCTTACTTTCTTACCTTATCCTGTCTAGCTGGATGTTTTACCCCAACTGCTCTTAGTGCCCCAAAAGCAGCCTCTGTGCCATTCAACTTCAGTTAGAAAAAGCTGCCTGTTTGCAGCTAAAGTGAATTATTCATACCTACAGAAAATGATGATAATTAATATTGTTTCCATCCTTCAAAAAATGGGAGACTAGAAGCACAAAACGTATGACTGTTCATAAAAAAAGCAACTGATGGATGCAAAATTCTCAGAAGTGTGACAGCCACTTTTTGCCTCCAATTCGTTTTGCCTCAGAACAAGAAATGGGAATCCCCTGCCTTATATCTCCTCTTCCAAGGGCCCTAGAAAACAGAGTTGTGCAATGGATCTGTGATCCCCTGCTCCAGGCAGCAGCTGTGGAAGCACAAGCCCTGCCGGGGGGCTCCTTCCCCCCACACGTCTCCCCGCAGCGCCCTGGGCAGCTCCCCGGGCAGGCTGAGAGCTGAGCCTGGCAGGCGGCAGAGTGCCATACCCGGCACACAGCCCCTGGGGCACAGCAGGGACCCTGCTCTGCAGGACAGCCCTGGGCACACACCTGCAGCCCTGGTTGCACAGCCTGCAGCCGTGCTGGGACACGCAGCCCTCAGGGCTGTGCTCTGACACTGCAGCAGGGAAGCCCAGAGCTGGAGCAGAAGGCTTTTAACACAGTAAAGAAACATGCAGTACCTGCAGCCGGATCTGCTATGGGGTGTCCCAGATTGTTAGCGCTCTATGAAAAGCAGCTCACGGTCCGCAGAGAGACTTACCATGTCCTGCTCTGTGAGCAATGTTCCTGCAGCGATCTCACAGCCCACTCAAACCATACACATCTTGTAAGCTCTCTCCAATTTCTCTCCTCTCCTTCTGTCACCTGCAGGCTGTGCTGTGCACGAGAGCTGCTCCTGGGCACAGCTGTCTCTCTACATCTCTGTCCACTTTTATGAGCTCCCTGTGTCCCAGGAGCCTGGACAAGCAAGCAGCAGATGATGTCATTTTTATCCTTCCCAGTCGTCTCCCCTGACATGTCCCTGGGTCCTCATGGCCAACAACTCGTGAAAGACAACAGCATCATGACTGTGCTTTGAAATTCTCTCAATTAACCACCACACGTCCAGTGGTCAGTGACTGATTGGAGACATATAACGAGTATTTTCAGAGTTAGTTTGATGAAGCACAAAGGGCACCCAGACGAGGACGGGGAGGTTTGGACTTTCCCCGTGCAGAGCAGTGATCCAGTTGAGGCAGTGCAGGAGTCTCATCCCTTGACAGAAATCCTGGAACTGAAATGGGATTCAGCTCCCTACACACCCACAGGAGCTGGGATTCCTCTGGTTCAGTTCAGAAGTGCACAAGGAGTTGCCTGCATGTGAGCTCCTGCTCTGAGTCCTCGGTCCTTCAGCAGGGAGGCAGCTGCTCACACACAGACACTGGGTGATGCCCCAGGTGCCTGGGCTGCTCCTGATGTGTGCCAGTGCTTGTAAACCGTGTGGGAAGTCCCTGAGATAGACAGCTCCTTCCTGGGCATGAAGTGAGGGCCAGAGAGCGGATAGCACCGGCTGTCTAATGAATTCACATGCAGCTTCAAAAGTAGCACAGGGCCTTCAGGAAAGCCATGCCCATGGTGTGTCCGTGCTGCTACGTCACCTCCAAGACCCACGATCGGTCTAATGTTTGTGTGCCACCTTCTGCACATTGATACCATAGATGAGCTATCCAGTCAGGCTATGTCCAGTGATGCTTTTCAATTAGGATGTTTACTTCTGTGGTTTTGCACTAATGCAAACACCAACACACAAGAAGCTAGAAATCTTGGTAGAGCTCCTGTTTGGACCATGGGGACACAGTTTATTGGCTTCCACAACTGCACTGTAGCACAAGGGGGATACCGAGTCTTTAGGATGGATGGGCGAGGAGATAAAGAAGGGTGACTACCCTCTGTGAGAGTGCACTGAGCTCTGCCTGGGGATGGAAGAGCAGCCAGGTCAGAGCTAATGGAAATGGCCAACAGAGGAGACCATCAGTGTCTTTTCTTCTCTTCCTGATCAGGGAGAGTCAATGGAAGGTGCCCTCTGCAGACAGATGGGAATCTGATGTTGTCTGTCCCTTGTCCCATTTGGTGGCCTTTGTCACTCCATTATCTGCGGCAGGGACAGCACAGCAGGGCATGTGCCATCCAGCAGATCCCTGGAGAGCACAGATGGCAGCTTCTTGACCAAGCAGTGTAGGAACCATAGAGGAGAGATGCTCTGCTGGATCTCATACTCACCGGCATGGAAGGTCTGGTGGGAATTGTGAAGGTGAAAGGGGCATCAGGCCACGTGCAAAAGACAAAAGGATCTAATTTTATTTATGTATTTATTTATTTTGAGGCTGTAAGCTTAAAAGATGAACATATATGTCAATAAAACTGAAACAAATAATTGAAGACAAAGATAGAAATCAATGAAAATGTGTTAACCCTTTTCAACATGAGAAATTCTCATGAGTCTTGTTCCATTTTTAGTTGTAAATATGAGTCTTTGTAGGGATTTTGTGTCTTGTAATTTTGTGCATGCTTTGTATTATTTAAGAGTTGTATTTTTTCCAGTGAACTCTCTCTATTATCACGTTTATAAAGTAACAGAGTCTGTTCTTTTTCTCCTGACACTGTGCCTTACTCCTGACATCCCCTGGAAATGACCCAGATAGGGCACCATCAAAGTAATGCTAATAGTAATGTCAATCCTAAGGGTATCTCTAGCCTCAGTGTTAATGGGACGCTAACAACAATCCCAACAGCCGTAAACATTCTGGTGGTGTGAAAGAGGTGCTGCCTTGCACATGCAGGGCAGTCCCATTGCCTGTTAAATGCAGGCGGCAGCGTAGAAACATGATGCCCGTGGTCAGAATGCCCTGTGGCACATCCTGGCACCGGAGAACTGACCGGAGAACCGTGAGAGAACTGACAACAAATCACTCGACATCAGAACTGACCCAGTGGTTATTTACAAGCCTTGGGTGACCCAGACAGGATCTCAGAGTGGTGAATGTAGGTACAGAAGTTGTTACTACTCTGTATTCTTCTAAAAGCTGCTCAGCTGCTTTGCGTTTCAGACCATCCCTGGCTTCACTGTGTGCATCTGTCCAATTGATACCAGGTGTTTTTTCTCATCTCAGAAGTTTGGGGGGAGATGGGGGAGGGGAAACGGACAACAATTCAATTACTCATTTATTTATTGACAGAGATTCACGTTTGCTAAGTTTGGAGAAGTTTTTATTTGTTTGCTGTGGTTTGATTTTTTCTTTTTTTCTTTTTTTTTTTTCCCCCCTTCCCTCCTCTTCCATCTTTGTGTTCTTCCCCTATAATCAAAAGAGAATGGATCCCCAGGGTCTGTCCCGCAGACGTTCTTTCCGTGGTCTCTGCTGCCACCTGCTGGCCAATACACGGAACTGCCACTGTTGGGCGTTTGGTGCCGCAGGAAGCACAACGCAGATCTGAGTTCAGACCGGTCTACGCAGCAAATCCGCCAATCTTTATTGTGATAAGCCCTCCACATGGCATTGTGCATGCACTCGAACACGCAGCAGGCATAGATTTCTCCTAACTCCTTGAGGAGCAGGCAAGCAGAACAACTGAGCGCACCACTGCTTGTGATTGGGCCACCCCCATCATAGTGTGTTAGATCTTTTACCCACCCCTGGACTAGCCTTGTTGTTTAACGATAACCTCTGAAATCTGAGTTACTGGTTCTACCACCTGTAGTGTAGAATAGGTAGCCAATAAATGCTTTTCAGCTGTGATGTATCTTTATTCTGCTCCATGCCAAACCTGTGACCAAAACCTCATAGGGGTTCACAAAGAACTCTGGCTCTGCCAGAGCCCCCATCCAGACCCTTCTTGAGTTACATTCACGTCTAGTTTGGCTGAAAAGGTTGGACTGAAAATACTCAGTGCTTGGGCCTGTTTAACAGATATTTTTTCCTGATTATGCTGTCCATCAATCTTTTATAACTGAACTCCCGCTCTAATCTGGTCTTTAAACATTTGTTGTCTCAAGACTCTAATGGGTCCAGACTGGATTACCTTAGGGGCTGGACGCCTAAGTCATGGCAGCAGATGGTTCTCTGACCTTTTCACCACCATTCAGAGCCTGCATCTGGCCATAGGCACTCTTGTCTCCCCATCAATTGGGCAGCCTGTTGTATTACAGCATCTGAGGGCCACTGGGGGGTTCAGTATGGATAACACAGACCCATCCTGATGTAAAGGTGATGGCTGTAGGATGAGATCCCTCGTTCCTGATGAAAAATTTATTGACTGGGCTCTCAAAATCATCTTCATAAATTGCCTCTTTCATGCCTAATTCTCTAATATAATTTTGTTAGTCCTCCATAGAGTACCACAGGCTGATATTTAATGGTATGTCATTCTTATTTGGCCGTGTTATATGACACACAGCCATAAATCATTCACTGATCAAATGGCTATCCTCATTATGTTGGACAGAGCATACAGTCTTTGCCTGAGGGCAGGGTGAGTAGTAATGGATGTCAGTTTTGAAATTTCCAGTCCATTCACCACAGCGCTTTCTGCCTCCATGTCCCATAACCAGAGCAGCTATGCTGGCATGCTCTCTTGGTTTCTGTCTAAACCACTGTACTATATCCATCAGTTCAGCTGCTGTATTATGGGCAGCAGGGTTTGGGGGGTTGGACACTGGTCAGGGCACTCCCACCAGCCTATCCTATTTTTTAAATTTTTTTTTTCTTTTTTGGGTTACAATCAGTCAGATCTCAAATAGATCTAGTCCAAATGGAACCTCAAAATCTGACCTTTTAGTGCCTTCATTTACAGAGTCCATTTTATACAGATTCCCTTGTACAGGGTCCCCATGGTCTTCCAGAGAGTTGTTCCTGATCTTCCATAGGAGAATGATTGAATTAGGTTTTTTCCCCATCAAAACTGCCACCTGTCTTTCCAGTTTTTCAACACTATCATTCAATAGCTGATTTGCATCAGCCTTAGCCTCTTCAGTTATGTTCAGACAGTTCAAGGCCATTAACAGTGGCCATGCCACCATGAACGCAGCTAATTGTCATTCTCAAGTTGTAACTATGTCTTTGCTAAGACCATGGAAATACTCAGTCAGGTGGGCCAGGGACTCATGGACCCTCCCTCCGTCCCACACAGGGCCCCATTTTTCAGTGACAGAAGCAATGCTGCATTTTGAGGATCCTAGGAATCCCAGGACATGCCCTGACAAAAGGTCATTCAAAGGGGTAGTCTTTCCCCATCCAAACCACCCCATTGATATTCACAGAATCACAGAATTGTAGGGGTTGGAAGGGACCTCCAGAGACCATTGAGTCCAACCCCCCTGCCAAAGCATGTTCCCTACACCACGTCGCACAGCTCGGCATCCAGGCAGGTCTTGAACATCTCCAGAGAAGGAGATTCCACAACCACCCTGGGCAGCCTGTTCCAGTGCTCTGTCACCCTCACCATAAAGAAGTTATTGCACACATTAGTGCAGAACTTCCTATGCTGTACTTTCATCCCATTACTCCTAATCCTGTCCCCACGCATTACTGAAAAGACACCAGCCTCACCACTATGACCCCCACACCTCAGGTATTTATTAACCTGGATCCTGTCCCCTCTCAGCCTTCTTTTCTCAAGGCTAAACAGACCCAGTTCCCTAAGTCTCTCCTCGTAAGGGAGATGCTGCAGGCCCTTCACCATCTTTGTGGCCCTCCGCTGGACTCTTTCCAAGAGATCCCTGTCTTTTTTGTACTGGGGAGCCCAGAACTGGACACAATATTCCAGATGAGGCCTCACCAGGGCAGAGTAGAGGGGGAGGATCACCTCCTTCGACCTGCTGGACACGCTCTTTTTAATGCACCCCAGTATGCCATTGGTTTTTTGGCTACAAGGGCACACTGCTGGCTCATGGCCAATGTGTCGTCCACCAGGACGCCCAGGTCCCTCTCAGCAGAGCTCCTCTCCAGCAGCTCATCCCCCAGCCTGTACCGGTGCATGCAATTATTTCTACCCAGGTGCAAGACTCTACACTTGCTTTTGTTAAACCTCATCCGGTTTCTTACTGCCCAGCTCTCCAGCCTGTCCAGGACTCGCTGAATGGCAGCACAGCCTTCAGGTGTGTCAGCCAATCCTCCCAACTTCGTGTCTTCAGCAAACTTGCTGAGGGTGTTCATTGATGAAGATGTTGAACAAGACCGGACCCAGCACAGACCCCTGGGGGACGCTGCTAGTTACAGCCCTGCAGCCAGACACTGCACCGCCAACGACAACCCTCTGCACTCTGCCAGTCAGCCAATTCTCGACCCACTTCACTGTCCACTCACCTATCCCATACTTCCTCAACTTTGGTATAAGTATGTCATGGGAGACTGTATCAGTTATAGAGGTTATAGAGTTCAATTCCTGTAGTCAATTTGGCGGCCCAGGTGGGACCAGCTCTGTTCGCTGCAGGACCAGCTGAGAGGGAGACACTTTTGGTGCACCCTGAGATTTCTCTGAAGGACTCCCTTCCTCACCTGATCACTGCAGGGACAGACAAGGACCACCCATAGGTGGACCAGGTATGTGTATGGTAAGTGGAGCCCATATGTCTTGAGGAGACATCCTACACAGTTTACAGCCATACGTGCTGCTCCCAGGGAGGTGAGCTCATGGCTTTGGTTGCCAGCTGGGGTAGGAAGACTCCTTGGGTGAGTTCCTATGAAAGGGAACTGTATGTCATATGAATGGAAACAAGAACAAATACTCTCTCCCAGGTAGTTGACAATAGGAGGGACCTAGGTTGGTCTCTCCTACGGGTATGGGATAGAGTGGTTAGCCTGTCAAATGTTTCCTTCCTCCTGTGAGGGAAATGGCCAGACACGGACAAAGTGAAAGACTGTGTTGTCTGTCCACTCATATGTACTTTCTGCTTGTATGTAAGAAGACAGGAGTTTGTACTCTGTAAATTAGTAAGACTGTCCTGAGGAGAGGTGTACATTCCACCCGACCAATGAGTGTCAACCCATTTATGTAATACTATGTACTGCTTGTGAGGAAGTGTGTGAGGGAGGTGGTTCAATCAGTGCTGGTTTTGTGGCACAGTGTTTATAACTGAAGAATACAGACTGTATTAAGGGAGTTTATGTGAACTGAAGAACTGTACTGTTTGACAAACTGTTTTCATGGTACAAGAAAGTGTAATTGTTAATTATATATGAAAGTGTACTTGAGGGAATGTGGAAGTGTATCTGAGCATAGAAACAGACGAAGCATTTACAGAGGAAAAAGGGTTAAAGCGAGTTTACCTGCACTGACATGAGAGCAACACCCTGCACCGCTGCCCTGTGAGCTGAGCAGAGCAGAGCAGAGACACAGTCCCCATGTATCAGGTAGTGTTATTCTGCTTACCAAATGAATGAGTTCACTACAGAAGAGGCCATTGAAATGCGAGCCCAGAGCATGCTAAAGTGTCATCAGTGCAAGAACGTAGATGTGCCATATATTTGCAATGCCTTGAAATCCAGACTATGCCACAGATGGAGCAGAGAGGAAGATCTGCCTCTTCTGTTGTGAGCTCATCCTTTCAGTAAGCTGAATATCACTACGTACTCCATGGGGTCAGGTTCAAAAGACACAATGGGTGCGCTAAGCACGTGGCTGAGGTGGTATTTAGGATGGCCAAGAATACCTTCCTTCTGGCCCTCAGCTGATGCTCCAGAAGGAGGTGTCTATCTCATAGATTTTCCGTCACAGTTTACAAGCACTAGCACAAAACTAGGATCACCCAAGGCACCTTGGGCATCACTGAGAGTCTGTGTATGAGCACTGCAGTCCCTGTGGAATAAAAACCAAGGATTCAGATGAGGGACTCACACACAGACACCTCACTGTGCACATCTGAACTCAGCTAGGTGAACTTGCAGCCCCCGTGGTTCTTTGAAAAACTGATCCCAATTCAGCCCCAGGGTTTCCATCTGAGGATGAGATGCCTAACGCTAGAATAAGGATGGGATGGTCTGATGATAACAGGACACATGGAAATGGATTTAAATTAAAAAGGGGAGACATAGGTTAGATGTGAGGATCCTATTTTTTTACACAGCAACACTGGAAAATGTTGCTCTTAGAGGCTGTGCATGCCTGATGGATGGGATCCTGGGTTTACTCTGGGTTTACCCTCATGTCAATACAGGTTTCTACTCATACTTTTCTCTAGGTGAACTCTCACTTTACTCAAGGTTTTACTCACAATTCACCATCAGGGAGTGTGATCTGGAGATGGGCTGGTGGAGTGACTTGCTGGTACCCCTGAAGGAAGGCTGCCAGGCAGATACCCCCAGAAAAGTGGTTGACTCCCTGCCCTGTCACAGTCGGACAGACCTGACTGATGAGGCAGGTTGGAAGAGAGTCCCAACTCAACATCACAGGAGCCCCCCCATGCCTGCCTAGCCCTCAACCCCTGCTCCCTCTAAGCAACAGGTATGACACTGAAATCTGAAGGAGATAAGAATGGGGAGGCAATGGAGGATCTGCCTAGGAGGGAGGCTAATGCAAGGCGGTCACTATCAAGCCTTGTGACTTCCTCTGCCATGAAAGAAAGAAGGGTGGTCGTGGTGGGTGACTGCCTTCTCAGAGGAATAGAGGGCCCCATTTGCAGACTGGACCCGAGCCGTCAGGAAGTCTGCTGCCTTCTTGGTTTCAGGTCAGGGACATAACGAGGAAACTCCCCATGCTGGTTAGGTCCACTGATTATTTTCCACTACTCATAGTTTATGTGGGCAGCAATGAAATTTCTTAGATAAGACTACAAACTATGAAAAGAGATTTCAGGAATTTAGGCCATTTAGTTCACAGAGTGGGAGATCAAGTGATTTTTTGTTCTATACCTTCAGTGTCAGTGAGGGACACGGAGCAGGCTTGGAAAGGAAAGCAATGAACAATTGTCTCAGAGACTGGTATTGAGCCAGAAACTTTGAGTTCTTTGATCACAGGACAGTTTACTTGGCCCATGGTCTGTTATCCATGAATGGAACCCAACTGTCTCAAATGGGGAAATGAATCCTAGCACAGAAGGTAGTGGGGCTTATTGAAAGAGCTTTAAACTAGCTACGATGGGGGAGGGGACAAAACTGGGCTCACCAGAGATGAGCCTAGGGGAATGCTGCTTGAACTGGGAGAGAGGCAGATGCCTCAGCTGAAGTGCGTCTACACCAACGCACGCAGCTTGGTCAACAAGCAGGAGGAGCTGGAAGCAACTGTGCATCTGACAAACCATGACCTAGTTGCTATTACTGACCCATGGTGGGACCACTGCCATGACTGGAGTGCTGTGATGGATGGTTACAAGCTCTTCAGAATGGATAGATGAGGAAGGAAGCTTGGAGGTGTGGCCCTTTATATTAAAGAGAGTTTTGATGTTGAAAAGCTTGGGCTTCAGAACCATCAAGACAAGTGCATGTTTGTAAGGATCAGGGGAAAGGCCTTTAGGTGTGACATCTTGCTAATGTTCTATTATAGACTGCCTAATCAAGATGAATCGATGGGTGAGGCATTCTATGAGCAGCTTACTGAAGTCACAAGATTGCCAGCACTCATTTTCTTGGGAGACTTCAACTTCCCTGATATATGCTGGGTATATAATAAAGAGCAGAGGAAGCAGTCCAAGAGGTTTCTAGCTTGTATGGAAGACAGCTTCCTTACGCAGCTGGTATGAAGGCCTACCAGATGTGGTTCCTTGCTAGACCTGGTCTTCACTAACAGCGAAGGACTTTTGGAGTTGAGAAGGTTGGGGACTATCTTGGGCAGCGTGGCCATGAAATGGTAGAATTCTCTATTCTTGGAGATGTCAGAAGGCTGACTAGCAAAACTACTATCCTGAACTTCTAGAGGGCAGACTTTGACCTGTTCAGGTACAGGCTCTTCATTATGATTAGGCAATGAAGATGAAGAAAGGCTGCTGCCGTCTGTGAGAGTGCACTGAGCTCTGCCTGGGGATGGCACAGGAGCCAGCTGAGAACTGATTGAAAGATCTCAATGAGCAGCAGATTCTGTTCCTTGCTTCCTGATCAGGAAGAACAAGAGGAGGGGGACAAGCAGGTATCTGAGTTACAGCTGGGATGGAATTGTTTTCTTCAGACTGTCTGCTATGGTGCAGTGTTTTGGTTCTAAGAGAAAAACAATGTTGATAACACTCTGATGTTTACAGCTGCTGCTAAGCAGTGTTCTACTGAGCCAAGGCCATGGTCAGTGGAGTGCTCAAGGAGCTGGGAGGGAACAGACTGCGCACAGCTGACTGAAAGTGGCCAAAGGGACGTTCTCTATCACCTGACAGCGCGTAGAAATTGTATTGAAAGGGGTGGGAGTTCATCTCAGTCTTTTCACTGCCCACGGCCCAGCTGAGCATCAGTCTGGTGGTGCTGAGCAAGTGCTTGTGCATCACTTGTTACATACTATTCCATATCAACAGATATACAGTGATAACTATTACTCCTCTCCTTTTATATCTCTTAGTGAACTGCTTTGTTACAACCCACAAGTTGTACTTTTTTTCCCCCAATTCTCTTCCCCATCCCACTGGGAATGGGGCAGTGCACAAAGCACTGTGTGCTGCTGAGCCACATGTTGGATTCAGCAATCACCATCATTTGGGTGCCCAATGAGTGGGTTGGGATAACAGCACATCTGTCCAGAGCGATATAACACGGGGCTTTGTGGGAGCTGGAGAATTGCAAACCATGATGCTGATAGCTTCCCTATTTGTGGAGCTTGCTGAGTCTTCTCATGAAGCTTCACTGCACAGCTCTTTGCTTGCTGCTTGTTTTCCCTGCTGCATTATTTGTCAACACGGGATGCTGGATTAGGGTATCTATTTTGCTATGCTGTTTGACCTTGGTTTGTATCACAATAAAATTGGCAGCTGACAAAGTGAAGTTTTGTGCACATTCAGCTCTGTGGTCATCTTTGGGTTTCAGAAGTAATATTGTTGATATGATTAGGAATTACACATTTTACATAGTCTCCTCTGGGAGCCCAGGGGTGTTCAAGGAGTGACTGGTTATTGTATTGAGGGACATGGTTTCGTGGGAGCTCTTGGTAATAGATGAACAGTTGGACTGGATGATCTTTTAGGCCTTTTCCAACCTTTGTGATTCTAGAATTCTAGGACTGAGGTTAAACATTATTCAGGAATATCAGTGAGAGATCTGTTTCAAGGTGAGAAGGCTCTGCATGGCAGGGGGTGTGGGATGGTCTGGGTAGCTGCCTGGAGCAGTGGGCACCCCCAGGGCTTAGGAACTTCATCTCTGACCAACTGCAGGATCCTGAGAAAGTGGTAGAATATTGGGGGCAGGTCTGCTGTGGCTCTGGTAGCCCCCAAGAAACACACATGACTGCAGTGTGCCAGATCCAGAGAGCTGGAAATGCTGACAGTGCTGCAGCGTCTGCAACTCTTGGCACAGACCCTGCAGCAGCTCCAAGGTTTTGCCACATGTCCTGCGTTTGCTCCACGCTCTGGACAGATCCCGCTGTCACTCATCCCCTCATAATGAGCTCTGCAGTCACTCCTGCTACAGGTCCTGTAGCTGTTCCAAGTATTGCTATAAGAAAATGAAACAAATTCCTCCCAAGGGAGGTGCACTGTGCCAGGAGGTACAGCCCTGTGGTCACTCCAACCCCTCCAATGAGCACAGTGGCTGCTCCAACTTCAGTCACAGGTCCTACGGTGATTTCAGCTCTGGCAATGAGCTCTGCAGTTGCTCCAACTCCTGCAGTAGGAAAACAGCCTCTCCAGTTCCTACAGTGAACCTTGAGGCTGTTAAAACCCCTGCAACAGGTCCTTGACTTGCAAACAGATATGCATATAAACTATTATCATCTATGAAGAGTGAGCAAAGCCTCAAAATGGTGGTAAGGTAACACTTTGCTATAGAAAGGGAAAGGGGAACTTCACAGAAACCAAGACAAAGGGTAACTGTACATTTAAAAGTGCAGGGTAAGGGGGAATTACAGACACTTAGTCAAAAGAAAACCAGAGAAGAGGGCAATAAAGATAAGAAGAAACTGTCCAGAGACCTCTGACAAGAAGAAGGATTAGATACCCCCGGGCAAGACGATGCTTACGTGGGAGAATGGTACCAGCAGATAACACCAAGAAGAAAACAGAAGAAGAATTTCACCCCAAAACAACAGCAAGGGTCGCGGGGAATGGGGTCAGGGGGAATGAGGGAATGGGGTTGCGGGGAACGGGGCCATAGGGAATGTAATGAATATGTAATCAAACTGAGGAGGAAACTATTGATTATGTATTAGCTTAACCTATATCTGTAACACACTTTTCTCCTTACGGTGTGCAAGTTTGGAGGAGCTATCCCCCTTGCACCCGGCGCTGCGCAACGCTAGAATAAACACACCTGCTTTATAACCCATCTCTGGATTATAGAGTTTGATTCCGCAAGTCAATTTGGCACCCCAGATGGGACCCTCTCTGTTCGGCTGCAGGACCAGCTGAGAAGGGGGACGCCTTTGGCGCGCCCCGAGATTTCTCAGAAGGACTCCCCTCCCTCATCTGATCACTGCAGGAGCAGACAAGAACCATCTATCGGCGGACCAGGTATGTGAAATGGGGGACCCGTAAGTCGTGAGGAGACGTCCTACGCAGGGCACAGTGGAGTCGGCGTGCTCCCCCCCTAGGGACGTGAGCTCACAGGTTAGGTTAGGTTGCTGGCTGGGTTAGGAGGACTCCCTAGGGAGTGCCTACAAAGGGGCCAGTAAGTCGTACGCATGGTAAAAGAGCTATTGCTCACATTCAGGAGATTGCTAATTGGGCAGAGCTTGTCTGCTCTCTGGTACAGGGTGATCTGGGTAATCCTGGGATAATTGGTATCGTACAGCGCTGTTTATATAGGTGACCTAAGTCAACAACTAGCACCGGTGTTCTTAACATCTGTGGTTAAGCTTAACAAATGATATATTGTAATTGTGCTTGAATTGTCCTGTGAGTGTGGTGTGAGTGAGACGCAGCAAAGCTGCGGGGCGAGTGTGGAGTCCCGACCCGCGGTTCCGTCCTCCCGCGAGGGAAACGGCCGGGGACGGACGAAGCGAAAGTTGTCTCCAATACTTGTTTGTCTTTGTTTTAATACGTGTTTATTTTGTATTATTAATTACTGGTTGTTGTAAAGTATGTGGTCATAAGTCATAACAGTGCTGTTGTGTCAGAAGTGGTTTTACTTATAAAAGAATACGGTGGTTTATATTAAGTTACAATGGGAAAATCACAGAGCAAAGAGGTCCCTGCGCGCTCACCCCTGGGGTGTATACTGGCACATTGGCGAGATATCGCTGGGGAACCAGGAGGAACCCTGAGCCGAAAAAAAAAAAAAAAAAAAAAAATCCTGATTAAATATTGTAATCAGTGGTGGTTGATGTATAAGCTAGAGGACAGGGACAATGAACATATAGAGGGATGTCTGTGTGGAATGAGTATCAAGCCATTTATGTGATACTGTGTTCTGCCTGCGAAGAGGTGTAAGGGAGGTGGGTCAGTCAGTGCTGGCTCTGTGGCGAGAGGTTTATAACTGAACGATATGGATTGCTAAGGGAAAGTTATAAGGTAGTAAGGGTGTTTATGGAAACTGAAGAACTGTGTTGCTTGATTTTTGGGTTTTGAAGGGAATGGGACAAACTGTTTGACTGGTATAGGAAAGTGTAGTTGTTAATGGCATACGGAAGTATAGTTGAGGGTATGTGGAAGTGTAACTGAGGGTACAAATAGTGGAATAGTGTACAGAGGAAAAACGGTTAAAGAGAAAGTGAGTTTATCTGTGCTGGCATGAGAACAACCCCCCCGCACCGTTCTCCTGCAATCAGAACTCTCAGAGTGGGAGAGGGAGCCAGGGTCAGAGACTGCTGCTGTAAACTGCAAAGGGGGAGGTGGAGAGGACAGGGCATTGGAAGTGAGAATAGCCTTCATGTGCAGAGATGTGGGAAATCTGAAATCTGGGCAGCACTGGAAGGCTCTGGAGAGGAGGTGAAATGTAATGATTAGAGTTTGGATAGTGAGAAAGTTTGGGAAGGACACAGGTTGAGGAAGGCAAAGATAAAAACAGGGATGTCAGGTCTGAAGAGAGGAGTACAATAAGAAAAAAACAAACAAACAACAACAACAACAGAAAACAAAACAAACACCTGATTGAGAATCAGAGATGTTCAGGAAATTGGGAATAATAAGAGCTGTTACTGTTGTGGTGCTAGAGTAGGGCCATAGGACCCAGGGATCCCCCACGAGGAAAGGGGAGGGAGGCTTGAAGAGCCCAGGGAGGGCTCTGCCCCGCTGGAATGAAAGCAGTGTACAAACTGCAGTGGGACACTGGTAGAGAAATTCGACCAAGCTGAGTGAGAAGGAATTGTCTCTGATTGCAGAGCTGAACAATGAGAACTTGGGAAGTTTACCCTAGCAGATACACCGATGAAACTGCAGCTAAAGAAGCAGGATAAAGTAGTTCATTTTCTGATGGATATGGGAGCTTCTTACTACCCATAGATGGTTTTGTGACATTAGTAGGTGCTACTGCCCAACAAGAAAAGGCTTACTTTTGGAATTAATTAAATATAAGCTAAGAAAACAAGTAGGAATGCAGGAATTCTTGTACCTGTCAGGTTACCCTGGCAAGAAATTTAATAAAACTGGAGCTAAGGGTCAAACAATATTGGCTGATTAAGAATTGTAAGTCTGACTATTAACACAAACTGGGAAAAACAATGTTATACCCCCAGGAGCCACAGCAATCTCAAATAAGATACACTTAGGGGTGTGGGCATCAGGGCCAAAAATTAAGTTAAAAGCAAGAGCTCACCCACTCAGGGTAAAGTGATGCCCTTTGAGGATATGTGACTGTAGAAGGATAAAAGAAATAATAGATAATTTTTTTGAGTTTGAATTACTAATTGAATGGGAATCCAAGTACAAAACTCCAGTTTTGCCAATTTGCTAAATTTTCGGTAGTTTGGTAGAAGACATGAGGACAAGTAATGGAATTGTTGAATGGATACACTCAGTGATGGAAAATCCATGCACTTTATCAACCAAGTTAAGGAATGAATAGGTGGAGTTTACCTTCTGGATTTGAGGGATGTCTCTTCTGCCTGGTTTGGCTAAAGGAAGCCTAAGGTTATTTGCCTTTGAATAGGAAAGCCCTAATAAAGGGAGAAGAGACTCAGTTAACCTGGACAGTGTTACCCAGGGTTGTGAGAACAGCTTAATGATTTTTGAGAACCGGTCAACTTGTGAGCCTGAGACCTGGGATCCTCCATCCTAGGGTGGAACTTTACTGGAGAATGTGGATGCCACAGCGACAAAAGGACTGTGTAGAATAGACTGAGAGTTTGCTGAGTTTCTTGGTTTACAGAAAGCACAAATAACTCAGAAATTACAGCTGGACTTTGAACCTTAAGGACTGCCAAGAAAGAAGCCATCTGCTAAGCCAATGAGCTGCAAACTGCCAAGGAACTCCATACGTTCCCAGGAATGACAGGAGGGTGCTGACCATGGATACACAGCTACGGACTGATGGTAAACCTCAAACAGCTTGAAGTGAGTAAGGGATGGCCAGGGTGCCTGAGGGCAGTGGCTGCACTAGTGCTCAATATTCAAGAAGCCCGTAAATCTACACTGGGCCAAAGGACACCAGTTTTAATATCTCATACAGTGTTTACTGTACTGGAGGCAAAAGGGGGACATTAGTTCATTGGCACTCACCCCAAAGATTCCTGAAATACCAGGCCATCCTGGTAGAGCAGGGTGATGTAGAAATAATTGTGACTAATATTGTCAACCCAGTATCTTTCCTTAGCAGAACTCCCGGAGAACCAGTATTACATGACTGCTTTGAATCAACTGAAGCTGCACATTCCAGCCAGTCAGTCGAACCTGAAGAACGAACCCTTAGAAGATGCAGAAGACACCTGGTTTACCAGAAGCTGCAGTTTTATGAGACAAGGAGACTGTAAGGCAGGACATGCAGTAACTGCTACTGACCAGGTAACCGAAGCACAACCACCAGCTGTGGGGACTTCCCCTCAGAAGACTGAAATAACTGCCTTGACAAGAGCTTTAATCATATGGACAGATGCTAAATATGTGCCACACGCTCATAGTACCATCTGAAAAGAGCAAGGATTGCTCACACACAAGGAAAACAGCCTGATTTAAATCTACCAATGGTTATTATATGTTGTAAAAGACATCAGAAATGTAACACTGTACAGGAAACAGAAAATAAGATGATAGATCAGGTGGCAGAACAGGCAGTTGAAGAGGGCTTCAATTCCAGAAGGTAAACTTAAAATCTCTGAAGCCAAGTCAAAACCTGTAAAATATTCTAAAGAGAACAGGAGTCCAATTAATAATTTAGAAAGGAAGAGAGCAAGCTGACAGATGTGTGCATGCCCAAATGGACACATTATTATGCCCTTTAGTATTTTATGGAAATTGGTTATAAGGGAAGATAAGAGAATATATTGAGCAAACCAACACTACAAAGTACAGTCCCAGTACCAGGAACAGGGCACAAGTGGGCCTCACGGGAGAGGGCCTTCCAGGGCAACAACGGCAAATTGAGTTCACAGAACTGCCAAGAAAAGGGGGGTACCACTGTATGAAAATTTCTGTAACCTTAGAAACAATTGAGGATGCTGCTGCAGATGCTTGATGGACAATCCAAAAGGAGATATCCTGTTTATCCAAAGATGCATTGCAACATGGAGTAGGCAGGGATAACACCGATTGGGGAATAGTTTTCTCTGGATCATGGGATAAACTTACTAGTTGCCAAATTTAGGATGACTAAAACAGCTTTTCTTAGTCTGCATCACCTTGCTACTCTTGGTGTGTTTTACTTGTGTTGTTATAAGGTGCTTTTTGTGTCTGTGCCAGGATACCAGAAGGGAATATGGGGTTTGGAAGAGACATGAGCTGAGACAATAGGTAGAGAGCGGAGCCTATTTTGAGACCCATTAAGAATCTAGCAGGTAAAAGCCTGCTAGATTAAAGAAAAGGGGGCAATTGAAGAGTGAGCAAAGCCTCAAAATGGTGGTAAGGTAACACTTTGCTATAGAAAGGGAAAGGGGAACTTCACAGAAACCAAGACAAAGGGTAACTGTACATTTAAAAGTGCAGGGTAAGGGGGAATTACAGACACTTAGTCAAAAGAAAACCAGAGAAGAGGGCAATAAAGATAAGAAGAAACTGTCCAGAGACCTCTGACAAGAAGAAGGATTAGATACCCCCGGGCAAGACGATGCTTACGTGGGAGAATGGTACCAGCAGATAACACCAAGAAGAAAACAGAAGAAGAATTTCACCCCAAAACAACAGCAAGGGTCGCGGGGAATGGGGTCAGGGGGAATGAGGGAATGGGGTTGCGGGGAACGGGGCCATAGGGAATGTAATGAATATGTAATCAAACTGAGGAGGAGACTATTGATTATGTATTAGCTTAACCTATATCTGTAACACACTTTTCTCCTTACGGTGTGCAAGTTTGGAGGAGCTATCCCCCTTGCACCCGGCGCTGCGCAACGCTGGAATAAACATACCTGCTTTATAACCCATCTCTGGGTTATAGAGTTTGATTCCGCAAGTCATCTATGTATCATATGTATATGTATTAGTACATGCATATGTTAGCCACTGCCTATATTATACATATGTGAAAATATACTATATACATAAGATATGTATATATGCATTTATCATATTTATAATCGTTTTCTTTTTATCTTGACCTTAAACCACAGATTCTAATCCTCAGCACTGCCTTGAGTCCCTTACAGATCTCCTTGGGACTTCTGAAACTATCCCTGGCAGTCAGTGAAATGCACCAGAATATCTTGAAGTCTTCTCAGAGAGCAGCTCCTGAGGTACATTCCTTAAACCAGATTTAGAAGAGGCCTCCAGTTCTCTGGACCTGCTCCGAAGGGGCCCTCTTGTTATGGCAGTGATAGCAAGGAGACCAGCACTGATGCAGTCATTCTTATTGCTGGCTACTGACTGCTGTCCCGGAGTGCTGCTGTAGAGACAACAGGACTGTCATGAGACACAGAAGACCTTCAGCCTGCATAAATGAGAGGACTTGAGAGCACTGTGGCAGTGTAAAGAGATCAGAAATGAAAATGTTGAGCTGCTGTCTGTGGCTGCACCTCCCCAAATCCAGACAAAGTAGGAAGACAGAATAGCTAAGCAAATGTCTTTTTTGAAACCTTTTTAGGTATTCTATAACGTATTCAAGGAATCTGGTTACATGTTTACATCAGCTCCTAAAGTGACAAAATGAAATTAGGTAGGAAAGAATTTAAATTCATTTTTATTTATAAGTTCAATAACATTATTTTCTTTTTGCACATTCCTATATCTCACATAATCAAACAACCAAAGATACATAAAACATGAAGAAGCATCACTGGGAATCCTATGAGGAAGTTGTGCATTTTATGGAAGCTGGAATAGTGCGTATTGCAACACCTTCCTGAGAGCGTGCTTGATCTCCCTGTTCCTCATGCTGTAGATAATAGGGTTCAGTGTTGGAGGAACCACTGAGTACAGAAGTGCCACTGTCAGATCCAGGAGTGGGGAGGAAATGGTCGGGGGCTTCAGGTAGGCAAAAATGGCAGTGCAGACAAATAGGGAGACCACAGCCAGGTGAGGGAGGCATGTGGAGAAGGCTTTGTGCCGTCCCTGCTCAGAGGGCATCCTCAGCACAGCAAGGAAGATCTGCACATAGGACACCACTATGAAAACAAAGCAACCAAAGCCTAAACTGGCACTAAAAAATAGAAGCACAACTTCCCTGAGATTTGATTCTGAGCAGGAGAGCTTGAGGATCTGGGGGATTTCACAGAAAAACTGATTCACTACATTGCCTTGGCAGAGAGGCAGTGAAAACGTACTGGCAGTGTGCAGCAGGGAATTGAGAACCCCAGTGCCCCAGGCAGCTGCTGCCATGGTGGCACAAGCTGTGCTGTCCATCAAGGTCCCGTAGTGCAGGGGCTTGCAGATGGCAACGTAGCGGTCATAGGACATGATGGTGAGAAGGGACAACTCTGCTGATATGAAGAGGAGAAAGAAAAAGAGCTGTGCAGCACATCCTGTGTAGGAGATGGCCCTGGTGTCCCAGAGGGCGTTGGCCATGGCTTTGGGGAGAGTGGTGGAGATGCAGCCCAGGTCGAGGAGGGCCAGGTTGAGGAGGAAGAAGTACATGGGGGTGTGCAGGCGGCGGTCGCAGGCTACGGCTGTGCTGATGAGGCCGTTGCCCGGGAGGGCAGCCAGGTAGATGCCCTGGAAGAGCCAGAAGTGCAGGAGCTGCAGCTGCCGCGTGTCTGCCAACGGCAGCAGGAGGAACTCTCTGATGGAGCTGCAGTTGGGCATCTGCTGTTGTTGGGATTGGAGCTCTGTTCAGAGTGCAGAAGATAATGACATGTCCAGACCATTCTCAGAGACACTCCTCCTGCTATAATATGAAATGTTTTCATTCTCTTACAACACTGTACATTTAGTACCATTACTTGCATTTAATTTCATGTTGTTCAGTATTTCTTAAGCAGAAGCAGTATATGGAGCTCTAACTTTCCTCTTATTTTCTTATTCCTCCTCCCTGGATATTTTCATGTGCTTCATGTCTCATACCTTTAACCCAACTGCTCTTAGAGCCCCAAAACAGCCTCTGTGCCATTCAGTGTAAATTCTAAAAAGCTGCCTGCTTGCAGGTTAATTATTCATGTCTACTGAAAATAGGGATATTTTCAATTGGTTCCATCCTTCAGGAAATGGGATACTGAGAGCACATCATGTGTGACTGTTCTCAAAACAAGCAATTGATTGAAGAAAAATTCTCAGAGCTGTGACAGCCCCTTTTACATTTCTGCCTCCAATCCTTTCTGCATTCCCCCAGAACAGGAAATTGAAACCCGCTGCATTGGCTCTGCTCTTGCAAAGTACCCTCAGAAACATACTGTTGTGCAGTGGAGCTGTGATCCTCTGACCTAGGCAGCAGCTGTGGCAGCACAAGCCCTGCCGAGGGCTCCTTCCCCCAAACGTCTCCCCGCAGCGCCCTGGGCAGCTCCCCGGGCAGGCTGAGTGCTGAGCCTGGCAGGCGGCAGAGTCCCATACCCGGCACACAGCCCCTGGGGCACAGCAGGGACCCTGCTCTGCAGGACAGCCCTGGGCACCCGCCTGCAGCCCTGGCTGCACAGCCTGCAGCTGTGCTGGGACACACAGCCCTCAGGGCTGTGATTTCATACTGCAGCACAGAAGCCTTCAGCTGGAACCGAAGTCTTTTTCCACAGTAAAGGAACATGCAGTGCCTGTGGCCATGTCTTCTATGAGATGTCCCAAATTTATATAATCCTCTAATAAAAGCAGCTGCATTACCTACTGCAAGAGACTTACCATGTCATGGTCTGTGAGCATTGTTCTTGCTGTGTGCTCACAGCTTTCTCACACAGTACACATCCTCGAAGTTCTCTCCAATTTTTCTCCTCTCCTCTGTCACCTGCAGGCTGTGCTGTGCACAAGAGCTGCTCCTGGGCACAGCTGCCTCTCTAAAGAGCTGCACACTTTTATGAGCTCCCTGTGTCCCAGGAGCCTGGTCCAGCTCAGCATAAGATGATGTCAGTTTTTATGTTTCCCACTCACCTCCCCTGAGATGTCCCTGGGTCCTCATGGCCATCAGCTCCCGAAAGACAACAGTGTGCTTTGAAATCTGCTCAATTATCCACCAGACAATTCCTGACATGAGGTGAATCGTACCAGGGAGTGTTTGATGAAACAAAAATTGCACCCAGAAAACAAGAAGGAGGGTTGGACTTCCCCTGTGCAGGGCAGTGATCCAGCAGAGGCTGTACAGGCACCGCATCCCCAGATGGAAACCTTGGGGCTGAAATGGGATTCAGTGCCCCACAGACCCACAGAAGCTGGGATTCCTCTGGTTCAGCTAAGATGTGTACAAGGAGTTGTACAGAGCGGCTTTAATATCTTCTTTATAACTGTAAATTAATAAACTATAAATGTCTGCTGGATTCTGGCTCTTTAAGCTCTCTCTAGATAACTCTCCATTTTGCTGAACAAGTTTGAAAACCTGAAGAAGATTACAGAAATGCACAAGACACAAGACGCTCTTTAGCTTATAATGGGCCCCAGGGCGCATTTGATGTTTAGTCCATCAACCTCCAGTGCAGAGAGAAGTTTGCACATAGTGCTCAGCAAAACAAAGTCATAAGTAACAGTGAAGTTTCTTGGAGTATTAATGGGCCCACTGAGGGACATTACAGGCAAGATTCCCAAGGGACTTGTTAGAGAAGATAATTGGAAGACAAGATTACAGGCAATGAAAGGCACTGGCATGGTGGCTCTAATGCTAAGAAACCCCTCCTTTGCCTTACGAAATAGACAGGCCAAGCCCTGATCCCCATACCCTTGTCATGGAGATCTGGTCTCATGTTGGCTCAGGACCCTTCCTGGGGCAGTGGGATGGAGGTCTGTATGATGTTAAATGAAAGACATGGGGACAGAAGATCCCAGGCTCTGCGTGGCGTGCAAGGATACTGTCAAGTTCATGTCCCATGTGTGCCCTGTGTTTCATTGCAGGTTGCGGGTTGTGAGAAGGACCCAGTCTGAGCAAGCAGTCAATCCCAATGAAACTCTGAACTTCAGATCTCTCAGTTCCAGTGCCCTCCTGTGCACACTCTCTCATAGTTTGATGTTTTTGATGTTCTGCATTGCCCAGAAGCGTGCCCAGTGCTCCAGGTGAGGCTGCAGCAGTGCAGAGAATACAGTGACAATCCTTTCCCTCACCCAGCTGGCAATAACTTGCTTGATGCACTCCAGGGGACCGTTGGCTTTCCTGGCTGCCTGGGTACACTGCTGACTCACATTCAATTTGATGCAGACCAGGACCCCCAATCCTTTTCAGTCAGACCACTCTCCAGTGTCCCATATCCAGGCAGTGTGTCCAGGGTTGCCCCTACCCAGATGCACAATCAGGCACTTGTTCTTGTTATGCTTTATGCACTTGGTGCTTAGTACCAACTGGTACCCACTTCTCTGCCTTGTCCACATCTCTCTGCAAGTCCTCTCCACCCTCAGTGGAGGAAACATCACATCCTCATCTGGTCAAATCAGCAAACTTGCTCAGAACATCTTCTAGTCCTGCATTCAAGTCATACATAAAAAATGAAAGAGAAGTGGCCCTAAAGTGGAGCTCTGGGGAACCCTGATAGTGAATATCTAACAGCCTTAATGAAGCCACTGACTATAGTCCTTTGGGCCTGACCTACTGGCCAACTGTTCACCTACCACGTTATGTTTCTGTCTAGCCATATGCAGTACATTCTGTCCAGAAGGGTGCTGTGAGAAATAGCCTGAAAAGATCTACCATTATCCTCAAGGATTGCATCAACTGGATTCTCTTGTTCAGCTAAATGGATAACCATGTCATAAAAGGATCTATAGTTAAACAGGACCATCTCCGTTGGAACTTGTGTTGGCTGCAACCAATGACAGACATTCAGCAGGGCTGAAGCGGCTGCTTCCAAAGGCAGGGCTCCCGTGTGCACTGTGGGATCTCAAAATGGACTCCAAGGGGCCCGACTGGTCTGGCCCAGCCAGCAGGCTGCAGCACGGCCTGGTGAGGCTCAGTCCTGACAGGCCTGTCTCCGCAGCCCTGAGGGTTCGTACAGCAGAGCTTCTGCCCAGTGGGACCACATCCATACAACAAGGCAGGCTTCGGCTGGTTAGTGAGCGAGGCTGGGAAAGCTCACTGTTGTAGTTTTGTAATGTGGTTGGTGTCGCTATTCCACATCAGAACATCATGTGGGATAATGGGAGTTAAGAAGACAAGTTTTTCTTTCTTTTCTTTTTCTGTGGACTGCCTTAAATGGGCATGGGGGGAAGGAAGTAGCACTGGAGGGAAGGTCAGGAAGGTGTCAAGGTTTAACCCGGTTCCCTGCAGGAGACAGCGTGGTTGGAACTTCCCACTTCCCACAGCCCATCGGTGAGATTTGGACTTGTTTTTCTCCTTGTTGAAAATCTCTCTTTGCTGTTTAGTGTCACAGGGTTCATTAAAATGCCGCTTGTTCTCAGATCGTTGCTTTTTTTTTTAATTTTTTCCCTCCCTAGGGGGAAATTCCCATTCGCAATCTCCCTCACCGTCCCCTCTCTTGGGGCGCATGTGGCCAGGCTGTGCCTCCATGCAGTGCCGCGCTGTTAGAGCAGGGAGGTACTTTGTTCCTTCTCTCCCTGTGTATATTCCCGCTGTCACGGAGTGAGCTCTGGAGAGAATTCCATGATAAAACACGTCAATCACATCACAGCTTCAACTATGGCACTTATGACTATTGGATTGCAAGCAACACGTATTGCGTAGCCACCACCTGCATCCTGATGAGTCCTTGGATGAACTAGAGAATAGTCGGTGTAAAGCATAAGGTCACAGAGCCAATTTCCAGCCACATGAGCACCAGTCGTGACTGATGTACCCTTTCTTTTCTAAGAGCCTCTGCACAGCATCCTTCACTCTCTGCATGGTGGTAGTGGTGTTTTTTTCCCTGTCGGAGGTTCTATTCCTTTTGAGCATGTTAAGAACCTCAGTCATTACCGTGATCCCGGTGGCCTTGGTTAGTGGCCAATGGAGGGTGGAGCAGCACCCTCTGAAGTTCCTCCTCTTCCTCATCCTCCTCATCCGCCAGCACTCGAAATGCCCCTGGCATGTTGCAAGACACAGCCACTGAGTAGGTGTGAATGAGGGATCGCCAAGGGTCATGGCATTTCAGGTTGTCAGTGTTGTTTACCAGTTATGACCTTACATTGAAGGTCATAACTGAGATATTAGGTCTCATGCTGTAGTTCCCTGGCTTCAAGAAATATCCAGGGAGGGGAACCCCAAACCAGCAGAGTGAGAAAGGGTCCCCTACAGATGCGAAGGCCAGGCATATCACACCATTCTCCTGGTGGGAAGTCAGAGTGGCCAACTCTTTCCAGAAATGAGATGCCACATAGTTGAGCAGAAGTGAAAGTTCCAAGGACAGGCATTGTAGAGGTCTTACCCTAGAGTTCATGGAAGATTCTATTTCATGATTTATGAAATCTAGTCGTGAACTGAACCATCTTTGTCTGGAGTATATGACTCCCTGATTGTCCAATCTGGTCTGATTCTGCAAACACAATGACAATGCAAAGCACCAGCAAGTCACTGCTATCTTTGCTAATTCTATAACTGACAATAAATGAAAAGCAGATGTATCCTTCTATTCAGGCTTAAATATGGGGAAGTCTTGAACAGAGCACAGATCTCCTTGATGTAATGCTGGACAGTTTCATCAAAACTGGTGCCACAGGGGATTTAGGATCCATTAAGGCTGAGGTTACAGCAACAACCGTGGACCTTCTTGAACCGTTCTCCTCCGACTTCTTTGTCTCCTCTCCTCCCACCCCAAGTGCATTTAGCAGAGATGAGCCTGCTGTCTATCAAGAGCTTTCAGCCATGGAGCCCCGGAAAAATCTCCTGGGGAAGCAGTGAGGAAGAGAAACTCCAATCCTCTGGTGTGCTGATCTGGGCGGGCTCCTGGGACTCATACAAGTGGGCAGTGCTGCAGAGAGACAGCTGTGCCCAGGAGCAGCTCTTGTGCACAGCACAGCCTACATCTCCCAGAAGGAGAGAAGAGAAAAAGGAGAGAGCTTCCAGGATGTGTGAGGTGTGAGGAGGCTCTGAGTTTCCTGCAGGAGCATTGCTCACAGAGCATGACACGGTAAGTCTCACTTCAGACCATGCAGCTGCTATTGATAGAGAGTTATCTCTATGTGGGACATCCCATAGAAGACATGGCCACAGGCACTGCATGTTTCTTTACACTGGAAAAAGCCTTCTGCTCCAGATGAGAGCTTCTGTGCTGCAGCGCCAGAGCACAGCCCTGAGGGCTGCGTGTCCAGCAAGGCTGCAGGCTTTGCAGACAGGGCTGCGGGTGTGTGCCCACAGCTGTCCTGCAGAGCAGGGTCCCTGCTGTACCCCAGGGGCTGTGTGCCGGGTATGGGACTCTGCCGCCTGCCAGGCTCAGCACTCAGCCGGCCCGCGTCGCTGCCCAGGGCGCTGCAGGGAGACGTGTGTGGGGAAGGAGCCCCCCGGCATGTCTTGTGCTGCTACAGCTGCTGCCTGGGGCAGAAGGATCACACCTCCACTGCACAACAGAAGGTTTCTGAGGGTACTTTGCAAGAGGAGAGCCAAGGTCGCAATTTTCTATTTCTTGTTTGGATGGAAGGGGAAAGGATTGGAAGCAGAAATCAAAGAGTCTGTCAAATATAAACACAGCTCTGAGACTCCTAATTCTTCTTCAGTCAATTGCTTGTTATGTGAACTGTCACATGTGAAGTGTTTTCAGCCTCTCCATTCACAAAAAGGAACCTTTCCAGGGGTGGAAACTATTTGAGATTATCAATTTTGTTGACAAGAATAATGCACTTATATTGCAAATAGGCATGTTTTCCTAAACAGAAAGTGAAGGGCACAAAGGCTGGGACTGAGGATTTTAACAGCAGTGAGTGTAAAGATATGAGACACAAAACAGATGAAAAAGTCAAGGGAGAAGGGATAAGAAGATGAAAGGAAGGTTAAAACTCCATAGGCTTCTTCTGCTTATAGAATGGTGAACTTAATGAAGTTAAATTCAATTAGTGTTGCCAAATGAATATTATCATAGGAGAATGAAAACATTTCAAAGCATATTAGGAGGAGTGTCTCTGAGAATGGTCAGGACTTGTCATTATCTTCTGCACTCTGAACAGGACTCGGAGGCAAGGAACAAAAGCAGATGCCCAACAGCAGCTCCATCAGCGAGTTCATCCTGCTGCCAGTGGCAGACACACGGCAGCTGCAGCTCCTGCACTTCTGGCTCTTCCTGGGCATCTACCTGGCTGCCCTCCTGGGCAACGGCCTCATCAGCACAGCCGTAGCCTGCGACCGCCACCTGCACACCCCCATGTACTTCTTCCTCCTCAACCTGGCCCTCCTCGACCTGGGCTGCATCTCCACCACTCTCCCCAAAGCCATGGCCAACGCCCTCTGGGACACCAGGGCCATCTCCTACACAGGATGTGCTGCACAGCTCTTTTTCTTTACCTTCTTCATCTCAGCAGAGTATTCCCTTCTCACCATCATGTCCTATGACCGCTACATTGCCATCTGCAAGCCGCTGCACCACGGGACCTTGATGGACAGCAGAGCTTGTGCCACCATGGCAGCAGCTGCCTGGGGCACTGGGGTTCTCAATTCCCTGCTGCACACTGCCAGTACGTTTTCACTGCCTCTCTGCCAAGGCAATGTTGTCAACCAGTTTTTCTGTGAAATCCCCCAGATCCTCAAGCTCTCCTGCTCAGAATCAATTCTCAGGGAAGTTGTGTTTCTCATTTTTAGTTTAAGTTTAGCCTTTGGGTGCTTTGTTTTCATAGTTGTGTCATATGTGCAGATCTTCATGGCTGTGCTGAGGATGCCCTCTGAGCAGGGACGGCACAAAGCCTTCTCCATGTGCCTCCCTCACCTGGCTGTGGTCTCCCTCTTTCTCAGCACTGCCTTTTTTGCCTACCTGAAACCTTGCTCTGTTTCTTCCCCACCCCTGGATTTGACAGTGGCACTTCTGCTCTTTGTTTCCTCCAATACTACATCCTGTTATCCATAGCATGAGGAACAGGGAGATCAAGCAGGCTCTCAGCAAATTGTTGCAATACGCACTATTCCAGCTTCCATACAGTGCCCATCTTCCTCACACAACTCTCAGTGATGGTTCTTTATGTTCCATTATTTTTGTATTTTTGATTTTTTGTAATACTGTAATCTGCAAATAAGTTGCAGTTTATTTCACTTCCTCTTTCCTACCAAATTTCCATTTTCTTACTTCAGGAGCTCAAAGAAACATGGAACCATATTCCATGAATAGGTTAAGAGATTAATAATAAGCTTTAAAAATCGACTTTTCCTTCGCTGTTCTCTCTTCCTTCCTTGTCTGGGTCTGGGGGGTTACAGCAATGGACAGCAGCAGAACGTGCCCTTTTCAATTCTGCTCCCTTTATACAGCCACAGTGCTCTCAAGACCTCTTATTTCTGCAGGCCTTGTGTGTCTCACAACAGTTCTGTTGTCTCTACAGCAGCACTTCAGGACAGAAGTAAGTAGCCAGCAATATGAACGACTGTGTCAGGGCTGGTCTCCTTGCTGGCACTGTCATAGAGTTATCTAGATCAGTCTGTGTCCACGAAAGGGGGAGCAGTAGGCCCGTGGGCCCCATGGCCCCCAAAAAATGGGAAGGGAAAAAGGAATGGGGGAGATGGAGCTGGGCTCAAGGAAACAAACAGAGCAGCAGCAACGACCTAAGGAGGAAAACTTGTCTTACTAACTACTATATATGGAATACCAATAGGAAAAATGACAAAACCAAGATATTCCACCCTCAATTCTACATCACTATATCATGCTTAGAAAACACATCTGAATGCAAATAAACAGTAATTAAAATGCATTACGCACACAGTTCTTTATACTACCCCAGTGGCGCAGTGGTAGGAATGCCGCCTTGCAGCACTGTGGCCCGGGTTCGAATCCCCCCTGTGGCGCAAGTGGTAGAAGTGCCACTGTGCTACACAGAAACTCAAATCTCGGGGGTTGGACTCGATGATCTCTAAGGTCCCTTCCTACCCGCACGAGACTATGAGACTATGAGACTATGAGACATATAAATACACGGAATTACTGACTGCACTCCCCCAACATCAAATTCCCTTGTGGTACACATTGAACATCCCCATCTCTCTGCATCGCCCACCAAGCGCACCCAGGTCCCTGGGCAAAAACAGTTCCACGGACAGGTTTGCCCTTTACAGAGGCTGGAAGGACCCAAACAGCTTTTCCAACATGTTCTTTACATGAACAACAGCGACCTTATCTCCCTCTGCAGTATACAGGGGCTGGATTGGCTAGGACCATCACAACTGACTGATCCTCTAGTACTGACCAACCAAGTGGCTTCTGCCAAATGCTTTACCCAGTGCTTCAGTGTTCCACCACCCATTGCTTACAACATAGATTTCAACAACCCATTGTATTGATCTTTTTTACCAGAAGCTGGTGCATGGTAGGGGATATGATAAATCCAAACAATGCCATGATCTTTCGCCCAAGTATTTATAAGGGAATTTTTGAAAGTCATCCCGTTATCAGACTCTTCTTTCTGGGGTGCCATGCTACCACAGGACTTGTTTCTCAAGACCCAATATGGTGTTAAATTCAACAGATTTAGTGGTCAGTGACTAATTCCAGACATGTGCTGAGTCCTCCCAGAGAGTGTTTGCTCAAGGAGGACACTCATACAAGGATGGGATATAATAGAATCATAGAATCACCAAGGTAGGAAAAGACCTAAAAGATCATCCAGTCCAGCTGGTCACCTATCACCAATAGCTCCCACAAATCCATGGCCCTCAACACAACATCCAATCATTCCTTGAACACCTCCAGGGTCACTGAATCCACCACCTCCAACCTAGGAAGTCCATTCCAGGTCCCAAAGTTCAGGACGTGGCATTTGGTCTTGGTGAACCTCATCCCATTGGCTTCAGCCCAGCTCTCCAGCCTGTCCAGATCCCTCAGTAGGGCCTTGCTAACTCCAGGAAGATCCACACTCCCAGCCAATTTGGTGTAGTCTGCAAACCTACATAGGATGCACGCAGTGCCCTCATCCAGGTCATCAATAAAGATACTGAAGAGGACAGGCCCCAGCACAGACCCCTGGGGAACACCAGGTAGGCACACAGGTGGGCGTCCAGGCGGGTCTTGAATATCTCCAGAGAAGGAGACTCCCCAACCCCTTGGGCAGCCTATTCCAGAGCTCTGTCACCCTCACTGTAAAGATGAGATGTTCTTGCACACATTTGTGCAGAACTTCCTATGCTCCAGTTTCTGTTCCATTTCCCCTTGTCTTGTCTCCACACACTGCTGAAAAGAGCCTGGTCTCTCCACTTTGAACCCATACCTCACATATGAGCACTGACATGAGAGCAACCCTCTCCACCTTTCCCCTGCGAGCAGAGCATAGCAGAAGAGACACAGTCCCCATGTATCACGCAGTGTTACTCTGCTTACCAACAGAAGAGGCCAGTCTTTCTCTATGCTTCATCTGTGGCATACTCCAGAGTTCAATACACTGCAAAGCTATGGCAGATCTATGTTCTTGCAATGATGACACCTTAGTATGCTCTGGGCTTGCATTTCAATTGCATCTAATTAAGTCTAGGGTCATACCAGTTGACGGGAATCTGGCAAATGTTGTCTCATTGTAAGAAAGAGCAAGAAAGATGACAGGGGCAATTATGGACCTGTCAGTCTCACTCCAGCACCTGATAAAATTAAGGAGAAATTGATGGTGGGAGTTATGGAAAAACAGCTGAAGGACAATTCTGTCATTGGTTGCAGCCAACGCAAGTTCCCGAGGGGAAGGTCCTGTTTAACTTCAGGTCCCTTTATGACACAGTTGTCCATTTAGTTGTACCAGGGAAGCCAGATGATGTTATTCTTGAGGATTACAGTAGAGCCTTTGATACTGTTTCTCACAACAACCTTCTGGGCAGAATGTCCTTCATACGGCTAGACAGAAACAGAATGTGGTGGGTGAGCAGTTGGCCAATAGGTCAGGCTCAAAGGATTATAGTCAGTGGGTTCCATCAGCCTGGTAGACGGTCACTATCAGGGTTCCCCAGGGCTCCATTGTAGGGCCACTTCTCTTCCATGTTTTTGCGGATGACTTGCATGCAGGACTAGAAGATGTTCTCAGCAAGTTTGCTGATGAGACCAGATGAGGAGGTGCAGTTTCCTCCACTGAGGGTGGACAAAACTTGCAAAGAGATGTTGACAAGTCAGAGAAGTGGGTACCAGTTGGTACTAAGCACCAAGTGCATAAAGCATAACAAGAACAAGTGCCTGATTGTACACCTGGGTATGAGCAACACTGGACATAAACACTGACTGGATATGGGACACTGGAGAGTGGTCTGAATGAGAAGGATTGGGGGTCCTGCTCAACATCAATTTGGAAGTGAGTCAGCAGTGTGCCCAGTCAGCCAGGATAGCCAACGGTCCCCTGGAGTGCATAAAGCAATTTCTTGCCAGCTGGGTAAGGGAAAGGATTGTCCCTCTCTGCTCTGCGCTGCTGCAGCTTCACATGGAGCACTGGGTGCACTTCTGGGCAAAGCGGAACATAGAAAACATCAAACTATGGGAGGGTTTGCACAGGAGGGCACTGGAACTGAGAGATCTGAAGTTCAGAGTTTCATTGGAACTGATTGCTTCTTCAGACTGTGCCCTTCTCACATCCGAAATCCTGCGATAAGACACAGGACACAAGTGGGATATGAACTTCACAGTATCCGTGCACCGCATGTAGAGCCTGGGATCTTCTGTCCCCATGTCTTTCATTTAACTTCATACAGACCTCCATCCCACTGCCCCAGGAAGGGCCCTGAGCCAACATGAGAGACAGGATCTCCCTGCCAAGGGTCTGGGAAGCAGGGCTTGTCCTGTTTGCTTCTTAATATAAAGAAGGATTTTCTTAGCATCAGAGCCACCATGCCAGTGCCTTTGCCTCACTGGAGTCATGGCTTCTAATTATCTGCCCCAACTAGCGACTAAGGAAGCTTGCTTGCTAATGGCCCTCAGTGGGCCCGTTAATACTCCAAGAAACTTCACTGTTGCTTCTGACTTTGTCTTGCTGAGTTCTTTGTGCAAACTTCTCTCTGCACTGGAAGTTGATGGATGCAGCACCAAATGCTCCCTGGGGCCCATTAAAACTTAAAGAGCCTCCTGTGCCTTGTGCCTTCCTGTTCTCCAGGTTTTCAGAACTTGTTCAGCAAAATGGAGACAGCTTAAAGAGCAAGAATCCAAAATGCATTTATTGTCTATTTATTTATTGTTTGTTTTATACAGGAAGTAAAAGAAGCACTTTGCAGCTGATGTCAATCCAGGATGTCCCCAGTGAATTCTATTCCGTTTCTGTGTGGACAAAGTTCCTCCTCAACCAATCTACCCCACTTCTACTCACATTGGCCTCATGGGACTTGCATCACTTTTCCTCACATCACTCTTCTCCTCTGCAGTCACCCGCTTAGTATTAAACCTCCTTTGTACCAACTCCCACTGGCTTTCCACAGAGAACCAGCTGCACATGGAAGAAGAAAGAGTTCTCTTTATTTACGGCCAACAAACAGAAGGAAAGGTGATGCAATGGAATGAACAGTAAAACACAGTGATCAACTGCATGCCATGTCCAAGCTGCTTCTATTGAGGTTTATCTTTCATAGGGAATATCTGCACAAGAAATGAGTTAGACACAGATAGGATGGGATAGATAGAATCATGGTGAAGGAGTTGAAAGCAGACTTTTGAGGAATGGAGCAAATTCCAGTAATCACCCTGGATAGATCAGCCAGGGAGTTGGGAGATATCAACTTAAAATTGAACAGGACTCGTGAGTATTTCAGAAATTGACACGGGCTAACACATTCTTCCTGATTTCTATTTATCTTCAACTTTTTTTCACATTTACTGTCATTAATGAACATCTTTCAGAATTCATGCTTTTTTTAAAAGCATGAAAAATAAAAAAAAGAGAAAGAGAAAGAGAAAGAGAAAGAGAAAGAGAAAGAGAAAGAGAAAGAGAAAGAGAAAGAGAAAGAGAAAGAGAAAGAGAAAGAGAAAAAGGGAAAAAAAAGAAAGTGAAAAAGGAAAAGAAAAATGAAAAGGAAAAGGAAAAGGAAAAGGAAAAGGAGAAGAAAATGACATAGAAAAAAAAAGAAAGAGAAAAAGAAAAGATAGGAAGGGCTAGATAGAATCACAGTGAAGGAGTTGACAACACAGTCCATCAGACTTTGGCGAGATGGAGCAAATTTGAGTCATCCCCCTAAAAATCTGAAATCAGACAGATAATTGGGAGGTATCTGACTGAACAAAGAGCAAGGGATGGGGAAATCTGGCAGGCTGTGGCAGGAGCATGTGTGTAAGTGGCCTGCTGAAAACATGCCCTTAACCACGGCCATTTATTTAGGAGAGCTGAAGACATCTGGAGGATGAGGGACATCAAATAGGCTGCAGGGAAGAGCAATGGCCACGCCAGGATTTCATAACAGGGCATTGGCACTGGCACCACTGTCTGTGTCCCTGAACCTGATGGCATTTGTGTCCAGCAAACACAGTTGTGGAAAACATCGTAGTTTCAGAAAAATAACTAAAAAAAAAAAGTCATCATATCACGCCAAAGATTCATATGTACAACTTAAAATTAAACAAGACTCATGAGAATTTCTCATGTTGAGAAGGGTTAACACATATTCATTGATTTTGATATCTGTTTTCAATTTTTAGTCTCAGTTTGACTGACATTAATGAACATCTTTTAAGCTTACGGCCTAAATATAAGTAGATAGATAGATAGATAGATAGATAGATAGATAGATAGATAGATAGATAGATAGATAGATAGATAGATAGATAGATAGATAAAAAGAGATCCATTTGCGTCTTGCCCTTGGCCTGATGCCTCTTTGACCTTCACAGTTCCCACCAGACTGTCATTGCCGGAGAGTATGAGATCCAGCAGAGAACAGGGACTTCCCACACGGTTTACAAGCACTGGCACACATCAGGAGCAGCCCAGGCACCTTGGGCATCACCCAGTGTCTGTGTGTAAGCAGCTAAGTCCCTGCTGAATGGCCGAGGATTCAGAGCAGGAGCTCACATGCAGGCAACTCCTTGTGCACTTCTGAACTGAACCAGAGGAATCCCAGATCCTGTGGGTGTGTACGGAGCTGAATCCCATTTCAGCTCCAGGATTTCTGTCAAGGGATGAAACTCCTGCACTGCCTCAGCTGGATCACTGCCCTGCACAGGGAAAGTCCAAACCTCCCCGTATTTGTCTAGGTGCTCTTTGTGCTTCATCAAACGAACTCTGATAGTACTCGCTATATGTCTCCAATCAGTCACTGACCACTGGACATGTAGAGGTTAATTGAGCGGATTTCAAAGCACAGTTATGACGCTGTTGTCTTTCAGGAGCTGTTGGCCATGAGGACCCAGGGACATGTCAGGGGAGATGAGTGGGAAGGATAAAAATGACATCCTCTGCTGCTTGCTTGTCCAGGCTCCTGGGACACAGGGATCTCATAAAACTGAGCAGTGCTGCAGAGAGACAGCTGTGCCCAGGAGCAGCTCTCGTGCACAGCACAGCCTGCAGGTGACAGAAGAAGAGGAGAGAAACTGGAGAGAGCTTACAGGATGTGTGTGGTGTGAGAGGGCTTCGGGCTCACTGCAGGAGGTTTGCTCACAGACCATGACAGGGTAAGTCTCAATGAAGACCATGCAGCTGCTTTTCATAGAGGGTTAACTTAATCTTGGTCATTCCATAGCACATCCATCTGCAGGTACTGCATGTTTTTTACTGTGGAAAAAGCCTTTCGCTCCAGCTGAGGGTTACCATGCTGCAGTGTCAGAGCACAGCCCTGAGGGCTGTGTGTCCCAGCACGGCTGCAGGCTGTGCAGCCGGGGCTGCAGGCGGGTGCCCAGGGCTGTCCTGCAGAGCAGGGTCCCTGCTGTGCCCCAGGGGCTGTGTGCCAGGTATGGGACTCTGCTGCCTGCCAGGCTCAGCACTCAGCATGCCCGGGGAGCTGCCCAGGGCGCTGCGGGGAGACGTGTGGGGGGAAGGAGCCCCCCAGCAGGGCTTGTGCTGCCACAGCTGCTGCCTGGGGCAGGGAGACTGCATCTCCACTGCACAACAGTATGTTTGCGAAGGCCCTTGGCAAGAGGAGAGCGAAGGCAGGAGGTTTCCATTTCCTGTTCTGAGGCAAAAAGGATTGGAGTCAGAAATCTAAAAGGGGCTGTCAGATATCTGAGAATTTTTCGTCAATCAATTGCTTGTTTTGTGAACAGTCACACATGATGTGCTCTCAGTCTACCCCTTCCCTAAGGATGGAACCAATTGTAATTATCTTCATTTTCTGCAGGCATTAATAATTCACTTATCATAAAAACAGGTAGCATTATCTAACTGAAACTGAATGCCACTGAAGCTGGGGTAGGGGGCTCTAAGAGCACTTGGGGTAAAGATAAGACAAGAAACAGAAGGAAATATCCAGGGAGAAGGGATAAGAAAAGAGGAGGAAGGTTAGAGCTCCATATGCTGCTTCTGCTTAAGGAATGCTGAACTACATTAAAATAAATGCAAGTAATGGTGCTAAATGTACACTGTTGTAAGAGAATAAAAACATTTCATAGTATAGCAGGAGGAGTGTGTCTGAGAATGGTCTGGACTTGTCATTATCTTCTGCACTCTGAGCAGGACTCCAAGCCCAGGAACAACAGCAGATGTCCAACAGCAGCTCCATCAGCGAGTTCCTCCTGCTGCCGTTGGCAGACACGCGGCAGCTGCAGCTCCTGCACTTCTGGCTCTTCCTGGGCATCTACCTGGCTGCCCTCCTGGGCAATGGCCTCATCAGCACAGCCGTAGCCTGCGACCGCCGCCTGCACACCCCCATGTACTTCTTCCTCCTCAACCTGGCCCTCCTCGACCTGGGCTGCATCTCCACCACTCTCCCCAAAGCCATGGCCAATGCCCTCTGGGACACCAGGGCCATCGCCTACACAGGATGTGCTGCACAGCTATTTTTCTTTCTCCTCTTCATATCAGCAGAGTTGTCCCTTCTCACCATCATGTCCTATGACCGCTACGTTGCCATCTGCAAGCCCCTGCACTACGGGACCTTGATGGACAGCACAGCTTGTGCCACCATGGCAGCAGCTGCCTGGGGCACTGGGGTTCTCCATTCCCTGCTGCACACTGCCAGTACGTTTTCACTGCCTCTCTGCCAAGGCAATGTAGTGAATCAGTTTTTCTGTGAAATCCCCCAGATCCTCAAGCTCTCCTGCTCAGAATCAAATCTCAGGGAAGTTGTGCTTCTACTTTTTAGTGCCAGTTTAGCCTTTGGTTGCTTTGTTTTCATAGTGGTGTCCTATGTGCAGATCTTCCTTGCTGTGCTGAGGATGCCCTCTGAGCAGGGACGGCACAAAGCCTTCTCCACGTGCCTCCCTCACCTGGCTGTGGTCTCCATGTTTCTCAGCACTGCCTTTTTTGCCCACCTGAAGCCCCCCTCCATTTCCTCCCCACTCCTGGATCTGACAGTGGCACTTCTGTACGCAGTGGTTCCTCCAACACTGAACCCTGTTATCTACAGCACGAGGAACAGGGAGATCAAGCACGCCCTCAGAAAGATGTTGCAATACACACTATTCCAGCTTCTATAAAATGCACAACTTCCTCATAGGATTCCCAGTGATGCTTCTTCATGTTTTATGTATCTTTGGTTGTTTGATTATGTGGGATATAGGAATGTGCAAAAAAATGTTATTGAACTTATAAATAAAAATGTATTATACTTATTTCCTACCTAATTTCCATTTTTTCACTCCAACAGCTCATGTAAACATGTATCCAGATTCCCCGAATACGTTAAAGTATACCTAAAAAGGTTTCACAATAGACTTTTACTTTGCTTTTCTTTTTTCCTACTTTGTCTGGATTTGGGGAGGTACAGCCACAGACAGCAGCTCAACGTGTTCTTTTCATTTCTGATCTTTTTACACCACTACAGTGCTCTCAAGCCCTCTCATTTGTGCAGTCCTGATGGTCTTGTGTGTCTCACGACCGTCCTGTTGCCTCTACAGCAGCAATCCAGGGCTGCAGTCAGTAGCCGGCAATATGAACAGGTCTGTCAGAGTCAGGTCTAGGGACCCACATATGGGGCTGGGGTCACACTTACAGGGCTTGGGGTCACCATTGGCCCTTATGCGGTCACACTTATGGGTCTGGGGTAACACTTATGGGTCTGGTGACCCACTTATGGGTCTGTGTTCCCACTTATGGGTCACACTTATGGGGCTGGGGACCCACTTATGGGACAGGGGTCACACTTCTGGGATTTTGGCTCACACTTATGGGGCTGGGGACGCAGTTATGGGTCCCACTTATGGGTCCGGTGACCCACTTATAGGTCTAGGGACCCACTTATGGGGCTGGGATCACACTTATTGGGACCCCACTAGGGTTTATGGGGACGTCATTAGTGTTTGGGGTCACAGATATGGGGCTGGAGCCTCACTTATGGGTCTCAGTTATGGGGCTGTGTTCACACTTATGGGGCTTGGGGTCCCCATTGGCCCCTATAGGGTCACTTTTATGGGGCTGGGGATGCAGTTATGGGGCTGGAGCCTCACTTATGGGTCACACTTATGGGAGTGGGGACATCTTGAAGTCTTTAGGGTCACACTTATGGGTCTGTGTTCCCACTTATGGGTTTGTGTTCCCACTTATGGGTCTGGAGCCTCACTTGTGGGTCACAATTATGGGGCTGGAGCCTCACTTATGTGTCTGGAGCCTCACTTATGGGGCCAGGGGTCCCCATTAGCCCCTATGGCGTCACACTTATGGGGCTAGAATCATAATTATGGGGTTTTGAGTCCCACTTATGGGTCTGTCTTCCCACTTATTGGTCTGGGGTCCCCATTGGCCCCTATGGGGTCACACTTATGGGTTGCACTTACCTTGTTGCTTGCCGGCCTTCTCATTGTCATTGGGGTGAATGTGGTCCCATATAAAGGCCTGTCTCGCTCCAATTTAGGAGTGAGGCAAAGGTTCTTTTGATATGTTATGCCCGGCGTGAGATTAAGAAGAAGAGCATTCAAATGTTGATCCGACCAGTTTATTAGAGGTGATAGACAACTGAGGGGATGGGGAAGGGAGAGCGACGAATACCAAAATTAGGGTGATGGGGATGGGAAAGTAGGCGATAGAAAAAGGTAGAAAAGAGCAAGAATTACGTTAAAGCAGGGAATAGTCACCTCCTGGATGCAGCAGCGACCCGTAGTATGTTGTTATGTTGGTAGGGGAGAGCAGCAGCAGAGTAGCAGGCCGCAAGCAGCTGATCGGTGCAGCGCAGAAGGCGGTCACAGTACCGTGGTCTCAAGAAGCGGAGTGTCAGGCAGCGAGGTCTCACGGAGCAGAGTCTCGAGCAGCAATCCCAGGAGAGACAGTAGGCAGCAGTAGGACAACGGTGGAGGAATCTGAGGTCAGTTACCTAAAAGGTTCTTCAGCATGCAGGCATCTTCTTCAGCATGCAGGCGCTCACGTACTGAGGCATCTGATGACAGAAAACCTCCTTGTTTCCGTAGTGAGGCATCTGGTATCAGAAAACCCAAATTCGGGGTTAGTCCGTGCCCTTTTTATCCTACTTCTTCCCAGCCTTCGTGACATTTCGGGATGGCTCGGGTCAGAGTCCTGTGATTTCCTCAGAGATGTCAATCTTCCTTGAGATGAGCCAACACGAGAGAAAGACCACTTAAGGGCCATCAGTCCTCAGAGATGGCCATCTTCCTTGAGATAGGCCCACACAAAAAGACCACTTTAGGGCCATTAATCAGCATCTTATCTCTCTTATAGCTCCCAGACTTGTCCATCTCTTGAACAAAGGGATTTCTCGAACCTTGGTTCCTGTGTGTCTCAGACAAAGGGAGTCCTGGAACCTTGGCCAGGACTTGCCTGAACTTGTTCATTTCAGCAAACTTTGAGACAGTAATGTAAAACGCATGGCCTCTTACACCACCCCATGACTCAAAGTTTGCTTAAAAAATGGACCACTGCTGATCCAGGATGGTGAGAAAAAGATAGCAAGCATGAGGGAAAAGGAAGGTGAGGGTGGTTTAATACAATGATTACAAAAGATCTCTTGGTGTGCTCAACTTCTCCATCACTTGAGGAGGTTACAAAATACATGGACAATACAACACATTGGATAAGTTCAATGAAACGTGATATCATACACAAAACAAACATGAAAGTTGCAACCACACACAATAGATATAATAAGATGCGTTTTACACACAGTCCACCTGGAAGCCAGGAAAAAAGGTCAAGGTCTGGACTTTTCCAAGTTTGGACAGGAACATGTCCTATTTTCTGTATACCTTCAGCAATTGGTTTAACTTTACCATTATCAATCTTTAGACAACAGGTGGAATCATTTAATTTGACACAGGCACCTCTCAGTGATTCTTCAGGAGGGGTGAGACAACCTTGCCACCCCGCCTTGCCAGCCGATCTTTCCTAAAAAGCACATAGCCCTCCATGACAACATTCCAGTCATGCGAGCTGTCCCACCACGTTTCCGTGATCGCAATGAGATCATGGCCACGTGACTGTACGCAGAACTCCAATTCTTCCTGTTTATTCCCCATGCTTTGCGTGTTGGTATAGAGGCACTTGAGAGAGGCAGCATCTCTCCACCCCTCTCCATGCCTTTTAGCTCCATTGTCTGCACCCAGCAGGTTCTGCTTTAAGACCTGAACTGCCGCCTCAGACCCAGTGACCCTTGTTATGTCCCCTTCCCCCATCCTACCTAGTTTAAACACCTGTCAATAAGTCCTGACAGTTCCTCAGCTAGAACCCTCTTACCCCTTTGAGACAGGCCGCTTCCGTCTGCAGCTGTCATGCCAGGAGCCGAATAAATTGCCCCATGATCAAAAAAACCAAGACTTCTATGTCTGCACCAACTATTTAACCATTTGTTTAAGAGGTGGGTTTTTAGGCCCAACTCAGTATCCCTCCCTGCCACTGAAGGTACAGATGCAATAACCACCTGCACACCTGTTCCTTCGATTACCCACCCCAGTCCCCTGAAATCATCTTTGATAGCCTTCAGGCTTTTTTAACTAACTTCTTCACTGCCAGCCTGAACTATCAGCAGGGGATAGTAGTCAGAAGGGCAGATCAGACTGGGAAGTCTCCCAGCAATGTCCCTGACCTGTGCCCCGGGGAGGGAGCACACCTCCCTGTGGGTAGGGTCAGGCCGGCATATAGGGCCTTCCATTCCTCGCAGAAGGGAGTTGCCTATGACGACTACCCTTCTATCCTTCCGTGTGGAAGAAGTTTTGAGGCGCAGGTGTGTCCGCTTCCCCCGAGGCACCCTCACAGGTGGGGCTGCTTCCACATCGGCATTCACCTCTCCCTCGGGTTCCAGGGCCCCAAACCTATTTTGCAGAGGCACCTGGGGAGCCGAGCATGGTCGTGGGGGGGGACTCCCACTTCGCCGAGCTGCCGGTACCTGTTTCCACCCATCCTTTTCTCTCAGACTACTTTGGTCTGACTGGCAACTGCAGGATAGAGGCTCTGCCGACAGTCCCACACCCCCTACCTCTACATTTGTATTGGTAGGGGTAAGGGAGGACTGAGGGCTCAGTGCAGCAGGAACACAGTCCATCTGCACACTCCTTTCTATCGCCTATTCGCAAGGTGACCGGGGGCAACATGCTTCTTGGGGAGCCTCAGCTGTGTGTCTGGATCCCAGTGCCGATAGGGCCTGGCACCACCCATCAGTTTCAATTTCACAGTCCTTAATGGACCCCAGCCTCTCCTGTTCAGATTCTCTGATTGTCCGCAGTCTAACTACCTCCTCCCTAAGCTCCACCACAAGGCTGAGCAGCTCATCTAGCTGCTCACACCGCACACAAGTTGCATCCTTCCCATCCTCTCCTGGCAGCAGCAGGTTGAGGCACTCCTGGCAGCCAGAGACATGAACTGCCGCATCTTGGAGCAGACCCTCTGTTTGGGTTGACACAGTCTTTGCACGGGAAGACCGTTTCCTGGTGAGGACCATTTTTGAAGTGTTAGCATCAGGTCCTGTCAACAGAAGAGCAAGTTACCTGAGAAAAGACAAGAGCACTGACCCGTGCTCACACAGGATGCAGCCTCCACTCCCACTGCTGCCTTATTGAGTGGGTAGCCCAGGCAGCCCTCAAACACTGACTACCTCCAAACTAGGTGCTCAGAACAGCTTTTCACACCTTCTGTGTTGTCTCCGGCCTCTCTTTATCCACACAGCAAATGCACAAGAGACACTCCTGGGCGTAGCTGTCTCTCTACAGCACCATCCACTTTTATGAGCTCCCTGTGTCCCAGGAGCGTGGCCCAGCTCAACAGCAGATGATGTCATTTTTATCCTTCCCACTCATCTCCCCTCACATTTCCCTGGGTCCTCAAGGTCAACATCTCCTGAAAGACAACAGCATCATGACTGTGTTTTGAAATCCGCTCAATTAACCACCACATGTCCAGTGGTCAGTGACTGATGGAGACATATAGCGAGTGCTACCAGAGTTCGTTTGATGAAGCACAAAGTGCACCCAGGCAAGGACAGGGAGGTTTGGACTTTCCCTGTGCAGGGCAGTGATCCAGCTGAGGCAGTGCAGGAATCTCATCCCTTGACAGAAATCCTGGAGCTGAAATGAGATTCAGCTCCCCACAGAACCACAGGAGCTGGGATTCCTCTGATTCAGTTCAGAAGAGCACAAGGAGTTGCCTGCATGTGAGCTCCTGCTCTGAGTCCTCGGTCCTTCAGCTGGGAGGCAGCTGCTCACACACAGACACTGGGTGATGCCCAAGGTGCCTGGGCTGCTCCTGATGTGTGCCAGTGCTTGTAAACCATGTGGGAAATCCCTGAGACAGACACCTCCTTCCTGGGCATCAGCTGAGGGCCAGAGAGGGGATAGCACTGGCTGTCTGGTGAATTCACACGCATCTGCAAGAGCAGCACAGGGCCTTCAGGAAAGCCATGCCCTAGGAGTGTCTGTGTTGCTACGTCGAATCCAAGACCCACGATCCGTCTAATGTCTGTGTGCCACCTTCTGCACACTGATACCATAGATGAGCTGCAGGCCTGAGCTCCTGTTTGGACCACAGGGACACAGTTACATGGCTTCCACAACTTCACTGTAGCACAAGGGGAATACAGAGTCTTAACAAAGGTTGGGTGAGGAGTCAAGGAAGGGCGACTGCCCTTTGTGAGAGTGCACTGAGATCTGCCTGAGGATGGAAGAGCAGACAGGTCAGAGCTAATGGAAATGGCCAACAGAGGAGACCATCAGTGCCTGTTCCTGTCTTCTTTTCATGGAGAGCAAGTGGAAGGTGCCCTCTGCAGACATATGGGAGTCTCATGTTGTCAGGCCATTGTCCCCTTTGGGAGCCTTTTTCACTCCAGTATCTGCTGCAGGGACAGCACAGCAGGGCATGTGCCATCCAGAAGATTCATGCAGAGCACAGATGGGAGATTCTTGACCAAGCCATGGAGGAACCAAAGTGGAGAGGTTCTCTGCTGGATCTCATACTCTCCGTCAACAAAAGTCTGGTGGGATCTCTGAAGGTCAAAGGGGCATCAGGCCATGTACAAGAAGCAAATGGATCTCGTTTTATTTATTTATTTATTTATTTATTTATTTATTTATTTAGAGTCCGTAAGCTTAAAAGATATTCATTAATGTCAATAAAATTGAGACAAAGAATTAAAGACAAAGATTGAAATCAATGAAAATTTGTTAACCATTCTCAACATGAGAAAACCTCATGAGTATTGTTCCATTTTAAGTTGTAAATATGTATCTTTGAGGTGATTTGATGTCTTTTTTTTTTTTTTTTTTTTTTTTTTTTTTTTTTTTTTCTTTTTCTGAAACTACGATGTTTTCCAGAAATGTGTTTGCTGGACACAAATGCCTTCAGGTTCAGGGACACAGACAGCGGTGCCAGTGCCACTGCCCTGAGACTATAGCCCGGCTCCCGCTGCTGCTCTTCCCTGCAGCCTATTTGATGTCCCTCATGCTCCAGGTGTCTCCAGCTCTCCTAAATAAATGGCTGTCGTTAAGGGCATGTTTTCAGCAGGCCATTTAGACACATGCTCTTGCCACAGCCTGCCAGATTTCCCCACCCCTTGCTCTTTGTTCAGACAGATAACTCCCAATTATCTGTATGATTTCTGACTTTTAGGGGGATGATTCAAATTTGCTCCATCTCGCCAAAGTCTGATGGACTGTGTTGTCAACTCCTTCACCGTGATTCTACCTATCCCTTCTTATCTTTTCTTTTTCTCTTACTTTTTCTTTTTCTATGTCATTTTCTTCTCCTTTTTCTTTCCTTTACCATTTCCCTTTCCCTTTCCATATCCTTTTTTTTCCTTTTCATTTTTCTTTTTCTATTTCTATTTTTCTTTCATTTTCTCTCTTTTACTTTTTCATGCTTCAGAGAAAGCATGAATTCTGTAAGTTGTTCATTAATGTCAGTAAAAGTGAAAAAAAGAGTTGAAGACAAAGATAGAAATCAAGAAGAATGTGTTAACCCATCTCAAAGTGAGAAATACTCACGAGTCCTGTTCAGTGTTGAAACCTCACAACTCCCTGGCTGATCTATCCCAGGGAGATTACTGGAATTTGCTCCATTCCTCAAAAGTCTGTTGTCAGCTCCTTTACCGTGATTCTGTCTATCCCATCCTATCTGTGTCTAACTCATTTCTTGTGCAAATATTCCCTATGAAAGATAAACCTCAATAGAAGCAGCTTGGACACGGTATACAGTTGATCACTGTGTTTTACTGTTCATTCAATTGCATCACCTTTCCTTCTGTTTGTTGGACATAAATAAAGAGAATTCTTTCTTTTTCCATGTGCAGCTGGTTCTCTGTGGAAAGCCAGTGGGAGTTGGTACAAAGGAGGTTTAACACTGAGGGGGTGACGGCAGAGTGATGTAAGGAAAACTGATGCAAGTGCCATGGAGCCAGTATGAGTAGAAGTGGGGTGGGGAGATTGAGGAGGAACTTTGTCCACAACTAAACAGAATAGAACTCACTGGGGACATCCTGGATTGACATCAGTTGCAAAGTGCTTCTTTTACTTCCTGTATAAAACAAACTATAAACAAATAGACAATAACTGCATTTTGGATTCTTGCTCATTAAGCTGTCTCCATTTTGCTGAACAAGTTCTGAAAACCTGAAGAAGATAACAGGAAGGCACAAGGCACAAGAGGCTCTTTAGTTAATAATGGGCCACAGGGCACATTTGGTGCTGAGTCCATCAAGCTCCAGTGCAGAGAGAAGTTTGCACAAAGAACTCAGCAAGACAAAGTCAAAAGTAACAGTGAAGATTCTTGGAGTACTAATGGGCCCACTGAGGGCCATTACCAAGTAAGCTTCCCAAGGCACTAATTAGAGCAGATAATTGGAAGCCATGACTCCAGTGAGGCAAAGGCACTGGCATGGTGGCTCTGATGCTAAGAAAATCCTTCTTTATATTAAGAAGCAAACAGGACAAGCCCTGCTTCCCAGACCCTTGGCAGGGAGATCCTGTCTCTCATGTTGGCTCAGGGCCCTTCCTGGGGCAGTGGGATAGAGGTCTGTATGATGTTTAATGAAAGACATGGGGACAGAAGATCCCAGTCTCTGCATGGGGTGCAAGGACGGTGTGAAGTTCATGTCCCATATGGGCCCTGTGTATCTTCGCAGGATGTGGGTTGAGAGAAGGGCCCAGTCTGAACAAGCAGTCAGTTCCAATGAAACTCTGAACTTCATAACAGAAACATGGTGGGATTGCTCCCATGACTGGAGCACTGCAATGGATGGCTACAAACTCTTCAGGAAGGATAGGCAAGGAAGGAGGGGTGGTGGTGTGGCTCTCTACGTTAGGGAATTCTTTTATGCTACCGAGATTGTTACTGGGGATGATAACATTGAATCCCTATGGGTAAAGATCAGAGGAAGGGCTGACAAGGCAGACATCCTGGTGGGCGTCTGTTATAGACCGCCAAACCAGGATGAAGAGACAGATGAGGTATTCTACAAGCAGCTGGCACGAGCTGCACGGTTGTCAGCCCTTGTCCTTATTGGGGACTTCATCTTCCCTGTCATATGCTGGGAGTATAGCACGGCACAGAAGAAGCAGTCTAGGAGGTTTCTGGAGTGCATAGAGGATGCCTTCCTGATGCAGCTGGTCAGAGAACCCACAAGAGGAAATGCCCCGCTAGACCTGCTGTTTGCAAACAGGGAATGTCTGGTGGGAGATGTGGAGGCTGGGGGCTGCCTTGGACAGAGTGACCATGAAATGATAAATTTCTCAATTCATGGTGAAACTTGGAGGGGGAATAGTAAAACTGCTACCTTGGACTTCCGGAGGGCGGACTTTGAATTGTTAAAGAGACTAGTAGGGGCAGTCCCCTGGCATTCAGTCTTAGCAAACAAAGGGGTCCAAGAGAGCTGGTTGCTATTCAAGAAGGAAGTCTTAAGGGCACAGGAGCAGGCAGTCCCCCTGAGCAGCAAAATGAGCCGGTGGGGAAGAAGACCGGCGTGGATGAATAGGGAACTGTTCTTAAGGTTGCAGAAGAAGAAGAGAATCTACCGCCTGTGGAAGGAGGGAAGAGCAACTCAGAATGACTACAAAGAGGCTGGTAAGTTGTGTAGAGGGAAAGTCAGAGAGGCAAAAGCCCAGCTTGAATCTAAGCTGACTGCTGGGGTAAAAACAAACAAGAAACCCTTTTACAAGTACATCAGCTGTAAGAGGAGGACAAAGGGGAATCTCCATTCTTTACTGGACGAAGCTGGGAATGTGATCATAGAGGATAAGGAAAAGGCAGATGTTCTGAATGCCTTCTTGATGTCTGTCTTTAAAAGCCGACTCGGTCATCCCCAGGGCTCCCCACGCTCTGACCCGGTAGTCTCGGCTGGGGAGCAGACTGAACCCCCTGTGATTCTTGAAGAAGTGGTCAGGGAATTACTACTCCAACTGGACTGCTACAAGTCCATGGGTCCGGATGAGATTCACCCGAGAGTGCTGAAGGAACTGGCAGAGGTGATCGCTGAGCCGCTTTCTGTTATCTTTCAACACTCCCTGTTAACGGGTGAGGTCCCGGAAGACTGGAGGCTTGACAAAGTGACTCCCATTTACAAGAAAGGTTGTAAGGAGGATCCAGGGAACTACAGGCCTGTCAGCCTGACCTCGGTGCCAGGGAAGGTAATGGAACGGATAGTCTTGAGGGAGATCATGTGGCAGGTATGGGAAGACCAGGAGATCAGACCTAGCCAGCATGGGATTGTGAAGGGCAGGTCCTGCTTGACCAATCTGATCTCATTCTACGATCCCGTGACCCGTCTAATAGATGAAGGAAAGGCTGTTAATGTGGTCTACTTAGACCTCAGCAAAGCCTTTGACACTGTCTCCCATGCTGTTCTCCTACAAAAGCTGGCAGCCCGTGGCTTGGATGAGTACACTCTCAGCTGGGTAAGGAGCTGGCTGGAGGGCCGGGCCCAGAGAGTGGTGGTGAATGGAGTTAAATCCAGTTGGAGACCAGTCATGAGTGGTGTTCTCCAGGGGTCGGTGCTGGGACCTGTCCTCTTCAACATCTTTATTGATGACTTGGATGGGGGCATTGAGTGCACCCTCAGTAAGTTCACAGATGACACCAAATTAGCAGGGAGTGTCGATCTGCCTGAGGGTAGAGAGGCCCTGCAGAGGGATCTGGATAGTCTGGAGAGCTGGGCCAAAGCCAACAGGATGAGGTTCAACAAGACCAAATGCCGGGTTGTGCATTTTGGCCACAACAACCCCATTCAGCGCTATAGGCTTGGGGCGGAGTGACTGGAGGACTGTGTTGAGGAAACAGACCTGGGGGTACTGATTGATGCTTGGCTGAACATGAGCCGTCAGTGTGCCCGGGTGGCCAAGAAGGCCAACGGCATCCTGGCTTGCATCAAAAACAGTGTTACTAGCAGCAACAGGGAGGTAATTGTCCCCCTGTACTCGGCATTGGTGCGGCCGCACCTTGAGTACTCTGTTCAGTTTGGGGCCCCTCACTGCAAGAAAGACATTGCGGCCCTGGAACGTGTTCAGAGGAGGGCTACGAAGCTGGTGAGGGATCTGGAGCACAGGCCTTACGAGGAGCAGCTGAGGGAGCTGGGATTGTTCAGCCTGGAGAAGAGGAGGCTCAGGGGAGACCTTATAGCTCTCTATAACTTCCTGAAGGGAGGTTGTAGTGAGCTGGGGGTTGGCCTCTTCTCTCGTGTAATCAGTGATAGAACTAGAGGGAATGGTTTTAAGCTGCGTCAGGGGAGATTCAGGCTGGACATTAGGAAGTATTTCTTTTCGGAAAGGGTAGTCAGGCATTGGAATGCACTGCCCAGGGAGGTGGTGGAGTCACCGACCATGGGAGTGTTCAAGAAATGCTTGGATGTGGTGCTGAGGAATATGATTTAGCCAGGAAGTATTGGTAATGGTTGGACTAGATGATCTTCTAGGTCATTTCCAACCTTGATAATTCTGTGATTCAGTGATAATTGCCCCATAAGTGCTTCATACCCGCCCCATAGCTGCCCCATAGCAGCCCAATAAGTGCCCCATAAGTGCCCCATAGCTGCTTCATAAGTGCCCTATAGCTGCCCCATAAGTGCCCCATAGCTGCCCCATACTTGCCCAATATGTGACCCATAAGTGCCCCATTGCTGCCCAATAGCAGCCCCATAAGTGCCCCATAGCTGCTCCATAAGTTCCCCATATGTGCCCATAAGTGCCCTATAAGTGCCTCATAGCTGCCCCATAGATGCCCCATAGCTGCCTCATAACGGAACCAAAAGAGCCCCACAGCTTCCCCATAAGTGCCCCATAAAAGCTCCATAGTTGCCCCGTAAGTGCCCCATAGCAGCCCCATAAGTGCCCTATAAGTGCCCCATACCGGCCCCATAGCTGCCCCATAGCAGGCCCATATCTGCCCCATATGTGCCTCATAAGTGCCCCATATCTGCCCCATAAGTGCCCCATAGCTGCCCCATAAGTGCCCCATAGCAGCCCCATAAGTACCCCATAGCAGCCCAATAACTGCCCCATAGCTGCCACATAGCAGCCCCATAAATGCCCCATAAGTGCCCCATAAATGCCCCATAAGTGCCCCATAAGTGCCCCATAGTAGCCCATTAACTGCCCCATAGCTGTCCCTAAGCTGCCACATAGCAGCCACATAAGTGCCCCATAGCTGCCCAATAAGTGCCCCATAGCAGCCCATTAAGTGCCCCATAAATGCCTCATAGCTGCCCCATGAATGCCCCATAGCTGCCCCATAAGTGCCCCATAGATGCCCCATAGCTGCCCCATACCAGCCCCATAAGTGTCCCATATGTGCCCTATAGGTGCCCCATTACTGCCCCATAGCAGCCCCATTACTGTCCCATAGGTGCCCCATAAGTGCCCCATAGCAGCCTCATAAGTGCCCCATAGCAGCCTCATAAGTGCCCCATTACTGCCCCATAGCAGCCCCATTAGTGCCCCATAGCTGCCCTATAAATGCTTCATAGCTGCCCCATAATTGCCCCATAGCTGCCCCATAAGTGCCCCATAGCTCCCCCATAGCTGCCCCATAAGTGCTCCATAGCTGCCCCATAAGTGCCCCATAGCAGCCCCATAAGTGCCCCATAAGTGTCCCATAGCTGCCCCATAAGTGCCCCATAGCAGCCCCATAAGTGCCCCATAGCCGCCTGTCACGGGTTACTTAGATTTACCTATGCCCGTGACAGGGGAAGCCACCCTGTGGGCCCCCCCCCCGGGGCCCGGAAAGGAGGGGGAAAAGGGGAATGGGATAAAAACAGCGGCAATCTAAGGAGGAAAAACTTATTTTACTAAATATGATACCGAAATACAAGATAACACAATATAATATAATTGAGGCTAACAAATCGAACAAACAGAGAGAGAGAGAGTCCCTGAAAACCGAGAGGCCTACTGTGAACTCTAGGTGACACGGCTGGAACGCTTCCCACTCTCCGAGAAGTTCGAGAGAAGAAGGAGGGCACTCCAGCCTGGGAACGAGATTATATAGAGTCCTGGTCCCGTGACTTATTGTTACTCCTGTTGTTCTCTGGGATATGTAGTCTTCTTCTGTGGACTGCACATTCAACAGAAGTATCCATACTTGACATGATGTTATGATGTGGAATACTGATAGCAAAATTACAAAATTACAAAACCATGACAGGAGACCCACTTATGGGGCTGGGGACATCTCCAAGTCTATAGTTATGGGCTTTTGGGTCACACTTATGGGTCTGTGTTCCCACTTATGGGGCTGGGGTCCCCATTAACCCCTATGGGGTCACACTTATGGGGCTGGGGATGCAGTTGTGGGGCTGGAGCCTCACTTATGTGTCACACTTATGGGGCTGGGGACATCTCAAATTTGTATAGGGTCTTGGTTATGGGGTTTTGGGTGAAACTTATGGGGCAGGAGTCCCCACTGGCCCCTATGGGGTCACACTTATGGGTTTGGAGTCTCACTTATGGGTTACACTTATGGGTCTTGGGAGGCACTTATGGGGTTTGGGGTGTCACTTATGGGGCTAGAATCATACTTATGGGGTTTGGGGTCACACTTATGGGTCTGTGTTCCTACTTATGGAGCTGGGGTCCCCATTGACCCGTACGGGGTCCCACTTATTTGTCGCACACACCTTGTTGCTTGCCGGCCTTCCTGTTGTCATTGGGGTGCATGAGGTCCCATATAAATGGGGTTTGCAGTCACACTTACGGGTCTGTGTACACACTTATGGGTCCAGGGACACACTTATGGGTCTGGAGCCTCACTTATGGGTCTGGAGACCTCTCCAAGTCTATAGTTATGGGGCTGGGGCCACACTTATGGGTCTGTCGACCCATTTATGGGGCTGGAGAGGCACTTATGGGTCCCACTTATGGGTCTGGGGTCCCCATTGGCCCCTATGGGGTCACACTTATTGGGCTAGAATCATAGTTATGGGGTTTTGGGTCACACTTATGGGTCTGGGGACCCACTTATTGGGCTGAATCCTCACTTATGGGTTCCACTTATGGGTCTGTGTTCCCACTTATGGGTCTGAATCCTTACCTTGTTGCTTGCCGGCCTTCCCGTTGTCATTGGCATGAATGAGGTCCATATAAATGGGGTTTGGGGTCACACTTATGGGGCTGTGTACCCACTTATGGGGTTTGGGGTCACACTTGTGGGGCTGGGGACCCACTTATGGGGCTGAGGATGGAGTTATGGGTCACATTTATGGGTCTGTATTCCCACTTATGGGTCTGAGGACCCACTTATGAGTCTGGAGCCTCACTTATGGGTCCCACTTATGGGGCAAGGGTCCCCATTGGCCCCTATGGGGTCACACTAATGGGTCTGGAGCCTCACTTATGGGGCTGGAGACCCACTTATGGGGCTGGGGACATCTCCAAGTCTACAGTTATGGGGTTTAAGGACCCACTTATGAGTCTGCATTCCCACTTATAGGGCTGGGGTCCCCATTGGCCCCTATGGGGTCCCACTTATGGGGTTTGGGGTCCCACTTATGGGGCTAAGGACGCAGTTGTAGGGCTGCGGACACACTTATGGGGCTAGAATCATAAGGTTTGTGGTCTCACTTATGGAGCTGGGGTCATAATTATGGGTCTAGAGACCCATGTATGGGGCTGGGGTCACACTTATTGGGACCCCATTAGGGTTTATGGGGACCCCATCAGGGTTTAGGGAACGTCATTAGGGTTTGGGGTCACAGCTATGGGGCTGGAGCCTCACTTATGGGTCCCACTTATGGGGCTCTGTTCACACTTACGGGGCTTGGGGTCCCCATTGGCCCCTATGGGGTCACACATATAGGGCTGGGGATGCAGTTATGGGACTGGAGCCTCACTTATAGGTCACACTTATGGGGCTGGGGACATCTTGAAGTCTTTAGGGTCACACTTATGGGTCTGAGGACCCTCTTACGAGTCTGTGTTCCCACTTATGGGTCTGTGTTCCCACTCTTGGTCTGTGTTCCCACTTATGAGTTAGGAGCCTCACTTGTGGGTCACACTTATGGGTCTGGAGCCTCACTCATGGGGCTTGGAGTCCCCATTGGCCCCTACGGGGTCACACTTATGTGGCTAGAATCATAGTTATTGGGTTTTGGGTCACACTTATGGGTCTGAGGACCCACTTATAGGTCTGGATCCTCACTTATGGGTCCCACTTATGGGTTTGTGTTTCCACTTATGGGTCTGGGGTCCCCATTGGCCCCTATGGGGTCACACTTATGGGTCGCACTTACCTTGTTGCTTGCCGGCCTTCTCATTGTCATTGGGATGAATGAGGTCCCATATAAAGGCCTTGATGGACTCATCACCCCGATAATGGAGCAGGCAATAGAGCAGGATGGCCCTAGAGATGGTGACTTGCAGAATCAAACTCCATAACCACCAAGTAGTTATAAAGCAGGTATGTTTAATGAGTGATGCGCACACACCCTGGTGCAAGGGGCAGAGCTCCACCTCACTTGCACACCGTCAAGAGGAAGCGTGCAACAGATATAGGCTGAACTAATACATCATCAGTAGTTGGCAGGAATTTGGATACATATTCATTACATTCCTCAGACCCCATTTGCATGCAGTCCCTCCCCCCTTGCGCATGCACAGTGAGTTGTGAGGGTGGTCGTGGGATGAAGGCTCATCATCTTCCTCACCATAAACTTTCGACCCTTCAGGAGGGGCACCCCCCAAACTGGTTCCAGCTGTTCTGTGGACATCTAATCACCACACTGTTCTCGGGCTGTTCCACCCTGATCTTCATGGCCTTCATCCCCTTGTTTTCTCAAACTAAGTGACTGCAATTCCCTCTCTCTGACCCCCTTAACATAAACTATCTATCTGTAACTACCCTTTGCCTTAGTGAGGCCCCCTTTCCCTTTCTGTAGCAAAGTGTTCTCTTTTCATCTACTATGGGGTCCCTTTTCATTATTCACTAACACTTCATGATGGATGGGCAAGGAAGATGAGGAAAGGCAGCTGCCCTTTGTGAGAGCGCACTGAGCTCTGCCTGGGGATGGCAGAGGAGCCAGCTGAGAACTGATGGAAAAGGCACAAAGAGGAGAGTGGCAGATTCTGTTCCTTGCTTCCTGATCAGGAAGAACAAGAGGAGGAGGACAGGCAGGAATCTGAGTTACAGCTCAGATGGAATTGTTTTCTTCAGACTGCCTGCTATGGTGCAGTGTTTTGGTTCTAGGAGAAAACCATTGATAACACTCTGATGTTTACAGCTGCTGCTAAGCAGTGTTGTACAGAGCCAAGGCCATGGTCAGTGGAGGGCACATGGAGCTGGGAGGGAACAGAGTGAGGACAGCTGACTGAAAGTGGCCGAAAGGATGTTGTCTATCAGCTGACAGCAAGCAGAAATTGTATTGAAAGGGGTGGGAGTCCATCTCAGTCTCTTCAGTGCCCAGGGTCCAACTGGGCATCTGTCTGGTGGTGCTGAGCAAGTGCTTGTGTATCCGCTGTTACATACTATTCCATATCAATGGATATATAGTGATATATATAGTGATAACTATTACTCCTCTCCTTTTATCTCTCTTAGTAAACTGTTTTGTTACAACCCAGAAGTTGTACTTTTTTTCCCAGTTCTCATCCCCATCCCACTGGGAATGGGGCAGTGCACAAAGCACTGTGTGCTGCTGAGCCACATGTTGGGTTCAACAACCACCATCATTTTGGTGCCTGATGTGAGGCTCCAAGGGTTGTGGTAACAGCACATCTGTCCAGAGTGGACAGGGCTTTGTGGCAGTTGGAGATGTGCAGGCCATGGTGCTGATGGTTTCCCTATTTGTGAAGCTTGCTGAGTCTTCTCATGAAGCTGCATTGCACAGCTCCTTGCTTGCTGCTTGTTTTCCCTGCTGCATTATTTGTCAACTCTGGATGCTGGATTAGGGTATTTATTTTGCTATGCTGTTTGACCTTGGTTTGTACCACGATAAAATTGGCAAAGTGAAGTTTTGTGCACATTCAGCTCTTTGGACATCTTTGGGTTTTGGAAGTAATATTGTCCATATGATTAGGAATTACACATTTTACACTGTCGTCTCTGGGAGCCCAGGGGTATTCGAGGAGAGACTGGATATTGTGTTGAGGGACATGGTTTAGTGGGAGCTATTGGTAATAGGTGAACGGTTGGACTGGATGATCTTTTAGGCCTTTTCCAACCTTGGTGATTCTATGATTCTAGGACTGAGGTTAAACAATTATTCAGGAATATCACTGAGAGATCTGCCCCAAGGTGAGAAGGCTCTGCATGGCAGGGGGTGTGGGATGGTCTGGGCAGCTGCCTGGAGCGGTGGGCACCTCCAGGGCTTTGGAACTTCATCTCCGAGCAACTGCAGGATCCTGAGAAACTGGTAGAATATTGGGGGCAGTTCTGCTGTGGCTCTGGTAATCCCCAAGATACACACATGACTGCGGTGCCAGATCCAGAGAGCTGGATCTGCTGACAGTGCTGCAACCTCTGCAACTCCTGGCACAGACCCTGCAGCAGCTCCAAGGTTTTGCTACATGCCTTGTGGTTGCTCCAAGCTCTGGGACAGATCCCACTGTCACTCCATCCCTCATAATGAGCTCTGCAGTTAATCCTGCAACGGGTCCTGTAGCTGTTTCAAGTATGGTAATAAGAAAATGCAACAAATGTCACACAAGGGAGGTGCACTGTGCCAGGAGGTTCAGCCCTGTGGTCACTCCAACCCCTCCAATGAGCCCAGTGGCTGCTCCAACATAGTCACAGGTCCTGTGGTGGTTTCAGCTCTGGCAATGTACTCTGAGGTCACTTCAACTCCTGCAACAGCCCAACAGCCACTTCAGCTCCTACAGTGAACCCTGTGGCTGTTAAAACCCCTGCAACTAGTCCTGGACTTGCAAACAGATGCGCTTAGGGATTAGTTCATATATGTTTGCAACTGCATATGTTGTATATGTGAGAAAATACACTAAATATATTATATATGTAAGAATACATTTGTCATAATTATTATCTTTTTCTTTTTCTCTTTGTCTCAACCCATAAACCTTAAACCACAGCACTGCCCCGAGATGCTTACGGATCTCCTTGGGACTATTCAATCTGATCTGGTCACACAGTGAAGAGCACCAGATGATCTCGAGGCTTTCTCAGGGAGCAGCTCCTGAGGTATATTCCTTATGCCACCTTTGGAAGAGGCCTCCCTCCAGTTCTCTGGTCCTGCTCTAAAGGGGCCCTCTTGTTATGGCAGTGCCAGCAAGGAGACCAGCACTGACAGACCTGTTCATATTGCTGGCTACTGACTGCAGCCCTGGATTGCTGCTGTAGAGGCAACATGACTGTCATGAGACACACAAGACCTTCAGGACTGCACAAATGAGAGAACTTGAGAGCACTGTAGTGGTATAAAGAGATCAGAAATGAAAAGAGCACGTTGAGCTGCTGTCTGTGGCTGTACCTCCCCAAATCCAGACAAAGAAGGAAAAAAGAAAAGCAAAGTAAAAGTCTATTTTGAAACCTTTTTAGGTCTCTTTTAACATATTCGGAGAATCTGGATACATGTTTACATGAGCTCTTGGAGTGAAAAAATGGAAATTAGGTAGGAAAAAAGTGTAATACATTTTTATTTATAAGTTCAATAATATATATATATATTTTTGCACGTTGCTATATCTCACATAATCAAACAATAAAAGATGCATAAAAAATAAAGAACCATCACTGGGAATCCTATGAGGAAGTTGTGCATTTTATAGAAGCTGGAATAGTGTGTATTGCAACATCTTTCTGAGGGCGTGCTTGATCTCCCTGTTCCTCATGCTGTAGATAATAGGGTTCAGTGTTGGAGGAACCACTGAGTACAGAAGTGCCATTGACAGATCCAGGAGTGGGGAGGAAATGGAGGGGGGCTTCAGGTAGGCAAAAATGACAGTGCTGAGAAACAGGGAAACCACGGCCAGGTGAGGGAGGCACATGGAGAAGGCTTTGTGCCGTCCCTGCTCAGAGGGCATCCTCAGCACGGCAAGGAATATCTGCACGTAGGACACAACTATGAAAACAAAGCACCCAAAGCCTAAACTGGAACTAAAAATGAGAAACACAACTTCCCTGAGATTTGATTCTGAGCAGGAGAGCTTGAGGATCTGGGGGATTTCACAGAAAAACTGGTTCACAACATTGCCTTGGCAGAGAGGCAGTGAAAACGTACTGGCAGTGTGCAGCAGGGAATAGAGAACCCCAGTGCCCCAGGCAGCTGCTGCCATGGTGGCACAAGCTCTGCTGTCCATCAAGGTCCCGTAGTGCAGGGGCTTGCAGATGGCAACATAGCGGTCATAGGACATGATGGTGAGAAGGGAATACTCTGCTGAGAGGAAGAAGAGAAAGAAAAATAGCTGTGCAGCACATCCTGTGTAGGAGATGGCCCTGGTGTCCCAGAGGGCGTTGGCCATGGCTTTGGGGAGAGTGGTGGAGATGCAGCCCAGGTCGAGGAGGGCCAGGTTGAGGAGGAAGAAGTACATGGGGGTGTGCAGGCGGCGGTCGCAGGCTACGGCTGTGCTGATGAGGCCGTTGCCCAGGAGGGCAGCCAGGTAGATGGACAGGAAGAGCCAGAAGTGCAGGAGCTGCAGCTGCCGCGTGTCTGCCAACGGCAGCAGGAGGAACTCGCTGATGGAGCTGCTGTTGGGCATCTCCTGTTGTTGGGCTTGGAGTCCTGCTCAGAGTGCAGAAGATAATGACAAGTCCAGACCATTCTCAGACACACTCCTCCTGCTATACTATGAAATGTTTTTATTCTCTTACAACAGTGTACATTTAGCACCATTACTTGCATTTAATTTCATGTATTTCAACATTCCTTAAGCAGAAGCAGCATATGGAGCTCTAACCTTACTCTTATTTTCTTATCCCTTCTCCCTGGATATTTTCATCTGCTTCATGTCTCATATCTTTACCCCAAGTGCTCTTAGAACCCTTTACCCCAGCTTCTGTGGCATTCAGTTTCAGTTAGAAAATGCTGCCTATTTGTAGGATAAGTGAATTATTCATGCCTACAGAAAATGATGATAATTCCATCCTTTGAGAAAGGGGAGACTGAAAGCACATCATGTGTGAGTGTTCACAAAACAAGCAATTGATTGACGAAAAATTCTCAGAACTCTTATTGCCCCTTTTAGATTTCTGACTCCAAACCTCTTTGCCTCAGAACAGGAAATGGAAACCCCCTGCCTTGGCTCTCCTCTTGCAAAGTACCCTCATAAACATACTGTTGTGCAGTGGAGCTGTGATCCCCTGCCCCAGGCAGCAGCTGTGGCAGCACAAGCCCTGCTGGGGGCTCCTTCCCCCCACACGTCTCCCCGCAGCGCCCTGGGCAGCTCCCCGGGCAGGCTGAGTGCTGAGCCTGGCAGGCGGCAGAGTCCCATACCCGGCACACAGCCCCTGGGGCACAGCAGGGACCCTGCTCTGCAGGACAGCCCTGGGCACCCGCCTGCAGCCCCGTCTGCACAGCCTGCAGCCGTGCTGGGACACGCAGCCCTCAGGGCTGTGCTCTGACACTGCTGTATGGAGCCCTCAGCTGGAGCAGAAGGCTTTTTCCACAGTAAAGAAACATGCAGTGCCTGCATCCAGATCTGCTATGGGATATCCCAAATTAAGTTAACCCTCTATGAAAAGCAGCTCATGGTCTGCAGTGAGACGTACCTTGTCATGGTCTGTGAGCAATGCTCCTGCAGAGAGCTCACAGCCCGCTCACACCACACACATCCTGCAAGCTCTCTCCAGTTTCTCTCCTCTCCTTCTGTCACCTGCAGGCTGTGCTGTGCACAAGAGCTGCTCCTGGGCACAGCTGTCTCTCTGCAGCCCTGCACACTTTTATGAGCTCCCTGTGTCCCAGGAGCCTTGACAAGCAAGCAGCAGATGATGTCATTTTTATCCTTCCCACTCGTCTCCCCTGACATGTCCCTGGGTCCTCATGGCCAACAGCTCCTGAAAGACAACAGCATCATGACTGTGCTCTGAAATCCGCTCAATTAACCACCACATGTCCAGTGGTCAGTGACTGATTGGAGACATATGGGGAGTCCTCCCAGAGTTCGTTTGATGAAACACTAAGGGCACCCAGACAAGGAAGGAGAGGTTTGGACTTTCCCTGTGCAGGACAGTGATCCAGCTGAGGCAGTGCAGGAGTCTCATCCATTGACAGAAATCCTGGAGATGAAATGGGATTCAGCTCCCTACACACCCACAGGAGCTGGGATTCCTCTGGTTCAGTTCAGAAGTGCACAAGGAGTTGCCTGCATGTGAGCTCCTGCTCTGAGTCCTTGGTCCTTCAGCGGGGAGGCAGTTGCTCACACACAGACACTGGGTGATGCTCAAGGTGCCTGGGCTGCTCCTGATGTGTGCCAGAGCTTGTAATCTGTGTGGGAAGTCCCTGAGACAGACAGCTCCTTCCTGGGCATCAGCCGAGGGCCAGAGAGGGGATAGCACCGGCTGTCTGGTGAATTCACATGCAGCTGCAAGTGCAGCACAGGGCCTTCAGCAAAGTCATGCCCTAGGAGTTTTTGTGCTGCTACGTCACCTCCAAGACCCACGATAGGTTGCATGTTTGTGTGCCACCTTCTGCACACTGATACCATAGATGGGCTATCCAGTCAGGCTATGTCCAGTGATGCTTTTCAATTAGGATGTTTACTTCTGTGCTTTTGCACTAATGCAAACACCAACACACAAGAAGCTAGAAATCTCGGTAGAGCTGCTGGCCTGAGCTCCTGTTTGGACCATGGGGACACAGTTTAATGGTTTCCACAACTGCACTGTAGCACAAGGAGGATACCGAGTCTTTAGGATGGATGGGCGAGGAGATAAAGAAGGGTGACTGCCCTCTGTGAGAGTGCACTGAGCTCTGCCTGGGGATGGAAGAGCAGCCAGGTCAGAGCTAATGGAAATGGCCAACAGAGGAGACCATCAGTGTCTTTTCCTGTCTTCCTGATCAGGGACAGTCAATGGAAGGTGCCCTCTGCAGACAGATGGGAATCTGATGTTGTCTGTCCCTTGTCCAATTTGGGGGCCTTTGTCACTCCATTATCTGTGGCAGGGACAGCACAGCAGGGCATGTGGCATCCAGCAGATCCCTGGAGGACACAGATGGCAGATTCTTGACCAAGCCATGGAGGAACCAAAGAGGAGAGGTGCTCTGCTGGATCTCATACTCTCCGGCATGGAAGTACTTGTGGGAACTGTGAAGGTCAAAGGGGTATCAGGGCATGTGCAAGATGCAAATGTATCTCTTTTTATTTATTTATTTATTTTGAGGCTGTAAGCTTAATAGTTGATCATAAATGTCAATAAAACTGAAACAAATAATTGAAGACAAAGATGGAAATCAATGAAAATGTGTTAACCGTTCTCAACATGAGAAATTCTCATGAGTCTTGTTCCATTTTAAGTTGTATATATGAATCTTTGAGGTGATTTGATGTCTTTTTTTTTTCTTTCTTTCTTTTTCTTCTTTTGCTGAAACTACAATGTTTTCCAGAACTCTGTTTGCTGGACACAAATGCCTTCAGGTTAAGAGACACAGACAGCGGTGCCAGTGCCAATGCCCTGTGACTATAGCCCTGGTGCCCAGCACTACTCTTTCCTGATGCATATTTGATGTGTCTCATCCTCCAGGTGTTTTCAACTCTCCTAAATAAATGGCCATGGTTAAGGGCATGTTTTCAGCAGGCCATTTGGGCACAAACTACTCCCACTGCCCTCCAGATTTCTCCATCCCTTGCTCTTTGTTCAGTCAGATACCTCCCAATTATCTGTCTGATTTCTGACTTTCAGGGGGATTACTGGAATTTGTTGCATCGCCCCAAAGTCTGATGGAATGTGTTGTCAACTCCTTCTCTGTGATTTGATCTATCCCTTCCTAACTATTCTATTTCTTTTTCTTCTTATATTTTTTCTTTTTCTCAATCACTGTCTCTTTTTTATTAAGGCACAAAGTCTGAAAGATGTTCATTAATGTCAGTAAAAGTGAAAAACAGAGTTGGAGACAAAGACAGAAATCAATGAGAATGTGTTAACTCGTCTCAATGTGTGAAATACTCACAAGTCCTGATCAGTTTTAAGTTGATACCTCTCAACTACCTGGCTGATCTATCCCAGGGAGATTACTGGAATTTGCTCCATCTCCCAGAGTCTGATGGCCTCTGTTGTCAACTACTTCACTGTGATTCAATCTATCCTATGCTACCTCAGTCTAAATCATTTATTTTAAAAGTATTCCATATGAAAGACAAACTTCAATAGATGCCGCTTGAACATGGCATGCAGCTGAACACTGTGTTTTACTGTTCATTCAATTGCATCACCTTTCCTTCCATTTGCTGGCCAGATAAAAAAGAGAAATCTTTCCTTTTCCATGTGCAGATGGTTCTCTGAGGAAAGCCAGTCGGAGTTGGTGCAAAGCAGTTTTAACACTGAGCGGATGAATGCAGAGGAGAAGAGTGATGTGAAGAAAAGTGATGCAAGTCCCATAGGTCCAATGTGAGCAGAAATTGGGTGGGGAGGTTGAGAAGGACCTTTGTCAACACAGTAACAGTACAGAACTCATTGGGACATCCTGGATTGGTATCAGTTGCACAGTGCTGCTTTAAACCCAGCTATAAATAAAGAGACAATAAATTTATAATGGATTCTTTCTCTTTAAGCTCTCTCCAGATATCCCTCCTTTTTGCTGAACAAGTTCTGATAACCTGAAGAAGATAACAAGATGGCATAAGGCACAGGAGATTCTTTAGGTTATAATGGTCCCAGGGCGCATTTGATGCTGAGTTCATCAGCCTCCAGTGCAGAGAGAAGTTTGCACAAAGTGCTCAACAAGACAAAGTCAGAAGTAACAGTGAAGTTTCTTGGAGTATTAATGGGCCCAGTGAGGGCCATTACCAAGCAAGCTTCCCAAGGGACTTGTTAGAGAAGATAACTGGAAGCCATGACTAAAGGCAGGCAAAGGCACTGGCATGCTAAGAAACCTCTCCTTTGCCTTACGAAGCAGACAGGTCAAGCCCTGATTGCAAGACCAGTGGTAGAGAGATCCTGTATCTCATGTTGGCTCAGGGCATTTCCTGGGGCAATGGGTTGGAGGTCTATATAATGTTAAATGAAAGACATGGGGACAGAAGATCCCAGGCTCTACATGTGGTGCAAGGACGCTATGAGGTTCGTGTCCCATATGAGACCTATGTTTCATTGCAGGATGTGGGATGTGAGAAGGGCCCAGTGTGAACAAGCAGTCAATCCCTGTGAAACTCTGAACTTCACATCTCTCAGTTCCAGTGCCCTCCTTTGCACATTCTCCCAGAGTTTGATGTCCTTTATGTTCTGTGGTGCCCAGAACATAGTGAGGCAGTAGCAATGCAGAGCAGAGAGGGATGATCCTTTCCCTCACCCAGCTGGCAATAAGTTGCTTCATACACTCCAGGGGCCTGTTGGCTTTCCTGGCTGCCTTGGCACACTGCTGACTCACATTCAGTGTGATGCTGACCAGCACCCCAACCCTTTCCAGTCAGACTCCTCTCCAGTGTCCCATATCCAGTCAGTGTGTATGTCCAGCATTGCCCCTACCCAGGTGCACAATCAGGCACTTGTTCTTATTATACTTTATGCACTTGGTGCTTAGAACCAACTGGTACCCAGTTCTCTGACTTGTCCACATCTCTCTGCAAGTCCTCTCCACCCTCAGTGGAGGCAACAGCACCTCCTCATCTGGTCTTATCAGCAAACTTGCTCAGAACGTCTTCTAGTCCTGCATTCAAGTCATCTGCATAAACATGAAAGGAAAGTGGCCCCCAAATGGAACCCTGGGGACCCCGACAGTGACCATCTACCAGCCTGATGGAACCCACTGACTATAATCCTTTGGGACTGACCTACTGGCCAACTGCTCACCCACCACACTGTGTTTCTGTCTAGCCATATGCAGAACATTCTGTCCAGAAGGTTGTTGTGAGAAACAGTATCAAAATCTCCACTGAAATCCTCAAGGAGTACATCAACTGGCTTCCCTTGGTCAACTAAACGGACAACTGTGTCACAGAATGAGCTTAAATTAAACAGGACCTTCGCCTCACAAACTTGTGTTGGCTGCGACCAATGACAGAATTGTCCTTCAGCTGTTTTTCCATAACTCCCACCATCATTTTCTCCATAATTTTACCAGGCTCTGGACTGACAGGTCCATAATTGCCCTTTCTTGCTCTTCCTTACAACAAGACAACATTTGCCAGCTTCCTGTCAGCTGGCATGACCCTAGACTTCTTTAGATGCAATTGAAATGAGAGCCCAGAGCACACTAAGGTGTCATCATTGAAAGAAAGTAGATGTGCCATAGCTTTGCAATGCCTTGAACTCCAGAGTATGCCACAGATGGAGCAGAGGGGAAGATTTGCCTCTTCTGTAGTGAACTCATTCATTTGGTAAGCAGAATAACACTACCTGATACATGGGGACTGTGTCTCCGCTCTGCTCTGCTCAGCTCACAGGGCAACAACGGTTCGGCAGGGTGTTGCTCTCATGTCAGTGCAGGGAAACTCGATTTAACCCTTTTTCCTCTGTAAATGCTCCCTCTATTTGTATGCTCAGATACACTTCCACATTCCCTCAAGTACACTTTCATATATCATTAACAATTACACTTTCTTATACCAACAAAACAGTTTGTCAAACAGTACAGTTCTTCAGTTCACATAAACTCCCTTAATACAGTCTGTATTCTTCAGTTATAAACACTGTGCCACAGATCCAGCACTGATTGAACCACCTCCTTCACACACTTCCTCACAAGCAGTACATAGTATTACATAAATGGGTTGACATTCATTGGTCGAGTGGAATGTACACCTCTCCTCAGGACAATCTTACTAATCTACAGAGTACAAACTCCCGTCTTCTTACATACAAGCAGAAAGTACATATGAGTGGACAGACAACACAGTCTTTCACTTTGTCCATGTCTGGCCATTTCCCTCACAGGAGGAAGGAAACATGGATCGGGACTCGGCACTCACCCTGCAGCTGTTCTGTGTCTCACTCACACCACACTCACTCTGACATTTAGATCAAAAACCATGGTTTATTCATACTACACAATGCTGACAACGTTTTCTAGCTGGAATCTTAATAACACTCATACTCTGGTCAACCAGTTGCAAACGTTAATGTTTTTCCCAGAGTCAGCTTGACACACGGTACCAAACACTTAAAGCAGATGATAATCTTGGACATACAACCTATAAGCCCCATGATTACACCTTGGAGAACCCAGGCTACCATTTGACAGGCTATCCACTATATCCCATACCCGTAGGAAAGACCAACCTAGGTCCCTCCTATTGCCAACCACCTGGGAGAGAGTATTTGTTCTTGTTTCCATTCATATGACATTGTCACGGGTTACTTAGATTTACCTATGCCCGTGACAGGGGAAGCCACCCCACGCCCCCCCCCCCCCGGGGCCCGGAAAGGAGGGGGAAAAGGGGAGTGGGATAAAACAGCGACAATCTAAGGAGGAAAAACTTATTTTACTAAATATGATATCGAAATACAAGATAACACAATATAATATAATTAAGGCTAACAAATCGAATGAAACAGAGAGAGAGAGAGTCCCCGAAAACTGAGAGGCCTACTGTGAACTCTAGGCGACACGGCTGGAACGCTTCCCACTCTCCGAGAAGTTCGAGAGAAGAAGGAGGGCACTCCAGCCTGGGAACGAGATTATATAGAGTCCTGGTCCCGTGACTTATTGTTACTCCTGTTGTTCTCTGCGATATGTAGTCTTCTTCTGTGGACTGCACATTCAACAGAAGTATCCATACTTGACATGATGTTATGATGTGGAATACTGATAGCAAAATTACAAAATTACAAAACCATGACATTCCACCCCTTATTCTACATTATTACATCATGGTTAATATATACATATATATACATATATATACACGTATGTAAAATTGTGATAGCTAAATAGTAGAATTGCATGTAACATAACTAAATGTACAACTATAATAACTAAAATACACTACACATGCAAACATATATATATATATATAGATACATAAAATTATTGACTGCACTCCCTCAGCATCAAATTCCCTTGTGGCACACATTGAACATCCCCATCCTTCTGCATTACCCACCAAGTGCACCCAGGTCCCTGGGCAAAGACAGTTCCACGGATAGGTTTGCCCTTTCCAGAAGCTGGAAGGACCCAAACAGCTTTTCCCAACATGTTCTTTACATGTATAACAGGGACCTTATCTCCTTCTACAGTGCGTAGGGGGCTAGATTGACTAGGACCATCACGATTGACAGATCCTCTAGTATTGACCAACCAAGTGGCTTCTGCCAGATTCTTCTCCCAGTGCTTAAATGTTCCACCACCCATTGCTTTCAACATAGTTTTCAACAACCCATTATATCGTTCAATTTTACCAGAAGCTGGTGCATGGTAGGGAATATGATAAATCCATTCAAGGCCATGATCTTTGGCCCAAGTATTTATAAGAGAATTTTTGAAATGTGTCCCATTATCAGATTCAATTCTTTCTGGGGTGCCATGTCGCCACAGGACTTGTTTCTCAAGACCTAATATGGTGTTTCGAGCAGTTGCATGGGGTACTGCGTATGTTTCAAGCCACCCAGTGGTTGCCTCTACCATAGTGAGTACATAACATTTACCACTGCGAGATCGTGGCAAGGTGATATAATCAACCTGCCACGCCTCCCCATATTTATACTTTTGCCATCGCCCTTCCTCCCAGAGAGGTTTCATCCTTCTGGCTTGTTTAATTATGGCACATGTTTCACAATCATGAATAATCTGCGCAATAGCGTCCATGGTTAAGTCCACCCCTCGGTCTCTGGACCACTTATATGTTGCGTCTCTTCCTTGATGGCCTGAGGTCTCATGAGCCCATCGAGCTAGAAATAATTCGCCCTTATTCTGCCAATCCAAGTCGATTTGAGCCACCTCAATTCTGGCAGCTTTATCTACCTGATGGTTGTTTTGTTGTTCTTCAGTAGCCCGACTTTTGGGCACATGTGCATCCACATGACGCACCTTTACAACCATATTCTTTGTTCGGGAAGCAATGTCCTTCCATAGTTCAGCGGCCCAAACAGATTTTCCCCTCCGTTGCCAGTTATTTTGTTCCCACCGCTGTAACCACCCCCATAAGGCATTTGCCACCATCCATGAGTCAGTATAAAGATACAGCATTGGCCACCTCTCCCGTTCCGCAACATCTAAGGCCAGCTGGACAGCTTTTACCTCTGCAAACTGACTTGATTCTCCCTTACCTTCAGTGGCCTCTGCAACCTGTCGTGTGGGGCTCCACACAGCAGCTTTCCATTTGCGATGCTTCCCTACAATGCGACATGATCCGTCAGTGAATAGGGCATATTTCTTTTCATTTTCTGGTAGCTCATTGTATGGTGGGGCCTCTTTAGCACGTGATACCTCTTCTGCTGGTGATGTTCCAAACTTTTTATCTTCAGGCCAGTCCATGATTACCTCTAGGATTCCTGGACGATTGAGGTTTCCCATTCGCGCTCGCTGTGTAATCAGCGTAATCCACTTGCTCCAGGTGACATCGGTAGCATGATGGGTGGAGGGAACCTGTCCTTTGAACATCCAGTTCAGCACTGGCAGTCGAGGTGCCAAAAGGAGCTGTGTTTCAGTCCCAACTACTTCGGAAGCAGCCCGAACCCCCTCATACGCGGCTAAGATCTCCTTCTCAGTTGGAGTGTAGCACTCTTCAGACCCCTTATATGATCGACTCCAGAATCCCAGGGGTCGGCCTCGGGTCTCTCCTGAGGCTCTTTGCCACAAACTCCAAGTGGGGCCTTTCTCTCCAGCAGCAGTGTAGAGGATGTTCTTTACATCCTGTCCAGTCTGTACTGGCCCCAGGGCTACAGCACGGGCTATCTCTTGTTTAATCTGTTCAAAAGCCTGCTGCTGCTCAGGGCCCCATGCAAAATCATTCTTCTTCTGCATCACCTGATAAAGGGGGCTTACAATGAGGCTGTAGTTTGGAATGTGCATCCTCCAAAAGCCCACTGCACCCAGGAAAGATTGTGTCTCTTTCTTGCTAGTTGGTGGAGACATGGCAGTGATTTTGTCGATCACATCTGCTGGGATGTGACGACGTCCATCCTGCCACTTTATACCTAAGAACTGAATTTCCTGGGCAGGTCCTCTTACTTTGCTTCGCTTAATAGCAAAGCCAGCTTGTAGAAGAATCTGGATTATCTGCTCTCCTTTTGTGAAAACTTCTTCTGCTGTATCGCCCCACACAACAATGTCATCAATGTACTGCAGGTGTTCAGGAGCACCACCCTGTTCCAGTACAGTTTGGACCAACCCATGGCAAATGGTTGGGCTGTGTTTCCACCCCTGGGGCAAACGGTTCCAAGTATACTGAATGCCCCTCCAGGTGAAGGCAAACTGTGGCTTGCATTCTGCGGCCAAAGGAATAGAAAAGAAGGCATTGGCAATGTCAATGGTGGCATACCATTTGGCTGCTTTTGACTCCAGCTCGTACTGGAGCTCCAACATGTCCGGCACAGCAGCGCTCAATGGGGGTGTGACCTCATTCAGGCCACGGTAGTCTACTGTCAGCCTCCATTCTCCACTGGCTTTACGCACTGGCCATATGGGACTGTTAAAAGGTGAGTGAGTTTTACTGATCACTCCCTGATTCTCCAACTGGCGAATCAAATCATGAATGGGGAGCAAGGAATCCCTGTTGGTGCGATACTGCCGTCTGTGCACTGTCTTTGTAGCAATCGGTACCTGCTGCTCTTTTACTCGTAGCAGCCCCACAACAGACGGGTCCTCTGACAGGCCAGGCAAAACAGACAGCTGCTTAATGTTGTCCATGTCTACAGCAGCTATCCCAAAGGCCCATTGATACCCCTTAGGATCCTTGAAATGCCCCCTTCTGAGGTAATCAATACCCAGTATACATGGAGCCCCTGGGCCAGTCACAATAGGATGTTTTTGCCAGTCTTTGCCAGTGAGGCTTATTTCAGCCTCTAGCACAGTCAATTCTTGAGAGCCCCCAGTCACTCCAGAAATATGGATTGATTCTGTCCCTTCATGACTGGAGGGCATTAGGGTGCACTGTGCACCGGTATCCACCAGCGCCTTATATTCCTGTGGTTCTGATGTGCCAGGCCATCGAATCCACACAGTCCAATAAACTCTATTATCCCTTTCCCTCCCCTGACTGAGGGCAGGGCCCCTCTATTGGTTACCTGTGATGACTGGAGCAACTCCACTGGTGGTTGGTATGTCTAGTAGTTCTTTCACCCGTGCTCGTAGTGCAGAAGTGGGCTGATCATGCCACTTCCTCATGTCTTCTCCACGGTCACGTAGGTAGCGCCACATGGAAACACGCGGTGCAATCGTACTGTTGTTCTTTGCTCGAGCTGGGAAGCGTGTGCGTTTAACAGCTGAGACTTTTGATGATGCAGGTGGGGAGTAGGACTGGACTAGTTTGATCAGATCCTTCATTAGACCTGGTGGCCCGTACGAGGATTGACCTTCATCAGTTGTTTCTGATACTATTACGGGATCATTACAATTAGTTGATGGAAACAATTTCTTGCACATTTCATCTACTCGGTTTTCTAGCCGTGAGATGGCAGAAACTGTGGCATGCAGTTGGGGGAGCTGCTGATCGGTGGTTTGAAGCATTATAATCAGCTCAACAACTCGGGGCCATCTGTCCACGAATCCTTTAGATCCTGATACCAATGACTGTGCAATTCTCTCTGGTGCTGTACTTGTGATTTTCTGCCACATGTCAGGATCGGCCCTCACTCTCTCAGGGTCAAGTTCGCTTGGATCAGGGCTGTACAACATTTTCGCCATGGCCAATTCCCTCAGGCGCTGAATACCTTTTTGGACGGTATTCCAACTATCAAATTTAGGCTTCAAAGCATCCTTATAGGGGTACCTTTCTCTCACGGCTTCTAACAGCCGCAACCAGAGAGTGGCAGCTCCATCCGAACATCTGCTAATCCCTCTGTCGATACCTGCATCTTGGGCAATGCTTCCTAGTTGGCGAGCTTCATTACCATCTAGAGACAAGCTGTTGGCCCCGTTGTCCCAGCAGCGAAGCAACCAAGCAAGGATACCTTCATCTTGACGCCGTGTGAACTCCTTTCTTGAGCCTTGGATTTCAGTCAGCTTCAGAGGTCGACAATAGGTGATTTCCTCCTCATCATCAGTCTCTTCTTCATGCCTCTTGGTTTTTGCCTTTGCTTTTTTCGGTACTGCTCCATGCCTGGCACCTGGGTCTTCTGCTGTCCCCCCCCGTGCTTCTCCTTCTTTTCGTTCTAGACGCATGGACACCCGTTTCCATTTCTTGCCTTCCACAGGGGCAACTGATATTGCTACTGATGCCTCCTGTGCCTGATCAGAATTAACTTGGGCTTGAATCTCAGATCGGAAACTCTCTCTCTCCAGAATAGTATGATACAAAGCACGGTATGCATAAGCCAAACCCCACATAAGGTTTACCTCCTTAGATCTCTGACCCAAATACTCAATTTCTTAGGGTCCCTTAGGTGTTCAAGAGTGAAATCCCATGACACTGCAGGTCCCCATGCTTCTAAGACTTTTCCTAAACCTTTCCATATTCCCTGCCAGTCATCATTCTCTGGTTCTGGAGGAGACTTCCGCATAGAACGAATGCATAGGAACATATATGCATGCATTGATAGTGATAACATGAATGCAAGTATGAACCCTATCTCAGTTATTGAAAAGCGTGTGGAAATCTGAGAGTACAACCTAAATAAAAAGGGTTTTTTTAGCCTGTACAATGAATTAAACATGGTGGTGTTTGTAAAATTGCCTGTTCCATCTGGGATACAAGTATTTGTAAAATTGCCTGTTCCATCTGGGATGCAAGTGTTTGTAAGATTCACAATTCCGTCTGGGGTGTAGATGCCAAAATTCTGACCATACCACATCTCATAAAAGTACCAGGCAGGTGTCTCCATCAGTATCCACCTTATTAGGTTATATACCTGCACAATTCCACAACACCAAATTATGGTGTTAATAGTTGACCAATACTTTAAGAAGATCATAATTGCTTTCAATCCCTTAAACAGAGCAACTGGGATGAAGAGTGGATTCATAGCTGGCAGGCTCTGTAAAAGTCAGAGCTAGCTAGCTTTGCTCTAAGGGAGAAAGAAATCCCTTTGTTTTCTACACAAAAGTTAGATAGCAATGCTGAGAATGTGCAGCAGCCCTTAATGTTGACAATCTGTCTGGTATTTCAAGGTCACGTTCTCCGTGAGCAGCTACGGAAAGATAACACTCCCAACACTCCTGTAACGAAGCTCTTTAAGAGCAAAGAGAGAGTCGTTCTAAAAGCTAAAAAGCCCTGCCCGCATTCTCCACCAAAAATCTGTCACGGGTTACTTAGATTTACCTATGCCCGTGACAGGGGAAGCCACCCCACGGCCCCCCCCCCCCCCGGGGCCCGGAAAGGAGGGGGAAAAGGTGAGTGGGATAAAACAGCGACAATCTAAGGAGGAAAAACTTATTTTACTAAATATGATATCGAAATACAAGATAACACAATATAATATAATTAAGGCTAACAAATCGAACGAAACAGAGAGAGAGAGAGTCCCCGAAAACCGAGAGGCCTACTGTGAACTCTAGGCGACACGGCTGGAACGCTTCCCACTCTCCGAGAAGTTCGAGAGAAGAAGGAGGGCACTCCAGCCTGGGAACGAGATTATATAGAGTTTTGGTCCCGTGACTTATTGTTACTCCTGTTGTTCTCTGGGATATGTAGTCTTCTTCTGAGGACTGCACATTCAACAGAAGTATCCATACTTGACATGATGTTATGATGTGGAATACTGATAGCAAAATTACAAAATTACAAAACCATGACAGACATACAGTTCCCTTTCATAGGAACTCACCCAAGGAGTCTTCCTACCCAGCTGGCAACCAAAGCCATGAGCTCACCTCCCTGGGAGCAGCACGTATGGCTGTAAACTGTGTAGGATGTCTCCTCAAGACATATGGGCTCCACTTACCATACACATACCTGGTCCACCTATGGGTGGTCCTTGTCTGTCCCTGCAGTGATCAGGTGAGGAAGGGAGTCCTTCAGAGAAATCTCAGGGTGCGCTAAAAGTGTCTCCCTCTCAGCTGGTCCTGCAGCAAACAGAGCTGGTCCCACCTGGGCCGCCAAATTGACTACAGGAATTGAACTCTATAACCTCTATAGCTGGTACAGTCTCCCATGACATACTTATACCAAAGTTGAGGAAGTATGGGATAGGTGAGTGGACAGTGAAGTGGGTCGAGAATTGGCTGACTGGCAGAGTGCAGAGGGTTGTCGTTGGCGGTGCAGTGTCTGGCTGCAGGGCTGTAACTAGCAGCGTCCCCCAGGGGTCTGTGCTGGGTCCGGTCTTGTTCAACATCTTCATCAACGACCACCCTCAGCAAGTTTGCTGATGACACGAAGTTGGGAGGATTGGCTGACACACCTGAAGGCTGTGCTGCCATTCAGTGAGACCTGGACAGGCTGGAGAGCTGGGCAGTAAGAAAGCAGATGAGGTTTAACAAAAGCAAGTGTAGAGTCTTGCACCTGGGTAGAAATAATTGCATGCACCAGTACAGGCTGGGGGAAGAGCTGCTGGAGAGGAACTCTGCTGAGAGGGACCTGGGCGTCCTGGTGGACGACAGATTGACCATGACCCAGCAGTGTGCCCTTGTAGCCAAAAAAGCCAATGGCATACTGGGGTGCATTAAAAACAGCGTGTCCAGCAGGTCGAAGGAGGTGATCCTCCCCCTCTACTCTGCCCTGGTGAGGCCTCATCTGGAATATTGTGTCCAGTTCTGGGCTCCCCAGTACAAAAAAGACAGGGATCTCTTAGAAAGAGTCCAGTGGAGGGCCACAAAGATGGTGAAGGGCCTGGAGCATCTCCCCTATGAGGAGAGACTTAGGGAACTGGGTCTGTTTAGCCTTGAGAAAAGAAGGCTGAGAGGGGACCTGATCCAGGTCTATAAATATTTGAGGTGTGGGGGGCAAAGTGGTGAGGCCAGACTCTTTTCAGCAGTGTGTGGAGATGGGACAAGGGGAAACAGACAGAAACTGGACCATAGGAAGTTCTGCACTAATGTGTGCAATAACTTCTTTATGGTGAGAATGACAGAGCACTGGAACAGGCTGCCCAGTGTGGTTGTGGAATCTCCTTCTCTGGAGATATTCAAGACCTGTCTGGATGCCGAGCTGTGCAACATGGTGTAGGGAACATGCTTTGGCAGGGGGACTGGACTCAATGGTCTCTGGAGGTCCCTTCCAACCCCTACAATTCTGTGATTCTGTGAATATCATGGGCTGGTTTGGATGGGGAAAGACTACCCCTTTGAATGACCTTTTGTCAGGGCATGTCCTGGGATTCCTAGGATCCTCAAAATGCAGCACTGCTTCTGTCACTGAAAAATGGGGCCCTGTGTGGGACGGAGGGAGGGTCCATGAGTCCCTGGTCCACCTGACTGAGTATTTCCATGGTCTTAGCAAAGACATACGTACAACTTGAGAATGACAGTTAGCTGCGTCAATGGTGGCATGGCCACTGCTGATGGCCTTGAACTGTCTGAACATAACTGAAGAGGCTTAGGCTGATGCAAATCAGCTATTGAATGACAGTGTTGAAAAACTGGAAAGACAGGTGGCAGTTTTGATGGGGAAAAAACCTAATTCAATCATTCTCCTATGGAAGATCAGTAACATCTCTCTGGAAGACCATGGGGACCCTGTACAAGGGAATCTGTATAAAATGGACTCTGTAAATGAAGGCACTAAAAGGTCAGATTTTGAGGTTCCATTTGGACTAGATCTATTTGAGATCTGACTGATTGTAACCCAAAAATGAAAAAAAAAATGCAGGATAGGCTGGTGGGAGTGCCCTGACCAGTGTCCAACCCCCCAAACCCTGCTGCCCATAATACAGCAGCTGAACTGATGGATATAGTACAGTGATTTAGACAGAAACCAAGAGAGCATGCCAGCATAGCTGCTCTGGTTATGGGACATGGAGGCAGAAAGCGCTGTGGTGAATGGACTGGAAATTTCAAAACTGACATCCATTACTACTCACCCTGCCCTCAGGCATAGACTGTATGCTCTGTCCAACATAATGAGGATAGCCATTTGATCAGTGAATGATTTATGGCTGTGTGTCATATAACATGGCCAAATAAGAATGACATACCATTAAATATCAGCCTGTGGTCCTCTATGGAGGACTAACAAAATTATATTAGAGAATCTCTAATCTCATCCTACAGCCATCACCTTTACATCAGTATGGGTCTATGTTATCCATACTGAACCCCCCAGTGGCCCTCAGATGCTGTAATACAACAGGCTGCCCAATTGATGGGGAGAGAAGAGTGCCTACGGCCAGATGCAGGCTCTGAATCGTGGTGGAAAGGTCAGAGAACCATCTGCTGCCATGACTTAGGCGTCCAGCCCCTAAGGTAATCCAGTCTGGACCCATTAGAGTCTTGAGACAACAAATGTTTAAAGACCAGATTAGAGCAGGAGTTCAGTTTAAAAAGATCAATGGACAGCATAATCAGGAAAATATCTGTTAAACAGGCCCAAGCACTGAGTATTTTCAGTCCAACCTTTTCAGCCAAACTTGATGTGAATGTAACTCAAGAAGGGTCTGGATGGGGGCTCTGGCAGAGCCAGAGTTCTTTGTGAACCCCTATGAGGTTTTGGTCACAGGTTTGGCATGGAGCAGAATAAAGATACATCACAGTTGAAAAGCATTTATTGGCTACCTATTCTACACTACAGGTGGTAGAACCAGTAACTCAGATTTCAGAGGTTATCGTTAAACAACTAGGCCAGTCCAGGGGTGGGTAAAAGATCTAACACACATCTCTATGATGGGGGTGGCCCAATCACAAGCAGTGGTGCGCTCAGTTGTTCTGCTTGCCTGCTCCTCAAGGAGTTAGGAGAAATCTGTGCCTGTTGCGTGTTCGAGTGCATGCGCAATGCCATGTGGAGGGCTTATCACAATAAAGATTGGCGGATTTGCTGCGTAGACCGGTCAGAACTCAGATCTGCGTTGTGCTTCCTGCGGCACCAAACGCCCAACAGTGGCAGTTCCGTGTATTGGCCAGCAGGTGGCAGCAGAGACCACGGAAAGAACGTCTGCGGGACAGACCCTGGGGATCCGTTCTCTTTTGATTATAGGGGAAGAACATAAAGATGGAAGAGGAGGGAAGGGGAAAAAAAAAAAAAGAAAAAAAGAAAAAATCAAACCACAGCAAACAAATAAAAACTTCTCCAAACGTAGCAAACGTGAATCTCTGTCAATAAATAAATGAGTAATTGAATTGATGTCCTCAACCCCCCCCCCTCCCCCCCCCCCCCCAACTTCTGAGATGAAAAAAAAACACCTGGTATCAATTGGACACATGCACACAGTGAAGCCAGGGATGGTCTGAAATGCAAAGCAGCTGAGCAGCTTTTAGCAGAAAACAGAGTAGTAACAACTTCTGTACCTACATTTACCACTCTGAGATCCTGTCTGGGTCACCCAAGGCTTGTAAATAACCACTGGGTCGGTTCTGATGTCGAGTGATTTGTTGTCAGTTCTCTCATGGTTCTCCGGTCAGTTCTCCGGTGCCAGGATCTGCCACAGGGCATTCTGACCACGGGCATCATGTTTCTACGCTGCCGCCTGCATTTAACAGGCAATGGGACTGCCCAGCATGTGCAAGGCAGCACCTCTTTCACACCACCAGAATGTTTAAGGCTGTTGGGATTGTTGTTAGCATCCCATTAACACTGAGGCTAGAGATACCCTTAGGATTGACATTACTATTAGCATTACTTTGATGGAGCCCTATCTGGGTCATTTCCTGGGGATGTCAGGAGTAAGGCACAGTGTCAGGAGAAAAAGAAAAGACTCTGTTACTTTATAAACATGATAATAGAGAGAGTTCATTGGAAAAAATACAACACTTAAATAATGGAAAGCCTGCTTCTGATTGGATGCAGGCATCATCTGGGCTCTGATTAATGTTACTTTTAAGGTAAAGATTATTGTTACCTTAATGATTGTTTTTTGGATTATGATCAGGGTTAAGGTTCCTTTTGCTACAAACTTCTAGCATCATTTTTGTTGTTACATTTGGAGTTAGAGACGATTTTAGAATCAGGGTAATGTTTAGGATTAGAGTTACATTGCGGGTTAATGCTGTTATCTTTACAGCTCCTGTGAGGGTTGGGGTTTGGGTCAGGTGTTTAAAAAATGAAATGAAAAAAGCATAAAAAAAATATATTGAAAGCTTCAGATTTCCTTAATCTTTGTGGGAATCATATAATGTGCAACTCAGATCTACCTCTTCGTGCAGTGACTGCCTGTAAATTTGCTAGAGCCTAGTATAATATGGCCTTGTGCTTTCCGCTAACTCACCTTCATTTCATTTTCATTAAATTTGCTTGGTAGTCAGATTTTGGTGTGTGGATATTTTAAAACAATCTAACTGACACTGGCAAAAAATTAAAAATAAATAAATAAATGCACAACAGCATGAATTGTATCAATTTTTATAGATAAGAAGAGCAGTTTCCCTTAGTTTTCTGTGCCTCTTTACTTTCTTACCCTCTCCCCTTGTGTGAGAAACTCTCAAAGTCAAAGATTTCTTGTTAGGCAAAGATGGCAGCGATAGCAGCAGTGCTTATTCATTATTGCAATACTGCGCGCACATCCCCTATTGGCAAAGGAGAAACTGCACACCAGTCAGTGAAATCAATTCTCTTCTATGCCCTAAACCCAATGCAGGTAATGCTCTCATGGCTCTCATTGGTTGAGCATCACAGGCTCACAGACTCCTCAAGACTGTTGCTAGGATTCATTTCCATATAAGGTCAATTACCAACCTCTTGTTTTTAGGTTTGCCTTGTACTTTTCTGCGGAGAGAGAAGGGTGATGTTTCCAAAAGTCAGTACATTCATTCTGTCCTGTGCTGGGCTCTACCCACCCTGTGTATTTATCTTGTGCTTGTCTCAATTCTACCCATGTCAGAATGCCCACAGTCTGAACTTAACTCTGTTCAGCAACTTTCTTGGTGCAAAAACTACTTATACAGCTGTTTTACAAGAGGGTTATACATTCAGTTAGGGCCTATACTATGTACTGAAAATACTGGAAACTTCCACTGCAAAAACACAATCTACCTCTCCCATCTGTGCAGCCTTGCAGACCCAGAGCATGCCAGGTTATTTCTGCTTTCATAGCATTTGCATGCTGTAGGGTGAGCAAAAGGTTCTGCTGCTTGATTCTTCTGCAAGAGCTGCCTACCGGCAAATGGTTGCAGGGATGGAGGATGTGACAGAAAGCATTTGTCTCCACAAGAGCATAGTTACATTCAGTGCAGAGTGTGAGAGTCAGGTTGGTGTGGAAAATCACTGACACGCTGGGGATGATGCAGTGCTCACATGTCTAAAACTCACAGACATTACTGTCAGAAGGATGGTGCTGTGTTGTGCTTCTACCTTTGGCAGCCCTTGGAGAAATGCTGTGGCACACAGGACACCTTTGTATTGCACTGACTGCTGCCATGCAGCATGGATTTAACACACCAAATCCAGAGGAGCATGACTGCATCTAACTGCCCTGAGAAAAACTACTGTAGCTGAAGAGATGAGGAGGCAGCTGCTCATCTGCAGAACAAGCAGCACTGCCAGACATTGGGCCAGGTGAGCACCTCCTGCTGCAGCGTGATGATGACAGGGCTGGAGATGATCTGCAAAGCCAGCTTAAAAGTGGGAGACTTGAGTCAACATGGCAGGAGGACAGAGGTGTTAGGGAGCAGCCAAGGCATCAAAGAGTATCAAAAGGCTTTGAAAGGTATCACAAAGCGACAGCCAGGAAGACTGGGATTATCATGAGCAGACCCCTGGATGCTAGAGATTATTTGCTCCCATACAAAATGGTAGAGATCTTGCTGCAGACATCCCAAAGCCAGGCAAAATGGGAACCCAGAGCTCTGCCTGCACGAACCCCACAGCCATAGCGTTGCAAGCTGAGCTGCCTTGCTGTTTGTTGCATTCATCCCAATCCCTGTGAATGAAGACTCAGAATGCAGTCAAGGCGATGATTGAGCATGAGTGACTTTATTCAATAAAAGACAGGAGGGCTTGAGTGGTCAAGGATGAAGATGGGACTCCTCTTGTCAAGATGAGAGTGGCTCAGAGCTGGTGCTGCTGCCTGGTGCCTGGGACTGGCAGCCTGACTCTAAGTCCCCATCTAAGATGCTCAGCTTCACCTCACTGATGCTGACCTGCTCCTGCATGGTGGTGCTGCTGCTGGGGCACTCGGGCTGTGCTTGGGATGGGCAGCACTGCAAAGGCGCTGGGTCGCAATCCAGGCAGGTGACTGCTGTGTCTGGCAGGCTCAGGTCAGCATCTTCAGCAGAGCCAGGAGATATGAGAGCATGAACGTGGATGAGCCCCTTGTGTCCATCACTGTTACCATGTGGAAGGCTGTCATCCGAATTGCAGCGATTCGTGCTTAATAAGAACTCTCCATTGATGGAAACACACTGCACATCACTACTTGGTTTGGATCTCTGGGGTTGACAAGGGCTTGAATCACCTAGGAAGGCATAGAAACACAAGGGTTAGTGTCAAATGTTTGCAAGTTGAATCATGAAAGAGGTTGTTGATACTTGGTAATAGAGTGGTGGCAGGAAGAAGCAAATAGGCTTCAAGCAACAGAGCCACTGTCTTGAAAGTGATCCTCGTGCAGGTCCAGCTCGTGTGTTGTTTCATTGTAATCTGCTTCTTTGGGTCTACCTAGTGGGCAGCAACACTCGAGCTGTTACTGATATCATTGAAAAGAACTGGAGACAATTGTTCTATTCCTAAGAGCTTCAAGGTGCCTAGAAGCACAAATAGAAACCAGCAGTATTTCATCACTTCACCAAAAGGAAGGTCAAACACCTTAGCTGTGAAGAGCAGTTACAGAACCTATGCATAAGATCACACCAGGCATACTTTGTTCTAACAACAGTTATGGCACATAGTCCATTTCCTTCAATATTCCCAAAATGAAATGATGTGGAGCATTACAGGGAAAGAAACACTGCACACAGACACTATGACCCTGATTATACTCAAGCAGCAGACTTAAAACAAGTCAGAGTTTTAGATTCCATGATATTTCAGGACCTATCATGTGTGAAATTCAGTTACACAACAGTGCCTAGGTACCTGCGTTTCAAGCAACTTTCAGATCACAGCCATGTAAAATAAAAACAAATTCAGTGCAGAAATAGCAATCCTGTACCTTAATACTCATGAGATTATCCATTTTTTACAGCACTCTGACTAAGTTCTAAAACTTGCTCATCCCAGTTCACGTCAACAAGTTCCACCAGTTCAAGCAACGCAGTTCTGAGATCCTGTGTATGTTAGGCAGATAGAATTGAACAGTGCAGAAATAATCTCTGACAGCTTTAAGAGCTCCGTTCTGCTTACAAACTCTCAGTCCAAAACTATTCACAGTTTTAAGGAAATGAACACCTGAAGCAGTTGGATCATCTGCCATTTGCTGCATTCTGCTTCTTGGCATCATGATTAGCACAAAGGGTTTTCTGCTGTCCTGCAGAGATGGATGAAGTCCTGCTTACAAATGGACCAAGTTCCAGTGTACAGCAGAGTTTGTATCAGACTAACAAGCCACGTCATTCAATTCATTTGCTCAGGTTGTTATGCACTCAGAAAGGAAACAGAACTAATGTTGGATTCTGAAGGTAATCTGTGGGGTCCTGTAGAGAGTGTATTTTACAGCTAGTTAGCTGAGAAGGGTCGTAAACACGGTGCGGTTAATCAAGCAGCCATAACACCTGCAAGGACAGTAAGAACATCAGGATGCCCTGTGATGGTTAGAAACTAGCCATGGTTCTGGGAACTCAGCAAGAGAGTATCTTTCAGGATGATAACAACAAGCTGTTAAGATACTCGGGGATTGCAGCGACTCGGCACGGACTCAGATGTGAACGATCCAAATCGTTTATTACAAGTTCTCACATCCCTTATATACCTTCACAAGTTGTTATTTTCTAACTTTCCCATCCGCCCTTACAACTTTCCCAAACATCTTACATGTCAACAAAGCATTCTACAAAACACTTTTCAACTGTCCATGCAGGCACATAACCAATCAGAGCTGTGAGACTCTTCTTCTCCTTGCAGAGGTGTCCTTGGTTCCCATGCTGTTTATCTTGCTCCACAGCTGCTGCTCTGAACAGCTTTTCTTGTATTCCCACAATTCCCCCTTTTTTGTTTATTGACAAGCTACTACCATACTATAATATAATAACACTAATTATATTAATAACATAATCATTATAACTCAATCAAGGCCTCGATTGACAATACTCTAAAAGTGAAAAAAGAGACAAGTCAAATACAACATAACAACATTACTGTTAAACCCACTAAAAAGAACAAACATGTTTGTACTGCAACCTAAGTTTCTGCAACCTGAAAATAAATCCATGAGGGTCCCATTGTGTTAATCCGTAACTGATCAGGAAAAGGCTTCAATTTTTATATACTCTGATATATTGATTTTTAATGACCACTAAAATTTGTGCAGTAAATGCTTTTAAGATGTTCATAACCATGCTCTACCAACTGAGTTATCTGGGCTAATAATTGATTAATGATCGCACAATTTAATGGAATAGCATGTCAAATAGAACCAATTTTAGAGGACAAATGTACTAGAGTATCACTAAGGGCATTATTACTTATTGACCCTTGAGAAACAGCAAGCCATGTTGGTGGTGGATGTGACAGGTAGTGCCAGCAGGGCGTCCCCTGCTTCAAGGTGCACCTTTCCTCTCTCACCCATCACAGATTCTCTCCTGCATTCAGGGTCTGAAGGATTTCTTCCAGTTGTACACCACATCCGCATGGCCAGTGCGTGATATAGAGCCCAAGTGGAACACCTGCTTGGAAAACAGAATAAACCATCAAATTTAGTTCTATTCGCGTGCACTTTTGTCTAAAATGATGCATGGTTATATTTTCAGATCCCAATTAATTGGATGTAAAAGAGGTATCCGTTCTATGATACAGGGTCATCTCTTTGCCTGGGATTCCTTTCCAGGTTTTGTCTTTGCAAATTAAGAAAAGCTAATTAATAGGCTAATAACATCATAACCAAACAGTACTAAAACATTAAAAGAGCTATTCCTGTAGATTCTAGCATTGATTAGATCAAATCCTGTTTAATACACATCTGATCTATTACTAAAATAGAAGAAGCACACAACATCCTAGCTAATGACTTAAACTCTAAATCTTGAGACTGCATTCACCTGTATGTGCTGTGGAAAATACGTAAGAAGAATGAGTATCTATTGTTACATGTGCATATTTTAGACGGCCAAATTCAGGAACGTGAGTGACATCTGTCTGACACAGTTGAAGAGGTGCTGTGCCACATGGATTTGTCCGAGTCTGAGGCAAAGAGCTATCAGTCAAATTATGTAGCTTATATTCAGTCATAAACACGGTGTATTGCATAGGAGAGAGGATCGTTCTTAACACAGTTTTCCAATCGTGAGGGGTCATAGCGTAACTGTCACTGTTTGTAACCAAAAGATTGTATGTAAAGGCTGACTGAACTCCGAATGTTCTCACTGACTCCCTTAGCTCCTTCACTGCCTCATAAGGCAGAGATTCCAAACGGGGGACCTGATTAGGAAAGGTCTGCAACGTGTCAGCATCACTTCTTAATATTGTTTCTTTTTTGCATTGCTCTAAGACATCACAGTATGGTGTAGGGAAATTTGTCATTCCTGCTTCCTTCAAAGTATCATCAGGAGGAAATGCGTCCGATTCTCGTTCTGGATCTTCTGGACCGGGGTCACAACGATCCCCTGGTTTCGATCCGTCCGGGTCTTTAACCACGTTACACGCCGGCTGCACAGACGCAGCAGCGCATGACGTGGGGGGGGAGGAGGGCAGAAGCGGCGCGACGAGCGTCGTAGGCGGAGCGAAGGGCGAGGGCGCCGTAGAGGGCGGCAACGCGGCGAACGTCGGGGGAGGAGCGAACGGCGGGAGCGCGAAGGGGGGCGGCCGCGGCCCCTCGTCTCCCCGAATCGGGGAGGGGTCGGAGCCGCCAGTCGGATCCGGGCACGGGCCGCTTCCCGCAGCGAGAGGCAGCGGCGGGGTTGGGACGGAGGGCGGCAGGGAATGGTCGGAATAAATTCTTTCCCGTCGTGATTGCTTAATCCCTTCCATTATCCGGCTCCAAACGGGCAACAGCTTAGCAGCCTTTCTGTCTTTAGCGAGAGAAGCCTCGTAGAGTTTTGAGCCGATTTTGTCCCAAAGTTCTCCATCGAGAGAGAACTCAGTTTTTGGAAATTCAGGGACATTTTTGTTTATCCATTTAAGAAGAGTAGCTAATGCTGAAGTAGACACAGTCTTATCCTGATACAGTAACACTGACCGCAATACTTCGAGATTTACTTTCTGCTCCTTCGGTAGTGAGCTCCCCATAGTTCCCGACTGCTCACCTTCTGTCCTGCAGAACGGTGCGGGTGCGCGCGAAACAGTCTCTCCGAAGTTCAGTCGGGCGACGCTGCCGGACCGGGCTCGCTCAGCCGCGGGTTGATTTGCTCCACGTTGTGGGCGCCATTTGCAGCGACTCGGCACGGACTCAGATGTGAACGATCCAAATCGTTTATTACAAGTTCTCACATCCCTTATATACCTTCACAAGTTGTTATTTTCTAACTTTCCCATCCGCCCTTACAACTTTCCCAAACATCTTACATGTCAACAAAGCATTCTACAAAACACTTTTCAACTGTCCATGCAGGCACATAACCAATCAGAGCTGTGAGACTCTTCTTCTCCTTGCAGAGGTGTCCTTGGTTCCCATGCTGTTTATCTTGCTCCACAGCTGCTGCTCTGAACAGCTTTTCTTGTATTCCCACAGGGGATGGTATGTAATTGGGAATCAATGATGAGCTCCACTTTTGCAATATGTATGAGCTAATTATCCGTATTATAAAGGTACATGCAGCCAAGGAATAAACGAGATTCGCTGATCATGTCAATGACAGGTGTGGTCGTCTGCTTTTCTCCCGCCGTTCTGCAACATCGTTGTTGTTTAGTGTCACTGGGTTCGTTAAACTGCTGTTCATTCTCAGATCGTTGGGTTTTTTTCATTTCTTCCCTCCTAGACCCACTCACAATCTTACTTCCCTTCCGCTCTCGGCCGCGCCGCACCGCGCTGTTAGAGAGGGGAGGTTCTTTGTTCCTTCTCTCCCTGGGTTTGTTCCCACTGTCACCAAGTGAGCTCTAGAGAGAACTCCGTGACACAAACTCATTGCAAAGTCTAAGCTAGAAGAAGCGTCACCTCAGTGTATCCCAGAAAAAGAACAGCGTTGAGATTTTAATTGGTTTTGGTTTTTTGTTTTATTGAGGGTGGGTTGTTTTTTGTTGGTTTTTTAGGATTTTTTTTTTTTTTTGTCTTTTTTTTTTTTTGGGGTGGGGGTGGGAGGAGGGAGGGGTGCGAGGGGTGCGAGGGGAAGGGAGAGGGAGGGGACAGTTGTTTGGTTGTTTTTAATATACAATAAAGCTATGCAGTTCCGCTGTCAGTCGCCTCAGAGAGTTCCCAAAGGAGCTCAACCACATTCTGCTCAACATCGAGTGGAGCAATGGTAGTCTTGCAGATGGAGCAATGCAGGAATTCTGACAGGATCTCCAGGTGTATCCAGTTCATCAACTGAAAGCTCCGCAACCAAATTGGAAGGGACCAGTCCTCTTGTGCCATCTGTCAGCTCTCCCTGAAACCAGCCATTCTCACCCACATCTCCAAAGACATTACGTTTTGTCCGGCAGTCAGAGGAAGCTCGTTTTCTGGGTCCTCATTAGGACCCTCAACAGGAATGTAGCTGTGTTGAGCTAAGAATCTTCAAACTGCTGGTGATACCTGTCCTGGAGTATGCAGGATGAAGGACAAAAGCTCTGCTCTCACATTCAGGGCCATCCTCTGACAGAAGGCAGCACTCAGGACTGTTCCCAAGGATCTCTTTCATGGCTTTCAGTTCAAGCTCCTGGTCTTCCAGATGACCTTGAAGACTTCGGGCCTCTTCAATGGCAGAATGGAACGGACTGGAACTATTACGGAGATTCTTGTTTGACTGGGTCAGAGTCTGTCTCGTTGCCTTCCCCAGCTCCATCTGCTGCTTCTGCTGCTCTCTTTTCCCTCTTGCATGCTCTGTGAGAATGAGTTTCAGAAAGCACTACTCACTGACAGGAAATAAGGGGAAACTTGAAAGACTTTGCAACCTAAGTCCTGGCAGTGTACTGCCAGCGGCTGATTTGGCCGTCCAGGATCCTGGCACCACAAATGCTTCATTGCCAAATGCAGCAATAAGGTGTGCTGGGGAAAGGCCAACTCACAGGTAGTCTTTGAGCACCCATATCACAACACCAACTGCCAGCACCAGCGCAGGCAGCAGCATCGCTGAGACCATCACCGGAATGCGGCGCTTCCGCACAGATGTGTGAGCAGCAGCCTCTGTGCTTTTGCCTGTGTTCATCCCTGGAAAAAATGAGACAATGTCCCACGTTACCTTCAGCTGCGCTACAGATAATCTCTCAGTGTGCTTCATGGACCCAAGAGGTCATTTTGTCAGTGGGTGCCTCCGTCTCTGGTGCCGAAGCACTGGAGGACAAGAAGGATTGCTTCCACCTCTCGTTGGGTACGGAGAGGCTGCACAGGCACTACCCGTGTCCTCCTCTGGGCCGAGAGCTGGGGCTGTACTCTGGGGTCTGGGCTTGGTCCGTGGGGAGAGCTACAGAGCAGAATCCCTCACGCTTTTCCCAGCATGCGTGTCCTGAGCTCCCCCTGTGGGACGCCCCCCAGGCTGAAGGTCAGGCTTCAGCCAGCACAGGGCACAGCCAGAGCCAGCCCAGGGGAGAAACACTCCTGCTTCTTTTACATGTGCTCTATGCTCACACGCTCAGGTCTGGCTGCTGACCTGGTGTGCAAGAGCTGGCAGCAAGAGCCTGCAGGCACGCAGTGACTCTGGTTCGTGACACCGTATGACCATAGGACAGAAATTACCTGGCATGCCAGTTGGTGCTGCCTGCATTCCTTTTTCCGGGACGGGCAGTGTGGGATATCCGCCTTCCTGCAGCGCATCCGGGACTGGCAGTGTGGGATATCCACCTTCCTGGAGTGCATCCCGCTCACTTTGTTGGTCCGTTCCTTTAGAAAGAAAGCGGGACAGTAGGATTGGGATGTCACGTGCCCTCATCAAAAACTGAGCTTCTCCAATCCCGAGCTCAGGTGAAGTCCAGCCCCCCCCAAAGGTACACTGTGAGCCCCTCTGTTACCCAAGGGCATTTGGGCCCTCCCAGCTATTGGACAATGCTGACTCCCTCACACCTCTTGAGAAATCAGCTCCTGTGCAAGGCCCTCACATACTGTGCTGTCACCAGCCCGTCACAGCCAGGTAGCTGCAGGCTGAAATCCAAACTCTAACACACAGTCCAAGCCCTCAGAATTAGCATCTCCACCTCATTTCCAGCATTAGCAAAGGCAGTCAACCCTGCTCGGGATGCTCCTCCTGCCTTGAACTTGCTCAGCTGCACGGAAAGCTTTGGATGAACAGAAGCACAGCGCTTGCCACTTTGCCACTTGCTGCCATCTGGGTGCCAACGACAGCACAAAGCAGCTCTGACAAGTAATGGTTGTGCTGGGGGAGCAGCTGCCTCTGGGTCTTGGCTGGATGCAGACCATCTGGCAGCAGACCAGCTCTGGTGCTTGACAGCACCTGCAAGGTGATACATGGAACACGGCTGCAGCACGGCTCTGACCCATCCCTTCCTGCTGTGCAGGCTACAGCCTGCCCACACCTCATATCACACCTCAGCTTCCCAGGTCCCACAGTGAACAGACTGAAGTATACCCACCACGCTCTGCCTTCTCCATTTCCTTCAGCAGTCGCTTCAGGAGACGGGATGAGCCCTGAGAGTATTTTCCCCATTTGGATTCATCCTCTTCTCTTTCCGGACCTTAACAGAATGTATGAAGTTAAATATCATGTGCATGAAGTTTTGAAGATCAGCGGCGAGTCAGCCAAGTCAGTGAAGACAGAGTACTCACTGCTGGGATTCCAGCTGGGCTCCAGCACAGGAGGAAACCGATGACCGGGCAAGGCCCACACTGGGGGCACTTCTGCAACCAAAAACCCATGAAAAGTTTCAGTCACACAATACAGCATCAACTGAGTAGCAGAGCGTACAGGGGACTGTGCCATGAAATGGCACTGAAACGGGCAGCAAAAGCTCTCTAAAGAATTTCAAAGCTATGACATACCTGCGCGATCCGACAGAGTTTCAGTTCCAGATCTCAGAGAGGAAGCTGGATCAACTCCTCTAGTCAAATCTGCAAATGAACACAGGACAGAGCAACTGCTACTGAGCAACCTTTCAGCCACAAGGTCGCAGGATGCAATTAAAGCCAGGGATTCCTTCACAACACTGTTCTCTCCCTTCCGCACAGGAGCGCCTCGGAAACAGTTCCGGGCTGCCTACAGGGGCCTCACCATCGTGCTTAACTAATCCTGTGTGGAACTGCCCAGAGGAACGCCCTCCTGGAGTTCACCCCAGCTCTAAACTCAACTGCATGGAGTGGGGTAAACCTCAGCTTTGGTAAGCCACTTCCTGGAGACACAGCTGTCATCACGGATAGAGGAGAAATGTTCCCATTGCATGTGCCCATCTCTCTTTTCCTTAGTGAGCTGCAGTGGTGGAAGTGGCTCAGGTAATGACACGGGGGGGAAATTCCAAAGCTGCACAGAGGCCAGAGGCGACCTGCTGGCTGGTATTCCACAGCTTTCCAAATACTGTCTCCAGGCCGTGGGAAACAATTCTCAGGGACCTCGTGGAAGAACACTTGGCCCCTTGAAAGTTTCTTACTGGGAGACCTCATAGATACACAGACAAAGCCAACACAATGCTGACAGCACGGAGCTCCCAAGAAACGATGACCATCCACGCTTCTTGGGGAGAAGAACCCTCTGTCCGGTTAAACGCGGAATCCTCGATGAACCGTCCCAGCCAAATATGAGCAAATATCAAGGAAATGAAGCCTGCTGATTTACCTCCAGTCTCGCCCTCGGGATCGTAGGCAGGATTCAGTTCTGCAGATTCACCAGCAGGGCCTGCAGACACAAGTGTGATCAGACACAGGTGAGGAGAGCTTCCGGCACATGTGGGGGACTCCTTTTCCCTGAGTGACCTGTAGGGTCTGGCGGTGGTTGGGGAATGCCACAGCCCAAATACAAAGGTCTGGGCTCCCTCAGCTGCAGAGGGGCAGCGGTAACCTTCTCACTGAAACGTGGCAGCTCTCCGAGAGAAAAAATACTCATGGCTCATCTGTGCAAACCCTTCCGGGCACAAACAGACTTGGAAGACCTGGAGAGGATCTCCAGTAAAATTGCACCCAGGTAAACCATGAGAGCATGAACGTTTCAGCCTCCAAGGAAACAGACACTCACAACTTACCCCTGGGTTGTCCCCCAGGCACAGGCATGAAGTCCGGATCCAAAGGAGCATCTGGAAAGGGAGCACGAAGCTCATCATCTAGAATCAAGAACAGATGAGATAAGTTCCCACTTATATGCACTATATGGTGTGATCTTCTCCCTCAGTAACTGGATGTGGGGCATGGGAGAATAACTCAGGTCATGATTTCCAAAGTTGCGGGGTGGACAGGATGACCCGTAGGCTGGCACCTGGCAGCGTATGCAGTGCTCTTTCCGGGCCACGTGCCACATCTCTCACAGATTACGTGGAAGAAGATGCAGCCCCCCAGGGCTTTCTTACTGGGAGGCCTCTGATGGACAGCAAGGTCACACTGAGGCACTGGAGGAAAGCACACCTGTCTCTTCCCCTGGGCTGTGGACTGGGGCTCTGGCTTGGAAACTGGAGAGTGCCATGAGCCTGAAGCAGAAATGCTCATGCACGCCCAGCATGCCTCTTCTGAACTCTCCCTGGGCATCTCCCAGGATGAAGGCTGTGCTGCAGCCAGCAATTAGCAGAGCTACAGCCTGGCATGGCTGGAGCCAGCCCTGGGGAGCAGCGCAGCCACGGGCTCTTGCCCGGCTCCTGCAGTGCTGCCCATCACCCCCTACCCAGCGACACCCCCATGGAAGGCAGGCCCCAGGCAAGTGTACTACAGGGCCGTGGGGACACAGCCTGACTTCTTGCTCCCAGCGCTGCTCAGTTTGGGTCCCATCTCTACCCACTCACCTGCTCCCCGTGCTCGCCACGGAGCAGCACAGCTCTCCTGGAAACTCATGGCCACCAATAGGAGGAAGAGGACAAGGCGGGCAGGGTCCATGGCCGCCCCTACACTTGCACCACGCTTCCAACACCACCGCTGCAGCCACAGTGAGTGTCGCGCTGAGCCAAGCCTGCAGCCAGGCCTTGTGAGCTCATGACGCAGCTCAGCACAGTCATAGGATGGGGCATTGTGACCTCACATCTCTGTGATTCCAGGTGGCGGCTCCCCGCAGGCTGCTGCTCTTGTGATGCACTGCACCAGGGCTGTGTGGGGCTGGTGCTTACATCATAGAAATGCAGAATCATAGAATGGCTTGGCTTGCAAGGGACAGTGAAGAACTCAGAACCCCAGCCCCACTGCCTCGGGCAGAGATGCCACCCACAGAGTCTTGCTGCCCAGAGCTCCATCCAGCCTGGCCTTGAACACCTCCAGGGATGGAGCATCCACAACTTTGCTTGGCAAACTTTTGCAGAGCTTCAACAACCCCAAGAAGGCATTATTTCCAGCCTGGTGCACCACCTCAGGCCACAGGGGTAGTGACGCAATATGCACAGGTTATCCACGCGTGTGAAACGTGCTGCAATTAAGCAAGCCAAGCGGATAAATCCTCTCCAGTTTGGAGGATGATGGCTGAAATACAAACACGGAGAAGCTGACCTTCCCACAGACCCGCCAAGTCAAGTGTCACTTGCTTACATTTTTGTTGATAGATCTGCAGTTTCATCTTTTTTTGATTGGCTAAGGAAATCCCCTTTCCTGCACCAAGTGTATTTCCCACGAGTAACGTGCTTCCAAGCCTGATTTTAGTAGCAGATATTGAAAGCTTGCTAGTTGGCACCTCCCATCCCCAAAGTCCCAGTGAACTCACCCACTGCTGGCAACTGGATACTTGGTGGCGAGAGAACCATCACCTATAGGATCCCACCTGGGTTTCCAGAAACTGTTGCACCTTTGGATACATGGCGATAAATACTGTGTCCATACAACACCCTCATTGAATCAGAGCCTGCCACCTTCCCTACAACCAGGCAAAGGGCGCAAAGGAAGCTGAACTGCTGAACCAGGCACCAATGGGGCTTACGTGTTTGCATCAAAAGACAAAATACCAAGCAGAGAGCGTGGGAATCAGATGTTGTTTCTGAAGCAGAATTAAGATTAAAAAAATTGATTTCACAGTCTGACATCAACCCTCCTCCACCCCTCCCATTCCCCCCCAGTGCACCTCTCCCTTCCTTCCCTCTTTGTTTAAAGGAAACAAGGGGCCTGGGAGAGCAGGAAGGATGCAGATAAGGAGTGAGACCTCACGGAAGACATCAGGCAAGGAGGAGAATAGATGTTGTAAATACCAGAAGAGGAGTTGCATCCCCCTGATAAGAACAAGAGGGGGTCTGCATGCTAAACAACTATTGAATATGTATCAGAATTCTGAGAAATCATTGACTATGTATGAGATGTACCTATATCTGTGTCACGATTTTACAAGTCCATGTGCAAGTTTGGTGGAGCTATCCCGCTTGCACCCAGCGCTGGAATAAACATACCTGCTTTATAACCCATCTATGTGTTATAGAGTTTGATTCCGCAAGTCACTTACACCCCATATTTTCCCTAACACCCACACTGGGTTATCTGGATTCGTTACATTTATCCATAGTTGCTGGCAGATGTTTCTCTCTCTCTCTGTCTTTAATCCCCACACAGCCCATCTTCCCACCTGTGGGTTTCGGTTAGGAGGTATGCACCCATAGGGTACATGCCCTGCTTGTAGATATTTATCCTGCCCAGCCCCAGGTGCCCAATCTGAGGCAATAGTTTCACATCCATAATAGGCACAGTAATATGAGCTTGGGTGGTTACAGTATCCCCTCCCTGGGTTTGAGCTTAGGCAAAAATAGTAACCCTTTTGGTTTAGACTGGGCTGTATAGGTACCAGGTCACACAGGGATGTAAGGAAGCTTGGTGTGGGTGGTGTTGTGCTGCTATACAAAATGTGATCACTGTGAGAATCCCCAGGTACCAATGGATACCCCTAAGGCCCATCTTTCCCCACAGTTCACTCCTCTGCCTCACTCGTCAACTGGGTTGCAACCAGCTACGAAGGGTTTTTTTAGTTCTTCTCAGCAGCAGTAGTGTTCTTCAGGGGAAGCCTTTACCTGGAATACCCATTGGGCTTGTCGCAGTGTGAGTTTCAAGTCGTCACTCCCGGGAGCTACCTCCCACTTCTCGTCACCGATGGGTCCTTTAACACAGCTGGCATGAGTCCATCCTCTCTCTGCGGTTCGAATAGCTGTTTCTGCAGTAAATAAAACAACATAGGGACCTTCCCCTTGTGGTGTTAGTGTAGCTTCTTTCCA